>NC_059180.1:24709029-26079793 GCF_019923935.1 Bubalus bubalis | reverse complement strand
TTCTCCTGGCAAGAATACTGGAGCAGGTTGCCATTTCCTCCTCTATGGACACACACACACACACACACACACACATATATGTGATATATATATACATATATATTTATATACCTCCACTCTTTTTTAGATTCTTTTCCCATTTGGCCGTTACAGAGTATTGAGTAGAATTACCTGTGCTATACAGTAGGCCCTTATTAGTTATGTATTTTATATACAGTAGTGTGTATATGTCAATCCCAATCTCCTAATGAAACCATTATCTTGAAGACATATCTGTATTTCCATGTTCATTGCAGCATTATTCATAACAGCCAAGGTATAGCAACAACCCAGGTAGTTGTTGATGGACGAGTGGATAAAGAAAAAATGGCATATACATACAGTGAAGTATTATTCAGTTTCTAAAAAGAAGGAAATTTGGCCATTTGCAGCAATATGAATGAATCTGAAAGGTATTATGCTAAGTGAAAAAAGCCAGACAGAGAAAGGAAATACTGCATGGTTTCACTTATATGTGGAATCTAAACAAATAAGTCAAACGCATAGAAACAGAAAGCAGAGGTGGGGAAAATAAGGAGAGGTTAGTAAAAGGGTACAAGCTTTTGGTTATAAAGCCTGAGAATCCAGTGAAACAGAGTGACTGTAGTTGACAACACTGTATTACATAATTGAAATTTGCTAAGAGTAGGACTTAAAGGCTTTCATTTTTTAAAAGGGAGGGGATTAATATGTGAGGTGATGGATGGTGTTAATTAACTCAGTGGGGGAATCTTTTCACAGAGTATACATACATCAAATCATGTTGTAAATTTCAAATATTTTACAATTTTGTCAATTATATTTTAAATTTTTAAAAATTAAATTGTAACCTCCTTCACTCCATCCCTGCTTTCTCTATCTCACTGCCTTGCTTAATCTTCTCCATGGAACTGATGACCTTCCAATAGACTGTACATTTTCCTTTTTTGTTTGGTTGAACACCTATATCTCCCCACTAGAATATAAACTAGTTTAAAAAAAAAAAAAAAAAGACTGGGACCCAAACCCTAGTGCTCTTTCTATGACATCATATTAAATTCCTATTTCTGATATCCCCAGAACAGAGACTTCTGCCAGTTCTGTTGGCTGTCTCTCAGAATATGACTTGCAATATAATAGGTGTTTTAAAATATATTTTAATTATCCCTGCTTCCTGCTTGGCCTTGCCTCCTCCCACAGTAGAATCTGCAAAGAAAAAGAGCTTCACTTCCACTTGCTGGGTCTTACAAGCAGCCTAAGGAGCAGCTGTTTTCTTCTACCAGCCCAGAAGTTACTGAGAAGTCCATCTTCCCCACTGGGCAAAGTCAGGCTTTCAGCGGTGCATATAGCCCAGGAATAAAGTCTAATGAGGCAGTTGAGGCCAAGCGGCCTTCACTGAAGAGGATAAGAATCAGTGGGAAAACCAGCCAGGCTCAACCTGAATTACACAATTTGTTACTGCAAAGTATGAGTCTATTTCTCCAAAAGAAACAGTCTGGAAAATGAGCAGACCAGTGGTCCGAGGAGCTTTATCCCACCAGGAATAAGTCCCATTCAGCAGTTAACTCTCCCTGCTTCACCACCTGTTGAACAGGACAAAAGACCAAAGCCTGTGGACCACGCTGCACTGTACCTTGCACTCAGGCTTTCTAAGTTGAGAGCAGTGCGCTATATATCTTTTCACATCAACCCTTAAAGTGCCTTTCATTTGCAGTGTGGTACCTATTTCACCTCGGAGTTGTCTAAGGCTTTAGAAACCTCTCCTCGCCATCAATGTCTCCAAGGTTCATGGAGGGTGAATACAGTCTAACTCAAAGGGACATCTTTATCTTCATGAGAAAAGAGACTGGCATCCAGTGACTTACTCTAATTGGAGTCTCCAGGTACCCTCCTTCACTCTCCATCCTGGCGGAATCAGGGTGCAGAGTCCCATCTGGTGCAAAAGAAGGAGAAGTGGGAGTCCCAGCACTGCCTTTTTCACTTCATCATTAGACCTTTGGCAAGCCAGTTAACCCCTCTGGACCTCAGTTTCACTGAGCACTTATTATTATGCTAAAAAGAAGGAAGAAATGTCAACAAAGAATGATGCTAAAGCTGAAACTCCGGCACTTTGGCCACCTCATGCGAAGAGTTGACTCATTGGAAAAGACTCTGATGCTGGGAGGGATTGGGGGCAGGAGGAGAAGGGGACAACAGAGGATGAGATGGCTGGATGGCGTCACTGACTCGATGGACGTGAGTCTGAGTGAACTCCAGGAGTTGGTGATGGACAGGGAGGCCTGGCATGCTGCAATTCATGGGGTCGAAAAGAGTCGGACACTACCAAGCGACTGAACTGAACTGAATGTCAATTCAAGCCAGAGCCAGAATTCAAACCTAGTTCTCAAAGCCTGTGACCTTAACTCCTACGTTATATCATCTCCCTCATCCATCTTGACAATCCAGTTCTCTACGTCTAAAATTTTAGTTTCTCTTCTCTCAAACAAGGAATCTTTTTTTTCAAGTTATGTGGATGGTTTTGACAAAACAACACATTTGCTTCTTTGATATCATCTGAAATAATCACAGTCACTACTGTGCATCGTGCTTCCGATAAAAAAAGGCAAGTGTAAACAGTATGTCTTTCCAAGACTCAATTTACACAAATTACATATGAGATGAAGCAGGCCGAAGAAAGGCGTCGTGTCTGGAGAAGGGAAAGACGGTGAAAGCGGCAGCAAGCAGCCGGAGCGCAGCCCAGAGAGCTTTAAAATGCGATGTAGCAGAAAGGGGGTGGAGAGTGCAGACTGTGAAACATTCTCCTCTTTTACAATGTCGCTATTTTCTGGTTTAATTAGAATCAGATAGTGTGCAATATAATCATCACCTGATAACATAATTCCGTCAAACACGGAAGAGTAATATTCAAGTGACTGAAGCATGAACATAATTCACCTCAAGCAAGAGAGAGAAATTGTATTAGCAAAATGCCGCCAGATTCACTAATTAATTTGCTATATTATGCATGACAGGAAACAGCATAGAACAGAAAAGAAAAGCCTGATTTTTCTGAGTTAGGGAGGTAGCAACGGACGTACTTCCCCATAAATTATTTCTGCAAGGGGTTCATTATTTGACCAAGAATTGGCTAAAAGGGGATTTCACGGGGTAGAACGAGAACACAGTGATGAGCTGGTGGAGTTGGTGTACTTATCCAGTTAGCAAATGTCAAAATCACTCTGCTTTACCACTAGCTATCTTCATTTATAGATTTCTTTCTCCACTGAAGCACTCATCTGTATCCTGCTTCAATACAAACCTAAGAAATGGGCAAATTAGCAGGCATGTCCCTTGGCTGATTCATCGGTACAGGTTGATAGCATTCAGCTCTACTGCATTTGTCTCCCATTAATTGCTGGATTTCTAAAGAAGGCAAACAAAATAATATCAAATTTTTACTGTCTCACCTTGAAGGGATAGACACTCACAAGGATGAAATTTTAAGTGCATCCTTCAATCTATATATTGATACCAATTCATTGTCATCAATTAATTGAGATCAATACTGCACGCCTTCAAATTATTTATGTACAACCTTCACACATAGTGATTAAGATTTTAAACTCTGGATTCAGATAAACCTGGGCTCAAATCTTGGCCCTTTGCCACTGCACAGTCTTGGTCAGGTCACTTGTAAGTCTTTCTCAGCTTCAGTTTTCTCATCTGTACTCTAGAGCTGTAACACTTACATCTACCACTTTGAGATACTACTCCCCAGGGACAGTTGAACCTGCCAACTTGTCATTCTGCCATATTGCTGCTTCTGTTGCTTTTGGGGCCCAGATAACAGTGTAGTGAGTGGGACACAGCTGGCCTCTGCTGAAGACTCTGCTGTCCAGATGGAACAGGCCTTTTTTTGTTCACTACAGCTCAGCAGAGACCATTCTGAGAATTTGCAGAAGATTTGAATGTGATGGAAAGAAGGCACAATACCAAGTATAAACCAGCAAGTTCTATTTTAATCCAACCACATCAATAATTATATTAAATGTAAATGGTCTAAGTATACACCTTAAGGGAAAGAAATTGACAGGCTGGATTTAAAAAAGCAAGACCCTACTCTATGCTATTTACAAGGAATTCACTTTAAATATAAACACACAGGTAAGCAAAAATGAAAAAATGTATACCATGCAAACACTATTCAAACTATATATTTTTCCATCTTTTTAAAATTTTATTTATTTTTTAATTGGAGGATAATTGCTTTATAGAATTTTGTTGTTTTCTGTCAAACCTCAACATGAATCAGCCATAAGTATACATATATCCCCTCCCTTTTGAACCTCTCTCCCATCTCCTTCCCCATCCCACCCCTCTAGGTTCATGAAGAGCCCCTGTTTGAGTTTCCTGAGACATACAGCAAATTCCCATTGGCTATCTATTTATGTATATGTGATTAACAGAACAGCTTCAAAACACATGAGGCAACACCGATCAAACTGAAAGGAGAAATAGACAAATCCACAAGTTCATCTGGAGACTTTAGTTTTTCTCCCAGTAACTGATAGAACAAAGGGCTTCCCTGGTGGCCCAGTGGTAAAGAATCTGCCTACCAATGCAGGAGATGGGGGTTCGATTCTTGGGTCAGGAAGATCTCCTGGAGAAGGAAATGACAACCCACTCCAGTATTCTTGCCTGGGAAATCCCCTGGACAGAGGAGCCTGGAGGGCTACAGTCCATGGGGTCACAAAGAGTTGGACATAACTTAGCAACTAAACACCAGTAACAAAACAATTGATAGAACAAGTAGAAAATCGGTAAAGATATATAAAACTATCAACCAAGTTGGCCTAATTGACACAGAATATTCTACTCAACAACAACAGAATACACATATTTTTCAAGTTCACATGGATCATTTAACAATATATTCTGGACCATAAAACTAACTTTATCAAGTTGAAATGATATGAAGTACATTCTTTCAGTATGGTGGAATTAAATTAGAAATCCATAACATAAATATATCTGAAATTTCTCCAAATACTTGGAAATTAAACAGCACCATTCTAAATAACCCAGGGATCAAAAAAAAATGTATAATGGAAATTGGGAAATATATTGAACTTAATTTTTTTTAAAAAGCTGACATATCAAAATGTATGTTGTTGTTGCTGTTCAGTTGCTAAATCTATCAGATAGAATCCCTTGAATCTATTTGTCACTTCCAAGGTAGAATCATAAGGGATTTGATTCAGGTCACACCTGAATTGCCCAGTGGTTTTCCCTACTTTCTTCAATTTAAGTCTGAATTTGGCAATAAGAAGCTCATGTTCTGAGCCGCAGTCAGCTCCAGGTCTTGTTTTTGCTGACTGTAAAGATCTTCTCCATCTTTGGCTACAAGTAATATAGTCAATCTGAAGCCTAGGGTATGGGCAGAGAAGGAGGGCTCAATGGCTTCAAGTTGGAGACTGAGTAGGGAGGAGAAGTGTCCACAGGAATAGCAGCCTGGCCTGGATGTGGGAATCTAGGCAAGGAAAAAAGAGTGTCCACTCAGAAGGGTGGTCTGGCCAGAGCGGCCAGAGTCTAAATAAGGTATGGAGAGCCGAGGAGGGTGAGGAGGGCATCATGAGTGGAAAGAGGTTGAGTGGCAATAGCTACATAAAGGGGGACTGATCAAGTAAGTATAGTTGTACATGGGAGATTAGATGGATGTGTGCTCATCTTCTCCTGCAAGAATACCAAAATCCCAACTAGCTGCTGAACAACTATTGACAAGATGATGTTGGAACCCACAGGAAAAAAAGATACCCCACATCCAAAGACAAAGGAGAAGCAGCAATGAGACAGTAGAAGGGGTGCAATCACATTAAAATGTGTGAAACATAGATGATAATGTTTAGAGGGAAATCTATACCATTAAATGGGCTTCCCAGGTGGCACACAGTGGTATTGAATCCACCTACCAATGCAGAAGATGCAGGTTCAAGTCCTAGGTCAGGAAGATCCCCTAGAGTAGGAAATCACAACCGATTCCAGTATCCTTACCTGGGAAATTCCATGGAAAGAGGAGCTTGATGGGCTATAGTCCAAGGGGTTGTTAAGAGTCAGATACTACTGAGCAACTAAGCACACAAGCACTATACCATTAAATACTTGCGTCAGAAAATAAGGAAAGTTTCAAATCATGGCCTAAGCTTGCACCTTAAGAAACTAGGGGGGAAAAAGGAAAATAAATTAGACCAAATACAAGCAGAAAGAAGGAAATAACAAAGATGATGCAGAACATTAAAATTGAAAACAGAAAAGCAGTAGGGAAGAATCAGTGGAACCAAAAGTTGATTCTTCTAAAAAAAATCAGTAAATTTAATAAACCCTATCCATGAAGTGGTACTCTTGCCTGGAAAATCCCATGGGCGTAGGAGCCTGGTAGGCTGCAGTCCATGGGGTAACGAAGAGTCAGACACGACTGGGTGAATTCACTTTCACTTTTCACTTTCATGCATTGGAGAAGGAAATGGCAACCCACTCCAGTGTTCTTGGCTGGAGAATCCCAGGGATGGGGGAGCCTGGTGGGCTGCCGTCTATGGGGTCGCACAGAGTCGGACACAACTGAAGCGACTTAGCAGCAGCAGCAGCAGCAACCATACTGATCAAGAAGAAAAAAAAGAGAGTAGACATAAATTATCAATATCAAGAATTAAAGGACTCCCTTGGTGGCACAGTGGACAAGAATCCTCCTGCCAGTGCAGGGGACATGGGTTCAACCCCTGGTCAGGAAGATTCCATGGGCCAAGAAGAAACTAAATCCAGGTGCCACAACTATGGAGCCCATGGTCTAGACCCCGTGAGCCGCAACTACTGAAGCCCATGAGCCTAGAGCTCGTGCTGAACAACAAGAAAAGCCCCCGCGATGAAAAACCTGAGCACTTCAAGGAAGAGTAGCCCTCTCTCAGAACAACTAGAGAAAGCCTGTGCACATCAACGAAGACCCAGAACATACATAAAGTAAAATAAAAAAACACTGGTTTCTCTTTAAAAAATGAAAGAAAGAAAGAAATTCCATTTCCAAGTATCGGAAAACCCAACATGATTAAGATGGCAGTTCTCTCCAAATTGGTCTATGGACTCAACGTCATTCCTATCAAAATCCTGGGGGCTGTTTCCCAAAAGATGTTACTAAAATATGTATATAAAAGCAAAGGACCTAGAGTCTGCAAGTAATTTTGAAAAAGAACTGTGCTAGATGACTTGCATGTTCCAATTTCAAAACTTATATGAATATTTACAAGAACATTAAAAGACATGAAACAGAAAAAATATGTACAAAATCTGTATGCTTAAAACTACAAACACTAATGAAAGAAATCAATGATAACCTGAAAAAATAGAAATGCACACTTGGTTCATTGGCTGAGAGACTCACTGTTAAGTTGCCAATTCTTCCCAGGTATAAATTCAGTGCAATTTCAATCAAACTCCCAGTTGGATACTTTTTGGTGTAAATGAACACCTGATTCTACAATTTATATAGAAAAGCATAAGAATAGCAAAAACAACTCTTAAAAGGATGAACAACATTGGAGACTTCATATTATCTGATTTCAAGACTTACTATAAAGCTACAATAATTCAAGAGGGTGTGGTATTATTTATAAAATAAACACATAGTTCAATAGAACCGAATAGGGAACCCAGAGACAGACCTATGCAAATATGGTTAAATTGTTTTTCATAAAGGTGCAAGAGCAATTCAGTGGTACTGAAGTAATTATTGCACATTTATATGCAAAATAAGGAACCTTGATCCTGATGCTGCATTATCTGCAATAATTCACTCAAAATGGATCATGGAATTAAATAGAAGATCATAGACTTAAATATAAAACCTAAAACATCTGAAGGAAAATATGGCAGAAAATCTCAATAGTCTTGAGTTAAGCAAAGATATTTTATATGATACCAAAAGCATAAAAGAACTGACTCATTGGAAAAGACCCTGATGCTGGGAAAGATTGACGGCAGGAGGAGAAGGGAACGACAGAGGTTAAGATGGTTGGATGGCATCACCGACTCAATGGACATGAGTCTGAGCAAGCTCTAGGAGTTGATGATGGACAGGGAAGACTGGAGTGCTGCAGTGCATGGGGTTGCAAAGAGTTGGACACGACTGAGTGACTGAACTGACTAACTGGAAAGCATAATCCAAGAAAGAAAAAAAGACACATTTGACATGACCAAAAATTAAAATGTCTTTCCAATAGCCAGTGCTAAGAGAATGAAAATGCAAGTCACCAACTGGAGTATGCAAAATACATATCTGATATCTGTACTTATCCAGAATATATAAAAAACACTTAATAATAAACAAGCAATTCAATAAAACATGAGCAAAAGATAGGCACAGACCCTCCACCAATGAGAATATGTGAATGACAAATTAGAACCCTCAAAGAAGATCCACACCATTAGCCATTAGCTAAAACCACCGTGATATACTGCTACCCACCTATTAGAGAGGCCTTTTTTTTTTAACTGACAATACCATATGTTGGCAAGGATGTGAAGCAACTAGATAGAGCACTTGTACATCAAGTGGGAATGCAAAATGGTACAGACACTTTGGAAAGTATTCTGGAAGTTTCTTGTAGATTTCAGCATTTATTTACCATATGATTCAGCAACCCCACTCCTAGGATTTAGCAAATGAAATAAAAATGTATGTTTACACAAAATCCTGTGTGCAAATATTCTGGCAACTTGTTCATAGTCATTCAAACTTGGAAACAATCTAAACATCCTGCAGCTGGTGAATGGATAAACTGTGCTATGTATACAATGAACTCAGTAATGAAAAGGAATGAACTATTGACACATATAACAGCCTTATGAATCTAATATGCTAAGTGAAAGAAGGCCACAATTCCATTAAAATGACGTTCTTGAAGAGACAAAACTATAGAGACAGAAAACAGATCAGTGGTTGCCAGAGGCAGCGGCTAGAAGGAGGGCTGACTACAGAGACACAGGAGGTGATTTTGGGAGGGGGGGGGGGATTAAAATCACCTGGATTGAGGTGGCGATACATATGTTTGTCAAAATTCACAAAAGAAAAAAATCATAGGACCAATGCTTTCTGATTTCAAAACTTACTACCATTTACAATAGGACCAAAAAACATGAAATGTTATATATCTTTTAAAAGTTGAGTTTTACTGTATGTGAATTATATTTCAATAAAAAAGAGTGAATTTTCCTGTATGTAAACTATACCTCAGTCTTCCCTGGTGGCTCAACAGTAAAGAACCTACCTGCCAATGCAGAAGATGTGGATTTGATCCCTGGTTTGGGAAGATCCCCTAGAGTAGGAAATGACAACCCACTCCAGTATTCTTGCCTAGGAAATCTCATAGACAGAGGAGCCTGGCAGACCACAGTCCATGGGGTCACAAAGAGTCAGACACAACTTATCAACTAAACAACAGCAAACTATGTCTCAATATTTTTTAAATGTGATGTCTATTTCTCATCTTATTGAGGGCAGGAAAAGAGGGCGACAGAGGATGACATGGCATCAGTAGACATGAGTTTGAGCAAACTCCAGAGATAGTGAAGGACAGGGAAATGGTGCAAATCCATGGGGTCTCAGAGTCGGGCACAACTTAGCGACTGAATAACAACAAAGTATCTAGAACCATGTCTGGCCCATAATAGATGCTTAATAAGTATTTACTCAGTCATTGTCATTAAACTGACTTTTTGTCTTTGCTGTGGCTGTTGTTTTTGTCTGCTCAGCACCTTACACCCCACCCCAGCCCTGGTTATAGTGCCACCTCCCTGGCCTCAATAATCCAGCCTGCCATCATGAGCATGTGACAAAGATTTGGCCAATCAGAGTCTTTTCTTGGGCTTTTTTCCCCAACTGAAACTAGTGATAAAAGGAGCTCTTTTCCTTTCTGGTCATAGACAAGGTGCCAGATCAGCCTGAAGCAATACCTTCTTCCAGTAGAGAAGGTCCAGAGCCTGAAACAGACATGAAGGGGAGAAGCAGAAACAAGAGAGAACTGATGTGAGTCCTTGGACTCTGTTGTCCTGAGACCAAAGCCACTCCTTCCTTTTCCTAGGTTTGGTTACACAAATCAGTAAATATTCAGTTCAGTTCAGTTCAGTCACTCAGTCATGTCCGACTCTTTGGGACCCCATGAATCGCAGCATGCCAGGCCTCCCTGTCCATCACCAACTTCCGGAGTTCACTCAGACTCACGTCCATCGAGTCAGTGATGCCATCCAGCCATCTCATCCTCTGTCGTCCTCTTCTCCTCCTGCCCCCAATCCCTTCCAGCATCAGAGTCTTTTCCAATGAGTCAACTCTTCGCATGAGGTGGCCAAAGTACTGGAGTTTCAGCTTTAGCATCATTCCTTCCAAAGAAATCCCAGGGCTGATCTCCTTCAGAATGGACTGGTTGGATCTCCTTGCAGTCCAAGGGACTCTCAAGAGTCTTCTCCAACACCACAGTTCAAAAGCATCAACCCTTTGGAGCTCAGTCTTCTTCACAGTCCAACTCTCACATCCATACATGACTAAAAAGAGTTTCTATCACCTACTACCAAAGATTTTGAAAACCAATAGTAACAGTAACAATGAAGCCAACGTTGATTAACTGCCTACCCTCTGCCAGCCACATTTTACCCTCCTACCACATTCAGCCCTCCCCCCAAATCTATGGGTTAGGCACTCTTTTTATCCAAATTTTATGGAGGAGAAAACTGAGGAAACTCAGAGATCAAGTCATTCATCCAAGGTCTCACAGTAGTTGCAGAAGTATAGTGAGTATCCATATGGCATCGGTACCATTGATTTTTCTATCCTTTAAATCATTTAAGAGGGAAACTCTAAAGTCTAAAGCAAGGAGATGGAACCAGTCAATCCTAAAGGAAATCAACCCCGAATATTCACTGGATAGACTGATGCTGAAGCTGAAGTTCCAAAACTTTGGTCACCTAATGCGAGAGCAGACTCATTGGAAAAGACCCTGATGCTGGGAAAGATTGAAGGCAGGAGGAGAAGGGGTGACAGAGAATGAGATGGTTGGATGGCATCACCCAGTCAATGGACATGAGTTTGAGCAAACTCCAGGAGATGGTGAAGGACAGGGAAGCCTGGCGTGCTGCAGTTCATGGGGTTGCAAAGAGTCGGACACAACTTAGCGACGGAACAACTGATTTACAGCCGTGGTCTTCACATTAGAATCACCTGGAACACAAAACAATTCCATGGACCAGGCCACATCTCGATACCAGCTAAATCAAAATCTCTGTGTTAAAATCCAAATGTCAATAAATTTTAAGAGCTCCTCAGTGATTGCAACAGATGGCCCAGGTTAAGACCCCTGTCTCAAGGTTTAGATTTGTCTTTCTCACCAAAGGCACCCCTTCATCCCTTGCCCTGCACTGCAACAAAAAGAGAAATATGCTTGGTCTTCCACAGAATGAATCAGAATCTATAAATTCAGATTTCCAGAAATTCTATAATTAAATTTGGGATCTTAGTTTAAAATACTTTCAAGGGAGAAAAATAAGACTTCTGTGCAGGGACTTTTAGAAAAAACATATAGAGTATCAACATATAGTTGATTTTTTTATAGTATTGTTTATTTGGGCCCCAAAGGGAGGTCATTAGAACCGTAGAACCCTAAACTTTACTAAGTTCTCAGGGATGCAGGGCTTTTGCCAATACAACCAGCCATCAAAACAGGAAAGATGAAGGAATAATATTATCTGAGTCTCAGTGACACCATAATTATTCCACATTTGGGTTCTAACTCCTGAACCCTAATTCTTACATAATAGCAATAATAATAACATGTGTCACCCAGACAGTGGGGTTTTCTGCCGTATTTTCATCCCATTTTCAGGGAATGTCTAAAAGGACAAAGTCTTTTTCTTTGGGGAGACTTGCAGACAGATAAAACTTGGGATCTGTCACTGTGTTTATCCATCAGTCTGTCAGTGGGCTGTAAGGAACTAATTCATCACTCCCTTGTTCTTCCCTTCTCCTGCAAGGAGAGTTGCTACTGCTGTTCTCAATTTGGCCTTTTAGACAGAAATAAAGCTGTCCCTTTCTCAGTAACGAGTTTTATTATATTCTCTTGATGAGGCTGAGCTATGTGGGATTCTAGTCCCTGGGACAGAAAACATTAGTCTGTACCTGCTGGAAGGATTTGGATTCATCCTGCCAAGTAGTCATGACCTTACACTATCCTTCCAGCTTTAGGACTCCAGCCCCTGTAGAGGAGACAGCCCCACGCCCAGGACACTTTCCGTAGAGATAATTTTTTTCATAATGTTAAATCTGTGTGCACTGGTGGATGGGATGTATAGTTAGAAGCCAGTTGGCATGGGGATTAAAAAGATGAGACCTGGACCCAAGCAAGCTTGGGTTCTGTACTAGTTTTCTCCAGCTGCCATAATAAAATACCACAACCCACATGGCTTAAACAAGAGAAATTCAATTTTTTCCTCATAGTTCTGGAAGGCAAGAAGTCCAAGATCAAGGTGCTGGAAAAATTCAGTTTCTGGTGAGACTTCTTTTCTTGCTTACAGAGAGGTACCTTCTTTCTGTGTCCTCACATGGCAGAGAAAGAGAGATCTCCAATGTCTCTTTTCCTGTAAGGGCACCAGTCCTATCAGACTAGGTATCCACCCTTAGGACCTCATTTAATCATCTAGTCAGAGCTATGGTTTTTCCAGTAGTCATGTACTGATGTGACAGCTGGGAATAAAAAAGGCTGAGCACAGAAGAACTGATGTCTTCAAACTGGTGCTGGAGAAGACTCTTGAGAGTCCCTTGGACAGCAAGAAGGTCAAACCAGTCAATCCTAAAGGAAATCAGTCCTGAATATTCATTGAAGGATTGATGCTGAAGCTGAAGCTCCAATATTTGGGCCACCTGATGTGGAGTGCCGACTCATTGGAAAAGACCCTCATGCTGGGAAAGATTGAAGGCAGGAGGAGAAGGGGATGACAGAGGATGAGATGATTGAATGGCCTCACTGACTCAATGGACATGAGTTTGAGCAAAGTCCAGGAGACAGTGAAGGACAGGGAAGGCTGGCATCCTGAAATCCATGGGGTCACAAAGATTTGGACAGGACTGAGTGACTGAACAACAACAACCTTAATTACCTCTCTGGCTCCAAGCACAGCTGAGTCACACTGAGCATTATTAGGCCATTAACATATGAATTGGGGAAGAGTGGGAGGACACAATTCTGTTTGTAGCAAGTTCCATCCCAGCTGCAACTGACTGTGTGACTCTGGGAGAGTGAATCAACCTCTCTGGGCATCACGTTCCTCATCCTGTCCAGTGGAGATAAGAGTACTAATTTGTAATGTGGCTTTGATGATTGAAGGAGGTGATGCTTGTAAAGGGATTAGCACAGCACTTCTCACATAGTAAGCATTTTTTTTAATTACCATTTTTATTTAGTTTGGCAACTGAAGTTCAAGCAACAATGGACTTAGTGAAGCAATGAAGTGAATTTGGATATATTTTGAGGGCCCCATGTTTCCTCACAGCCCCTGGTCCCATCACAGAACTCCCAAGGACTCAACCTTTCTTCTCCAGGCTGGAACCAAAGTCAGGATCTGCTCCATCTGCTCTCCACAGTCAGAGCTCATATTTTCACTGGGTATCATGGCCTTTGGAGTCAGTGAAACCTGAGTTCAAATGCAAACTCTGCCACTCATTAGCTTTGTGGCATGACGCAAGGCTCAGGTTGCCATAACAAAATACCACAGACTGGGAGACATCTGTTTCTCATGGTTCTGGAAGTTGGGAAGTCCAAGATCAAGATAACAGCCCACTTAGTTCCTGGGGAGACTCTCTCCTAGTTTGCAGACAGCTGCCTTCTCTCTTGGAGAAGGAAATGGCAACCCACTCTGGTACTCTTGCCTAGAGAATTCTGTGGACAGAGGAGCTTGGTGGGCTGCTGTCCATGGGGTCATACAGAGTCAGACATGACTGAAGCAACTTAGCAGCAGCAGCAGCAGCAACAGCCTTCTCTCTGTGTCCTCAGATGGTAAACAGAGAGAGAGAGCTCTGGCCTCTGCCTCTTCTTATAAGGACACTAATCCCATCAAGGGGGCCCCACCCTCATGATCTCACTTAAACTAGATCACCTCCCAATGGTTCTACCTCCAAACACCAGGGGGATTGAGGCTTCAACATATGAACATGGGGACATGAACATTCATTGCATAACTCTGAGGCTGTCTTCATCAGAATTTCTTCCATTGCAAGTGACAGAAAACCCAGAGCAAAACTAGATTAGGCACAGGAGTGATTTTGTTGATTCACAAATAGATAAGTCCTGAGACATTCTGGCTTGAGGCATGTCAGGACTCAGATAATAACAACCAGGACCATTCTCCCAATTCTTTTATGTTGGCTTTATCCTCCAGTAGACCAAGATGCCCCATCTCCTCTGTGCTCACATTCTATAACACAAGCCACTCAAGCCAAGAAACATAACAGCAAGTTCTCTAAGCCTCCAACTAAAGTCCCACACCAGCTCTCACTGGTCCCATACATCCACTCCCGAACCAATCACAGGGGCCAGAGGGGTAGGACATTCATATTGACCAGTTCTCAGGCACAAGGAGCCAAGAGAGGGTTGGTTCTACTTGAGCTGAGGACTAAGAGCAAAAGAGGGCATAAATGCTGGATAAGAAGAGACAGCAGATGACCACTACACAGCCCCAATCTCCTAGTCTACAATGGGAAAAATATACCAAACTCTCAGGATTTCTGAGAACAGAATTAAATATGTGTTACTGTAATATTGCATAGCACTAACACCACAAGTGCTACTAAATATTTACAGTTCACATGCACACATACACACATGCATACACACATACACCTGCATTCCAATATTCTAATTTCATAAGGCCCTGCCTTGCTTTCCCCTTCGGTAGCAATCATACATCTCCTATAAACCACAGTAGAAATGATCAGTAGAAAGCATTGTTCAGGCATACCAACCCTCCTGAAACAAGATGTTAATTAATGAGACTCTGGCAGAGATGAATAACTCTTCCAAATAGACATCTCCAGATTTGTCCCAGAGGAAGAGACCAATGCCCCCTAAATGCTTTGGATGTGGAAGCCACCAAGGTCTCAGGAATTCCCCTCTGAAATGCAGATGGAATAGGAAGGGCTTTATCTTAAACACCAGCTAATGGGTACTGAGCTGTCACTTAGCACAGCAGCAGGGATTATCTGAAATGGGGCTTGATAGGGACTCTGGAGGGAGAAAGGAAAGAAAGGCATATCAGGTGACAGCAGAGAGAGGAGAAGGTGCCTAATTTCTGCTTTCAGTTTTTCCTGGGGCACAGTTTTCACACACTTCTCTTTCAAATCTAGGCTAGTGAACGACTTAAAAGAATAATAGCAGCTACAGTTTAGAGAGCATTCCCTCTCTCCATGCTAGGCACTCAAGAGCAAGACTTTATTTAATCCCAGATAACACCTGTGTGGCCTTGGGCATGTTACAGCAGCTCGATGAGACCCCTTTTTCTCAGCCAAAACATCTAACATTAAGGAGATAACATGAATTGTTTACCATACACCAAGCATTTTTAAACATGTATTAACTCATTTAAGCTTCATAATATCTGTATGAAATACAATTATTATTTCTATTTTATGAATGAGATTACTAAGATTCAGAAAGGTTAACTAACTTGCCCAAGGTCACACTGTTTCCACTTTTTCCCTATTTGCCACAAAGTGGACAGCAAGGAGATCAAACCAGTCCATCCTAAAGGAAATCAACCCTGAATATTCATTGGAAGGACTGATGCTGAAGCTGAAGCTTCAATACTTTGGCCACCTGATGAGAAGAGCTGACTCACTGGAAAAGACCCTGATGCTGGTGAAGATTGATGGCATGAGGAAAAGGGGATGACAGAGGATGAGATGGTTGGATGGCATCACCAGTGCAATGACCATGAGTTTGAGCAAACTCTGGGAGATGGTGAAGTACAGGAAAGCTTGTCATGCTGCAGTCCATGGGGTCACAAAAAGTCAGACATGACTTAGTGAATGAACAACAACAAGGTCACACAGACAGGAATTGACAGAGCCCATATTTGAACCCAAGCCAAGTCCATGTTCTTGGCCCCTATATTGCCTCCTAACTCTGAGTTCAGCAAGCAGGAAGCTTTCAAACATATCAGCTGTTATTGCTATTTCTCTGTGTTAAGATGAAGATATTAATAGTGTACCCATGCTAAGTCACAGTCGTGTTTGACTCTGCAACCTCACGGACTGTAGCCCACCAGGCTCCTCTGTCCATGGGATTCTCCAGGCAAGAATACTGGGGTGGGTTGCCATGCCCTCCTCCCGTGGATCTTCCCAACTTAGGGATCCAATCTGTGTCTCCTGTATCTCTTACATTGGCAGGTGGGTTTTTTTTTTTTTTTACCACTAGCACCACCTGCATATTTTTATCATCATTATCATTATTAGAAGATTCAACAAAGACATTTTCATTTTGGAAAATAAAAATAACAAAATGAAATGTTATTTACATCTGTATCACCTACAGGTATTTAAAAGCAAGCAATAGACACTTACCCAAACACATTCAAAAAAGAATTAATATTTATTGGAAAGATATTTGTAAGACCACAGAAATGAAGGGAAGATATAAATATACAGATTTGAAATGGAGCAGGACCCCATGGTCTTCCCCCCACCAACCATGTCCTCAGTCTGTCTTTTGTCTATGGAAAAAATTTAGCCAAAGAATAAGTGAGAAAATGTAGAAGCAAAGAAAAACAGGACAAAACAATAATAATTTAGTCAGTAAGACAGATACTTGGGCTTCCCAGGTGGTTTGGTGGTAAAGAATCTACCTGCCAATTCAGGAGACTCAGGTTTGATCCCTGGGTCAGGAAGATCCCCTGGAGTAGGAAGTGGCAAACACTCCAGTATTCTTGCCTGGAAAATCCCATGGACAGAGGAGCCTGATCAGCTACAGTCTGTGGGGTTGCAAAGACTCAGATACGACTAAGCAATTGAGCACATAGCTAAGACAGATACAGGTACAGAGATAGAGATGTTGATGGATGTGTTAACCAGATAAAGGACTCCTTTTACATTGTATATGTGAATCAAATCATCTCAGTGTGCCCTTTAAATATCTTACAATTTTACTTACTAATTATATCCCAATAAAGCTGAAATTTTTTTTTAAAGAAGTGAGAGGGAGCAGAAACTCATCAACAACCTCAAAATTAAATAATTTTGTTTCTATCATCTCCTACCCCTGTGTGTCTTGACTCAAGACTCAAGTTCCCAGAAAAGAGAGCTTGGATGGACCAGTGGGGGTCACAGACCCAGCCCTCTAGCCAAGCAGCAGAAGGATGGGGGAGTTCCATGATTGACAGTCACTGCAGAGCCCTACAACACACACAGGGGAGTTCCCCAAGGAAAGTGACATTGAGCAAACAGAAACAAAAACAGTGACATACAGAGCCACTCCCGTAGCACCAGGGCTCCTTCTAAAAGTGAGAAAACCTCGTCGGAGGGGAGGTCCTCATCTAATCTTTAAGATCCATCATTAGAAGAGCTTCCAGACAGGCACAAAGGGCTATAATAAAAATAACACAGATTATGTTACACCAGTGAAGAGTCTGACATGTGTCAGACCCTCCTTGAGTTCCAAGGCCAGAGCTGGGTAGGACCTTCAAGATACTTAAGCAGCTTCCCAAGGTGCAACACCCAGAAGAAAATGTAACTGGATTTATGGGGCACGTTATTAATAAACCCAATGTCCGTGCGTCATAATTTAATACTCTGAAGAATCTAATGGCACTAAAGGCTTTGTATTAACTAGAGACCCTGAACCTAATTTATATGTTGAATGCAAATTGCTCCCAGGGGCACCCACAATGACAGATCTAAACTACCTCTTGTGTCTTTGCTTCTTGACTCCTTCGTTTGTGTTTGAAACAATTCTCTAGGCAGTGCGACCTTTGCAATGTTATCATTGTTTGTTACATCTGTGCTGTCAGCTGGACGTAAAGTTATATCAGAGGTGGAAGCACACCCGTGAAGTGGACACAGCCAGTGCTGGACATGGTTAAAATACTTCAGAAAGAGCTATCACCTCCCCCATCTTTCCCTAAGAGTTGGTTTCAACATACAAAGCCATTCATTTCTGTGTTTGGTAACAAAAACATAAAAGCTGTAACTCCTACCTTCAATGTTTCTCACAGACAAGTGGAAATTGAGCATGTTAGAAAATGTACTAAAATAGGAGTGAAAAGACCTAAGGTTCTTACCTATCTGGGCCACTTATCTATTCAAACACAAGCATATCACTTACTCTCTCTGATTCCCAGTTTTCTCATCTAAAAGATGCAGATAATAAATCTACACCTATACCAATGGCCATTAGGAAGTTCAAGCTACCTAAAGCACGCAGAATTGTGTACTTCACAGTAATCCATAAATTCAGTATGATTCTCACATTCATGATGTAATCATCATGAATTTCTCAAGCACCAATTATTCACAGGCTCACGCTGAAGACTTATAATGGATTTGAATCCATTATAGTGTTTTTGACTTCAAATAAAGAGATTCCCATTTGTTTTGCTTTGCTAAGGCCATATAACAAAATACCACAGGCTGGGTGGCTTGAACAACAGAAATTTATTTTCTCACCATTCTGGAGCCTGGAAGTTGAAGCTCCAGGTTGGTTTCCAGTGAGACTGCTCTGCTTGGCTTGAAGACAATGTCTTCTTTCTGTGTCCTCCCATGGCCTTTTCTGTGTGTGCAAGCAAGCTTGGTGCCTCTTCCTCGTTACAAGGACAACAGTCTATTAGACTAGCCCCCTGACCACCACCACTTTGTGATCTTTCAACTTTAATTGCCTCTTCAAAGGCCCCATCTCCAAAAACAGAGAGGGAACACAATTCAGTACATAGCACTCTTCAAACTGACTAAATCAATTGAGGTGTTATTTTCATGACGTAAGAGGAAATGGACAAGAGAAGGGACAGTCAAGGTTCGCTGATGCAGGAAGTCAACTCTGACATTAGGAATCCAGACCTTCTCTGAACACTGTGCCCCTGTCCCATTCCACCACGTGAGCTCATCCGAAGCGTGGCTTCCCTCACTGACAGGGTTGCCTGCGGAAACTGGGCACTGGGCTGCAAGTAAGATGGAGGAGGAAAATGGGCTTTCCTTTCCCAGAAGCCCTCAGAAATCCCCTCCTAGCACCTCATTGGCCCAGATTGGCAGGGACCCGCCCATCCTCAAGTCAAACTCTGGGAAGAGAAATAGACTCACTGTGGTTGGATAAACCACCAAGTGTGGGGTCCACTACAGTGCTCGCTGTGTTTCTTGTCTTTAAGGAGTATGTCTTCTAAAGATGAAAAGACAAAGATACCTTTGAAAAGGGGATGCTGGGAGGGTAGGTTTTTCTTTTTAATTTTTCCTGTTTTCCTCACGTATATATATTCTTTGTAGCCATCTGGTTCAATTCAGTTCAGTTCAGTCACTCAGTCATGTCTGACTCTTTGCAACCCCAAGGACTGCAGGGCACCAGACTTCCCTGTCCATCAACAACTCCCAGAGCTTGCTCAAACTCATGTCCATCGAGTTGGTGATGTCATCCAACCACCTAATCCTCTGTCGTCTCCTACTCCTCCTGCCTTCAATCTTGGCCAGCATCAGGGTCTTTTCCAATGAGTCAGCTCTTCGAATCAGGTGGCCAAAGGATTGGAGTTTCAGCTTCAGCATCAATCCTTCCAATGAATATTCAGGACTGATTTCCTTTAGGAGGGACTGGTTTGATCTACTTGCAGTCCAACCAACTCTCAAGAGTCTTCTCCAAAACCACAGCTCAAAAGCATCAGTTCTTTGGAGCTCAGCCTTCTTTATAGTCCAACTCTCACATCCATACATGACTTTACAGGGAAAACCATAGTTTTGACTAGACAGACCTTTGTTGGCAAAGTAATGTCTCTGATTTTTAATATGCTGTCTATGTTGGTCATAACTTTTCTCCCAAGGAGCAAGCATCTTCTAATTTCATGGCTGCAGTCACCATCTGCAGTGATTTAGAGCCCCAAAAAAATAAAGTCTGTCACCGTTTCGTTTCCCCATTTATTTGCAAAGAAGTGATAGGGCTGGATACATGATCTTCATTTTATGGATGTTGATTTTTTAATTAAATTTATTTATTTTAATTAGAGGCTAATTACTTTACAATATTGTATTGGTTTTGCCATACATCAACATGAATCTGCCACGGTGTACACGTGTTCCCAATCCTGAACCCCCCCTCCCACCTCCCTCCCCATACCATCCCTCTGGGTCATCCCAGTGCACCAGCCCCAAGCTTCCTGTATCCTGCATCAAACCTGGACTGGCGATTTGTTTCCTATATGATATTATACATGTTTCAATGCCATTCTCCCAAATCATCCCCCCCCCCCACAGAGTCCAAAAGACTGTTCTATACATCTGTGTCTCTTTTGCTGTCTCCCATACAGGGTTATTGTTACCATCTTTCTAAATTCCTAATTTTCTATCACCAATTTCTAAATTGGTGATATACAGTTAGTATACTGTATTGGTATTTTTCTTTCTGACTTACTTCACTCTGTATAATAGGCTCCAGTTTCATCCACCTCATTAGAACTGATTCAAATGTATTCTTTTTAATGGCTGAGTAATACTCCATTGTGTATATGTACCACAGCTTTCTTATCCATTCATCTGCCAATGGACATCTAGGTTGTTTCCATGTCCTGGCTATTATAAAGTGCTGCGATGAACATTGGGGTACACATGTCTCTTTCAATTCTGGTTTCCTCAGTGTGTATGCCCAGCAGTGGGATTGCTGGATCATATGGCAGTTCTATTTCCAGTTTATCAAGGAATCTCCACACTGTTCTCCACAGTGGCTGTACTAGTTTGCATTCCCACCAACAGTGTAAGAGGGTTCCCTTTTCTCCACATCCTCTCCAGCATTTATTGCTTGTAGACTTTTGGATCACAGCCATTCTGACTGGCGTGAAATGGTGCCTCATTGTGGTTTTGATTTGCGTTTCTCTGATAATGAGTGATGTTGAGCATCTTTTCATGTGTTTGTTAGCCATCCGTATATCTTCTTTGGAGAAATGTCTATTTAGTTCTTTGGCCCATTTTTTGATTGGGTCCTTTATTTTTCTGGAATTGAGCTGCAGGAGTTGCTTGTATATTTTTGAGATTAGTTGTTTGTCAGTTGCTTCATTTGCTATTATTTTCTCCCATTCTGAAGGCTGTCTTTTCACCTTGCTTATAGTTTCTTTTGTTGTGCAGAAGCTTTTAAGGTTAATTAGATCCCATTTGTTTATTTTTGCTTTTATTTCCAATATTCTGGGAGGTGGGTCATAGAGGATCCTACTGTGATGTATGTCAGAGAATGTTTTGCCTATGTTCTCCTCTAAGAGTTTTATAGTTTCTGGTCTTATGTTTAGATCTTTAATCCATTTTGAGTTTATTTTTGTGTATGGTGTTAGAAAGTGTTCTAGTTTCATTCTTTTACAAGTGGTTGACCAGTTTTCCCAGCACCACTTGTTAAAGAGATTGTCTTTTCTCCACTGTCTTGATGACTGTGGCTTTGTAGTAGAGCCTGAAGTCAGGCAGGTTGATACCTCCCATTCTATTCTTCTTTCTCAAGATTGCTTTGGCTATTCGAGGTTTTTTGTATTTCCATACAAATTGTGAAATTATTTGTTCTAGCTCTGTGAAAAATACCGTTGGTAGCTTGATAGGGATTGCATTGAATCTATAGATTGCTTTGGGTAGTATACTCATTTTCACTATATTGATTCTTCTGATCCATGAACATGGTATATTTCTCCATCTGTTAGTGTCCACTTTGATTTCTTTCACCAGTGTTTTATAGTTTTCTATATATAGGTCTTTAGTTTCTTTTGGTAGATATATTCCTAAGTATTTTATTCTTTTTGTTGCAATGGTGAATGGAATTGTTTCCTTAATTTCTCTATTTTCTCATTATTAGTGTATAGGAATGCAAGAGATTTCTGTGTGTTGATTTTATATCCTGCAACTTTACTATATTCATTGATTAGCTCTAGTGATTTTCTAGTGGAGTCTTTAGGGTTTTCTATGTAGAGGATCATGTCATCTGCAAACAGTGAGCGCTTTACTTCTTCTTTTCCAATTTGGATTCCTTTTATTTCTTTTTCTACTCTGATTGCTGTGGCCAAAACTTCCAAAACTATGTTGAATAGTAGTGGTGAAAGTGGACACCCCTGTCTTGCTCCTGACTTTAGGGGAAATGCTTTCAATTTTTCGCCATTGAGGATAATGTTTCTGTGGATTTGTCATATACAGCTTTTATTATGTTGAGGTATGTTCCTTCTATTCCTGCTTTCTGGAGAGTTTTTATCATAAATGGATGTTGAATTTTGTCAAAGGTTTTCTCTCCATCTATTGAGATAATCGTATGGCTTTCATTTTTCAATTTGTTAATGTGGTGTATTACATTGATTGATTTGCAGATATTGAAGAATCCTTGCATCCCTGGGATAAAGCCTACTTGGTCATGGTCTATGATCTTTTTCATGTGTTGTTGGATTCTGATTGCTAGAATTTTGTTAAGGATTTTTGCATCTATGTTCATCAGTGATATTGGCCTGTAGTTTTCTTTTTTTGTGGTATCTTTGTCTGGTTTTGGTATTAGGGTGATGGTGGCCTCATAGAATGAGTTTGGAAGTTTACCTTCCTCTGCAATTTTCTGGAAGAGTTTGAGTAAGATAGGTTTTAGCTCTTCTCTAAATTTTTGGTAGAATTCAGCTGTGAAGCCGTCTGGACCTGGGCTTTTATTTGCTGGAAGATTTCTGATTACAGTTTCAATTTCCATGCTTGTGATGGGTCTGTTAAGATTTTCTATTTCTTCCTGGCTCAGTTTTGGAAAGTTGTACCTTTCTAAGAATTTGTCCATTTCTTCCACGTTGTCCATTTTATTGGCATATAATTGTTGATAGTAGTCTCTTATGATCCTTTGTATTTCTGTGTTGTCTGTTGTGATCTCTCCATTTTCATTTCTAATTTTATTGATTTGATTTTTCTCCCTTTGTTTCTTGATGAGTCTGGCTAATGGTTTGTCAATTTTATTTTTCCTTTCAAAGAACCAGCTTTTGGCTTTGTTGATTTTTGCTATGGTCTCCTTTGCTTCTTTTGCATTTATTTCTGCTCTAATTTTTAAGATTTCTTTCCTTCTACTAACCCTGGGGTTCTTCATTTCTTCCTTTTCTAGTTGCTTTTGGTGTAGAGTTAGGTTATTTATTTGACTTTTTCTTGTTTCTTGAGGTATGCCTGTTGCTATGAACTTTCCCCTTAGGACTGCTTTTACCGTGTCCCATAGGTTTTGGGTTGTTGTGTTTTCATTTTCATTCATTTCTATGCATATTTTGATTTCTTTTTTTATTTCTTCTGTGATTTGTTGGTTATTCAGCAGTGTGTTGTTCAGCCTCCATATGTTGGCATTTTTAATAGTTTTTCTCCTGTAATTGAGATCTAATCTTACTGCATTGTGGTCAGAAAAGATGCTTGGAATGATTTCAATTTTTTTGAATTTACCAAGGCTAGATTTATGGCCCAGGATGTGATCCATCCTGGAGAAGGTTCTGTGTGCACTTGAGAAAAAGGTTAAATTCATTGTTTTGGGGTAAAATGTCCTATAGATATCAATTAGGTCTAACTGGTCTATTGTATCATTTAAAGTTTGTGTTTCTTTGTTAATTCTCTGTTTAGTTGATCTATCCATAGGTGTGAGTGGGGTATTAAAGTCTCCCACTATTATTGTGTTATTGTTAATTTCCCCCTTCATACTTGTTAGCATTTGTCTTACATATTGCAGTGCTCCTATGTTGGGTGCATATCTATTTATAATTGTTATATCTTCTTCTTGGATTGATCCTTTGATCATTATGTAGTGTCCTTCTTTGTCTCTTTTCACAGCCTTTGTTTTAAAGTCTATTTTATCTGATATGAGTATTGCTACTCCTGCTTTTTTTTAATCTCTATTTGCATGGAATATCTTTTTCCAGCCCTTCATTTTCAGTCTATATGTGTCCCCTGTTTTGAGGTGGGTCTCTTGTAGACAACATATATAGGGGTCTTATTTTTGTATCCATTCAGGCAGTCTTTGTCTTTTGGTTGAGGTATTCAACCCATTTACATTTAAGGTAATTATTGATAAGCATGATCCCATTGCCATTTACTTTATTGTTTGGTGTTTGAGTTTATACACCGTTTTTGTGTCTCTTGTCTAGAGAATATCCTTTAACATTTGTTGGAGAGCTGGTTTGGTGGTGCTGAATTCTCTCAGCTTTGTCTTGTCTGTAAAGTTTTTGATTTCTCCTTCATATTTGAATGAGATCCTTGCTGGGTACAATAATCTGGGCTGTAGGTTATTTTCTTTCATCACTTTAAGTATATCTTGCCATTCCCTCCTGGCCTGAAGAGTTTCTATTGAAAGATCAGCTATTATCCTTATGGGAATCCTCTTGTGTTATTTGTTGTTTTTCCCTTGCGGCTTTTAATATTTGTTCTTTGTGTTTGCTCTTTGTTAATTTGATTAATATGTGTCTTGGGGTGTTTCACCTTGGGTTTATCCTGTTTGGGACTCTCTGGGTTTCTTGGACTTGGGTGATTATTTCCTTCCCCATTTTAGGGAAGTTTTCAACTATTATCTCCTCAAGTATTTTCTCATGGTCTTTCTTTTTGTCTTCTTCTTCTGGGGCGCCTATGATTCGAATGTTGGAGTGTTTAATATTGTCCTGGAAGTCTCTGAGATTGTCCTCATTTCTTTTAATTCGTTTTTCTTTTTTCCTCTCTGATTCATTTATTTCTACCATTCTATCTTCTAATTCACTAATCCTACCTTCTGCCTCCATTATTCTACTATTTGTTGCCTCCAGAGTGTTTTTGATCTCATTTATTGCATTATTCATTATATATTGACTCTTTTTTATTTCTTCCAGGTCCTTGTTAAACCTTTCTTACAGTTTCTCAATCCTTGTCTCCAGGCTATTTATCTGTGATTCCATTTTTATTTCAAGATTTTGGATCATTTTCACTATCATTATTTGGAATTCTTTATCAGGTAGATTCCCTATCTCTTCCTCTTTTGTTTGGTTTGGTGGGCATTTATCCTGTTCCTTTACCTGCTGGGTATTCTTCTGTCTCTTCATCTTGTTTATATTACTGAGTTTGGGGTGGCCTTTCTGTATTCTGGCAGTTTGTGAGTTCTCTTTATTATGGAGTTTCCTCACTGTGGGTAGGGTTGTATCCGTGGCTTGTCAAGGTTTCTTGGTTAGGGAAGCTTGTGTCAGTGTTCTGGTGGGTGGAGCTGGCTTTCTTCTCTCTGGAGTGCAATGAAGTGTCTAGTAACGAGTTATGAGATGCCAGTGGTTTTGGAGTAACTTTGAGCAGCCTGTATATTGAAGCTCAGGGCTGTGTTCCTGTGTTGCTGGAGAATTTGCATGGTATGTCTTGCTCTGGAACTTATTGGTCCTTGGGTGGTGCTTGGTTTCAGTGTAGGTATGGAGGGGTTTGATGAGCTTCTATCAATTAATGTTCCCTGGAGTCAGGTGTTCTCTGATGTTCTCAGGATTTGGACTTAAGCCTCCTGCTTCTGGTTTTCAGTCTTATTTTTACAGTAGTCTCAAGACTTCCCCTTCTATACAGCACCATTGATAAAACATCTAGGTTAAAGATGAAAAGTTTCTCCACAGTGAGGGACACCCAGAGAGGTTCACAGAGTTACATGGAGAAGAGAAGAGGGAGGAGGGAGTTAGGGAGGAGAAGAGGGAGGAGGTGACCCAAATGAGATGAGGTGGAATCAAAAGAGGAGAGAGCAATCTATCCAGTAATCACTTCATTATGTGCCCTCCACAGTCTGGACCACTCAGAGATGTTCATGGAGTTATATAAAGAAGGGAAGAGGGAGGGAGGAAACAGAGGTGGCCAGGAGGATAAAAGGGGAGAATCAAAAGGGGAGAGAGACAGATCCAGCCAGTAATCAGTTCCCTAAGTGTTCTCCACCATCTGGAACACACAGAGATTCTGAGATTTGGGTAGAGAAGAGAAGGGGGAGGGAGGAGAAAGAGGCTACCTGGTGGGGAAAAAGGAGAGTCCGAAAGGGGAGAGAGCAGTCAAGCCAGTAATCTCACTCCCAAGTAAAAATGGGTACTGAAGATTGGGTTCTTAAAGGTACAAACTTGATAACAAATACCAAAAAGCAAAGATTAAAATTCTAGAGTAGAGGTTGGATTTTCAAAAATACAATATTAAAGAAAAAAAGAAGAAGAGAAAAAAAAAAACAGTCACAAAAGTTATTAAAATATATATATATGAAGTTTGCTTTAAAAGATAGTCTTTTTTTTTTTTTGAAAAGTAATAGTAGGTTATAAAAATGAAAATTAAAGGAGTAATAGAGGACTTAAAAATTTTTTTAAGTTAAAAAAATAAAAAAAAAGAAATGAATGATCGTAAAAATAGTAAAAATATATCTAGGACTTTCTCTGGTGGTGTTGTGGGCAGTATGGGGTCAGTTCATTTTCGGATAGTTCCTTGGTCCGGCTTATATTTCTCAAGATCTATAGGCCCCTTCCTATGTAGTTGGTGCTAACTACAGGGTTTTAATCTATTGCACCTGTCACTTCCAAGGCCGTTCCCTCGGTTTTAGCTTCTTCTGTTTGCTGGTCTCTTCAGTGTCTGATTTCCACCCTGACACAAAGTGGGCGGTGGTGGACACGTTTTTAGGCTCACTTGTTCAGTCGCACTGTGGGGAGGGAGGGACGCTGCAAACAAATAACACTGGCATGTGCTCGCAGTGTCTCAGCCACACTGGTCCTACCCCTGCTCACGGCGCGTGTGTCTTCCCTGCCCACACTGCTCAGGCTCTAGGTTGCTCCACTGGGAACCGTCCGAGGCTGGCCCTGGGCTGCCTGCACCTCCTAGGTCTAAGCCACTCAGGTTCAGGCACTCGGGTAGTCCTCAGAGGCTCAGACTCCATCGGGCCTGAGTTTTGTGCCCTTCCCAGCTCTGAGCAGCTCGGGTGATGAGGTGTTTGGCTCACCTTATCGCCTTATCAGGATAAGACTTATCACCTTTCCCATCCCTGCCGCTCGGTTTTCTGGGTGTACAACCAGCGCACCTTCTCAGGCGGATGATGACTGTCCAGAACCCCAAGAAGTCTTAGTTAGCAAAGAAGCCTGCTTGCAATTAGGTAGATAATGTCTCTCTGGGGCTGCGATTGCCCTGTTCCGGATCTGGCTGCCTGTCACCGGAGGGGGATGGTCTGCAGCTGGCTAGTTCTGTTCAGCCCTTTGTTCTGTGCTCGGGCCTGGCGGTGTCTTAGGGCTTTTCGCGTGGTAGCTATCTCACAGTCTGGTTTGCTAGCCCAAATTAGTTTGCTCTGATTAGCCTCAGGGCATTCAGGCCCGGTCCTTACTCTAAGCAATGTAGCCCGCCTCCCTGCCCAGCCCCTGCTTGCTAGTGGCGGGTGCAGGCATCTGTGCTGCTTCTCTGCTGGGGGAGTTACCATTGTGCTCGTACTCTGTGGGTTTTAATTATTTACTTATTTTTCCTCCCTATTATGTTGCCCTCTGTGCTTCCAAGGCTCGCCACAGACTCGGCAGTGAGAGTGTTTCCTCGTGTTTGGAAACTTCTCTCTTTTTAAGACTCCCTTCCCGGGATGGAGTTCCGTTCCTACCTCTTTTATCTCTTTTTCTGTCTTTTATATTTTTCCTACCTCCTTTTGAAGACAATGGACTGCTTTTCTGGGTGCCTGATGTCCTCTGCCAGCATTCAGAAGTTGTTTTGTGGAATTTACTCAGTGTTTAAATGTTCTTTTGATGAATTTGTGGGGGAGAAAGTGGTCTCCCCATCCTATTCCTCTGCCATCTTAGGACCGCCTCTGAATGTTGATTTTTAAGCCAACTTTTTCACTCTCCTTTTTCACTTTCATCAAGAGGCTCTTTAATTTTTCGCTTTCTGCCATAAGGGTGGTGTCATCTGTGTTTCTGAGGTTATTGATAGTTCTCTCGGAAATTTTGATTCCAGCTTGTGCTTCATCAAGGCATTTTGCATGATGTACTCTGCATAGAAGTTAAGTAAGCAGGGTGACAATATACAGCCTTGGCCTACTCCTTTCCTGATTTAGAACCAGTCTGTTGTTCCATGTCCAGTTCTAACTGTTGCTTCTTAACATGCATACAGATTTCTCAGGAAGCAGATCAGGTGGTCTGATATTCCCATCTCTTGAAGATTTTTCCACAGTTTGTTGTGATCCACACAGTCAAAGGCTTTGGCATAGTCAATAAAGCAAAAGTAGACATTTTTCTGGAACTCTTTTGCCTTTTTGATGATCCAATGGATGTTGGCAATTTGATTTCTGGTTCCTCTGGCTTTTCTAAATCCAGCTTGAATGTCTGGAAGCTCACAGTTCATGTACCGTTGAAGCCTGGCTTGGAGAATTTTGAGAATTACTTGGACAGTGTGTGAGATGAGTGCAATTGTGCAGTAGTTTGAACATTCTTTGGCATTGCCTTTCTTTGGGATTGGAATGAAAACTGACCTTTTCCAGTCCTGTGGCCACTGCTGAGTTTTCCAAACTTGCTGGCACATTGAGTGCAGCAGTTTCACAGCATCATCTTTTAGGATTTGAAATAGCTCAACTGGAATTCCATCACATCTGCTAGCTTTGTTCATAGTGATGCTTCCTAAGGCCCACTTGACTTCACATTCCAGGATGTCTGGCTCTAGGTGAGTGATCACACCATTGTGGTTATCTGGGTCATGAAGATCTTTTCTGTATAGTTCTTCTGTGTATTCTTGCCACTTCTTCTTAATATCTTCTGCTTCTGTTAGGTCCATACCATTTCTGTCCTTTATTGTGCCCATCTTTGCATGAAATATCCCCTTGATGTCTCTAATTTTCTTAAAGAGACCTCTAGTCTTTCCCATTCTATTGTTTTCTTCTATTTCTTTGCATTGATCATTGAGGAAGGCTTTCTTATCTCTCCTTGCTATTCTTTGGAACTCTGCATTCAGATGGATATGTCTTTCCTTTTCTGCTTTGCCTTTAGCTTCTCTTCTTTTCTCAGCTATTTGTAAGGCCTCCTCAGGAAACTATTTTGCCTTTTTGCATTTCTTTTTCTTGGGGATGGTTTTGATCACTGCCTCCTGTACCATGTCATGAAACTCTGTCCGTAGTTCTTCAGGCACTCTATCCATCAGATCTAATCCCTTGAATCTATTTGTCACTTTCACTGTATAATCACCAGGGATTTTATTTAGGTCATACCTGAATGGTCTAATGGTTTTCCCTACTTTCTTCAATTAAAGTCTGAATTTGGCAATAAGGAGTTCATGATCTGAGCCACAGTCAGCTCCCAGTCTTATTTTTGCTGACTGTATAGAGCTTCTCCATCTTTGGCTGCAAAGAATATAATCAATCTGATTTTGGTATTGACCATCTGGTGATGTCCATGTGTAGAGTCTTCTCTTGTTTTGTTAGAAGAGGGTGTTTTCTGTGACCAGTGTGTTCTCTTGGCAAAACTCTGTTAGCCTTTGCCCTGCTTCATTTTGTAGGTTAGAAAAGACAAAGTCTGGAAGGTGACTTCAGATGAAGAAAGGACATATGTTTGATGGGAAAATGATGCAGCTGTGACAAAGTTTTTATCACTTCCCTAGAGAAGAAAAAGAACCCTTTTCTGGGCTTTCATGTTCCAGTGGCTGTGTAGTTTGTAATCTCATTTTATCCTCACACTCTATTGAGGATATTGGTAAGGTACACATTATTCCCACTGTAGAAGAAACAGAGGCCCAGAGGGTCAAGAAGTGTGTTCAAGGTCACACAGCCCCAGTATGTCTGACTGCACATCCATGTTATTTCCATCACATCATGATGATTCCTAAAGACAGTTGGAGACCTTCCCTTCTCAACGCCCACCCCCCTGTTTTATAATAGCTATAGCAATAAATAAAATTTGTTGAGCACTCACCATGTTCCAGGTAATGTACAGAATATTTGAAACATGATAGCAACCAAAAATATAATTTGTGAATATTAACAAACAGAAACCTCATTTTAAAATGGGGTCAGGGACCAGAGGGGAGAGCTCTCACACCCTGCAACTCAACCTCAATCGGTGACCCAGTAGGAAGAGACAAACCGGACATCTGCAATATGAAAAGGTTTCCACTTTACTACCTGGCAGAGGGAAGGAAGAATTTCTCCTTGCCCATTAATAGACTAGCCAATGAGAGACTGTCAAAATGCAGCTAATGAAAAGTCCCTTTATAGGGCTTCCCTGGTGGCTCAGTGATAAAGAATCTGCCTGCCAATACAGGAGACAAGGATTCAGTCCCTGACACAGAAGATCCCACATGCCACTGGGGAAACGAAGCCTGTGTGCTACTGAAGCCCACAAGCCCTAGAGCCCATGCTCCGCAACAAGAGAAGCCACCACAATGAGAAGCCCATGCACTGCAACTAGAGAAAAACCTGTACAGCCACGAAGATCCAGCACAGCCAAACATAAATAAATAAAATTACATTAAAAAAGAAAGAAAAGCCCCCATAACTCAAACTCCCAGTTTCTTTCAATGGGCTGTTTCTGACAGCCCCTCCCAGCTACCCCTTCTACTGTATAAAAGAAGGGTCTCTCCTTGTTCTCTGGGCTTGCCTGTAATAGCCATACTTTGCATGCGTTAAACTACAGTTCTTTGCTATTCTTCAATAAACCAATTTTTCTGATAAAACACCTGGCTATTTTATTGTTTTAGGTCAACACATGTATTTAATCCCTCCAGCCCCCCAAAATGAATGCACTTCATTTTGCATTCTAGGGTTTCATAGAAAAAGTAAAATGCTTATAAAGACCACTAAAAAGAAACCTGAATGATGTAGGACAAATACCATGTTTGTGAATATGATATCAAATAATAATTTAATATTGTAAGGATATTAATTTCCCCCAACATTAATCCATGGATTTAATGCTGTTCTAATGAAAATTCCAGCAGAATTTTTTTAGGAATCTGAAAAGCTAATTCTAAAGTGTATGTGGAAATTTAAAAGACATGAATATCTAAGGTAATTTTAGAAAATGAGAGTAAAGATTTATTTTACTAAATATTAAGGCATATTACTAAATCACAGTAATTTTTTAAGTGGTAGAGATTCCAGAAACATTCTTACATATGTAAGAGATTTGGTCTCATAGCCCAATTAGGAAAGAATGAATGATTTGGTAGATTTTCATGGGGAAATTGGTTCACTGTATGAAAAAAATAAAATTGGAACTTCACATCTGAAAGTAAAAGACAAATTATAAAAGTCATCAAAGAAAATGGAGGAAATATCTTTGTGACTTTAAAAGTGGGAGGTTGCTAAGCAACTTCTAAAAAGGGTCATCCATAAGAGGAAAACATAAAGTGCTTGTCTACATTAAAATTAAGATTTCTGCTCAGAAAAGGACATCACCCACAGATTTCACAGCTTGTAGACTGTGAAAGGATATTTAAAATTAGGCTGACATTGATATCTACAGAAACTCTGATTCCAAAAAAAAAAAAAAGCAAAATTTTAGGAAACTCAATAGAAAAATGGGCAATGTCTATGAAAAGAATATTAACAGAAGAGGAAACACTAATGGATAATAAGTATATGAAGAGATACTCAACCTTGTTAGTAATCAGAGAGAAGCATATTAAACCAACAATGATATATCACTTTACACCCAATCAGATCAGCAAAAATTACAAAGTTGGAGAACATCAAATGCCAGGGAGAAGTATAAACTAAGCAACTATTCCAAATAGCAATCTCTCAGTACTCAGTGCAATTAACTATTCATCTGCCCAACAATCCCCTGCCTGGGCAAGTGCCCCCAGAGAAACGCCCACAAAACTATAAAGATACAGGCATAAGGCTGTTCACTGTAGATTTCTTTGTGACAGCGAAGACCTTGATGTCCCTTATCTTCTTCTCTAGATGTATGCAGTGTGGTCTGAGCATATGTTGACTCCCAGGCAACACTCAGAATTTAATGAATTAGCTTTACATAGAACAAATGAAGAGATGTCAAAAATATAGAGTTCAGTGGAGAAGAGTGAAGTTTAGAACCCCAAACCATTTATGTAAACTAACCAAAACATACAGAGACAACTCTATATATTTTATCAGTTATGTACATATATCTATTATACAGTAACATATAAATGGGGAACAGGGAAAGTAGGTATTCTGGATACAGAATGAGTGCCTGTGGCTTGGGAGGGGAGTTTGAGGAGACTTGGAGGTTGAGGAGAATATGTAATAGCAGGAAATAAAAACTTGAGGGATTTTCTCTGAACCAGTAAATGTGAATAAATCTACTCCATGCCCCTGCAGTACCAGCGTTGCTCACCAAGGTGATGGGGAAACTGCTTTGAGTACATTATTTCATTTAACCCTCACCAAAAATGCTAGGAGGTAAGTATCAATGTTTGTCCCATTTTTGTTTTGAAAAATAAGCCTCAAAAAAAAAAAAAAGTCTCAGTGAGGTTAAAGCCAGGGAGCAAGTAAATGGTAGGAGATGGGTCTGAAATAGGGCCGCAAGCCTCCAGATCCTGCACTCTTAGCATCACATTCTACCACCTGTGTTCAGAAACGCCCTCTGCTAGAGTTCACCATAGTAGAACATAATAAAATGCAAGTGTACTGAATTATTTCACTCACATCTGAATCTGAGACATTCCCTGGTACAGGTTTATTTTTAGTGGACTAGCAACACCTGACCCAGCCAAACAACAACTTGAGCTCAACAACTTCACAGCTCCTAATGAAAAAGCCTAAGCAAAAACTGGTTCTTGTGGCCCATCTTTTTGCATGATGCAGCAACTTGTACCATAGACCATCATTTCCCAAATAAGTTGCATAAGATTTTCAATACCACGTGTACAGTTACATAAGAGTCAAAACCTATATGAACTCAATACATTTTGCTTCACTTTAACAAAAACTCCAAGAGCAAATTTACCTTGTGAAATTATAGCATAGCAGAAAAAGGAAATCTTGAAACTCCCTGAGAACCAAGTATTAATAGCCTTAGATGATATGTGTCACATTGTCTATGCTTGATGAATGTTGAGTAGTAGGGTAAACGAGTGGCTAGATGGGTGGAAGATGGCCGGCTGGATGGATGGATGGATGGCTGGATGGCTGGTTGGGTGGATGATGAATGGATGGAGGATGAGTGAGTAAATTATATGCATATTGACTCCATGGCTGGAAATTTTAACTAATGACAGAACCTAGATGCATTCATGAGTACATCACAGTGATTACAGTATTTCACTCTCTTCTGAAACAGACAAAAAAAAAAAATGTCCTTGAAAATCTTAGTGCTATTTTAAGCTGGTATTTTCTCTTAACTTTCAGAAAACCCATTAATCTGCCAATGACTACTCCAAAAGTACAAGCAGCCTGGAGGATGACAGCAGTGTGACTTAGTTCAAAAACCATCCTAGGGACCCTGAAGACTTTAGAAATTGCTTCTTGTTTTTTCTTCCCTTGCATTTCTGCCTAGTCTTAGTGTAGGGGGGGAAGATGAAGAGGAAACTCATCATTAGCTTAACAGAACTGCAGAGCTTTCAAACAGAGAGAGCTGCATCAGACCCTGGGCTCAGGTCTTGTGTTCTTAAACGCCCTGGGAGATGTCTTTTCCTTGAGCTGTCCTTCAGACCTGTTGGTTCCATCTAAAAAGAGTCCCAGCTTCTGCTGCTATATACCAAACTCGTGCTTCCCTCCACACTCTGAGCTTGAGTGCTTTTCTTTACAGTGCTCCTTACACAGCTAAAGTCACCAGAATTCCAGGTCAGATGTGTCCAGGTTGTAGATCAGGGTTTAAGAGACAATAGATTTAGGAGTAAAAAATTACAATTCAGATTCCTGAAACAATCACTTCCATTTCTATAAAAGATTTCCCCACTGGAGTCATTTTTCACTTGAGCTTTATCCAGAACCATTAAACAATGTTTTGCCTGCTCACAAGTTATAAGAGGTTCAAGTATAGATTCCACAACACAGATGCGGCTTTCTTCTACAAAAATGGCTATGCTGTTTTTTTCATGTTAACTCAGCTGAATAGAGCCTTCATTTACCTATATTGACAAGGACAAAAAGACTGTAGACGCCTCTCTTTAACATATATATCTTTCTCAATTCTCAATTGAAGGAGGAAATTTCAGAATTATAGGATTATATTTTATGAATGCTTGTTCCTGGCTTCAGGAAATTTCCTTAACCACCCTCAGCTTAAATTTGCTCTTTTGTAAATGGAAAGAAAATAGTTGTCTTACAAGTTGTAAAGATTCCTTTATTCAAGTAACAGTTTTTGAGAACCTACTCCATGAAAGACTCTGGAGTGGGTACTGGAGATGAAAGAAAATACAGAGTGATGAGGTCAGGAAGTTCACAAGTGAGAGAGATGCACAGACTCACACTAATAATACAAGTGTCAGTGTAGGAAGGAAGAAAACTAAATTCAGAGTCATTCAGGCTGAGCTGAAATCTTGCTTCCACCAAGTTCTCATTGTAGAACACTGGCAAAACTACTTAACCTTCCTGAGCCCCAGCTTATCCACGGAGATAACAATGTCTCTCTCCTGATTTTCTAAGGATTAAATTCATACTACTTGATGACCCTTGGATCAGTGTCCAGACTATAAAAGGTATTAAGTATACACTGACATTCATTAAGTACAACTAGAAACACAAATTGATGTGAGTACACATAAGTGAAACACGGCATTTGATATGTAGAAGACTCACTAGAAATGTTCATCCATACTCCTGTCTATCTCACCTCTTCTCCCACAAAGAAGGTCATTGCCTAATGTGAGCAAGGCAAGGGAAGAACTAGAAATGGACTGAAGATCTTAGAGGTGCCAAGCTTGGAGAAGATCCCAAGAGCTGGCTGCCTGGGATTCTCAGGTTGAATGCTCCCTGGGGCAGAAAGCAGTCCAACTGTATTCAGAAGGAGCCACTGAACTGCTGGGCCAAGGTAGGGAAAGACAGGGCATAGCACATGTTGATACCATATCTCAGAGCATGAATGTAGGACAACCATCACTCATTCAAGCAATGAGAATTCTTAGGAAGACAGGAGATAGACTAAGCCAAGACACTCTGATGAAGTGGAACAGTTGCTCCAGCCTGAAGACAGTTCATCATCCAGTGGTAACCACAGACAACAGAAGAAATGAGAGCTGATATCATATTACTCTTATGGACGTGAGCAGTGCTGGTGTTGAACACACTCTCCTGTGCATGAGACTCTACTGAAAGTTGGAAGACATAAGTGTTTAGAACTCTGTTGGAGGCAAGAGGCAGAAACCCAACTCAAATTGATTTAAGCAAAAAATAAATAAATAAAACACATTAACTTGCCTAATTGATGGCTGAGACTTTAGGCATCATTAGATTCAAGCATTAGAGTGAGAGCATCAACTATCTTCTGCATCAAGAATCTGTCTTCCTTCATTTCTTGGCTGTCTTTCTCTGTTTTGTCCTTTTTCCAAGAGTGTTCTTCCCATGGGAAGGAAAGATAACCAAAAATAGGCTTGGTTTGTGTCTTGTTCTTTAAAGAATGCCAATCAAAAAATTTCCCTTTCCCAATAGTTGTAGTAAAAGTCCCAGGATTTGCTCTGGCTCTTATTAGGCCAACTTGAGTGATGATGTTTTGATTGGCCAGGCCTGGGTCATATGCCCACCCATAGCACTAGAAATAGATAGGCCCATCTGAGCCACCTACCCTCAAAGGGAAATAGAGGTGGTATTGCTCAAAGAGGGGCATGAATCTGTGGACAGGTTAAAAAGCCCAGATATCCACTACACCTTTCCACTGCTCTTTCTCTAGGCATCCATAAAACATCTGAGAATGCATTCAGAAGTTAAGCAATCTCAGATGATGGCAGCAGGGGTAAAAAGCAAGACAGACTCAGGAATGCCATTATGGAGTTAATTATATGAAATGTGTCACCCTGATTGATCATGCAGCATTTAACCTCGAGAACACCAAGACTCCAAGTCTTTTTTGACAAATGGGAGGCAAGGTTTATAAAGACTAGCAGATATGACTGTGACTTACAAAATTAAAAAAAGGAAACAAGAAATACAATTTGATATGATTTAATAAAAGATTTGTTCCTACCACTTCTCATGGGAACCTCTGCACATCTTCCTTCCACTGACAGTTATTATCTCTACCTTTACTGAACAAAAGCACTGGAATGCAGCTGCCAAGGATCAGTAAAGAAAATCATTCTTTTATTAATAAGACTGTTATTAGCAGGGGAAAAAATCCATGTTTGGGGGTTTGCTCTGAAGTTACCGGCCATTTCAAAGAAATATAGCTGACTAGTGCCAACATTATTTCAGGCAATTTCATGATCAAATGTCCTATTATGTTGTTTAAATTTTTTATAGAGATTGTAAATCAGAACTGTTTTCTATTTGCCCTAAATATTTAGGTGCTACAGGGAAAGCAGATCAAATTAAAGAGTATTGTGCACATTTTTTACCAAGATCTCCCAAGGGTGTTAATCATTCCACTTGCACCACAGAGCTCTTCAGTAAACATATTTGTGAAACCATCATCTGATGTTCCTCCAATGCCCTCGTTAATGTGATGGTTTGGGCTACAAGAGTAGTGCTGAGTTCTTCTCATCTTCAAATTAGGGACCATACTCCTCAAAGTTTTCCCAGAGAGCCTGTAGGAATGTTTTGAGTTACTGTATTCCGTTGCTCCAGCCCCAAATAATACCATGGGACAAGAACCAGAAGAAGAAGGGAGAAACAAAGATATGTAGCCATGCTGGAAGGAATCCTTCTTTCTTTTTAGAAACAGAGGGTCTATATCCACCAAACTTTTAGGTGAACATCCCTTGATCTAGCAAATATTCTGTTTAGAGATTTAACCTACTGATACACTCACACATGTGCATAAAGCTAGATGTTCCAAGATATTTAATGCAGCCTTGGTTATAGTAGCAAAAGATTGGAAACAATCCAAATGTCTTTCAATATGGCTCTGATTAAATAAATTACGTCACAGCCTCATAGTGGAAAACAATGCAAACATTTAACAGAATGAAATGGGTTTAGTTAAACTGAAATGGAACTACCTCTAAGATAGGCTGTTAAACAGGAAGAAAAAAGGAAAGCACAGAAGAACATGTATAGCAGAATGCCATTTTGTATTTTTTTAAATGTATGCAAATATTTGGTTATACACACAGAAAGAATACCTCCAGCGTGCAGAGTGGGTAGTATTTGCCTCTATAGAGGGAAATAGGGAACCAGCCTTGTTTTCACTGTTATATATTCTGGTACTCCTCTTTAGCACTACTTTTTCTTTTACATTCTGAGTTCTTTTTTCTCTGTTTGCAGAGAGCAAGGGCTATCCTTCATTGCAGTGTGCACGCTTCTCATTGCATTGGCTTCTCTTGTGGAACACAGGCTCTAGGGCATGTGGGCTTCAGCAGTTGCAGCGTGTGGGCTCAACAGTTGCAGTTCCTGAGCTCTAAAGCCCAGGCTCAATAGTTGTGGTGCATGGGGCTTCGTTTCTTTGCAGCATAGGGGATCTTCCCACATCAAGGATCAAACCCATGTCTCCTGCATTGGCAGGTGGATTCTTTACCACTGAGCCACCAGGGAAGTCTTGTGATTTTTTTAAGTAAAATTTGAAACAGAAAGAAGTATGGTGACTTGCAAGAAATCTAAGAAATATAAAAGATTTCTTGGAAAAAAATAGTAAAACTATCAGACATTTATGAAGATGTACACTGCTTCTTTGGGCAGTATGATAGGTTGAATTATCATCCCCAACACTTCGCTCCCTCTGTTAATAGAATGAAATATCCTGTGTCTTTGTTATCTTCCCACTGTGGGTGGAGTGTTCTTCCTGAGGAACTGATGTTAGTCCTGGTCATATGACTTGCTCTGACTAGTAGCATTAGTGGATGTGACATAAGCAAAGGCTTTAACTGTGCCTCTAGGATTTAGCTTGATCTCTTGCACATCTGCCATCCACCATGAAAAGATTAAATCCTGACTAGCCACTGGCCCTAAAACAAGGATATATATAAAGCAGACCTAAACCAACCCATAGCCTGGAATCAAGCCCAGCTAATCCAACAGAGCCCAGGTAAACCAGATCCTACAAGCAAATCGGTGAGTGAGAGGTGAGAAAAATCATTCTTTCCTGAAAAAGATTTGGAGGGATGCATGTTACACAGTTTTATTGCAGCTGTATCTGCCTGATACATATGGGAAAACTAAATTACTTCCTTTGGCTCTCTCTCACCTCTTCTAGGAAATTGTTCCTGATTAACTTCACCCTCCTATTGACTGTGATCTCTTCAATGACAGGAACTGTGTGTTATCCATCCCTGTGTCCTTAGACTTCGGCACCATGCCTGGAACAGAATTTAAGAGCTCAAAAACTCCTTTTCTGACCACCCTATCTAAAGTAGCCACCTCTACCCAACAGTTAATCTCTACCACGTCATATAGTTTGTTTACTTCAGACCATTAGTCACAACCTGTAGTTGTTCTACGAGGTTGTTATCTTGTCTCCCTCACCAGAATATAAATTTCCCAGAGAAAATTACTCAAGGGATTAAAAAAAGAGAGAGAAAAAATATACGACTTTCTTACTCTGATTTGCATGACATTCAGATATGTTTTACCACACTCTCCAAATTCTATTAGCTTGCCCTTCAAGGCCTTTCAAAAGCTGGCCCCAGACTGTTCTTAGTCCCCTCAGTCATTGCTCCGCTTTGGCAGTACCGTGGAATTCATTACCCACTCCCTACCCACTCTTTTAGCTCTTCTGTGACATTATCCATGATGTTCCCTCTGACATAAGTGTTCTTCTCTGCTATCTCTGCTCAGCTAAATTCTGACCATCTGTATTATTTTTAATTAGGTTCAGCTATGTAAAACTCAAAACAACAGGAGCCTAAACAAGATAAAAGTTTATTTAACTCTTTTATTTAATACATTTAGAGGTAGTCAGAATAAGATTGCAAAGGTAACCTATGGCTTCATAGAAATGAGACCTTCCTCGTTTATTGTTCTGCCATGGGTTCTTCCATTCCCAACTTTATTTCATCATCCAGGATGGCTGCTGAAGCTCCAGCTATTACATTCTCATTCTAGTCATTAGGAAGGAAGGAACCTGGAAGAAGAGCATGTCTCCTCCTTGTAAGGAAATTCTCCATAAATCACACACACACACACACACACACACATCATTTCTTTTATGTGTCATTTGATGAAACTTCAGTTCAGTTCAGTTCAGTTCAGTCACTGAGTCGTGTCCAACCCTTTGCGACCCCATGAATTTCAGCATGCCAGGCCTCCCTGTCCATCACCAACTCCCAGAGTTCACTCAAACTCACGTCCATGGAGTCGGTGATGCCATCCAGCCATCTCATCCTCTGTTGTTACATGCAAAAGGATCTGCCTATAGAAGAGGGATAGTTGTGACCATTGCTGCAAGCAACTTTCCAAAGAACTGTAGTCTTTATTCTGTGTGTGTGGCAGTGGGTGAGGACCCAGCTAAAAACTAGGGATTCTATTACTATAGAGGTAGATGGGAATAAATATTGGGAGACAGCCTATATTTTCTATGACACCAATTTTTCAAGCTCAGTTCCAAACTTTCTCCTCCTAGAAGCCCTTCCTTGAATCATCCAACTAGCATTCTGACCACAAAAGACTTTTACTTGTATGTTTTATGGCCCCTACATAACTAACTACCTAGAGGGATGCTGGTCCATCCCTCTCTGTACAGAATTATAGAAAGTGAGGCCTTACCCATCCTCTGAAGCCTCCATGAGCCTTGGGTCCATCTTTACTAAGATACTGACATTTCTGTTGAAACAAGTGACTTTGCTATTTGAAAGTAACACATCTCAGGTTTAAACAGCAGGAGAATGGAACTTTTACTCTAGTTTCCAGCAAACCCACAAGAATCTATATGAACCAAGGATAACAGGTCAAATACTAAAATCTGGAAGGAATCCCTTAGCACCCAGGGCATAAATAGAAATATACACTCCTCATCAGAGAGGGTGTTGGAACTAGTCCATGGATCCGCTGGCATTTTCTTTCTCCCTTTGTAATTTTTTTTTTCCTCTCAATATGACTGGAATATAAATCAGTAGCCTAGAGTCCTTCTGGTTAACAAGGTTCTCATTTGGGAGGCTGAAGCCTAGGAGGCTATTAAAAAGAGAAAGAAAAGCTTCTTCTATAAACATTTCCTGCCAGCTGCTGAGGGCTGAAGGGGAGGGAGGGTGTCTGGGTGACAGCACAGAACAGGACCATTAAAGGAAGAAAATCTGTTAAGAGTAAGAATTCTTGGTCCATGTCTCTGGCAGATGATCCATGAATAGAAGTCCAACGAGTGGAAAAGAAAACCCCCAGGGTAGGAAGAACAAGGGGAAGGGAGCTTTCCACTGATTCAAATGGGCCACAGCTGTCCACGGTATAGCATGAGAGAGAAATCCAGACAGGGGCTTCCAAAATGTTTAAGACTAAATACCCGGACTTTGAAATCTGGAGGAGGGTTGACTTCTTGCCTCAGCATTCTCCATCAATTCCTAGAAGAAGAAGAGCTTGCATTTGCTGGGTTATCACCATGTGCCAGCAGCACCATGTTAAGCACCTTACATGCATTAATTATCTCAACTAAGGCAATGGCACCCCACTCCAGTACTCTTGCCTGGAAAATCCCGTGGACGGAGGAGCCTGGTAGGCTGCAGTCCATGGGGCCGCTAAGAGTCGGACACGACTGAGCGACTTCCCTTTCACTTTTCACTTTCATGCACTGGAGAAGGAAATGGCAACCCACTCCAGTGTTCTTGCCTGGAGAATCCCAGGGATGGGGCAGCCTGGTGGGCTGCCATCTATGGGGTCACACAGAGTAGGACATGACTGAGGTGACTTAGCAGCAACCTTCACTGCGTCTTCCCTGTATCTCAGTTGGTAAAGAATCTGCCTGTAATGCAGGAGACCTTGGTTCGATTCCTGGGTCAGGAAGATCCCCTAGAGAAGGGATAGGCTACCCATTCCAGTATTCTTGGGCTTCACTGGTGTCTCAGATGGTAAAGAATCCACCTGCAATGCAGGAAACCTGGGTTCAATCCTTGGGTTGGGAAGATTTCCTGGAGAAGGGAACAGCTACCCACTCCAGTATTCTTGCCTGGAGAATTCCGTGAAAAGAGGAGCCTGGCAGGCTACAGTCCATGGGATTGTAAAGTCAGACACAACTGAACAACTTCCACAAAGAGTCAGACATGACTTAACAACTGAACAGCAATAACGTGACTGAACAACTTTCACCAGAGTGCCATCAGGCTGAAGCTAATATTATCCCCATTTTACCAATTTTACCAATGGTCCTGGTGATGCTCCTAACTTGCCCAAGGTCATTAGGTGAACAAGCAGAAGAACTAGAGTTGGAAAACAAGTTTTTCTCACTGCATGGGCCATACTCTTAGACCTGCGTACCATCCCAAAGAAAGAGTATGCCAGATCTTATCAGAGAATCTTTTATCTTCAAGAGTACCCAGAGGAGGAGACTGCTGGTGGAGACCATCTTTTTCACTGAAGAGCTCCTGAACTTTGGGGAAAGACATGGGAGAATGTGCAAATAAGAATTAAGCAACAGCAACAATAATAAATGGAGTAATTACATTGTGCCAGGCACTGGGCTGTTACATGTATTATCTCAGTTAATCCTCTGACTTCCCTGGTGGCTCAGGCAGTAAAGTGTCTGCCTACAATGCAGGAGACCTGGGTTCAATCCCTGGGTCGGGAAGATCCCCTGAAGAAGGAAATGGCAACCCACTCCAGTACTCTTTCCTTTAAAATTCTGTGGATGGAAGAGCCTGGTAGGCTACAGTCCATGGGGTTGCTAAGAGTTGGACATGACTGAGCAACTTCACTTTCTTCACTTTCTTTTTCAATCTTCTGACAAAAGAATTATCATCCCTGTTTTAAAGATGAGAAACCAGTGATACAGAGAATTGAGGTCACATGGCCAGGATATCAGAGTCAAGGAGCAGCAGTGCCAAAATTCTAATGCGAGTTTGAAGCCAAAGAGCAAGCTCATTTCTGGTCCCTGGGTGCCTCTCTTTATAAGTGGGTGATTCAGTCAGTCACTATTTTATTTACTCTTCAAATATAAATTCACATTCACTGTATTTGGGGTTTTTTAGAAAGAAAACATTTCCATTTTTGTGTGACTAAAGGAGAATAATAGTTGCTGGGACAGAGAGGAAATCAGGAAGGGAGGGGATCACTGAGACAATGTGAGAAGTATATAACGTCTCAACCTAGGCAGTGGGTCTAACATCTTTGATAGGAAGTCAACCGGGCATAGCTGAAATGGGCACGGGCTGGATGTGAGACAGGGTCAGAAGTGGGGGATAGAGGAAAGAAGAGGCGGGAATGGAACCAAGAAGAAGGGTGGTGCCATGACCATGGCTGAGGATTGGGGGGCAGGGACAGGTCTCTGAGGTATCACGATGGTAAGACCTGGGACACTGGGCTCAGAGTGCCTGATGCAAACCCCAGCCCCTTCCATATGACTCTGTCTCAAGCCCTTTTCCTCTCTTTCCTGGTCAGGAAAAGAGGGACCAGTACCATTCCCTCTCAGAGTTGTTGTGAGGATCAAATGAGAAAATGAAAGTAAGTGCTTGGCAAGATGCCTGACTCCATGGTCAGCTACACAGACATTATTCCTGTATCATAATCTGGGCTCTGCTAAATCTGGAATAGAAACAGGAAGAGTAAAGTCCATGGTAGTAATAGAAATAATAATAACAATAATAACTTATTCTAGTATGTATTAGTTATCTATTGGAGTGAAAGTGTTAGTCACTCAGTTGTGTCCAACTCTTTGTGACCCCATGGACTGTAGCCCACCAGGCTCCTCTGTCCATGGAATTCTTCAGGCAAGGATACTGCAGTGAATAGCCATTCTCTTCTCCAAGGGATCTTCCCGAACCAGGGATTGAACCCAGGTCTTCTGCATTGCTGGAGAAGGCAATGGCACCCCACTTCAGTACTCTTACCTGGAAAATCCCATGGACAGAGGAGCCTGGTAGGCTGCAGTCCATGGGGTCTCAAAGAGTCGGACACGACTGAGCAACTTCACTTTCACTTTTCACTTTCACGCTTTGGAGAAGGAAATGGCAACCCATTCCAGTGTTCTTGCCTGGAGAATCCCAAGGTAGGCAGAGCCTGGTGGGCTGCCATCTATGAGGTTGCACAGAGTCAGACACGACTGAAGCAACTTAGCAGCAGCAGCAGCTTCTGCACTGCAGGCAGATTCTTTTCCATCTGAGCCACCAAGGAAGCCCCAGGTATCTGTTGCTGCATCACAAATGACCCCAAAACTTACCAACTTAAAACAATAAACATTTATTATCTCACAGTTTATGTGGATCAGGAATCTGGGTTTACTTTATCTGGATGCTCCTGGCGCAAGATCTCTCATGAAATTACAATTAGTCATCAGATACTGTGGTTCCATTTGAAGGTTCACCTGCAGATCTCCTTCCCAGCACATTTATGTGGTAGTTGGTGGGCACTGACCCGTCGCTGCATGGATCTCTCTGCAGGATTGATTCATGATATAATAGCTGACTTCCCATGAGACCAGCAACCCAAGAAAGAGCACCCAAGACAGAAGTAATAGTTTTTTTAATAACCTAATCTCAGAAGTGACGGTCTTCCCCGGTGGTAAAAAATCTGCCTGCAATGCAGGAGATACAGGAGACACCAGTTCGATCCCTGGGTTGGGAAGATCCCCTGGAGAAGGGCAAGGCAACTCACTGTAGTATTCTTTCCTGGAAAACACCATGGAGAGAGGAGCCTGGCATGCTATGGTTCACAAGGTCCCAAAGAGTCGGACATGACTGAAGTGACTGAGCACACATGCTCAGAAGTGACAGCCCATCACTTTGGCCATATTCAATTCATTAGCAGAAAGTAAGTCCAGCCCATCCTAAAGTGGAGGATATTATACAAGGATATAAATACCATGATATAAGGATAGCTAGGGGCCTGCCACATGGTGTATTCAGTAAGATCATGAAACCTTCAGTCATCCTGTCACCTAATCTCTTAACATATGACCTGCTTTCTCACCGAAAAATGATGTTGAAAATTGAGTTCTCAATCATTCTCAAGAATATGGAATCAAGGTGAAAATGTAGTTTTCAAACTTTAGGTGACATAAACATATCCCCAGTTAAAATCTTCTTCAGTGGAAGAATGGATAAACATACTGTTTTATACTTATAAAATCAAATACTATTCAGCCCAAGTTTAAAACCAGGAAAGAAGTGCAGATACACCTAACTACACAGAGGAAGAGCCAGAGCATCATTTTGAATTAAAGACTCCTAACACAAGTATACATTCTATATGGTTGCATTTACAGGAGACCCCAGGCAAGAAAATATAATGTATCATGATAGAAATCCATCAGTGGTTACCTGAGACAAAGAGTGGGGGGTTATATGTGAAACAGATTGCCAGTCCAGGTTCGATGCATGAGACAGGGTGCTCAGGGCCAGTGCACTGGGATGACCCAGAGGGATGGGATGGGGAGGAAGGTGGGAGAGGGGTTCAGGGTGGGGGACACATGTACACCCATGGCTGATTCATGTCAGTGTATGGCAAAAACCACTACAATACTGTAAAGTAATTAGCCTCCAATTAAAATAAATAAATTAAATGTTTTTAAAAAAAGAGTGGGGGGTTAAGGATTAGCTGGAAAGAAGTACAAGAGAATCTTCGGGATGATAAAAATGTTCTATATCCTCACTATTGAATCTTATTAAACTATACACTTTAAATGGTACATTTTAGGGACTTCCCTGATGGTCCAGTGGTTAAGACTCCATGTTCCCAATGTAGGGAGCATGGGTTTGATCCACGGTCGGGGAACCAAGATTCTGAATGCCACATTGTGCAGCCACAAAAAAAGGTACATTTTAGTGATTGTAAAACTGAAAAATACCTAACTGTCCTGACCACAATAAGGATGTGTGCCCATCCTATCATAAGTAAACAAATAAGAGGGCTGTGGCTAGTTCAGGGCTGATGGTGTACTTTGAAGCACAGAGCATAATCCAAAGCTGGGCGCCAGCTCTCCAAATAAAGCATAGGGAAAGACTGAGAGTAGTCCTTCCACTTGTTTCTGTGTAAAATCACTGTACACACACCCCTTTTACACCTTCGATAAAAGCCTACCTTAGTTCTCATAGTTTCTGAAGTAAACTGTACCTTGCATAGGAAAGAAATACTTTTCTTCTTTCCCTTTCTCTTTCCTTCTCTCTCTCCTTCCCTCCCTCCATCTTCTTTCTCACTTCCTTTATCCCTTTATTCAACTCTCCCTATCCCCTTCCTTTCCTTCCTTTCTATTTCCACACATCAGATCAGATCCTAGTTACTATTCTATAGGTTTTCTCCCACTTTATAACTTTATAACTCTTGGACAACAGTTTATATAGATCTGCCTAATGCTTTTTAATGGCTACATTGTATTCTGTTGTGTGAATATCCTACTGAGCATGAGCATTTAGCAAGTGCTCTAGTGGTAAAAATTTACATTGTTTCCACTTTGGGGATTTGTTTTTCTCTTCTAAATTGTTCAATTGTCAGGATTATTTCAGACAAGAAGAAATGTTTCCCACTAAAGAGATGCCACTTCCCATTAGGAAAGACCAATGTCTATCCCAATCAACATCATATCGGTATTACTCATTCTGGGCATGGTCATCCTGTAGCTACCATGAAAACTTCTTTCCCTGGGATTCATGAAGATGGAGGCATCCTATCTTGTCCTCCTCGGATGAACTTCTAACACCCACATCAAACCCCACAAAGTGAGAACCCAGCGAACAGCTTGAGCATCCTCTGAAGGCTGTGAAAAGACATGGCACTTGAGCTGTTATTAACACCTGATAACTCATTAAAACCAGACTGATTATCAACAAGCAGCAGGTTCCTTTCACACTCAAAACGAACTAGCTCTATTTCAAAATGATGGCTAAATTAAACCCAGAGAGTTGGCAAATGGCCTCCTCTTATAACCCTGCTAATTCCTTGGGCTAATTAGTTCTTTCTTCATCAACTGCTTAGGAAAATAAATGACCGGGTGATGCATCTCCTTACTTGATAGGTAAGACTTTCTGTAGAATATGATGATAATAGTGCTGATAATAGCAATGACCACCGCATGCTGCTGCAGCTGCTGCTAAGTCGCTTCAGTCGTGTCCAACTCTGTGCGACCCCATAGACGGCAGCCCACCAGGCTCCCCTGTCCCTGGGATTCTCCAAGCAAGAACACTGGAGTGGGTTGCCATTTCCTTCTCCAAATGACCACTGCAGAGTGAACCACTTACTATAGACCATGTATTTTACACAGATGATCCTATTGAATTTTATTAGTATAATATGGAAATAGGCACAAAAAGTGTGTAGTTGTCCAATATCATGCACCCAGCAGGACTGCCCAAGATCCGCCTACTCCAAAGCCTCAGTTTTAGGGTGAGGTGAATTGGACCTGATCACCAGGAGATTTTCCTAAAGGACTTCACCATTGACATGCCCCTAGCTTGTTTCCACAGTCTAGCACACTGTTTAGCACATAGTATGTGCTCAATAAAACTTTTCCCTTGAATGAATAAAAATGGGTCCTTTGTGGACTGTTTTGAGAGTTACAGAAAATGACCTATGGACAAAGCATTGTGATTTGGTTGGAGTAAGCTGATTCGCTTTCCACTCCGCAGGTGGGCAGATGGGATGAGTCAGCATCAGGATGTGTGGGTGAGCTGACTGGCCTTTCTTCACAGGCCAAGCCTTTCAGAGAAGGTTGAGTGGGGGCTTAAAAGCATAGAGAAGACCTTAGGAAAGAGCATCTTCCAGGGAAAAGGATCTGAAAAAAAAAAAAATAGATGTAGGGACTTCCCTAGTGGCCCAGTGGTTAAGAATCCACCTGTCAGTGCAGGGAAGACAGGTTCCATCCCTGGTCCAGGAAGATCCCACATGCCAAGGGGTAACTAAGCCCATGTGCCTAGAGCAACAAGAAAGCCACTGCAATGAGAAATCCAAGCACCGCAATGAAGAGTAGCCCTGCTCACCTCAACTAGAGGAAGTCCATGCACAGAAACGAAGACCCAGTGCAACCAAATATAAATTACTTATCTTTAATAGATATGTATGTATGTATAACTGAATCACTTTGCTGGGCATCTGAAACTAACGCGACATTGTAAATAAACTACACTTCAGTTAAAAAAAAAAAAAAATGACCCTGCCAAAAGAGAGCATATTCCTTCCCCAACACTACAGAGGGATATCATAACAAATCTTCCAGACAGAACATACCAGAAAAAAATTCCAAAATGAAATAAACAGAAACATGACAATTCATGAAATTATGAGACCTAAGTCATGGTTTGATTTACTCTGCAGCCATGTCAACATTGCAAACTTTTCAGCAAGATAGAAACACAAATATTCTCCCCAGGATGGATAACGGATCAGTTAAATCAATCCTGGCCTAACCATGAGATGGAATGCTTTGAAACTATTAAATAGTGTAATCAACATGTATTTAAAGTCACTGAAAAATATTTTGATAATTAAATTAATAAAGCCAGGGATAAAACAGATTATGTAACACAATCTTACTTTTCAAATATTCTGAAGCTATTAAAAAGTATAATCAACATATATTTAAAGCCATTGAAAGATGTTTTGATAATAAAATGAATCAAGTCAGTAAGAAAACAGATGCAGTATAATCCCAGTTTTTTATAAGGTATAAAGTTTAAGAAAAAGAATCTGGAAGACATATAGTAAAATGTGAACAGGTTTTTATGTATCTTGAGCTTGTGAGTGATTTTTAATATTTATTTGGCATATGTTTTTAATTTTTATATAATAAATATGCATTGATTGCAGGACTAAAACTAAATTAAACCTGTTGATTTGATCGTGTTTATTTAAATAGATCCCTAAAGAGAAGAATTCAGTCATAACCCAAAGCATAACCCAGAAAAGATACCTGAAACTGAATATTCAACTAGGCTGTGTCAACTGCCCAAGGATCCAGGAGAACTTGGGTGGGATCAGGAATTGTTTAAAATGGTGGAGGAATTTTTAAAATTCCAGTCTACTCTGAGTCATAATAATTCCCCCCCAAAAGGCTATTATAACAAATTTCAAACACATCAATGAAACGTGTGTCACTCGTAGATATCTAAAAACATCTAGATGACTGATGCCCAGTAGAAAAACAGCCAGCGTTTGCCCACATCTTCCAGTTAGATGTCATTTCAGCAGCCTTGCAAAGAACTTTCCTTAGTGTAGCTCTCTTTGGACAATTTCATCTCCTAAAGACTCGCGGTGAGTCACGGAAAATGAACAGGTCCAGAAGTCAGGAGGGGTGGCCCAGCTCTGCTGTTAAGGCTGTGTGACCTTGGGTGAGTCCATCCCCAGGTCTCAGCTGGCTGATCTACTGGACCCAAGCCCTAAGATTTTCTTCCTACAGGAATTTGAAACTTGGAAACAGAGACACATTAATGGCAGAACTCAAGTCGACCACGAATTTCATCTGCGACTGAGTTCTCCAGAACTTGGCTGGTGTTTCCCTGTCCTAACAAACCCTTCCTTCATTCTTCAGCCCTAGCATCCTAACAATCAATGATTGATTTTCCTTGTAGTAACTAGAGTCTGTTTCTGTTGCTTAGAACCAGCTAAGACTTCACTACTGTGGCTCAGATGGAAAGAAGCCTTTCCTGCCCAGCATGAAGGGAATTGGTCAGTCAAGCAAAGGAGTCTGACCCACAGGGAAAGACTGCCACAGAGAAGCGGCTGTCATCCTTGTGCTAAGAGGCAGGGACCCAGCAGGGCAAGCTGTCACACTCAATAAAGATTCTCAGTGAGCCCAGCCACGCTCTCGGAGTACCCAGGCGTGAACACCCGGGGGGCGGGAGCAGGAAGGAGTGACAATGAATATGATGTGTAGTCTACATCTTTCAGACCCCCGTACCTGGCTGGCTGTGTGCCAGCCACACCCAGGGCACTGACTTCTTTCCTCTGTGACTTTGTACAACTACTGTTGGACTCTTCCTTACACAGTGGTTCTCAATTGGAGCAGTTTTGCTCCCCAGGGGACATTTGGCAATCATGTCTGCAGACATTTTTGGTTATCACAACCAGAAATGAAGGGGTGGGGTGTTCCTGGCGTCTAGTGGGGAGATACCAGAACTATCTGTTTTCTACGGCTGCTTTAACAAGTTCCTACAAACTCATTTGTTCAGTCATTAAGTTGTGTTCAGTTTTTTTTTGTGACCCCACAGACTGTAGCCTCCCAGGCTCTACTGTCCATGGGATTTCCCAGGCAAGAATACTGGAGTGAATTGCCATTTCCTACCCTAGGGGATCTTCTCAACCCAGAGATTGAACTCACATCTCCTGCATTGGCAGGTGGATTCCCTGGAGAAGGAAATGACAATCCACTCCAATATTCTTGCCTGGGAAACTTCATGGACAGAGGAGCCTGGGGGGCTATAGCCCATGGGGTTGCAAAAGAGTCAGATACAACTTAGCAACTAAACAATAATAACAAAATTAGTGACTTAAAGCAACAGATTCATTTATGTGTTTAAAACAACAAATTTATTATCTTACAGTCCCAGAGGTCAGAAAACTAACCCGAGTCCAGGGGCCTGCTTTCCTTCTGAACTCTAGGGAAGAATTTGTTTCCTTGTGTATTCCAGCTTCTAGAGATTGCCTCCATTCCTAGGTTCATGACCTCTTACTCCATCTTCAAGGACAGCAGTTGTATCACTGTCTCTTCCTTCTCTGCTTCCACTATCATATCACCTCCTTTCTTACAAGGACCCGTATGATTGTATCAGGCCCACCTGGATCAACTAGGATAATCTCCCCCACCTCAAGATTCTCAGTTTAAATCATATCTGCAGGGGTGTGGTTTGTTGTTGTTGTTTTACCCTGTAAAGGTAACATATACACAGAATCTGGGAAATAAGACACGAATAACTTTTGGGGGGAGTATTATTCTATCTCCTACACCACGGATCCTGCTAGACATCTGCAGCCCCGACAACAGTCATCTGGTTTAAAACATAAATAGCGCATGAGAAACCTGCATGTTCTTATATCTCTGGAGGTAAGTCTCCCACATGCCTTAACTTAGTATTGCTTTTTAATATGAATTACAGCCACAGACCCACTATTCCTTGATCCCATCATTTCAAAACACTGCCTAAATTTTGCAATAGTTGTAAAGACTGTTCAGTCCAAGCAAGTAGGAAATTTTGTTTTTCTAAAAAGTTTAAAAGGCTTCCCTGGTGGCTCAGATGGTAAAGAATCCACCTGCATGGGAGACCTGGGTTCGAACTCTGAGATGAGAAGATCCCCTGGTTAAGGGAAAGGCTACCCATTCCAGTATTCTTGCCTGGAGAAAGCAAAAGAAGATAGTCATTTCTTAGCCTTAACATAATTCCTGTAGCTTAGAGGTTTGAGGCTTCAAATGTTTGGAAGTTACTCATGGCAAAGGGATTGAACTCCCCCAAACTTTGGGACAGAAAACGGGGAGCTATATTACCAAACCCAGTCCCTCTTCCCCATCAACATCTTGTTTGTGCTTCCTAAAAGCAGAAATTCTGGGGAAGCAGAAAGTGACCTAATGTCAGTTTTATAAGCCCCAGAAGCCAAGCACTGGGCTGTGAGCTTTGCATGTGTAACCCTGCTAGGTTGGTGTCATCATTCTCATCTTAACATGAGCAGACTGAGTGTCTGGGAAATTAAAATTTTGACCAGGGTTATAAAGTCATTAAACAGTGGATTGAAATTCGGATCTGTATCACTTCAAAGCCTGTAGGCTTTGGGACAAGATGTTTGATGTTCTTTCCACATTCTACATCAAAAGCATCTTTTACAGCCTTAGTGAAGTGAATGAGGACACCCAAAAAAGTTAAATAACTTCTGTAATGAAATAAAGCAGGGGTCAGCAAACTTTTTCCAAAAAGAGTCAGTTAGTAAAAATTTCAGGCTTTGCAGGCCATATGGTCCCTGTTGCAGCTGCTCAACTCTGCCTTAATAGGACGAAAACAGCCACAACTGATACATAATTTATGGGTGTGGCTGTGTTCCAATAAAACTTTATTTACAATAACAAGCAGTGATGAGAGTTGTCCCTGGAGCCATAGCTTGCTGCCCCCTGAAATAAAGCTTTAAAATTCCCATAATAGTCTTCATCTTGGGCTTCGCTGGTGGTTTAGTGGTAAAGCAATGCAGGAGACCCAATTTCAATCCCTGGGTTGGGAAGATCCCCTGGAGGAGGACATGGCAACCCATTCCAGTATTCCTGCCCAGAGAATCCATTGGACAGGGGAGCCTGGCAGGCTACAGTCCATGGATCACAAAGAGTCGGACACGACTGAAGCAGCTCAGCAGCAGCAGCCTTCATCTTTCCCCTTATTGACTGGTCTCTCTCACACTCTCTCGCTCGCTCTTACCCTTACACAGCTGATGAAAGGATAAATCAGTACAATCATTCTGGAAAGCATGTCAGCAATATAACCCAGCAATTCTACGTTTAGGACAAGAGAGCAAAGATAAAGATATGGTGTTCTTTGCAGCATTGTTTATAATGGTGAAACAGGGAAAATAGTGTGTCAATAAAGAATTGTTCAACAAACCCCACTCCACATGAATCATTGCCACAGACTAAATGTTACAATGCAGATTTATAGCTAGTGACATGGAAAGAAATCTAAGATATATTTGAAAATCAAGTCATAAAATATTATGCATATAATAATCTTATTTTTGTTTTAAAATTATATGTACATAAATAGGATGGTTAATTTTCTTTGTCAATTTGAGTGGGCTAAAGAATTTCCCAGATTGCTGATAAAATACTTTTTCTGGGTGTGTCTGTGAAGGTGTTGCCAGAAGAGATTAGCATTTGAATCAGTAGACTGAATAAAGAAAATCACTCTCACTAGCGCAGGTGGGCATCATGCAATATTTGAAAGCCTGAACAGAACAAAAAGGTAGAGGAAGAGAGAATTCATTCTCCCTGCTTGAGTTAGATCAAACATCTTCTCCTGCCTTTGGACATTGGCACACCTGATTCTTGGGCATCTGAACTTACACCATCAGCCCTCTGATTCTCAGACCTTCTGATTCATTACTCAATCATAATTCCTGCTCCTCCACCTGGCTGACTGCAGATCATGGGACTTCTCAGACTCCATAATCACGTGAGCCAGTAACTATAATAAATTTCCTCTGGTATAATCTTAATGGTTCTATTTCTCTAGCAAGCTTTAACTAATACAATAGACTTTTTTAAAAACTTTAATGATAAACACCAAGTATTTATGATGGTTATTTCTGGGTAATAGAATTTTAACTGTTTTTAATTGGCTTCTTTATTAATCTTTGTAGTTCCAATGCCACTCAGTTCTACACTAAGGCATACAAGATGCTCAGAAAATATTTTGTTGAGGAGGTGAAAAAATATTTCTTGTATGTGTTTAAGCTACAGCATGATGGGCTTCATTTGGATATAAGGGAAGTATTTCTACCATAATGGGCAGTAAACACAGGAAAGTATAATAAGAAGAGCATCTGGAATCATCTTTCCCGAAGATATTTTTTTAAAACGTGGAGTCATCTTATGATCATGAAATGAGCAAGATTTTCTTTAATATGTCACAAATCCAGGAGTGGTCCAAAAAAATGCATACATACATTTGATTACATTAAAGTTTTTCTGAGAAGTCAGTCTGTGGCTTCTCCAGTGGCTCAGTTGGTAAAGAATCTGCCTGCAATGCAGGAGACCCAGGTTCAATCCCTGAGTAGGGAAGATCCCCTGGAGGAGAAAATGGCAACCCACTCCAGTATTCTTGCCTGGAGAATTCCATGGACAAAGGAGCCGGGCACGTACTGTCCCTGGGATCACAAAGAGTCAGACACAACTGAGCGATTAACTTTCACTTTCACAAAGTCTACAGGCTGCAGATCACCATGAAAAATCAAAATACACATAATGAATCAGGAAATAATGTTTGTGAAGCTTAGCATAGAAAAAGGTATGTATAATGTATAAAATCAGTAAGAAAAAAAGCAGACCAGTAGAAAAATGGGCAAAAGATAAGGATAATTTGTAAGAATAGAAATACAAATGATTCTCATACAAATGAAAAAATGTTCTATGTTAGTCATAATAAAAGAAACTCAAATTAAAACTATGTTGAAATGTCAATTTTCACCTATCAGATTCCCCAAATTAAAAAGAACCTGATAATCAATGTTGGTTGATGCAACTGTAGGGAAATAGACACTCTCAGTCATCACTGGGGATGGGGTGTAAATTGGTACAGCCTCTGTGGAGGACAATTTGACAAATTCTATTTTAAAAAAGTATATCATTTGCCCACCTATCCCACTTTCATAAATTTATTCCACAATGTAGTCACCCATGACCAAATTACACAAGTGTCAGATTATTGATTGCAGTTTGTTTATAATAGCAAAAGAGTGGAAATAACCTGAGCTATAGCCTCCTGTGCAGTGTACTCTGCAGTTACAAGAAAAGAAATCAGAAAATTCTCCATATACTGAGGATGGAAACAGCTCTAAGATATATACTTAAGAGAAAGTGGGAGGGAAGCAAATAACAGAAAAGTGGGCATCTTTTATGGTAAAAAAAAAAAAGGAGAGAACATATGTACACATGTGTGTACGTACATATATGTATATGTATATACACACACACAGTTTGGTAGTGTATACATATTTCTAGAATGGTTCATCTGTTGCCCTGAGGGCAGGGGGCATGGTAAATGGAAGAGTGAGAGATTTTTCACTATTTATCCTTTTGTGTGTTTTGAAGTTTGAACTTCATTGAAAACATTACCCACTCAAAAAACTAAGGGAGCCTCTTTTCTACTTCAGAACTTTCTATATAGTGTTCTTTCTGCTTTAAGAAAGAGATGCTTTACCTTTAACTTACATGCACATTCACACACACCCACAAAATCTTCCTCCTGGAAATACCTTGTTTTTCTTCAAGAACTCTGTTCAGATGTCACTTCTTCCAGGAAGTCATTCCTGACTAGCCCCACCTCCACCACAGAATGTGAGCTCTCTTTGTTATACCCATTCCCAGTACCTTGTGGTATTTATCACAATTAATGTCCCTTTGTCATTGTTTAATACCTGTCTCCCTCACCAGAGGTGCCACAAGGGGCTAGTTCACCAGTGGGTCCCCAGCACCAAGCTAAACATATGCCACATAAGACATGAGTGTATCAGAGGGCTTTTTCCTTTGAGGGGGGAGTTGTTATGAATGGAATGTCTGTGTCCTCTCAAAATTTATTTGTTGAAATTCTAACCCTCCTGTGATAGTACAAAGAGGTGGGGGCCTTTGGAAGATGATCAGGTCATGAGGGTGCAGCCCTCATGAATGGGATTAGTGCCCTTATGCAAATGAGGCCCCAGAGAGCTAGCTTGCTCTCTCTCCACCATGTGAGGACACAGGAGAAAATGGCCATCTGCAGCCTGGAAGAGGCCCCCCAGGACCCAACCATGCTGGCAGCCTGAGGACAGACCTCCAGGCGCCAGAACTATGAGAAATAAATGCGCATTGCTCACTGTACTCATTCTAGTATTTTTTATAGCACTCTGACTAAGACAGGAGGGAATAAAGGGAAGGAAATACTAAACAAAAAAAACATCATGGCAGACAGTAGTCTAAGTGCTTCACACACACTAACACATCTAATCCTCACAACAAATGGGTACTGTTATTACCAACATTTTACGGATGAGGAAAGAGAGGCTGGGGAGAGACAAAGTGACCTCCCCACAGCCACCAGGAAGAGCCAAGATTCAAACACAGGCAGTCTGGTTCCAGAGCCCATGAGCTCAACCCCTGGAGGGAAGGATGGATAAAGAGAGTGAGAGAAGGAAGAGGGAAGAAGGTTCCCCCAAAGCAGTGGGGTGAGCATCTGACCATTCCTCCAGCATGGGGCCTTGCTGGGCCAGCAAGCTGCCTGGTCTTTGGGAAGTTACAAGATCACCATTAATGAAGATTCTATACTATTTATAAAACACTTGCAAACTGAAAATATTGGACCTCAGCAAAGAGACAGCAGGCCTGAAATATGACAGCTGTCTTGTCTAGAGGAGAAGGTAACACACGTTGTAGATAAAAATACTATTTGATGTGGGTTAATAGGCTTCATTGAATTAAGGACGACAGAATAATTACAGCAACAAGCAAAGCAGCAGGGAGACTGAAGGTTCTAATTGAGGATAATTCCAGGGCTGGGCAAGACTGGAAGTTTTGACATTAGGACCATAGACACTTCCCTGAAATTGGAGCTTTATTATTTTTATTAAGTCAATAGCATCCACTATGATTTGTATGAGTTCTCTACAAGTCAACAGGAAATCATTTGCAGGACAGGAAATATTAATAAAAGAAACAGAATGAAATGAGAAATAAAAGCAAAGGAGTTCCAATTTCTCAAATAGGATTTGTCCCTAATCCTTAAGGTTCAGACTGGATCCTGGAAAGCATAAGTAAATGGGGATTACATTTGGGTAATCACAACAGCAATAAAAATAGCTATCATGTAGTGATAGGCTCCAGCCAAGCTCTTAAGACCTCTTTGATGTCTTAGCCCACTGATTTCCCAACATAATTCTGTGGAGTGGGAATAAATTTTTCCCTTGTTTTATAAGTAAGACAATTGAGTCTCAGAGAGGTAGAGTGACTTGTGCAAGACTACACAGCCAGAAATTACCAAAAAGGGGGTTTTAGATTAGAATTAAGAAAGCAAAGCTTTAGAATAATCCTCAGAAAAGAGTTACTTCTGAGGGAGGAGGCAGATTAAAGAATACATCAGAGGAACAGACCTAGGTATAATTCATTGATATACATGAATTCCATTCAGTTTAATAAAGATCTCTGGATATCCACCATGGACCCAACACGGTGCAAATCTCCTGTTGTAGATTGTTTTTTCCAAAGATGGTCAAGACAATAGTTCCCATGCCACATGATCTTATAAGATGAACTTGATAGTCTTTGTGCTGAATGAATGATGGAGTCCATGATCCCTCTCCCTTGGACCTTGAACCTCAACTACTTCAGTCAATAGGATATAGCAGAAAAGGTATTATCTGACTTCTAGAGATAGAGCATAAAAACTCTATGCATGTCCTCTTTCCTCTCTTAGGATGCTCAGTCTAGGATCCCAGTCACCATGTTGTAAGGAAGTCAACCAGCCTACAAGGGAACAGCAGATGGAGAGGCCACATGTAGATGTTTTTAATAACTGGCTAGCTGAAAGGGAAAGGGAAAGGGAAGTTGCTCAGTTGCGTCTGACTCCTAGCGACCCCATGGACTGTACCCTACCAGGCTCCTCCGTCCATGGGATTTTCCAGGCAAGAGTACTGGAGTGGGTTGCCATTTCCTTCTCCAATGCATGAAAGTGAAAAGTGAAAGTGAAGTCACTCAGTCGTGTCCGACTCCTAGCAACCCCATGGGATGCAGCCTACCAGGCTCCTCCGTCCATGGGATTTTCCAGGTGAGTACTGGAGTGGGGTGCCATTGCCTTCGGGCCAGCTGAAGTCCCAGCTAATAGTCAGCATGAAACACAGACATGTGACAAAAGGTGCCCCCAGATGGCTCCAACTCCTGGCCATCAAGTCACCCTCATCTTTTGACCTTTCCCAGTCGAGTTCCTAGACATCATGAAGTAGAATTCTCGACCCAGGGGATCCAGGAGAATAATAAAAATTGTTGGTATTATCCCTAAACATTGGTGTGATTTGTTACATAGAAATGGTAACTGGAAGAGCCCTGACATGAGTAATTTTTTAAGTATATGAAACAGCATCTGCCCTTCTGTCTACTTTGAGAAACAAGACTCTTAAGACAGAAGTTTAATCAACAGACAGTGAACCCTTACCCCAAGTGAAATAAGTCAGACAGAGACAGACAAATACTGTAGGATATCACTTATATGTGGAATCCAGGAAGTACAACCAAATAGTGAATACAACAACAACAACAACAACAAAGCTAACTCAAAGGTATAGAGAACAAGTTAGTGGTTACCAGTAGGGAGAGGGGGGAGGGGCCGTAGAGATGTCGGGGAGTAAGAAGTACAAGCTCTTGGGTGCAAGATATGCTACAGGGATGTATTGTACAATATGGGGAATATAGGCAATATTTTGTAATAACTGTAAATATTTTGTAACCTTTGAAAATTGTGTTAAAAATAAAACTTAATAAAAGACAATGTGCCTCATAATACCCAAAGTGTGAAAATAATCCAGATATCCATCAGCCGATGCACAGTGGAAAACCAAAATGCGGTAGAGCCATACAATGGAATATCACTCAGCAATAAAAAGGAACAAAGTTCTGATACCTGCTACAACATGAATGAACCTGGAAAACATTACGTTAAAGAGAGAAGCTAGGGACTTTCCTGGTGGTCTAGTGGCTAAGACTTCACGCTCCCAAGGCAGCGGCCCTGAGTTCGAGCCCTGGTCGAGGAACTAGATCCCATATGCTGCAACTAGAGATCCTGCGTGTCGCCGTGATGATCCCTTCTGCTGAAACTAAGACCCAGTGCAGACAAATAAACAGGTATTTTTTCAAAAAAGACAGAGAGAAGCAAGATACGAAAGGTCACACGTTGTATAATTCCATTTACATTCAGAGTGGGCAAATCCATAGAGACAGGAAGTAGATCAGTGGTTACCAGAGGATGGGGGAGGGGCAAATGAGGAGTGACTGTTTAATGGGCAAAGCGCTTCTTTGTGGAGTGATTAAATATGTTAGAATCAGACAGTGGTGAGAGTAGAAAAATCTTGTAAGTACACTAAAACCACTGAATTTCGTGTTCTTAAATGGTGAATTTTATGGGCTATGAATTATATTTTAAAAAAAAATTTTTTAAGCCACGCACTAGGGACCTCTGCAAGAGTTTGGGCTTATAAGCCTTGTGAGTGAGTGAAAGTCGCTCAGTCGTGTCCGACTCTTTGCAACCCCATGAGCTATACAGTCCATGGAATTCTATAAGCCTTGGGATCAAGTAAACCTGTGTTGCCATCCAGGGATTTCCAGTTTCTAATTGCGTGACTTTGACAGGTTTCTTGATCCTTCAGGGGCTGGGATTATGCATCTGTAAAATGGGAAAAAAAAGACTCACTTTGCAGGACTGTTGTCAAGATTAACAATGCCTGGTCAAAGACTCTAACAGAAACAGAAACCCGCTCAAGCAGCATCAACCAAACTAAGAATTTTATTAAAGGAATCAAGGACATCTCATAGGAGCCCAGGTCACGAAGGAGAACTTGGCCTCATAAGAAGCTTGAACCAGAAATTTTAAAGCTATCAAACATCAACACTGAGATTCTTTCTGGCATATATGTAATGAGTAGGGGAATTTCCTTAAAATTGTTGATTTGTAGAAAATTGAGATTTTGCATCATATTTTAAAGGTAATCCATTAGAGTCACTTAGTTATTGCAAAATAACATTTTTGTAAAGGAGACAATTTGAATACCAAATAAGAAAGGGCTCAGTATCTTAACTGGAAGAGTTGAAAGGTAGTTAAGGATCACAAGCTTGGAGCAACAAAATCACCCTCCTGTGACAAATTTAGTTTATGACCTTGGAGGACAAATGGACTCTTCTACAATGAGCAGATATAGTTTCTTATAACACATTTTTTTCTAATCTCAAGGTTGTCAGTTAACAAATCTAAGAACTCTTAGAGCAAATTTTTACTCATTATGGAGAAGTATTTTCCTATTTTATAAATAAGATTAAAAAGAAAATGAATGTATCTAACAGTGTATATAACTGAGTCACTTTGCTGTATGGCAGAAATTGACACAACACTGTAAGTCAAATAACTTCAATTTTTAAAAAATTAGAAAGGAACTTAACTTTATGTTGACAAGAGACAAAATTATTTATAGATTTACTAAATTCTTTATGGTAGCTACCTTAATATTCAATGGTCTTTATTAAATTGAAGAGGTGGTTCTCAGCCCTGGCTGAAACTTAAAGTCACTGAGTACCTTTTTAAAAATATCAGGACCCAATCAAAAGGTCTAATTAATCAGGGACTGGTATGTTTGAGGGAAAGCAAGGAGACCAGTGTGGTGGGAGCATAGTGAGTGATGGTAGGAAGGATAGGAGGGGAGGTCATTGATGTAAAGGGGCTAGGATGTGTAGGCTCTTATACACCAATGTGAGGACGATAGACTTTAGGAAAAATGGGGAGCCACTGCAGGGGGTTGGGGGGATGTACTTGGCTACACATAAATCCAATCAAGTCAGCTGAAAGAAAACAGGGAAATTTTTGTTTTTAAATCTGTGGATGGTGCCCATCTAAGTTTCAACATTATTCTGTCTCTCCACCTCCACCACCACCCCTACTCATGAGCTTAGTTTAATGAAACAACTGCCATATCATCTGCTGCTCTGTGGGGACAGACATCCAGCAAGGAGCTGAGAGCAGCCTCTGACCAACAGCCAACTAGGGACTGAAGCCCTCAGCCCAACAACTTTCAAGGAACTGAATCCTGCCAACAATCAAGGGATCTCGAAGCTCCACCCCAAGTCCTTCCTGGTGCCAGCTGTAGCCTAGCAGACTCCTGACTGTGGCCTGTGGGAGATTCTGAGTCCAAGCATCTCTCACAGGCTCAGTTGCACCCAGAAACTTGACCCACAGAAGCTATGTCATTTGAAGCTGCTAAATTTGGGGATGATTTGCTATGCAGTAATAGTAAACTAATACAGTGACTTAGACCAGGATAAGGATGATAAAGTTGAAGACAAATGAGTAAGTCTCAAGTATACTGTGGAGGCTGAAATGATGGATTTTAGAGATGAATTAAATGGGGAGGAATCAGTGTGAACACTAGAATTCTATCTCCAGAAACTGTGAATGGTGGCATCATTTTCTGAGATGGAGAGGAATGAAAGATGAACAGGTTTGAAAGAGAGAAATAATTCTACTTCTCAACACCTTAGTTTGCCTGTAAGACAAGAGCAGTCAGCTATGCAAGCCTAGAGTTCAGAGAAAACAGAGTGCCTCTCTGTTCACTAAGCCTCAGTTCTTTTTCTCTCAGTTAGAAAAGGCCTTCCAATCTCCCATCTGCTCTGTTCTCAGGAAGACTTTCCAGAACCAAGGTGAGCCTAACCCCTAGCCAGGTTGTTACTGCTCAGTCACTCAGTCATGTCCAGCTCTTGGCGACCCCATGGACTGCAGCACGCCAGGCTTCCCTGTCCTTCACTATCTCCCGGAGCTTGTTCAAACTCATGTCCATTGAGTTGGTGATGCCATCCAATGATCTCATCCTCTGATATCCCTTTCTCCTCCTGCCTTCAATCTTTCCCAGCATCAGGGCCTTTCCTAATGAGTCAGCTCTTCGAATTGGGTGGCCAAAGTATCAGATCTTCAGCTTCAGCATCAGTCCTTAAAATGAATATTCAGGATTGGTTTCCTTTAGGATTGACTGGTTTGATCTCCTTGCTGTTCAAAGGACTCTCAAGAGTCATTTTCTCCAGCACCACAGTTCAAAAGCATCAATTCTTTGGCACTCAGCCTTCTTTATGGTCCAACTCTTACACCCATACATGACTACTGAAAAAGCCATAGCTTTGACTAGATGGACCTTTGTCAGTAATGTCTCTGCTTTTTAATATGCTGTGTAGCCAGGTAGACCAGACAATCTGGAATCACCACTCGGTTCAGCATCTTTAACCACATGCATTTAAAACATTGCCAAGAGAGAATGGAGTAGGTGTGCAAAACAGAATCAGAGATGGCAAACACCTCACCTAGAGAAAGAGAAATGAGCAGCTGCCTTGGCCTCTGCCTGCCAAGCTGAGCTCTAGTGCCTGTGAGTTCCATGAGATGGCCACATTTTCATAGAAATTTCCCTTGGTTCTTAAGCTACTTTGACGCTATCAGAGCCTTGAAAAGATAGCAATAAAAATAGTTACATATTTGTACCTGCAGATCAGGATTGCCATAATGCCTCACAAATAAGATCAGCTATTTGGAAGTCCCCGGTACAAAAGACTGTGCAAAAAGAGCTATTGTCATTACTTTTGTTATGCCTAATCCTATTCTTTTAAAAATATCTTTAGATTCACTAAGTAGCTGTAGTGTCCAAACTTCAAACGTCAGAAAAGCTACAGGAGGGAAGACCAGAGATTCAGAACTGTGCTTTTCAGTACAATAGCCACTGGCCATATGCAGCTATTTAAGTTGAAATAAAATAAAACTTTAACTTCCAGTTGAACTAGACACATTCAAAGTATTCAGTAGTCACATGTGTCTGTGTGGTTACCAATCCGAAAGTGACTCTATATTAATAGAACATGTCCATTGTTACAGGAAGGATGGTTTTTATTGGGTCAGAACACTCTTACCCAGGAATTAAGAGCACATTGTCAAAATGCAATTCTGGAAGATGACATCAATAGACTGGGAATTTGTCCCCAGTCAAATCTGAAATTTGCACATAACTTTTCCTAAAAATTTACCATTTTTTAGCTTACCTAGTTTCATTTATATGTACATATTCAGCCTGTGGGGCTTCCCAAGTGGCACTCAGTTCAGTTCAGTTGCTCAGTTGTGTCCAACTCTTTGCGACCCCGTGGACTGCAGCACACCAAGCTTCCCTGTCCATCCCCAACTCTGAGCTTGTGCAAACTCATGTCCATCAAGAAGGTGATGGACTCAATCATCTCATCCTCTGTCTTCTCCTCCTCCTGCCTTCAGTCTTTCCCAGCATCAGGGTCTTTTCCAGTGATTCAGTTCTTCGCATCAAGTGGCCAAAGTATTGGAGCTTCAGCATTAGTCCTTCCAACGAATATTCAGGACTAATTTTCTTTAAGATTGCCTGGTTTGATCTTCTTGCTGTACAAGGGACTCTCAAGAGTTCAAAAGCATCAATTCTTCAGAGCTCAGCTTTCTTTATGGTCCAGCTCTCACATCCATACATGACTACTGGAAAAACAATAGCTTTGACTAGATGGACCTTTGTTGGTAAAGTAATGTCTCTGCTTTTTAATATGTTGTCTAGGTTGGTCATAGCTTTCTTCCAAGGAGCAAGTGTCTTTTAATTTCATGGCTGCAGTCACCATCTTCAGTGATTTTGGAGCCTGGGAAAATAAAGTTTGTCACTGTTTCCTTTGTTTCCCCATCTATTTGCCATGAAGTGATGGGACCAGATGCCATGATCTTAGTTTTTCCTCTTTCACTTTCATCAAGAGGCTTTTTAGTTCCTCTTCACTTTCTGCCATAAGGGTGATGTCACCTGCATATCTGAGGTTATTGACATTTCTCCCGGCAATCTTGATTCCAGCTTGTGCTTCATCCAGCCCAGCACTTCTCATGATGTACTCTTCATGTAATTTAAATAAGCAAGGTGACAATATACAACCTTGACATACTCCTTTCCCAATTTGAAACCAGTCTGTTGTTCCATGTCCAATTCTAACTGTTGCTTCTTGACCTGCATACAGTTTTCTCAGGAGGCAGGTAAGATGGCCTGGTATTCCCTTCTCTTTAAGAATTTTCCACAGTTTGTTGTGATCCACACAGTCAAAGGCTTTAGCATAGTTAATAAAGCAGAGTAGGTGGCATTAGTAATAAAGAATCTACCTGTCAATGCAGGAGGCACAAGAGACACAGTTTCAATCCCTGGGTTGGAAAGAGCCCCTGGAATAGGAAATGGCAACCCACTGCAATATTCTTGCCTGGAAAAGTCCATGGACAGAGGAGCCTGGTGGGTTACAGTCCGTGGGGCTGCAAAGAATTGGACATGACTGAGCACATTCAGCGTGTACCACTGGTTTGAGTAAAAGTCCCAGGTAAGTCCTGCCCACCACGTGAAATCATTTTCAGTTTGACCTCATTCTATTTTGTTTTCCCAACTTAAACCAACATCATCTCATTCCAGGTTTCCAGCTACACAAGACTTAACAGCCTCTGTCTGGTGGTATCTGAGATTGGGAATAAGGCTAAACTGGACCTCTTTCAGAAATTTGATTCCTGTGTTTACAAAAAGTCCACCTTCTTCTTTACCCTTTCAAAGGGGCGTGGGGTGGAATTAAGGCTCACAATGAGAAATTCCATCACTATACAAAGACCAGGCAACAGAAAAGACAACTTAAGAAACAGATAACCAACAACACAGAGGTGTTGGGGGAATCACCATACAGCCCCATCCTAGGGAGGAATATTCAGTTTTGACAATCATCAAGCCCTTTTCTGGAGAAGACGGTGTGAATGCTAGAGTCTGCCTTTATCCATCAGAATTATTGTGCCATGTTTATGTGCATTATCTCAATCTTCACAGCAACTGTGGATGGTAGTGATTATTATTTCCATTTTAGAGATGAAGAAACTAATCTTGAAAAGATTTTGTAATTTGTTCAATTTCACACAGTAAATGGTAGAGCCAAGAATCCCACCAAGGGTCTTTCACTCCAGAACCAGCATGAAAAATCACTAAACCAAACTAACACATTCCTCTCCTGGAACAATGGTAAATAAACCATAAACTCACACACTCTGGTGTATGTAAATTTATATAATTCTTTATACTGAAGTTCATTCAAAGGTTAATGACCAAGCAAATTATCAACCAGGGGCAGTATTTTCCCTCCACCAAGGCCTGAACACTAGTTTCTATGATAAAAAGAAACCACCGTTAAGACTCCTTTTCTAATAGTAGGTGGTCATGATTTTCTTTTTTCTTTCCTGTTTTCTTTTTTCCATTCTGAGGGGAATTGTCTGTTAGTGTTTGGTTTAAAAGTTCAAAAACAACATCCATGACTTTGAACAATGGGTTAAAAGAATTGCCCGCAGATGAAATGAACAAAGGGACAAATTATAGAAAAACATTCAAACAAAAATTCCTTCCAGCAATTTTCTTGGGAAAAGTCAGTGCTGTGACTTAATCTGTCCACCCAAAGCCTTCTCTTTTAACATTGTACTTCTGTTTATGTGTTTTACATCATTTCCAATTTGCTTTCATCTTCAATAGTTCTTGGTATTTCAATTTCTCCATTTCCTTCTTTATAAAAAAGGAGGCAACAAAGTATGTATCCCAGTATCTGGTACATAATAAGGGCTAGCTATGCAACACTTCAATGACAGGACTGTTGTTATTCATATTAATATTAGCATTCATTCATTCAACAAGCACCTAAGTAGAACACAGCAAAATCAAATCCAATATTCCATTCAGTTCTAAAGATGCAGTGGAGGATCCAGAATTTCTATATATGGGAGCAGTGGAGCTGGAAGAAGAAGGTGGGGCTCCTGTCTGGAAACAGTCATAGAAGAGACAGCTGGTGGACTCTGGAGGGATCTAAAGCCACCCTTCTGCTGCTGTTACTCAGCTCTTTCAGACGAGGCAAGTGCGGTTACCATCATTTGACAGAAGAGAAATTTGAAGTTGGCAGAGCTTAAGTGACTTCTCACTTCTCAAAACTATAAGACTTACATATGGAAAATCAGACTCACTGCAAGGTACTGAGCTGCATTAGGGCAGAGACTTTTGCCCATCTCGTTTAATGCCTATCTCTAGGGCATAGAGCCAGCACTTGAGCTAAATCAGGTTCCCAAGAAGCCAAGCCTCAAACAAAGATTCTCATACTGTGCTTTATTAATGGAGTGCTCTCAAGGGAAAGGGAGTGAGGGAGATGAGAGAGGAGAGCAAAAGAGGGTGGGTATGGAGAGCAAGGGAGGAAGATATGGATTCATTGGAAGCCTAGCCTCATTCTGATCCCTTGGGGGGCTCTGGAGCTTGAATGACATCATGGTTTCCAACCTGCCTCTGGGGACGGCCTTTTGTATGCCCTCTCCATTGGCGGTGGGCCACCCTCGGGCGGGAGGGGTGCAAGGCATAACGTTCTGGGCATTTCTGAGCATCATCAGCTGAGCACACTCACAGCAGCTGGAGGATGAGTGACTTGGCCTCTTCAGTGGGAGCTGGGTGGGAGGCCAATAGTGTCTGGGGAAAATGCTCAATAAATATTTATTGGATGAATGACTCATAGCTAGAACACAACTCTACTCTCTCTGTGTGCTTTCTCTATACACAAGGCAGAACTTTTGCCGTACAAAATTTCACAATCATTGTCTCTAATTAAAGAAGCTTCCCCAGCACAACCCAACAGTATCGAGCACAACTCAGATGGCAAAAGTCACATTGGACCAGCTTGTCTTGCCACTTTGGAGGAGGAAGAACATAGCTGTTGAGGCTTTAAGCTATGAAATAAGACCTTCACCCATCAGCCAAGGCCACTACAAATTAACCGTTGCATTGGGATTTTGTTTGACAGCTGGATAAAGCCAATTCACGTCAAGGGAACAGAGACATAACACAAAAAGTCCTATGAAACTCCCATAGAAACTAGAATTTTATTTCCCAAAGAGGGTATTTGCTTCTTACATTCTCTACTGCTCCTGAGCTGAGAAATGAAACTGGGGACCAATATACCTTTCATACCAGGTCAGTAGTAAAGCAGGAAAGTGTGGTATAATCATTTCTGGCAGGAGGAATCAAACCAACTCTTTCTACCTTTTTTCTTGTAATTACACCCATTTGCCACTAGGCTCTCAAATGCCCTGCCATTCCAGTTAGAGCTGCTCCCTGCCTCCTCCCACAACCAGGCTGTTCTTTCTCTTCTCCATCCCACAAACAAAAATGGCCCTAAGTGGGAGGGAAGAATTGCAGAGGGACAGGTTACAATGGAGTTCTTTCCAAAAAGGAGAGATCCAATCCATTCTCTCACACTGCAGCCAGTGAGCTTCTGTAAAACTTAAAGCCCTTCAACCCAGGGACAAAATGGACAGTCTTTAATAGGGCTTATTGAGGTGGCCACTCACTATCTTCCAGCAATTTTCTTTCAATTCCTCAAACGCACAGCTCTCCACTCTGCCACAGGGCCTTTGCACATGCAGATCCCACTGCTGGAATGTTTTCATGTCTAACTACTTATCCAGATCAAAGCACAAATGTTCTTTCCCTGGCTTCCCTGTCTAATCCATATTTTGCTCCAGGTTGTCACAGTGCTTTTTCTTCATACCACATCATGGTTTGTTGCTCTAATTGCATATTCTCCAAATGCAGAGACACCAAAAGAAAGTTCTTCTTTTGATGACTATCAAATGTCTATACCTCTTTTTCAATTTCATTCTTGGCTCAGAGGGGAAAAGGATCCACCTTCTTATTTTGGAGATTGGGAGATAGAGGCTCAGGAGGAAACATTATCTGAGGTCCCATGGTTGCGTGGTTGGTTGGACAGTTTTTCAAAGTGATATTGGCTGTTTTCTCCTGAAACATTCAAGCCTTTTGCACACATCTTGTGTTACCCTCACCTTAGTTCTAGAGATTGCTGTCCTTCAGATTGATTGCAGACCAGGGAAGAGTAGAACTGAATAAAGAACCATATGGAAACCTCGTCAAGGATATACAGATCTGGCTGTCATCACCACCTCTTCTGGGAATTCCTTTTTTGAGCTCCCCAAATCATCAAATTTCCCATCCTTCCTCATGACACCACCTCAAAGCATATCCTTTAAATAATATAAAATAAAATAACTAAAATGATCGACATAACAGTGATAGCCAGTCCATGTTCAGCACTTACTGTAATGCACCAAGCCTCATGCTGAGCACATTACACATCTTAATCCTCTTGCTCCTTTGCAACAGCTCTACAAGGCAGGCTGGGCAGAAGCTGTCATTCTCTTGCCAATGCCACACAGCTGCAGAGTGCAGGAGTCCAATTTTACACCTGGTTTGATCTTCCTCAAAAGTCCATGTGTTACTGGCCAGAGACTGAACCAAACTCATTTTCTGATGCTTATTGCTCAAAAGTCAAAGTTCAAGAGGCAAATGTTGGTGGAAAAAGAAAGAGGCTTTTTCAGGAAGATGCTTATTCAGGAAACCAGCAACCTGGGAAGATGGTGGACTAGCATCCCTAAATTCATCTCTGAGTTGTTGGTTAGAGAGAAAAAGGGTTTTACAGGGGAAACTGGGAAGTCTCAGGAATATGCAGGTGGAGCTTTGTGTAGAACAGCACATTTGGCTCCAATAATCATCTTGAAATTGGTCGGGCCTTGATCTGGTTAGCATTATCTTCTTGTGCATAGAAAGTAAGGTTAATCTTTAACTGCAGGGTAGAAATTTCTGAAGTCCTTCAGGCCAGTTTCTGGAATTTCTTTTTTTTTAATTAATTAATTAATTTTAATTGGAGGCTAATTATTTCACAATATTGTGGTGGTTTTGGCCATACATCAACATGGGTCAGTCACGGTGTGCATGTGTCCCCTGATCCTGAACCCCACTCCCACCTCCCTCCCTGCCTCATCCCTCTGGGCTGTCCCAGAGCACTGGCTTTGAGTGACCTGCTTCGTGCCTCTAACTTGAGCAAGAGGGTATTCTTAAGTAACTAACACATCATAGCCTACTCAGGCCTAGGTCACAAGTTTTCTAAAATGAAATTGGGGCTTCTGATACCACACTTATTAGGGTGGGATTCAGGCTCCCTGCCTGATTCTTATTTCAGAACCTGGATTCAAATGGACTCTCCATCACATCACGTCACTCTGATGGGACCAGTCCAGGTCTGGGACAGAATGATCCCTTCAGTCAAGGGAGTGATCTAGAAGGTCACCACCCACAACACTCTGTCTTCATGAGCCAAGAGGCCCTAACAGAACAAGCATCAAACTATGAATTAAAAGGCAGTAATACATTTGCAGCAATATGGATGCAGCTAGAGATTACTGTACTAAGTACGTCAGAAAGAGAAAGACAAATATCACATGATATCACTTATATGTGGAATCTAAAATATGACACAAATGAAGCAGAAACAGAATGAAACAGAGTCAGGGACATTAGGAATAGACTAGTGATTGCCAAGGCATGGGGAGAGGGTTGGATGGAGAATTTGGGATTAGCAAACAATATATACAAAATGGATAAACAACAAGGTCCTACTGTATAGCAAAGGGATATATATATATAAACTAAGTCACTTTGCTATGCAGCAATTAACACAGTATTGTAATTCAACTATACTTCCATAAAAAATACATTTTTAAAAAGTGAGGGACAATACAAAGTCTAATGGAACTTCCAGATTTTGGTTGAAAATCACCAAACATACACAAACTCATGTAAAGAAGCTCCCTCTATAACCAGCACTTGTTGGTTTTTTCACTGTGCAGCGTCCATTCCAGCATCTTCTTTTGATAGCAGCACCCATGTCTTTTTTGAGGTCTTTTTAAAATGTTTTAGTTTGCATCCAGAAAATTCACTCTCGGGAGTGGACAGTTCTCCAGGTGTTCACCTGCATAATCAAGATGAAATAGATCCCCCACCCTAAAATATTCCCTCGTACTGCCCCTTTGGAGACCCCATTTCCGCTTCTCCCCATTGGAGCCCGCTTGTTGGGTCTGTCATCAACAAAAGGAAAGCAAAAGGAGGGACCTGTGTCCCCCCTGGATCTGAAGTTCAGGCAGAGGTGGAAACTGGAAACCATGGGCTTCTCTCTTTTCAGCACTGAGATGAGAAAGGTGCTCTCCTACCTAGAACCCCTGCCCAGCCCGGCTATGTCCTGTTCACCCTTCACACAGTAGCATAAAAAAACATTTGATCTTTTTCCCTGCTTCCTGGCTCACAGCTCCTAAAACGCATGAGTGACAGAGTGTTTTCTGTTATTTGTAAGTATCTCCTTTGACCACAGCTGAACTTATGCTATCAAGTGCTTCTGGGTGGGGTCCCTGATAGCTTCAGGATGAGGGCTGGTCCCCGGAAAGATCAAGGACCTGATTAAAGAGTTGTAACTTTCACACCCACCTCTGACCCTGGGAGGGAAGAGGAGCCAGAGGCTGAGATCAACCCTCAATGGCTGGTGATTTATCAGCGATGCCTCTGCCACAGAATCTTAATTAAAACCCCTAAATAATGGAGTTCAAGGGCTTCCAAGTTGGTGAACACATCCACAGGTGGGGAGGGTGGTGAACTTGTTCCACAGAAACTGAGTTCCTGACACTGGGCATCCCCTCCCTCCAACCATGCTCTATATACTTCATCTGTAGCCTCTATAATAAACTGTAAGAGTAAGGATAGTGCTTTTCTGAGTTCTTCTGAGTCTTTCTAGCAAACTATTGAACCCAAAAGGGGGGATCTTGGGAACCCCAAATCTGTGATCACTCCAGCAGAAGTGTGGGTAGCCTGGACTGGTGGCTGAAGTACAGGCATTAACCTTTGGGGTCCATGCTAACCCTGGGTAGACCGTGTCCTGTGAGTACCAGTCCAGGCATGTCCCTGGGCTCTGGAGGAAGTGCTGTTACAGCAGGGCCTCCAGCCCTGCTGGAGTCACCTGGGCCGCTGCGGAGATCCATGTGCTGGAATCCAACCCCAGAGCCTGACTTCACTGACTGGAGCTCCTTGGGAGATTCGAAGGTGCGGCCAAGGTTGAGAACCTCCACCTGGGAGGAGAAAGCCAAAAAGTCACCCCTCCAATACTCACTGCGTCTTTAGAGCAAGGTGCTTGAACGTCAACGTGCCTCTGTGAATCGTCACATCAAATGCAGATTGTGATTCAGTAGGTCTGGGGTAGGATCTGAGACTCTGCTTTTCTCACAAGCTCCCTATGGCACAGATGCTGCTGGTCCAAGAACCAGGCTTTAAGGGAGCACAGTGAAAACAGTGGGAGCCCCAAGGTGCCCCCTGCAGAAACACCTCATATGGGGGACCCTTGCCCATCACCCTCACAGGGGTTGGGCCCAAATGCAGGATGCCCACTGCTTTGGGTTTATTTGTTCAGCATCTGGGCCGGCCCACAACTGCAGGTCATCACTTCTGCCCAGCTGGATGGCAGAAGGTATTACGAGGGGCATATAAGGAAGCAGAATCTCACTCTGGGCCACCCACAAGCTCCCCCAGCCACAAATCCAGTGAGTCTAAGGCCCTCCCAAGCCCAGTGATTCCTATTCACCCCTTTCTGTCAAGAGCCCAACCCTTGTGCATGGAGCATCCTCGCAAAATAAACTCGCTGAGCCTGCCCCCCTTTTCTTTGCACCTGAAGCAATTATTACTTGTCATAAACAAGAACTGCCAGCTGTGAGTAGCATTCAGCTCGCTTTTCTTAAAATGCCTCATAATCGTTTCTCTCTGAGAAGAATTCTCCAGCCCCAGCCCCACGATGTTCCTGCCTAGCCAATCACGGTATAGTCCCGGGCCCCTGTTTTGATAAGATAATCTGCCACTGTCAGTCAGAGAGACCTGAGGCTCTCGCTGCTGGGAGGAGGTGGGGGACGGAAGTGCAGCTGAGGCCGAATCTCCCAGAAGCAGCCCCAGAGAGGCCTAGACAAATGTCAATAGACAGAATGAAGCCTGCTCCTTCTCAAACACCTGTAGGCCCCACCCCAGCCCCACTTCACATACACACCCATTTCTTGTTGGTCTCTCTCCAGTGCCATTCAGAGAAAGTGGAGACATGTCTTCCTTTTTTTTTTTTTTTTTTTTTTGGTACAGTGTACAATTCATGGTTTTATTATATTCAAAATTAGGCGAGCATAAGCACCAACTCTAGTATTTTGGTCATCTGATGTGAACAGATGACTCATTGGAAAAGTCCCTGATGCTGGGAAAGATTGAGGGAAGAAGGAGAAGAGGGCATCGGAGGAAGAGATGGCTGGATGGCATCAGTGACGCAACAGACATCAACTTGGGCAAACTTTGGTAGATGGTGAGGGACAGAGGGGCCTGATGTGTTGCAACCCATGGGGTCACAGAGTTGGACATGACTGGGCGACTGAACAACAACGAGCACCATCTAATTTCAGAACTTTTTCATCACTCCGGAAGAAAACAAAAACAGCCCTATCCACAAACAGTCGTTCTCCAGTCTCCCTTTCCCTATCCCTTAGCAACTACAAATCTACTTTCTGAAAGCATCTCTGTTTTTTAAATGCCTTATTTTGTATTGGAGTATAGTCGATTAACATAGTGATAGTTTAGGTGAACAGTGAAGGGATTCATATCCATTCTCCCCCAAACTCCCCTCCCATCCAGGCTGCTACATAACACCGAGTCAAGTGCCATGTGCTATATGGTAGGCCCTTATTGGTTATCCATTTAAAATACAGCAGTGTGTACAAGCCCATCCCATCCCTTCTCCCCATCCCTACCCCCGACAACCATAAGTTCATTCTCTAAGTCTGTGAGTGGAGACATCATGAACTGAACTAAGTTGAAGCCATGAGGGAAAAGTTGGAGGACATTTGGAGAAAAAATGAGGCATCAGTGGTAGGCAACCTTGAGGATGGTCCCCAAGGATTCCCACCCCCAGGTAGTCACATCCCTGTGAAATGTCTCCCCAGCATCTGTCCGTGTAATAAATAGAATATGAGTGCATTCCCACACTCCCTCTTGAATCACTCACTCTAGAGGATCCAGTTGCCACATTGTGAAGACATCAGGCTGTGACTGGAGAAGCCATGTGGGGAGGAAATGAGGCCTCCAGCAGCCACAGGAATGAACTTGGAAGCAGATTCTGCCCCAATGGAGCCTTGACAGGACTGCAGCCCGGGTCAACAGCTTGACTGGCATCTGCTGAGAAGCTCTGAGCCAAAGCCACCCAGCTAAGTTGCTCCCAGATTCCTGACACACAGAAGCTGTAAAATAATCAATACGTGTTGCCGTAAGCTGCTAAATTTGGGATGATTTGTTACAGAGCAATAGATGACTAATACAGCATCCATCTCCAACCAAAGTACAAATAATAGCCTAGGTTCCTTCTATGGCAAGATGTGGTGCTAATCAAAATATTATTCTTCACAGCATCAGACTTTATTTTCACAGCCAGACTCATCCACAACTGAGCATCGTTTCCACTTTGGCTCAGCTGTTTCATTCTTTCTGGAGCTATTCATAATTGACCTCTGCTCTCCCCCAGTAGCATACTGGACACCTTCCAACCTGAGGGGCTCATATTCCAGTGTTAAAAAATTTGCCTTTTCATTCTGTCCATGGAATTCTCCAAGCAAGAACACTAGAGTGAATTTCCATTTCCTTCTCCAGTGAACCAAGTTTGGTCGGAACTCTTCACTATGACATATCCACTTAGGGTGGCCCTGCATGGCACAGCTCAAGGCTTCATTGAGCTATGCAACTGGACATGGTCAAGCAGGAGGTGACAAGAGTAGACATTGACATTTTAAGATTCAGTGAATTAAAATGGATGGAATGGGTGAATTTAATTCAGATGACCATTATATCTACTACTGTGGACAAGAATCCCTTAGAAGAAATGGAGTAGACCTCATAATCAACAAAAGAAATTGAAATGCAGTACTTGGGTGCGATATCAAAAACAACAGGATGATCTTGGTTGCTTTCTAAGGCAAACCATTCAACATCATAGTAATCGAAGTCTATGCCCCAACCACTGATGTCATAGAAGCTGAAGTTTATCGGCTCTATGAAGACCTACAACACCTTTTAGAACTAACACCAAAAAAAAAAAAAAGATGTCCTTTTCATCATAGGGGATTGGAATGCAAAAGTTAGAAGTCAAGAGATACCCAGAATAACAGACAAATTTGGACTTGGAGTACACAATTAAACAGGGCAAAGGTTAACAGAGTTTTGTCAAGAGAACACACTGGTCATAGCAAACACCCTCTTCCAACAACCTGAGAGAGGACTCTACACATGGACATCACCAGATGGTCAATACAAAAATCAGATTGATTATGTTCTTTGTAGCCACATATTGGGCTTCCCTGGTGGCTCTGATGGTAAAGAATCCGCCTGCAATGTGGGAGACCTGGGTTTGATCCCTGGGTGGGAAGATCCCCTAGAGGAGGTCATGGCAACCCACTCCAGTATTCTTGCCTGGAGAATCCCCATGGACAGAGGAGCCTGGTGAGCTACAGTGCATGGGGTTGCAAAGAGTTGGACTTGACTGAGTGACTAAGCACAGCACAGCACAACAGCACAGCCGAAGATGAAGAAGCACTACAGTCAGCAAAAACAAGGCCTGGAGCTGCCTATGGCTGAGATCATGAGCTCCTTATTGCAAAATTCAGGCTCAAATTGAAGAAAGTAGGGAAAATCACTAAGTCTTCAGGTATGATCTAAGTGAAGGTACCAAACAGATTCAAGGGACTAGATCTGATAGACAGAGTACATGAAGAACTATGAAAGGAAGTTCATAACATTGTACATCCCAAAGAAAAAGAAATACAAGAAGGCAAAGCAGTTGTCTGAGGAGGCTTTACAAATAGCTGAAGAAAGAAGAGGAGTGAAAAGCAAGGGAGAAAGGGAAAGGTATAGCCAACTGAATGCAGACTTCTAGAGAATAACAGGGAGAGATAAGAAGGCCTTCTTAAATGAACAATGCAAAAAAAAAAGAGGGAAAAAATAGAATAGGAAAGACTAGAGATCTCTTTAAGAAAATTGGAGATATCAAGGGAATATTTCATGCAAGCATAGGCACAACAAAGGACAGAAACGTTATGGACCTAATAGAAGTAGAAGAGATTAATAAGAGTTGCCAAGAATAAACAAAAGAACTATACAAGAAAGGCCTTAATGACCTGGATAACCAGGATGGTGTGTCATTCACCTACAGCCGGACATCCTGGACGGTGAAGTCAAGTGGGCCTTAGGAAGCATTACTATGAACAAAGTTAGTGGAGGTGATAGAATTCCAGCTGAGCTATTCAAAAGCCTAAAAGATATGCTGTTAATAACCTGCACTCAATATGTCAGAAAATCTGGAAAACTCAGCAGTGGCCACAGGACTGGAAAAGGTAAGTTTTTATTTCAGTTCCAGAGAAGAGCAATGCCAAAGAATGTTTCAACTACCTTATGATTATGCTCATTTCACATGCTAGTAAGATTATGTTCAAAATCCTTCAAGCTAGGCTTCAGAAGTATGTAAACTAAGAACTTCCAGATGTACAAGCTGGGTTTAGAAAAGGCAAAGGAACCAAAGATCAAATTGCCAACATTCACTGTATCATGGAGAAAGCAAGAAAACTCCAGAAAAACATCTACTTCTGCTTCATTGACCATGGGAAAGCCTCTGACTGTACAGATCACAACAAACTGGAAAATTCTTAAAGAAAAGGGAATACCAGACCATCTTACCTGTATGTGGGTCAAGAAGTAACAGTTAGAACCAGATGTAGAACAGCAGACTCAAAAATGGTTCAAAATTGGGAAGAGTATGACAAGGCTGTATATTGTCACCCTGTTTATTTAACTTCTATGCTGAGTACAACAACTGAGCCAGGCTGGATGAATCCCAAGCTGGAATCAAGATAGCTGGCAGAAATATCAACAAGCTCAGATATATAGATGATACTAGTCTAATGGCAGAAAGTGAAGAGGAACTAAAGAGTTTCTTGATGAGCATGAAAGAGGAGAGTGAAAAAGCTGGCTTGAAACTCAACATTCAGAAAACTTCTGGTCCCATCACCTCATGGCAAATAGAAGAGGAAAACGTGGCCGTAGTTACAGATTTTATTTTCTTGGGCTCCAAAATCACTGCAGACGGTGATTGCAGCGATGAAATTGAAAGATTGCTTCTTGGAAGGAAAGCTATGACAAACCTAGAGAGCATTTTCAAAAGCAGAGACAACACTTTTCCAACAAAAGTCCATATAGTCAAAGCTATGGTTTTTCCAATAGTCATGTACGGATGTGAGAATTGGATCATAAAGAAGGCTGACCACTGAAGAATTGATGCTTTCGAATTGTGGAGTTGGAGAAGACTCCTGAGAGCCCTTTGAACTGCAAGGAGATCAAACCAGTCAATCCTAAAGGAAATCAGTCCTGAATATTCATTGGAAGGACTGATCCTGAAGCTGAAGCTCCAATACTTTGGCCATGTGATGCAAAGATCTGACTCATTTGGAAAAAATGCTGATGCTGGAAAAGACTGAAGGCAAAAGGAGAAGGGGGCAGCAGAAAATGAGATAGTTAGATAGCATCACTGACTCAATGGACATGAACCTGGGCAAACGCTGGGAAATGGTAAGGGACAGGGAGGCCTGGAATGCTGCAGTCCATGGTGTCACAAAGAGTCAGACACAACTTTGTGACTGAACAACAACAAAAACAACTGGATTGAATGTCTTAACCATTTTAATTCAGGAAGCAGGAGGAACAGAGGGGGACCAAAGCTGTTGATGGTAAAAAAAAAAAAAAAAAAAAAAAAGAAAGAAAGCAGTAGTTCATGTTAGTTGAAAGGACAGAATGTTTGGTCATGTCTGTGGTTTGCATGGCATTCTTACTTTTGCACTCAGACATATTTATCTAGTGCCCTTATTTCTGTCTCATTTCATCGCAGTCATTGTGAAGTCTTCCCACGTGGCTGTCCTGTGAAATCACTTCAGCAGGAAAGACCACGGCCAACCTGCTAACACCAGGCCAGCTACAACTGACGCGGTCAGCCCTGCATTCTCCCTTTCCCAAGCCCATTTTACAGTGGAAAATGTGAGCCAAAATAAGTCAAAAAGTTAAAATGTCAAGGCTGAAAGGGACTTTAGAGCTTCTCAAACAACCTGAGCCATTTTCTTTCTTTTTCCAATCCATTGTGGACCAGCAGTTTCATTATCATACAATATTGATAAATTACTAGACTAATGACCATGCGCCAGATAGCACATCAACATTAAATTGCTCGTAAGTTTTCTAAACATTCACTCTCAATGTCTGTATTATCTGGCTACTGACGAGTAGCAAGTGGTTCTCAGGTCAACACTGTCTGCATCACACACTTTAAACAGCTTTAGAGATAATCTGACTGAGAATTTCTCAAATTTCATGCATTAGTGCATCTTTATTTTTGCCATAACTGTGTTGCACCTCTCCTATAAGTCACTTAACATTAGCTTTAAATATCCTCCCCCTCTATCACCTCATACCCATTAGGATGGCCACTATTAAAAGAACAGAAAATAACAAGTGTTGGTGAAGATGCAGGAAGAAAATGGAAATCCTGTGCACTGTGTGTGGGGGTGTAAAATGGTGCAACCATTATGAAAAACAATATAAAGTTTCCTCAAAAAGCTAAAAGTAGAATTACAGTATGATCCAGCAATCCCACTTCTGGGTATATGCTCTTGATGTTGTTTAGTCACTAAGTCATGTTTGACTCTTTTGCAACCTCATGGATTCTGAAGAACAGAAAGAGGATTTCAAAGAGATATTTGCACACCCATGTTTACGGTAGCTATTCACAATTTAAAGAGGTGCAAACAACCCAAATGTCCATCAACAGGTGAATAGATAAATAGAATGTGGTCTATACATACAATGGAATATTGCTGCTGCTGCTAAGTCGCTTCAGTCGTGTCCAACTCTGTGCGACCCCATGGACTGCAGCCTACCAGGCTCCTGCGTCCATGGGATTTTCCAGGCAAGAGTACTGGAGTGGGTTGCCATTGCCTTCTCCAACAATGGAATATTATGTGCCCCTAAAAAATGAATCTTGTCACATGCTACAACATAGATTAACCTCAAGGACATTGTGCCAAATGAAAAGTTAGTCCCAAAAGGACAAATACTGTATGATTCCATTTATATGAAATAGTCAAAATTACAGAAACAGGAGGGGAAAAAGTGGTTTCCATGGGCCGAGGAAAGGCAAAGGGTGAACTTGATATTTAATGGGTATCAGTTCAATTCAGTTTAGTTGCTCAGTCGTGTCTGACTCTTTGCAACCCCATAGACTGCACCATGCAAGGCTTCCCTGTCCACCACCAACTCCTGAAGTTTACTCAAACTCATGTCCATTGAGTCGGTGATGCCATCCAACCATCTCATCCTCTGTTGTCCCCTTCTCTTTCTGTCCTCAGTCTTTCCCAGCATCAGGGTCTTTTAAAATGAGTCAGTTCTTTCCATCGGGTGACCAAAGTATTGGAGTTTCAGCTTCAGCATCAGTCCTTCCAATGAATATTTAGGACTGATTTCCTTTAGGAGGGACTGGTTTGATCTCCTTGTCGTCCAAGGGACTCTCAAGAGTCTTTTCCAACATCACAGTTCAAAAGCATGAATTCTTCAGCACTCAGCTTTCTTTATAGTCCAACTCTCACATCCATACATGACTACTGGAAAAGCCATAGCTTTGACTAGATGGACCTTTGTCAGCAAAGTAATGTCTCTGTGTTTTAATATGCTGTCTAGGTTGGTCATAACTTTCCTTTTCTTCCACGGAGCAAGCGTCTTTTCATTTCATGGCTGCAGTCACCATCTGCAGTGATTTTGGACACCCCCTCCCCCAAAATAAAGTCTCTCACTGTTTCCATTGTTTCCCCATCTATTTTCCATGGAGTGATGGGAACCAGATTCCATGATCTTCATTTTTTCAATGTTGAGTTTTAAGCCAACTTTTTCACTCTCTTCTTTCACTTTCATCAAGAGGCTCTTTAGTTCTTCTTCACTTTCTGCTCTAAGTGTGGTGTCATCTGCAAATCTGAAGTTATTGATATTTCTCCCAGCATACTGTTTCAGTTTTGCAAGATTTAAAAGTTCTAAACATCTGTTGCACAACAATGTGAATATACTTAATATATTGAACAGTTGGCTTTAAGATAGTGACAATGAGGACTTCCCTGGAGTTCCAGTGGTTAAGATTCCACATTTCCACTGCAGGGGCACAGGTTTGATCCCCAGTCAAGGAACTAAGATCTCACATGCCACAGAGCAGATCCAAAAAAATTTTTTTAATTTTAAAAGCATGGTGAAGATGGTAAATTTCAACTTCATGTGCTTTTTTACCATAACATTTTTAAGAAGAAAAAAAATCCCTCATCCCAAGCAATAATAACCCATATTATGTGTTGAGGTGGCTAGTGGCTAGTTGTATAAATTTTTTTCTTATACAAATTAAAATAAATTCACAATTGATAGAATAAGAAAATGTTTTCCCCATATACTACAGGAAATTATTTTGTGTCCCACCAGTTAAACACTCACCACACTTTGAGAGATACTGATCCTCCTGCTTCTTCCATGCACAGCATCTGAGGATGACCAAAAGGAATGGCTTGCTATGTCAGAGTGAACTGAGACATCACCGGAAGGTTTTACAAAAAGCTTAAAAGAAATCTGTCTGTGCTGTCAAGACTGCATTGCCTTAAATCATCTACAGGTCCAGTGCAAGGCCAGGTGGGTTTTGTTCCATGCTCCACACCAAAAGTCCAGCATGTGCTTGTCCATCATGGAGTCTCAACTGATACTTGCTGGATTCCAGCCAATTAAACAGCAACTAAGCAGCACAGGCTGATAAGGTACTAGACCAAGGTTCCTAACGTGGACTTTGTGGACAGACTTCAGATGGTCTGAGAACTTGAATGAGAAAATAGTACAGCCCCATTTTTTCTTAATTTCTAACTGAACTTGAACATTTGCTTGCACTGTAAATGGAAGGAACCAACAACAATAGGACTCACAGTATCTGTAACTGTGTCGCCAATATAAACCACAGGTATTTTCATGTCTCATGACAATTGCTGAGACGTCTCAGTATTATTGACATGCATCACTAACCGAAACTACATATAATTATCAGACCCACCACTAAATCTTGTTAATAAAGAAGCACATATTACTATGACACAAATATGGTGGGATTTTTCCATTTTGATTATTATATTTTAGTATAATTGGTTTTCTCTGTAATTGTGCATGCCTTGTGCATGTCTGCTCAGTTGTTTTAGTCGTTTCTGACTCTTTTCAACCCTGCGGGCTGTGGTCCACCGGATTCCTCTGTCCATGGGGATTCTCCAGGCAAGCACACTGGAGTGGGTTGCCATGCCTTCCTCCAGGGGATCTTCCTGACCTACAGAATGAATCTGCATCTCTTATGTCTCCTGCATTGCAGGTGGGTTCTTTACCTCTAGGGCCACCCGGGAAATCCCCACACACCTTACTTTCTGCATTTATTACTTTCTGCATTGCTGTAGGAAGAAATCCATAGACTTCACCAGAAGCCATAGGTGTCTGTGGGACACACACACAGAAACATTAGCAACCACTGTTGGATTGACTCTGTTTCCCCAATGTAACTGACAACCAACTGTGTCCAGAGAGTAACAGACTGAACAAAGAACAAGACCATTTTTGCCACTCTGGGGAGACGAACACCAACTCATCATCCCAGGGGGCGGTGAATTCACCAGCTAACAGCTGTGTACAGGAATCCTCTGATAACCATTGGATTTAAAGTTCTTAAAATGTAGGCTGGTGGGCAAGATCAAGGTCTTAGGAAATTTGGTATTGAACAAGAACAAGTAAAGAGATTTTACCTCTGTGGGGTTCAAAATGGAAACTTAAGAACTGGACTCCCCATATTTGTATCCAAGCTCGAATAGTTAAGATCTGTGCGACGTTGGGTAAGTTATTTCACCTGGGTGTATCTCAGTTTCCTCATCTGTAAATCACCAAACCTGGCTGTGGTTGGCAGGAAAATGGCCCTTTAATGATGTGCAGGTCCTAATTCCTGGACCTGTGTATATGTTAGGGTCTATGGCAAAGGAGAATTAAGGTGACAGATGGAATTAAGCTTCAGGTCAGCTGACCTTAAAATAGGGAGATTGTTCTGAAGTACCTGGATGGACTCAGTGTAACCATGCTGCTGCTGCGTCGCTTCAGTCGTGTCTGACTCTGTGCGACCCCAGAGACAGCAACCCACCAGGCTCCCCCGTCCCTGGGATTCTCTAGGCAAGAACACTGGAGTGGGTTGCCATTTCCTTCTCCAATGCATGAAAGTGAAAAGTGAAAGTGAAGTCGCTCAGTCGTGTCTGACTCTTCATGACCCCATGGACTGCAGCCCACCAGGCTCTTCCATCCATGGGATTTTCCAGGCAAGAGTACTGGAGTGGGGTGCCATTGCCTTCTCCAAGTGTAACCATAAAGATATTTAAATGTGGAAGAGGGAAGAAGAAGAACATCAGAGAGAGGAAGTTAAAGGTGTGATGATGCTGACTTTGAAGATGGAAGAAGAGGCCGCAAGTGAAGGAATACACATGGTCTCTAAAGTTTGGAAAAGGCAAGATTCTCTTCTAGAAGCTCCAGAAAGAAAAATCTCCATGACTACCTCAATGTTAGCCAAATGAGACCCATTTTGGATTTCTGGCCTCCAGAACTGTCCCATCATTACATGTGTGTTGCTTAAGTCATGAAATTTGTAGAAGATTGTTACAGCAGCAATAGGAAATTAAACACTACTTCAGAGGGTTTTGTGAACATTAACAAATGAGCTAATTTTTATAAAGTCCTTAGAACTGTGCCTAACACGATCAGTGTTATATATTATTAGTGGTATAGAAATCACCAAAAAAGAGAAAGAGAGAGAAATTAACCTCTTCCAAAACAAACCAAGTCTGTTAAAGTTGAAATCCTTCCCTGTTTTGTAACTCCCTAATGAATTCATGGACTTCCCTGGTGGCTCAGTAGTAAAGAATCCACCTGCAATGCAGGAGAGGCGGGTTCAATCCCTGGGTCAGGAAGACCTCCTAGAGGAGGAAATGGCAACCCACTCCAGGATTCTTGCCTGGGAAATCCCATGGACAGAGGAGCCTGGCAAGGGCTACATACAGTCCATGGGGTCGCAAAAGAGTCAGATATAACTTAGCAACTAAACAACAACAAAAAATGAAGTCGTTAGATGCAGGAATTATTCATACAGCAGCCAACATCACAAAACAAGAGAAAACCAGACATTAGGTGCCTCCTGGTGGACAAGCACACGATCACTTACAAAGCAGTCATGCAAAAAAAAAAAAAAAAAATCAGACCTAAACCTGATGAAGAAACTTACAGAGCCAGCTACCAATGTACAGGAAGATAGAGGACCTTGTCAAATGAACTTTGGGGTTCCCTGGTGGCTCAGATGGTAAAGAATCTGCCTGCAAGGCAGAAGATCGGATTCAATCCCCGGACTGGGAACACTACAGAGATATAATCAGCAGTATCTAGACTGTAGAAAACTACAGCAATGTTTCTCAAACTTTAATGTGCCCATAAAATACCAGGAGATCATGTTAAAATGCAGATTCTAAGCCAGTAGGTCTGGCTACTTTTCTAACAAGGTCTTAGGTAATTCTGATGCTCTTGACCTTTAACCATATTTTTGAGAATCAAGACTCGACAAAATAAATAACTCATTTTCCAGTAATGGAAGAACTGAAGGAGAAACCTAGAGATGAAAAGATACATCAACTATTACATGGGTTCACGTTCGGACAAATTGGTGGAGGGATGGAGTCATTATCAGAAATAGGAAATGCAATAGAGGAACACGTTAATTATTTTTAGCTTTGAACAGATTTCATTTAAAATGTCTGTGGTATCGAGGAAGAAGACAAAATTCTAAAGCTATATAAAGCTTCCTTTATTTGAAAACTGAAATTAAATTTATGACTTCACAAATCTGTGCTTTTTGTAAGTAAGGGATCATTGTGCTGTAATATATTTCCATTAAACATGAGCTACCTTTAAAAAAGAAAAGATATACCAAGCAATCTCAATGTGTAGGACTTTAGTTGGATCCTGATTCTAAGAAACTAAAATAATTTTATTAGATGGTAGGAAATTTGAACCGTGACTGATATTTGATGCACTAACCCCGGAGAAGGGAATGGCAATCCACTCCAGTCTTCTTGTCTGGAGAATTCTATGGACAGAGGAGCCTGGTGGGCTATAGTCCATGGGGTCACAAAGAGTTGAACACAACTGAGCAACTAATAGACACACACTCACACATACACACAAGGAATTATTATTAATGTTCTAGTTGTACTGATGGTATTGTGTTTATGTTTTTATGATTCTTTATCTTTTAGAGATGCATATTGTAATATTTACACAAGAAATGTTAGTGGCTGGAACTGACTTCAGGATAATGTGAATGGGGGAAGGGTATAACTAGAACAATGAGTTAATCATTGATGAAGCTAAGTGAAGGGTACCCGGGGATTCATTACACTTTTCTCTCTTTGTTCATATATATTTAGAATTTCCTTTAATAAAATTATATTTAATGTATTTAAATTTTTAAGTATTTTCTAAATGTTTTAAACCTTTAAATTTTTTAAAAATCTTCTCTGTTAGCTAACTCTTCTCTTGGACCATACTTCTCAAATGTTCTAGAAAAGATTGTCACGGCAGGCTCCAGGACAGTGTCGGGCATGCAGTAAACCCTCAACAAAAATAGGTTGTTGTTGTTATCATTATTGTTATTATTATTATATTGACATTAATTTCTAAGTGTTAGAAGTGTTATAGAGCCAAGTACTTTTAAGTACTTACATACTTGAAATTTATGGGGGGTTTTTTTCATGCTTGCATTCTCTCTTGTTTCATTTTTGCAAATCTCAACAAAATATTCATGTAAGCACCTAATTATCACTATTTGTAAGGTCGTGCGGTCTTCTGTTCATTACTAAGATGTTCCCTCCACCTGAAATGCTTTTCTACAGACTTCCCATGTATCCTCACCTGCATTCTGTTCTCCTGGGTCCTGCTCTGCGGGGCTCAACTCAACACCCAGTATAAAGATACAGCCAGCCTCTCCACCACAGTTCCCTGAGGCCGTCCGCAAAGCACCCTCACTGTCTGAGATTGTCTTGTGCCTCCAGCTATTTGCTTCATTTTGTCCTTCTTCACCTCACCCCATCATCCCTTCTGGAACGTATTCTCCATGAAGACAGGAACCTTGTGTGCCTCTCCATTACCAGCACAGGCATGAATGAATGAATAACCAAAATGTGGTAATTCCTTACAACAACTAGCCAACCCCAAGTTCCTACCCAATAGATGTTAGTTTCCTTCTTTCCTTCCAAGCCCAGAAAAATATCTGGCTGTAGATATCCTGTGGGTGGAAGGGGAGGGAGTGAAAGAGGACCACCTACAGATCAGCCTCCCTTCCCCTTCTCCTCCAAATATCATTCACTCAAATGAGAATGGGCTGAAAGTGCTCAGAAGTCCAGTGCATCTCTCCTCCCCAGGAGGGCCTTCCTAGTTCTGAAATATTCACAGAAACAAGAAGTCCCTGGGGCTCACTGCTTGTAGAAATGAATTTGCACAGAATTTAGACAGTTGCTCCATCACCATCACCCATGACCCCAGTAAACGATGTCTTGCCAACCTAATATGGGGCCTCTGAGGGTTAGAGTTGGGCTGTTTGGGGGGTCTCAGAAGTAAAAAATCAATGCTTTTGATGTATGGCCCCATTTACAGCACCTGAAACTGAACATCTGTTAGCAGCTTGACTGTTGTCAAATTCGCCTTCATATAATAATAATGTAAACCATTGCTGAGTCTTGAAAACCACTTTACAAAACCAGTGGTCAACCACCAGAACCATCCTTTCCAATAACGACCGGCTGAGATGACCTTGTCACTCTTCTGCTGAAAACCCTCCACTAGCTTCCCATCACACAGGAAATAAAGTCCAAATTCCTTCCCAGAACAGCACCAGCAACAACACGGTCTGGCTGTGCTGACCTCTCCAACATTATCTCAGACCATCCTCCTCCTCACTCATTCCACTCCAGCCATGCTCACTTCTCTGTGTTCCTTTTGTTAGTGTTTTGCTGCTAAGTCTTGCCTGACTCTTTTGCAACTCCATGGACTGTAGCCCCCCAGGCTCCTCTGTCCATGGGATTTCCCAGGCAAGAATACAGAAGTGGATTGCCATTTCCTTCTCCAGGGGCCCTTCCCAACCCAGGGATTGAACCCGCCTCACCTACATTACAGGCAGATTCTTTACCACTGAGCCACCAGGGAAGGCCCTCTGTGTCCCTTTAAGAGGACAAATGCCCACAGGGTCTTCACACTTTGCATCCTTGCTGCTTGTCTATTTTATGTATAGTAGTTTGTTTGGACAGCATCCCTTATATTAGTGGATGCTAAGATTCTGGGATAATGGAAACCAGGAAGGATGGTTGCCCTGGAGAGTCTTAGGCAATATGAAATTCTCCCTGTTCCATGGAGTTTAGACAATGTCCCATAAACTCTCTCTCAAAAGCTTTTCCCAAATATTTTAAAACTTCTAAAATTACAGTAACACACAAAGTCTCCTTCCCCTTTCCCCTCTCATAACCCAGAACTCTAACTATATGTGCCAAGAAAGAATGTAGGGTATTTTATTCTAAAGCATTAGATAAGCCAGATGGATGATCCATCACATCACTTTTCCTAAGAGTTTTCTGAGACTCACATCATAGATTTACACCAGGACCATTTTAAGCACTGCAAGGGTATTTTCTTCTTTAATCCTCACTACATCTCACAAGAAGAGGAATGCTATAATCTCTACTTAATATAGATGCGGAAACAGAAACCCAGAGAGGTTAAGTGACCTGTCCCATGAAAATCTGACTCCAGAGTCTGCTGCTACCCTGTATACTTTGTCTTTTTAAATATATTTTTTTCATCTTTATTGCGATATGATTGACCTAAAGCAATGCGTATGTTTAAGGTGTACAACATAATGATTTGACACACTTACATATTGAAAATGATCTCCACCACAGTACTAGCTAATGCATCTGTTATATCACATAATTATCATTTCTTTTCTGTGGTGAGAACATTTAAGATCTACTCTCTTAGCAACTTCAAGTATGGAATAAAGTATTGTTAACTATGGTCACCATGCTGCATGTCAAATCCCCAGAACTCATTCACCTTGCAACTGGAGGTTTGTATCTTCTGACCACCTTCACCTAATTTCACCACCACCCAGCCCCTGGCAACCACCATTCTTCTCTCTCTTTCTGTGAGTTTGGCTTTTTTAGATTCTACACACAAGTGACATTACAAGTAATTGTCTATCTCTGACTTATTTCACTTGGCATAATGCCATCAAGGTTTATCCATGTTGCTGCAAATAGAGATGGGGGAAAAAATGGAAACAGTGAGAGACTTTATTATCTTGGGCTCCAAAATTGCTGCAGTCAGTGACTGCAGCCTGAAAGTAAAAGACGCTTACTCCTTGGAAGAAAAGCTATGACAAACCTAAACAGTGTATTAAAAAGTAAAGACATCACTTTGTGGAAAAGTATACATATAGTCAAAGCTATGGTTTTTCCAGTAGTCATGTAAGGATGTGAGAGATTGACCATAAAGAAGGCTGAGCACCAAAGAATTGATGCTTTTGAACTGCGGTGTTGGAGAAAATTCTTGAGAGTCCATTGTACTACAAGATCAGTCAATCCTAAAGGAAATAAGTCCTGAATATTCATTGGAAGGACTGATGCTGAAGCTGAAGCTCCAATACTTTGGCCACATGATGCAAAGAACTGACTCATTTGAAAAGACTCTGATGCTGGGAAGGATTGAGGTCATGAGGAGAAGGGGGTGGCAGAGGATGAGATGGTTGGATGGCATCATCAACTCAGTGGACATGAGTGTGAGCAACTCCAGGAGATAGTGAACGACAGAAAAGCCTGTCATTCTGGAGTCATGGGGTCACAAAGAGTCAGACATGACTGAGTGACTGAACAACAATAACAATCTTCTTTTTATGGCTGAATAATATTCTATTGCATATATATGCCACATTTTTTATCCATTCATCCATAGATTAGATTGTTTCCATATCTTGGCTATTGTGAATAATGCTGCAAAGAATAGGGACGTGCAGATATCTCATCAAGATTCTGATTTCATTTACTTTAGATACGTACCCAGAAGTGAGATGGCTGGATCATATGGTAGTTCTGTTTTCTATTTTTTGAGGAACCTCAAAAAATAGAAACCTGTTTTCCATAGTGGCTCCACCATTTTACATTCCTACCAACAAAGCACGAGGGTTCCACACCTTTTCTCCACATCTTCACCAACACTTGATTTCTCTTGTGTTTTTAGTAACATTCTAAGAGTTGTGAGATGATCTCCCATTGTGGTTTTGATTCACTTTTACTTGATAATTAGTCATGTTAGCAAATTTTCCTGTGCCTTTTTGGACATTTATATATCTTCTACATTTATTCACATCCTCTGCCCATTTTTGAACAGATTTTTTTGTATTGCTTTAGTTGTATGAGTTCTGCATATATTTTAAAATATAAACCCTTATCAAATAGATGGTTTGCAAAATTTTTCTCCAATTTTATAGATTGCCTTTTCATTTTGTATTCAGAGTATTCTAAATCTACCTATATACTTACTTTTACCATTGTGTTATATATTTTCATGTTTCCATGCTACTAATTATGTCCTCTCGTTTCAGCTTGAACTTCTTTCAGACTTTCTTTTTTTTATCTTTTAAAAATATTTAATTATATTTAATTTAATCTTAACAATTACACCAAATGCTACTTCATATAAATAATTTAAATATTTTCTCAATTACAATTGCTATATTGCCTATTAAATTTAATACAAATCTTTGAATAAGATTAGAAAAAAATTTTAAACATTAAGAATCATTTTTAATTAACTATACTATTCTTTTTGATTAAGATAAATTCACATTCAACGAGTGCAATTGCACTTGGGGCTCAGTGAGCTATAAGAAAACACAGAAAGACAATTTTAAAAAATCAGGAATACCATAAACAACATGAGACATTTAACCAAGAGATAGAAATCATAAAAAAGAGCCAACAAAAACTCTGGAGCTGAAGAATACAAAAAATGAATGAAAAATGCAACACAGAACATCAGCAACAGAATAAATGAAGCATAAGAAAGTAAATGGCACCCCACTTCAGTACTCTCACCTGGAAAATCCCATGGACAGAGGAGCATGGTAGGCTCCTACAGTCCATGGGGTTGCAAAGAGTCGGACACGACTGAGCAACTTCACTCAAGAAAGTATCTGTAAATTAGAAGACAGGAACTTTGAAATTATTCGGTCAAGGAAAACAAATGAAAAGAAGAATGAAAAAGAGTGAAGAAAGCCTACTGACCTATGCATGCATGTGTGTGTGCTCAGTTGCTGAGCTGCATCCAACTCCTTGTGACCCTACAGACTGTAGCCTACTAGGATCCTCTGTCCATGGGATTCTCCAGACAAGAATACTGGAGTGGGTTTCCATTTCTTCTTCGAGGGGATCTTCCTGACACAGGGATCAAACCAGTATCTCCTGTGACCCCTGCATTGGCAGGCAGATTCTTAACCACTGCACCACCTATGGATACCATCAAAAGAACCAATATGTGAATTACTGGAGTCCCAGAAGAAGAGAAGAAGAATGGAGCAGAAAGTTCATTTGAAGAATTAATAGCTAAGAAATTCTCAAATCTGCGGAGACATTTTGATATCCAAGTTTGTAGAGCACAGAAGCCACCAAACAGACTAAAAAACAGAATTCTTTACTGGGTGAGTTACACATCTCCACGTCTTTGTGGTCCGTTACTGGAAGATTATTGTGATCCTTCAATGTTGTCATTCTTCCTCTGATTTTTCACGTTCTTTGAAGACTTATATTGCTATCTTCATATATGCAGTAGCAGTTAACCTCCTCCAGTCTTTACTAACTGACTTCAGTGGAGAAATACTTTCCATCACCCCTGCTATGGATTCCGAGACTTTCTGAGATTTTCTCTGGATTCACCTGCTCCATGCTTCTTGCTCCCTCTTGTGGCAGAATTCTTACCTCAATTCTACAAAGCACCAGGCGTTAACCACCTCTCTTTTGCTCACCCAAGTGTGCAATGGAAGCTCAAGTTTTTGGTCTCTCTAGTCTACAAATTCTGGCTGCCTTTCTGTGCACGTTCACTAACCATCTGTCAAAGCTTGCTCTTGCCATCATTAGGAAGGAGCACACACAGAGAGCTTGCCACAGGATGTGGGGGGTGTGCGCGTGAGGCAAGAAGAGGCCTAATGGTACCTGTATGCCAGCTCAGGGAACCTATGGGCAAGACATTCCCAGCAGCTGACTGGTGGGCTTCTTGATAGATTTCACAACACAGTAAGATCTGCATTCCTTTAATGCCCCCAGAATCCTGTTTGCTACTCTTCCAGCCTCTTTCCACTCCAAGTCATACAGCCCACAACTCAGTACTTTGGATGGGGAAGAGAGAATTGGGTCTCTTTGACAATGTCTCAAACAGCTGATGCTCACTCACACACTCATTTTACCCCACAGGAGAAATCATAAGCCAAGAAGGTCTCACTTGAATCTGGGCTGTGTTGCCTTAGAAGTGGGGTGATGCAGCTAAAATCAAGCTCTTCCTCTTACTCTTTCCAATGTATCTAAACTCATATATTTTTTGCTCCAGTTATGCACTGGAACTTCTTCACTGGAAAACTGGACTTCCACAAAGACCCTCCCATCCATGAATGGGTGTCTATGTCATTATTCTCCAGGAGTATCTGGATTCTGGCTGAGAGAGGCTGCAGCCAGTTCACAAGCCACTATAGAGTCCACAGTCAACTGTCTTCCCACCTCTCCTTACATATGGTCCTGGGTCTCTCAGCTCTCGGGAAAGAAATTGTGTCCGTGGAGGATGTCAAACTGTGAAGGCATCTTATTCAGCCATGTTGATGATGTCACTCTTGTTACCCAATTTTCTGGACCACATTTTATACAAAACTTTGTGTTTTACATATACACCCTTTGGTATTCAAAATAGATTCCTCAGAACTACAGGTCAACCCCAAACATCCTAAATGTCCAAGAGTTTCTATGCCAATTTAAGAAAAATAATTTGTCTTTGTATACTCATCCCCATTCGGAGAAGGCAATGGCAACCCACTCCAGTACTCTTGACTGGAAAATCCCATTGACAGAGGAGCCTGGTAGGCTGCAGTCCATGGGGTTGCAAAGAGTCAGACATGACTGAGCGACTTTGCTTTCACTTTTCACTTTCATGCATTGGAGAAGGAAATGGCAACCTGCTCCAGTGTTCTTGCCTGCAGAATCCCAGGGACAGAGGAGCCTGGTGGGCTGCCATCTATGGGGTCGCACAGAGTCGGACCCAACTGACACAACTTAGCAGCAGCAGCAGCACTCATCCCATTCTTCTTTAAAGAACAGCTATGACTAGCCTCAAGGCCTGCAGGCTACATTGCTCAAAACAGATGTTCTAAGTCAGGGTTCATCAAACTTCTGCAAGTTCTGGATGGCTAATATTTGAGGCTTGATAGGTCATGCAGACACTGCCATTGTGGCACAGAAGCAGTCATATACTGTATGTAAATGAATGATTGTGGCTGTGCTCCAGTAAATATTTACAAAACAAGTGGTGGGTTTGGCAGTTTCTCAAAAATTACACACCTATGAACTTCTACCCCTACATAATTGCCCAGAAGAATAAAAGCAAGTGTTCAAATAAAAAGTTACACACAAATATTCATAGCAGCCCTATTCATAATGGCAGCATAATATTAGTCAGCTAAGGAATGGATAAACAGAATGTAGTATATCCCTAGGATGGAATAGTATTCAGCCATAAAAAAGAATAAATTATTGACTCATGCTACAATGTGGATGAAGCTAAAAGCATTATTCTAAGAGGACTAAGTGACAAAAGGTTTCATATTGTATTATCCCATCAATGTGAAATGTCTAGGATCGAAAAAAAACTCACAGAGAAAAAAAATAGATTGGTAACTGACAGGGGCTGAGGATAATGGAATGGGGAGTGTCTGATCCACTCTTGTGGGGTTTCCTTTTGGATTAATCATATGTTTTGGGACTAGATAGAAGTAGTAGTTGTACAACACTGTGAATGTACTAAATGGCATGGTGCACTTTAAAACAATTACCTTTGTGTGAATTTCCCCTCAATTAAAAAATATAAATATATAAACACATACATAGAGGCCATCGTTCTTGGTGCCTTTATGTTTTTGTTTGTTTGTTTTTTAATTGAAATATAGTTGATTTACAATGCTGTGTTAGTTTCAGGTGTACAGCAAAGCAGCTCAGTTATATATACACACATATCTATTTTTCAGAATTGTTTCCCTTATGGGTTATTACAAAATATTGAGTATAGTTCCCTGTGCTATACAGTAGGTCCTTGTTGGTTATCTGTTTTATATATGGCAATGTTTTTACATTAATCTTAAGCTCCTAATTTATCCCTTCCTTTCCTTTCCCCTTTAGTAACCCTGTTTGTTTTCTATGTCTGTGGGTCTGTTTCTGTTTTGCAAATAAGTTTATTTGTATCATATTTTTAGATATCACATACAAATAATATCATATGACATTTGTCTTTCTGTGTCTGCCTTACTTCACTTAGTATGATAATCTCTATGTCCATCCACATTGTTGCAAATGGAAATATTTCATTATCCTATCAGTGAATAATATTCCACTGTGTATACACACCACCTCCTCTTTACCCATTCATTTGTCAATGGACATTCAGGTTGTTTCCAAGTTTCGGCTTCTGTAAATAGTGCTGCTATGACTATGTAGGTGCATGTATCTTTTTGAATTATGGTCTTCTCCACATACATGACCAGAAATGGGATTGCAGGATCATATGGTAGCTCTTTTTTAGTTTTTGATGAACTTCTACATTATTCTCCATAGTGGCTGCACCAATTTCCCACCAACAGTGTAGGAAGCTCCCTTTTTCTCCACAACCTCTCCAGCATCTATTATTTGCAGACTTTTTGATGATGTTGGCTACTCTGACTGGTGTGAGGTGATACCTCACTATAGCTTTGATTTGCATTTCTCTGGTTGAGCATGTTTTCATGTGCCTTTTGATCATCTGTATGTCTTCTTTGGAGAAATGTCTATTTAGATATTCTGCTCATTTTTTGATTGGGTTGGGTTTTTTTAATTGGGCAATATGAGTTGTGTGTATATTTTGGAAACTAATCCTTGTCAGTCACATTATTTGCAAATATGTTCTCCCAAGCTGTGGGTTGTCTCTTCATTTTGTTTATGGTTTCCTTCGCTGAGCAAAAGCTTTTAAATTTAACTAGGTCCTATTTGTTTATTTTTGTTCTCATTTCCATTACTCTTGAAGACAGATCCAAAAAGATATTGCTGCAATGTATGTCAAAGAGTCTTCTGCCTACATTTTCCCCTAGGAATTTTATAGTGTCTTATGTTACATTTAGATCTTTATTACATTTTGAGTTTATTTTTGTGTATGATGTTAGGGAATTTTTTAATTCATTCTTTTACATGAGGCTGTCCAGTTTTCCTAGCACCACTTATTGAAGAGACTGTCTTTTCTCCACTGTCTATTCTTCCCTTCTTTGTCACAAATTAGCTGACCATAAGTGCATGCATTTGTCTTTGGGCTTTCTTTTTTATTTTTAATTGGAGGACAATTGCTTTATCTCTTGCTTTTATAATCCTATACCTTTGATCTATATTTCTGTCTTTGTGCCAGTACCATACTGTTTTGATGACTGTAGCTTTGTCATATGGTCTGAAGTCAGGGATTCCTGAAGTCAATTGATTCCTCCAGCTCTGTTTTTCTTTCTCAAGATTGCTTTGGCTATTCAGGTTCTTTTGCATTTCCACACAAATTTAAAAAATTTTTGTTCTAGTTCTGTAAAAAGTGCCATTGGAAAATTGATAGGGATTGCATTGAATCTGTACATTGCCTCGGATAGTATAGTCGTTTTGACATAATTGTTGATCCTAGTTCTAAGTCAATAAGACAAGAGTTGAGAAATTGAAGAACACCATTTGCCCATGTGAAGCACATTCAAAGTCATCCTGTAGTCCTGGAGAAGGGAAGGATTATGCAGTCTTCAGTTCAGTTCAGTCCCTCAGTCTTGTCCGACTCTTTGTGACCCCATGAACTGCAGCACACCAGGCCTCCCTGTCCATCACCAACTTCCCGAGTCCACCCAAACCCATGCCCATTGAGTCGGTGATGCCATCCAGCCATCTCATCCTCCATCATCCCCTTCTCCATCTGCCCTCAATCTTTCCCAGCATCAGAGTCTTTTCCAATGAGTCAGCTCTTCGCATCAGGTGGCCAAAGGATTGGAGTTGCAGCTCCAACATCAGTCCTTCCAATGAACACCCAGGACTGATCTCCTTTAGGATGGACTGGTTGGATCTCCTTGCAGTTCAAGGGACTCTCAAGAATCTTCTCCAACACCACAGTTCAAAAGCATCAATTCTTCTGTGCTCAGCTTTCTTTATAGTCCAACTCTCACATCCATACATGATCATTGGAAAAACCATAGCCTTGACTAGACAGACCTTTGTTGACAAAGTCATGTCTCTGCTTTTTAATATACTGTCTAGGTTGGTCATAATTTTCATAGTTTCCTAAAATTGACATCAGGCACTACACATGATTTATGAGGGCAGGAAAGAGTCTAAGAAGATTTGTTGTCAGTTGAGTCTTAAATTACAGAAGAAAGGCTATTCCATTTACAGCACATGGTTAGTCCAGAGGTGGGATAGCTTAGTCTCTCCACAAAACCAAGGCATTTAATACTGGACTCAAGATGGGGCTGGGGTGGGGAGGGATATGGCTAGGCACAGAAATAAGAGTCACAACATTAGGGGATGATAAGAAACTTGGATTTTATCATGAGGGCAGTGGGAATTTTATCTGGGTTTTTAAGCAAAGGAGGTAGAAACCAGATTTTTTTTTTGGAAGCAAGACTCTCAGTGTGTCTAGATGATGGGTTCTGAGAGAGATACTAGAAACCAGGAGAGGCTTTGCAAAAAATGACTTTGACTGACTTACTGCACACAAATAGAGCTTCAAGGCAAAATCTCATGAAAAATAAAAGTTGGCCTATTGGAGGTTTTCCACATCAGACTCCTTTTTCAAATATGAACAAGAAACATTTCTATTTTTCCAAAAACTCCAATAAAGACCATTATAAGGATTTAGTGGTCAGGCCTAGAATGAGTTGAGTAAGCAAAAATAATAGAGAAATAAAATGTAAAATGAGAATCTATTTTTCACTTTTACTGAGGCCAATATAGATGGAAGGGAGCTTGCAGTTTTCCATGAATAACAACTCAAGCAGGAAACAATGCTAATTATTATTATTTATGTTAATAATAACATTCAGTGGGACTGTTTAAGAAGAGGATGCCTTGAGAGGCAAAGATGGCCTAAGGAATTTCATTTCAAAATTTCATTTGCAGCTCTCACTCTCCTTAGCATCATTAATTAGTATTCTCTCCCTAAACAAATAAGCACTGAGAAGGTTGGTGTAATAGTGAAATAGTGCTTATCACAGGAAATGATGGGGAATAAACAGAATGAAAGTTCTGGGGTCACCCTTATGATTATTATCATAACAAAATGCTTCTGAGGAACAGCTTGGCAAAATGCACCTGCACCATAATGCCTGGCAGATTAACGGCTTCAAGACAATTGAAAATTAAACAAATCTCAGGTTCAGTCACCGAATTTAAACATTGGGGAAATGTGCATTTTGCTCCAGCCATCAGTTCTTTGGATTTGGTTTTGTTTTGTTTTTTTCCTGCCAACGTTGGATTCTATAATGGGTTTCCTCACAATCTATTTCAAATACACACCTAAGGGCACTGAATTCTTGGTGCTGCCAAGGCAGTGACTCGTTAGAACACGGGCTTTGGAGTCTGAGAGATGAGAGTTCAAGTCTTCATTCTGGCATTAACTACATGTGATTAACAGCCACTCTGTCTCACTTTCCTTATCTGTAAAATGGGGATGATGTGGTTATCTGACCTTACAGAATTTTAAAGGGTTATGGTTCTAAGGTGATGCCAAGCACTTGACATACATTTGAACAAGTGACAGTTTTTGTGGAATGATTATTATGCTGCATCCCTTCTGCTGCTCATGGGAGATAAAAGAAACAGCCCATGCTGGTCAGATCCTGCACTGAGCTCACTGACTTTCAAAAAATATGTGTTGTTTGAATGTGAGTAAGTGCAAGATCCTGTCTGCTTGCTTTTAATTCCCACCCAGTTTCTAGAACCACCTGACTTTCACTTGCTTAAATAGCAAGTTGGCCTTCTTATACATCTGTTATAACAATCCCTGACTCACAGACGGATGAAGTCCCTGAAGTCATTGAGATGGCACGGAGCCCCAGACCATTAACCTTAAGAGCAGGGATCAGAGAGAGGGGAAGATCCATCTATGATGATGTGTGCTCCCAGAAGCAATTTTTAAATTCTGCATAGTAAAGGTCTCTTTTGGAGTCAATAAATATTTCTGATTATTACTACTAATAATACCACTCATCAAGGGCTTCCTCCATGTCAGATATGTGACTTAGCACTTTAAATACATTATCTCACTTAATCATCATGATGTACTATAAGGTCTGAATCTCTATTATTCCCCATTTGTTCTGAGAAAACTGAAACCTAGAGATAATAAGTAATATTCCCAGATTACCCAACTAGAATTCAGACTTAAGGTATCTGGTTCTAAAAATCCAAGTGTTTAACCACTATACTATACTGAAAATGAAAAAGTAAAAGTGAAGTCGCTCAATTGTGTCCGACTCTTTGCAACCCCGTGGACTGTAGTCTACCACGCTCCTCCGTCCAAGGGATTTTCCAGGCAAGAGTACTGGAGCGGGTTGCCATTTCCTTCTCCAGAGGATTTCCCAACCAAGGGATTGAACCTCGGTCTCCTGCATTGTAGGCAGACACTTTACCGTCTGAGCCACCAGGGAAGATACACTATACTGACTCCCAAGAAAATACAGACCTTTAGATAAATATCATAAATGTATCATCTGCTTTGGTTTCCAGTGGCTGCTGTAACAAATGACCATAAATTGGGTAGCTTAAACGATGGAAAGTTATTGTCTCACAGCTGTGGAAGATGGAAGCCTGAGACCAAGGTACTGGCAGAGTTGGTTTCTCCTGAGGGCTGGGAGGAAAATCTGTTCCATGCCTCTCTCCTAGCATCTGATGGCTTGCTGGCAATCTTTGGCATTCCTTAACTTAAATCTCTGCCTTCATCTTCACATGGTATTCTCACGCAAGTTTATCTCTAAATTTCCCCTTTTTATAGGGTCACCAGTTATATTGGATTAGGAGCCCACCCAACTTCAGGATGACCTCATCTTAACTAATTACATCTCCAATAGCCCTGCCTCCAAATAAAATCACGTTCTGAAGTCCTGGAGGTCTGGACCTCAACAGTGAATGGTAGGCGCTAGGTGGGGAGCGGAGTTGTGGGGAAGGAGCAAATTAGCCAACTTGGCATGTTCAGGCTCTCTCAGTTCAGTTCAGTCACTCAGTCATGTCCGACTTTTTGTGACCCGATGAATTGCAGCACGCCAGGCCTCCCTGTCCATCACCAGCTCCTGGAGTTCACTCAGACTCACATCCATCGAGTTGGTGATGCCATCCAGCCATCTCATCCTCTGTCGTCCCCTTCTCCTCCTGCCCCCAATCCCTCCCAGCATCAGGGTCTTTTCCAATGAGTCAACTCTTCGCATCAGGTGGCCAAAGTACCAGAGTTTCAGCTTTAGCATCATTCCTTCCAAAGAACACCCAGGACTGATCTCCTTCAGAATGGACTGGTTGGATCTCCTTGCAGTCCAAGGGACTCTCAAGAGTCTTCTCCAACACCACAGTTCAAAAGCATCAATTCTTCAGTGCTCAGCTTTCTTCACAGTCCAACTCTCACATCCATACATGACTACTGGAAAAACCATAGCCTTGACTAGACAGACCTTTGTTGCCAAAGTTAATGTCTCTGCTTTTGAATATGCTATCTAGGTTGGTCATAACTTTCCTTCCAAGGAGTAAGCCTCTTTTAATTTCATGGCTGCAGTCACCATCTGCAGTGATTTTGGAGCCCCCAGAGATAAAGTCTGACACTATTTCCACAGGCTCTCTAGCCCCACATTTTGTAAACAATGACTATGTAGCAGCTGAGATCATTTATAGCACTGGGCATGTGCGTGATGAGGTACCTGCATGGTCACAAGCTGCTGCTGCTGCTAAGTTGCTTCGGTCGTGTCTGACTCTGTGCGACCCCAAAGACGGCAGCCCACCAGGCTCCTCTGTCCCTGGAATTCTCCAGGCAAGAATTCTGGAGTGAGTTGCCATTGCCTTCTCCAATGCATGAAAGTGAAAAGTGAAAGTGAAGTCACTCAGTCGTGTCAGACTCTTCGAGACCCCATGGACTACAGCCTATCAGGCTCCTCCACCCATAGGATTTTCCAGGCAAGAGTAGTGGAGTGGGGTGCCATCACCAAGCTACTTTGGGCTATATGCATATGTGGGCTCCACCTATAAAGCAGTGAGTCAATTCCTAGGCAGGTTGATAAGAAGTCCGGGGATCCCCAAGGAGAGAGGAGTCTGGAATGCTCAAGGAGGAGGAAAGGACAAACGTTTTTTTCCTCTACATTCCTTGGTCTTAGTCACATAAAACGTTTTTATCTTTAAGCTTCAAACTGATGATTACACAACAAACAACTCAGTTTAAACTCTGTATTAAGGATTATGTAACAACAATGTATCCTGCTTGAGGACAGTTTCTTCTTCCTGAAAACCTTCTGGCTAATCCTGCTATCTTAAAATGTAAATTATGGGAGTGGGTCTAGTAAGATCTCTACAACCTCCAGACATTCTTTTGATTCATTGTAATAACTAATTTAAAAGTATATAACTCCCTTGCTAACACTATTGGGGGGGGAGGGCTACTGGTGGGAGGGCTACTCTTTCTGCCCTCTTCTGATGTCTATGTCAGAAGCTTTTTCTATCTCTTTTATACTTTATTAAAATTTTATTGCACAAAAGCTCTGAGCGATCAAGCCTCATCTCTGGCCCTACATTGAAATCTTCTCCTCCAGAGGCCAAGAATCCAGGCGTCTTTCATGGTTCAGCAACAACCTTTCAGCAGCAGAATTTCTGCTGCATCATGGCTATGTCTGTTGGGTCAGCCACGAGAGGAGAGAATATAGTGTGTCTACCTGTACAGCTGCTGTGTCAGCCAGGAGACAGGTTGTGTTGTGTTAGGTTATGCTATGGCTGCTGCCATGACTGCTGTGCCAGCCAGGAGAGAATAAACATGTCTGCAGTTCCTGAAGCTCTGCCTTCTTCCAGCCTTTTAGCTTGCATCTTGCCTACACTGGGCTCAGCAGGCAGTGTCAACAGTGATACAGGAGTTTACACAATTCAACCCATAACATCACCCAAACCCATTTGTCTTCACTGGTTATCCCCTCATCTTCTAACATGGGGATACAGGGTGTGGGGAGCAGGGTTTCTGCACACTCACAAACATACTGCAAGATGTAACTCTTATTCAAAACCCCACAGAGCCATTTATCCAATGTCAGAAAAGAGGAATGAAAAGGGATACAGTGCAAAAGATGTCAAAGATAAATGTTTCCTTAGGGGCGATGACTTTTAGAGATTTGAGTAGTAAGTTTTTGAAAACTGGACACAGGAGGAACAAAGGTTGAATTTTGTGAAATCGTTGATAATCCCCAAGACAATACCCAGCTTTCCCCCATGATTACAATTCACAGGGAGAGGGTGGGAGGTTGGAGTGGAACTTCTGTTGTGTGGCTCTCAGTGCCCTTGGTGGCCCAGGAGTAGTGAATCATTTCTAAGGTAAAGCACTTCCTTCAAACCCTGGGGAAATAGAAGTAGGCAGATAAAAAATGATAAGGCAGGAAGCAGATTTATGAGCAACCTGAAATCTGAACATAGTTTCTTTATGCTCCTTAAGAGGGATCTGTCCTGTGCCTATGTGGGAATAAGAACCTAAAATTGAACACCAAAAATAAAACCTCTCAGCATTTCCCAGACTCACATAAGAAATCTCACACAAGCCCCACACCAACAAATAATAGATAACGATGTAAAATGCAGATTTCTGAGGACTTCCCTGGTGATCTAGTGGCCGAGACTCTGCACTCCCAATGCATGGGGCCTGGATTCCATCCCTGGTCAAGGAATTAGATCTTGCATGCTCTAAGATTCAGCATGGCCAAATAAATATTTTTAAAATGCACAATCCTTTGTCTAGCAATGATCAGAGATCGATGAACATGTGCTCATTCTTTCAACAGTTACTTCCTGAGCAACTGCCATTTACTGAGCACTGTCCCAGGTTCTGAAAATAAACACACCAAGGAGAATTTACAGACTAGGTGGACCCCAGACTATGAGTAATTAAAATATAGATCTACAAGGCATTCTAGGAGTCAGTCATGCAGACAGAAGGAAGGCGAGTGAGATAGAGGAAGTCTTGTATCTCTGTCATGAGTCTGCTAACAAATTCATCAGAGCAACCTTTCAAGATGGTGTTTTTCTTGCAAGCGAGGATTTTAGTCTCCTTCCTACCATTTTTTAGGAACCACAATGACTGAATTCCTCTCCTCTTGGTCCAGCATAATTTGTAGACACACCACTAGGAACCATCATTTTGCTTTTGAGCTCTTCCATTCTAGTGGTCATCAAAGTTATTCAAGAAAAAGATACTTTCCCTATTTGGAGGACACTAATGGTCCTAAGGAATGTGCAGATATATCAAAACGTTGTTTCCATAACAAATGTAATGAGACCAAAAAATATTTTATTAGGGAAGAGGTTAAAAACTGACAACCCCTATAGGTCACCTCGTGCATGCAGATATTTTTCTTTGACCTATGTTTTCCCTCCCCATACCCCACCTAACTTCTTATACTAAAAATTCTCAAATCTAAAGAAAAGTTCAAATAATAGTATAATAATATTCAGAGATCCCTAACACACACACACACACACACACACACACACACATTTTTCCTTAACTATTTGAAAACAAGTTGCAAACAATGGAAAATTTCACTCTGGATTACTTCCATGTTTGTTGTTGTTTACTCGCTCAGTTTTGTCCAGCTTTTGTGACCCCTTGAACTGTAGCCTTCCAGGCTCCCCTGCCAATGAAATTCTCTAAGCAAGAACATTAGAGGGGGTTGCCACTTCTTTCTTCAAGGGAATCTTCCCGACCCAGGGATTGAACCTGTGTCTCCTGCGTTGCAGGTAGATTCTTTACCACTGAACCACTGAGGAAGCCTGGACTATTTCCATGGAAATTTCTTAATAATAAGGACATTCTCCATCTCCAATATAGCCAGTTCCATTATCACACATCAGAAAATGGACAATACTTCCATAATAACATAGGGCATATAGTTCATATTCCATGTAACATACAGTTCATATTCCAGTTCATGTAACATATAGTTCATATTCTAGTTTCTCCAGCTGATAAAAGTAACATCTTATGTATGCTGGCTAATTCATTTTTTTTTTAATTTGGAGACTCCAGATAAGAATCCAGACTTGAAAAATCTGAAGATCTAACAACACTAAGTCTGTATCCTCATGTGAGAAAATTAGCTGGACTGAGATTCCTTAAGTTAGGAGCTATGTTCTTCATTTTGCCACCATCTTTACCATTTATTATTTTCTACAGGCATAACTAGATCCTGAATAAATTTCTCTATGGCCCCTGATAAAGGACTTCCCCTGAAATCAGAGTGGAGCAAGCTAGTACCTCTGTCTATATTATATGCTTCTACATTACTTCCATACTAAATTCCAGCCATTCCAACTCCTCTCTCTCAGCATTGTCTTCCAACACAAGCTCCAGAGACTAAAGTTTAGTAGACACCTAGTGTTGACAAAGAATCCCAAACACATGTCCAAAACTGATTGATCTTCTCCCCCCACCCAGACCCCATTCCGTCCACACCTTAACCCATACTAGATGATGGCAAGTACTTCCTTCCAGTTTCTAATGTCAGACCCTTCAGACTCACACACAATCCCCACCCAATTTGTAGAGAAATTCCATTGGCTCTACCTTCAATATATATCCAGAAGCTGACCACTTCTCTTCACCTCCACCACTCTAACTCTGGTATGACCTACCATCATGTCTCACCTGGGTTACTGCAACGCCTCCTTTTCAATCCTATGATTAAAACCCTCTCATGGCCTTTCATGTCACTGAGTTCAAAAGAAAAGTCCTTAAAATAGCTGTTAACGCTCCACATGATCTTGCCATTCATTACTTTTCTGATCTCTTCCCTCACCCTACTCCCCAGCCCCTGCTAGCTCTGTTTCAACCACACTGGCTTCTTCACTGATCTTCAAACAAGCTAGGTGTCCCCAGGACTTTTGCACCTACTGTTCCCTCTGACTGTGACTTTCTTCCCCAATATTCACTTGACTCACTCCCTCACCTCTTTCTAGTCTTTTTTCCAATCTTCCTTCTCAATGAGGCCTGTCATGACCACCCTATTTAAAACTATAATTCATCATCCACTACTCTGTGACATTCCAGTCTTCCTTATCCTGCTTTACTTTCTATTTTTGGCCTAGGACCGATCACTCTCCACACTGTACCTATTTATCTATTATGCTTATATTTAACTGCCCAGCTCTCTCTGTTAGAATGTAAGGGTCATTTTTGTTCGTGATGGCTCCAAGCATGTACAAGAGTATTTGATATGAGAATATAAAATCGTGCAACCCTGAAGAAAGCACTTTGGCAGTTTCTCAACAAGTCAAACATAGAATTACCCTATGACCCAACAATTCTACTCCCCAAAGGATCAAAACATAGTCAAACAAATGGTATATGAATGTACAGCACCCATTTCACAGTAGCCCAAAACATGGAAACAATTCAAATATCTATCAATGGATGAGTGGGTAAACAAATTATGGCATATCCATAAAATGGAATATTATCCAGCCGTAAAAAGAATGATGTATGATGCATATTACAATGTGGATGAATCTCAGAAACATTGTGCTAAGTGTAAGAAATCAGACGCAAGTGGTCTCACGTGAATTCATTTATATAAAATATCAAAAAGAGATACATCGAAAGAGACAGAGAGCATCTTGATAGGTACCAGAGGCTGGAGGAACTAGTTATTTAACAGGTACATGTTTTTATTTTGGGTGATAATATATCTTGGAAATAGATGGAGGTGGAGGTTGTCCAACACTGTGAATGTACTAACTGCCACTGATTTATTCACTTTATATTGATTCATTTTGTGTTAAACTCATTCAATTTAACCTCAATAAAAGAGAGCACCTCAAAAAGTAGGTCTTCAACAAATACTTGTTGAATGAACGAACAACAAATAAATTAATATGGATGACCCTGAAAACAGTTCACACTAAAATGTAGTCTACGGAAGAGCATTTTGGGGAAATCTGTGGTCCTTTGCCAACCGCATTTAAATTACTCTATTTGAGGGGAAAGTAGGCATTGGAGTGGATGTTGGCCTGGGGGTGTGTGACCATGGTTGGTGGCCTTGGCTGTTCATGGAGAATAGGAGACAAAGCCTAGGGTCCAATCAGGGGGAAAGAAAAAAACTTTCTGTCTTGGAATTTTCAGAGCCTACTGTCTTCCTACACAGCAAGACACATCTCTGATTGCCAGGAGGGAGTAAAGCTGGTGGGAGTTAGTCCCATCTGCCTGCAGAGAGGCAGGGACATGATCTGTCTAATACTGCTTCATCAGAAAGTCTTATGGCTAGGGGACTTTCCCGGCTCTCACTGCGACCTCAGACTTAGGACCACATTGAAGAGCATTACCATGCCGTGGAGAGGGGATGGGAGGGAGGAGACTGGCTGCTAGACTGGAACTAAATTAAAAATAAAGCTCCCCTTATTAAATTCATAATTATTGTGAAGCTGTGAAATCTTATTTTAAACCTCCAGCTCCTTCCTTTTGTCCAGGGTGCAGGCTGCCTGCTTCTGAATCCCTATTTTGCTTTATGGACAATTTCTTTTTAGCATTCTGAGCATTTAACCTTGAAAAATAGTGCTGTTTTGCTGTTGTATTTTCTGATTGTTAGTCTCCAGGCATCTCTGTGGCATCTTTATAAATCTGCAGGAGCTGGTAAATATTTCTTGCCGACCAGCAGCTGAAATCTGAAAATACCAGCTCACTTTTTAGCTGTCAGGCAATTAATGTAATTCAAAGGAAATGAAAGGTATGGGCAACTGGGACTGCTTTTAATAACAGGAGGGTTCCTGGCTCAGGCTCAGAAAGGCAGGAGAGAAGAATCAATAAAGGCAAACAGAAAAGGTAAAAGAGGGCAAGGAGTTTTCCAGAAATATTTTGTCAGCATCCTGGCAACACCACTAATCTGTGCCAAGAGAAGCTGATAAGTGAAGCCATTGGTGGTCAATGTAGAAATGAGTCAACCTTCAAGGCCTAACCAGGGTATCCTCTAGCCTATAAGCTACTTTTGTGTAAAATGGAAAATGGTGCCCCACCTGGTAGGTTGATCAGGAGAAAGTGTCCCCTGTACATGGATACAGCCCCACACCAGGGCACACAGCCTGACGACTAGAAAAGAACTGGATATCAGCCCTCTTTCTCCAATCTTATCTCTCTCGCCAAGGGCCTTTGTGTGGTACCAAACTGTACCACTCTACACAACAGCCCTATCCAGATCACTCACCACTTCCCCCATCTTTCATAACATTAGTTTTCTGTTCTTCCTTGCTAAGTCAAGAATCAGAGCTTGGATTCCAGGTCCAAGAGAGACACCCTTAGTAATACAATTTAATATGAGTTACACTATGGAGAAGAGGTGAAGGGAGCTCATTCATAGGTTGAAGGAAGGAAAATCATTTCCTCTTAGTCATGAAGAGACTAGTCATGAGCCTTTGGGCTCTATGGTAGGGTTGATGGCGACCTCCAAGAGGGCTTACACCAAGGGGCACCTTCTAGGACTGCTGCTGCCAGTGCCCCTGTTCCCACAGCACACCTTTGCTGGCCCATGTCTCCACAGAAGACCCTTTAACACTAGCAGCACAGTTTCCAAGAATAGGAATCTATTCTTGGAGCAGAGCAACATGAAGACTCACCAGTGTTCTGGACAATTGGATCTTGGTAACGCTGCTTCATTCCAAATTGAATGCCAGTAAGTTACCTTTAAATCACTTTTTTAAAAATAAGTAAATAGGCTAGTCATTAAAGAGAAGCATTTTCCAATCCAGTTAAGGATAAATCTATCAGCATCTGCCACCTTTCACTTACTTCTAACAATGTAGTCAAGGTTGCACAGCGCATAGGGTGCCAGCCTCATGCTACTCTATGTGAATGTGGCCTTCCTCCACTACAAAATGAGCACTGCCCCCAGAAGATTAGCCCCAGGAGCAGTGCATCTGGGAGACTCAGAGAAGACACTGAGGCACATAACTGAATCCACCTCCCATGAGAAAACAAGCTTTCAAAGCCCAATCTATCCAGATAAACATAAAATCATCAAATATATTTGTATTTACCAGAAAATATTTAGACAAAAAAATGTGCCTATAATATTTTAAAATATGAAATAACAGATTTCCATGGTGGTCCAGTGGTTAAGAAATCTGCCTGTAAATGCAGGGTATATGAGTTTCATCCCTGGAGGGAAGATTCCGCATGTCGTGCATGAAGCAACTAAGCCCGTGTGTCACAACTACTGAGCCCGCGTGCAGCAACTACTGAAGCCCGTGCACCCTAGAGCCTGTGCTCCACAAGAAGCCAATGCAATAAGAAGCCCTCGCACTGCAGCTAGAGAGTTGACCCCGCTCGCTGCAGCTAGAGAAAGCTGACATACAGCAACAAAGACCCAGCACAGCCAGAATAATAAATAAATAAAAATTTTAAAATATCAAATAACTAGAAATAAATCTAACAGAAGATGTGTAAAGCCAGTACATGGAAAACTCTAAGATATTGATTAAAAATTATAAACATCTAAATAAAGGCAGCGACAAATCATAATTATGGATTGGAGGGCTCCATACCATAGTAATATCAAGTCTCTGCCAATTGATCTATAAATTTAATGTAATTTCAGTTGAATTCCCAGTTAGTGTTTTTATGGAAATTGAGAAACTAATTCTAAGATTTACATGTAAATACTAAGGATTAAGACTAGCCTCACACGATACATAAAAATAAATCCCAAATAATTTGTAGATCTAAATGTAAAAAGTAAAATAATAAGCTTCTAAAAGATAATAGGAAGGTATCATGTTTATTTTCAAGTTGAAAAGATTTCTTGGACAAGCCACAGAAAGCACTAACCATAAAGAAAATATTGATAAACTGGACTTTATTAAAATTAAGAACCTCTGTGCATAAAAAGGACATCATAAAGAAAGTGAAATGGCAATCTTCACTATGGGAGAACATAGTTGCAATATTCATATCCAGCATATAAAAGAACTTCTAAAAATACTAAATTAATGACAATAATTATATAGAAAAATGGACAGAAGACTTAAGTCTTTTGGCTCTTCACTCCAAGAAAAAAAATATCTAAATGGCCAATGGTAGATGGAAAGATTGGAGAAGGCAATGGCACCCCAGTCCAGTACTCTTGCCTGGAAAATCCCATGGATGGAGGGGCCTGGTAGGCTCCAGTCCATGGGGTCTCTAAGTGTCGGGCACGACTGAGCGACTTCACTTTCACTTTCCACTTTCATGCATTGGAGAAGGAAATGGCAATCCACTCCAGTATTCTTGCCTGGAGAATCCCAGGGACAGAGGAGCCTAGTGGGCTGCCGTCTATGGGGTCGCACAGAGTTGGACACGACTGAGGCGACTTAGCAGCAGCAGCAGCAGATGGAAAGATGCTCAGCATCATCAGTCATCGGGTAATGCAAAATAGCTACATGGGACTACCTGGATGAATCTCACATTGGAAATCCCATGTATATTTTTTTTTGAATAGTAAATTTTTATGATCTATAGTTTAGAACTCAGCATAGAAATTACTTTTTGAGAGAAGGGGACACTGGTGCTTTTGGGGTGTTAATGCTTTGAGTTCACATTTTGATAATATATTGAGCTGTATACTTACAACTTGTGCACTTTAAATTTTACTTAAGCATTACATTGACTAAAGCATTTTAAAACCATTTTTAGAAACCTGTTTCATAGATCCTATCTGTGAAATTCACCCAGAACACCCAGACAGATTAAATTACTCCCTCATCTGTACCTTGGACTCATTTCAGTTGCTATACTTTCACACCATATTACATTTTGTTTTCTTTCATGCTGATGCCCCGTTACACTATGAAATCCTTGAGTCAGGAGCGGTAATGAGTATTTGTTGGAGTGTTTTATTGCTATTGTTTATTTAGTTGTTCTTCAGCCATCCAGCATATATTTTCCCCACTATAACAATGCTAACAGGCTTTTCTTTGGAGGACACGTTCTTCTCTAACTCTTAGTCTGTGTGGTCTGGGTGGAGCTCTGTTCCTAGTCCTACAGGTGGAGGAGGTGACTTGTGCTCTTAACAGTGTCCTAAGTTAGTATCACAAGACCTAAATTGATCTAATCAGATGCAGTCTAACTCAGGATTTAGGACTTTTGCAGAGAATACTGGGCCAATGATGCTTGTCTTTTACGACTCTGAAAGCTGAATAATTGGGTTCCAGGAGCAGCTATCAACCATCCTGAAACCATGGGGGAAAAAAAAAAGTCTACCTGATAATGCAGCCAACTCTGAAGACACAGAGCCTTGTTTAAAGACACAAGACAGAGAGTCCAGAAAGAAACCAATTGCTTCATCAATTGTGTTTTACAAATGCATTAAGGCAATTTGAGGAATCATAGTCTTTTTTAAAGCAAAAATGTGCTGTAATAATTAGGTAGCCATTTACAAATAAATAAATGAAATTTGACAAATACTTTATAAAATACTAAGTCAAAATGGATCATAGACCTAAATGTAAGATCTAAGACTATAAAACTTTTGGAAGAAAACATAGAAGGATATTTTTCATCATGAGTAAAGCAAAGATGTCTTAGGTATGACACCAAAAATACGATCCATAAAAGAGAAAACTGACAAATTGGGCCTCATTAACTTTTTAAAACTTCATGGGATGCTGTTAGGATAATAAAAATGCAAGCCACAGATTTGGATAAAACAAAACACATATCTGATAAAGGATTTGCATCCAGAATATGTTTAAAAAAAACACACACAGAGAAAACTTAATAATAAAACAACAGTAAAATTTTTTATGATACTTTGCAATTTTATTGCCCCCTGGAGTTCTATGTTCTTTTGTGTATTTTATATTTTTTAAAATAGGCCTCTTTATATAGTTATTGCAGTTGGTTCCATTCACTCAAACTTGATCTATAAGAATTATATCTAAAAGTTGTGTTTATCTTCAAAATAGGTAAGAATACAATTTTTTAATGGACAGAAGATATGTGCAGTCACTTCACCAGAAAGGTTACACAGATGCCAAATAAACACATAAAAAGATAATCATTAGTTATTTGAAAAATACAAATTAGAACCACCTTGAGAAACCACTGCACACCTATTCAGTTCAGTTCAGTCACTCAGTCGTGTCCAACTCTTTGCAACCCCATGAATCAAAGCACTCCAGGCATCCCTGTCCATCACCGACTCCCAGAGTTCACTCAAACTCATGTCCATCGAGTTGGTGATGCCATCTGGCCATCTCATCCTCTGTCGTCCCCTTATCCTCCTGCCCCCAATCCCTCCCAGCATCAGGGTCTTTTCCAATGAGTCAACTCTTCGCATGAGGTGGCCAAAGTATTGGAGTTTCAGCTTTAGCATCAGTCCTTCCAATGAACACCCAGGACTGATCTCCTTTAGAATGGACTGGTTGGATCTCCTTGCAGTCCAAGGGACTCTCAAGAGTCTTCTCCAACACCACAGTTCAAAAGCATCAGTTCTTCAGCGCTCAGCTTTCTTCACAGTCCAACTCTCACATCCATATATGACCACTGGGAAAACCATAGCCTTGACTAGATGGACCTTTGTTGGCAAATAATGTCTCTGCTTTTGAATATGCTATCTAGGTTGGTCATAACTTTCCTTCTAAGGAGTAAGCATCTTTTAATTTCATGGCTGCAGTCACCATCTGCAGTGATTTTGGAGCCCAGAAAAGTAAAGTCTGACACTGTTTCCACTGTTTCCCCATCTATTTTCCATGAAGTGATGGGACCAGATGTCATGATCTTCGTTTTCTGAATGTTGAGTTTTAAGCCAACCTTTTTACTCTCCTCTTTCACTTTCATCAAGAGGCTTTTGAGTTCCTCTTCACTTTCTGCCATAAGGGTGGTGTCATCTGCATATCTGAGGTTATTGATATTTCTCCCGGCAATCTTGATTCCAGCTTGTGCTTCCTCCAGCCCAGGGTTTCTCATGATGTACTCTGCATAGAAGTTAAATAAACAGGGTGACAATATACAGCCTTGACGAACTCCTTTTCCTATTTGGAACCAGTCTGTTGTTCCATGTCCAGTTCTAACTGTTGCTTCCTGACCTGCATATAGGTTTCTCAAGAGGCAGGTCAGGTGGTCTGGTATCCCCATCTCTTTCAGAATTTTCCACAGTTGATTGTGATCCACACAGCCAAAGGCTTTGGCATAGTAAATAAAGCAGAAATAGATGTTTTTCTGGAACTCTCCTGCTTTTTCCATGATCCAGCAGATGTTGGCAATTTGATCTCTGGTTCCTCTGCCTTTTCTAAAACCGGCTTGAATATCTGGAAGTTCACAGTTCACATATTGCTGAAGCCTGGCTTGGAGAATTTTGAGCATTACTTTACTAGCGTGTGAGATGAGTGCAATTGTGCAGTAGTTTGAGCATTCTTTGGCATTGCCTTTCTTTGGGATTGGAATGAAAACTGACCTTTTCCAGTCCTGTGGCCACTGCTGAGTTTTCCAAATTTGCTGGCATATTGAGTGCAGCACTTTCACAGCATCATCTTTCAGGATTTGAAATAGCTCAACTGGAATTCCATCACCTCCACTAGCTTTGTTCATAGTGATGCTTTCTAAGGCCCACTTGACTTCACATTCCAGGATGTCTGGCTCTAGATGAGTGATCACACCATTGTGATTATCTGGGTCATAAAGATCTTTTTTGGTACTGTTCTTCTGTGTATTCTTGCCACCTCTTCTTAATTTCTTCTGCTTCTGTTAGGTCCATACCATTTCTGTCCTTTATCGAGCCCATCTTTGCATGAAATGGTCCCTTGGTATCTCTAATTTTCTTGAAGAGATCTCTAGTCTTTCCCATTCTGCTGTTTTCCTCTATTTCTTTGCATTGATGGCTGAGGAAGGCTTTCTTATCTCTTCTTGCTATTCTTTGGAACTCTGCATTCAGATGCTTATATCTTTCTTTTCCTCCTTTCCTTTTCACTTCTCTTCTTTTCACAGCTATTTGTAAGGCCTCCCCAGACAGCTATTTTACTTTTTTGCATGTCTTTTCCATAGGGATGGACTTGATCCCTGTCTCCTGAATAATGTCACGAATGTCAAGGAGCAGCGGCTGCACAGGTGCAGGAGGGCCAAGAGTAGCTACTCCACGTTCAGGGTCAGGAGGGGCGGCTGTGAGGAGATACCCCTCATCCAAGTTAAGGAGCAGCAGCTGTGCTTTGCTGAAGCAGCCACATCCAAGGTAAGAGAAACCCAAGTAAGACACACTGAAACTATAATCACAGAAAACTAGCCAGTCTGATCACACAGACCACAGCCTTGTCTAATGCAATAAAACTAAGCCATGCCATGTGAGGCCACCCAAGACGTAGAGGTCTGACAGAATGTGGTCCACTGGAGAAGGGAATGGCAAACCACTTCAGTATTCTTGCCTTGAGAACCCCATGAACAGTATGAAAATGCACACCTATTAGAATGGCTAAAATTGATGATAGCAAGTATTGGTGAGCATAGGGGCACTTGGGACTCTCATCCACCGGTGATGTGAATGCAAAATGGTACAGCCATTTTGAAAAACAACTTGGCAGTTTCTTACAGAATTAAATGTAGATTTACTATATGACCCACTGACTCTAATACTAGGTACTAAATTTATTTTTAACCACAAAATGAAAACTTATTTTCAAAAAAAAGCCTATGCATGAATGTAACTTGATTTAAAGTTTCAAAAAATGGTAATAAGACAAATTTCCTTAAACCAGTTAATGGATTTAAAAAAATGTGTACACCTATAAGATCAGCTACTACTCAGTAATTTTAAAAACATGATCTAATGAAAACACAACAACCCCAAACCTGTGGGACATGGTAAAAGCAGTCTTAAGGGGAAAGTTCATAGCAATACAGGCACACCTCAAGAAACAAGAAAAAAGTCAAATAAATAACCTAACCCTACACCTAAAGCAACTAGAAAAGGAAGAAATGAAGAACCCAGGGTTAGTAGAAGGAAAGAAATCTTAAAAATTAGAGCAGAAATAAACGCAAAAGAAACAAAAGAGACCATAGCAAAAATCAACAAAACCAAAAGCTGGTTCTTTGAAAGGATAAATAAAATTGACAAACCATTAGCCAGACTCATCAAGAAACAAAGGGAGAAAAATCAAATCAATAAAATTAGAAATGAAAATGGAGAGATCACAACAGACAACACAGAAAAACAAAGGATCATAAGAGACTACTATCAACAATTATATGCCAATAAAATGGACAACGTGGAAGAAATGGACAAATTCTTAGAAAAGTACAACTTTCCAAAATTCGACCAGGAAGAAATAGAAAATCTTAACAGACCCATCACAAGCACGGAAATTGAAACTGTAATCAAAAATCTTCCAGCAAACAAAAGCCCAGGTCCAGATGGCTTCACAGCTGAATTCTACCAAAAATTTAGAGAAGAGCTAACACCTATCCTGCTCAAACTCTTCCAGAAAATTGCAGAGGAAGGTAAACTTCCAAACTCATTCTATGAGGCCACCATCACCCTAATACCAAAACCTGACAAAGATCCCATAAAAAAAGAAAACTACAGGCCAATATCACTGATGAACATAGATGCAAAAGTCCTTAACAAAATTCTAGCAATCAGAATCCAACAACACATTAAAAAGATCATACACCATGACCAAGTGGGCTTTATCCCAGGGATGCAAGGATTCTTCAATATCCACAAATCAATGTAATACACCACATTAACAAATTGAAAAATAAAAACCATATGATTATCTCAATAGATGCAGAGAAAGCCTTTGACCAAATTCAACATCCATTTATGATAAAAACTCTCCAGAAAGCAGGAATAGAAGGAACATACCTCAACATAATAAAAGCTATATACGACAAACCCACAGCAAACATTATACTCAATGGTGAAAAATTGAAAGCATTTCCTCTTAAGTCAGGAACAAGACAAGGGTGCCCACTTTCACCATTACTATTCAACATAGTTTTGAAAGTTCTGGCCACAGCAATCAGAGCAGAAAAAGAAAGAAAAGGAATCCAAATTGGAAAAGAAGAAGTAAAACTCTCACTATTTGCAGATGACATGATCCTCTACATAGCAAACCCTAAAGACTCCACCAGAAAATTACTAGAACTAATCAATGACTATAATAAAGTTGCAGGATATAAAATCAACACCCAGAAATCCCTTGCATTCCTATACACTAATAATGAGAAAACAGAAAGAGAAATTAAGGAAACAATTCCATTCACCATTGCAACGGAAAGAATAAAATACTTAGGAATATATCTACCTAAAGAAACTAAAGACCTATATATAGAAAACTATAAAACACTGATGAAAGAAATCAAAGAGGACACTGATAGATGGAGAAATATACCATGTTCATGGATTGGAAGAATCAATATAGTGAAAATGAGTATACTACCCAAAGCAATTTATAGATTCAAGGCAATCCCTATCAAGCTACCAACAGTATTCTTCACAGAGCTAGAACAAATAATTTCACAATTTGTATGGAAATACAAAAAACCTCGAATAGCCAAAGCGATCTTGAGAAAGAAGAATGGAACTGGAGGAATCAACCTACCTGACTTCAGGCTTTACTACAAAGCCACAGTTATCAAGACAGTATGGTACTGCACAAAGACAGAAATATAGATCAATGGAACAAAATAGAAAGCCCAGAGATAAATCCACGCACATATGGACACCTTATCTTTGACAAAGGAGGCAAGAATATACAATGGATTAAAGACAATCTCTTTAACAAGTGGTGCTGGGAAATCTGGTCAACCACTTGTAAAAGAATGAAACTAGAACACTTTCTAACACCATACACAAAAATAAACTCAAAATGGATTAAAGATCTAAACGTAAGACCAGAAACTATAAAACTCCTAGAGGAGAACATAGGCAAAACGCTCTCTGACATACATCACAGCAGGATCCTCTATGACCCACCTCCCAGAATATTGGAAATAAAAGCAAAAATAAACAAATGGGACCTAATTTACCTTAAAAGCTTCTGCACATCAAAGGAAACTATTAGCAAGGTGAAAAGACAGCCTTCAGAATGGGAGAAGATAATAGCAAATGAAGCAACTGACAAACAACTAATCTCAAAAATACACAAGCAACCCCTACAGCTCAACTCCAGAAAAATAAATGACCCAATAAAAAATGGGCCAAAGAACTAAATAGACATTTCTCCAAAGAAGACATACAGATGGCTAACAAACACATGAAAAGATGCTCAACATCACTCATTATCAGAGAAACGCAAATCAAAACCACTATGAGGTACCATTTCACGCCAGTCAGAATGGCTGCTATCCAAAAGTCTACAAGTAATAAATGCTGGAGAGGGTGTGGAGAAAAGGGAACCCTCTTACACTGTTGGTGGGAATGCAAACTAGTACAGCCACTATGGAGAACAGTGTGGAGATTCCTTAAAAAGCTGGAAATGGAACTGCCTTATGATCCAGCAATCCCACTGCTGGGCATACACACTGAGGAAACCAGAAGGGAAACAGACACGTGTACCCCAATGTTCATCGCAGCACTGTTTATAATAGCCAGGACATGGAAGCAACCTAGATGTCCATCAGCAGATGAATGGATAAGAAAGCTGTGGTACATATACACAATGGAGTATTATTCAGCCATTAAAAAGAATACATTTGAATCAGTTCTAATGAGGTGGATGAAACTGGAGCCTATTATACAGAGTGAAGTAAGCCAGAAAGAAAAACACCAATACAGTATACTAATGCATATATATGGAATTTAGAAAGATGGTAACAATAACCCTGTGCACGAGACAGCAAAAGAGACACTGATGTATAGAACAGTCTTATGGACTCTGTGGGAGAGGGAGAGGGTGGGAAGATTTGGGGGAATGGCATTGAAACATGTAAAATATCATGTATGAAACGAGTTGCCAGTCCAGGTTCGATGCACGATACTGGATGCTTGGGGCTAGTGCACAGCGACGACCCAGAGGGATGGTATAGGGAGGGAGGAGGGAGGAGGGATCAGGATGGGGAACACATGTATACCTGTGGCGGATTCATTTTGATATTTGGCAAAACTAATACAATTATGTAAAGTTTAAAAATAAAATAAAATTTAAAAAAAAACCATGATCTAATACATTCATTATGCTGAGTGAAACAAACTAGGCTCAAAAGGCAACATGCTGTATAATTCCATTTTTAAAATATACTGAAAAAGGCAAGACCAGAATGCAAATGACTAGAGATCTCTTCAAGAAAGTTGGAGATATCAAGGGAACATTTCACACGAGGATAGACACAGTAAAGGCCAGAAATGTTAAGGACCTAACAGAAGCAGAAGAAATTAAGAAGAGGTGGCAAGAATACACAGAAGAACTATACAAAAAAGTATATGACTGGAATTATTTTGCTTAAAAAAATGACTGGAAAACCAAGATGGTGTGGTCACTCACCTAGAGCCAGACATCCTGGAGTGTGAAGTCAAGTAGGCCTTAGGAAGCATTACTAGGAACAAAGCTAGTGAGGGTGATGGAATTCCAGCTGAGCTATTTCAAATCCTAAAAGATGGTGCTGTGAAAGTGCTGGACTCAGTATGCCAGCAAATTCAGAAAAACTCAGAAGTTGTCACAGGCCTGGAAAAGATCAGTTTTCATTCCAATCCCAAAGAAGGGCAATGCCAAAGAATGTTCAAACTACTCATTTGAATTGTGCTCATTTCACATGCTAGCAAGGTAATGCTCAGCATCCTTCAACCTTGGCAGTACATGAACCAAGAACTTCCAGATGTAAAAGCTGGGTTTAGAAAAGGCAGAGAAACTAAAAATCAAATTGCCAGCATTCTTTGAATCATAGAGAAAGCAAGAGAATTCCAGAAATATATCTACTTTTGCTTTGTGGACTACTTTTTTAAGCCTTTGACTGTGTGGATCACAACAAAGTGTGGAAAATTCCTTAAAAGATGGGAATACCAGATCATCTTACCTGCCTCCTGTGAAACCTGTATGCAAATCAAGAAGCAACGGTTAGAACTGAACATAACAACTGCGGGTGCATGTGTATTAAGTTGCTTCAGTCATGTTCGAGTCTGTGACCCTATGGACTGTAGCCAGCCAAGCTCCTTTGTCCATGGGATTCTCTAGGCAAGAATACTGAAGTGGGTTGCCATGCCCTTCTCCAGGGGATCTTCCCAACCCAGGGATCGAATCTGCATCTCTTTATGTCTCCTCCATTGGCAGGTGGATCCTTTACCACTAGAGCCACCTGGGAATCCCATGGAACAACTGACTGGTTCAAAATCGGGAAAAGAGCACATTAAGGCTGTATATTGTCACCATGCTTAATTAACTTCTATGCAGTGTGAACAGTGTGATTTCACATCATGTGAAATGCCAGGCTGGATGGATCACAAGCTGAAATCAAGATTGCCAGGAGAAATATCAACAACCTCAGATATACAGATGATACTACCCTAATGGAAGAGAGTAAAGAGGAACTAAAGAGCTTCTTGATGAGAATGAAATAGGAGAGTAAAAAAGCTGGCTTAAAACCCAACATTCCAAAACCTAAGATCATAGCATCCAGTCCCATGACCTCATGGAAAATAGAAGGGGGAAAAGTTGAAGCAGTGACAGATTTTTATTTTTTTGGGCTCCAAAATTACTATGGATAGTGACTCTAGCCATGAAATGAAAAGACACTTGCTCCTTGGAAGGAAGCTATGACAAACCTAGACAGCATATTAAACAGTAGAGACATCATTTTGCCAACAAAGGTCTATATTGTCAAAGCTATGGTTTTTCTGGTAGTCATATATGGCTGTGAGAGTTGAACCATAAAGAAGTCTGAGCACCAAAGAATTGATGCTTTCGAATTTTGGTGCTGAAGGAGACTCTGGGGAGTCCCTTGGACAGCAAGGAGATCAAACAAGTCAATCCTAAAGGGAATCAGTCCTGAATATTCAGTGGAAGGACTGATATTGAAGCTCAAGCTCCAATATTTTGGCCAGCTGATGTGAAGAGCCAACTCATTGGAAAAGACCCTGATGCTGGGAAAGATGAGGGCAGGAGAAGGGGGTGGCAGAGGATGAGATGGTTGAATGACATCACTGACTCAATGGACATGAGTTTGAGCAAATTTCAAGAGATAAAGAAGGATAGGGAAGCCTGGTGTGCTGCAGTCCAAGGGGTAGCAAAGAGTCAGGCATGACTTAGTGACTGAGCAACAATAACAAGAACAACTAAAAGGATATTAGTGGTTGCTAGGGGCTGAAAGTAGCAGAAAACTTTGACTACAAAGATAAAAGGGCTTTTTTTCAAGAGGGGAATGAAATGTTCTACATGTTCTGATTGTGGTGATGGTTACATAACTGGATATGTTTGTCAAAACCCACTGAACTGTACACTAAAAGGGTGGATTTTGCCACACATAATTATACCTCAGTAAGCCTAATCCAAAAAAATAAGAACTATAAACAAAGAAATAAAATATATACTTTAAGCCCTGAACTGAGATTTACTCTTGTACATTCTCTTTTCTTACACCACCTGTGTTAGAGTTTCTCTTGCTTGCCATAAAGAGTCCTAACTCTTACATGGTCCCTGTCTTACCCAGCACTTAGATTTAATGAGGCTGAATAGTCCACCTTCAGTTCAAATTTCCCAGAAAGAAAACAGAATTTTGAGTTTGAGATGGAAAATGTGCATCAACAGTCATCAACAATCACCCCTCCTTCAGAGTAAGTATGGCCTAAGAGATCCTAATATGTCACTCATTATAGGTTGACATCACTGCTACTCCATCCCTGTAGCAAGCAGACTCTGAGATGACTTCCAATCATCCCCACCTCCTGGTACTCATGCCCTTGGGGAAATCCCTCCATTTTGGCACAGGTAAGACCTGTGACTTACTTCTAATCAACAGAAAATTGCAAAGGTCACTTCCATAATTAGATTACATGAAATTGTGAGTTCTATCTCGCTAGGAGACTCTACTGTCTTCCTGGTGTATGTGCTTTGATGAAGCAAGTTGCCATACTGGAGGTGTCTGACAGCAAGGCACTGAGTGCCAGCAGTCAGCTAAGAACTAAAGCCCTTCGTCCAATGACCCTTAAAGAAATGAGTTCTGCCAACAACCATCAGACCTTAGAAGTGAGTCTTTTCCCAGCTGAATCTTCAGATGAAACCCCAGCCTGGCTAACAGCTTGGTTGAGAGATCCTAAAGCAGGGAAGGCAACTAAGCCATACCTGGATTTCTGATCATGGAAGCTGTGAGATGATAAGTGTGTCTTGCTCAAAGCTGTTAATTTTTGGATGTGATTATCATGGAACAATAGATAATTAATACACTGCCCCCTCATAAACTATTTCAAAAGATGCAGGAATTATGCAATTCATAGAAAAAAGGTTTCCTCATATTTTCTTAAATGCATGCTTACTTGAAAAGATTAAACCTCACTCTGCTAACATGCCTGTAGCCTCTTCTGTGGACTGATTTTATTTCCTAATAAAGCAAGCCAATCTTTGGGAACTAAGTGAAGAGTTCTCATGCAATAGATTAAAGTTTTTCATGGGCCCTGCAGGCAGATCCTAGGTCCTGGTTCTGCCTGCCAGTGGGCCAGCAATAGCCCCAGAACTTGGACAGACATCAGCTCTGGAATCTCCTAGACCCCCACCTCCATTCACCAAAGAAAGAGTGCCAGCCCTGGGGCCCCCAGAGTTCCACAACCAGCTGCCTCATGACTCAGCCTTGCCAAACAGAAGCCATAAGCCTCTGCACAAGGCATGGCCTGGCATCCAACTGGACTTAGAGCCAGCCATGCCTACCAGACTACCCATAATAGTTAGCCCACCACAACAGGACCCACATAGTCCACAAAGAAGACACCCCTGGCGCATATAGCTCTGGTAACCCGAGTGGAATGTGCTGCTGGGACACAGAATGTCTCCTACAAAAGGCCACTTCTCCAAGGTCAGGAAACATAAACAACCTACCAAATACACAGAAATAAAAACAGGAAGATAAATAAAATGATACAACAGAGGGCTATGTCCCAAAGAAAAGAACAAGAGAAAAAAAAAAAAAAAAACAGAACAATAACTAAGTAAAATGGAGATAGTCAATCAACCCAATAAAGAGTTGAAGGTAATGATTGTAAAAATGATCAAAGAATTCAAGAGAAAAAGAAAAAAGAATTCAGGAGAATGGACAGAAGTTAGAAGTTTTAAACAAAGAGTTCGAAAATATAAAGAACAACCAAACAGAGATAAAAAATACAATACCTGGAGTGAAAAAAATACATTTAGCCTGAAGGAACCAACAGACTAAATGATACAGAGGGATAGATCAGCAAGCTAGAAGACAAGAGAGGTGGAAATCACCAACAAGTAACAGGGAAAAAAGAATGAAAAGAAATGAGTGCAACTAAAGAGACTTCTAGGACAACAAGCAAACTAATATTCACACAATAGGGGTCCCAGAAGGAGGAGAGAGAGATAAAGGGGGCTCAAACATATTTGAAGACATAATAGCCAAAAGCTTTCCTAACCTGGAAGGAAAAAAGACATGCAAGTTCAGGAAGCATGAAGAGTCTCAAATAGGATCAACTCAAAGAGGACCGCACCAAGACACATTGTAATTAAAATGGGAATAATTAAAGCTAAAGAGAGAAATTTTAAAGCAACAAGGGAAAAGCAACAAGTTACATACAAGGGATTCCCATAGGCCATTAGCTGACTTTGCAGCAGAAACTCTGGAGGTCAGAGGGAGTGGCACAATATATTTAGAATAACGATAGGGGGAAACCTTCAACCAAGAATACTCTGTCTGACAAGGTTCTCATTCAGATTTGATGGAGGCATCAAAACGTTTACAGACAGCAAAAGCTAAAAGAGTTTAGCACTAACAAACCAGCTTGAAAAGAAATGTTGACGGGACTTCTCTAAGTGAAAAACAAAGGGCCACAACTAGAAACATGAAAATTACAAAAGGAAAAAATCTCTTTGGTAAAGGCAGATATATAGTAAAAGTAGTAAATCAACCACATACAAAGCTAGTAGGAGGATTAAAGGATAAAAGTAGTAAAATCATGTATATCCACAGCAAGCCATTAAGGGGTACATAAAACAAATGTAAAATATGATGCCAAAAACAGTAATCATAAGGGGAAGAGAATGAAAATGCAGGGTTGTTAAAATATGTTTGAAATTAAGAGATCAGCAAATTGAAATAATCATACATAGAGAGACTGCTGCATATAAACCTTAGAGTAACCACAAACCAAAAATCTATAAAAGATACATACACACAAAAGAATGGAATCCAAACATATTAATAACACTAGAGATAGTCATCAAATCACAAGTGAGGCAAACAAAAGATGAAGAAAGGAACAAAAAATTAACTACAGAAGCAACCTCAGAGATTAACAAAATGGCAATAAGTACATACATATCAATAACTACTTAAAAGGTAAATGAACTAAATGTTCCAATCAAAAGACTTAGATAGACTGAATGGATACAAAAACAAGACCTATAAATATGCTGCCTACAAGAGACACACTTCAGATCAAAAGACACACAGAGACTTACAGTGACAGCATGGAAAACGTATTTCATGCAAATGTAAATCAAAAGAAACTGGAGTACCAATACTTGTATCAGATAGAATAGGCTTTAAAGCAAAGACTATTATAAGGGACAAATTAGAATATTACATAGTGATCAAGGGATCAATTCAAGAAGAAAAAAAAAAAATATATATATATATATACACCCAGCATAGGATCATCTAAATACATAAAGAAAACATTAGCAGACAAAAAGGAAGAAACTGACAGTAAAACAATATTAGTAGCGGGCTTTAACAACCCACTCACATCAGTGGACAGATCATACAGACAGAAAATCAAAAAGGAAACACTGGCCTTAAATAACAAGTTAAATAAAATGGCTTAATAGATATATTAATATTATTATAATATATATAATATATAACCATATAATTATCATTTGTATATAGTTATATTATTATATTATATATTAATATATGTAGAACATTCCATCCAAAAGCTGAAGAATACATATATTTATCAAGTGTATATGGAATATTCTCCAGGACAGATGACATCAAAGTGAAGTCGCTCAGTTGTGTCCGACTCTTTGCGACCCCATGGATTGCAGCCTAAGAGGCTCCTCTGTCCATGAGCTTTTCCAGGTGAGAATACTGGAGTGGGTTGCCATTTCCTTCTCCAGGAGATCTTCCTGACCGGGAGATCAAACCCGGGTATCCCACATTGTAGGCAGATGCTTTACCATCTGAGCCACCAGGGAAGTCACCCTAGGCCACAAAATAAGCCTTGGTAAATTAAGAAAACTGAAATCACATCAAGCATCTTTTTTGACCACAATGCTATGAGACCAGAAATCAACTACAAGGAAAAAACTGCAAAAAACACTAACACATGGAGACTAAACAATATACTATTGAACAGCAAGTGGATCACTGAAGAAATCAAAGAAGAAATCAAAATATACCTAGAGACAAATGAAAATGAAACAAAGTGATCCAAAATCTATGGAACATAGCAAGAGCACTTCTAAGAGGGAAGTTTATAGTGATACAAGCTGACTTCAGGAAACAAGAGAAATTCAAACAACCTAAACTTATACTTAAAGGAACTAGAAAAAGAAGAAAAACAAAACCCAAAATTAGCAGAAGGAAATAAATCATAAAGATAAGAATAGAAATAATGAAATAGAGACTAAAAAATAGAAAGGATGAATGAAACTAAGAGCTAATTCTTTGAAATGATAAAGAAAATTGATAAACTATTAGCCAGAATGATCAATAAAAAAGAGGAAGGACTCAAATCAGTAAAATCAGAAATGAAAAAGAAATTACAACAAACTCCACAGACGTACAAAGGATCATAAGAGATTACCATGAACAACTATATGCCAATAAAACAAACAACCCAGAAGAAATGGACAAATTCTTAGAAATGTACAACCTCCTAATGCTGAACCAGGGAGAAATACAAAACTTGAACAGACCAATTACCGGTACTGAAATTGAATCAGTAAAAAAATAATTTATAAAAGCTCCCAACAAAAAAAAAGTCCAGGACCAGACGACTTCACAGGTAAAACAAATGTTTAGAGAAGGGTTAATGTCTGTTTCTCAAACTATTCCAAAAAATTATAGAGGAAACAACACTTCTGAACTCATTCTATGCAGCCAGCATCATCCTGACATCAAAACCAAAGATATCACTATAAAAGAAAATTACAATATCACTGATTAACATAGACACAAAATCCTCAACAAAATATTAGCAAACTGAATCCAACAATACATTAAAAGGATCATATATCAGTCAAGTGGCCTTTATCCCAGGGATGCAAGGATGATGGCTCAATAACTGCAAATCAATGAATGTGATAAACCACATTAAAAACATGAAGAATAAAAACCATATGACCACCTCAAAGATGCAAAAAAAAAAAAAAAAAAAAAAGCTTTTGACAAAATTCAACATCTATTTATGACTAAAAAATCTCTCCAGAAAGTGGGCAAAGAGGGAACATACCTCAAAATAATAAAGGCTATATATGACAAGTTTACAGCTAATATACTCAATAGTGAAAAGCTGAATGTATTTCTTCTAAGATCAAGGAGAAAACAAGGATGCCCACTCTCACCACTCTTATTTAACATAATATTGGAAGTCCTAGCCACAGCAATCAGATAAGAAAAAGAAATAAAAGGAATCCAATTTGGAAAAGAAGTAAAACTGTCACTGTTTGCAGATGACATGATACTGAAAATGCCATTAAGAAACTACTAGAGCTCATTGACAAATTCAGTAAAGATGCAGAATACAAAATTAATATATAGAAATCTGTTGCATTTCTATATACTAAAAACAATCAGAAAGAGGAAATAAGGAAACAGCTCCATTTACCATCGCATCAAAAAGAATAAAGTATCTAGGAATCAACCTGCTTAAGGAGGTAAAATACCTATACTCAGAAAACTTATAAGACACTGATAAAAGAAATTGAAAATGAATCAAAGATGACACATGGAAAGATATATGATGATCATGGATTGCAAAAATTAATATTAATAAAATAACCATACTACCCAAGGCAATCTACAGATTCAATGCAATCCCTATCAAAATACTAATAACATTTGTCAGATAACTAGAACAAATAATTTTGAAATATTTTATGGGAAATTTGTATGGAAACACAAATAGCCAAAACAATGTTGAGAAAGAAGAATGAGTCTGGAGGTATCTTGATCCCTACCTTAAGATTACACTACAAAACTACAATACTCAATGCAGCAGGGTGCTGGCACCAATACAGACACATAGATTAATGAAACAGAATAGAGAGCCCAGGAATAAACCCACACACTTATGGTCTCACAAAGGAGTTAAGAATGTACAATGGAGAAAAGACGATCTCTTTTTTAAGTGGTACTGGGAACGCTGAACAGCTCCATGTAAATGAATGAAATTAGAACATTTTCCCACACCATATACAAAAATAGGTTCAAAATAGATGAAAGACCTAAATATAAACCTAGAAAGCAAAAAGCTCTCAGAAGAACATGTAGGCAGAGCATTCTTGACATAAATTGCAGCAATATTTTTGATCTGTCTTCTAAGGCAAAGGAAACAAAAGCAAAAATTGGACCTAATTAATGTAAAAGCTTTTGCACAGCAAAGCAAGCCATCGACAAAATGTAAAGAAAAACCTACAGAATAGAAGAAAATATTTGCAAATAACAGGACCAATAGGGGTTAGTACCCAACATACATAAGCAGTTCATAAACTCAATATCAAAAAAAAAAAAAAAAAACAACTTCATTAAAAATTGGGTAAAGGATTTGAATAGATATTTTTCCAAGAAGACATGCAGACAGCCAAGAGGCTACATGAAAATAGGCTCCACTCTGCTAAACGTCAAAGAAATGCAAATCAAAACCACAATGAGACACCACTTAACACCTATCAGAATGGCTATCATTTAAAAAAAAAGCAAATGTTCATGAAGATGTAGAGAAAAAGGAATCCCTTGTACATCATTGGTGGGAATGTAAATTGGTGCAGCTACTGTGGAAAACAGCATGGAGGTTTCTCAAAAAAAATGAAAATAGAACTACCACATGATCCAGCAATTCCACACCTGGGTGTAGATCCAAAGAAAATAGAAACTAATTCCAAAATATACATGCACCCCAATGTTCATAACAGCATGTTTACAATAGTCAAGATGTGGAAAGCAACATAACTGTCCATCAACAGGTGAATGGATAGGGGCTTACCTGGTGGTGCAGTGGCTAAGATTCTGGGATCCCAATGCAGGGGGACCAGGTTAGATCCCTGGACACAGAACTGGATCCCACATGCTGCAACTAAAGATCATGTATGCTGCAACAAAGATGGACAATCCCATGTGCCACAACTAAGACCTGGCACAGTCAAATAAGTAAAAATTGTTTTTATTTTTTAAACTGATAAATGTTTTTAAAAGATGTGATATATATATAAATAAATAGTCCAACTCTCACATGCATATATGACTACTGGAATAACCATAGCTTTCACTATACAAACCTTTGTTGGCAAAGCGATGTCTCTGCTTTTAAATACACAGTATAAGTTTGTTATAGCTTCCCTTCCAAGGAGCAAGTGACTTTTAATTTCATGGCACTTGAACAATGAAGAAGGCTGAGTGCCAAAGAACTGATGCTTTTGAATTGTGGTGCTGGAGAATACTCTTGAGAATCCCTTGGATTGCAAGGAGATCAAAGCAGTAAATCCTAAAGAAAATCAATTCTGAATATTCATTGGAAGGACTGATGCTGAAGCTCCAATACTTTGGCCTATATATACACATATATGCGTACCAAGTCTCTCAGTCATGTCCTATTCTGTGTGACCCCACAGACTAATACATAGTCATAAAAAAGAATGAAATTTGCCATTGCAACAACATGGGTGGACCTGGATGGTATTATGCTTAGTGAAACAAGACAGTTCAGTTCAGTCGCTTAGTCGTGTCCAACTCTTTGCAACCCCATGGACTGCAGCACACCAGGCTTCCCTGTCCATTACCAACTCCCGGAGCTTGCTCAAACTCATGTCCATCGAGTTGGTGATGCCATCCAACCATCTCATCCTCTTGTCCCCTTCTCCTCCTGCCTTCAATCTTTCCCAGAATCAGGTTTTTTCCAGTGAGTTAACTTCTTGCATCAGGTAGCCAAAGTTTTGGAGTTTCAGCTTCAGCATCAGTCCTTCCAATGAATACTCAGGACTGATTTCCTTTAGGATGAACTGGTTAGATCTCCTTTCAGTCCAATGGACTCTCAAGAGTCTTCTCCAACACCACAGTTCAAAGGCATCAATTATTCAGTGCTCAGCTTTCTTTATAGTCCAACTCTCATGTCCATGCATGGCTACTGGAAAAACCACAGCTTTGACTAGAGAGACCTTTGTTGACAAAGTAATGTCTCTGTTTTTTAATATGTTGTCTAGGTTGATCATAGCTTTTCTTCCAAAGAGCAAGTGTCTTTTAATTTCATGGTTACTGTCACCATCTGCAGTGATTTTGGAGCCCAAGAAAATAAAGTTTCTCACTGTTTCCATTGTTTCCCTATCTATTTGCCATGAAGTGATGGGACGAGATGCCATGATCTTCGTTTTCTGAATGTTGAGCTTTAAGTCAACTTTTTCACTCTCCTCTTTCATCAAGAGGCTCTTTAGTTCCTCTTCACTTTCTGCCATAAGGGTGGTGTCATCTGCATATCTGAGGTTATTGATATTTCTCCCGGCAATCTTGATCCCAGCTTGTGCTTCATCCAGCCCGGCGTTTTGCATGATGTACTCTGCATATAAGTTAAATAGTCAGGGTGACAATATACAGCCTTGACGTACTCCTTTCCCAATATGGAACCAGTCTGCTGTTCCATGTCTGGTTCTAACTGCTGCTTCTTGACCTGCATACAAATCTCTCAGGAGACAGGTAAGGTGGTCTGGTATTCCTATCACTTGGAGAATCTTCCACAGTTTGTTGTGATCTATACAGTCAAAGGCTTTGGCATAATCAATAAAGCAGAAGTAGATGTTTTTCTGGAATTCTCTTGCTTTCTCTATGATCCAACAGATGTTAAATCAACTATACTTCAATAAAAATAATCCAAAAATTTTTTTAATTATTTGAATCACATTGGCAGATAAAATTTGCCCTTTTATTTAGAGCTTCTGGCAAATTGTACCAGTAATGCCATGGTAACCAACACCATTTTACTGAATCTCTCTCTTAATCTCATTTGTTAATGTAGAAAAACTGACATCTCAATTTTCTCTCTTTAAAAAAAAATAAATAAAAAGAAACATAAGAGACTACTATCAGCAATTATATGCCAATAAAATGGACAACGTGGAAGAAATGGACAAATTCTTAGAAAAGTACAACTTTCCAAAACTCGACCAGGAAGAAATAGAAAATCTTAACAGACCCATCACAAGCACGGAAATTGAAACTGTAATCAAAAATCTTCCAGCAAATAAAAGCCCAGGTCCAGACAGCTTCACAGCTGAATTCTACCAAAAATTTAGAGAAGAGCTGACACCTATCCTACTCAAACTCTTTCAGAAAATTGCAGAGGAAGGTAAACTTCCAAACTCATTCTACGAGGCCACCATCATCCTAATACCAAAACCTGACAAAGATGCCACAGAAAAAGAAAACTACAGGCCAATATCACTGATGAACATAAATGAAAAATCCTTAGTAAAATTCTAGCAATCAGAATCCAACAACACATTAAAAAGATCATACACCATGACCAAGTGGGCTTTATCCCAGGGATGCAAGGATTCTTCAATATCCACAAATCAATCAATGTAATACACCACATTAACAAATTGAAAAATAAAAGCCATATGATTATCTCAATAGATGCAGAGAAAGCCTTTGACCAAATTCAACATCCATTTATGATAAAAACTCTCCAGAAAGCAGGAATAGAAGGAACATACCTCAACATAATAAAAGCTATATATGATAAACCCACAGCAAACATTATCCTCAATGGTGAAAAATTGAAAGCATTTCCCCTAAAGTCAGGAACAAGACAAGGGTGCTCACTCTCACCACTACTATTCAACATAGTTTTGGAAGTTTTGGCCACAGCAATCAGAGCAGAAAAAGAAATAAAAGGAATCCAAATAGGAAAAGAAGTAAAACTTTCACTGTTTGCAGATGACATGATCCTCTACATAGAAAACCCTAAAGACTCCACCAGAAAATTACTAGAGCTAATCAATGACTATAGTAAAGTTGCAGGATATAAAATCAACACACAGAAATCCCTTTCATTCCTATACACTAATAATGAGAAAATAGAGAAATTAAGGAAACAATTCCATTCACCATTGCAATGGAAAGAATAAAATACTTAGGAATATATCTACCTAAAGAAACTAAAGACCTATATATAGAAAACTATAAAACACTGGTGAAAGAAATCAAAGAGGACACTAATAGATGGAGAAATATACCATGTTCATGGATCAGAAGAATCAATATAGTAAAAATGAGTATACTACCCAAAACAATCTATAGATTCAATACAATCCCTATCAAGCTACCAATGGTATTTTTCACAGAGCTAGAACAAATAATTTCACAATTTGTATGGAAGTACAAAAAAACCTCAAATAGCCAAAGCAATCTTGAGAAAGAATGGAACTGGAGGAATCAACCTACCTGACTTCAGGCTCTACTACAAAGCCACAGTCATCAAGACAGTATGGTACTGGCACAAAGACAGAAATATAGATCGATGGAACAAAATAGAAAGCCCAGAGATAAACCCACGCACCTATGGACACCTTATCTTTGACAAAGGAGGCAAGAATATACAGTGGAGAAAAGACAATCTCTTTAACAAGTGGTACTGGGAAAACTGGTCAACCACTTGTAAAAGAATGAAACTAGAACACTTTCTAATACCATTCACAAAAATAAACTCAAAATGGATTAAAGATCTAAACGTAAGACCAGAAACTATAAAAATCTTAGAGGAGAACATAGGCAAAACACTCTCTGACATACATCACAGCAGGATCCTCTATGACCCACCTCCCAAAATACTGGAAATAAAAGCAAAAATAAGCAAATGGGACCTAATTAAACTTAAAAGCTTCTGCACAACAAAAGAAACTATAAGCAAGGTGAAAAGACAGCCTTAAGAATGGGATAAAATAATAGCAAATGAAGCAACTGACAAACAACTAATCTCAAAAATATACAAGCAACTCCTGCAGCTCAATTCCAGAAAAATAAACGACCCAATCAAAAAATGGGCCAAAGAACTAAATAGACATTTCTCCAAAGAAAACATACAGATGGATAACAAACACATGAAAAGATGCTCAACATCACTCATTATCAGAGAAACGCAAATCAAAACCACAATGAGGTACCATTTCACGCCAGTCAGAATGGCTGCTATCCAAAAGTCTACAAGCAATAAATGATGGAGAGGGTGTGGAGAAAAGGGAACCCTCTTACACTGTTGGTGGGAATGCAAACTAGTACAGCCACTATGGAGAACAGTATGGAGATTCCTTAAAAAACTGGAAATAGAACTGCCATACGACCCAGCAATCCCACTGCTGGGCATACACACCGAGGAAACCAGAATTGAAAGAGACACGTGTACCCCAATGTTCATCGCAGCACTGTTTATAATAGCCAGGACATGGAAGCAACCTAGATGTCCATCAGCAGATGAATGGATAAGAAAGTTGTGGTACATATACACAATGAAGTTTTACTCAGCCATTAAAAAGAATACTTTGAATCAGTTCTAATGAGGTGGATGAAACTGGAGCCTATTATAGAGTGAAGTAAGCCAGAAAGAAAAACCCCAATACAGTATACTAACGCATATATATGGAATTTAGAAAGATGGTAATGACAACCCTGTATGCAAGGCAGCAAAAGAGACACAGATGTATAGAACAGTCTTTTGGACTCTGTGGAGAAGGAGCAGGGGGATGATTTGGGAGAATGGCATTAAAACATGTATAATATCATATAAGAAATGAATCACCAGTCCAGGTTCGATGGAGGATACAGGAAGCTTGGGGCTGGTGCACTGGGATGACCCAGAGGGATGGTATGGGGAGGGTGGTGGGAGGAGGGTTCAGGATGGGGAACACAGGTACACCCATGGCAGATGCATGTTGATGTATGGCCAAACCAATACAATATTGTAAAGTGCAAAAAAAAAAAAAAAAAAAAAAAAAGCTGAGGTAGGTGAGTTGGAAAAGCAAAACTGGTTTTTGCCTACTTATCCTACGACTCCACACACCCACTGTGCTTTCCTCTTCCCATTTCTTCAAGGTTAGCATTTGATTGACAGTTTCTGTTTCACATAGAGAAGCTTGTATTGCCCTGCTATTCCCGTCTAACATTCCAACTGGGGATGCCACAGAGCCAGAATCTACAAATCTGGGCCATAGGTCAAATCTGGGCCATCAGCTTTTGTTATAAATAAAGTTTTACTGAAGCACAGCCACATCCATTCATTTGCATACTGTCTGTGGCTGCTTTCACTCTGTGATGCAGTTGAGTAGTTGTGACAGAGACATATGTGGTTTTCCAGGTGGCGCTAGTGGTAAAGAACCCACCTGTCAATGTAGGAGAACTAAGAGACAGTGATTCAACCCCTGGGTTGGAAAGATCCCCTGGAGGAGGGCACAGCAATCCACTCCAGTATTCTTGCCTGGAGAATCCCATGGACTGAGCCCATGGGGTCACAAAGAGTCAAACAAGACTGAAGCAGCTTAGCACACACACAGCCACAACAAAGAGATATGGCTCACAAAGCAGAAAACATTTACCATCAGGCTCTTTACACACAAAAATATTCGTTGACTACTACCATAGAAGAAATTAGAGAAGCTTCCAAAAATGGCTGTATTTCTTCCCTTGGTTGAAGGGCAATACGGGGAGCATGAAACAGGGATCAGGAAACATGGGTTCAAGTTCCAGCCCCATGGCTGTGGACCATGCATTAATCAGTTCCTTTTTCTGAGCCTCAGTTTATCCATTATAATTTTTGTGCATGGACTAGATTAGATTTCTACCAGTTTTGAGTAACACATCAACTCAAACAACTCTGGATATAACATTTATGCTATTTTATTTTGATGTGAAATGTAAAACTTTTTTTTCCCTTTGTTTATTGCACTAGACAATAAAAAAGTCTAAGCTTGCCTTGTTTTAGAGGGAAAGAACTAATTTCCATTTAGTTAAGGCCTTGGGCCATTAACTTTTAGTACAAAAAAACCAGAATGGAAGAGGTGGTTTGTGTCATTTTGATCACCATCACTGTCAGCAGCAGCAGTATCACATACATTGTACTGACAATGTGCCAGACACTGTCCTATCCTAATGCTTTAATTACTTAAAATCTTCTTGTAAAATCCTATGAAATGAGTATTTTTACTAATCCTATTTTACCAGTGGGAAAATTGAAGTATGGAGACTAAAGGCATCCCCAAAGTCATAAAGCTGGTAAGAAGCATAACCAGGATGTGAACCTCTACCAGTCTGGCTCCAGAATCCTTGCTATTAACTTCCATGCTATGAAAGAAAGCAGATTCCTGTCCTTGGCAAAGTAGCTTGAGCAAAAGCAAGAGGAATAGGAGAGAGTCTCCATTTCCCTCACCCCCTGTTTAGACTAGAACAATATTCCCCAGGTACACAGGTAGGAGAGATGATGGGAAGGAAGAGTTAGGAAGTATGGCCAGACCATAAGCAGACTCCCTAAGATTTATGTTTCCCGAGTGTGGTCCCCATCTGGAAGGGGCAGGTTTCAAGTACCGCAGAGCTGTGTGGCCTGTGGATGGCCTCAGTTAAGGGAGCCTACCAACTGTCCACCCAGCAATTGCACATCTATGCACAAAGCTTTGCTCAGTCTACTAATGTGAATGTGGACATGCACTCTGGACATCTAAGGGTAGGGGTAGAGGAAGAAACCTCTGCACTGTATTTCTGGGGGGTTGAATGAAAACAATTTGGGGACATGCTCTCCCAAGATGGAACTCTGGTCCTTGCATCCCCAGGAACCTCAGCAAAAATGATAATTTACTGAAAGTACCCTGAGGAATGTCATGAACTTGAACACCCAGAGTTGCACTACCAGGCCTGGGGACTTTAGCAACAGGAATGCATTCTTACAACAAATACTTAGTAAGCACGTACTGTGCACCACACTCTATGAAAATATTGGGTGGAGATAACTAAGATTCCTGCACAACTTTCTCTCTCCAGTTGGAATTTCTCTCCAGTGCTCCTTCCCCTGGCCAGATCCTTCTCAGGGTCACCATTTTGCTGGGCATTGCTTCCTCAAGGGTGTCTCCTGACCCTCTCCTGACACCAATCTGCAGTCACTTGCAGTTAACTATATTCTTTGGCAACTTCTATTTCTTTTCTGGCTCATGCTTTTCAACAGTAAACTAAGAACAATAACAGATGCCTCTCGGGTCATTTAGTGGATGGAATGAGGGAATTATGTCGTGTTAAGCTCAGTACCTGGCTTTCCTGACTTGCTTCCACACTGTGTTGTGATCTTCCCTCAATACCTGTCACAGGGCCTGACACTTAATTCATATTTGACAAACTTGGAGTGAAGAAAGGGAAGGAGGGACACAATCTTTGACAAAGATTACCCGGTGTAAAGGAAGAGATAGATGCACAGACAAAGAACTAGAGCACAATATATAAGATGCTATAAAGGAAACACTGTCAGTGTCCCATGGAATCAAAGAATAAAGGGCCATTGATGGCTGGTGATATTGAACATTTCACAAAGAATGTGATGGTTGGTTGAAGAGTAACAGCTTGCAAAGCAGAGCAGATTATTCCAGGCAAGGAGAATAGCACAGTTGATGAATCCCAAGCACAAGGACTAAGTTCTTACAAAGAGTGGTGGGCTAAAAAAAATAAATAGAAGCAGTTGAAGTACTTAAGGAACATATGTCCCTAACATGAAAATGAGATGAAAGGAGAAAGATAATGTATGGGAAAGTATGACTATTCTACCTTTAGTAAGTAACACAAAAAAAAGCAGAGAACGCTGAAGAGATTATCAGTAATTTTCACATGTCTTAAATTAGCAGCAATCAGTACCATACAACTCATTTTCCATTTGCTGCAGGAAATTTTTTCAGGATCTTCCTCCCCTGCATCTGCAATAAGATGCTTACAAATTCGCTTTGCTTTGTTACAGATAACATGCATGCTAAGAGGTATTTTTTTCACTCCAACTGTACATCCATCCAAATGGTCTTTTTCCAATTTTGTGAGTTGAATTTGTTCATCTGCAACCTCTCAGGGTCTCTCTTCTGCCACAGAGACACAGAGCTTGTAAAACCCTATTCATTTAATGTTCTTAATAGTTGCTGATATTTATATGTGCCAGGCATGATGACCCTTGCCCTAGAACTATTACATCATGTAATCCTCACAGCCTCCCTGTGTACATATAAGGAAGCCCAGAAATGCCTCTACTGTGGCTTTTATCCTCAGATGATAGCTGAAGAGAGTGAAGACCAGAAATGGGAATGCACCTGAGGTCACCCTGCTAGCAAGTGGTAGAAGCAAGATTTGAACCCAGAACTGGCTGACTGCAGAGAAAGATTTTGACCATAAAGCTATACTGCCAACTCTCTCTGGCCCAGCAGAGTAGCTCCTTCTCCAAACCCTTTGGTACTCAGGATTCTACAACTGTGGCTATCCTCCAGGCTAGACAGTGCCCTGGGACACTCAGCACCTGTTACACACAGTTCAGAACCTCCTCGTGGAGACAGGGTTTGGTGCCAGAGCACCTGAAGCACAGATTTGCTTTCCATCTGCAAGGCTCACTGAAGAATCTCTGCTCCTGCTCCAGTGTCTTATTGCCTCTCACTTCCACTCACCAGCTCCAGTTCCTTCATCTCCAATGAAATACAACAGAGGGGCTCATGTTTGCTTACCTAGAACCAAGATTTCTCTTCCTCAAAGAAGATGTTCAATATCTTTTTAGCATTAGGACATAGATATTAGCACATCATCTCTTAACCAGAGATGGGACGATCTCTAAGTGGAGTTATTTATTTGACCCACATAATAACTGAGGCATTTTTAAGCACCTACTATGTCAGAACATGCTCAGTGCTTTGTGTGTATTAGTTCACAGGACTTTCCCAGCTACCAGAGGCTAGCTTACAGCCCCATTTTACAGATGAGAAAACTAAGGTGCAAGTGCTATTCTCTCCTAAAAGTTGGTGCTGAGTGAGACAGCTTCCACTTGAACTGTTCTTCCTGGGGTAGCAGACACTCGCATTCATAGCTATGGAGAACACAAAAGACCATCATCCCCACGGAGGGACAATTTGGCAATATCTGTCAGAATCACCAATGCACATACAATTTGACCCAGCAATTTCACTCTGGGAAATTTACCCTAAATATATACAACATCGTGCAAGTATAAGGTAATTCACTGCAGTAGGTCTAGCCTAAGAAATAGGTGGAAACAACCCAATGTCCATGTAGAGTAAACTGGTTAAATAAAGTATAATGCAGGAACGGGAGGAAGAACTTTCACTGTACTTTTTAACTTTTTTAGTTTTGTTGTTTTTGTTGTTAATTTATTTTTGTCTGCGCTGAGTTTTTGTGGCTGCACATGGGCTTTCTCTAGTTGCGGGGAGCGAGGGCTACTCTCTATTTGCAGTGCGCAGGCTTCTTGCAGTGGTGGCTTCTCTTGCTGTAGAGCATGGGCTCTGGGGCTTGAGGACTTCAGTCATTTCAGCTCACAAGCTCTAGAGCAAAGGTTCCGTAGTTGTGGCACACTCGCTTAGTTGCCCTGTGGCATGTGGAATCTTCCTAGACCAGGGATGGAACGCAGGTTGCCTGCATTGGCAGGCAGATTCTTAACCACTAGGGAAGTCCTACTTTTTAGTTTTTTAACCATGCAAATGTATTACTTACGTTCCAAAAAATAAGTGAAAGAAAATGTATTCACAAAAAGAAGTTGTCCTGAGTTGGGCCAATAAAGTATCTAGAGCCTATATTCAAGGTAAATTTTGGCTCTGCAAGAGCCCTAAGTCTTCAAAATATTGCTTGTGCTGACATCTGGATCTATATAGAAATATAGATATTTAGAAATATATATCTAGAATAAATATCTATATAGAAATATAGTTATTTCTATATCAGACTGGACTTTAAACCTCTCTTTCCCAGTCAAAATACCCACTCCTAAATGGAAAATTTAGAGCTAAATCCTCCCAAATTTTTTTCAAAGGCACCATGGTTATAGTATTATTTTGTACCTCAGATGTTTTTAACCAGCTTTACATCCCTCCCTCCAAATGCTGGAGTTACTGAAATGTAAAGGATTACATTAATAGCAGCTGCATTTTAATAATTGATTATCTGTTTGCTTAACATTCAGTTATTACTTGATATGTCTCTAGTGCAAAATAGTCCCTACTAATAGTACAAGTAAAATTGATCAAGTGAGGTAGGGTGGTTTGTTGCTGACTTTTTTATCCAAATAACATAGCATTTGCTTAGTGGGTAAGAATATTTGAGAATAGGTATTTGTAGCAATGCTTTTTGTCCACAAAACCAAAACCAACCATTACTAGGAAAATAATACTTGCATCCCTAAGTAAAATGGAAAGGCCTACTGCTCTTTGACCCATACGAGTTTCAGCTCTTAGAATTATTCAGAAAACAGTCAAATCCGAAGTGAGAAAAACACCACCCAGGTAAGAAATGTGGAGAGAAATTCCCGTGGACATCAAAAGAAGATGGTTGAGGCTGTCCAGGTGTTAAAGCCTGAAGCTCTTCCTCAAACCCCTCTTCCCCCACACACACCTGCAGGACCACCCTCAGACCTGAGGCAATGGGGAGTAGAAGGGGAGGGTGGCACCTTTGTCACCTGGAATATGCACTTAACACTGTCAAAGAATGACCTATTACCCAAAACATGCACTCTGATGAGCAGCACCATTCAAGCCTTAGAGAAACATTTCTCCTAGATGTTGACCTCTGTCCTCAAAACTATTGTGTCAAACAGCCTGAAGGTTTGGATGAGGTGCCAATGCCAAAGCAGAGATGGGCACTGCTGAGGGTGCTGGGGTAGTCTGAGTGGCAGGAGCATTTGTGTGAAGAGGATACGATACTCCCTCTCTGATAGAGTCATCAAATAGATTCTTGCACAACGTAGCACCATTTTCCCATGGTGCTGACTGCTTATTTCTTGCTTGTGTTTGTGTTCCATTTTGTGGGTCTGGAGCTTTGCAGGATTGTATGGCATTTGCAATCGCTGCATAAGGTGGCTGAGAAAAATGCTGGAATACTAAAAATTTCATATTACTCTCAATTTTGTACATGTAGAAGTCTGGGCATAACTTAGGACCCATAATACTTATCCTTGGCATTGACAACTGAATGGACATAGAGAATTAGAATTATAAATAGTCCTAAAATAAAAACATGCAATAAGATTTAATTAAAATGTTTAAATTTCAAATGATACAAGCGAACCTATTTACAGAACAGGAACAAACTCACAGACTTAGAGAATGAACTTACGTTTACCAGAGGGATTGGGAGTTTGGGATGGACATGTATGCTATATTTAAAATAGATAGCCAACAAGGACCTACTGTACACTATGTTTAAAATAGATAACCAACACAGGGAACTCCACTCAACACTCTATAGTGACTTAAATGGGAAAAGAATTTGAAAAAAAAATTCTTTTTCAAGTTGGACACGACTGAGCGACTAAGCACAGTTCCTCAAAAGATTAAACATAGAGATACCATATGATCCAGCAATTCCAGTCCTAGGTGTATATCCAACAGAAGTGAAAACACATATCCACACAAAGCCTTGTAACAAATGTTCATGATAGCTCCAAATTGGAAACAATCTAAACGTCTATCAACAGATGAATGGATGAATAAAATGTGGTATATCCGTACAATGGACTATTATTCAGCAATAAAGAGGAACGAAACACTGATGCATGACCCAACACAGATGAACCTTGAAAATATTATGCTAAGTGAAATAAACCAGTCATGAAAGACCACGTATTGTATTATTTCAATTTGATGTAATGTCCAGACTAGGCGAATCTATAGAAACAGAAAGTAGATAAAGTGATTGCCCAGGGCTGGGAGGTTGATGAGAAACGAGGAGTGACTGCTAATGGGTATGAGGATTCTTTTTAGACATGAAACTGTTCTAAAATTGATTGTTGTGATGGTTGCACAATCCTGTGAATATACTAAAATCTATTGGATTGTACACCTTAAGTGGGTAATGAATTACATCATAAAACTGCATTTAAAAAATCAGTAGGAGAAACAGGGCAATCAAACCACTTTGTCTTTGCTACAGGCTAGTTTCCTGCAGTTTTGTCCTTGGCCTGCCTCCTCGGCTGACACCCTGCCCCTGTGTCAGCAGCCCACCATCCTTTGAAAGGTGGTGAGATTTCGCTGTAACCCCTACCACAGTTGAACACAGAATTAATTAACCTGAAACACGTGTGTGAGCATTAAACTTAGCCCGGCACACCATCTCCCACAGACTAGAAAGAGCCGGTGAAAATGAAATATTGTTCTCTAAGCTAATATGTAATCTTCACAGACACCATCTTATTAAAGTCTGAGAAGCCATGCCTCAGGACAGGGCCACCTGCCGACAGAGGGGCCTGGCTGCAGTTCCGTGTATTAGTGCTCTCCTATTTGCTTCGCTTCAGGTCTCCACCCCAGCACCAATCTGCCCCTCCTCCCCACACCCAGAGCTGGTCCTCTCTAATTCCCTAGACTTTCCTTGCCAAGATGCAGGTGGGGGGTTGCCTTGCTCGCCAATTCTAGGCCTGTGTGTATTAAGGGGGGCCACATGCTTGGATTTGATGGAAGTGGCGGCTTAGACACATAAGCTCCTCACATATGGATGAATAATCACAGATAAAAACAATTTTCAAATATGATTAGGCTCTAACAGAAACAGAGGCCAGAGGGAGCACAGCTCGCAAAGAGCAAGGAGCTAGGCTTCGGCCGCCTAGAATAGGCGATTAAGGACCCCTGGGACTCTCCTAGGGAAAACACTACAGTGATTCAGGCATCCTCTGCCACAGGCACCTCCCTTTCCAGCTCCCCCTCCCTCAGCCTTGTGCTATTTCCTTCTGCGGTTGTCATTTTCTTCTGGGAACAAAGTGGCTCTTCCTACTGTGACTTCTCAGATCTTTAATCCAGGCTGTCTGTCACTAACATGCGTGTGCAAATCCAGTAGGGTTTCTATTTGCCATTCTTTCTTCTGGCTGATAGTTACTTGTGTTTCCTTACTGATGAATACATTTCTAGACTTTGTCTCTACCATATGTAAGCCCACAATAATAGCTAAAACCCAAGTGAGACTATGTACCCACCACTTTAAACACTTCACATGTATTAGTTTATGGAAGCTTCATAATAATAATCATACTAGCTAGGAACTATTTCCCTGTTTACAGATGGGGAAACTAAGCCCCTAGCCTCCAACTCAGTCAACCATCTGGCCCAGCTTTCCAGAAAAAATGTTTGCCAAACATTAGTCTAGAAACTTCCCAGCACCAAGTAGGACCAGGATCCTTCAGGAAATCCTTAACATAGGGTCTCACTCGAGCCATTCAGCTAGGGACCTTTCATTCATCCATTCAGCGAGTATTTCTTAAGTCCCTACTATGTGCAAGGCACTGTGCGAGGTGTTTGAGGTTTACAAGGATGAACAAAACTAGACAGGTGCCCTACCCCCGTGGAGCTTAGCTTCTGAGGGAAAGACAGAAATTAGTACAATAATCACATAAATAAAAGTGTTGCAGAAAGGGGAATCCTCTTCCAGGGCCCAAGAGTGGGCTCTTGCCTAACACTCAGAAATGAACTGTCCGAGAAGACACATGCACTGACAAAGCAAGAGACTTTATTGGGAAGGGGCGCCCCCAGGAGAATTGCTCTGCCACGTAGCTCGCAGTCTCAGGTTTTATGGTGATGAGATTTGTTTCTGGGTTGTCTTCAGACAATCATTCTGACTAAGGGTCCTTTCTGGTGGCGCACGCATTGCTCAGCCAAGATGGATGCCAGAGAGAAGGATTCTGGGAGGTGGTAGGACATGTGGCATCTCCTTTTGGCCTTCCCTGAACTCCTCCAGTTGGTGGTGACTTATTGCTCTGTGTTCCTTACCAGGACCTCCTGTGATAAAAATAACTCATGCAAATGGTTATGACGGTGCCCAGCCAGGGTGGGTGGTTTCAGTCCATGTGCTTCCTCTAACAAAAGGAATATTCCAGGTTTGATGAACACCACGCAGGAGCCTTATGTGGTACCTTGAGAACATCCAATAGTGGCATTGTATCCAGACTGGGGTGGAGTACACAGTCCAGGAAGACATCCTTCAGGAAAGGACCCTAGTTCACCCCAGAAGGATGAGAAGGGGGTGACTGAGAGAGAAGGAGAGCCTTGTGTTCCAGGCAAGGCTTTGGCAGAATGGAGCATTCCAGGCACTGAACGGTGCCTGGTGTGGCTGGACTGCAACAGTGAAGGGAGGTTTGTTCAAGACGAGTCCAGGAGCTAGCCAAGGACAGAACACACAGGCCTTGCAGGCCACCTGAGAGCCCGTGCCTAATTCTCAATAAGAGAAGGTGACACTTGAGTAGATGTCAGAATGATGAGAACAGGTCAAGCATGGGGAGGCCATGGGAGGGGTAGTGCAGATAAAGTGTGCTTGTGCTTAGTCACTCAGATGTGTCTGACTCTTTGTGACCCCCAGGCTCTTTTCATGGGGATTCTCCAGGCAAGAATACTGGAGTGGGTTGCCATGCCCTCCTCCAGGGAATCTTCCCAACCCAGGGATCGAACCCAGGTCTCCCACATTGCAGGTGGATTCTTTACTGACTGAGCCACCATGGGAACCCAAGAATACTGGAATGGGTAGCCTATCCCTTCTCCAGGGGATCTTCCTGACCCAGGAATCAAACTGAGGTCTCCTGCATTGCTGGTGGATTCTTTACCAGCTGAGCTACAAGGGAAGCCCATAAAAGGAGCAGCCCATATACTGTGTACCAATTCCAAAGGGTAAAATGTATCTTTTTGATGGAGAGGTCTGGGGTTACCTCTTTAACCCACGACTCAAGATTGGCCTCACCAAGAGGGGAACAAAGAGACATTTATGTGCTTCCTGGCATGATGCATGTGAAATATATGACATCACCTTGAAGGATTCTGGCAAAATGTTTCACTTCTATCTAATCAAGTCTCTAAAGGAAATTTCCAGTTTACAGGAAATGTAGGAGAGAGAGGAACAAGTTAAACAACACCAAGAGGAAATGTGAGACAAATATTGATGTGGGATGGTTTTTCAAAGAGTTGATGCCTTACACTTCAATTTAAGAAGAATTTTAAGCCAATGTCATTTAAAAAGGGCATCTCTGTGAGACTTTCTATTTAAAGGCATCCACGGATCAGAAAAATAAAAAACACTGTCAGACCACATTCCTCCAATTTTCTTTCAGGAAATATGATCTCTGCAGGCATAGATGACCAGTCCTTGCCCTTTGCTCATCAGGCAGCCAGGATTCCAATGGGAACTAGAGGTATGATGCTGACTTCCAGATCAGGCTCTTCCCAGAAAAGTGGACATGGCTGGGAATGGGGCCATGGCTGGTGGATTCCGCTTCCCTCTGGCCTTCATCCTTGGGGCTGGGAGACTGAGATTGCTACCGACGCAGTCCCTTTAATTGGTTACTCCTTCTATATTCTTAACTAACAAAAACTTTTGAAGAAGAGATTGCTTTGGGGAAGTTTATAACAGCTGTAAAGATCTCTATTAACCATCCTTTATCCGTGAGATAAAGACCAGCTGTTTCACTAATTGCCCTTAACTGCTTGGACTTGATTATTAATGAGTGCCCTTGCCTTGAGTTCAAGCAGCTTAATTAGCTAAAGTTAAGTGTTCCCAATAAATTTACTAACCTATGATAAGCTTTTCTTTAATAGAAGGGAGCAGTTCTTAATTAAATAGGATAATTTACAACTCCACGTCTATTATAAGTAATGGTTGCCCAGCTACCATGTTACCTAATTAGATGATATTCAAACTCTTCCAGAGGGGAACTGAGGGTACAGTTGAGCATACCCTTGGACAAACCAATTTGTTAGCAGCCCACCAGCAGTGTGCATATGGAGTCATGGACAGATCATGGAAGGCGTCTGGGTCTGAATCTCCATTCTGCCACTCACAAAGCTAACCACCTGCAGAGCCTGGGGCAGGAGGGTGTAGAACAGATAGCATTTGCAATCACTTACATTAAGAATGAAAAAACAAGTTAATGCTCTCTTTAAACTCCTAAGGGGGTCATATCTTTATAGGCAAAACTATTCCCACTGGAGATTTGCCTGGATAACATGCACAAAAAACAAATCCCTCCAGTGTAATCAAGAAAAAAGCAACCAGCAAACTCAGACTGAGAAACTTTCTAGAGGAAACCTGGCCTGTAGATTCAAGACTGTCAGGTCATAAAAATAAAGAAAGAGTGAAAAAGTGTCACAGACTCTAGGTGACTGGGGATTCATGACAATTAAATGCAATATGGTACCAGGATCAGATCCTGGACCAAAAAAGGGCATTAATGGAAAATTAATAATGTACTATTATTCATGGTAGATTAATCGTAAATTAATAACAGAAACTGTGGACAGTGACTGCAGCCATGAAATTAAAAAATGCTTGCTCCTTGGAAGGAAAGCTACAACAAACCTAGACAGCTGTTAAAAAGCACAGACATCACTTTGCTAACAAACATCTGTTGGGGGAGTTTGGAATTTCCTCAGTTCTGTCTCGCCACAGCAAAAATTTGAAGCGATGAAAGGACCAGTATTATAGCTCAGTTTTGTTGGCAAGCAAAGGAAAATACATCCTTGAGACACGAGGGCAGGCCAATCCTTCTGGGATTCCTCCTTTTATACATTTGTATCCTTGCCTCTGAGCCTGCCCTATGTAAATTGGGCTAGCCAGGAGGGCTGTTTGTTTTACCTGAGGTCCTCACTCCAGTCCTTGGACCTTCCTTTGTTCTATTTTCACCGGCTTTTCCCTTATTTGTCTTTTAGCTACCACCACTGTGGACTCCTTTTTCCTATTATAACTACCTAACATTCCCCCTCAAGAGATGGAAGGCCCAGTTCTTTAGGAATAAGGGCATTGAGATCTCTCTGGCTACTTCCTGCTGAACTGGGACAGTGAGGAGTATTGGGCCTCCCCCTCTTGCTAGTCTCAGTCCTCAGAGTCCTTATAGCAGTGTCCATCTAAGGGTGTGTCATTTTCCACGGTTGGCTGTAGTTTTATGTCTCCTTGTTGAACCGGCACTGCATGTTATAGCTTGTTGACCTAGGCAAAGACAAAATGGGTTAGACAATTGGTAATACATGCAGCAATCATAAGCAGCATCAATATGGTGATAACAGGGATTAGTAGGGGCATTGCTGCTGCTGCTGCTAAGTCGCTTCAGTCGTGTCCAACTCTGTGCGACCCCATAGATGGCAGCCCACCAGGCTTCCCCGTCCCTGGGATTCTCCAGGCAAGAACACTGGAGTGGGTTGCCATTTCCTTCTCCAATGCATGAAAGTGAAGTCGCTCAGTTCTGTCCAACTCTGAGCGACCCCGTGGACTGCAGCCTACCAGGCTCCTCCGTCCATGGGATTTTCCAGGCAGAAGTACTGGAGTTCCCCCTTGCCAGGAGAAGGATCCCAAAGAGAGATTATAGCCACCCCAAAAACTCTCCAGTTCATTCTTTAAGATCCTGTAGGATCTGGAATGTTTTTCTCAAGGACCATGAGACTTTCTTTAACTTAGCTGGAGGTATTTACCCAGAAACAACACGTCTCATTCAAGATGGCTCAAGTCCCTCCTTGTTCAGGGATCAGAAGATCTATCTCCTGTCTGTTTTGGAGTACAACCCCTGCCAAGCTGTGTTGGCTCTTTAGAGCTGTGCTGAGAAATTTTATCAAAAGAAATTTAATTTTGGCAGTATTCATTAGAATGGCACTCATTTGTAGTCCTGTGTAGGTATCTGAGATGTCCCAGGGGCTCATAGGTGTATTGAGTGTCCTCTTCTGTTTTCTTCCATGGCTTGACTCATGAGTAGTGAATCCAGGAGTCATGTCCTGGTACATTAACTGCTGTGGGGGTAGAAAGTATTATAGGGTAGGGGCCCTTGCATGTGGGCTGGAGTTGAGCCTTTGGGGACCCATCTTTCCAGATTTTAATTAGGCCTTGAGTCCCTGGAGCATATAGTGGTGACTCTTTGGAATCTTCTGGATTCTAGTTGACACCCCACAAGTGTATATCCTGTTGGAATTGCCCAGTGGCCATGGTATAAGACTGGAGGGTCTGAGTCTCTGGATCTAGGAAGAGGTCATTGACATAAACAAAAGGTCTCCCATATAACATCTCATGAGAGATGGGAATACCAGACCACCTGACCGGCCTCTTGAGAAACCTATATGCAGGTCAGGAAGCAAGAGTTAGAACTGGACATGGAACAGCAGACTGGTTCCAAATAGGAAAAGGAGTACTGAACTGAACTGAACTGAAGGACTAGATGTTCCTTATGGGCAATATGGATGCAGAGGAGTTGGGTTCAGTTCAGTCACTCAGTCATGTCCAACTCTCTGTGACCCCATGAATCGCAGCACACCAGGCCATCACCAACTCCCGGAGATCACTCAGACTCACGTCCATTGAGTCAGTGATGCCATCCAGCCATCTCATCCTCTGTCGTCCCCTTATCCTCCTGCCCCCAATCCCTCCCAGCATCATAGTCTTTTCCAATGAGTCAACTCTTCACATGAGGTGGCCAAAGTATTGGAGTTTCAGCTTTAGCATCATTCCTTCCAAAGAAATCCCAGGGCTGATCTCCTTCAGAAGGGACTGGTTGGATCTCTTTGCAGTCCAAGGGACTCTCAAGAGTCTTCTCCAACACCCCAGTTCAAAAGCATCAATTCTTCAGTGCTCAGCTTTCTTCATAGTCCAACTCTCACATCCATACATAACCACTGGAAAAACCATAGCCTTGATGAGATGGACCTTTGTTGGCAAAGTAATGTCTCTGGATGCAAAGGGGACCTATTGGTAAAGCCTCCTTCCATCCAGGGAGGTCTCGTGGGTTATCATTTTTATCACTGATTTTAAGAATTAGTTGACTCTACTTTTCCTGAAGACTGAGGCCTCCAGGCACAATGGAGATAATAAGTAATGCCCAATGCTTTAGAGACCCCTTGGGTGACCTTAAAAGTAAATGATGTTCCATACTCACTTTGTTTTGTTTTGTTTTGTTTTTTCTAGTGCCCTTTGTTTTATTTTTCCAACAATCCATTACACATCAGTCAAAATTCCTGATCTATTTCCTAAAATAAAATACTTAAATGTCAGTAACAAATTTAAGTATTCCTTCTCAATCACCAAAAATTTAGCATGGCTGTAACTAAAGTTTCCTCACATGCTGGAACGTCTTCACCAGTCAAACACTTTTCCTACCCATTTTGCTTCCCTTTTTGCAACTTTCTTCCACTTTTTCTCAACATTCTTGAGGACGTGTTTTAGAACATGAAGCCAAATACCAAAGACCTTTGGAAACATGATGAGAATAAATGCACCATGGCAGAGAACTGCTCAGCTGAGAATGACTCGGAGATGCTTTTCAGCAAAATTCAAGAGAACATCCTCCTCGCTAACACTTGTCAAGATTTTCAAAATCTCTACACATGATTTCACCAATTGTATTTAGAACGTAACTTGTTATTTTCCCTGCAGACCAAATCTCAGAATGATTTCATGGAGCAGTTTTTTTTACCACTTCCTCAGCCTTCTCAGTCTGGGTGGGAAAGCCTTCAATCCATCCTGTGAATGTATCTATCATGACTAATAGGTATCTATACTCTTGAGAAACTGACATCTGGGTGAAGTCCATCTGCCAGTTCTCTTCTGGGTAGGTCACACATCATTGGACTGGCTGGGCCAGCTGTAGTCTTTGAGTTCCTTGGGGGTTGTTTAATTGGCAAGTGAGACAAGAGGAGACCATTTGCCTTACGTCGTTTGGAGGCCTGTTCCTCTGAAGGACCTTTCTAGTAATCTTTGGAGGGCCTTTTCCCCTAAGTGAGTGGTGGCATGTAAGGAGTTAACCAACTTCCATTGGAGGTTCCCAGGCAGAAAAAAGAGTCCCTCCTTTTGGAACCACCCCCATATGATCTTCTTGAAAGCCCTCACTCTTAGCTTTAAGAGTCTCACCTCAAGTATATGAAGAAGTTTCTGGCAAATTAGTCTGTGGAACTAAGGTGGCAATCCCTATTAAGTCATTGTTCCATAATGCTGCTCTCTTAGCTGCCTGATCGGCTGCTTGGTTCCCTTGCCACTTCTGTGGTCCCTTTTTGGTGTCCTTTACAGTGGGAGACTGAAACCTCAGTGGGCAGATGGACTGCCTCTAAGAGTCTAAGGATTTGATCACCATATTTGACTGGGGACCCTCAGGTGGTCAAGTGGCCTCTTTCTTTCCAAATAGCAGCATGTGCATGTAGCACCAGAAAGGTATACTTGGAGTCAGTGTAAATGACTACTCTTTTTCCTTTTCCCAGCTCTAAAGCTTGATGGACTTTTGTTGACAAAGTAATGTCTTTGCTTTTTAATGTGCTGTCTAGGTTGGTCACAACTTTCCTTCCAAGGAGTATGCGTCTTTTAATTTCATGGCTGCAATCACCATCTGCAGTGATTTTGGAGCCCCCAAAAATAAAATCAGCCACTATTTCCACTGTTTCCCCATCTATTTCCCATGAAGTGATGGGACCACATGCCATGATCTTCGTTTTCTGAATGTTGAGCTTTAAGCCAACTTTTTCACTCTCCTTTTTCACTGTCATCAAGAGGCTCTTTGGTTCTCTTCACTTTCTTCCATAAGGGTGGTGTCATCTGCATATCTGAGGTTATTGATATTTCTCCCAGCAATCTTGATTCCAGCTTGTGCTTCCTCCAGCCCAGCGTTTCTCATGATGTACTCTGCATAGAAGTTAAATAAGCAGGGTGACAATATACAGCCTTGACATACTCCTTTTCCTATTTGGAACCAGTCTGTTGTTCCATATCCAGTTCTAACTGTTGCTTCCCAAAGTGGCAAACATTATCTTTGTAAGCCCCATTGCCCTTGAAGTGATCCCACCAACAGATGAACTTCTAGCAGGCATTGTGTGTCTGTCACCCACCCTAGCAGGTTCACTGTTGTGAAACATGTTGTAGGAAACATGGAAGATGAAGGCCTGAATATCTAGAGAGATTGGTTATTGTACAGTATTTCCCTCTCAAAGGCCAGCTATTTTCTGGTTATCCCTCAAGGAGATTATAAAGGCAACCTTGTGGTCCAGGACAGGGCTCAGGAGAAGAGCATGAAACAGGAGGGAAGGGGGCAGGGCACAACTTTTGAAAGAATGACATAGCCCAGGGGCATAGCATAAACCAATTAAAATCAAATGGATCCAAGATGACAAGTCAAATTCAATTAAACCTTGATCCTCAATCTGCAAGCTAAATGACACACCCAGAGGTGCCAGGGCAGTTCCAAGGCACTGTCAAAAAACCAAGGAGTTGGTGGTTCCCCAATTGTTGGAATGATCTTCCCACTCATTAGCATATGAAATCACTCAGCTCAGGGAAACTAAACACAGCACATTCCATGGCCACTGCACTCGCCCTCTGCAATGGCCCACACCCTGTGGAGTGTGCTTCTCTCTGAATCTGAACAAGTCCACCTCTTACCTATCGCTGTGTCTCTCACTGAATTTTTTCAATGAGACATCAAGAGCCTGAGCTTCACTAGGTCCTGAAGCCAGGCACTGTGGGTTTTGGCCAGGCTCAAGTCTCAGTCAGATTGGACTGAGTGGCTAAGCATAGCACAGAGTCCCTGCCACATGGGTTTGAGCTCCAATCTTAGGTAAACGGTTTCAAGCACAACTTTCAGAAATGGAAAGATGATGACCTGTCCAATACTTTGTAAGCAGTACCATAGATGGAGAGAGGAGCTGAAGGATGGGAGGAAAAAGCAGTGGGTAAAATCTGCCGAGGAATCCCCTTCATAACCTGTGGAAAATCTGCTACACACCTGACCTGTGCTCAGTTTTCATTGGCCTGATCCTTGGCACAAAGAAGATTAAGGACAGAAGAACCCCCACCCGCTTGGGCAACAGCTACTAAGGCACAGCAGATAGTAGAACCTTTGGGACACCCTGGGGCACTCACTGTTGCTTGACTGTTCAAAGAGGGTTTGAGGAAATAAGAAATGAGAGATTGTAAAAGAATTAAGATTTTGTTAGCCATGTGTTCCTCCAGCCACAGGACCAAGGACCTCCTACCTTAACCAGAGGTCTTCTGGAATCTGAGACTGAGCCACATAAGCTTTCTGCTGAGTTTGTTTTTGCTCTCCCGGTTTCCAGCATGCTGGGCCTCTTGTCACTTCCCCTGTGCTGGATTTTCTTCGCATTCAGCTTCCACCTTGGGGGCTTTTGCCCAAGCTGGGCTTCTGTTGTGCTTGGCCTCCGCCTTGCGGGGGCCGAGCCAAGGTTGATTCAGCCAGATTAAATCCAAGTCATGGCACCGTATATGTCGGGGGAGTGTGTAATTTCCTCAGTTCTGTCTCGCCGCAGCAAAAATCTGAAGCAACGAATGGACCAGTGTTATAGCTCAGTTTTATTGGCAAGCAAAGGAAAATACATCCTTGAGACATGAGGGTGGGCCAACCCAAAAGACTCGAAGAGAAGCCCCAATCCTTCTAGGCTTCCTCCTTTTATACATTTGTCTCCTCTCCTCTGAGCCTGCCCTATGCAAATTGGGCTAACCAGGAGGGCTGTTTGTTTTACCTGAGGTCATCACTCTGGTCCTCGGACCTTCCTTTGTTCTATTTGCGCGGGCTTTTCCCTTCTTTGTCTTTTAGCCACTACCATTTTGGACTCCTTTTTCCTATTCTAACTACCTAACAGATCCATGCAGTCAAAGCTACAGTTTTTCCAGTAGTCATGTGTGGATGTGAGAGTTAGACCATAAAGAAGGCTGAGCACTGAAGAATTAATGCTTTTGAATTGTGGTGCTGGAGAAGACTCTTGAGAGTCCCTTGGTCAGCAAAGAGATTAAACCAGTCAATCCTAAAGGAAATCAACCCTGAATATTCATTAGAAGGACTAATGCTGAAGCTGAAGCTCCAATACTTTGGCCACATGATGCAAAGAGCTGACTCATTGGAAAAGACCCCGATGCTGGGAAAGATTGAAGGCAAAAGGAGAAGGGGGCAGCAGAAGATGAGATGGTTAGATAGCATCATCAACTTAGTGGATATGAATTTGAGCAAACTCTAGGAGATAGTGAAGGACAAAGAAGCCTGGCATGCTGCACTCCACGGGGTTGCAAAGAGCTGGTCACAACTTAGCGACCAAGCAACAACAATGGAAAATTGGTGAAACTGAAATAAGTTTGGGGTTTAATTAATAGCAAAATGCCAGTGTCTGTTTCTGAGTTTTAACAAATGTACTCTTGGTGATGTCAGATGTTAACAATGGAGGAAACTGGAGGCAGGGGAGGGGATGTGCTATAATATGAGAACTGTCTGTACTGTCTATAAATTTCTGTAAATCTAAAGTTATTCCCAAATGAAAATTTGTTAATCACTGTTTGGTGGTGGTGGTTGAGTCGCTAAGTACCGTCTGACTCTTGCAACTCCATGGAGTAGCCCACCAGGCTCCTCTGCCCATGGGATTTTCCAGGCAAGAATACAGGAGTGGGCAGCCATTTCCTCCTCCAGGGGATCATCCCAACCGACATCTTCTACATTGCAGCCAGATTCTTTATTGTTGGGCCACTGGGGATTCAAGAGAAACTTAAAAATAGGCTTTTCCACTGGAGATCATCACACTGATTGAAGTAAGACAGAGGAGAAATATCATATTATATCCCTTATATGTGGGCTTTAGTCCTCCAGGCTCCTCTGTCCATGATATTTCCCAGGCAAGAATCCTGGAGTGGAGCTTTGCTTGTGGCTCAGTGGTGAAGAATCCACCTGCCAATGCAGGGGACATGAGTCAGATTCCTGGTCTGGAAAGATCCCACATGCCATGGAGCAATTAAACCAGTTTGCCACAACCAATAGGAGAAGGCATTGGCACCCCCACTCCAGTACTCTTGCCTGGAAAATCCCATGGACAGAGGAGCCTGGTAGGCTGCAGTCCATGGGGTCGTGAAGAGTGGGACACGATTGAGCGACTTCCCTTTCACTTTGCACTTTTCATGCATTGGAGAAGGAAATGGCAACCCACTCCAGTGTTCTTGCTTGGAGAATCCCAGGGACAGGGGAGCCTGGTGGGCTGCCATCTCTGGGGTCGCACAGAGTCAGACATGACTGAAGTGACTTAGCAGCAGCAGTAGCAGCCACAACCAATGAGCCCACGTGCGACAGCTACTGAGCTTGCACCCTAGAGCCTGTGCTCCACAACAATAGAAGCCACTGCAGTGAGAAACCCATGCACTGCAACTATTAATACAGAGTAGCCCCCCATTCGCCCAGAACTAGAGAAAAGCCCTTGAGCAGCAAAGGCCCAGTGAAGCCAAAAATAAATAAATAAATAAATAAAATTATTAAAAAAAAAAAAAAAGAATACTGGAGTGGGTTGCTATTTCCTCCTCCACGGAGGAGGGCTTCCCAACCCAGGGATTGAACCAGTGTCTCTTGCATTGGCAGGTGGATTCTTTACCGCTGAGCCACCAGGGAAGCCTGGGTAGTTTGTTATAGCAACCCTAATAAATCCACTGTGTATATCCTACATAGTCCAGCAACTTTCATTCCATTGTGATCAAAAGAACCCAAGATGGTATGGCCCTGTGAGAGAACACACGTCCCATTTTGTCAGACCCGGCAGTGTTGTTTTGAACATGGTTTGGCTGAAACACGGAAAGAAGGGAATCATTCAGCAATCAGGCTAAATGGGTCATACTTTGAACCTTAACATGGTTGAACACAGGAGTATCCAGACCTACAGGCATCCAGGCAGTGTGAGTTTACCCAGCCATTAGTTGGGTTAGTTACCACTATCCTTGCCTGATAAATTCAACCATATTAGGCCTAGAATAATAAAGTATTGTCTCAATACCACATCATTGGGCTTCCTTAGTGGCTCCATGGTAAAGAACCCGTCTACAATTCAGGAACTGCATGAGATGTGCATTCAATCCCTGGGTCAGGAAGATGCCCTAGGGGAGGACACAGCAACCCACTCCAGTATTCTTGCCTGGAGAACCCCATGGACAGAGGAGCCTGGTGGGCTACAGCCCATAGGGTCACAAAGAGTCAGACATGACTGAAGTGGCTTCCCATGGCACTGTACCACATCAGTACCATAAGTATCAATTGCACATTATAATAAATCCTACCATCACATTCGGCAGAGTCTTGAATATTTTCAGGAGAGCTTTTGCATCATTTGTGAAATCTTCACATAAGCCCTGCAATAACAACCAAAAAAAGAAGAATTTTTATCCCTGCTTCTCTAATGAAGCAACTGAGGCCCACATAAGTTTTTTTTTCCTTCTTCTTTGGCCCATCTATTCAATCTTTCTCCCCTCCCCTCCACACCATCGTGCTCTTCTCTGATAATCCTTTTGGGCAACCTAGAGTATATTCTTCCAAATTTGTCTCCATAGTCATATTCAGTTCAGTTCCATTCAGTCACTCAGTCGTCTTCGACTCTTTGCAATCCCATGAATCACAGCATGCCAGGCCTCCTGGTCCATTACCAACTCCTAGAGTTCACTCAAACTCAACGTCCATCGAGTCAGTGATGCTATCCAGCCATCTCATCCTCTGTTGTCCCCTTCTTCTGCTGTCCCCAATCCCTCCCAGCATCAGGGTCTTTTCCAATGAGTCAACTCTTCGCATGAGGTGGCCAAAGTATTGGAGTTTCAGCTTTAGCATCAGTCCTTCCAATGAACACCCAGGACTGATCTCCTTTAGAATGGACTGGTTGGATCTCCTCGCAGTCCAAGGGACTCTCAGGAGTCTTCTCCAACACCACAGTTCAAAAGCATCAATTCTTCGGCGCTCAGCTTTCTTCACAGTCCAACTCTCACATCCATATATGACCACTGGGAAAACCATAGCCTTGACCAGACGGACCTTTGCTGGCAAAGTAATGTCTCTGCTTATGAATATGCTATCTAGGTTGGTCATAACTTTCCTTCCAAGGAGTAAGCATATTTTAATTTCAGGGCTGCAATCACCATCTGCAGTGATTTTGGAGCCCAGAAAAGTTAAGTCTGACACTGTTTCCACTGTTTCCCCATCTATTTCCCATGAAGTGATGGGACCGAATGCCATGATCTTTGTTTTCTGAATGTTGAGCTTTAAGCCAACTTTTTCACTCTCCTCTTTCACTTTCATCAAGAGGCTTTTTAGTTCCTCTTCACTTTCTGCCATAAGGGTGATGTCATCTGCATATCTGAGGTTATTGATATTTCTCCCAGAAATCTTGATTCCTGCTTGTGCTTCTTCCAGCCCAGTGTTTCTCATGATGCATAGAAGTTAAATAAGCAGGTTGACAATATACAGCCTTGATGTACTCCTTTTCCTATTTGGAACCAGTCTGTTGTTCCATGTCTAGTTCTAACTGTTGCTTCCTGACCTGCATATAGGTTTCTCAAGAGGCAGGTCAGGTGGTCTGGTATTCCCATCTCTTTCAGAATTTTCCACAGTTGATTGTGATCCACACAGTCAAAGGCTTTGGCATAGTCAATAAAGCAGAAATAGATGTTTTTCTGGAACTCTCTTGCTTTTTCCATGATCCAGCAGATGTTGGCAATTTGATCTCTGGTTCCTCTGCCTTTTCTAAAACCAGCTTGAACATCTGGAAGTTCATAGTTCACATACTTCTGAAGCCTGGCTTGGAGAATTTTGAGCATTACTTTACTAGCGTGTGAGATGAGTGCAATTGTGCAGTAGTTTGAGCATTTTTTGGCATTGTCTTTCTTTGGGATTGGAATGAAAACTGACCTTTTCCAGTCCTGTGGCCACTGCTGAGTTTTCCAAATTTGCTGGCATATTGAGTGCAGCACTTTCACAGCATCATCTTTCAGGATTTAAAATAGCTCAACTGGAATTCCATCACCTCCACTAGCTTTGTTCATAGTGATGCTTTCTAAGGCCCACTGGGCTTCACATTCCAGGATGTCTGGCTCTAGGTCAGTGATCACGCCATCGTGATTATCTGGGTTGTGAAGCTTTTTTGTACAGTTCTTCTGTGTATTCCTGCCACCTCTTCTTAATATCTTCTGCTTCTGTTAGGTCCATACAATTTCTGTCCTTTATCGAGCCCATCTTTGCATGAAATGGTCCCTTGGTATCTCTAATTTTCTTGAAGTTATCTCTAGTCTTTCCCATTCTATTGTTTTCCTCTATTTCTTTGCATTGATTGCTGAGGAAGGCTTTCTTATCTCTCCTTGCTATTCTTTGGAACTCTGCATTCAGATGCTTATATCTTTCCTTTTTTCCTTTGCTTTTCGCTTCTCTTCTTTTCACAGCTATTTGTAAGGCCTTCTCAGGCAGCCATTTTGCTTTTTTGCATTTCTTTTCCATGGGGATGGTCTTCATCCCTGTCTCCTGTACAATATCACGAACCTCCATCCATAGTTCATCAGACACTCTGTCTATCAGTTCTAGTCCCTTAAATCTATTTCTCACTTCCACTGTATAATCATAAGGGATTTGATTTAGGTCATACCTGAATGGTCTAGTGGTTTTCCCCCACTTTCTTCAATTTAAGTCTGAATTTGGCAATGAGTTCATGATCTGAGCTACAGTCAGCTCCCGATCTTGTTTTTGCTGACTGTATAGAGTGTCTCCATCTTTGGCTGCAAAGAATATAATCAATCTGATTTCAGTGTTGACCATCTGGTGATGTCCATGTGTAGAATCTTCTCTTGTGTTGTTGGAAGAGAGTGTTTGTTATGACCAGTGCATTCTCTTGGCAAAACTCTATTAGCCTTTGCCCTGCTTCATTCTGTACTCAAAGACCAAATTTGCCTATTACTCCAGGTGTTTCTCGACTTCCTAATTTTGCATTCCATAGTCATATAGTCACACACAATTAGATGTTTTTACACACCCTACACCTGGCTTTCCAGGTGGCACTAGTGGTAAAGAGCACTCCTGCCAATGCAGGAGGCATAAGAGATGAGGGTTCAGTCCCTGAGTTGGGAAGATCCCCTGGAGGAGGGCATGGCAACCCACTCCAGTATTCTTGCCTGGAGACTGGCGGACTACAGTCCAGAGGGTTGCACAGAGTTGGACACGACTGAAGCCACTTAGCAGGCAGCATGCACACTCTACACAATACATGGGCATTTGTCATTTTGCTCACATTCCTGGTTCCTGTTTTCTCATTCCACAACATGCCATGGAAAGCCCTCCAAGGCATCTGGTATTACTCTAATTCATTGTTTTTTAATGGCTGCACAAAATTCCATGGTGTGGATGTCCTATAATTTATTCAGTCATTAACAAGCATGCTGTTGTGTCCCCTCTCTTCCAACTAACAACAATGCTGCAATAAATTATTTCTATAAATGTCCACATGCAGTATGGCTTTCTATTTTCTTTGAGATAGAGTCCCAGGAGAGATTGCAGGATCAAAGAGTATGTGTATTTTTTTTAACTGTTTTTAATAGAACAAAGCAAGAAAATAGGATTGTGGTTATCTGGAGAGTAGCTTGCCAGGGGATTCAAGAGTAATGGTGATGATCCAATTCGGGCTCATGAATGCTTATTTTATCATTATTCTTTATAATTTTCATATATTTTATTTCCTTCATTATTTGATGCATATCAAATATTGTATAACAATTTTAAGTAATCTGCATGTTTTAATTTGAATAAATGTGGCCAAAACAGCTGAAGGAACTCTAATCTTCACCAATATGAAAGAGTAACCCTTTTCCTGCTACCCCACTGGTAGGAGATGTAATTAGTCTTTCCCATTGTTTTTTCAGCCTGAGAGATGTATCTCATTGTTACCTTAATTTACAGTTCTCTGACTTATGCATCTGGGCATCTTTTCAGATGTTTGTCATCTATTTGAATGGACATCAGTTTGAATGGATAAAATGGCATTTTAAATGTTCTATAAACCCTTTCTAATTAAGTAAAAAGGGAAAGGCTGATACTCAGCCCTTTTAATCTCACCCCTCTGACATATAAAGCTCAGAATTTTCAAACACCACAAACAAAAATAAATTAATCAACATGAATGGCTGCTCTCTCATCTAAATTCTAGATGCCATGGTGACATGAGCAACCTACAGGGGAATCCCAAACAACACCCAAGACCTCTGAAATACTAAACATGAATGTAATCTTCATATGGGAATTGGTGGGATTAACAGATCATGGTCATCATCAAGGTACAATGCATCGAATGATTATGTTCTCCCTTCCCTCCCCCAATTCATATGTTGAAATTAGAACTCTCAAGCTGATGGTATTTTAAGTGTGGCCTTTGGATGATATTTTATGTATGGTCTTTGGCTTCCCTGATAGCTCAGTTGGTAAAGAATCTGCCTGCAATGCAGGAGACCCCCATTCTATTCCTGGGTCAGGAAGATCTGCTGAAGAAGGGATAGGGTACCCACTCCAGTATTGTTGGGCTTCCCTTATGGCTCAGCTGGTAAAGAATCCACCTGCAATGCAGGAGACCTGGGTTCAATCCCTGGGTCGGGAAGATCCCCTGGAGAAGGGAAAGGGCTACCCACTCCAGTATTCTGGCCTGGAGAATTCCATGAACTGTATAGTCAATGGGGTTGCAAAGAGTCAGACTCGACTGAGTAACTTTCACTTCACTTTAGAAGGTGATGAGGTCATGAAGGTGAAGCCCACATGAATGGGATTAGTGCCCTTATAAAAGAGACCCCAGAGAGTTCCTCCCTGTTCTATCATATGAAGACACAGAAAGCAGATGACTATCTGTGAACCAGAAAGACAGAATCTACTGGACAGACACCAGAATCTGCTGGTACCTTGATCCTAGATGTCCCAGCCTCCAGAACAGCAAACAATAAATTTCTGTTGTTTATAAGCTACCCAGCCTATGGTCATCTCCTACAGCAGCCTGAATGGATTAAGATAGAAAAAAAGTGTGTCCTTTACTGAATGAAAAGCTACCTGGTCACCCTGTATGAGAGTTATAACCGCCCCTCCCAGATCCCCACCCATCTGGCTAGTCTCTTCCCACGTGTTTCTCCTTTCCCGTACAGACTTACCATGGGTCAGTGTTTTTACAAGAGCTCTCTACTCATCAGTCCACTTCTACAGCATATCATGTACATTTCTCCAGGGAACAGCCAGAGATCTCAATTGTTTTATGTATAATTCATTTATTTTTGACTGCACTGGGTTTTCACTGCTGGGCATGGACGTTCTATAGTTGCAGCAAATGGGAGCTACTCTCCAGTTGTGGTGCACAGGCTTTTCATTGCAGTGACCTCTCTTATTGCAGAACACGGGCCCTAGAGCATGTGGGCTCAGAAGCTGCAGCTCGGGGGCTCTAGAATACAGGCTCAGTAGCTGTGGCACATGGGCTTAGTTGCTCCTTGGCATGTGGGATCTTTCAAGATCAGGAATTGAACTCATGTCATTTGCACTGGCAGGTGGATTCTAAGCCACTGGACCACCAGGAAAGTCTCTCATTTGTTTTTAATAGCTACACAACATCTCATAGTTTAGATGTACCAATCATCTGTTAGTGATAGACATTCAGGTGTCTCCAATTTGCTTTCCTTTACTATTTTTTTTTGTTTTGTTTTACTTCACTTTTTTTACCATATATATATCCATTGTTACAAACAACACTGTAATAAATTTTCTCGTGTTTGTGTCTTTTTGTAATTCTAGGTCAGATTCCTCTTGGCTTCACACACATATACTTAAATTTGTCACCATACCCACTCCAGCGCCAGATGTTATTAAGTATTGTTGCTCTGCTGTTTGTTTGACAAAATCTGAGGGTTTGAGAGTGAGAAGAGAAATTCCTTGCAGTCTCATTCTTTAGCTGTGGCTTAAAACTCAATATTCAAAAAACAAAGATCATGGCATCCAATCCCATCACTTTATGGCAAATAGATGGGGAAACAATAGAAAAGTGACAGACTTTATTTTCTTGGGCTCCAAAATCACTGTGAACAGTGATTACAGCCATGAAATTAAAAGATGCTTGCTCCTTGGAAGAAAAGCTATGACAAACCTAGACAGTGTATTAAAAACCAGAGACATTAATATGCTAACAAAGGTCCATCTAGTCAAAGCTAAATTTTTTCCAGTAGTCATGTATGGATGTGAGAATTAGACCATAAAGAAGGCTGAGTGCTGAAGAATTGATGCTTTTGAACTGAGGTATTGGAAAAGACTCTTGAGAGTCCCTTGGACCACAAGGAGTTCAAACCAGTCAATCCTAAAGAAAATCAACCCTGAATATTCGTCGGAAGAACTGATGCTGAAGCTGAAGCTCCAACACTTTGGCCACTTCATACGAAGAGCCGACTCATTGGAAGAGACCCTGATGCTGGGAAAGATTGAAGGCAGGAGGGGAAGGGGACGACAGAGGACAAGATGGTTGGATGGCATCACCAACTCAATGGACATGAGTTTGAGCAAGCTCCAGGTGTTGGTGATGGCTAGGGGAGCCTGGCGTGCTGCAGTCCATGGGGTTGCAAAGAGTTGGACACCACTGAGCGACTAAACAACAACAACATAGAAATCATCTATAGTTTTATCACTAGAATTTAATTTTTATAGTTTCTCAGTCCTTTTGATTGGCTGATTCATTTGCCTTTTTTCCTCCTGGAATTTAACTATTATTACATACTAATGATAGCTAATATAGATTAAAAGTTACACTAATTTTTTTAAATTTCCAATTATTTTTGAACAATTGATTCCTTGTTACTATTTGAAAGCAAAAAGTTGAATCTGATATAGTTCCTGCCTGCAGTTAACTTACAGTCTTACTGGAGCATCAGTGGTGCAGTGATAAAGAATCTGCCTGCCAAAGCAGGAGATGTAAGAGATGTGGGTTTGATCCCTGGGTTGGGAAGCTCCCCTGGAGTTAGAAATGGCAACTCACTCCAGTATTCTTGCCTGGAGAATCTCATGGACAGAGGAGACTGGTGGGCTACAGAGTTGCAAAGGGTCAGACACGACCGAGCAACTGAGTGTACACACACACACACAGACACATGACATATACAAATAAATACAATTAATAAAATGTAAATGCCACAGTGTAAGTATAAACACAGCACTCACTGGATTCAGAGATGGGACTGGAAGATTGGAAGGCAACACAAAGGAAATGACACTGGAGTCAAGCCTTGAGGTGCTGGTCCAATTTTTGTATTTGAAAATCGGTGGAAGGAAAAGCACTTAAGGAGAACAAGGAACAAAGTGTCTTTCCTTTCCGAGTCCTTGGCCAGGAATACAAACAAGTAACAGTGAATTGCAAATATGCATTGACTACCGGTGACTGCTGGTGAAATGCATGCATGGCAGTACACACATGATGAATGCATTATCCACGTCTGCATTACATGAGATCTCCATCCCTTCATAATAACAGGAAGCTAAGGCACTGCACTGGAGAAGGAAATGGCACTACTCCAGTACTGTTGCCTGGAAAATCCCATGGACAGAGGAGCCTAGTAGGCTACAGTCCATGGGGTCACAAAGAGTCGGACACAACTGAGCGACTTCACTTCCTTTCTGGTAGCTTAGCTGGTAAAGAATCTGCCTGCAAAGCAGGGGACCCTGGTTCAATCAATTCCTGCGTTGGAAAGATCCCCTGGAGGAGGGCATGGCAACCCACTCCAGTATTCTTGCCTGGAGAATCCTCATGGACAGAGAAGCCTGGTGGGCTGCAGTCCACAGGATCACAAAGAGTCGGACACGACTGAGTGATTAAGCAAGCAAGCCAGGCACTGCACACCTTCTCGATCTAGCTATGTGACAGCATTATATGGAAGTAAATTCAGTGGCAATGCTGAAAGAAAAAGGAAAAGCTAAAATGTGTTCCAATAAACTTCATGCATTCAACAAATAACCAATATTCTAGTTACAGGAGATAAAATGGAGGAAAGACAGCAAGCCGAAGGTGAGGCTTATGTCTAATGGGGAACAGGGGAAAGTTTAAAGAACAATAAAAACAGTCTATCACCACCTGCCAGGCTTCTTTTCTCAATACCATTCATTCTCCTACAAAAGGAACCAAGGGTCCCAGGAGAAATGGCTGATTCTAGGACTGGAAAATACAAAAGAAGCCTGGAGTATCTCATAGAGTAGAAAAGTAAGGAAGTGCTCCCCCAAAAAAGGAGAGGGTGTGTCAGAGGAACACAGGAGTGAATCTGAAAGAGCTCCCAGTGGTCAAAGCTGGAACAATTTGAGCGAAGAATAAATAGCACAGTATTGGATTCTAACCCAAAGTATACAGAAAATATATATGAGTTCATACTTGTGTGACTGAATGGTTGCATAAATAAATGTATTGGAGGAAAAGCAACAAACCCTCTGTATAGAAAAATTCCAAATTATATCTATAGATCCCCATCACCACCAATTCCACTCCCTTTGGGTGTGGGCCACTTAGTAACTGACTTCTAACAAATAGGGAAAACAGCTTGAGTATAAAAAGGAAAGTAGTAACCTTACCGTAGAGAGGTTTGGCAGACACGACCGTCACTTCATGATCAAAGTCAGCATCACAATTGATGAGTCGTGTTGATAGCATGTACCTCTGTGCTGTTCTTCCCCTGCCCACAAAATTCCCCAGCTGGCATCGTGAGGGAAAAAAAGCTTCCAACAAACCCAGTTGAGATACATCTGACAAACTTCTGACCAGTCATCCTCAAAACCATTAAGGGGAAAGTGGGGTGGGAGGTACTGGGAGGTTGGGATTGACACATATAAACAGTTCATACTATGTATAAAATAGATAACACAAGAGAATATACTGTATAGCCCAGGAAACAAACAGTTCATACTATGTATAAAATAGATAACACCTGAGAATATACTGTATAGCCCAGGAAACTCTACTTGATTCACTACGGTGGCCTGAGTGGGAAGGAAATCCAAAAAAGGGGGGTATATGAATATGTATGGCTGATTCACCTTCCTGTACCATAGAAACTAACACAACCTTGTAAAGCAACTATAACCCAATAAAAATTAATTTTAAAAAACATCAAGTTCATAAAAACAAAGGCAAGACCAGCAGAAACTAAGAAGACTTGAAGTTTAGGGACTTCCCTGGTGGTCCAGTGGTTAAGAAGCCGCCTGCCAATGCAGGGAACACAAGTTCAAATCCTGGTCCCGAAAGACTCCACACGCTTAGAGGCAACTAAGCCTGTGGGCCACAACTACTGAGCCCTCAAGCTCTAGAGCCCATGCTCCACAACAAGAGATGTCATCACCTTGTTTATATTATAGTTTCCTCATTGCTCAAAAGTTAAGTTTAATTAGATGCCATTTGTTTATTTTTGTTTTTATTTCCATTATTCTAGGAGATGGGTCATAGAGGATCTTGCTGTGATTTATATCAGAGTGTCCTGCCTATGTTTTCCTCTAAGAGTTTTATAATTTCTGGTCTTACATTTAGGTCTTTAATTCATTTTGAGTTTACTTTTGTGTTCGGTGTTAGGAAGTGTCCTAATTTCATTCTTTTAGACGTAGCTGACCAGTTTTCCCAGCACCACTTATTGAAGAGACTGTCTTTTCTCCATTGTATATTTTTGCCTCCTTTGTCAAAGATAATAAGGTGCCCATAGGAGGGTGGATTTATTTCCAGCCTTTCTAGCTTGTTCCATTGGTCCATATTTCTGTTTTTCTGACAATACCATACTAAGGTGAAAAAACTACCCTCAGAATGGGAGAAAATAATAGCAAATGAAACAACTGGCAATGAATTAATCTCCAAAATACACAAGCAGTTCATGCAGTTCAATACCAGAAAAGCAAACAATCCAATCAAAAAGTGGGCAGAAGACCTAAACAGACATTTCTCCAAAGAAAACATACAGATGGCTAATAAACTCATGAGAAGACACTCAACATTGCTCATTCTTAGAGAAATGCAAATCAAAATTACAATGAGGTATTACCTCACACTGGTCAGAATGGCCATCATCAAAAATCTATAAACAACAAATTCTGTAGAGGGTATGGAGAAAAGGGAACCCTCTTGCACTGTTGGTGGGAATGCAAATTGATACAGCCACAATGGAGAACAGTATAGAGATTCCTTTCAAAAAACTAGGACTAAAACTACCATATGACCAAACAATCCCATTACTGGGCATATACCCTGAAAAAAACATAATTGAGAAGGACACATGCACCCCAATGTTCATCACAGCACTATTTACAATAGCTAAGACATGGAAGCAACCTAGGTGTCCATCGACAGTTTAATGGACAAAGAAGATGTGGTCCACATATAGAATGGAATAATACTCAGCCATAAAAATGGAACACGTTTGAGTCAGTTCTAATGAGGTGGATGAACCTGGAGCCTATATACAAAGTGAAGTAAGTCAGAAATAGAAAGAAAAATATCATATATTAACACATATATAGAGAATCTAGAGAGATAGTACTGACCATCCTATGTGCAGGGCAGCAAAGGAGACACAGATATAAAGAACAGACTTTTGAACACAGTGGAGGAATGAGAGGGTGGGATGATTTGAGAGAATAGCATAGAAACACATACACTACCATATGTAAAATAGATAGCCAGCAGGAATTTGCTGCATGATGCAGCGATCCCAAATCCAGTGCTCTGTGAAAAACTAGAGAGTTGGGAAGGGGTGGAAGGTGGGAGGGAGCTTCAAGAGGGAGGGGACATATGTATGCCTATGGCTGGTTCATTGGTATATGGCAGAGACCAACACAAGGTTGTGAAGTAATTATCCTCCAATTTAAAAAAGAGAGAGAGAACCCACCAGAACAAGAAGACTATGCACCACAGCTGGAGAGTAGCCCCTGCTCACTGCAACTAGAGGAAGGTCCTGTGCAGCAGCAAAGACCCAGAGGAGCCATAAATAAACAACAACAAAAGGGTAACTGTGTGAAGCAACAGAGGGGTTAACTCACCCAATTGTGGCCAACATTTCACAGTGCATATGTGTATCAAATCATCACATCCTACACCTTCAACTTACACAATTGTTACATGGCAATTATATCCCAATGAATCTGAAAAAAATAAAAATAGATGCCATGTGGTATCCTGCATGAGATCCTGGAATAGAAAAAGAACACTGGTGATAAAAACTAGGGCAATCCAGGTAAGATCTGAAGTTTCACTTACAAAACATAAAAATAAAGTTAGTCTCTTACATCTCCTGCATTGGTAGGCAGATTCTTTACCACCAAGCCACCCAGGAAGCACCAAAATAAAAGTTAGATTAAGGGCTATTGGATATTGCTAAGTTGGATAAGTCTGTAGTATTTACTTCCTTACTCCCAATATCATAATGCCTGGTATATAGTAAAACAATGCCTGCCTTGAAAAATATATATCGTGAGTGAATGAATAAGCCACAGAATTAGAAATGCCATAATTTAGTCTACCATTCCCATTAACAGACTTTCAGATGGTCTCCAACTCAGACTGGTTTTCTTGCAATTGCCTCCTAGTGCTGTTATACATGGCATATTTTTAGCTACTGAAGCATATCCTTTTGTACTAATCCCTTTGTTCCCAAGGTATGGATTCCTCAAGGTGAAACCTCTGTTACCGCTTAAGTGTGTATGTATGTGATCAGTCACTCAGTCATGTCCAACTCTTTGCGACCCTATGGATTGTAGTCTGCCAGGCTCCTCCATCTATGGAATTTTTCCAGGAAAGAATACTGGCGTGGGTTGCCGTTTCCTACTGCAGGGGATCTCTAATCAGAAGGCAGATTCTTTACCACTAGTGCCACACGGGAAGCCCGTGTCAGAGTCACACCTAGGCCCCCTTTCTTAAAAATGTTAACAGGAAGTCTTTCTTTAAAGATTGTGATGGTTTACTGTCATATCAGCAGTACATAAAACTTTCTTATTTCTCTCTGCACTCTAATAATTTCAACTTCAATATATCAGTAATTTCAATTTTATTAAATTTCAAATTTTAATGATTTAAATTTTAATATTTTCCAATTTGATGAATGAATTTCATCATCAAATTAAACTTCTAAATATTAAAAATATTAAGGAGTTGCGGCGGGATTAAAAAAATAAATAAATAAAAAAAAATAAATAAAACACTGACACAGTTGCACCAGTTTTAGTCATTTTGTTGGTCACTTCCATGTCCTGCATTGTGAATTGCCTGTTGATCTCTTTTGGCCCAGTTTCCTATTGGGGTGCTTTTATTTTGAGTTCGTGCTGTTAAGTCAACTTGTAGTGTCTATGGGTGTTAGGGAGAGTAACTCTTTGCCATGCGTTTCAAATATGTTATTACTTATAGTTCACTCCATCTTACGTTGCAGACTTTTTATTAGAGTGTGGTCAAATCTGTCAGCTTTTTCTTTTGAGGTTTCTGAGGTTCCCATCTTGCTGACAGAAATTGACTTTCAATTCTAAGACTAGCCTTCCCTTCTCAGGGAGTTCCCTTTAGCAAGTCCTGGAGGCCATGAGCCTGTATATTCACCATCAGTCATTTCAGAACACATCTTCCCAGTGGGTCTGTTCATTTCTCTGTCCAGATGGACTAGAAGACATAGCCTTTGGACACAGATTGTTCATCAACCAAGGATGCCAACGCCTTTTACCACGAAAATCTGAAAAAGTGACAGCCGCCAGGGCTGCTGTTAGCACAGGAAGAGACGGCTGCCAAGGAAGTCTGAAAGTGAACCCAAAGCCCTCGCTGAGGCAGGAGCCACACAGGTGCACCTTTCCCTCGACTTCTAATATTTTACAATAGCGAATGTACGGAAAAGTTGTGAGAATGATACAACAAAAGACCATACATCGATGATTTAGATTTGACTGTTAACATCTTGCCACTGTTAAAAAATTAGTTTTGGACTTCCCTGAGGGTACAGTGGATAAGAATCTGCCTGATAGAGAGGAGGGAGGGGGGTTCGGGATGGGGAACACGTATATACCTGTGGTGGATTCATGTTGATGTATGGCAAAACCAATACAATATTGTAAAGTAATTAACCTCCAATTAAAATAAATAAATTTATTTAAAAAAAATAAAAAGAATCTGCCTGACAATGCAGGAGACATGGGTTCAATCCCTGGTCGGGGAAGATTCCACATGGGGCAAAGCAACTAAGCCGGTATGCCACCACTGCTGAAGCCTGACTGTTGTAACTACTGAAGCTCAAGCGCCTAGAGCCTGTGCTCTGGAACAAAAGCAGCCACCACGATGAGAAGCCCACACAGAGTAGCCCCCAACCTCCACAGCTAGAGAAAGCCCGCACACAGCAATGAAGACCCAGCACAGCCATAAATAAATCAAAAAACAAAAATCACTCTCTTCACACACACATAAATAAATATACACGCATAGATCTATATTGCACTAAACCAATTGAAAGCAAGTTGCAGATACTTCAATCCTAAAAACTTGTCATGTATATCCTAAGAGCAAGAACACTGTGCTATAAAATTATAGTACAGTTATCACACTCTGGAGAATTACTATCAGTAAAATACAGTTGACTAACAATCAGTTCATATCCACATTTTCCCGTTATCTCTATAATGTTCTTCGAAACTGGATTATTTTCTTTTTGGTGCAGGACCCTATCAAAGGTCACGTATCACATTTCATTGTCTTTCCTTTTCATTCTTCTTTAATCTAGAACAGTTCCCAAACATGTTTGTTTGCTTTCATGGCATGTATATTTTTTTAAAGTTCAGGTCAGTTGTTTTGCACGATGTCTCTCAATTTGGATTTCTTGGATTTTCTTCTCCTGGATATATTTTTGGCAAGAATACTGCATAAGCATGGCTGTGACCAGCTCAGTGTCTGTATCCCAGGAGGTGAATGATGTAGCTTTGATTACTCAGCTAAGGTGGTCCCTGCATATTTCTCCATTCTAAAGGTACCTTTATCATAAATTAATAAATGATCTGTAGGTAGATATTTTGAGGCTTATGCCACACTCTTCTCAACAATATTTCTTCTAATGGTTTCAGCCTAGCCTGTTGATTCTTTCATGAACTGAGTACTTCACTGTGGTTACAAAATGTGAGCTTCTAAGTCTAACCTTCCTTCTAGCGTTATTAGTTGACATTCTTCAGCACTTTCTCTTCTCCCTCTGTCTTTTTTCTATCTTAATATCAGTATGGACTCATGGGCTCTCCTTTAATCCTGTTATAATTGTTTATTTCTTTTATTTTTGTTGTGCTGTGTCTTTGTTGCTGTGTGGGCTTTTCTCTAGTTGCAGCGAGCAGGGGCTACTCTCTCATTGTGATGTATGGGCTTCTCATTGCAGTGGCAACTCTTGTTGTGGAGCGTCGGCTCTAGTGTATGTGGGCTTCAGTAGTTGTGGCTCCCAGGCTCTAGAGCGCAGGCTCAGTAGTTGTGGTACATGGGCTTAGTTGCTCCTCGGCATGTGGGATCTCCCTGAACCAGGAATCGAACCCATGTCGCCTTCCTTGGCAGGCAGATTCTTTACCACTGAGCCACCAGGTAAGCCTCTATCATTTTTAATTTAGATGTTCAAATTATCCTGAATTTAGCCAGTGGGAGCCCTTTCAGGCTAATTTCTCTTTCATTGAGATATGTTTCCATTCTTCTGAGGCACTCCATATTTTCTGATTAAAAAGAAAAAAGAAAGATGTTTGAGGTACATACTTTGTAATTTTCCTGTCCCAACCCTGGAATCAGCCATTTCTCCTGGGAGCCCTGGTAACTTTTAGTGGACAATGCTATTTAGAAACCAAGATCTGAGTATCAAGAGTGCTCCTTCCTCCTTGGATGTCATTCTTCAGTAGAGCAAATGCACTTTCAGCAAACATGGCATGGAAAGTCAGACCAAAAGTTATCGGGCAGCTGTGACATCAATAGATGCTGAATTCAGTGCTGGAATCAAGGATCATCCTCCAAGAACAAGAGGTATTTATTTTCAGCTGACCAGCATCCACTCCTCATTCTTCTGATAACAGCACCCTTTTTCCTTTTAGGAATTATCACTGCCCTCTGTGAACAGTCGCAGTGGGACTGTAAGTCGAGGTGTTCTAAACCTCTCCTCATATTCAAACCCATCCTCATATCCATATTCAATCCCTAAATCAGACAGGAGCCCCTGGACCCAGGAAGTATGTTAAAGAATACTGAGACAGGTGTGAGCATAGGAGGGTTTGCCCACACATCCAGAACTGACAGAGTCACATGCTCTAAGAGAATTAAAAGAACACCCCTTTCCATGGTCGGTTGGTTTCTTTCTTTGTGAAAACTTTTATCCTACACAGGTGAAAGCTACCCTGTCTTTGTAGAAAAACTCTGACACAATAGAGCCCATATTGAACTTCCTTCCCTAATTTTGGTTCTTAGGTTCATCCTTTCTACTTCATAGAATTCAGTTGTTTTGACAAATATCTAGATGGATAGTGATACATTTTTAGCTCCTTCCAAATCCACACAACAGATAACCCTGCTTGTAAATCAGTGTTTTTTGTTTTTGTTTTTTTTTTTCCCTGAGAAAAAGCTTCTAAAACTTTGCTCATTTTATGTCCATCCCTGCAGGGTTCCTTTATTTACTTGCTTGTTTTGTGTGGAGTGAAATTAAAGGCTGAAATCTTGATCATCACAACTCCAAAATTACAATATTTATTTACCTCCCACTTTCCTTTTTTTGAATCCTTTTCCCCCTCCTCCTTCTTGTTATTTTCTAATCTCCAACATATGCGTGTTATGCAAAATGGTAGATGTGAATGAAAAGAATGATGGAAGGGAGGGAGGGAGGGGGAAAGTGGGAGAAGGATCAAAGGAAGGAAGGTTCTTCTATTCCCCAGGGCTTCTTGATGTAAAAGCACCAAATGTTTTCTGTCTTTTGGTGCACGAGTTTTTTAGTCACCCAACACTTGGATACTAAATTCATTCATGTCTATAGATCTGGTCATCACGAAGCACCATTTCTCTGGGGTGAATGGGGAGAAAGAGATACAAGGGTGCCAACCTGGTGGGGACCACTCATCACCTCTAAATGAACAACAGATTTGGATTTCAATATGAGCATCGAGACTAAAAGTTATCATCATGGCTATTCCAGGAGACACCAACTGCCAGAGAGACTGAGGCTCCTCTCCCGGCCCTGCCCTTAGAAATCTGACCTTACAGATGGGTGGAGTTTCAGTGTTGGCTGACAAGTTCAGCTATATGTGGAAAGAAAACAGCGAAGGGGAGGAAAAGGAAAAGCTATAATCCATTTCCTGCAGTTTGGAGCAATAGACAGCCTTCCAATGAATAAGGCATGCACGCTGAGTCACTTCAGTTGTGTACGACTCTTTGAGACCCAATGGACAGTAGCCCACCAGGCTCTTCTGTCCATGGGATTCTCCGGGCAAAAATACTGAAGTGGGTTGCTGCCGGGGTCCAGCCCCGGCTGATCCAGGGTCTTCGAAGGAGAGACGGCTAGGCGACCTATTCAAATGTTAATTAGATATAATAAAGAGGAATAGAATGAGGATAGCTCAGTAGGAAAATTCAGTGGAGAAAAGAAGCTGAGTGGCTTGGTTTACGCGGAAAATCAGTATAACCCGTGACACCAGGTTAGCTCTGACCACGGAGGCCGCAGGCGCCCTCTCGAATAGCGGAAGGTGCCCCACCTTAGACACCTTCTCGAGTGGGTCTTAGAAGCCCAGGCAAATAAATGGTCGCAGAGGACATCCACGCTCCAGATGGACACTCAGCTAGAAGTTAAAGGGAAGAATGACATGGGGAGACCAAGCGTTGGTGAGCAAGGCCCATAGCTTTATTTTCAACAGGGGCTTTTATACCCTAAGTTACACATAGAGGACAATAGGGGATGCAAAGTCAGCAGTCTTTGATGCTTATCAAAAACCAGGGTTTCTTTCCTGCAGATTTATCGTATACAAATGGTTTAGGTGATTTACATCATCTTCTGGCCAGAGGCCTATTAACATTTTATGACTCTTGACAAGGACTTATCAACAAAGACTTATTTTCTCTAAGAGTAATTATTTTAAGGTTTGGCGCCATCCTCCGAAGATAAGATTACGTTCCTATAGGGTGGATGTGTAATGGGTTTACAAAGGAAAGAATTTACTACCTTAAGGGTCTAAAGTTACTAACACCAAGGCCACTACTTATTTTTTCTACATACCAACTATATTAATTAATGCACATTCAAGGATACAATTCAAGGGATGTGAAAACTTGGCAACAAACATTGGCTCATCAATGAAATCTTTTACTAGTTTTATTCTGACAGTTTCTAATTCTCTGAGAGGCTCTAAGCTATTTGAATATCTTAAGCTTCCCGTGCCTCTGGAGGCTGGGAGACTGTAAACAATCGTATGCATAGCTGTAGGTGTCCGGGTAAACTTGTCAGGCGAGTTAGAGAGCCATCTGAGGGGTTTGGATTTAAACACTCCTAATTGCCCAGGAACTTTATTAATTGGAGCTATAAGTTAACTCTTTGACAGAGAGAGTGAGATGGTGGTGGGGGACAGCCCCCAGTAAAGTCAGAGGTGAGAGCACAAAGCAATAAAGTAGGCAGACTCTGGTTTTTGGGGGGTAGATGCTCGAGAATATCCGGGGGCACTCCCGAGGCTCGATCCCGCCTTTGCGTATGCCGAGCCCCCTTCCTCATGACCTTTGTCACGAGTGGAATGTCTCTCGCCGGCTCCCGGCAGGTTGCAATTTCCTACTCCAGGGAATCTTCCCAACCCAGGGATCAAATCTGCATCTCTTATGTCTCCTTCACTGGCAGGTGGGTTCTTTACCACTAGCTGCACCTGGGAAAGTTTTCCAGTGCGGGGGAAGGGATTAATTAATTTCCTACTCACTGAAGACACTTTTAGCTCATCAAACGTTTATTGAGGGGGAGGAGGTCAGTGCCATATGAGAAGGCAAAAATAAGCACGTTCTCACAGTTTTGCTCATGAAGGGGAAATGGCCACCTCTGGCCTGAGCAGCGTGACAGTTCTCACTCGTGTTGTGTCACGTTGACACCAATGGTGTGCTACAAGCCCTTCACAGTGCACTGCCAGGTTTTGGTCCTTGTGCAAACGTCATTCCTTTTTTCCTACAGCTGGACTACTTGCTGTTACAGTGAGTTCTGTCTGATTTCTGTTGAGCTGAATGGGCCAGCAAAACTTTAGAAGGTGGAGTTAAACTTGAAACAAGTAGATACAAGTGGAGCAAAACATCAAGAAAGCACCAAGAAAAGATACAATATTTACTAGATTCTTGCTACTTAAAATGTGATCATCACACTGGCAGCATGGATATGACCTGGCCCTTTAGGAGAAATACAGACTCTCCAGCCCCACCACAGACCTATTGAATCAGAATCTGCATAGTATCAACATCCCCACTGATTCATGTGCACATAAATATTTGAGAAGCCATAGCTTAGAGTATGGAGAAGGCAATGGCACCCCACTCCAATACTCTTGCCTGGAAAATCCCATGGACAGAGGAGCCTGGTAGGCTACAGTCCATGGGGTAGCTAAGAGTCAGACACGACTGAGCGACTTCACTTTCACTTTTCACTTTCATGTCTTGGAGAAGGAAATGGCAACCCACTTCAGTGTTCTTGCCCGAAGAATCCCAGGGATGGGAGAGCCTGGTGAGCTGCCATCTCTGGGGTCGCACAGAGTCGGACACGACTGAAGCGACTTAGCAGCAGCAGCAGCACTTAGAGTATATTGGGTTGGCAAAAAAGTTCGTTCAGATTTTTCTGTTATATCTTATGGGAAAAGCCAAATGAACTTTATGGCCAACCCAACCGAAGACAATTCTCCTACGAATGTGTAAGATACCTTGGTGGACTTCCCTGATGGTACAGTAGATGGGAATCTGCCTACCGATGCAGGGAACATGGGTTCAATCCCTGGTCCGGGACGGTTCCACATGCTGCAGAGCAACTAAGCCCATGCATCACAACTATTGAAGCCCTCACAGTCTAGGGCCTGCAAGCCACAACTACAGAGCCTGAGTGCCGTAACTACTGAAGCCCTTGCACCCTAGAGCCAGCAAGGTCCAACTACTGAGCCCATGTGCTACAGCTACTGAAGCCCATGCACCTACAGCTTGTGCTCCATAATGGGACAAGCCACCTCAATGAGAAGCCCTATGTATCGCCACTAGGGAGTAGCCCCATCCCGCCACAACTAGAGAAAGACTATGAGCAGTACTGAAGACACTGCAACCAAAAAAAATTTTTAAATAAATGTAAGACCTTGGTCAGTGCATTAAGCGGGCCAAGGGCCATTGAAGGGTCAACAAAATGACTGTGTGCATGTTAGTCGTGTGTTAGTCACTCAGTCATGTCCAGCTGTTTGTGACCCCATGGGCTATAGTCCTCCAGCCTCCTATTTCCATGGAATTCTCCAGGCAAGAATACTGGATTGGAGAATCATTCCCTTCGATCTTCCCGACCCAGGAATCAAAACCAGGTCTCCTGTATTACAGGCAGATTCTTTACCACCTGAGCTATGAGGGGGAAAATAACCAAGTGATTAGTAGATAAAATAGAACGGTGGCAGATAAAATATAATACAGCCTGTTCTGTGTGCCACCACGGTTTCTGATGTGTGGAAGAGCAGGCACAGCTCAGGCAGGCTGAGAATTACTGTTTGTCCAGCACTTAGAGTATATCATCCTCTCTGATGGTCTCCACACCCCTGCCAGGGATGTAGCACAGGCTCCAGCGCCACCCCATTATACAGGTAGAGAGACTGAGGTTCTCAGAGGTGAAGTGACTGCCCAAAGGCACATGACTTCAGGGTTTACACACTGAATAGCTGGTTCTAGGAAGAGGGTCCTTCTACAGCTGCTTCCAACCAGTGTGATAAGGACCAGGCACGTTGTGAGACTCAAATGAAATCAGTGTGACAGGCATGTAAAGAAACAGTGTTAATCACCTATACTCTAATATGAAATTTAAAGTTTTTTTTTTTTTAATTTTAAAATATTTTTAAAAGAAACAGGGTTTGTCTAGTGGGGAGTTAGGGAAAATAGGAAAGCTGACACAAGGCTAGAAGCTTCAGATATCAGATCCTGAGCTCTGGTTCCATGAAGACTCCAGCTACACTTTCATATCTTTCTTAGGTACACAGGAGTGAGATGATGTCAACAGTCCAACCCACTGAGACCCAGAAACCATCCAGGACATCATTTATCTCCCAAATCTAGGACGGGTGCCTTCTTTGGGCGATAATGGCCTATTTTCCTCCTCAGCAGGGTAACCAAACTTTCCTTCTCTCCAAGTGAGGTTGAAAAAACCCAGATTTAGGGCTTCTTGCTGATCTGAACTAACTTGAACAGAAAACCTGTTGTTCAGCCTTATTTCCTCTGCCGCCTGCCTAACCTGATTGTACTCACTTAAAAAGAAGTGCCCCGCAGAGAAACTGAAGAGCTTTGCTTAGAGTAATCAACAGAGATCTGGGGGCTGATGCAAACCCCCAGGAGACGTCTTCCCAACTGTGCCAGACTGCCTTTTGCTCACTCCTCTGGACATCATCTGTAAAGCTCTTGATCCCAATGAGCTTCAATAAAAGGATCCTTGCAGATTCTGAGAAACAGGTAAGCTGGGGCAAAGCTGGGAGGCTAAGGGCACTGGGTAGGAAGGTCGCCCCCTATACTGTGGGCAGTGTGGGTTCGCACTTGTCTTGCCTTCCTTCTAGATCCACTACCTTCATGTAGAGGGCCAGTGTAGGACAAAAAGAAGCAGAATTCCTGGAAAAAAACACTCAATTAAACTTACTCAGTGTGTCATTGGTTCATTTCACATTACCTCCAGGATAAATGAGAAGTCAAAAGTCCCAAGAAGTCGTAGCCTTGATTACCTGACATCCAATCATTGACTAGCTATGTTCAATGCAGCATGATACTAAAAAAAAAAAAAGAAGAAGAAGAAGAATGAATGATATAATTTGGAAGCTTTCCTAGGCCTGTAGGATTAGGGTTAGCCACTGTTTTTCTCCCACAGAGAAGTGGACCATTTCTCATCATTCCCTGCTTCCACCCACCCCCACAATCAATGGTTTCCTCTGCTCATGTTTCAGAAAACAACAGTGTCAGCAAAGCAGGCACCACTCTAGGTATTGCAAACAAATAATTGATTATAAGTGTTTTGAGATAGGTGGAAGATCAATTGGAAAAGAGGGTCTGAGAAGCAAAAAGAAGAAGGGGTGATAACCTGATATTAGAAGCTGCTAATGCCCCGAGGTTGAACCCACGAATCTGCACCTAACGCTATGCATCGAATCACCTAGTGATGCCACTGCAGCCACTTCTCTATTTATCAAAGAGAGGCCGCCTCCACCAGGGCTAACACCACACAGAAGGGGCTGCCTCCACCTGGAATGCTGGAGTCTGGAATCACTCCACTTGCGCTGTTGCTACAGCGACAGAAATATCCCTCCTTTCCCACCTTCTGATCTCCATCCAGTGCACCCTAATAGGAAGTCAGGTGGCAGAGGAACATAGGAAATGTAGTTTGCAAATTCCCAGCAGCAGCACTACAGAGCCAGTTACAGAAGAGAAGGTGCTGGCTCAGATGGTAAAGAAGCTGCCTGCAATGCAGGAGACCCAGGTTCAATCCCTGAGTTGGGAACATCCCCTGGAGAAGGGAATAGCTAACCGCTCCCATGTTCTTGCCTGGAGAATTCCATGGACATAGAAGCCTGGTGGTCTACAATCCATGGGGTCTGCAAAGAGTCAGACACGACTGAACGACTAATAAACAGCAACCAAGCTGTCTCAGGTCGACAGTGACACCTGGTACCAGCAAAGGAAACAGCACGCCTCACCACCTTTATTCTATCTCTTCAGTAGCAGGAGAGGTAGGGGAACTGCACTTAACTCTAAGCTGCAAGTTGGGTTCAGATCCACTCTGCATGTGCTTGTGTGGAGAAGGAGCTGAAGGAGCATCAGCTACCCAGAAAATGCTTTTTTTTAACGGACAATAACATTGCAAGGAGGTGAACCGAACACACAGACACATTTGGGGAATCAGTTTGTATCATATCTGCTAATGTCCCGTTGTTTCACCCAATGTTTCACCATTCTCTGGGTGGTCAGGCTGTGCCACAGGACAGACTATATAACCTGATGACAGCTAAGGTTATAAAGCAGAAGAGGGTCACCCAAGGAAGAGACCATGCATGATTCAGTGTCACTGAAAACAGACCACAAGCACACCAGATTCAAGTGACTCAGCAGTGACTTGGAGCGAGAGGAGAGGGAGTGTTCACAAGAGGCAGCCCCATGCAATGTGCCAGCTGGCCAGGATCAGAGGATCCATAGCTGACGTAGCACACACCCTATGTCATGCTGTAGCACAAGGACTCAACTCTTCCTCCTGGGGCCTGAAATACAGGGAGCTGGGGCATGCACGAGGGCCACTGATGCGCGCACTTAAGCAGAACAACGTTATACACATCAAGCCAGGAACAGAGAGACAGTCCTTCCCAAGGCCATAAACTCACTACAGGCTGTGAGAGCTCTTTGTCTCCCAGGTCCGGACTATACCAAGCTCAAACCCATTCTTATATGGCCAAGTAAGGGTCAAAAGACTGTGCCCAGAGACTGCTTTTCCCAACACCTGACATCCTGAGTGGGGAATCCACTGCGATCATCTATTACACTGCAAAGTCATATGGCAGAAGAACTGTGATGAACAATCGAACGGACCACAGCAAGTGGGTAACAAACTATATCTCTTTCATCTCTCTCTTCCTACCATCTGGTGCCAGAACCAGCGAAGACAGACGTCAGGCAGTGGTTATTGAAATAAACTGATTAACAGTGAAATGGAGCAATGTGAGACATAATACATAGCAGTGGTCAAGAGTTAGACCCTCAAGGACCTCAGCTCAATGCAAAATGAAAAAGCCACTTTAAAAACAGTTAGGTAGTGTTTGTTTTTTTTGTTTTTTTTTTTTAATAAAGATAGATGTAAATGTACCATTAGACCCAGCAATTCCATTTCTAGGAATCTGCCCAAAAGAAATAAAAACCTCCACATAAAGACACATGAAAAATGCCCAGGAAACAAAAATAGTCCAAATGCCTATCAATTGGTAAATGAATAAATAAACTGTGATATACCCATACAATGGAATACTCTTCAGTAATAAAAATGAATGAACTACTAATACACACAACAACACAGACGTACCTTTGGCTAAATAAAAGAAGCCAGATAAAAAGACCATATATTTATGATTCCATTTACATGAAAAGACCAGAAAAAAATACATTTATAGAGACATACAGTAAATTAGTGTGTTGCCTGGAGCTAAAGATGGTAGTGGAGATTGAATTCAAATGAGCACAAAGGATTGTGGGAGCGGGTGATGGATTATAGAGATGGTTGCACAGTGTTTTAAATGTACTAAAAATCTTTACAATATAAATTCAAATGAGTGAATTGTGATAAAATGAAAGAGGAGCTGGATTCAAACCTTCACTGCACTTACTATCCATGTGACCTCGAGTGAATTATAGTGACATAACCTCTGTGAGCTTAAACTTCACTATCTGTAAAATGGGGACCAAAGAGAGGGCTGTTGAGGGGTCAGTGAGATAATGCATCTTGTACCCCAGCACACAGAATGACAGGTGTCTGAGGAGTAGTTATGAATTCTCCAGTCCCCCTATGCTTTTATAGGGAAATAACTCCCACGCAAACCCATACCAAGACCAAGGTCCAACTCCTGTTTGTATTTAAGTTGCCAGTTCACAGATACCCTTGGGAATATGTCAGTCTCTGTCTTATCCCCAAATCTCTGGTGCAGGAATTATTCAGAATATTTCTAGGCCAGAAATTACAATATGTTAACTTCACCTGCTTCACAGCTTCAGAAACTAAGGCTTTTCCAGAATGCTGTACTAAGATGCAAGAGCCTCTGAGCAAACACAAGCATTTTCTCTCCACTTTTTATTTTACATTTTTTAATAAAAAAAAAAAAAAAAAAAAAAAAAAAACTTGACTTAGCAGGTCTGTGCTGCCTGAAGCTGACAGATTCTATAAGCAAGTTGCAGAAAACATCCCAGCCTTTGCAATGAACTTGAGCAAAGAAGCAGCCACCGAGAAGGTGATTCACTTCGATGACAGCTTCCTGATGAGGGCTCAAACCAGCTGGAGGGTTGTTCAATTTACGACTTCACAAAAGACTCAATAAAAGTCATAAATTAAAGGACATGTGAGTGTTAGCACACCTCATAGAGTCAAAAGGTCTCAGACGACAGAACACAAGGCTGGTAACTTCGATTTGGCTCAAGGTTTATCACTGACTCAGTGAAAGGCACAGCCCCTGTTTGCCAGGAATGTTTGTCATCCAGTGCAAACAGATGGCACCAAAGGATTGGGGGAGCCATTTCTCAGATTCCTTGGCCGTGGATTCATAGGCAGTGGCAGTGAGGAAAGGCTGCCTTCCTTAATAAATAAATCTTTGTGCTTTCAAAGTTGACCCTGGATAAGGATTCCTCTGGGAGTAACTGGCCATCTCCCCTTCCAAACTACCTAACTTTCCACCATTCAATCAACTCTTGGAGCTGAAGGCTTTGTCTTCTAATACAATGCAAAACAGCTTCAGAACAGGCCACATGTACCTTCATTCAATCATTTAATAACTCTTACTACTGTTATTACCAATATTAATAAAATTGATTCTGAGCTCACATTCCTTCCTGAAATAGCACAAATTTCAGGGTATTGCTGTGATGGTAAAGGCAAGGGTTAAGAAGGGCAATGCCAAAGAATGTTCAAACTGCTGCACAACTGCACTTATTTCAAATGCTAGCAAAGAAAAGAAAGAAAGAAAATGAAGTCATTCAGTGTGTCTGACTCTTTGCGAGCCCAGGGACTGTAGCCTACCAGGTTCCTCCATCCATGGGATTTTCCAGGCAAGAATACTGGAGTGGGTTGCCATTTCCTTCTCCAGGAAATGCTAGCAAAGATATGCTCAAAATCTTTCAAGCTAGGCTTCAACACTTCGTGAACCCAGAACTTCCAGATGTACAAGCTGGATTTAGAAAAGGCAGAGGAACCAGAGATCAAATTGCCAACATTCGTTGGATCATAGAGAAAGCAAGAGAGTTCCAGAAAAACATCTACTTCTGCTTCATTGACTATGCTAAAGCCTTTGACTGTGTGTATCACAACAAACTATGGAAAATTCTTAAAGAGATGGAAATATCAGACCACCTGACCTGTTTTCTGAGAAAACTGTATGTGGCTCAAGAAGCAACAATTAGAACTGAGCATGGAACAACCTACTGGTTCAAAATTGGAAAAGGAGTATATCAAGGCTATACATTATCACCCTGCTTATTTAACTTCTGTGCAGAGCACATCATTTGAATGCCACGCTGGATGAATCACAAGCTGGAATCAAGATTGCTGGGAGAAATATCAACAACCTCAGATACGCAGATGATACGATGCTGATGGCAGAAAGTGAAGAGAAACTAAAGAACCTCTTGGTGAGGGTGAAATAAGACGCTGAAAAAGCTGGTTTGAAAGTTAACTTAAAAAAAAAAAGACTAAGATCAAGGCATCTGGTCCCATCAATTCATGGCAAATAAAAGGAGAAAAAGCGGGAGAAGTGACATTTTATTTTCTTGGGCTCCAAAATCAATGCGGACAGTGACTGTAGCCATGAAATTGAAAGATGCTTGACAGCCATATTCAAAAGTAGACACATCACTTTGCTGACAAAGGTCCATATAGTCAAAGCCGTGGTTTTTCCAGTAGTCATGTACAGGTGTGAGAGTTGGATCATAAATAAGGCTGAGTGCTGAAGAATTGATGCTTTCAAATTGTGGTGCTGGAGAAGACTCTTGAGAGTCTCTTGGACAGCAAGGAGATCAAACCAGTCAATCCTAAAGGCAATCAACCCTGAATATTCATTGGAAGGACTGATACTGCAGCTGAAGCTCCAGTATTTTGGCCACCTGATGCAAAGAGCCAACTCACTGGAAAAGACCCTGATGCTGGGAAAGATTGAAGGCAAAAGGAGAAGATGGCATCAGAGGTTGAGGTGGTTAGATAGCATCACCAACTCAATCGACATGAGTTTGAGCAAACTCCGGGAGATAGTAGAGGACTGAGGAGCCTGACATACTGCAGTCCACGAGGTTACAAAGTCAAACATGACTTAGCAACTGTACAACAAAGGGTTAAGTGAGATGGAATTAAAAATAAATAAATGAACCTCAGTACATGCCTGGTACATAGTAATCCTCCTTAAACTGTAGCTGTATAATTTCCCACTATCTAAACCCTTTAAAATCTTATGCAGTGGAAATTCCCTGGGGGTCCAATGGTTAGGACTCTGTACTCTCACTGCTGAGGGCCCAGGTTCAACGTCTCATCAGGGAACTAAGATCCCACCAGGGAACTAAGATCCCACGTGCACATGGCCAAAAAAAAGAAAAAGAAGATGTGGTATATATATATATACAATGGAATGCTACTCAGCCATAGAAAGCATTCACACAGCAGTGTCATAATAAGGAAATTAATAGTAATTAATTATGACCATTATTAAGCATGGCTATTAATTACATACTGTTCTAAAAGATCTAGGTCCTTTCTCTCATTTGGAGAAGGTAGGATTCAGATTATAGACAGTAGATAATATACATAGATTTTATATGCAATATCTTATATGTACACTCACATAGCATGTGGTAAGAGGGCAGGTGTGGTATACTATAGGGAAGTCAATAAAGTCCTACCTGATAAAGTGATATCTGAGCAGAATCCTGAATGAAGTAAGAGAGAGGACCATGTTTCAGCCGGGAGCATCCCAGGTAATGGGAACAGCAAGAGCTAAGGCCCCAAGGTGGAATCAAGCACAGTATATCTGCGAGTTGAATGGCCCCCAGGGTGTAGGAGTAGAGCGAGCAAAGCAGGTCAGGGGAGGGGAGTAACACCAGGCAAAGTCAAACGTCAGGAGCCAGTCCCTACAGGGCCTCCTAGGTCACAGTAAAGAGTTTGGATTTTACCCTAAATGTGACAGAAAAGCCAAAGAAGGGTTTTCAGCAGAGAAGTAGTTTATTTACTCCCTGAAAGATCACTCAGGCTACTGGGTGAAGGGTGATGAAGAGGCAAGGGAGTGGGGAGAACGGCTCAGAGGCTACAATAGCCGCCCAGGCAGGCAGTGATGGGATGTGAGCACTGGATGGGTCTGGGCTGTGTTTTGGAGGATGAAAAGAACCAAATAGAACCCACAGAACCAAAGGCTTGGATGGCAGGAGGTGGAGCAGGAGGAAGGGGAAGAGGAACAACAGGGATTCCTGGCTCTTTTCAAGGGCCCTGGGGACGGATGGCGCTATTCACGGAGCAGTAAAGACACAGAGAAATATTTCAAGGGAGAATGGCAAAATGTAAAATGAGTCTGGGTCATATTTTAAACCTTATCAGTCATTTACATCTGTGTGAATAACAGTATCTCCTAACAATCATGACTTTTCTATTTATAGAAACTTTCATTTCTATAGTATTCATGCCTGGAAAATCCCATGGACGGAGGAGCCTGGTGGGCTACAGTCCATGGGGTCACAAAGAGTCGGACACCACTGAGCGACTTCACTTCACTTCACTTCATTTCTACTATACTATTATATGCTAATATATGACATAGGGCATAGAATATATAGTGGATACAATATATAACATATATTATACAATATAGATGAAAGATGGTTATATGCATATATACACAGCATATAATATTGTCACAGTAGCATAGTATGTATACTATTTATATATAATATATAGCATATTATATACTATACTAGCATAATATAGTACACTGAATATAGTATACAGCCTCTATATTATTGTATAGTATGTATGGTATGAAATATATATCATATACATTATATAATATTATATTATATGCAGCACATATTATATATTATACAATACAAACACTATATATTTGATATATGTGATATTCATGTTATATAGTATATGTGATAAACGGAGCATGTTTCATGTATTAAAGTGTTTACATGCTATATAATTAAACACTATATAACATATAATACCTAGTATACTACAATATATTACTTGTGTTATATGACAAACAATTCAACATACTATAGCATATATTTTATATATTATAGTATATATAATACTTATAAATTATAGTTATATAAATTACATACTTCTATAAATTCAGATCAGATCAGATCAGTCGCTCAGTCGTGTCCGACTTTTTGCGACCCCATGAATCGCAGCATGCCAGGCCTCCCTGTCCATCACCAGCTCCCAGAGTTCACTCAGACTCACGTCCATCGAGTCAGTGATGCCATCCAGCCATCTCATCCTCTGTCATCCCCTTCTCCTCCTGCCCCCAATCCCTCCCAGCATCAGAGTCTTTTCCAATGAGTCAACTCTTCGCATGAGGTGGTCAAAGTGTTGGAATTTCAGCTTTAGCATCATTCCTTCCAAAGAAATCCCAGGGCTGATCTCCTTCAGAATGGACTGGTTGGATCTCCTTGCAGTCCAAGGGACTCTCAAGAGTCTTCTCCAGCACCACAGTTCAAAAGCATCAATTCTTCGACACTCAGCCTTCTTCACAGTCCAACTCTCACATCCATACATGACCACTGGAAAAACCATATCCTTGACTAGATGGACCTTTGTTGGCAAAGTAATGTCTCTGCTTTTTAATATGCTGTCTAGGTTGGTCATAACTTTTCTTCTAAGGAGTAAGCGTCTTTTAATTTCATGGCTGCAGTCACCATCTGCAGTGATTTTGGAGCCCAGAAAAATAAAGTCTGACACTGTTTCCACCGTTATAGTTATGTAAATATACTTTGTATGTATGGGCTTCCCAGGTGGCACTAATGGTAAAGAGCCACCTGCCGATGCAGGAGATGAAAGAGATGTGGGTTCAATCCCTGTGTGAAGATCCCCTGGAGAATGGCGTAGAAACCCACTCCAGTGATCTTGCCTGGAGAACCCCAGGGACAGAGGAGCCTGGCGGGCTGCAGTCCCTGGGGTCACAGAGAGTCGCACACGCCTGAGTGGCTGAGCACACACACAGGCACAATGTGTGTATAGTATGCACACACTACACAGTGTGCCACATAGAGTGTAACACAGCTTCCTGTATATTAGTCTGTTATTAGTGTGTATAAATATATAAAACATATATATTATATAGTGCATGGGGGATACCTTGTGGCTCAGACAGCAAAGAATCCGCCTGCAATGCGGGAGACCTGGGTTTAATCCCTGGGTCAGGAAGATCCCCTGGAGAAAGGAACAGCCACCCACTCCAGTAATCTTACCTGGAGAATTCCATGGACAGAGGAGCCTGGTGGGCTGTAGTTCATTGGATCACAAAGAGTCGGACACAACTGAGCGACTTTCACTTCACATTCACAATACAGGTTATTATTTACTATCTCTTTGGGCTTTAAAAATTCTTCAACCCCCCTCCCCTAGTTTTCTCTCTCTGCTAAATTCAGAGGTAATGGAGTCTCAGAGAGGGGACTAACTGTCCCAAAGTCTCAGAGATGGCAGGACAAGGAACTGGAGCCAAGTCTAGAAAATTCCACTTGCCCTACACTGCTGTGTGAGCTACAGACCCTTTCACAAGAGAGTTTTGATAGTAGGAAAATTTTTTGCTCTTATTTACAGAATGGAAATATGTTCCACATACCATGCTAAGAATTTCTAAATTGTATCTCATTTAATCCTTCCCACTAAAACTACGGCAGAGAATATATATTTTCCACAGTTATCTCTCCATAGATTAAAAAAATATTGAGGCTCTGATAGATCAGGTACTTGGCCGGGTCACAAAGTGGATGAGGAACAAAAATGGATGATTTAATCCACCACAGGGGCATCTGGATGGAAAAGCCCAAATGCCAGTTACATCTGTTCAGTTATGGAATCCAGGTGTCTATGGAAAGAAATGTACAATGTTTCTGTGACATTTCCCTTCTGAACTGTCTTGTCTGTCATGAGAGAGATCTCCAATTTGGCTTAAGTGCATTGATACTGTTGCAGAGTTAAAGCCTCTTCCTAGGTGAGGGGGGTGGTGGGTGGTGGGTGGTGGGTGGTGGGCGGGGAGGGGAGGAAATCATTAAAACTGAGCCTGAAAAATAAAAAGACCAGCACACAGGCATCGAAGGTGAAGCCAAAGCTGTTAGAGACGGGAATTACATAAATAGCAGCCCAGATTCCTAAAGTGTGGATTTCTCCTACCCAGGTTCTTCAAAAACTCCAGGTACTTGAAGGAAAATCCCCTACATAGACATCATTTGCTACTTATTTTTTCTGAGCAAACCCATCCTCCTAAAGCCACGCATTTCTCTTATTTTCTGTCTCGATTCTCCATCACACCAGGTGCCTAAAGTCCATATTTCTCCATTTTTCTGCTCTGGGAATTTCACAGAGAGTTTTCAAAGTATTGCCTGCTGCCTTTGGTCTGTTGAGACTCATATATTGTCTGAGATACTGGCTAGGATGGGGAGAGAGATGGAAGAGCGAGGCGGCAGAAGGGAGGAAGAGCTTGAGTCTTGCCCAGAGATGCAGGAAAATGAGCGTTTGCTCAGGCAGGTCAATAGGACATGGATTTTAACGACAGCACAATGCCTCATTCTGTAAAAACACAGTCAGACTCCAACAGTTTCTCCCCTACATATGTGACTAGAAAACGACCAGCTCTCCAGGGAAAAGGAGATCAGGAAACAACAGTTTATTGAGCACCTCCTAGGCACCTAATCCCTACAGCATCTCTGAGAAAGGAATGGCATCATCTCATTTTACAGATTAAAATAATATGATACTGTAAGCATCATACTAGCAGGGAGTTTGGCTGTCTTGTGTGCCCACATCATCAGCACAGTGCCTAGCACCCAGTAGATGCTCAGTAAATATTTGGTGAATGAATGAATGAGGAAACTGAGAAGCACAGAAATACAGTATGTAGAAGCAGAAAAGAACAAGACATTGGAGGTGGAGAGACCTGAGTGTGAGCCCACCTCTGTCAGATACTGGCTGTGTAATCTGTAAGCTTTGCCTACAAAATGGATTTGATAGTAGGCCCCATCTCCTAGATCTGGGGGAGGATCAGATGAGCAAGTGCCGACACGAGTACTTGTAATCAGGACTTCCCTGGTGATCCCATAGCTAAGACTCCACACTCCCGACGCATGGGGCCCAGGTTCGATCCCTGATCAGGAAACTAGATCCCACATGCCACAACTAAAAGTTCACATGCCACAGTTAAAAAAATCCCACAGGCCACAGTGAAGATCAAAGATCCTGCAAGCCCTCAATACATGCTAGCTTTCTTATGGTAGCATGGCAGTCAAGCCTACACTTGAATTAAATTAATATTTGATGATGATGATGAAAGACCACGAAGAGGAAAAAGAGAACAAAGAGAAGTAAAAGGAGAAGAGGAAAGAGAAGATCAGGGTGGTCTCAGGAGTAACAGTAAATAAAAAACGTTCCTGGCTTGCAATCTTGGGCAAATTCTTGGGTAGATGAAAACTTACCAATATATTCTTACTGAACTGTATCTGTCTCTGTATGGGCCACTGTCTGTCTTGAACATTCTAGGGACCCAGAATTCAAGCATCTCCTTTCCACATTCCAGCCAAATGGAGTTAGATGTAACTATTTTTTCCTTCCACTGTCCACTTTGGGAATGACTTTTCAAGTTTTGCAGTTGTCCCTTTAATAACATTCTATACAGAACATATCCAAAATGTCTGGATCACGTGTTTCTCAAATATAGTGGTTCTCAAAGTGTGCGTCCCAGGCCAGCAGCATCAGTGACACCTAGAAACTTGTTAGAAATGTAATCTCTTGGACTCACCTTAGATCTCTTGAATGAGAAAATCTGGGGGTGGGGCCCAGTGATCGATTTTTAACATCTTCCAGGTGATTCTGCGACTGAGCAACTTCACTTTCACTTTTCACTTTCATACATTGGAGAAGGAAATGGCAACCCACTCCAGTGTTCTTGCCTGGAGAATCCCAGGGACGGGGGAGCCTGATGGGCTGCGTCTATGGGGTTGCACAGAGTCGGACACGACTGAAGCGACTTAGCAGCAGCAGCAGGAGGTGATTCTGATGCATAAGGAACAGAACTTAAATAGGTAAGTTTTGAGAACTGCTGCTGTAATGAAACCAAATAGGGCAGCCAAAAACTGTCCTCTCCATTAAGCTCCTGAGAGAGTTCTGATTTTCAAATTAGAAGAATGAGGCAGAAGTAAGACTCTCTGGAGAACGGGCATCATCTCCAGCAATGTGCAAAAGGATTTGACATGAGAGGAACCAGAAAACTGTGTTGCTCAGTCAGTCAAAAATTACTGAAGATCTACTATGTTCCAGGAGCTGGGCTAAGTGCCAGAGAAACCATGGCAAATGCAACATATGATCCTGACTCTCTAGGACTTAACATTCCATGTGGAAGACCTGCATTTCATCCAGGTAAAGATGGAAAGTCGAACAAAACCAAATGTTGGAGAAACAGGATCTCTTGTGTACTGCTGGAAGAGTGGGAATTGTTACAACTGCTCTGCAGAGCAATTGGGTGAAATCTAGTAAAGTTGAAGATGTATAGCCCTTATCATTCCATTCCTAGGTTTGTACCCTAAGCCTGAGTACAAAGCTCCATTGGCTTTTCACGGGGAAAAATGTACATTAATGTTTACTGCAGCACTGTTCATAATAGCAGTAAAATAAAAACAACCTCAATGTCTGTTTATGGGAGAATGGATAAATAAAGCATGATAGGGTTGTATGGTGAAATGCTATCAGTAACAAATTAACACTAAAGAAACTGAGTGAAACACAACTTTGATAAATTTAAAAAATCATAATAATTTTAAAAAGCAAGTCATGGAATGATATGTATTTAATATAGCAGGATTCTACTGAAAGTTTTAAAATACACAACCCAATACTGCATATTGATGATAGATAAGAAATATGCAATGAAAGTATTAAAATATACATGGAATAAAAGTACAACTGGAGGCTTGAGGTCACCACTGGAAAGAAGGGCGAGAGGAAGGACAAGATTAAGACATGTTCCAGTGGGATTAGATTGCATGTGTTATGCTGTTTCTTAAGCTGCTGCTGCTGCTAAGTCACTTCAGTTGTGTCCGACTCTGTGCAACCCCATAGACAGCAGCCCACCAGGCTCCCCCATCCCTGGGATTCTCCAGGCAAGAACACTGGAGTGGGTTCTTGCACAGAGTCAGACACGACTGAAGTGAAATGCATGAAAAGTGAAAAGTGAAAGTGCATGAAAGTGAAAAGTGAAAGCGAAGTCGCTCAGTTGTGTCCGACTCTTCATGACCCCCTGGACTGCAGCCTACCAGGCTCCTCCATCCATGGGATTTTCCAGGCAAGAGTACCAGAGTGGGGTGCCATTGCCTTCTGGGTGATGGGTAAATGGTAGTTCACTATGTTAGACTTTACATAGGATTTTTGTACCTGAAACGTTTCAATATAAAATAAATTTATAGAAGACACTGCAAAGATAATCAATAATTATAAATGTGTACAGCAGTGCAAGAAGGACTATGGGCTGTCATAAGAAGAGATCTAACAATTTTTTTCATTCCAGTCCTGTCTTTAACTTGCCTCCTTAAAAGTCTTACTGTCAGCTCCATCCAGTGTCAAGTTCTATTTCATTTTGGGGACTTCCCTTATGATCCAGTGGTTAAGAACCTGCTTGCCAATGCAGGGGGCCTGGGTTCCATCCCTCAATCAGGAAACTCAATCCCACATGCAGCGACTAAGAGCCCACATACCATAACTAAAGGTCGCAAACAAGGCAATGAAAACTTGACACAGGCAAATTAAAAAAAAATGTTTTTTATTTCATTTTTGTTTATCTGTACTCTGTAATTTTCCTACCAAGGAAATAGACCACTCACGTTTTGAGAGATCAAATTGATTTTTTAAATAATTTTATTTATTATTTATTTTTGGTTGTACTGAGTCTTTGTTGCTGCGTGGGCTTTTCTCCAGCTGTGGCAAGCAAGGGCTACTCTTCCTTGCAATGCATGGGCTTCTCACTGCGGTGGCTTCTCTTGTTGCAGAGCATGGATTCTACAGCACACTGGCTTCGGTAGTTGTGGCCTGTGGGCTCATGAGTTGCGGTTCCCCGCCTCTAGAGCACAGGCTCAATAGTTGTGGCCATGGGCTTAGTTGCTCTCTGGCAAGTGGGATCTCCCTGGATCAGAAATCAAACCCATGTCTCCTGCACTGGCAGGCGGATTCTTTACCACTGAGCCATCAGGGAAGCCCTCTAACTGATATCTTTGAACAAAGTAGTCAAAATCAGCTTACAAAATCTGTGTAGGATATTCCAATGTTCTATACGTCTAATAAATGCTTATATATATAGACACATAAGGGAGACAGAGGGACTTCTGGGAGGAGCCCCACAAAGAAGTCAGAAGTCATTATTTCTGGGAGGGGGGAGTATTGGAAATTGGTGGGAAGATTTGCTTCTTATAGTGACACCCGTCATTTTCATCAGTTCATCCTCTTCTCCTCTTTCTTCTGGAACATAACTCCTCCTTCCTCTGGTAAACTGTTTCTTATATTTCAAGTCATATATGCCTTGATTCCAACTTCCCTGGTCATTGGCTCACTAACCTGACCAATCAGAGCCCATCGTTCGTAGCTACAGGGATTAGCTCAAGAACGTACATGTGATACACACCCAACCAATCAAGTTCCTCTCTGAGACTTTTTGACCTGAGCTCTGAGAAAAGTAGTAGATTTCTTTCTAGTAGATTGTTCAATTGATAGGAATTAATGTGGGATTAATAAGGTCCACCTTTCTCACATCTGGGGAAAGCTTATTAGAGAAATGGAGAGAGAGAAAGAGAGAGCGCAAGGTGGTATCCCATCAGCTTTTGAGCTTTGGACATGCCTGATTCATGCCTAGAACATCCTGATGTCTGATTCTTACAGCTGAACAAGTCCTGACTGCTATACTTCTATGTTGTTTCCCTACATTTTCTGTTTTCTGTAATGAGCAGTATAACATGTAGAACATGTTTCAGATTTAAGAAAAGAAAGGAGGAGAGGAAACACAGATCACATTTGTCTGCAGAAGCTGGCTCTTGGATACTCTTGCTAAAGCATAGATTGAGCCTGCCTGATTTAGGGAAGGTCATGGTTTGCCTCAGGCTCCATGATTCCACTGGTCCCTCTGAGGTCTCCAGGCCTGACTCACTGCTTCCAGACTAAAGACTTTACTCCCCTAAATCAAGGGAAAGGGAAGTCGCTCAGTCATGTCCGACTCTTAGCGACCTCATGGACTGCATCCTACCAGGCTCCTCCGTCCATGGGATTTTCCAGGCAAGAGTACTGGAGTGGGGTGCCATTGCCTTCTCTGCATGTAGTATGTTGCTGCTGCTGCTAAGTCACCTCAGTTGTATCCGACTCTGTGCGACCCCAGAGACGGCAGCCCACCAGGCTCCCCCATCCCTAGGATTCTCTAGGCAAGAACACTGGAGTGGATTGCCATTTCCTTCTCCAATGCATGAAAGTGAAAAGTCAAAGTGAAGTCGCTCAGTAGTGTCTGACTCTTTGCGACCCCATGGACTGCAGCCCACCAGGCTCCTCTGTCCATGGGATTTTCCAGGCAAGAGTACTGGAGTGGGGTGCCATTGCCTTCTCCACCCCTAAATCAAGAGCGCTGCCAAATCCACCTTTCCCAGCACCCCCCATGGGTCCCTGTTTTAAAGTGATAATTAGTATAAAGTTGGGTATCTTTTTCCCCCTGGGAGAGAAAATTCTTTAACAGCATGAAGTGGAGCAGAGTGTGGGTGGATTTAACAAGGAGGTAAGGAAGCTTATGTAAGTGGCATTATTATATATGATTATAACACTGGGGTAAGAGAAACTGGTTCCTACTTGGGTGTTACACCAATCATTAAGTTTTAGGCTTATGTGAAATAAAGGGATGAAGAAAAGCCATGTTTTCTGTCCCTCAACCAACCCCTGAATAACATCAATACTTATCCAGCCTTACCATATTCCTGGCCCTGTTCTAAGCTCTTTCCAGGTATTGAATCCTCACAGAACTACATGAGCAGAGTACCATTATTAGCCCCACTAATAAAGGTACAGGAGAGGAGACTAGGTTACAGAGAGGTCACATAACTTGCCCAAGTTCCCATAGCTGGAAAGTGGAAGGACCACATTCCCAGCTCATATCTTTCAGCTCCCCAAATCTACATCCTAAACCTCTCATATGAGCTCATGCAAATCTATGTACAAAACCAAAAATCAACCTATCAGATCTCTCTGTTTGGTCGAACACACCATGAATTAGTCATGAGGGGGGAGAAAATCAATCCAACTATTTTTGGTTCTTTAAAATTTTAATTAAACTTACTTCCCAGCTTGTGCAAAACCACAATGTCAGGAATTACTCCAAATAATGTGCACATCAGGGAGAGGTTTCCACCTGGAAGGCCATAGACCAAATTCAGCCCACACGTGTGTTTGCTTTGACTGGATCAGGTTCTTGCTCAAAACGTTTTAAATGAGGCATGGGCTCTCTAGTTTACCATAGTCCCCACTGCTCCATAAGGTCTTACACCAACCCGGCCCACTCATTTAGAAGGAATCTGAACCAGCAGCCTTTGATGTAAGCAATGTTATCATTGTTGTTGTTTTAGTTACTAAGTCGCATCTGACTCTTGCAACTCCATGGACTGTAGCCCACCAGACTTCTCTGTTTGTGGGATTTCCAAGGCAAGAATACTGGAGTGGGCTGCCATTTCCTTCTCCAGGGGATCATTCCTGACCCAGGCATCAAACCTGCGTCTCCAGCATTGACAGGTGGATTCTTTACCACTGAGTCACCAGGCAAGCCCAAGGGACACTTGAGAACAAAAGGAAAAGAAATATCTTTTTGTTGACTTTGAAAAAGTAATTTGAGTAATAATAATAGTAGAGTATATGTTGAGGGCTTACTCTATTCCAGATCTTGTGTGCAGTGCTTTATATATCTTATCTCATCTAATCATAGCAACTGTCCTGTGAGAGTAAGTGGTGTGTTGACCCTGAGAATGCACCTGCGAATTTGAAATCCATCACACCCCATCAATGTTGGGTTGAACAGGGAAACCAAGGCAGGCTCATTCCTAGAAAGCAGGAGCTCCTCTGAGAGCCCACTTGGATGTCCCAGCATTCCTCAAACTGCACAGCATGGACATTTCCAGGCAAACTTCTCTCTCTCCTCTCCCTCACAGTCAGACTTGCATCACAGGCTGACATCACTCATGCAAGCATTTCCCCTAATAAAGTCCTTGTTTATTGCCGTCAGAGTGATGTTTGCTTCTCACAACTAGTAAGTGACAGAGCCGGGATTTGAACCTGTGCTCATTCAACGATGGTCCACTCAACTCCACAAGTCAGAGCTCTGAACCACTACTCAGACCTTTTTCCTTTGGGCCCTTATTTTCTCAAACTTCTGAGTCCAGAGTAACTAGATATCGCCCTCTGGACCCAACAGTGAGCCAGGGGCAGGAGGGAGAGTTTCAGACCCCAAAGCCAGGCAGGATGCCCATACTTGGATGCCTAACAGTTGCCATGGTAACCAGGAAAGTATGTTAAACTCAAGAAAGGAAACACATGTGACTGGAGAGAGGAGATATATCTATGATACTCTTTTCGCAAAGCCCTGTGAGAGAACCAGCCCCTCCCCAGGTCTGCAGGGAAACAGTCCACATGATATGACAGTGAGCTCTGAACTGAGAGTCTGGGGTGGGCACCTGGCCTACCCCACAGAGATGCATCAGCAAACAGGATGAGTAATCCAGGGCTCTGTGGCCCATCAAGCATCTTCACGTCTACCGTCATCACAGTTGACCCTTAGATACAATTATTATAAGGACTTTAAGCTGAGTTAAAGCATTGGCATTAAAGCATTTCCTTGTGAACTGAGGTGAAATTCACTAAACAAATCCCGCAGCAACTCCTCCAGCATAGGCTGTGTAGAGTTGCCCCATGAGAAGTATAGCTCGAAGCTGCATCTATCTCTTGGAAGTGTTCTTAGGACTTTTGGTGTGGGTCATATTGAGCATCCTTCCATAACTTCACTGGCCAGAATAGATTTCTCTATATTAGCACCCACATATCCTGCCCTCACTGTTCAAATGTCAGCAGATGGGAAGAGCAATGGCCTCTCTCCCCAAGGGCCCCCAGGGTCCTCCAAGTCCCTGCCATTCTGTCTTGGCATCTGTGTCCTTTGTCAGACCTTCCTCAGACACACGCTCCGTATTTGGTGAAAACCCATTCACCTGCTCCACGTTATTTGGTGTCACTTTATCTTAGGAATTTTTATATGTTACAAGAGAAAATACCATCTGGCTTTCTGAACCAATACAGATATTATGCCCCAAAGGCTCACACAACTTGAACAAAGAGATCTCCTAACCACCCACCCAGAATAAATTTTTAAATTTAATTAATTAATTAAATAAAATCCCCAGTGATGCCCCACACCTTACACCAGCTCCTGACCTTTGTTCTCCCCAATTGGACACACACGACAGGTCACATTCACACAAGCAATATCCTCTTTGGAGACAAGGGGGTGTCATTTCCAGCATTCCAACCCCATGCCTTTCTTTCTCTCTCCCTCAAAGAAGCACATTCATACACAAGCATAAGAGAGGGACACTATTGTAGATCTACGTCTGCATTTACTAAGTTAATTGTTAGGGAGCTTCTTTCCAGGAAACATTATCACTTGTAAAATGTTTCCCAGTGGGATGCTGTGTATGGAGGTTGAGACTTTGGCCCAGAACCTAGTAGGTGCCCAGTAAGCGGAGGTTGAATAAATAAAGGCATGAACAGCAGGTAAAGGAAGAGGAGGAAGTATACTGGGCTACCAGAGATGGGAGGGACTTCCTGGGTTTAAGAAGGGCCCAGTGATTTAAGGTGCTGGCTTTGCAGAACCAAAGGGAATGGAGACTTAGGACAGTACTTCCCAAAGTGCAGTCACTGAGAACCATCATCTCAAGTTTTGTGTGTGTATGTGTATACACATGCATAGGGGTGTGTGTGTGTGTGTGTGTACATATGTATATTTATACTATTATTTATTTTGTGTATGTATGTGCTCAATCACTCAGTTGTGTCCAACTCTTTGCAATCCCATGGGCTGTAGCCCACCAGGTCTTCTGTCCATGGTATTTCCCAGGCAAGAGTACTGGAGTGGGTTGCCATTTCCTTCTCCAGGGGATCTTCCTGACCCAGGGATCAAACCCAGATCTCCTGCTTGGCAGGAAGATTCTTTACCACTGAGCCACCAAGGAAGCCATTATTTACTTCATAGACTTATAGCAACTGTCACTTCTAAAAAAATAAATACATTTATTGAAAATAAAAGCTTTGTAGCACTCCTGTAAATGAAAAACCAATATCACTTGTCAGAAGTTGCAGGCAATCATAAAAAATAAATACAATGAAGATCTCCCAAAAAATCAAATTTTAACTAGAATTCTCTGCTGACAGCTCAATGCTCTGAGGCCTGCTCTCTCTTTATTAAAAGGGAGGGGAGACAAAAAAGTGTTAGGGCCAGACTGATACCAAATTGAGATATTCTCCTTGGTGTAATCAGGTTAAAGGGGAACCAAAATGGGATTGATAGTTTTACTTCAAAACATATCCCAGACAAGACTCCTTAACTTCAGCGTTGATACACCTTTGTGCAAGTCACCTTCATCTCTCCCCTAGCTCTTTGCTACTCAAAGTGTCACTGAATTGGTCAACCAGACCCTTGCTGGGGTCCTAACCTTGGCTGGGACCAGGGAGGTTCTTGTCTCATCAGGGAGGTTCTTTTTTCTGCTCAGATTTGCACAGCCAAATGAAATGGATGCTGAGACTGGAACAGCACAAGTTTTATCCATTGGCCAAAGGATGGAGAAGTTGGAATTCAGTTTGCAAATCAACTTCTCAACCCAGTTCAGGTGGACATACTATATATATATAAGAAGGTAGAGGTAAAAGAGAGGATTTAAAAGAGGGAGGAGTATTCGTGAATTATCTAAGAACAGGAATGTGGTTTGGACCTTGAACTGATGCAACATCCCTTTTTAGTCCCTGTATGGGCTTTTCTGGTTTTTGTCATGGCAACTGTCACAAAGCTGGTGGGTGTGTCATTTAGCTAATGTAGTAAAGCAATGTCATTACAAGGAGCATGCAATGAGGCTCAAGGTCTACCGGAGGTCAGGTGATTCTGATGCAGGCTTGAGTTTGACAAGATTGTTGCCCTAGATTACAACAGCCTTCTATCAGGTCCACCAGATTCTATTCTGCCTCCCAGCCACAACCACCAATATCCCCTTCTTGAAGCAGCCAAAGTGTTCTTTCTAAATTCATGAATGATATTAAAACAGGAGGGAAGGGTGCTGGGCACAAAATTTAAAAGAACGATATAGCCCAAGGACATGACATAAACTGATTAGAACCAAATGGGTCCAACATGACAGGTAAGTTGACTTCCACTACACCTTGAGCCTCAGCACATGCCCATCATAAGACATCAGCAAGCTAAATGACACATCCATGGACTGTTCTCACAGTCAGTCTCTCCCACCAGAAAGCTTTCATAAGCCTCTTATCCTTATCCATCAGAGGGCAGACAGAATGAAAACCACAATCACAGAAAACTAATCAAACTGATCACATGGACCACAGCCTTGTCTAACTCAGTGAAACTATGAGCCATGCCATGTAGGGCCACCCAAGACGGATGGGTCATGGTAGAGAGTTCTGATAAAACATGGTCCACTGGAGAAGGGAATGGCAAACCACTTCAGTATTCTTGCCTTGAGAACAAAATGAAAAGGCAAAAAGATATGACATTGAAAGATAAACTTCCCAGGTCCCTAGGTGCCAAATATGCTACTGGAGAAGAGTGGAGAAATAACTCCAGAAAGAATGAATGGATGGAACCAAAGCAAAAACAATGCCCAGTTGTGGATGTAACTGGTGATGGAAGTAAAGTCCAATGCTGTAAAGAACAATATTTTATAGGAACCTGGAATGTTAGGTCCATGAATCAAGGTAAATTGGAGGAGGTCAAACAGGAGATGGCAAGAGTGAACATTGACATTTTAGAAATCAGTGAACTAAAATGGACTGGAATAGGTGAATTTAATTCAGATGACCATTATATCTACTACCGTTGGCAAGAATCCCTTAGAAGAAATGGAGTAGCCATCAGAATCAACAAAAGAGTCCAAAATGCAGTACTTGGATGCAATCTCAAAAACGACAGAATAATCTGTCCATTTCCAAGGCAAACCATTCAATAACACAGTAATCCAACTCTATGTCCCGACCAGTAATGCTGAAGAAGCTGAAGCTGAATGGTTCTATGAAGACCTATAAGACCTTCTAGAACTAACACCCAAAAAAGATGCCCTTTTCATCATAGGGGACTGGAATGCAAAAGTAAGAAGTCAAGAGATACCTGGAGTAACAGGCAAATTTGTCCCTGGAGTACAAAATGAAGCAGGACAAAGTCTAACAGAGTTTTGCCAAGAGAACGCACTGGTCATAGCAAACACCTCTTCCATCTACATAAGAGAAGACTCTACATGTGGACATCACCAGATGGTCAATACTGAAATCAGACTGATTATATTCTTTGCAGCCAAAGATGGAGACGCTCTAAAAAGTCAGCAAGAACAAGATCAGGAACTGACTGTGGCTCAGATCATGAACTCCTTATTGAAAATTTCAGGCTTAAATTGAAGAAAGTAGGGAAAACCACTAGACCATTCAGGTATGACCTAAATCAAATCCCTTACGATTATACAGTAGAAGTGACAAATAGATTCAAGGGATTAGGTCTGATAGAGTGCCTGAAGAACTATGGATGGAGGTTTGTGACATTGGACAGGAGGAAGTGATCAAGACCATCCCCAAGAAAAAAAAATGCAAAAAGGCAAAATGGTTCCCTGAGGAGGCCTTACAAATACCTGAGAAAAGAACAGAAGTGAAAGGCAAAGCAGAAAAGGAAAGATATACCCATCTGAATGCAGAGTTCCAAAGAAAGGCAAGGAGAGATAAGAAAGCCTTCCTCAGTGATCAGTGCAAACAAATAGAGGAAAACAATAGAATGGGAAAGACTAGAGATCCCTTCAAGAAAATTAGAGATATCAAGGGAACATTTCATGCAAAAATGGGCACAATAAAGGACAGAACTGGTTCGGACCTAACAGAAGCAGAAGATATTAAGAAGAGATAGCAAGAATACACAGAAGGGCTATACAATAAAGATCTCCATGACCCAGATAACCATGATGGTGTGTTCATTCACCTAGAGCCAGACATCCCGGAATGTGAAGTCAAGTGGGCCTTAGGAAGCATCACTACGAACAAAGCTAATGGAGGTGATGGAATTCCAGCCGAACTATTTCAAACCCTAAAAGATGATGCTGTGAAAGTGCTACACTCAATATGCCAGCAAATCTGAAAAACTCAGCAGTGACCACAGGACTGGAAAAGCTCAGTTTTCATTCTAATCCCAAAGAAAAGCAATGCCAAAGAATGCTCAAACTACCACACAATTGCACTCATCTCACACGCTGTCAAAGTAATCTCAAAATTCTCCAACCCAGGCTCCAACAGTACATGGACTGTGAACTTTCATAAAGTGGATTTAGAAAAACCAGAGGAACTAGAGGTCAAATTGCCAACATCCACTGGATCATTGAAAAAGCAAGAGAGTTCCAGAAAAACATCTACTTCTGCTTTATTGACTACGCCAAAGCCTTTGACTGTGTGGATCACAATAAAATGTGGAAAATTCTTCAAGAGATGGGAATACCAGACCACCTAACCTGCCTCCTGAGAAATCTGTATGCAGCTCAATAAGCAACAGTTAGAACCAGAAATGGAACAATGGACTGGTTCCAAATTGAGAAAGGAGTACATCACGGCTGTATATTGTCACCCTGCTTATTTAACTTCAATGCAGAGTACATCATGCAAAATGCTGGGCTGGATGAAGCACAAGCTGGAATCAAGATTGCCGGGAGAAATATCAATAACCTCAGATATGCAGATGATACCACCTTTATGGCAGAAAGTAAAGAGGAACTAAAGAGCCTCTTGATGAAAGTGAAAAAGGAGAGTGAAAAAGTTGGCTTAAAACTCAACATTCAGAAAGTGAAGATCATGGCATCTGGTCCCATCACCTCATGGGAAATAGATGGGAAAACAATGGAAACAGTGATAGACTTTATTTTGGGGGGCTCCAAAATCACTGCAGATGGTGACTGCAACCATGAAATTAGAAGATGCTTGCTCCTTGGAAAAAAAGCTATGACCAACGTAGCATATTAAAAAGCAGAGACATTACCTTGCTGACAAAGGTCCATCTAGTCAAAGCTATGGTTTTTCCAATAGTCATATATGGATGTGAGAGCTGGACTATTAAGAAAGCTGAGCACCAAAGAACTGATGCTTTTGACCTGTGATGTTGGAAAAGACTCCTGAGAATCCCTTGGACTGCAAGGAGATCCAACGAGTCCATCCTAAAGGAGATCAGTCCTGGGTGTTCATTGGAAGGACTGATGCTGAAGCTGAAACTCCAGTACTTTGGCCACCTAATGTGAAGAACTGACTCATTGGAAAAGACCCTGATGCTGGGAAAGATTGAAGGCAGGAGGAGATGGGGATGACCGAGGTGAGATGGATGGATGACATCACTGACGCGATGGACATGAGTTTGAGCAAGCTCCGGGAGTTGGTGATGGACAGGGAGGCCTGGCGTGCTGCAGTCCATGGGGTCACAGAGAGTCAGACACGACTGAGCAACTGAACTGACTGACACACTGTTCTGAAGCTAATCATCAAAGACCAAAAAATGGGCAGTGGTCCAATTCATGGAAATCTCCGCCCCTTTTCTAAAATAGTTGAAATAATCCTCCCACTCATTAGCCTATAAAAGTGAAAGTCCCTCAGTTGAGTCCAGTTCTTTGTGACCCCATGGACTATGTAGTCCATGGGATTCTCCAGGCCCGAATACTGGAGTGGGTATCTCACCCCTTCTTCAGCAGATCTTCCCAACCCCAGAATCAAACCAGGGTCCCCTGCATTGCAAGCAGAGTCTTTACTGGCTGAGCTACCAGGGAAGCCCATGAAGCCTATGAAATTACCCAGCCCACAAAAACTAACCATACCATTTTTGCAACCAGTCTCACCTTCTAAGAGGGCCCACACTCTCTCTGTGTTTCTCTCTAAATAAATGTACTTCTTACCTATCACTCTGTCTCCCACTGAATTCCTTCTGTAATGAGACATGAAGAGCCTGAGCTTCATTAAGTCCTGAAACCAGGTATGTGATCTCAGTTGTAAGACCATGGATTTTGGCCAGGTTCGAATCCTGAAACATGGGCTCAAGTTTCAATATGAGTTGCACGGTTTCAATATCACTTTGCCTGTTTAAACCTCCAAAGACTTCCACTGGGCTTAGAATAAAATCCATTTTTCTTTTCTGGCAGGGGTCAGAAGCCAGCCCCTACCTCCCCCTCTGAAACCTATGCTTCAGACAGCTTGACCTTTGCTAAGTCCTCAAAGGTGCCCGGGAACACCCTGCCCCAGGGCCTTTGCACATTCTGTTCTCTCTGCCTGGGAAGCTACTCTGCCATCATGCCTGTAGTATACACCCTTGCTTCATTCTGCCCTTACTTAAATGCTGCCTCCTTAGAGAGGCCCTGACCACCTCACCAACAGGGCAGCCTCACCAATAGGCTGCCTTTCTTAGGGTGACCAGCTCATCCCAGTTTGCCCAAGGCTGTCCCAGTTTTAAAACTGAAAATCTCCTGTACTGGGAACTGCCTTGAGTTCTCAGCAAAACTGAACAGTTGTTCAACCTCCAGTCCCCACCACTCCTCACACAGAACCCTGCTTTGTTCTTATCATATCACATATTCTTATCTTCTCTTTGTTTTATTTCTCCTTTCTCAGTCAGTTCCATGAGGACATGGAGTTTTGTTCACAGCTGTATTCCTGGCACCTAGGACAGTGCCTGGCACACAACTGGCATTTAACTCAGATTGTTTGGCAAAAATATCAAAGGAACAACCCTCATGGTTTATTTAATCTATTGCTTACAGTTTAGTTGTCTCTCCCATTTGGCTGCAACAAAGCTTTATCCAGATTTAGAATACTGTCCTTGAGCTAGGTTACCAGGAGTGGATTTATTGAACTGAGGGGAATGCCCTGTTTAAGTTTTTGATACCCAGCATCAAAATGTTTTCCAATAGGGTCATAGACCCTCCCCCCATGCCTACTGTATCAAGGGTTCCCTATATACCTCATTCCATGCTGGACAAAGACAGCATTATCGTTGTTAAAATCCGTCATAGGTGCAAATGTAGCTGTTGTTTTAATTTGCATTCCTTGGATTACTAGGTAGGCTGATCATTTCCCCGTATGCTTAGCTAATTGCTTCCCTGATACCTCAGGTGGTAAAGAATCCACCTGCAATGCAGGACACCCCGGGTTGATTCCTGGGTTGGGAAGTTCCCCTGGAGAAGGGATAGACTACCCTTTCTGGACTTCTCTTGTGGCTCAGTTGGTAAAGAATCTGCCTGTAAAGCCAGAGACCCTGGTTCAATCCCTGGGTTAGGAAGATCCCCTAGAAAAGGGAAAGGCTACTCTCTTCAGTATTCTGGCCTGGAGAATACCATGGACTGTATAGTCCATGGAGTCACAAAGAGTCAAATGCGACTGAGAGACTTTCACTTCCACTTTACTTTAGCTAATTGCATTTCATCTTTTTTGAGTTGTCTGTTCATACCTCTTTGCTTGTTTTTCTACCCAGTTTCAGGACAGGGATTATTGATATGCTTGAGTTCTTTGAAAAATATATCAGCCTTTTCCCCTCATACATTAAAGTGTTGATTCTTTGGTATTTTCTGACCTCTGACCCCAGCCTTCAATTGTATTACTTCCTTATTTATATTTTACATGTTCACACCCCATTTTTCATTTCTCTTTCCATTTGCTTTTATATTTTTTATAGTTAATTATTGCACACTTCAAGAAAGCCTCTAAAAGCTTTCCATCTCATTCAGAGTATAAAATACCTTTTTAAAAATCATCTGTAAGGCCCTCCATGATCTGTCTCCACACCCACCCCTATATTACCTCTGTAACCTTAGTCCCTACTCTTCTGCCCTGGATCTCTCTGCTCCATACTCTCTGGCTTCTCTGCTGATCTTCAAGCACCCCAGCCACACACCTCAGGACCTTTACACAAGCTGTTTCCTCAGCCAGGAAGCCTCTTTCCCCGGGTATCTGCATGATTCCCTCTCCCTTCCTTCGAGTCTTTACTCAAGGGTCATCTCAGTGAGTCCTTCCCAGGCCACCTTATCTAAAAGTCCAGTCCCTGTGGAAGACACCCCTCCGCAAAGATGTCCACATTGCAGTCCCTGGGACCTTATCTGCCGAAAGGGAGGTTGCCAATGTTGCAGGTTTTGTTTTGTTTTTTTAATTTTTAGTTGGAGGATAATGGGTTTACAATGCTGTGTTGGTTTCTGCCCTACAACAACGTGAATCAGCCGTAAGTATACATATATCCCCTCCCTCTTGAATCTCCCTCCTACCTTTCCCTCCAGAGAATTTTAAGTTAAGGATTTTGAGATGAGGAGGTGGGCCCGATTGAATCACAAGGGTCCTTATAAGAAGGAGGCAGAAGAGTCAGAGTCGGAGAAGGAAGTATGACAACAGAGCAGATGTTGAAGCGATGCAGGGTCAGAAAACAAGGAACTCAGGCAGCCTTTAGAAGCTGGACAAGCCAAGGAAATGAATTCTCCTCTTGAGCCTCCAGAAGAAATGCAGATCTACAAACCCACTCAAACTCCTGACATCCAAAACTATGAAATGATAAAAATGAACTGTTTTAAGCCACTACAGTCATGTTGCTGATGCTGCTAAGTCGCTTCAGTCGTGTCCGACTCTGTGCGACCCCATGGACTGCAGCCTACCAGGCTTCTCCGTCCATGGGATTCTCCAGGCAAGAACACTGGAGTGGGTTGCCATTTCCTTCTCCAATGCATGAAAGTGAAAAGTGAAAGTGAAGCCCCTCAGTCATGTCTGACTCTTAGCAACCCCATGGACTGCAGCTTACCAGGCTCCTCCATCCATGGGATTTTTCCAGGCAACAGTACTGGAGTGGGGTGCCATTGCCTTCTCCCACTATAGTCATGGTACCTGTTAAAACAGCCATAAAAAACATACACACCCCCAATGCCTTCCATCTACCTCCTGCTTTCTCTGTTTTTGACATTCATCACTGTCCAAGTTCCTGTAACTCTACAGATTCCTCTTTTTTATTTTAGCCTCCCTTAAAAGAATATAACCTCCAGGAACAGTGCATGGCACACATCAGTAAACTTTTGCTGAATGAATGGAAGCAGGAGTGGGAAGGAAGGAAACTTTGGTTCACAGGTCAAACAGAAACTCGTGCTCAGCTGAGGTTGCTGGAAGGTCACTACATCTGAAGGGCCACTCTGGGTAGAACAAGGTCTCAAAGAAGCTACCAGGCACTGGAAGAAGATAAGTAATATTCTAGAGAGCTCCTGGGGTCCCTCCCTCCTCCATCCGCTAACAGGGGCGCACAACACCTCTATGCACTCAAGCAGAGAACAAACATGTGTGCTCCAGTCTCAGGTTGGGTTCATAGTCTAGCCCATTAGAACTGCATTTCAAGTCTGTTCTGTCATTTTAAATTTTCTGGTAGCCATGTTTTAAAAGCTTTGTTAAGGGAATTACCTGGCACTCCCATGGTTAGGACTCTGTACTTTCACTGCCAACGGTGCAAGAACTAAGATCCTGCAAACCTCAGACTCAGTCAAAAAATTTTTTAATTAAAAAAAAGGAAAAGTTTTGTTCAAAGGTGAAGTGAGGGGGAGAGGAGGGATAAACGAGGAGTTTGGGGTTAATAGACACACACTTTGTTGTTGTTGCTGTGGTTGTTCAGTCACTAAGTCCTGTGTGACTGCTCGAGACCCCGTGGACTGCAACAAACCAGGCCTTCACTATCTCCCAGAGTTTGCACAAATACATGTCCACTGAGTCAGTGATACTATCTAACCATCTCATCCTTTTGTCTTCTCCTCTTGCCTTCAGTCTTTCCCAGCATCAGGGTCTTTTCCGATGAATCGGCTCTTCGCATCAAGTGGCCAAAGTATTGAAGCTTCAGCTTCAGCATCAGACATTCCAATGAATATTTAGGCTCAATTTCCTTTAGGACTAACTGGTTTGTTCTCTTTGCAGTCCAAGGGACTATATATAAAATAGATCAGCAATAAGGACCTACTGTATAACATAGGGAACTACATATTTGGTCTTTCATAATAACCTATAAGGGAAAGGAATCTGAAACAATATAGATATATGTGTATAACTGGATCACTTTGCTATATACTTGAAACTAGTACAACATTGTAAATCAACAATACTTCTATTTTTTGAAAAGGTGAAATTTTAATGATACATTTTATTTGGCTTAATGTATCTAAGTCAAGGCTATGGTTTTTCCTGTGGTCATGTATGGATGTGAGAGTTGGACTGTGAAGAAGGCTGAGCGCCAAAGAATTGATGCTTTTGAACTGTGGTGTTGGAGAAGACTCTTGAGAGTCCCTTGGACTGCAAGGAGATCCAACCAGTCCATTCTGAAGGAGATCAGCCCTGGCATTTCTTTGGAAGGAATGATGCTAAAGCTGAAACTCCAGTACTTTGGCCACCTCATGCGAAGAGTTGACTCATTGGAAAAGACTCTGATGCTGGGAGGGATTGGGGACAAAAGGAGAAGGGGATGACAGAGGATGAGATGGCTGGATGCCATCACTGACTCGATGGACATGAGTCTGAGTGAACTCCGGGAGTTGGTGATGGACAGGGAGGCCTGGCGTACTGCCATTCATGGGGTCTCAAAGAGTCGGACACAACTGAGCGACTGATCTGATCTGATCTGATCTAAGACATTATAATTTTGATATGTAAACAGCTTTTTAAATACTAATGAGACATTTTACATTCGTTTTTCTATATACTAAGTGTTTAAACCTCAGTGTGGTATTTTATAGCAGTTTCAGTGTGGACATTAAATTTTTAACAGTTAAAGTGAAACGGAATCCCATTGAAACAATCAAACTGTTTTCACAGATAGTTTACACCACTTCAGTTTTTAAATTAAATGTCAATTAGTTAAAGTTAAATAAAATTTAGAATATACTCCCTTCTGGGCACTGAGCACATTTGCAGCATTCAGTAGCAACACATGACCAGTGGCTCTGATTTTGGGCAGCGTGGTCCCAAAGTGCAAACCCTCACAGGTCATGTGACCTTGCCCACATTACTGAAGCTCTCTGAACCTCCTGCCATCACGTACAGAACAGGCGATGATACAGTAGCTATTTTGTGGGTTAAATGAAGTCAACTGGTCCACAGTATACGCTTTATAAATTGTAGCTCTTGTTACTCTGGGGCAATTTCTTGTCTTTCCAATGGAGGAATTCCTGGTTAGAAAGGAGACTGAATTGACATTTAGGGAACACGTACTGTGTGCCTGCCCTGAGCTGCAGATGGCCCATCTCAAACTTCCCAGGAAACGTTCACAATGGGAGTTGTCACCTCCACGCACCCGGCCCCATGTGCTCTCCCAGGCTGCTGAATGAAGCTGGCCTCCTGCCTTCTGGAGGGGCCGCTGCCAACAGAAACCCTGGGAAATACAGCGGAGCATTTCAGTTACCATCAAAGACGCCTGCCTGAGAGGCTGTCTGCTGGCCTTCCTGCCACTTTTCCCTCTTTCCCTTCTTCCTTCCCTTCCCCTCTCTTTCCCTCTCTACCGTCCCCTCTCTCTCTCCCTCCCCCTTTGCCCTAGAGCTGCCTCCTGCATCTGTTGAGACCATCCCTTATCTCAGCGATTTTTTCAACAGGGTGTTTTTCTCCCCATAGGGAACAAGGGATGGCAGACCGTGACTCAAATCCACTCTTAAAGCTGGGAGAGTGGGGACCTTCCCCAAGCCCCCTCCCTGTCTAGACTCAAGTTTCCTGAGACATGAATAATTAGAGAAACCCGAGCCATGGAACTTCCAGAAAAAATCCAGCTGATTTCTTCAGCCTCCCAGATGTTCTTGCAGGAGGTGGGAACAGAGCTTATCCACAGATCGTGGTGGAAAGAGCTTGGATGTTGGGGTCTGAAAGGCTGGGTTCCCCCCTCTTAACCTCTTAACCTCTTGTGAGCTTGGACAAGTTTAATTGCTCTGAGTCCAGTTTCTTCATCTGTAAAATGAACATACTGATCCCCTCCTGAGAGGTTGAATCATTGGCCCCATGCGTGGCATGTAGTCCTCGCATGTAGTCCCAGCATGTAGTCCCAGCATGTAGTGGTGATTGTTATCACTGGGCTGTCAAGGAGTTGACAGCAAGACCTGTGGCTTGCTCCACCTCATTCACAGCTCCATCCCCAATGCAAGAGCAGCACAGTATGTGCTGCACAAGTATTGCATGTATAAAAATAACTATTTTCATATAATGACACTAAGTCCCCCCCCCAAGAAAAATGAAAACATGCATGTTACTTCCTGACAGCCAGGGCTGGGATGAGGGTAAGGTGAGATACTCTCCTTTAGTACAAAATTTAAGGGGGCCCCAGGAAACCCAGTCATCATGATAAAAAATATTTTGGTGCAGTATTCTAAGAAATCAAAAGGAATGCAAACATATCCATGAAGAATGAAAAAAATCAAAGTTTTTAAAAAAGGCAAGGTCATAGATAATCAACAAGGACCTACTTATGGCACAAGGAACTCTACTCAATATTCTGTAATAACCCATATGGGAAAAGAATCTGAAAAAGGATGGACATATGTTTATGCATAACTGAATCACTTTGCTGTACACCTGAAACAAACACAACATTGTAAATCAAGTGTGTGCGTGCTGGGTCGCTTCAGTCATGTCCAAGTCTTTGTGACCCTATGGACCCACCAGGCTCCTCTGTCCATGGGATTCTCCAGGCAAGAATACTGGAGTGGGTTGCCATGCCCTCCTCCAGGGATCTTCCTGACCCAGGGATCAAATCCTTGTCTCCTGCGGTCTTGCATTGCACACAGATTCCCCGCTGAGCCACTGGGGTAGCCCAAATCAAATAAACTCCAATATAAAGTAAAAATTAAATTTAAAATCTAAAAGAAAAAAAATAAGACAAGGCCAGTATTACCAATATTTCCTTTGTCTCCAGCTCCACATAGTACTGCCAGCCATGGTCTAAAGGCTTTTCAAATATTAACCCATTCTATCCTCATACTATACCTATGAAGTATACACTTCAAATACTAACCATTCAATGCTTATGATAACCTGTGAGGTAACTACTAGTGTTCAGATGAGGAAAAGGGGGCCTAGAGAAGTGATAAATTTGCCTCAGGTGGTTCAGCTCCTAAGTGGCAGAGCTGGGACTTGAACCCACCACTCTGACCTGAGAGACCCAGTTCCCACCCCATTTAGGTCTGTCTATGATACAGCTCTGCCCACTGGGTAATTTTCTTTTTTACTTTTTATCTGCATCACATCTTTGTTGTAGGTCTTGGGATGTTTCATTGCAGCACATGGATTCTCTAGTTGCTCCATGGCAGATGGGATCTTAGTTCCCCAACCAAGGATTGAACCTGTGTTCCCTGCATTACAAGGTAGATTCGTAACCGCTGGACCACAGGGAATTCCACCTCTTCCCAAACTAGGACTTATATCATGAGATCATGTGCTTCGGTGGTTGAGCAGGTTGTCCTGTTATTTGAATCACAGACATGCACCATGTCTGCAGGCTGGGTTCCACAGACACAGAAATAACCTCATAAGGGCAGTTCCCTGGCACCAGGAGAGCAGGGCTCCTGTCAGCTGCTCCTCCAGGCCTGGACAAGGGCTCCATGAGGCTGGAGAGGGCGTGACTAACTCGACTTTAGCTGGGAGGTTACTTGAAATGCAGAGGCGTTTCCTGCCTCCCATCATGTGACAACTGACGCACCTTTGAGAGATGAGTAAGCGCTTGTCGGCTGAAGAATACAAAGCAGTCATGTCCCCATTTGACACCCACAGAATACTCAGCTCAAAGTGATTTTTACCAAAGGCATGAAACTCAAGGGTAAAAGACCACTCAGTGTTCACTTCCGGTTCTTCGTGGGTTAGCAGACAGCCCTGAACTCTCCCCTCAGGATCCTTCTGGAGCAGCATGAGATGAGAGGAGTGGAATCAGACAAGACTGTCTGTGCTTTCTAAGCTGGCTGAGCACGGGCTAGGCACATAGTCCTGAGTCTGTTTCTTTATCAATAAAATAGGGATTGGAAAATCCCATGGACAGAGGAGCCTGGTGGTCTGCAGTCCATGGGGTCGCAAAGAGTCAGACACGACTGAGCGGCTTCACTTTCACTTTTCACTTTCATGCATTGGAGAAGGAAATGGCAACCCACTCCAGTGTTCTTGCCTGGAGAATCCCAGGGATGGGGGAGCCTGGTGGGCTGCCATCTCTGGTGTCGCACAGAGTTGGACACGACTGAAGCAACTTAGCAGCAGCAGTGATGCCAACCCCACAGATGTGGGGACTAAATGTACTAAGTGAACATAAAGCAGCCAGCACAGTACCAGGCTTGTGGAAAGCACTCTGTAAATGGTAACTACTACCATTACTTTCAAAACTAGGTTGCAATAGCCATTGTTAAATGTAACCTGCTGCTGCAGCTAAGTCACCTCAGTCATGTCCGACTCCTAGAGACCCCATGGACTGCAGCCCACCAGGCTCCTCCGTCCATGGGATTTTCCAGGCAGGAGTACTGGAGTGGGGTGCCATTGCCTTCTCTGTGAGGTACTGCCTTATTTTGTAAATGTAAGGCAGTACCTCAGTCCTTGATGAGAAACGATCATTAAATGGCCTGTTTGAGGCAATGAAGTAGTAACTTCATTGAAAAACTAAAGTGCAAAGACATCGTGGGACTTCCCTAGCAGACCAGTAGATAGGAGTCCACGCTTCCACTACAGGGGGCATGGGTTCTATCCCTGGATGGGAAACGAAGACCCCACATGCTGGGATGTGCCCAAAAGACAAATAAATAAAGCACAAAGGCATCGTTACCTGAAAAGTCAGAAAAACTCATTGATTCTACCCCCCAGGGATTCTGCTTACGTTAGTCTGGAGACTCCTGGCATCATTACTTTGTAAAGTCTTCCCAGGAGACTTCATGAGCAACCATAGTGAGTGAAACCACTCAGTCATGCCCCAGTCTTTATGACCCCATGGACTGTAGCCTGCCAAGCTCCTATGTCTATGGAATTCTCCAGGCCAGAATACTGGAGTGGGTAGCCATTCCCTTCTCCAGGGGATCTTTCCAACCTAGGACTGAACCCAGGTCACCCGCATTGCAGGCAGATTCTTCACCATCTGAGCCACCCGGGAAGCCCAACCATGGGTGAGGACCACCAAGAAACTGGGGGGGAGGGGTGAATTTGGGGAAGGGGTTTTGGTGGGAGTGGGTGTGGCTGACAACGAACTGGTAGTAAATCCAAGGATGTTCACTAGACTCATTATTCAACCACAATACCTTCATGCTTTATGCACTTTCTATATAAATGCTATATTTCATAGAGTCTTACTTTTTATTATGGAGAATTTAAAACATACACTAAGGCTTCCCTGGTGCCTCAGACGGTAAAGAATCTGCCTGCAATGCAGGAGACCTGGTTTGATCCGTGGGCTGGGAGGATTCCCTGGAGGAGGGAATGGCTACCAACTACAGTATTCTTGCCTGGAGAATCCCCAAGGACAGAGGAGCCTGGCAGGCTACAGTCCATGAAGTTGCAAAGAGTTAGACACAACTGAGCAACTAACACTTTCACTAAAGCATACACTAAGTAAACAAGTGCATAAATGCATCTCCCATGCCACCACTCAGGCCCCCAAATATCCAACAAGTGTTCAAATAAGTGTCATACTTTTTTAAAAAACTTTTTTTTTTCAGAATTTAAAGAAGGTCTGTACTTTTGTTATGGGCTGATTTGTCTTCCAGGTCTTATATCTCAGCACTTCTCACACTTTTACATGCACATGAATTTTCTGGGGATCTTGTTAAAATATAGATTCTAATCATGTAGGTTTAGGGCAGGGCCTGAGAGTCTCCATTTCTGACATAGTCCCAGCACGTGATACCGATACTGAGTGTCTGAGGACCACACTTTAAGTAGCAAAGTTCTATTTCATAATAAGAGGAAATGTTTTTTAAAGTCATGCTGATGTCTTTGGGCTGGCCCAGGGATTTGGCAGACAAAGCCCTGCTGGCTGGGAGGGACTGTCACCTTCCCATGAAATGCAATTGATAATCATGCCTGCTGTGGGTGTTTAAATGCCAAAGGCATCACCTGAGCTCCCAGAATTGGTATCTGACACCCTGACCATCCAGAGGTTCATCCTGGCAGGGTCCGGTCCTCCTGAATCCAGAGGTCACAATCCTCAGAGCCTCCGAAGAACATTGATTTGTTCAGTTTCTGGCAGGCAGACAGAAACGCATGCTGTGGAAATAAAGCAGTTACCTTTTCTTGCAGTTATAGGTTTAATTAAAAAGCCCTGTGCTGCCAGATTCAAAGCACCCTCCACTGATCTGCGAGACCTATTGATTGCTTAGCTCTCCCCGCAAGACATAGTGGAGAGAAGACTTTATCTTCCTTTAATCAGACTTTCTTCCCTCAGATCCAGTCCTGACAGGGCTGCTGCCTTCTCCTCACCCGCTTGCGTCTCCTGGTGCTCAGCCTGCCCCGGGTACAGTGGGCGGCACCAGCGTCAGCCACAGGAGCTGGGAGGTCTGTGCCCCAGGGAACTGGCGGCATCGTCAGCATCACCATGGCAAACGTGTATGGAGCCTGCACCACATGCCAGGCACTGCGCCAAATACTACTTCAAACGCATTCTCTCTTCGGATACATTAATGTAACTCATTGTTCAGCGGGTTATGAGTCCCTGAGTGTCTGATCTCATGTCGCCTATGCCGGGCATTTGTTCTCTGTCATACCGCCCGGTTTATTTTCACCACAGCCCTTATTATTATCTGAAACCATATGTATTTCTTTTCCTACCTGATCATTGTCTCTGCCTCTAGATGGTAAATTTCATAAGGGCAGAGATTTTGCCTCCCTCATTCAGAATAGAATCCCCGGCACCTAAAACAGCCTGAGCACACAGAAAGTTCTCGATAAATGTTGAGAAGGTTCATCCATGTTGTCACATATCGCAGAGTTTCCTTTTTCTAAGGCTGAATAGTATCCCACTGTATATGTACGATACACCACATTTTCTTTATCCACTTGTCGGTTGATAGGCACAGGTTGTTTCTCTGTCTTGGTTATTGAGGATAATGCAACAGTGACCATGATGCTAAGTTGCTGCTGCTGCTAATTCACTTCAGTCGTGTCTGACTCTGTGCAACCCCATAGATGGCAGACCACCAGGCTCTGCCGTCCCTGGGATTCTCCAGACAAGAACACTGGAGTGGGTTGCCATTTCCTTCTCCAATGCATGAAAGTGAAAGTGAAAGTGAAGTCGCTCAGTCGTGTCGGACTCTTTGTGACCCCATGGACTGCAGCCTACCAGGCTCCTCCACCTGTGGGATTTTCCAGGCAAGAGTACTGGAGTGGGCTGCCGTTGCCTTCTCCGTGACCATGGGAGTGCAAATATCTCTTCAAAACCTTGACTTTTTAAAATAAATTTTATTTCTTTATTTATTTTTGGCTGGGCTGAGTCTTCATTGCTGCGTGGGCTTTTCTCCAGTTGCAACAAGCAGGGGCTACTCCCCAGTTGCAATGAAAGGGCTTCTCATTGCAACGGTTCCCCCTGTTTCAGAGCATAGCCTGGAGGGCACGCAGACTTCGGTAGTTGCTGCTTGTGGGCTTCAGTGGTTATGGCTCCTGGACTCCAGAGCACAGTCTCAGTAGTTATGACGCACAGGCCTAGTTGCTCCACAGCACGTGGGATCTCCTGCATTGGCAGGTGGATTCATTACCACTGAGCCAAGTAGGGAAGCCCCAAAATTTTGATGTTTGATTCTTTTGGATATATTCACAAAGATAGGATTGCTGGGTCATATAGAATTTCTATTTTGAAATTTTTGAAAAACCTTCACACAGCTGTTTTCCACATCAGCCGTTCTGTTTTGCATTCTCATCAATAGTGCACAAGTTTACAATTTCTCCTTATCCTTGCCAAGATTTGTTGTCTTCTTGTCGAAAGGGTAGATTTCATGTTAAATGTTCTTACCACAATAAAATACAATTTTAAATAAATACATGTGGGCTGAATCTGGTTTATCATATTCACTTTTCCTGCCAGCTTATGAGCTCACTAGTCTTATACCCATTTTACAGATGAGGAAACTGAGGTGCAGGTAGCATAGGCAACTCACACAAATGTTTGACACAGGAAGGTGTAGGGCCCAGGCTGAAACCCAAGCCTCTCTAACTCCAGCAAGGGCTCTTAACCTGGAGTCCATGAGCATGTAACCTGGAGTCAGTGAACTTGGATGGGAAAAGAACATGACCTCTTAATTTTCTGAACACCTAACTGAAATGTCCCATTTCCTTCCATGATGAGTGTCAGCAGCAAATTGTAATAGTGTCTGCAGCCCTGATGACTTTGTCACCAGTTGGAATCAAGGATACTTCCATCTCTTATTATGTTTGTTGCAGATATCTTAGAACATCATTTACACTCATCCTTTGCTTGAAATTGCAATCATAATAATGCAGCTGACCCACCACCTGATCTTACGTAGTGTGTTAGTAAAAAAACACAATTTGGCTTTGTAATACTGTGTTAACTGTAATTCAATATAATTGGTTGCCTGAAATAAGCCAGAGACCAATACTGCCTGGTCCACTTATATCTTATATGTGGAATCTTAAACACGTCAAACTCATAGTATAGAGAGTTAGAAAAGTGGCTTCCAGGGGCTGGGGGCAGGGGAAGGAGAGATTAGGGAGAGGGTATAAATGTTCAGTTATAGGATGAATAAGTTCTGAGGATCCAATATGTAGCATGGTAACTATAGCTGATAATATGGTATTATAAAATTGAAATGTGCTAAGAAGTAGAACTTAAATCTTGCCACCAAAAAAAAAAAAAAAAAAGTAAATATGCGAGGTGACGGGTGTGTTAATTAACTTAATGGTGGGAGTCCTTTCACAATGTACATGTATATCATGTATCAAATCATCACACTGAACATGTAAAATTTTACAGTTTGCTGATTAAACCTCAACAAAGCTAAATATATATTATAGGAATGTATTTACATGGTTGCCTTTGTAATCCTGTGGATTCTATGTAAAAGCACTACTCTGAGATGGAGTCCAGGCACAAAAAAGACTAAGAACCCGGCTCTGGAGGCATGCTCTGACCTCTCTTCCCGTCAAGAGTGGGGACACCAAGCCAAGCGTGGGGAAGTGACCGGGCGGACACACAGGGAGGTAGAGTCTGGGTCTCAACTAGAATCCAGGTTCTTCCACTCCCAGCCCAGCGCTTTGCAGCTGTACCACACTGCCACCTAGGGACACAAAGCGTTTCAAACCTGCCACAGCCCAGCCGACCCTGGGCAGCAGCCAAGGGATGGGCAATCTGGAGGCCGCTGACCAGTGGATGGACGAGGGCTCCAGTTCACGGGGCTGCAGTGACCTGCGTTCACCGGATCATGCAAAACAGTCATTAACTGCTCACACACTGCCCTGCTGGTGAGGATGCAAATAAGGTCAGCCACCTTGAAAAGCAACTGGGAGGATTTCCCTGGTGGTCCAGGGTTAAGAATCTGCCTGCCAATGCAGGAGACATGGGTTCAATCCCTAATCTGGGAACTAAGATCCCACATATTGTAGGACAACTAAGCCCGTGGGCCACAACTACTGAAACCTGCAGGCCTAGAGCTGGTGCTCTGCAGAAAGAGAAACCACCGCAGTGAGAAGCCTGCACACCGCGTCTAGAGAAAGCCCAGGCACAGCAATGAAGAGCCAGCACAGCCAAAAATAGAATGCTTTTTTAAAACATTTATTAAAAAAAAAAAAAAGTAAAGCAACTGAGCAATGCCTAGTAAAAGAAGGGGCTATGCATCTCATTTGACAGTGATTCCACCACCTCCACCTTCAGTGTACAACCCAGAACAGTGGGTCTCAACCCTGGATGAACACTCAAACCACCTGGAAGCTTCTAAAACTACTGTTGGGACTTCTCTGGTGTCCCAGTTGGGACACCATACTCCCAACGCACAGGATCTGGGTTCAATCCCTGGTCAGAGACCTAGAACCCCCATGCCACAATTAGGAACTGGCATGGCCAAACAAATAAATAAATATTAAAAAGAAGAAAAAACCACTGTTGCTTACCTCCGGATCAGTCTATTGAAATCTTTTAAGGTTTCAGAAAATCTTAAAATCCTGAGAAATGAATTAAGGATCTTCGGGTGTGGGGCACCAGTGTGATTGTAAAAACTTCCAGGTGATTTTCTCTGCAGCCAAGCTGAGAACCATTGATGTCAGGAATTTCTGAATGTAGGCATGACAACGTCCATGTGGTAAGCCCACTGGAGAACCCTCTGCAGGGGAAAGGAAATAGGCATAATGCACATGTCCATCAACACAGGAATAGCTTGACAGACAAAATGATGAAACACTATGCAGAAGTTAAGAGAAATTAACTCGATCTGCTTATATCAGCAAGGATTGGACTTAGAAACACAGTCAGGTGAAAAAAATCAAGCTACAAAATATTACAGCATGATGTATCTTTGGGTCTTAAAACAATCAATCCTAAAGGAAATCAGTCCTGAATATTCTTTGGGAGGACTGATGTTGAAGCTGAAGCTCCAATACTTTGGCCACCTGATGCGAAGAATGGATTCATTGGAAAAGACCCCAATGCTAGGAAAGATTGAAGGCAGGAGAAGGGGACGACAGAGGATGAGATGGTTGGATGGCATCACAGACTCAATGGACATGAGCTCTGAGAGTTGATGATGGAAGCCTGGCGTGCTGCACTCCATGGCGTTACAAAGAGTCAGACATGACTGACTGACTGAACTGAACTGATAAGATGCACACAGACTATCTGAAGGCATTTTAAGGTCCTTAAGAAGACATACCATGTTCATATCAGTGAGGGGTTGGAATTAGGGATGGAAACTAAAGAGACTTTAATTTTGTATTCTTTTTTAAGGAGAAGAAGATACTCATTCTTTACACAAGCTATTTTAATTGATTCTAAAAATTAATATATTTTAAAATAGTCCAGTACCTTCTATGTATTGTACTAGAGGTGGGAGAAATGAATCTGAATAGGAAACTTCACAGCAGATAGTCCAGAGAAGAAAGACAAAGCAGCTAGAAGTCAGGGCTTTCATCCTACAATAGGAGAAGCGCTGTGGAGGATGAGAGAAGACACTCCTAACTGTCCTGCTAAGTACTTGCTGTGTAACAAATCATGCCAACAGTCAGTAGCATAAAATAGCCCTTTTATTATGCTCATGGGCTTTTTGGATCAGGAATTCAGACAGGATAACAGTGGGAATGTTCCATGATGTCTGGAAATCTAAAGGGTTGGGGGTGACTAGGTGGCCACTGAATCACCCAGAGGCAGCCTCACTCACATCTGGTGGTTGATGCTGGCTGTCTGCCAGGAACTCCGCTGGGTTATTGTCCAGAACACCTCCAGGGGCCTCTCCATGAGGTCTCTCCATGTGGACTAATTTGGGCTTCCTCGAAGGCTGGGATTGGGCCCCAAGAAAAGATAAAAGAGTATGATGATTTCATGCTCTAGCATCAGGAGTCCCGTAGCATCACATAGCATCATTTCTGCTACACCCTTTAGAAGGAAGCAGTCACAAAGGTATGTCCAGATTCAAAGGGACAGGACATAAGTCCCAGCCCTCAATGGGAGGAGTGCCTAGGACTGTCAAGGTCACCCTGTAAGAAGAGCATGTGGGATGATACACATTGTTGCCACCATCTTTGGAAGATGCAATCTGCCACAATAACCTACCCCATGGGGTAGAAGGGATGGTGGAGAAGGAAGAACTGGACTTCCCGGACAGAATGAAATCCAAGCTGGGGCTTAAAGGACAGCTAGGAGTTGACCTGGAAAAGGACAAGATCATTCTGTGCCAAGGAAACAACAAGGGCCAAAGTCTAGTGTAAAATGAGGGCCTGTGCACAGAGCATACTTAGGAAGCCCATCACGAGTGGGCCTGGAGGAAGTGCCGCAAGTTGAAACTGAGAAGTGGACAAGGGCCAGATGGTGTGACATCTCTGAGGCCGCCTTAAGGATTTGGGTCTTCTTTTAAAATTAATTAATTATTTTTGGCTGCACTGAGTCTTCGTGGCCATGCAAGGGCTTTCTCTCATTGTAGTGGCTTCTCTTGTTGAGGAGCACAGGCCCTTAGGGCACTCAGGCTTCAGGAGTTCCAGCACTCAAGCTCATGTGCTCAGTTGCCCCATGGCATGTGGGATCTTAGTTCCCAGACTAGGGATTGATCCCGTGTCCCCTGCATTGACAGATGGATCCTTATATTGAACACTGGGCCACCAGGGAAGTCCCAAGGATTTTGGTCTTGATGCTCAAGGCAAGGGGAGCCACTGAAGTGTGTTGAGCATCTCACTGTATCCTCTAGGGTGGGTGATGAAGGAAGGGAATAAGAACAGAGGCAAAGAGGCCAGCGAGGCAGCCACGGGGTGACAGGTGACAGTGGCAGTGGAGGTAGAGAGCAGTAGACAGAGCCAACAGATGCTTTGGAGGCAAAATTGATAAATTTGCTAATGGTTTCTGTGAGGAGTAAAGAATTCAAGAATATGTCCCTTCAATGAGGCAACTTCTAGCTCTGTGGGGTCCTGGCTTGGTGGACTAATCCCAGGTCTGCACCCCTTCACATTTTCCCTGGTCCAGCACATTTTGGGTCAAGAAAATGCTGGCTAAAGAAGGAGACTTCCAGAAAGAAGACCCCAAGGTTCAGTATGTCTCAGATCAAAGACCAAAATGATCTTGGGGGAATTCTCTGGTGGTCCAATCATAAGGACTCTGCATTTTCACTGCTGTGGCCCCGGGTTCAATCCCTGGTCAGAGAACTATGATGCAAGTGGTGAGGCCCAAAACAAACAAACAAAATGATCCTCCTGGCTCACCACATCTGAGTCCCTCATGCCCCAAAACTCATTATCCTACCATGGCACCCGCTGACAATTAGTGGGAAATTGTATAGACAGCTCCTGATTGGATCTAATTTCCTTGACCTGGAGCATCGTGAATCAATTACTCTGAGTAACTCAACTTTAATGCCTTGACACCCGGCCCTCGGTGAAGGTGCCCGCCCCCCTTTCCACACATCCTTCTTTCTTCCCCATTAAATAAATTGCGAGCTGTTTGTCTACTGGGACATGGATATTTTCATTAGTGATTAAAGAAGCAGATCCGCTCATCTCCTTAGTGGTGAGTCACGGATGACTGTGGTCCCAATCCCTGCCCCAGGTATGGGTTCCAGACTTTGCCCAAGGAGTGGAGTGTCCTGCTCTGTGTCCTGGTGACCTAAAGCCAGACATCCTCAGAACAGAGCTCCCAAGGGTCAGCCACACTGAACACATTGCTCCAGGCCACAGCTCCAGGCATGAACCCTCAGCCATGACGCTCTCATTCAAGAACAATGCCAGAGGCCTGCTCCATGCTCCAGGCACTGGTCCAGAAACCCTCACCCTCAAAGAGCTGAAGTCATACAGAGAGAGATACAAAAGAAACAAAAACACATAATATGAGGGAATCCCTGGTGGTCCAGGAGTTAGGATTCAGCACTTTCACTGCCAGGACCTGGGTTCAATACCTGGTCAGGGAGCTAAAATCCTGCCAGCTGCACAGCATGCAAAAATAAACAAATACATGGTATGAAGATGGCAAGATGTCCTGTGGGAAAAATTTTCGATGAAGAAGTGGACAGGAATTCCCAGGAGGTGGGGAAAGAGAATGAGCATTGCAACTTTAAAGTGTCTTTAGGGGCTGTCTTGTTGAGAAGGTGACTTTTGAGAAAAACTGAGGGAGGAAGGGTGGAAGCCCTGGGCATGTGGAGGAGAGAAATCTAGGGAGAGGAGAGAGCACAGCACATGTAAGTGTCCTGGGGCAGGAGGTGGGGGGGGGGTGCTGGAGGAACAGGGGGGTGTCCTGGGACAAGAGATGGGTGGTTCTGGAGGAACATGGGGTGTCCTGGGACAGGAGATGGGTGGTTCTGGAGGAACATGGGGTGTCCTGGGACAGGAGATGGGTGGTTCTGGAGGAACATGGGGTGTCCTGGGACAAGAGATGGGTGGTTCTGGAGGAACATGGGGTGTCCTGGGACAGGAGGCGGGGGCTGCTGGAGCAACACCGGGGCCAGTGAAGCTGGGGAAGAGGGAGGGAGGGGACAGTAGTAAGTGGCAACAGCAGAGAGGTGATGGGGAGCTGGAGGACAGGGAGACTTTCAGGCCAGTGGGAAGGTATGACTTTGACTTTGAAGGAGATGGAAAGTCACTGGCAGTTTAAAAGATCACTCTAGTTGCTGATGCTGATGGTGATGCTAATGGTGATGATCATGGTGATGACGATAATGACGATGGTTGTGATGGACCTTCTCGTTGTCATGTTAAAGTTCTGGTTTTCTTATGTTTTGTCCAGCATCTAATCTGTTCCTCTTGTACCCTGGTGCTCCCATGGGAGGGTCCTGTTTTGAATAGCTTTTGGCTCTGACCTGCTTCAACCGAATTTCAAGACCTTTTTCTGGAGAATTTCACACTTACCTCATGACTTCCAGCCCCATTCTGTAGATCGCTGCTTCCTTTGCAAATTCTGCATTCACCTCTAAAAATTTAAAAGACAAATCTTATTGCCTCTGGTTTTCTGTTGAAATAGGAATTTGCTGGTACTTTCCAACCTCTAACCAAAATCTGAAACTTCCTGCAGTCCCAGCTGAGCACCACTTCCCTTCTACCACCTACCCCTTCTGCCCCCTAGCCAATGGCTGCCCTGACCTGGGCCTTCTTGTTGTCGGCTCCTCCCTCCTCCAGTTGTATGCCTGCATGCCAATTAAGGGGTGTCTCCTGCCACTTCCTGACCCCTAAACCCCGTGAGATCCAGCACCAGAGGCAGCCCCAACCAACAAACTCCTCTTCCTTTGCCCACACCCACCCCCATCTTCTTCCAGAATAGGTGTGTGGGGCTGGATGAATCATGTACTGAAAAAAACCTAGCACCAGGTCAGACACACCCAGGTTCCAATCTCAGCTCTGATCCAACTGGCTGTGTGGCCTCAGGCTAGTCGCTTCTCCTCTCTGACCCTGCTTTTTCAAATCACTGCTGTGCATTCACAGCTGGGCCCCCTATTTGAAATTCCACTAAGCCATGAAAGACCTCCTCAGTGTCCCAAGTCAGACCACAAAATTCCTGGATCTCCTAGATTTCAGGTGGGGAGAAATGGACTTTACCTGTTTGCCCTGCCTTGCTAAAAGAGGGTTCCTAACAGGTTCTAGCACTTGCAGGCAGGATCCCTTAACACAAGACCTCCTCCATTAATTCAGAAGAGAAGCAACTGTCAACAGGATGCTTTATCCACAAGCCAGCCTACTTCAGAGGCTTCTCAGAGAAGGAAGTACATTTGCCTAAGGCCTTAGACCCACAAAGGCACCTAACCCAGCTCTGGGAGGGACAGGAAGCCTTCCACAGGCAGCCCAGAGTTATCCAAGCAGAGCGGGGAGGGGCAGGCAAGCTGGTGCAAGGGCCTGGGAGATCAAACAGCTCTCACCTCCTAAGAGACAGACCCAATCCCAAGGCTGCAGATGCCCACTGGTCAGGATGCGGGCTTCTGAATCTGTACCCCTCCCCGGGCTCTCCCCCAGATATCAGGCCCAGGCCCAGGGATGTTTAACTTGGCAGCCCAAACTCAAAGCAGTAAAGCCAACTCTTGCTTTTCTCCCCCATGCTGTTCTTTCTCCCCTGTTTTCCCACTTTCTCAGTCTGGCTTTCATCAGAGTTTAGAATCCATGCAAGGCACTTGCTGCCAGCCGGCACCCCAGCTTCAAATGAATCCCTAGTCCTCCAGGGATGGGGCTGGGATTGTGGACAGAGAAGGGTATGGTACCCCTGGGGTCAACCAGCCAACAGGAGGAGGAGGGAGCTGGTGGGCAAGCATGAGCAACAGGAGCTCTACGGGAACCAGGCATGAGATGCAGTCCCTCCCAGGACACCCCCCAGAAGCTGCCTCTGCTAAACTCACAGAGGCCTAGTGTGCATCATGTCAATGAACTTTTGTGGTTGTTAGTGTTTTTTTAAACAGAGGATATGCCATGCTACAGGTCAGAGGCATCCAAGAAACAGAGGCCTCAGGGCAGGAAAGTCAGGGGTCAACAGCAATCCTAGAGAGGCCTTGGAGCTCCTCAGCAGTGGGGTAGAGGTAGGGCAGAAGAAGAGGCATTCAGGGACATTTTACCATGATCACAAGGTCTCAGATAACATCTAGTGTACATTAAGAAGTGAAGGGGCAGAATATAATCATAATAGAAAAAGGGTAATAATATTAGAAATGCTAGTAATAGGGGCATGACAGGCAGGCCAAGTGCTTTCCAAACAGCAAAAAGAGAAAAGCAACCTAGACACTCAATAAAAGGTACTACCAGTTATTCTCATTGTGTATATATGGTGTATATTCGTGTGTATATACATGTAAATACACGAATATTCATTGGAGGGACTGACACTGAAGCTGAAGCTCCAATATTCTGGCCACCTGATGTGAAAAGCTGACTTGCTGAAAAAGACCCCAAAGCTGGGAAAGACTGAGAGCAGGAGAAGGGGGCAACAGAGGATGAGATGGTTGGATGGCATCATTGACTCAATGGATATGAGTTTGAGCAAACTCCAGGAGCTACTGAAGGACAGGGAACCTGGTGTGCTGCAGTCCATGGGGTCGCCAAGAGTCAGACATGACTGAGCAACTGAACAATGAACATCAACATGTATATGCATATATGTATATGAATATCAATATATACATACTTCAGCATGTATGATATGCATCAGTATATATGCATGTATATATGATATTTATCACTGTCTATATATTGGTATATATACATATGTCAGCATATGTGATATACATTAGTAGAGTAACATCTCTAACTTGTTTCCTTAGGAACTTTTTTTTTTTGCCACACTGTGCGGCTTACTGGATCATAGTTCTCCAACCAGAGACTGAACACAGGCCCTGGAAGTGGAAAAGCTGAGTCCTAATTCACCAGACCACCAGGAAATTCCCAGAAACCTTTTTTTATTGAAGTATAGTTGATTTACAAAGTTGTGTTAATTTCTGCTGGAGCAGCAGAGTGATTCAGTTTTATATATATATATGTGTGTGTGTGTATATATATATATATATATATATTCCTTTTTCTATTCTTTTCCATTATTGTTCCCTGTGTTGTTCTAGGACTTTGTGGTGTACCCACTCTATATGTAATAGTTTACAACTGCTAACCCCACTGGAGAAGGAAATGGCACCCCACTCCAGTACTCTTGCCTGGAAAATCCTATGGACGGAGGAACCTAGTAGGTTACAGTCCATGGGGTCACAAACAGTCAGACACGACTGAGCAACTTCACTTTCACTTTTCACTTTCATGCATTGGAGAAGGAAATGGCAACCCACTCCAGTGTTCTTGCCTAGAGAATCCCAGGGACAGAGGAGCCTGGTGGGCTGCTGTCTATGGGGTCGCACAGGGTTGGACACAACTGAAGCGACTTAGCAGCAGCAGCAGCTAACCCCAATTCCCACCCCATCCCTCTCCTTCCGCCTCGCCTTGGCATCATCCACAGGTTTGTTCCCTGCCTCTGTGACTCTATCCTTAGAAACATATCTTCACTGAAACCTAGAATAGATACAAATCATCCAATTCAAACTTCTGAGGTTAATGAGGTTTCTCATGGGCCTGGGGGATGCCTTCAAGTTCAAGGCTTAATCAGACTTTGCAGAAGGGGTGGACTGGCCAGTGCTCCCCTCTGATACAGGGAGGACATTGATTCCCCAGTTGGATGACCTCAGGGCTTAGCAATGTTTTCAGTTCCCGTTAAGGCGGGCGGGGCAGAGGGAAAGAGAAGCAGCTCGGACTGGATGCCAGGACCTCAGCCTGACCAGTTTATTGCTCTGTTTTGCAGATGAGGAAACAAGCCCAGAAGGGTATGCTACATAATGGGGGGAAAGGATAGCTCTAAGTTGGGTGCAAGGCCAGTGAGGACGGGAACTTCCTGTGTTTTTCTTGTTCATCTCCGGAGCCTATCACGGGTGCTCAAAACCATCTGTTGGACGGAAGGATGGAGTGAACCTGTCTTCCAAACCTCGAACCAACTCTCAGCTGTCTGAAAGCCGTTGGGTGCCCACTTCCCTTCCTCCCTTCTCCTGCCTCCTCCTCTCCCCTTTGGCTCTACCCCAGCGTCTCAGCCACTCTTCAGGCTGGTCGTGGGCTAGTTCAGGACATTTGCGGTCCTGTGCTGCCACCTACAGGGAGTCTTGGGTACTGCAGAGAGAGGAGCCCTGTTTGACTCAGGTCTCACGTTATGCAGAAAAAGAAACAAGCATGAAAAGGCATTTGGCAAGGATTTGGTAAAGGCCATGGTAAATTGGGGGATGGTCTAGGTGTATAATCTGCTTTTAAAAAAGAGGAAAAAATTGGGCTAATTTAGGTACACTGGGCCCAGGGAGGTTAGGTCAGGTAGAGCACGAGAGGGCAGGAGGGAACAACCAAGGACAGAATGGAGCTTCTATCTAGGAGTCGCTTATTTCACTTCAAAACAACCATGCAACACGTGTGTCCAGGTAGCATTAATACTTTAAAAAAAGAAGAGAGGATCTGTAAAGGCAATTTGTAAAGTCTAAAACAAAAGAGCTCAATAAAACAGGAACCAACACAGGCTTAGTTGCTCCCTTGGCATGTGGAATCTTCCCAGACCAGGGATTGAACCCGTGTCCCCTGCGTTGGCAGGTGGATTCCAATCCACTCTACCACCAGTAGTCATATATGGATGTGACAGTTGGACCTTAAAAATGTTGAATGCCGAAGAAGTGATGCTTTGAAATTGTGATGCTGGAGAAGACTCTTGAGGGTCCCTCAAGAGTCAAACCAGTCAATCCTAAAAGAAATCAACCCTAAATAATGCTCATTGTAAGGACTGATGCTGAAGTTCCAATACTTTGGCCACCTGATATGAAGAGCCAATCATTGGAAAAGGCCCTGATGCTTGGAAAGATTGAAGGCAAAAGGAGAAGAGGGCAGCAGAGGATGGGATGGTGAGATAGCATCACCAATTCAATGGATGTGAATTTGAGCAGACTCTGGGAGATAATGAAGGACAGAGAAACCTGGTGTGTTGCAGACCATAGGGTGACAGAGTCGGACACAACTTAGCAGCCGAACAACAACAAAGGACGATAAATGGAAGATGAAGTTGAAAAGAATGTGGCTGAGCCAATGAGACAGATGGTGAACATCTTAAGTCTACTGGGGTTGAACACATCAGAACTGGGGGTAATCAGTACTACAGATTCTCACGCAAGATAAGAAACAGAATCATAGATCCTGGATGATTTGTCCAAGTAAACTCAACTGGGATCAGAACTAGGACCAGAATCACTACCTCCTAACGTGGATGATGACCAGCACAGGACTCAGCAATAGAGAAGAGTCTGGCAAAGTCAGACCTTGAACGATGGAGAGCCTGTCATGTGCCCACCCTGGGTCAGGTGCTGGAGTTGCCAAGACGAACAGGGAGCTCCCAGTCTGATGGTACAGCTTGATACAGAAGCAGTCATGGTGCCCTGAGATAAAGTACTACAAGACAAAGGTTATGTGAGTAAAGAAGTCTACTCTACCCTTCCACACACACACACACACAAAAACCAGGAACCAAGACAGCTCAGAAGGTCCCAGCTAGAGGGACCCAGGAACTCACACAAGGGTTCCAACCCTTGCCGCAGAGGTGTCTCTACATGAGACAAATTCTCGCAATGGAGCCTGATTATGTGGCCATCTCAGAAGTGGGGTCCAGGATTGGCAGGCCCAGCACTGCAAAGCGTCAGATAAAAGTCATTGCCCCCAAGAAAGAGATGCTGAACCCAAAAGCAACATGTGTCCCTATTTCACAGGTGAGGAAACCAAGTCTCAGTTTTGATGTGGCTGGTGTTGGTCGGGTCTTTGTGTAGGTTTCAAAAAAGAGAAACATTCTCAGGTGTCAATTACATGATCGAGAAAACCAAAGTCTCAGCCACCCAAGTCTCAACCGGCCTCTCAGAGGCTGGAACGGCTTTGGGTTACAGCCATAGCTCGAGCCACAGCTCTGTAACTCAGGGGCACCCAGCTCAGTACTCCACACTCCACCATCACAGTGACTCAGCACCTCCGGGTCTTGGCCTGTCCCTCTGCTGTCCCCACTCCTCTCTGTCTCGTTACTCACAGTTCTTGTTCATTTGTGGCTCCTACTCATCCGTCACTTTTGTTGACTCAAGGCTTCAACTTAGAACTTTCCTTCTGCGTGTCTCTACTTCTGCCCCTGACGCTGACCCTCATCCTTTCTTCATGTCTCAGATTCAAATTCTGCAGAAGAAAGGATCTAAATTGTTCCGTTGGTCCCCAGGACCCTTATGGGTTGGATTTTCCCACAATCTTCTGACAGGCCTGGATGTTGCCTGCTCTTAATGGGGTTCCATTCCTTTCCAAACAGCTGTATCCTGGGTCCTAAGTGCAAAGCGGATAACTCAGAGCAAAGAAACCCTCTGAAGGGGCTGTGGGTGTGCAGGATAGACAGGTGTGACAGGCTCTTCTACAAGCCGGCTTGTACGTGACAGGACCAGGATCTGAGCCCGGATTTTCTGATCCCAAGTCTTTCCCACCTGAGTACACAGGCTGTCCTTCCCCAGGGGATCAAGAAATAATAAGAACTAATACTGACTGAGCACCATATGGCAAGCACCATTCTAGCTTTCCACTGAGTATCTCAGTCCTGACTGCAATCCCTCTTTAATTGTGCTCATTTCACAGAAAAGAAAATTCATCTATAAAGACTAAATTACAGGCTCAAAGTTATATTCCTAGTAAGTGGCAAAAGGTGATCTGAACCCAAGCCTATTTGAGTTTATAAAGGAAAATAAAAAGGAATACAGAGAGAGCCCTTTGCTGGTAGGAAGCTAAAACTGCCTAGATTTGAACCTTCCAATATGGAACCCCTAACCAAATGTGCTACTGAGCGCCTGGTAAATGTCTGGTCCAAAGTGATGCACTGTGACTGTAAAATACACAGTGGATTTCAAGGATCTGTTACCAGAATAGACCTGAGATATCTCATTTATGATGTTTAACACCAAATGAGAATAATGTTTACCTTTTAGGAGAGTGAATGACTTCTGTGGGCATCAGCTCCATTAGCAATAATACCAGCTTAAGGGGTGGTAGTAATTTCTATATAGTAACATTGTATATTATATACTGATCAAACTCTATACTTAATTTATTTCAATAAAAAGTCCCATAAAAATAATGGTTTACATTGATTGCAGCTTTAAATGATACTATTTAGGACATTTTGAGTCCAATAAAATACATTAGTAAAATTAACTTTACCTATGTCTTTTAGCTTTTTATTTTATATTGGAGTGTAGTTGATTAACAATGTTGTGTTCATTTCAGGTGTACAGCAAAGTGATTCAGTTATACAGTGTGTGTGTGTTTGTGTGTGTGTGTGTGTGTTTACACGTGCACCCTTAGTCACTCAAGTCTTGTCTGACTCTTTGTGACCCTATGGACTATAGCCTGCCAGGCTCCTCTGTCCATGGGGTTCTCCAGGCAAGAGTACTGGAGTGGGTTGCTGTGCCCTCCTCCAGGGAATCTTCCCAACCCAGGGATTGAACCCATGTCTCCTGCGTCTCCTGCCTTGAAGGCAGATTCTTTACCCACTGAGCCACCTGGGAAGCCCATATATATACATGTATCCTCTTTCGAATCCTTTTGTATTTAGGATGTTACATAATATTGAGCAGAGTTCCCTGTGCTAAGTGTAGGCTTTTGTTGGTTAGTTGGTTATCCATTGTAAACATAGCAGTGTATACCTGTCAATCAAACTCCCTCCCTATACCTTCCCCACCCTCCCTACTGTAACCTTAAGGTTATGGTCTTTTTACTTTTTAAAACATGTAATTCACATGCCATACAACTCACTCATGTAAAATACGCAACTCGTTGGTTTTTAATCTATTCACAAAGCTCTGCCCCCGTCACTATGATCAATTTTAGAACACTTTCACCACTCCAAAAAGAAATCCTGGACCCATTAGCAGTCACGCCTCTCCCCATTTCCATTTTCCCTCAGCCCTTGACAATCACTAGTCTACTTTTGGTCTCTATAAATTTGCCTATTCTGGACATTCCATAGAAGTGGAATCATACAGTGCAAGGTCTTTTAGATCCGGCTCCCTTCACTCAGCACATTTTGAAGGTTTATCCATTTTATACCATGTGTCAATACTTCATTTAATTTTATTGTCAAATAATATTCCCTTCTATGGATATGCCACATTTTGTTTATCTATTCGTCAGTTACTGAACACTTGAATTGTTTCCACATTTTGGCAATTATGAGTAAAACTGCTATGAACATTCATGTGCAAAATTTTGTGCGGACAAGCATTTTCATTTCTCTGGATCTTTTAACTTTTCTAAATGAGGTTATCAGATAATTATAAACCACACATATTGCTGGCATTATATTTCTGTTGGAGAGCACAGGCCTAGATCTTTCACCCTGGTTCAAATAAATTGTTAAAATACTTGTGAACACAGCAGAGGAAGGAGAGGGTAGGACAAAATGAGAAAGTAGCATTGGCATATCTACACTATCATGTGTGAAACAGGTAGCTAGTGGGAAGCTGTTATAGAACACAGGGAGGCCAGCCTGGCACTCTGTGATGACCTAGAGGAGTAGGATGGGAGGGGGAGGCTCGAGAGCGAAGGGATATATTATAATGATGACTGATATGCATTATTATCCAGCAGAAATCAATAGAACATTGTAAAGCAATTATCCTCCAATTAAAAAAAAGAAAATACACAGACACCACGGGAGACTATTGGCTAACTCTGACATCATCTCTCGCCCCGTCAGAGCTAAGTGGCTCCCAGCTTGACAATGGACCAGCAAACTAGGAGACAATTTTCATCAGTCTGAAGCCTACCAAGCAACTCCAAAAATTCCAGAGATCCAACAATCACTCCATCAAGTTTGCAAGCTCAACATGGGCAGTTAGGCACTTGAAGTGGGCATCTTTCCATGACAGAAAGCTGGATGTCTAACAAATAGGATACACCCTGAGGGACTTCACCTACGAAAATTGATCTAGCTCTCCGTTTCATCTGCACCGTTTCCCCATGAAACACCAAGAGTGTGTGGCCTGAGTTTCTGGGTGGCCTGGATTCTTTGGTGCCCAGTTAAAAATAACTACAGTTACAACAATGTGTTAATAGACACAAAATATAAAAAGAGGTAAACTGTGATATCAAAAACATCAAAGGGAAAGAGTAAAAGGGTAGAGCTTATGTTTTCCATCAAAGGTAAGTTATTACTAGCTTTACGGACTTCCCTGAAGGTCCAATGGTTAAGACTCCATGACCACCTGCAGTCCATGCAGGTTCAGCCCCTGGTCTGGGAACTATTAGATCGGTGCAAAAGTAACTGTGGTTTTGCACTGCTGAATTTGCCATTTGATATTGGAATACATTCTTAAATGTGGTTATCTTATGCATCATCTTAATGCACATTTCTTACTTTATTTTTTTTTTGCTAATGACTTATTACTTGCTATGTATTTTACATTTATCTCAGACTATGGAAATAATGTTAGACAAAAAGTAAATTAGAGCTATTTTCTGAATCGAGTTCAAAATGGGTCATAAACCAGCAGAGACAACTCACAATATCAACAACACATTTGGCCCAGGAACCGCTAATAAACATACAGTGCAGCGGTGGTTCAAGAAATTTTGTAAAGGAGACAAAAGCCTTGAAGATGAGAAGCACAGTGGCCAGCCATCGGAAGTTGACAACAACCAACTGAGAGCAATCATAGAAGCTGATCCTCTTACAACTACCAAAGAATTCAACATCAACCATCATATGGTCATTCGGCATTTGAAGCAAATTGGAAAGGTGGAAAACCTCGACAAGTGGGTGCTTCATGAGCTGCCTGAAAATCAAAAAATAACCATCCTTTTGAAGTGTCCTCTTCTCTTATTCTACACAACAACAATGAAACATTTCTCAATTGGATTGTGCAATAAAAAGTGGATTTTATATGACAACCAGTGATAACCGGCTCAGTGGTTGGACCAAGAAGAAGTTCCAAAGCACTCCCCAAAGTTAAATCCTTGGACTGCAAGGAGATCCAACCAGTCCATTCTGAAGGAGATCAGGCCTGGGATTTCTCTGGAAGGAATGATGCTGAAGCTGAAACTCCAGTACTTTGGCCCCCTCATGCAAAGAGTTGACTCATTGGAAAAGAGTCTGATGCTGGGAGGGATTGGGGGCAGGAGGAGAAGGGGACGACAGAGAATGAGGTGGCTGGATGGCATCACTGACTCGATGGACGTTGAGTCTGAATGAACTCCAGGAGTTGGTGATGGACAGGGAGGCCTGGCGGGTCAGGGTCGCAAAGAGTCAAACACGACTGAGCGACTGAACTGAACTGAAAAAAAGGTCATGGTCACTGCTTGCTGGTCTGCTGCCTGTCTGATCCACTAGTTTTCTGAATCCCAGCAAAACCATTACACCTGAGAAGTAGGCTAAGCAAATTAATGAGATACACAGAAAACTGCAACACCTGTAGCTGGCACTGGTCAGCAGAAAGGGCCAAATTCTTCTCCAGGACAACACCCAACCACACATCCCACGAGCAAGGCTTCAAAAGTTGAACAAATCGTGCCACAAAGTTTTGCCTCATCTGCCATATCCACCCGGCCTCCTGCCAACCAACTACCACTTCTTCAGACACCTTGACAACTTCTTACAAGGAAAATGCTTCCACAACCAGCAGGGGGCAGAAAATGCTTTCCAAGAATCCATCGAATCCTGAGGCATGGATTTTTGTGATACAAGAATAAACAAACTTATTTCTCAATGGCAAAAAATGTGTTGATTGTAATGGTTTCCATTTTGATTAATAAAGATGTGTTGCTGCTGCTGCTGCTCAGTCGCTTCAGTCATGTCCGACTCTGTGCGACCCCAGAGATGGCAGCTTACTAGGCTCCTCTGTCCCTGGGATTCTCCAGTCAAGAATACTGGAGTGGGTTGCCATTTCCTTCTCCAATGCATGAAAGTGAAAAGTGAAAGTGAAGTCGCTCAGTCGTGCCCGACTCTTAGCGACCCCATGAATCGCAGCATGCCAGGCCTCCCTGTCCATCACCAACTCCTGGAGTTCACCCAGACTCATGTCCATCGAGTCAGTGATGCCATCCAGCCATCTCATCCTCTGGCATCCCCTTCTCCTCCTGCCCCCAATCCCTCCCAGCATCAGAGTCTTTTCCAATGAGTCAACTCTTCGCATGAGGTGGCCAAAGTGCTGGAGTTTCAGCTTTAGCATCATTCCTTCCAAAGAAATCCCAGGGCTGATCTCCTTCAGAATGGACTGGTTGGATCTCCTTGCAGTCCAAGGGACTCTCAAGAGTCTTCTCCAACACCACAGTTCAAAAGCATCAATTCTTCAGCGTTCAGCCTTCTTCACAGTCCAACTCTCACATCCATACATGACCACAGGAAAAACCATAGCCTTGACTAGACGAACCTTTGTTGGCAAAGTAATGTCTTGGCTTTTGAATATGCTATCTAGGTTGGTCATAACTTTTCTTCCAAGGAGTAAGCGTCTTTTAATTTTATGGCTGCAGTCACCATCTGCAGTGATTTTGGAGCTCAAAAAAATAAAGACTGACACTGTTTCCACTGTTTCCCCATCTATTTCCCATGAAGTGATGGGACCAGATGCCATGATCTTCGTTTTCTGAAGGCTGAGCTTTAAGCCAACTTTTTCACTCTCCTCTTTCACTTTCATCAAGAGGCTTTTTAGTTCCTCTTCACTTTCTGCCATAAGGGTGGTGTCATCTGCATATCTGAGGTTATTGATATTTCTCCTGGCAATCTTGATTCCAGCTTGTGCTTCTTCCAGCCCAGCGTTTCTCATGATGTACTCTGCATATAAGTTAAATAAGCAGAGTGACAATATACAGCCTTGATGTACTCCTTACCTATCAATAATCACTTTAAATGTAAATTGATTAGATTATCCAATCAAAAGGAATAGAGTAGCTAATGGATACTTAAAAAAAAAAAAAAAACAAGATCCAATATAAGTAGCCTACAAGAGTTTTACTTCAACCTTAAGGACATACATAGTTGAATGTAAAGAAATGGAAAAAGATATTCTATATAAATAGAAACTAAAAGAGAGCAGGGGTACTTATATCAGACAAAATAGATTTGTCTGTAACACGAGACAAAGAAAGTCCTTGTGTAATGATAAAGAGATCAACCCATCAAGAGGGAATAACACTGTAAATACATAAACACCAACAGTGAATCACCTAAATATATTAAACAAATATTAATATATCTGAAGGCAGAATAACAATGCAACAATAGTAGGGACTCCAATACTCCACTTCAGCAATGGATAGATCATTCAGACACAAAATTAAAAGGAAATATTGGACTTGAACTACAATTTATATACCAAATGGACATAACGGATATCTATATAACAGTCCATGCAGACTTTCCTGTTGGTACAGTGGATAAGAATCCACCTGCCAATGCAGGGGACATGGATTTGACTCCTGGTCCAGGAAGATTCCACATGCCACAGAGCAACTAAGCCCATGTACCCCAATACTGAGCCCACACTCTAAAGCCCATGAACCACAACTACTGAGCCCATGAGCCGAGAGCCTGTGCTCTGTAACAAGAGAAGCCACCACAGTGAGAAGCCTGTGTACCCAGTGAAGAGTAGCCCCCACTGACTGCAACTAGAGAAAGCCCACATGCAGCAGCAAAGACCCAGCACAGCCAAAAGTGAAAATAAATTAAATAAATTAAAAAAAAAAAAAACAGTCCATCCAACAGCAGCAGAATACACATTATTCTCAGTGCACATAAAACATTCTCCAGGATAGATCAAATGTTAGGTCACAAAACAAGTCTTCACAAAGTTAAGTTGCTGAAATAAAATCAAGTATCATTTCTAACTACAAATGGAATGAAAATGGAAATCAATAATTGGGAAAAGTGGAAATTTCACAAATATGTGGAAATTAAAAAACACTCCTAAAAGATCATTGGGCCAGATAAACCAAATAGAAAAAAAAAAAAAAAAAAACTTAAATGAAAATGAAAATACAATATATCAAAATTTATTGGATTCAGCAAAAGCAATTCTAACTAAATGGCTCCATTAAGAAAAAGAATAATGTTAAATAAACAATCTAAAATAACAATAATGTTAAATAAACAACCTCACACCTCAAAAAATTAGGAAAAGAACAAATTAAGCCCACAGTTAGCAAAAAGGAAGGAAAGGACAAAGAGAAGAACAGAGATAAATGATATAGAGATGATAAAAACAACAGAAAAGATTGATGAAACTAAAAGTTGTTTTTTTTTTTAAGATAAATTTAACAAAAATTTACCTAGACTAAAAGAGGAGTGGAAGAGAAAAGACTCAAATCATAAAATCAGAAATGAAAGAGAAGACATTACAACTGATATAAAAGAAATTTAAAGGATCTAAGTAGTCTTATCAGGGAAGGCAATGGCACCCCACTCCAGTACTCTTGCCTGGAAAATCCCATGGACGGAGGAGCCTGGTGGGCTGCAGTCCATGGGGTCGCTAAGAGTCGGACACGACTGTGTGACTTCACTTTCACTTTTCACTTTCATGCATTGGAGAAGGAAATGGCAACCCGCTCCAGTGTTCTTGCCTGGAGAATCCCAGGGACGGGGGAGCCTGGTGGGCTGCCGTCTATGGGGTCGCACAGAGTCGGACATGACTGAAGCGACTTAGCAGCAGCAGCAGCAAGTAGTCTTATGAATACGTATGTGCCAAAAAAAATGCACAACCAAGAAGAAATGGATAAATTCCAAGAAACATACAACCTACCAAGACTGAATCCTGAATAAATAGAAAATCTGATCATATCTACGACTACTAAGGAGACTGATCAGTAATCAAAAGTATACCAAGAAGGAAAAGACAAGGAACAACCTGTAAGCAGTGAATTTTATGCTATGATCCAGCAATCCCACTCCTGGGCATATATATATCCAGACAAAACTACAACTCAAAAAGATTACATGCACCCCTATGTTTATAGCAGTACTATTCACAATAGCCAAGACAGAAATAATCTAAATGTCCGTCTACAGAAGAATGGATAAAGATGACATCGTTCGTATATACAATGGAATACTACTTTGCCATAAAAAAGAACAAAATAATGCCATATGCAGCAATATGGATGCAACTAGAGAGTATCATACTAAGTTAGGAAAGAGAAAGACAAATACCATATGATGTCATTTACATGTGGAATCTAAAATAGCACACAAACGAACCAGAAAGAGAATGATAGACATAGAAAACAAACTGGTGGTTACCATGTGTCAGAGGGTTAGGGGAGGGATGCTATTGGGATTAGCTGATGTAAACTTTAATATATATAATAGATAAACAACAAGGTCCTCCCTTATAGCACAGAGATCTATATTCAATATCCTATGATAAAAAAAAACCATAGTGGAAAAGAATATTTTTTAAAAAAATGAATGTACATATATATTCATATATATATAATATAGTACATTATGCACACACACATACATATATATATTATTTATATATAAAACTTAATTGCTTGGCTGTACAGCAGTAATTAACGCAACATTTTAAATCAACTATTCTTCAATTTTAAAAAATAGTGAATTCTACCAAACATTTAAAGAATAATTAACACCAATCCTCTTCAAGGGTTTCTCTGATAGCTCAGTTGGTAAAGAGTCCACCTGCAATGCAGGAGACGCCAGTTCGATTCCTGGGTCGGGAAGATCCACTGGAGAAGGGATAGGCTACCCACTCCAGTATTCTTAGGCTTCCCTCGTGGCTCAGCTGGTAAAGAATCTGCCTGCAATGTGGGATACCTGGGTTCAAGCCTTGGGTTGGGAAGATCCCCTGGAGAAGGGAAAGGTTACCCACTCCAGTATTCTGGCCTGGAGAATTCCATGGACTGTATATCCATGGGGTCGCAATGAGTTGGACACAACTGAATGACTTTCACTTTCTTTCACTTTGCTGCTGCTGCTGCTAAGTCGCTGCAGTCGTGTCTGACTCTGTGCGACCCCATGGATTGCAGCCTACCAGGCTCCTCCATCCCTGGGATTCTCCAGGCAAGAACACTGGAGTGGGTTGCCATTTCCTTCTCCAGTGCATGAAAGTGAAAAGTGAAAGTGAAGTCGCTCAGTCATGTCTGACTCTTAGCGACCCCATGGACCGCAGCCTACCAGCCTCCTCCGCCCTTGGGATTTTCCAGGCAAGAGTACTGGAGTGGAGTGCCATTGCCTTCTCCATTCTTTCACTTGAATCCTCCTCAAACTTTTCCAGAAAATTGAAAAGGAGGGAACACTTCCAAACTCATTTCACAAGCCCAGCATTACCCTGATTTAAAAAAAAAAAAAAAGCCAGAAAAGGACACTACAAGAAAAGAAAGTTACACAGCAATATCCTTGATGAGCATAGATTCAAAAATCCTCAGTGAAATACAAGCAAACCAAATTTAATAGCACATTATAAGGACCACATGCCATGATCAAGTGGGATTTATCCCTAGTTTGTAAGTATGGTTCAGCATACACAAGCCATTCAATGAGACATATCACAGTAATAGAATGAAGGATTGTGTGATCATCTCAACAGATGGGGGAAAAGTATATGACAACATTCAACAACCTTTCATGATTCAAAACTCTCAAAAGATTGGTGTTGAACAAATATGTGTCAACATAATAAAGGCCGTATACAACCAGTCCATTCTAAAGCAGATCAGCCCTGGGATTTCTTTGGAAGGAATGATGCTAAAGCTGAAACTCCAGTACTTTGGCCACCTCATGCGAAGAGTTGACTCATTGGAAAAGACTTTGATGCTGGGAGGGATTGGGGGCAGGAGGAGAAGGGGACGACAGAGGATGAGTTGGCTGAATGGCATCACCAACTCGATAGACATGAGTTTGAGTGAACGCCGGGAGTTGGTAATGGACAGGGAGGCCTGGCGTGCTGCAATTCATGGGGTCGCAAGGAGCTGGACATGACTGAGCGACTGAACTGAACTGACTGATGACAAGTCCACAGCTAACATTGTACTCAATGGTGGAAACCTAACAGCTTTTCCTCTGAGATGATGAACAAGAAAAGGATGCCTATTCTCACCACCCCTATTCCACTTAGTACTGGAAGTTGCAGTCAGAGTAATTAGACAGGAAAAAAGTCATCCAAATCAGAAGGAAGAAGTTAAATTTTCTCTGTTTGCAGATAACATAATATACAGAAAACCCTAAGACTCCACCAAAAAATCATTAGAACTAATAAATGAGGTTAAGTTGCAGGATACATCCATATGCAAAAATCAGTTACATTCTATACACTAAAAACAAACTATCTGAAAGAGAACTTAAGAAAGTAATTCCACTGACAAGAGCCATCAAAAACAATAAAATACCTAGGAATAAACTTAACCAAGGATGTAAAAGACTGGGTTTTTTGTTTGATTTTGTTTTGGTTTGGTTTTTTGGGGTCTGGGGAGGGAGGTGATTGGTTTTTTTTGTTTTTTTTGGCCATGCCACAGGGCTTGTGGGATCTTAGTTTTCAGACCAGGAATTGAGCCTGGGCAGTTGGCAGTGAAAGCATTGAATCCTAACCACTGGACCACCAGGGAATTCCTTTGAAAGTTTGGTTTGCTGAAAACTAGAAAACATTGATGAAAGAAATTGAACAAGATACAAACAAATGAAAAGGTATACCATGTTCATGGAATGGAAAAATTAACATTGTCAAAATCTCCATACTACCCAAAGTAATCTACAGAGTCAACATAATCTGTATCAAAATTCCAAAGACATTTTTCACAGAAATAGCAAAAAAGAATCACAAAAGTTGTGTCAAAACACAAAAGATCCTGAGGAGCCAAAGCAATCTTGAGACAGATGATCTAAGTTTCAGGTATCACATGTCTCAATTTCAAACTCTATTACAAAGCTATAGTAATCAAAACAGTATGGAACTGGCATAAAAACAAACATATAGACTAATGCCACAGAATAGAGAGTCCACATATATAATTAACTAATCTTTGACAACAGCACCAAGAACATACAATAGGAAAAGACAGTCTCCTCAGTGAATGGTTTTGGAAAAACTGGGTAGCCATGTACAGAAGAATAAAATAGGGCCCCTATTTTACAATACTCACAAAAATTAACTTGAAATAAATTCAAGATGTAAATGTAAGATCTGATGGAATATCATATATTTGTGTGTACAGACTCATTAACATACACACATTCTTAATAAATTTTGAGCTTTTAGAAGTGGGATATATTTATAAATACACTTTTGTCACCCAATTTTCACCTCTCCTATTCCCTCTTCTTTACTGTTTTTAATAGCATTTTTCTGTCATTAAATCTTCTATATCATTTTATTTCTTGCATACTATTTCTTGCTCTGAATAAATGGTAATGAATTTTTTTTAATAAATAATTAAATGTAAGACCTGAAACGGTAGAATTCCTAGGAGAAAACATATGTGGAAAACTCCTTCACATTAGTCTTGACAACGATTTTTTTTTTTTTTATGACAACAAAAAACAGTCAACAAAAGCAAGAAGAAACACCTGGGTCTACATCAAACTAAAAATCTTCTGCACAGCAAAGGAAACAATTAACAAAATGAAAAGGACATCTACAGAATAGGAGGAAATCTTTGAAAACCATCTATATGATATATTCCTAAAACATATATGGAATTCATACAACTCAATAGCAAAAAAAAAAAATCAGATTAAAAATTGGCAAAGAACTATGGAGAACAGTACAGAGATTCCTTAAAAAACTAGGGATAAAACTACCATATGATCCAGCAATCCCACTATTGGGCATAGACCCTGAGAAAACCATAATTGAAAAAGACACATGTAACACAATGTTCACTGCAGTACTATTTACAATAGGTAGGACATGGAAGCAACTTAGATGTCCACCAACAGACGAAATGGATAAAGAAGCTGCGGTACACGTATACAATGGGATATTTGTTGTTGTTGTTGTTGTTGTTGTTGTTGTTGTTGAGTTACTAAGTCATGTCTGACTCTTTGCAACCCCATGGACTGCAGCATGTCAGACTTCCCTGTCCTTCACTATCTCCTGGAGTTTGCTTAAATTGACTTCTATGCAGAGTACATCATGAGAAATGCTGGACTGGAAGAAACACAAGCTGGAATCAAGATTGCTGGGAGAAATATCAATAACCTCAGATATGCAGATGACACCACCCTTATGGCAGAAAGTGAAGAGGAACTAAAAAGCCTCTTGATGAAAGTGAAAGTGAAGAGTGAAAAAGTTGGCTTAAAGCTCAACCTTCAGAAAACGAAGATCATGGCATCCGGTCCCATCACTTCATGGCAAATAGATGGGGAGACAGTGGAAATAGTGTCAGACTTTATTTCTTTGGGCTCCAAAATCACTGCAGATGGTGACTGCAGCCATGAAATTAAAAGACGCTTACTCCTTGGAAGGAAAGTTATGACCAACCTAGATAGCATATTCAAAAGCCAAGACATTACTTGGCCAACAAAGATTCGTCTAGTCAAGGCTATGGTTTTTCCTGTGGTCATGTATGGATGAGAGTTGGACTGTGAAGAAGGCTGAACGCTGAAGAATTGATGCTTTTGAACTGTGGTGTTGGAGAAGACTCTTGAGAGTCCCTCGGACTGCAAGGAGATCCAACCAGTCCATTCTGAAGGAGATCAGCCCTGGGATTTCTTTGGAAGGAATGATGCTGAAGCTGAAACTCCAGCACTTTGGCCACCTCATGCGAAGAGTTGACTCATTGGAAAAGACTCTGATGCTGGGAGGGATTGGGGGCAGGAGGAGAAGGGGACGCCAGAGGATGAGATGGCTGGATAGCATCACTGACTCGATGGACTTGAGTCTGAGTGAACTCTGGGAGTTTGCGATGGACAGGGAGGCCTGGCGTGCTGCGATTCATGGGGTCGCAAAGAGTCGGACACTACTGAGCAACTGAACTGAACTGAACTGAACTGAGTCAGTGATACTGTCCAACCATCTTAACCATAGCTTTGACTATATGGATATGGACCTTTTTTGGCAAACTGATGTCTCTATTTTTTAATATGCTGTCCAGATTTCTCATAGCTTTCCTCCAAAGAGCAAAATCTTTAAATTTCATGGCTACAGCCACTGTCCTCAGTGATACCAGAACCCAAGAAAATAAGATCTGCCACTGCTTCTACTTTTTTCCCTTCTATTTGCCATGAAGTGATTGGACCGGATGCCATGATTTTAGTTTTCTGAATGTTGAGTTTCAAGCCAGCTTTTTCACTCTCCTCTTTCACCCTCATCAAGAGGCTCTTTAGCTCCTCTTCACTTTCTGCCATTAGAGTGGTATTATCTGCATATCTGAGGTTGTTGATATTTCTCCCAGCAGTCTTGATTCCAACTTGTGATTCATCCAGCCTGGCATTTTGCATGATGTACTCTGCATTTAAATTAAATAAACAAGGTAACAATACACAACCTTGTCTTACTCCTTTCCCAATTTTGAACCAGTCAGTTGTTCCATGTATGGTTCTAATTGTTGCTTCTTGGCCCACATACAGATTTCTCAGGAGATGGGGAAGGTGGTGTGTTAATCCCATCTCTTTTAGAATTCGTCACAGTTTGTTGTGATCCACACAGTCAAAGGCTTTAGCATAATCAATGAGGCAGAAGGCTTACTTATCTCTCCTTTCTATTCTCTGGAACTCTGCATTCTTTTGAATATATCTTTCCCTTCTCTTCTTTCCTCAGCTATTTGTAAAGCCTCCTCAATTTTTTTTCCTTTGGGATGGTTTTGGTCACCGCCTCCTGTGCAGTGTTATCAACTTCCGTCCATAGTTCTTCAGGCACTCTATCAGATCTAATCCCTTGAATCCATATGTCACTTCCACCATATAATCTATAATAATATAACAATTTGATTTAGGTCATACTTGAATGGCCTAGTGGTTTTCCATACTTTCTTCAACTTAAGTCTGAATTTTGCAATAAGGATCTCATGATCTGAGCCACAGTCAGCTCCAGGTCTTGTTGTTGTTGACTGTATAGAGCTTCTCCATCTTGGATTGCAAAGAATATAATCAATTTGATTTTGGTATTGACCATCTGGTCTTGTCCATGTGTAGAGTCTTCTCTTGTGTTGTTGGGAAAGGGTGTTTGCTATGACCAGTGCGTTCTCTTGACCAAACTCTGTTAGCCTTTGCCCTGCTTCATTCTGTACTCCAAGGCCAAACTTGCCTGTTACTTCATGTATCTCTTGACTTCCTACTTTCACATTCCAGTCCCCTATGATGAAAAGGACATCTTTCTTTGGTGTTAGTTCTAAGAGGTCTTGTAGATCTTCATAGAACCACTTCTTCATCATGAGTCATTGGAGCATAGACTTGGATTACTGTGATGTTGAATGTATCCCCTGGAAATGAACTGAGATCATCCTGTCGTTTTTGAGATTGCACCCAAGTACTTCATTTCAGACTCTTTTGTTAACTATGAGGGCTATTCCATTTCTTCTATGGAGTTTTTGCTCACAGTAGTAGATATAATGGTCATCTGAATTAAATTCACCCATTCCCATCCATTTTCACTGATTCCTAGAATATTGATGTTCACTCTTACCATCTCCTCTTTGATCATTTTCAATTTACCATGATTCATGGACCTAACATTCCAGGTTCCCACGCAACATTGTTCTTTACAACATTGGACTCTACTTTCACCACAAGACACATCCACAACTGGGCATCATTGCTCCTTTGGCCCAGCCACTTCATTCTTTTTGGAGCTATTAGTAATTGCCCTCCACTCTTCCCCAGTAGCATAATGGACACTTTCCAACCTGGTGGTTCATTGTCCAGTGTCACATTTTTTTGCCTTTTCATACTGTTCATGGTGTTCTCATGGCAAGAGTACTGGAGTGGTTTGCCATTCTCTCCTCCAGTGGACTACATCTTGCCAGAACTCTTTACTGTGACCTATCCATCTTGGGTAGCCCTACATGGCATGGCTCACAGCTTCATTGAGTTATACAAGTCCCTTTGCCACAACAAGGCTATGATCCATAAAGGGAAATGGAATTATTATTCAGCCATAAAAAGGAATGCATTTGAGTCCGTTCTAATGAGATGGATGAACCTAGAGCCTATTACACAGAGTGAAGTAAATCAGAAAAACAAACATCATATATTAATGCATACACATGGAATTTAGAAAGATGGTACTGATGAACCTATTTTCAGGGCAGCAATGGAGATGCAGACATAGAGCACAGACTTGTGGACAGTGAGGGAAGAAGAGGGTGGGACAAACTGAGAGAGTAGCATGGAAACATGTACATTACCATGTAAAACAGATAGCCAGTGGGAATTTTCTGTATGATGCAAGGAGCTCAAACCGTGCTAACAAACTAGAGGGGTGGGATGAGGTGGCATGTGGGGCAGGGAGGAGGTTCAAGAGGAAGGGGACGTATGTGTACCTATGGCTGATTCGTGTTGTATGGCAGACACCAGTACAATATTGTAAAGTAATTATTCCCAATTAAAAATAAATAAAATTTTTAAAAATGGACAAAGGATGTAAAATACACATTTTTCCAAAGAAGATATACAAACGGCCAACAGGTACATGAAAAGGTGCTTAACAATATCAATCATCAGGGAATTTAAATATATATATATATATATATAGGACTTCCCTGATGACTCAGTGGATTAAAGAATCTGCCTACAATGCAGGAGATACAGAAGATGCAGGTTCGATCCCTGGGTTGGGAAGATCCTCTGGAGAAGGAAATGGCAACCCACTCCAGTATTCTTCTTGAAAAACCCCGTGGATAGACATACACATACACACACATACAATGGAACATTACTCAGCCATTAAAACAGAAATAATGCCATTTGCAGCGACATGGATGGACCTCAAGATTATCAAACTAAGCTAAGTAAGTCATAAAGAGAAAGGCAAATACTATGTACATATACATATGTACACAGTACAGATATTGTGATATCACTTACATGTGGAATCTAAAGTATGACACAAATGAACATGTCTATGAAACAAAAACAAACTCACAGATATAACAGACTGCAGGCCAGCAGCAGGACAGCGGGTTGGGGCGAAATGGATTGGGAGTTTGCAATTAGCAGATACAAATTATTATACATACCCTGGATAAACAGCAAGCTCCTACTGTATAGCACAGGGAGCCATATTCAATATCCTGTGATAATCCATAATGGAAAAGAATATACATATGTACAACTGAGTCACTTTGCTGTACAGCAGAAATTAAACACAACATTGTAAATCAACTACACTTCACTACATTTTTAAAAAAATTATTGTATTGCACACATGATGACACTGGAGGAGAAAGAAAGGGAGAGAGGAATAGCAACTGAGTTGCCCTCCAGAAGTCTACAGTGTGATGAGACAAATGGCACCAGCTGAGAAGAACCTAATCTGTGGGCATCCCAGACATGGCCACACAGCAAGCCTTGCTTAAGGTCCTCCTGAAGGGCAGCAGAGTCTTTGGGTTTTTTTCCCAGGTAAGCTGGGGCAGAGCACCCTGGACCCTACACAGTTCCCTTCCATTTGTATTTTGTCTCCACTGACCCTGGGCCCAAGCCCTGCTCAAGCCTGTGTGACGACGGCATCTGAAGCTGATGTACTGATGAACAAGGAGGAGGCACTAACTCTCACTCCACAGCTGGCGAACATTAAGACGTCGCTTCCTGGACTTCCCTGGTGGGTCAGCAGTGAAGAATCCACCAATCAATGCAGGAGACATGGGGTAGATCCCTGGGCCAGGAAGATGCCGCACGCCCCAGAGCAACTAAGGCCATGAACCACAACTATTGAGCCTGTGCTCTAGAGCCCGTGCTTGGCAATAAGAGAAGCCACCGCAATGAGAAACCCGTGCACCACAACTAGAAAGTAGCCCCTGCCCCCCGCAGCTAGAGAAGAAGCCTGCACAGCAACGAAGACCAGCAAAGCAAAAATAAATGAATACTTTTTTCAAATGTGCTAAAAGAATTCACTCCCAGCTGGCAAAGTCTTCCAAACTGCCTCTTCAGTTCAGTTCAGTTCAGTTCAGTCGCTCAGTTGTGTCCAACTCTTTGCGACCCCATGAATCGCAGCATGCCAGGCCTCCCTGTCCATCACCAACTCCCGGAGTTCACTCAAACTCAAGTCCATCGAGTCGATGATGCCATCCAGCCATCTCATCCTCTGTCGTCCCCTTCTCCTCCTGCCCCCAATCCCTCCCAGCATCAGAGTCTTTTCCAATGAGTCAACTCTTCGCATGAGGTGGCCAAAGTACTGGAGTTTCAGCTTTAGCATCATTCCTTCCAAAGAACACCCAGTACCGATCTCCTTTAAAATGGACTGGTTGGATCTCCTTGAAGTCCAAGGGACTGTCAAGAGTCTTCTCCAACACCACAGTTCAAAAGCATCAATTCTTTGGTGCTCAGCCTTCTTCATAGTCCAACTCTCACATCCGTACATGACCACTGGGAAAACCATAGCCTTGACTAGATGGACCTTTGTTGGCAAAGTAATGTCTCTGCTTTTGAATATGCTATCTGGGTTGGTCATAACTTTCCTTCCAAGGAGTAAGCGTCTTTTAATTTCATGGCTGCAATCAACATCTGCAGTGATTTTGGAGCCCCAAAAAATAAAGTCTAACACTGTTTCCACTGTTTTCCCATCTATTTCCCATGAAGTGATGGGACCAGATGCCATGATCTTAGTTTTCTGAATGTGAAGTTAAGTGGGCCTTAGAAAGCATCACTACAAACAAAGCTAGTGGAGGTGATGGAATTCCAGTGGAGCTATTTCAAATCCTGAAAGATGATGCTGTGAAAGTGCTGCACTCAATATGCCAGCAAATTTGGAAAACTCAGCAGTGGCCACAGGACTGGAAAAGGTCAGTTTTCATTCCAATCCCAAAGAAAGGCAATGCCAAAGAATGCTCAAACTATCGCACAATTGCACTCATCTCATACGCTAGTAAAGTAATGCTCAAAATTCTCCAAGCCAGGCTTCAGCAATACGTGAACCATGAACTTCCAGATGTTCAAGCTGGTTTTAGAAAAGGCAGAGGAACCAGAGATCAAATTGCCAACATCCCCTGGATCATGGAAAAAGCAAGAGTGTTCCAGAAAAACATCGATTTCTGCTGTATTGACTATGCCAAAGCCTTTGACTGTGTGGATCACAATCAACTGTGGAAAAATCTTCAAGAGATGGGAATACCAGACCACCTGACCTGCCTCTTGAGAAACCTATATGCAGGTCATGAAGCAACAGTTAGAACTGGACATGGAACAACAGACTGGTTCCAAATAGGAAAAGGAGTCTGTCAAGGCTGTATATTGTCACTCTGCTTATTTAACTTCAATGCAGAGTACATCATGAGAAACGCTGGGCTGGAAGAAGCACAAGCTGGAATCAAGATTGCCAGGAGAAATATCAATAACCTCAGATATGCAGATGACACCACCTTTATGGCAGGAAGTCAAGGAAAACTAAGAAGCCTCTTGATGAAAGTGAAAGAGGAGAGTGAAAAAGTTGGCTTAAAGCTCAACATTCAGAAACTGCCTCTTAGAAGCTCCTAATCCTTGAATGAGGGACTTGAACTTCCTGCCCAGATGGAAACAAAGGACATGAGAGGGATTGACCACTCAGAGAGCCTAGACATCCTCCACCAAGGAGGAGTAAAAAAATAAGAGGATTATTTGGCTGTAAAATTCATTTAATAATTGAATAGGAAACTTCTTTTGATTTCCCAAAAAAAAGTCACACATTAAGTAATGCAAATTCCCATTCAGCCGGGAGCCAAATAAACAGAAAATATGAATGACTAGATTCTTCCTCACGCACCAGACCACATTCTATTTCATGGGAAGAAACAAAGAAAATCAAATTCTCTGACATCTGGATTTTGTGCTAACAAGCAGAGCGACAGAATGAACTGGGGAGGGGGAAATGCCCACATTTTCCCAGGCCCTATACCAGGAGCCCTCGGAACCAGCCACATCCTGAGTGTTCTCCTGCAGACCTCTCGGATCCTTTGAGGGCTAATAGGAGAGACTGGCTCATGACCAGGAAGTAAGACAAACGTGAGTGCCTGGTGGGGGAGAAGCCCAGGGGCTGAAGGACAGATGGTGGGCTCAGCTCACCCAGCCGCAGGGGCCCAAGCTGGAGTAAAATGAGGAAAAGCTTGAGCAAATTTTACCTTCCCTAAAGCACAAAGGTGTTTATCATTTGTTCTAAGCAAAGATCCACCAGTTCAACAGATAGTTGCAAAACAATATTCCCCACGCCCCTTGAAAAGTGGCTGTTTACACAAGCACATCTGACATGAGAGAGCTGGAGAAAGCCCCTGATTGTATGTTTGGATCCTGATCTGATGACAATAGCTGTTACGATTTTCTGAACACTTATCCTGTACCAGACACTAGACTAAGCTCTTACTGTGTTCACCCATTTAATCTCATGATAAGCCCATGAAGCCAGGCCAGTGCTTAAGGTCTGAATCTGTCTTCTCCAAATACTAGCGGTACAACCAAGTGACTTAATTTCCCTATACTTCAGCTTCCTCATCTGTAAAATGCATATAGTGAGTATGTGCATGCGTGCTTAGTCGCTTCAGTCGTGTCCGACTCTTTGCAACTCTATGGACTATAGCCTGCCAGCCTCTTCTGCCTATGAGATCTTCCAGGCAAGAATACTGGAGTGAGTTGCCATTGCCTTCTCCAGGGGATCTTCCCAAACCAGGGGTCGAACCAGTGTCTCCTGCATTGCAGGTGGATTCTTTACCACTAAGCCACTGGGGAAACCCTATAATAAGCGCACCACCTTGTAATATCGGTATGAACATTAGATGAGTTCTTACATGAAGTGTCTGGAACAGAGTATGCACAGTACAAGCAGTGTTGTCATTATCATCTGTTTTCACAAATGAGAAAACTGGAGCTCAAAAGGTAAGAAGACTAAGCTACATCCTCACAGTCCATTCTACTATCAAATTCATTGTCAAGGCCCCACCCTCCCCTACATTCCCATTCACAAAGCATCTGGGTTACACTCTACAAAGCGCCTGCCCTTTGGATGCCTCAGGAAGCAGGTTTGGGAGCAATGGTGCTGGAAACACAGCTGGACATAGACGGCCTCTCTACGGACACCTACCCACCTGCCCACAAGACCACCCCCTGGGGAGCTCTGCCCCGTTCTCCCTTGCCACACTGCACACTTTTCTAAAAGGACAGAGGCACGCAACTCCATCCAAACAGCAAGAGAGAACACAGCAAGCAGGGCTCCTCAGCAGGACCGCACAGGTACACATTTATTCTAAACACGTCCCATCCTCACAGCCCCCAGAGAGGACTTAATGTTTAGTGAGTACAGTTTCTATTAAATAATTTTTCTGGTGAATGGCTGTAATCTCTTGTTACTCTCATGGCTTGTTATTTTATTGTTGTTGAATACTGAGTATTTTGAATATGTGGCAACTCTGGAAGTCAGATTTTCCTTTCTCTGCCTGTTATAGGCTGCTGTTGTTTGCTTGTTTAGTGACTTTTCTAAACAATTTTTGTAAGGTCTGTAGTCAGTCTTTGCCACTGAATTCTGTGTTCCTTTATCTGACTGGACAGCTACTATTTTGGCAGAGTTACCTTAAATATTTGAAGCCAATAAAAGAAACGAAGAACTTTTTTAGACAACAGAGGATGAGATGGCTGGATGGCATCACTGACTCGATGGACGTGAGTCTCGGTGAACTCCGGGAGTTGGTGATGGACAGGGAGGCCTGGCGTGCTGCGATTCATGGGGTCACAAAGAGTCAGACACGACTGAGCGACTGATCTGATCTGATCTGATCAGGGCACTCCTTGAACACCTAGTAGGCTGCTTACAACTCTGCCTTCACTTCTCTTCCTGCTTCCACAGGGCCTGAAGGCCAGCATGACATGAAAGCCCAGATTCTTCTCAGGCCTTTTCTGAATATGTGTCTCACGTTAAGCCTGCACATGGCTTTCTCAAGTCCCAAGCACACAAAGATGCTTTGAAAAGCTCTATGCCCACCCATGTCTCTTCCCCAGACTCTCCCTTCCCAGGCTTCTTGTTCTATTACTTGTCCCAAGTATTGTCCCTTGCTCCAGGCTGCTGAGGCCAGTAGCTGCCTGTGCTTTTAAACACTTTCAGCAAAAGCCACAGAGAGGTCACCCCAGCCCTAGGAATGCCCTGAGTAAAGAAATAGGAAGCCTTTCCACCTTCCTGCAGGCTGACACCACAATCACAGTTTTTTGAGAATAAGTTCCTCTTCTGGCACTTGCAGTCAGCACGAGAAATCTAAGGCCCCCTTCCTCAGGGCCATGGAGCACGGGGGATGGTAGGCGGGCAAACTGAAATGCCACTGCACCCTCTTACCATAAAGCAGCAGTTTCTCTCTTCACCAAGCTTTCCCTTGGTGGTTTTAAGTTTTTGACTAGATTTCAGAGTCCCCCAAGAGCTGACTCTGAGGCTTCCCTGGTAGTCTAGTGGTTAACAATCCACCAGCCAAAGCAGGGGGAACACAGATTTCTGGTCCAGGAAGATCCCACATGCCATGGAGCAGCTAAAGCTGGTGAACCACAACTTCTGAGCCAGTGTTCTACAGCCCTGGAGCCACAACTACTGAGGCCCTCGAGCCTAGACCCCATGTTCCGCAACAAGAGTGGCCCCCGCTCTCTGCAGCTACAGAAAGTCCACTCACAGCAACCAAGACCAAGTGCTGACAAAAACTCTTTTAAAAAAACTAAAAAAAAAAAAAGCTGATTCTGACAGTCTTCATCATTAATTGTTTAGAGGATAGGATGATCCCCTTGGGGCTTCCCTGGTGGCTCAGATGATAAAGAATCTGCCTGCAATGCAGAAGACCCAGGTTCCATCCCTGGGGTTGAGAAGATCCCCTGAAGGGAATGGTTACCCACTCCAGTATTCTTGCCTGAAGAATCCCATGGACAGAGGAGCCTGGTGGCTACAGTCCATGGGGTCACAAAGAGTCAGACACGACTGAGTAACTAACACTTTCTGTGTTGCCCTGGATTTCCCTATTCCAACAATTTTGGTTGCCCAGCACCTTTTAAGCACTCTTTATGTGTTTGGGGAAATTCCTATATTGTGACTCTACAGATCCCCAAGGTTAGGATCTTGTTTTTTCCCATCTCCCTCGCAGCCAGTAAAGCACTTCGATTCTAGCAAGATTGGCTCTGTATCTCAGAAATACATCAAAAAAATAAATGTATTAAGGAACACAAGGGTGCTCTTGTCACTCAGGATTATATGCTTAGCACTGGCTCAGCATGAACTGTAATCCTAAATATCCTATTTCATAATACTGTTCAGGCCCCAAGAATGCTCTCACTTCTTGCCCTAAAATCTCTAAACAAAAGGCAACAGTATCTGAATCTCACAAAGGTTTGCTGGGAGTGGCCTCTGCCGGTATTGCAGACAGACACCTCTTCAGAGGATTCAAAGAACTTGAGCACTGGAAACACTTATGTGAGAGAAAGAACAAATTAATTAACTTCTTAATTAACTTCTCCCTTCTCAAGTAGCATGTGTGCCTGTGCAATAGATTCTGCATAACAAGCACCACTTTCCCACAGTGCTGAACATCCATTTTTCTTTTGCTCTTCATGTTCCTGCTTGTTTATGAGGAACATTTTGCAGTTTAAGTAGATCACGTTGATCAGTTATGTTCAACTTTTTGCAGCCCCATGGACTATAGCCCGCCAGGCTCCTCTGTCCATGGGAATTTTCAGGCAAGAATACTGGAGTTGCCATTTCCTACTCCAGGGGATCTTCTTGACCCAGGGATCAAACCTGGGTCTCCTGCGTCTCCTTCACTGGCAGGTGGATTCTTTACCACTGAGCCTAAGTAGATCGCATCACTTTCTAATTTGTATATATGAGATCCAGAATTTCTGTTTGGATAGAAATTTGTATTCTTCTTCACATAAGAAGTATAAAGCGATACCAATTCCTTATATTAGCAACTAGATTGACAGTAAATACCAGGTAAAAAGTCATGTAATAGAAATACTACTTAATAATGAAATATTACATAATAAAACTTTTGTGTTTGGTTTTGCTTTTGGGCCGCAATGAGTCTTAGTTGCAGCATGTGGGGTTTTTTTGTTTTTGTTTTTTTGAGTTGGGGCTTTCAAACTCTCAATTGCAGCTTGTGGAATCTAGTTTCCTGACCAGGGATCGAACCAAGGCCTCCTACATTGGGAGCGTGGTGTCTCAGCCACTGGACCATCTGGGAAGTCCCCAGTAAAACTGTTTATAAAATTGTTTTCGAAACAGTAAACTAAAATTTCTCGGATTTAAACAACTTTGATTTAAAACTTTGATATTCAATACTTATATAATTTGTATTTTGCCTGTAACTTTAATACTTTTGAATACTTTAGAAAAGCAACTTCATTGAGGCTTTACAGCTTTAACACTTTTTTATTTTTATATTTATTTACTTTATATTTTCTATGAAAACATACTCAAATTCTTATATTTTGAAACTAATTACACTTTTTTGTCTTTTGGATCATTACAGCCTGTAGAATATAAATTATATAAAAACTTTTACTCTATTTAGTGATTTTATGAAAAATGAAGGGCAATAAATTTTATGGAACATACAATAATTTATAAATTATGAATGTCTTTCTCACCCAAATATTGCTGTCCCATCATCGTGCTAAGGATATATGCAATAGTTCAGTTTTTGACATTCTGCTAACTTCATCATATAAAACCAAATTTATTTAGGGTTTTGCTGTTATGAAGCTGTCAAGATACAAGAGAATATACTTTACTAAACATCTTGTTAGCTTGACTTATTACTTTTAAATACACAGACATATGACACACAGGCCTCTTTTGGAACTCTGGCCCTGGCACAGGCTGCTTGCAGCAAGAGTGTGAAGCCCTGATCCCATAGAACAGAGCTTCTCAACCTGGAGTGATGTTGTCCTGCAGGAGAATTTAGTAAAGTCTGGAGACATTTTTGCTTGTCTCAATTGGCATGTAATGAGTTTTAAGACATTCCTTTCTTTCATTAACAGACTGCTAGTGGCTATATAACATCCAGCTGAAGACCAGCAGGGGGGTACTCTTTCTGCCCCCTTCTGATGCTTATGTCAGAAGCTTTCTCTATCTCCTTTATGCTTTAATAAAACTTTATTACACAAAAGCTCTGAGCAATCAAGCCTCGTCTCTGGCCCTGGATTGAATTCTTCTCCTCCAGAAGCCAAGAATCCTGGCGTCTTTTCGTGGGTCAACAACAACCTTGCAGAATGATAATCCTTTTTATTCTGCCTACCACCAATTTCCTTTTTGTAACTTAAAAAGCCCTTACTAAATTTCAGAGACTGCTCTAATGCTTGTTGTATACAATTCATTTGTATCAGTGGGCTAGTAATGAACCAAAACCAACAGGCGATTTCTCGCTCTTCTACACTGCCATTGCTGAAAAGCTGGATCTCTGCGTTGTCACCCACACTCCCAGGACGGGGCTAACAGAGCCCAGCACCCAGCACCATGGCAGAAAGAAATGGGGCACACGGGAGTTCTCCCACCAGCCTGGCAGTAACACACATCACTCCTGCTCACAGCTCATGCATTGCCAGAACTAATCACATAGAAAGTATATGTACCCTGGCAGGGGGAGAACCTGGACATCTTGCCAACAGCTCTAATCACCATCCCAGTACTTAACAAGCGTTGTATTTGATCTTTGTGACCACCACAGGGGGCAGTACTATCATTCTTACGGTAAAGATAAAGAAACTGATACAGCAAGGAATGGCAATTGGCCCAAGATCACAGGGCATGTGAGTGACTAACATTTCATTTCAAAGTGCATTCTATTAACCATCTGTCTTTACTGCCACCTTTAGCTTATTTTCTGTGTGGTCTGCAGTGTGCGGCAGTCCATGGGGTCACGAAGAGTCACAACTGAGTGACTGAATAACAACAACAAAGCATTTAAATCTTGACTTTGCCACTCACTCCCTAGCATCTTGAATAAAATGGCACAGCTCTGTGCTTTACTTTTTTTTCAACCTGAAAAACTGGACCCAACAATAGTAGCCATAATGCCGAACAGTTAAGATGAAATTAGATGATAACTGTAAAGCTCTTAATTCCATGCCTGGCATACAGTAAACTAACAAACTGAGAAACCTATATGCAGGTCAGGAATCAACAGTTAGAACTGGACATGGAAAAACAGACTGGTTCCAAATAGGAAAAGGAGTACATCAAGGCTGTATATTGTCATCCTGCTTATTTAACTTCTATGCAGAGTACATCATGAGAAACGCTGGGCTGGAGGAAGCACAAGCTAGACTCACGATTGCCAGGAGAAATATCAATAACCTCAGATATGCAGATGACACCACCCTTATGGAAGAAAGTGAAGAGGAACTAAAAAGCCTCTTGATGAAAGTGAAAAGAGGAGAGTGAAAAAGTTGGCTTAAAGCTCAACCTTCAGAAAACTAAGATCATGGCATCTGGTCCCATCACTTCATGGGAAATAGATGGGGAAAACAGTGGCTGACTTTATTTTGGGAGGCTCCAAAATCACTGCAGATGATGATTGCAGCCATGAAATTAAAAGATGCTTACTCCTTGAAAGGAAAGTTATGACCAACCTAGATAGTATATTGAAAAGCAGAGATATTACTTTGCAAAGGTCTGTCTAGTCGAGGCTATGGTTTTTCCAGTGGTCATGTCTGGATGTGAGAGTTGGACTGTGAAGAAAGCTGAGTACCGAAGAATTGATGCTTTTGAACTGTAGTGTTGGAGAAGACTCCTGAGAGTCCCTTGGACTGCAAGGAGATCCAACCAGTCCATCCTAAAGGAGATCAGTACTAGGTGTTCATTGCAAGGATTGATCCTGAAGCTGAAACTCCAATACTTTGGCCACCTCATGCAAAGAGTTGACTTATTGGAAAAGACCCTGATGCTGGAAGGGATTGGGGGCAGAAGAAGGGGATAACAGAGGATAAGATGGCTGGATGGCATCACCCACTCGATGGACATGAGTTTGAGTGAACTCCAGGAGCTTGTGATGGACAGGGAGGACTGGCGTGCTGCAATTCACGAGGTCGCAAAGAGTCGGACACGACTGAGCGACTGAATTGAACTGAACAAACACTAAAAACTACTCTTAGCCTTACTAATTACCAGGTGATGCAAAGCTAAAGAATCCACCTGCCAATGCAGGAGATGCAAGAGATGCAGATTCAGTCCCTGTGTTGGGAAGATGCCCTGGAGTAGGAAATGGCAACCCACTCCAGGATTCTTGCCGGGAGAATCCCATGGATAGAGAAGCCTTTCGTGCTGCAGTCCGCAGGGTTGCAGAGTTAGACACAACTTAGCAACTGAACAACAAATCTTCAGAAAAAGTGTAACACATTTCTTTGGAAGAAAGTTTTATGATGTGACATTTAAGCTGGATTCTGGGAACACCTCTGGGGAAAAGGTATTCCAGATGGGGTGAGCCATAACCAAGGGCTCAGAGGCGGCACACATTTGAGGGAGATTTAGAGCTCAGGATTAGATTGTCCCTATATTAAAACTGAAACAATGGGTATTAGCTATTTTGGGAAGTAGTGAATCAGACTGGAAAGCCAAGAATCAGATTTTGGGTCTCCCAGAGCTTGCTTTCTTCTGGGTCAGAAGTGGAAAGCAAACTTCCTAGTCTGGGGTAAAGGAAAAGTCATCTCAGGTGTTGACCTGACCAAGTTAAACTGTTAATAATTCTGACTCACCCAGAGAACTGAGTACTCTTCTATCTTCCCAAGTTACCCCAAAGCAAGGCAAAACAGCCTCCAAATGAGGACTCAGCATGCACTAGCATGGACACAGACGGGCTGCTAAATTGTGGAGGGTCTCCTTGGCAATGGTTTTGACCTTTTGAATTACAAATTTCTTTCAGACTGTGATCAAAGGCTCTGTGCTGTATGGAATGTGTTTCAAAAAAAAAAAAAAAAGGTATCAAAGTTTGTCTGCCTGACATCTATAGATTCCAGGTTAACCAGGACCTGCGAAGGTGTGGGGCGCCCTCCTAAGACTGACTCAAAGTGCATCTAGAGGGTTCAAATAATCCAGGCGTTGTCCTACTCCAAGCCTCCGGTCTCTGCGTTCTGGCAGCAGTAGCACATTAGGAGTGAAGGCTGGGTTCACATCACAGAGAAGTCATCCTGCCAGCAGCAACCTAAACAGTCTCCAGAACCTCAACTCCAGTACATAGTCCCAGGTCATGATACAACTCTTACTGAGAGGGTATCAGAAACAGACTAAGGCCATCTGCTTCCTTACTGGCATACAGAACATGTGCTGTTAATTTCATTAAAAGGTTTCCCAATTGTTCCCACCCTTGTTCATTTTAAAGGACACAGGATCCCTATTAATAGCAAATGGGGCCATTTTCTTGTCCTCATTTTAGTATTTGAAGTCAACACCCGGTATGATATTCAATCAACATGTACTTCCTGAGGGGCTTCTCTGGTGGCGCTGCTGCTGTTAAGTCACTTCAGTCGTGTCCGACTCTGTGTGATCCGAGACAGCAGCCCACGCTAGTGATACAGAATCCTCCTGCCAATGCAGAGACGTTAAGAGACTTAGGTTTGATCTCTTGGTCAGGAAGACCCCCTGGAGAAGGAAATAGCAACCCACTCCAGTATTCTTGCCTGGGACAGAGTATCAAAGGGACAGAGGTGCCTGGCGGGCTAGTCCATAGGGTCACAAGGCGACACAGCTGAAGTGACTTAGCACACAGGTCATTACTAAGGTATCCCCCATGTGCCATTATCAGGCAGACCAGAGACAACAGTAAACAAAACATGGCCTCCATCTACTTAAGAGCTTACAACCTTGGCATTTAAGACAAATCACAGCTCTTTAGAGTCCTCTGGACTAAATTTCTGTGTCTAAACAGCTGTAAAAACATCAAGTGCTTAGTACTGTTTTATGTAACCTCACCTTTCCTTCAGACTTCCCTGGTGGCTCAGATGGTAAAGCATCTGTCTACAATGTAGGAGAGCCGGGTTCGATCCCTGGGTTGGGAAGATCCCCTGGAGAACGAAATGGCAATCCACTCTAGTCTGGAAAATCCCATGGACAGAGGAGCCAGGTAGGCTACAGTCCATGGGGTCGCAAGGAGTCAGACACGACTGACTTCACTTTCACCTTTCCCTCAATTAAGGTAGATTTTTTCCATTTTCCCCAATGTACAGATAAGGAAATCAAGGTTATTAGGTAGAAAAGCAGACCTCAATCCTGATCTGTTGAGCCCCCCAAACTCATGCTAATTACTCACAACCTTTCAAATATCAGAAGCCCCAAACCTAGACATGCCTCTCAACTTGCTTTTTGGTGAGGCCTACCACATGTGGTTGGGCTTCCCAAGTGGTGCTAGTGGTAAAGAATACGCCTGCTAATGCAAGAGACCCAGGTTCAACCAGTGTGTCGGGAGGATCCTCTTGAGGGCGTGGCGGCCCACTCCAGTATTCTTACCTTGAGAATCCCACGGACAGGAGCCTGGCGGGCTATAGTCCAGAGTCAGTCAGACAGGACTGACGCAACTTAGCACACACACCATATGTGGTTACCAGGCCTGTTTCCCACATCTTACAGTAGGCCCTTTCAGGAAGTTACTAAATGAGAAACCCCATGAGGTTAAGTCCCCTCTTTACCCAAGGAGGAAGCTCAGAGTTATCACTTGTAAGAGTTCACCTTACTCCAAGTCAGCAATGATTCTGCATTCCTACCCTGGAACACCAGTCCCAATTAAGATGTGCTTTAAGTGTGAATAAATGTACCATGTTGATTATTTCAGGCTTCCGAGACAGCGCTGAAACAAATATCAACTTCAGATATGCAGATTACACCACCCTTATGGCAGAAGAGGAACTAAAGAGCCTCTTAATCAAAGTGAAAAACAACATTTAACATTCAAAATACAAAGATAATGGAATCCAGCCTCATCACTTCATGGCAAATAGATGGGGAAACAATGGAAGCAGAGACAGACTATTTTCTTGGGCTCTGAACTCACTGCACATGGTGACTGCAACCATAAGACACTTGTTTCTTGGAAGGAAGAAAAGCTATGGCAAATCTAGACAGCATATTAAAAAGCAGACATTACTTTACCAACAAAGGTCCATAGAGTCAAAGCTATGGTTTTTCCAGTAGTTATGTACGGATTGAGTTGGACCATAAAGAAAGCTGAGCACCCAAGAATTGATGCTTTTCAACTGTGGTGTTGGAGAAGACTCTTCAGAGTCCCTTGGATAGCAAGCTGAAACCAGTCAATCCTAAAGGAAATCAATCCTGACTATTCATCAAAAGGACTGATGCTGAAGCTCCAACACTTTGGCCATCTGATGCGAAGAGCCAACTCACTGGAAAAGATCCTGATGCTGGGAAAGACTGAGGACAGAAGAGGGTGACAGAGGATGAGATGGTTGGATGAAAGGCATCATCAACCTAATGGACATGTTTTAACAAGCTTCAGGAGATGGTGAAGGACAGGGAAGCCTGGCATCTTACAGTCCATGGGGTAGCAGTCAGACATGACTGAGCAACTGAACAAGATGGCACCAGTGGTAAAGAACTTGCCAGCCAATGCAGGACACTGTTAAGAGACAGTGAGTTCTATCTCTGGGTCAGGAAAAAGCACTAGAGGGCATGGCACCCACTCCAGTATACTTGCCTGGAAAATCCTTAAACACAGAGGAGCCTGTGGCAAGATACGTAGGATCCATAGGGTCAAAAAAGTCAGACAAGACTGAAGTCACTAGCACAAACACACACATCATTTCAAAGACACTGCAAACAGCAAAACCCCATTCATTTTTCACATCATCTGTACGGTGAAATTTTACCTTTTGAACACAAATGTTATTTTAAGAATAAAAAAAAAAGTTTCTCTTTACTTGTTTTAATGTGGCTTCCTGAAGTTTTGAATACACATGTGGCTCTTGTTAGATGTATACTGGACAGCACTGCTCTTACTAATTCTGCCCAATTCCTGAATACATTTGGTGATAGGTTTACAGTACTGGTTTTTTAAAAAGAATGACATTTTATAAGAACATACTGCTGGCGTGTCCCTGATATGCCATCCAAATTTACTTTGAGTCTTAGTGAGCTGTAGCACTCTAATTTTCTGCTTCCTTATGAGTACTTACATAATCAACTGTAACTTATCATATTTTTAGGGTATGAAATGTGTGTTCTATTATGCTAAAAATAGGAAAGGCACCACTCATTCAAGGGTTAATTTAAGACTCCAGAAGAGGCAGCTTCACCATCTGGACCCAAACCAGAGTCAACCAAGCAGGGCCAGACACACCTTCCTCTGGTGAGCCACCAGGGTGATGGTGCAAGTTACACCAAAACTTTCTTGTACTTCAAGGAAACAGCATTCACCAATTAACACAAAGGCTGTACACTTCCGAAGACACTCTTGTTACTCTGCTGTATAAAATTCAAAACGACTTAAGGAAGCATCAGAGTCCTCTGAGGCATTTTATTTGTATGTATTACATCCCTAGAAAAAGAATCCAAGGATTTTCCCTCCTGTATGTTTTCGTCTTGCTTCTTCATGGTCCATGATGCCAGCTGAGGTTGTCAGTACAATGAAACTATGGAAAGTTAAAAAAAAAAGTTGGTAAGTTTTCCCTACAAACTGTTCAACATCGAACTACTTCTGGTACAAAAAAAATTCCAACATTCATCAGTGTTTAACATGCGGTCCCAGACATAATGCAGCCTCCACAGGCTGGCAGTGCACAGGCATGACTCCTAGAGCCAGACTCCAGATACACACACAGTCCTGGTCTCAGCTAACATGAGGCAATGCTACCTAAAAACAAAAACTGGACCTCCTCTAACTTCAGAATGTCACTTTCTGCTCTTAAGCAGACACACAGTTTAAAGCATTAAAGCACTGATATAACTTGACAGAAGTGTTTCTGCCACTTACTGTGTGTATGATCACAGGCAAGCTATCATACAGTTACTTGGACAAAGGGCATCCCACCTGGCCTATCTCATGGGTTACTATGGGGGTCAAGGTAAGACACAGAAAATGTATCAACCGGGAGGCATTAAAATTAGCATCCTAATTACAATCACAAAGGACTTGCCCATAACACTATACCTGTTATACAGTAACCATGAAGTGGGAGTAAATTCAACAACACCAAACGTGACTGGGTATTTAAGTTCTTAACCACAAACAGACCAAATGCTTGGTGTGTCAGATCAGGTTTTAAACTGCTTTACCAGAAGTAAATCAGTTGATAATGTAACTTATAAGAGAACTACCATCTTTAAGAAATCAAGGCCATGAATCACCCAAAGCCTCACAGCTTTAAAGAAAATCCAGAATTTGAACTCAGTCTCTTAACCACAGATGAAGATTTTCAAACTGAGTTTGCCCAGAGGGCAATGGTTCAGAAGTCATTCTGGCCACAGGAGGGTATTCATAGAGAACATGTATGAACTATTTGCACTAAGCCAAAAGAGCAGACACTAAAGGGAACGCAATTCTGCTCTCTCTCAGCCAGCTTCAGCTCTCACACATCTCTCAGAAACTAAAACCTAACACATGAAGTGTGGCCACATAGGCGCTAACCCACGAGTCAAGCTGTTTGGGAATGGAGACTATTACTACTACTGTTACGTAAAAAAATAAATAAAAAGCTCTGCATCACAGGCATCCACAGCATCAATTTTAAATGAAGAAAATCAACTCACCCAAACTGACGAGATGGGAGCAGGTTATTCTGCCATTTTTCTAGATCTTTGAGTTGCACATCAAATCTAGGGCTGATCACTCCACACTGTAAACAGAAACAGAAAAGTGTTCACACTTCACTAATAACAAATAACACTAAAAAGCTTTTATAACAGAGCATGGAAGCCAACCAACTCAACATTACATGGGTAACTATTCTGTTCAATATTCTATATAAGTTCAATTTGAAAAACAAGACTATGGCTACTTAGGAGGAAAAGCAAACTACTGGAAACATCAACAGAAGGGGCAGAACATAAGACAACACACAGTAGCCAGCAGTGCGCATCCCTACGCCCTGTGGCGCTGTCCTGGCACAAATGGCCAGATTTTAAAGAGCTGAGAGAGCAAGTCTTAGAGCTAAATATGACAACCCTGCTCACATCTCTATTCTACAAATCACTAGCACACTCACCAAGATGCCTTGCATGCTCAGTCGCTTCAGTCATATTCCAGTCTTTGCGACCCTAATAGACCATTCTCCAGGCAAGAATACTGAAGTGGGTTGTCACGCCCTCCTCCAGGGGATCTTCCCCTCCCAAGGACTGAATCTGCGTCTCTTACCTCTCCTGCACTGGCAGGCAGATTCTTTACCACTAGTGTAGCCTGGGAAGACTCCAAAATGCTTAACAGTAAACTGAATGAGACTACAAGATTAGAACTTGGTGAAGGCTCTGAGTAGTTATACTTCCCACTTCCCTAGGCAGATCGAAACTGAAAATGGACCCATCAGGTCCAAGTGCCCCCAGGCAGGAAGCTCACTCAGCTTCTTTTTATCACATCATCCTGGGAGCTACTACTGTCACTTGACTATCAAGGGCAATCCCACACTGGATAGAAGGAACACAGGGATACGACAAGGGAAAACCCAAGCAAGCTACAGTCAAGACAAAGCTTTCTGAGGCCTCTACACTACCACACCCGAGCTTTACGTATTCCAGTAGCAAAAAAAATCCCTTCCGTTCAGCTAGTGTAAGTCCAGCATATCTGCTCTCAAACCACATCAATCTAAGATATGATTAAGGCAAGAATTTTCTTAATCTAATCTTTAAACACTACCTTATTTCCCAGCCCCATTACATTTCCACAATAAGGTATATCCATCTCTTGCATGAAGGAAACTGAGGCAAGAATGTCTTACAAAGCAAGAAAACTGAAGTTAAGAGAAACCAAAAAATAATTCTGGCATTTGGCAGGGCCTGGATTTCAACTATCTATTAGCCAGGATTTTCCAAATAACTTAGTGTATCACAGAGTAAGGATGCCACAAGTGAGTTCCATTTGGTAAATACTCTGTTCAAACTTATTTCTTAAGCTACTATGTACAGTGAGTGTTCACTCTAACCTGGTACAGGGCACTTCTCAAACTGGTTGTTTTTTTTTTTTTTTTTAATATCAAATCTTCTGCGGGACAGCTTTAAAATGTGCTATAAGCTATACACCAGAATTAGTCTTTCACTGTCCCTGAGCAGGACTCAGATTTCCTAATTCTCAGTTTCCTAATTCTTAAAAATAGAGGGGAAAATAAACACACCCTCTTCTACTTCAACACACTGTGAGGATCAGAGTGAGAAAACTGAATTCAAATCCTTCCTTGGGATTGGAATCTAATGGTTACAATAAAATAAAACAAGACAGACCCGAAATTTCTTTCAAAAACTCTTCAAAGGCTTCATATCCAGTAATTTTCATCTGACATTAAGTATCTATCCACACTAGAAGCAAATTCACTATGTAAGAAAGCAACTTTGTAAAATAGAAAACTGTTGGACTAAGGAATGACCTTATTAATCAGTCTGGCCCCTGCCACTAATCACTTTCTTGGCCCACTAGCCCTAGTGTTGGATTACAGGAACCTGCCTACAATATAGGAGACCCAGGCTTGATCCCTGGGTTGGGAAGATACCCTGGAGAATCCCATTGACAGAGGAGCCTGGCGGGCTGTCATCTATGGGGTTGCAAAGAGTTGGACACCACTGAGCGACTAACACTTTGGATTACAGGATCTCAGTTCCCTTGCAAATCTGAAAGCTACAAATCTGAACACAGAAAGCAAAGCAGCCACGATGAGACCCCCAACTGGCTTGCAGACTAATACCCAGCCCCCAAATTCATGCAATCCGAAGTCAAAAAAAATCAAACAGATTCAGTAGATTATGCCTACAGACTGACAGGAAAAACAGACCTCACAAGTTATTTACACTAACAGGACTACTGGCCTTGAACCATCCAGGATTCAAAACCAGTACCACCAGTCTCAAGCCTCCACATCTCCCTTCAGATAACCTTATACTCCAAACACTAGGTCAACTGACAATTCTACCAGGAAGTTACATAAAATTTAATGATTTTAATCAATTCTCATTCTTCTTAACCTAACTAGGTAAAGCAAGCACAACACTATCTGATTTTACAAAGGCAATATACCACCTTAGACCATTCTCAAGATTCTAAAATGTGGAAGATAGTCAATTCTTACCTTATTTAGCCTGCCTGTGAGGTTCACAACAATTTTCCCAGCCCTGTGATCATCAATGATTTCAAATTCGCCAATGTAACCTGTAGAACACAACTGACTGTATTAAAAAATAATTTTAAAATGAAGACAGCAATACTCAAAACAATCCACCCTGCAATTTTAAAAGGGGGATACTTTCCTCCTTGCCTTTTCATACCTTCCCACTCCCAAAGGCTACCTAGTGTCCAGGATGAAGAGCTCAGGGTCCTTTCAATGACATGTTGTGGGGTGATGTTATTATCAAGAAAGGCCATTTTAGCTGCCAAACACCTAAACAGTCACAAACCTCCTCCTTTCATCAGTCCTATGCCACTCAGCATTTCTTAAACAGCATCACTTCTCCAGGACTACCCTGTCCACAGCCCAAGTCAACTGCATTAATTACCATGTCTGACTGCCACTTTGTTCCCCATTTTCCCTTTCCAGGCCTCTCTCCACAGTTAATTTCTACAGGACCCATTCCATAGCATGTTTATCCCAAAACATAAAACAGCAAGACACTTACCATGCTTCATCATCACTGTTAGAAACCTGACGATGACTTTGGAGCACGGCCTAATAAGGACCTGGCGTTTGCCTCTCTTTTCGGCATTGTTGATACTCTTGAGAGCATCGGCCAGGACATTCATGCGCACCATTCTGGCTGTTCAGGTAAGACAAAACAGGCGTTTTACCGGCACTGCCATTACCAGGCACCCTATCATTTCCCTACAAACACATCCTTTCCTTTCTGCCTCAATCATGTGGAAGCTTCCCCATTTCTAAGCAGACTGGTTCCCCAGTAACCCCAGAAGGATGTCAACTACTAAAATAAAAACACCAGCCATGGTAGGTGTTATTCGAAATGGCAGTTAACACTCAAACTTGTGGAATTCGGCAGCATCTGTACTATTAACATGGTCCTTTAAACCTACTAACTCAGTGTCAGACTTTTCCCAATAACCCAAAGATACTACTCAACTTTCACCTACTCAGAACTGCTTCATTAACATAAAATGTCCGTCCCTGTGCCATCTAAAACTATGCCCAACGGCAAGTACCAAAGTAATAAACTGAAACATTTCACATGTACCACCAGACTGGTCTCTTACCTCAAAGGACACAAACTTCATCTAATAAAGTTTTGAAAGTTAGGAACAGAGGCATGTCTCAAACCACAACAGCAGGACGCCAACCTACTTCCTCCAGCTCAACAGTGTCTTGAGAGGAAACCAGACTCGTTCCCAGCAAACGGCCACCACAGGCAGGATGCAGTTTCCCCTCCCGACGGTCCTCATCTCCCAAGGTCCCGGCGCACCCAAAGTAATAGGAAGCTGCACGGCCCACCAATTCCATGGCCCCCCGGTGCTTCTCAGAGCCAACGAGCTGCCTCAACCACTAACGGAAGGTCCTGGCGCCCCCCCGGAACGGTCCAAAGCTCCCTGTTCCCAAGGGCTGCGGCCTGCGTCCCAGAGGCCGGGCTCTCCGGGGTTCAAAGCATGGGATAGCCGGGCATGGACTCTCCCCTCTGCCTGCCCAGACCCTCGCAAGGCTAGCATCTCCGGCCTAAGAGGCCTCCGACATCCTCGCAGGACACGGAGCGCGAACCCCACACCACAGGATGGCACCGATAACCGACGGATGATATTGGATAGCTCAGAGAGATACTCACCGGCACGGAAAGATGGCGGAAAGAGGACGGGAGGGGCGAGCGCACGGAATTATGGGTTACGGGTCGGGCTATCGCGAGACTTTTAAAGCCCCGCCAAAAACAAATAAAAAAGGATTGCCTACTGGAAGGAGGCGGGTGAAGGGGCGGAGCCTCCCGCGGGGTAGGTAGTAGAGAGTCGATGGAATCCAACATCCCCGGCGCGGCATAGGGCAGTCAGCTGGCAAGAGGTGGGGTATTTGCGTAGTTTTGAACTCCTTTCTAGCAGCTAATCGGTAAAAACGAAAAGCTGACGAGGGCCTAGATATTTACTGATTTTTATTGCAGTAACTGTTAACTATTTAGAAAGAATTTTGATACGTGCGTATTTACAGTATCTCTGGAAGGACCCACCCCGATTTCTTAATCGGCAATTGCCTCTGAGAAGGGCGTTAGAAACTGGGATGGGAGTCATGCTTTTCTCCCTATTTTTGTTGCTTAGTCGCTAAGTCTTATCGGACTCTTTGTGACTCTATGGACTGTAGCCGGCAAGGCTCCTTTGGTCATGGGATTTCTCAGGCAAAGATGGGTGAGTTGCCATTTCCTTCTCCAGGGGATCTTTCCCATCCGGGAATCGAACATGTGTTTCCTGTGTTGGCGAATTCTTTACTACTGAGCCACCAGGGTAGAGCTTTCTCCCTGTACAATTTCTGTTTTTTGAAATTTGTTTATACTTTTTCAAAACAGTAAAAAATATTTTTCTTAATCGATGCTTCTTTTTTGACGCTGTTTTTTTGGGCTCCAAAATCACTGCAGATGGTGATTGCAGCCATGAAATTAAAAGACGCTTACTCCTTGGAAGGAAAGTTATGACCAACCTAGATAGCATATTAAAAAGCAGAGACATTACTTTACCAACAAAGGTCCGTCTAGTCAAGGCTATGGTTTTTCCAGTGGTCATGTATGGATGTGAGTTGGACTGTGAAGAAAGCTGAGCGCCGAAGAATTGATGCTTTTGAACTGTGGTGTTGGAGAAGACTCTTGAGAGTCCCTTGGACTGCAAGGAGATCCAACCAGTCCATTCTGAAGGAGATCAGCCCTGGGATTTCTTTGGAAGGACTGATGCTAAAGCTGAAACTCCAGTACTTTGGCCACCTCATGCGAACAGTTGACTCATTGGAAAAGACTCTGATGCTGGGAGGGATTGGGGGCAGGAGGAGAAGGGGACGACAGAGGATGAGATGGCTGGATGGCATCACCGACTCGATGGACTTGAGTTTGAGTGAACTCCGGGAGTTGGTGATGGACAGGGAGGCCTGGCGGGTGCTGCAATTCATGGGGTCGCAAAGAGTCGGACACGACTGAGCGACTGAACTCAAGTATTAGAAGTTATTTACTGGAGTTCCAGACTTTTAAGTTCTGAAATACAGACACAGTTGCAAAGAAAGGCACAAATCTTTCGAAATAAAAGCTCGGCCTCTTAAAGGCTGTTGCAAGGGTCAGATGACATAATGGTAACAAAATCTCTGGCGCGCATTAAATAAATGCTCAGCAGTTACTGCTTGAGGTCCGGCTGCCTGGGAGGCAGGGAATTCTGGCCCCGCCCTCTCTGGAGCTGAGTGACCTTAGGCTAAGCTTCTGCTCAGGACTTAACTTCCTCACGGCTTTCACCCTTACCCTCCCTTCTTACCCTTCCCTGTATTTTCCACCCCCTTCCCTGTGTTTCCCACAAGGCTGCCAGAATGATCATTTTAAAACTTTTCAGACCTCGGACTGTGTCCAAGGATTCCTGTCAGTAAAATCCAGATTCTTTACAAAAACCTAAAAGATCCTCCTTGTAATGTCTGCCTCCTTGCATAGGAACACCATCCCCCAGTGATCTCCCTGGCTGGCTTTTCTTCAGATACTCCAAGCACACTCTGCCTCAGGGCCTTTGCATTTGCTTTTCCCTTTAACTTGACTTTTCCTCCCTCAGTTTGTCAGGTCTCTGTTCAATCACACAGCCTCCTCCTCATCCTCCCTGCCCCCCAATCTCATTGCCCTGTTTAACTTTTCTCCATAGGGTTTACCGCTTGAGATATTGGAAGTGTATTTACTGTCTCCGTTAAGCAGGCAGGGATATGGTTGGCTTTGTTCACCACTGTACCCACAGCTTCTAGATAAGTTAACTCCACATGGTAGGTCCCTGATACATGTGTAATGAATAAATGAATGGGCAAATCAGTTTCCCCCCCCGTCTGTAAAAGGGAATGATATACTAACTACTCGAAGTTGCTGTTAAGATAAATGAAATAATCCAGATAAAAGACCAGCATTTGTTATTAGCATCACAGCCCACCTCACCCACCGTCACCACTTCTCAAATCCTAAGTGAACCCTGAGGAGTGCCAAGCTCCCAACATAGGCATTGGCTTTTCTAAGAAATATTTCCTTTAAGAACTGGTTGCCTGAATTCAAGATGTTGACTAAAACTGTGGTACTCAACTTGAGCGACTTAGCAACAGTGGGGAGTTAATAAACCCACTTTCCTTCAAGAGCCTCCATCAATAGAAAACTAGCACCACTCAACCTCTGTTTATATACTTCATTCATTCTTTCATCCCTTCATTCAGCAAACATCTAATGAGTGCCTATCATATGCCAGTTGTAGCACGACAAACATCAGTTCCGGACCTCAAGAGGTGCAGATCCCAGCAGACAAATCTCTAAATAACAGTATCAGGCAGTGTGCTGTTTCCATGCCAATATGAAGCACTGTGGGAACGGAGAGGTGGCCTGTGAAGTTGCTAAAGCTTTGCCAGGAGGAAGTGCCATTTGATCTGTGTCTGAAGGCTTCTAACAGCTAATTCCTGACTGCCACTAAGCGCTTCCTGTAGATTAACTCTGAATCCTCAAAACACATGGAGTTACATAATGCCCCTTTGAGATCTGTATTATCTCTACCTCACAAATGAGGAAGCAAACTAAATTCAGTCTTAACTCAGTCTTAAAATTTTGCCGTAAGTTAAAAAGTCAAAGAAAGTGGTCATATATAAATTACTTGTGGGGTTTTATTCCCAAACGTTAGGAAGGGTGTGTGGCCTATGGGTTTTTGAGTGGCTCTAAGAGCTAGGGGCTTCCCTCATAGCTCAGTTGGTAAAGAATCCGCCTGCAACGCGGAAGACCTGGGTTTGATCCCTGGGTTGGGAAGATCCTTTGGAGAAGGGAACGGCTACCCACTCCAGTATTCTGGCCTGGAGAATTCCACGGACTGTATAGTCCATGGGATCACAGAGTCGGACACAGCTGAGCGACTTTCACTTTCACTTTGAAGAGCTAGGAGGGCATATAAGGCATATAAAGATATCCAGAAATCTTGGAATGGTTGGGACTAGTGGAAGGGGAGAGGAGTGGAAATGGAGCAGAAGACTGTGTATAAATCGCCTCTTGACATTCTGTGAATTCTGGAGTAACTCTGCTAGAAGTGGTGCAAAGAAACTCGAAAGGCGACTTGTGCTGTGGCCAGAGCTGGCACAGTAGTATCCAAGCTGGCCTGGAGACTCATCACAGCTGCGCGTGGCTGCATTCCAGAGCACTGGGTGACCAAGAGACCTATGGTGACTAGGTAGAAACTTCCCTTTTCTGGACATCAAGCCTCCAGGAGGCTTCAAGGAAGGATCCATACATTTGGCAGGTAGGGAAAGCAAGAGGTTTGACACTGAATCTGTTCCCAGTACCCACAAAGAATAGATAGTGAGACCCAATGATAAAATACCCAATTTGGGCTCTATTTTTTTTTAATTAATTTTATTTTAAACTTCACATAATTGTATTAGTTTTGCCAAACATCAAAATGAATCCGCCACAGCTATACATGTGTTCCCCACCCTGAACCCTCCTCCCTCCTCCCTCCCCATACCATCCCTCTGGGCCGTCCCAGTGCACTAGCCCCAAGCATCCAATATTGTGCATCAAACCTGGACTGGCAACTCGTTTAGTATATGATATTTTACATGTTTCAATGCCATTCTCCCAAATCCTCCCACCCTCTCCCTCTCCCACAGAGTCCACAAGACTGTTCTATACATCAGTGTCTCTTTTGCTGTCCCGTACACAGGGTTATTGTTACCATCTTTCTAAATTCCATATATATGCATTAGTATACTATATTGGTGTTTTTCTTTCTGGCTTACTTCACTCTGTATAATAGGCTCGTTTCATCCACCTCATCAGAACTGATTCAAATGTATTCTTTTTAATGGCTGAGTAATACTCCATTGTGTGTATGTACCACAGCTTTCTTATCCATTCATCTGCTGATGGACATCTAGGTTGCTTCCATGTCCTGGCTATTATAAACAGTGCTGCGATGAACATTGGGGTACACGTGTCTCTTTCCCTTCTGGTTTCCTCAGTGTGTATGCCCAGCAGTGGGATTGCTGGATCATAAGGCAGTTCTATTTCCAGCTTTTTAAGGAATCTCCACACTGTTCTCCATAGTGGCTGTACTAGTTTGCATTCCCACCAACAGTGTAAGAGGGTTCCCTTTTCTCCACACCCTCTCCAGCATTTATTACTTGTAGACTTTTGGATCGCAGCCATTCTGACTGGTGGGGCTCTATTTTAAAAAAATTCTAAGTACAAACAAATGTTACTGGGCACGTCAGGTACAAAATTCTGAGCTAGGTCCTAGGGTAGAGGTGCGTGGCCCTCTCTCCTGTATCCTTCTGCTGCCTGACCTCCCAGCCACACCCTCACATACCACCTTTGGCCATCATTTATTCATTTTACCTCCTTTTCCATCTAGGGTGGTGCCTCGATGTTTAATGAAAGAATTTAAACCTTTTAGTTCATTCTGTTCTTAAGGGACCTTCCCAACGCAGGGATGGCTTCTCCAGCATCTCCTGCATTTGCAGGTTCTTTACCACTGCGCCTCCTGGGAAATCCAAAGAACCCCCTACAGCAGTGGAATTATCACCCAGGGTAGTTCATTAACTGGGTATGTAAATCCAATCATGGAAACACTGCATTGGTTAAGCTATAAAGAAAGGACACAAGGAGGGATTCCAGCTTTTTTATTTATTCCCCTTTTAACAAAGTAGAAGAAATAATACAGAATTAAAACTGCAAAAGTAGTTAATTGGTAGAATACACATTCACACAAAAAATCTGGATAGGAAGACGAGCTTATATACAATGAGGAAACACACGTAAATTATGGTAGTTTGTAGGTTGTATATGAAACATTTAAAAAGTCAAACATGCTACACGGTGCCACTGTTTACAGCAATATTGAAGGGGAGAAAATAACACTAATTTAGGGGCTGATATACCACAAGGTCCAGGTTTCACAGCATCAGTGCAATAAATTCACAAAACTATATTACAGCTAGTTAATCAGTTTAAGAATTGTTCCCAAGTATATCACATTTCCAGCCCTCAGAGGTCCATTCCTACAGATTTCAACTACTCCATCTATGGGGACCAAAAGCAGCCAGTGTTACCATAAAAGGAGACTCTTGAGACTTATCTTTAAAGGCTTATTCTGGTCTTGAAAAATTGGTAGGATAAGGGTATTTTCTACTGAAATGAATCTTGACTCAACACAGGAAGACTTTTGTCCTTATTGGCTGGTCTTGGAGTGAAGATCATGGACATGACTCTTAACCTATTATGGACTTTAGTTCCAATTAACTGAAAATCTGAAATTTAAAAGTCCTAACTACCAACTTGTGTAAGCCTGCTACTAAAAAGCCTTTAAGGACATACTAACTTCAAGTTTAAGTGCAAGGGAACAAGAGTTCTAAAAGTTCCTGCCAGATTCCCCATTTGGGAGGAAGGAAACATTGAGTTTCCTACAAACTGCTAAATTCTGCACAAGGGAGAAAACACACGCTAAGGCATAGAATTAGCTTCATCTTATTCCATGAGGCTTCTGCTCCCACACTATCGAAACAGAATGAGGAATGAATCTTAATTGGTCTCTTCATCAGAAGTGGTAAACTTGGTCTATACTCATAAAGCCAGTTTTTTAAGCAGACAATGGAAGCAGACGATAGAATAAGCTTCCTGAAGTCACAGACCACGATCCTGTATCCAGCTAAAAAAAAGATCAACTTGAACAGTTATCCCGAGTCACTGTTAACTGTACTAAAGGGTGAAGTTCACCACTATGTTATTTTAAAAGTAAGAGTTCAGTTAACCCTGGGTGACAAAAACCAAGATGAGGAACTGAAGAAAGAGTTGTCCATATAAGGCCAGCTGCTAAGAACACACCCATGAAGACACTGGGCATAAAGCCTTGCTTAGCAAGTCAGAATTTGTACTAAGGGCAGAGTGAGGGACAGCAGAGAGCTACTTCTGTAACATTTTAGTATCCAAACAGCATAACAGACACTGTTCCCAAGGACAATGTATACTCCATTAATCACACTGAATAAAGCAAATGCTTTATTCATTTTTCTTTTCTTTTTGTTTGAGAAGCTTGTTTATCTCTCTTTTGGCCATTCCAATGTACTTCGAAATGATCCCATGTTGGTTCAGTCCAGGAAGCAAGAGTAAGAAAGTCACTTAAAGGAAAAAAAAAAAAGTTACAGAGGCAACAATTAACTTTCTAAAGACTACAACATTTTACAGAAGCTAGTTCCTCAGACTAAGACACATTCTAATGAGAAGAAGCAACATGATACCCATTATTCCCGATGACAATTATCCTTAGAAGCGTCTGCTCTCACACCTCCCAACCTCAGGTAACACACACTGCCTATTTTTACCTTGTGCACAATACTTTCTACCTTGGTTATCGGTTCTTTGTCTTACTTCTGATAAGACCACAAACTCATTGAAAACAAGGACCCAGCTTTTAGTCATCTTTCTATGTTCACACAGTTCCTTAATCACTGCCTCGAACTCAGTGAGCAGGAACATACTGTTTACCAAATTCCAGTTAAACTGGCTAGGACATGCCTGAAGTCCTTCCCCAGAGACTTACCTATCAGGTAGGTGAGAAGGAGGTTGTGGACTTGCTGTCCCACCCAAGCAACCGCAGCAAGAGAAATGATCATGGTCATGAAGTACTAATAATGAAAATAACAAGAACTTATTAACTCCTCGGAACAGACTAAGAACTGAAACTTTAGGAGGTTGTTTCAAAGGTTTGAAAATAACTCAGTTTTTACTCTCATTTTTCTTTTAAAATATTTATCATCTATATATTATATAAAACCTACAGAAAACTCCCTAGGTCTACTTTACAGAATTTAGATATATTCTCCCCTAGAATAACTAATTCTATATGTAAATTAAGTAGTTTATAATTTAAATTACACTACTTTCGCAATTGATAACTTCACATAGTAACCTCAAGTGAAACTAAGAGAAAAGAGATGTATCTTTTATATTTATTTCAGTAAGTAAAAAGAACCAGAAAAAATTCATTCTACAATGAAAAATTAAATGCAAAATGTAAATCTAACTTTCAGTATAACTGATACAGATAAATATTTATGCATGTACTCAGAGGAGTTAAACCAACACACAATGATAAACATCCAACTACAACTAGAGTAAAAAAGAAAGGCTTTAGACTATGATGAAGTAAAATCAATCTTAAAATGTTGCTCTACTTAAATAAGTCAAAACCAAAAAAGTACCATTTTAGGCTTTTCTTCCTTTAGTGTAAAGAGGCGTTTCCACCAGCCCACAGCTCTGCGTCGAGTTTTTACTAGATTGCTGCAAATTTCATGGAATCTTTGCTGTTGCTCGGTGGTCCTAGAAAAAGAATCTTCCTCTTTACTATAGACAAATCTAAATATTAAACAGAAGTATACCATCCTCTCAAATTTCAAAAGCTACTTTCCAAAGAAAATCTAAAGAAAATAATGCACCATTATCTTATTTAAAAAAAAAAAAAAAAAAAAAAAAGAGCTCTTGAACCATTAAGACTCTTTTGGGAATTCCTTTTTGGTCCAGTGGTTTAGGATTCCAAGCTCTAACTTCTGAGGGCCCAGGTGCAATCCCTGGTCAGGGAACTAAAATCCCACAGCTGTGCAGCATGGCCAAAAAGCAGACAAAAGACAGGAACAAAAAAAACCCCCAAACTTCCTATATCATTTGGAAGATCCCAGTGAATCCTGAGTTGTGGCCACCAGAGTCCCACTATTTTGAGGAGGATGTGACATTTCTACCAAACAGTAACTACTGGCATTCAAAGCACCTCAACTGGACTTCATACATTTGATGCCAAGGCAGCCACAAACAGTTCAGATCCAATCACAAATCACAAACAAAACAGCAATAAGAATAAATACAAAAAGATACTCCAAAAAAGTCCATTTTCATTTATAATGTATTTTAGGTTCTGATTTTTTTTTTTTTTTTTTTTATAATTTTGTCTTTGTACTGTCTTTGCTACACAGACATAATGGCTGATATAAAAAGCAAGACCTATGCTGGGGTGTGTTGCTTTCTCTCCGCTAGTCCTTGTCCTTGTAAATCTGCAGCGACAGGTACAGTGGAAGGCCTTCTGCGGAGCCCTGGAACTTCTTGTAAGCAGACATTCATATGCTGCCCACAGTCAAGGCTGCACTGTGGCTAGGCTACAGTGTTCTTCCTTCCTCATAAAGGTCAAAAAACAAAACTGCACCAGTGATAACGTACCAACTACCAAGAAACTTGGTGTGTTTACTTCTGAAATTTTTTCTCCAGGACTTAAGGATTAGCAGATTAGAATGTTATCTGGCTAATAAAATCAGGGTATGAGGTTGAGTCTGTTAAATTGTTACACCGCATAGTCACAAACTTGCCCCCAGGGACTTCCTCGGTGGTCCAGTGGTTAAGACTCTGAGCTCCCAAATACAGGGGGCCCAGGTTTGATCCTTGGTCAGCAAACTAGATCCCACATGCCACAACAAAGAGTGGGCACAGCCAAATAAATTAAAAATAAAGTTTAAACATTAAAAAAAAAAAAGAATTTGGCTCCCAAACAGCAGCATAATTTATTACTGCACATGAAAAACAATTCAGAGGGCATTTCCTAACACTAACCGTTCTGATATGATAGAAACATGTTTATACAAACAAACATGCTTACTTATCCCATAATTTAAGCAATTCCCACATTTAAAATTATTTTTACAGAATTACTTTTATCATTTGTTATTATCAGGAGAACAAAAAACTATAGGCACAAGTAGACTACTAATCAAATTAAAATAAACAACCAAGGGAGAAAAACATCCAGGAGAAAAACAATCCCATTCCTCTATCTAGTTTTATTCACTATTTGGATCAAAAGTGAGAAATCCAACATTCCAGAGGAAAGTTAAGCAATTACTTTAATAGGATCCGAAGCCACTTAACCTTATCTTGGGAACCCATAAGTAACTCGTACAAAGAATGGTATAAATGAAATAAACAACCCACTTCTGTATAAGCTTGAATCTATTCTTAAGCACTTTTACTAACCATACTGCACTCCCTCAATGTCTCAGCCTGAAACACAAGATCAATCTTAAAAATCAAAATACTTCACAGCACCCAGAAGAGTACACCTAACATAAAAGTAGACATTCAATAAACAGCTGCCAAATGAACAGGCCAAAAAAAAAAAAAAACTATGTTTACTGTTTTCAATTATTCATGTTATTTATGAAATTAGTATTATCTTAAATATCAATGGTAAAAAATGTAAAGCAGACATACTACTTTTATGGAAAGCTCATTATGAGTTCAATTGCTGAAAAATCATTACCAAAAAAAGCCTCACTTCAATACAAAGGTGTAGAAAGAAAAGAGTCAAAATAAATGCTAGAGTCTAAAAGAACTATGGAGATATAAGTACTGGAAATTCATGATTTATATGTGAATCAGCTAAGAAATTCTTTACATCAAACAATAAGTCTAATCCCTAGCTATCTGTTAATTAAGGCAGTTCTCTGGGTGTAATTACAGCACCCTAGTCACAGTTATCAGGTTCTCAGAAATTTGAATGCCACATCATTATGCCACCTACCATTTACTGGAGCCAAAAATTCTAGGTGCTAGAATGGGAACAAGGTAGTCAGCCAAGCACAAAAACATAACAAAACAGGAAACACCAGATAGAACAGATGGATCTAGATAGTAGATAGTCCTGTTTAAAAAAAAAAAAGTAACAAAAGTTAGAAAAATATGGTCTTTATTAGTGCTAGCTGAAGATGTTTATTCAGTCAGTCCTCTGGTTCTTGAAAGATGTTATCTGCCCTTCCTATTCTCATTTTCTCACAAGTGGTTTTCCAGGAAGTTTTGTGACATGATGACATCCCAGCCATAACGGTTAATGTAAACATCAAGAGGCAAAAGCCCTTCGGGGTCCTCAGCACCTTCTAGGAGTATAAACAGTTCTAAGTTTGAACCACAGATTTATTTCACTGCACCGGTTACTGAGTTTACATAGTACTATGGATTCTGAAAACCAGGCAGACGGCTCTAAGGAAAGGCATTTTTTACAGATTTTAAAATTACAAGACTTCAGGCACTTCCATAAATGAAACCTGAACCATTATTAACAACAAGCATAAATCTATTGTAATTTAATAGCTCACTTACAGAAACACCAAAGAAACCACACCCATGATGGCAGGTGGAAACCAGGCTCTTTCCCATCGGAGGACTTTATCTGCCATCAGCATCACTTCTCCCCATCCTTGCAGCTGCTCTTCCAGACTTGCAGTCTCTGCAGCCTACATATGAGCAACATTTAAAGCAATCATTTTACTAATCTCAACATTTCTGTGACTCCTAGAGATACCAAAGTCAGAAATCAATGGGGGGAAAATTATCATGTAACGGTCACTTTCCAAGCCCAAGCACTGGGGTTATGTAACATAATCCTTATAAGACTCCTTAAGATAGGGATAATCAGACCCATTTACAATTAAAGTGAGTTCAGAATGGTTATTTTCCCAAAGCCATGCACTGCTAGCTGTAGGCTTCCCTGGTGGCTCAGACAGTAAATCATCTGTCTACAATGCCGGAGACCTGGGTTCGATCCCTGGGTCGGGAAGATTCCCTGGAGAAGGAAATGGCAACCCACTCCAGTACTCTTGCCTAGAAAATCCCATGGATGGAGTAGCCTGGTGCAGGCTACTCCGTCCATGGGGTCGCAAAGAGTTGGACACGACTGAGCGACTTCCCTTCACTAGGCACTGCTAAGTGGCACTGCCCCAAGTATAAAATAAGATCACCTGAAGTTTGCTCATTTCAGGTTGTTACAATCGATCTGTTCTTTTATCATTTCATTGATTTAACCCCCTACTCCTGAATACATGAGGAAAGCCTCTCCCTGAACAGCATTCAATTTCCAAAGTAGCTCTTTGTGTACTGGAATCATCTATATAGTGGCATCACTTGCACAACTAAGGAAAACTACTGTGCTTTCACCGAATTATAAATGACTTATTAATATTATGCCCAATATATCTCAATAAAACGCTCCTTACACTTATCAGGATGCTTTGGTTAGATGTCAAATTTCTCTGCAAATCTGACAATCAGCTGCAAGTAGACTTCTCAGATGAGCTACTGTGGCAAAAAACCTTTAAGTTGATTTTGTTGTTGTCTGGTTGGTTTTTTCCTTGCATGTAAGCTAAGTTTCGGAGAGGGCAATGGCACCCCACTCCAGTAGTACTCTTGCCTGGAAACTCCCATGGACGGAAGAGCCTGCTAGGCTGCAGTCCATGGGGTTGCAAAGAGTCCGACGTGACTGAGCGACTTCACTTTCACGTTTCACTCTCATGCATTGGAGAAGGAAATGGCAACCCACTCCAGTGTTCTTGCCTGGAGAATCCCAGGGATGGGGGAGCCTGGTAGGCTGCAGTCCGTGGGGTCGCAGAGTCGGGCATGACTCAAGTGACTCAGCAGCAAGCTAAGTTTTGGAAGAGTCGAGAAAGAAAAAAAAAAAAAAAACTAGAAAAACCCATATTTCCTTAAAAGAGTACCATGTGACAGAAACTCTGTTAAATATTTTATATACTTATACTTTAAGGTGTAAGTATATATATTTTATATACTTACTTATATACATAAATATTTTATATACTTACACCTCCCAACAAGCTGAAAGGAAGGTGTCCTTACTATTCTCATTCTACAGATGAGAAAATTGAGACACACAGAGGTTTACAGATCTGAATGCAGCAAAGCCAAGGCCAAAGGTCTTGTTCTCATTAAATTAAATCACACTGCGAAGAGTTGGACACGATTCAGCGACTTCACTTTCACTTTTCACTTTCATGCACTGGAGAAGGAAATGACAACCCACTCCAGCGTTCTTGCCTGGAGAATCCCAGGGACTGGGGAGCCTGGTGGGCTGCCGTCTATGGTGTCGCACAGAGTCGGACACGACTGAAGCGACTTAGCAGCGGCAGCTCAAGGCCAAGATCAGTTGTTTCAATAGCTGTTCGATCTTGGGTGGGTGTGCGTGCGTGTGTCTGTGCAAAAAGCAGACCAGCTCGAGGCCAAGACCAGTTATTTCAATAGCTATTCGATCTTGGGTGGGTGGGTGGGGATGGGGGGGTGTTTGTGTGTTGGGGCTAACTAGGCTAACCATAGAAAAGGGGCAAAGGTCATGCATATTTAAAAGTCAACACAAAATGAAAATCACCACAATCAAAACTGCCCAACAAAATAACGATTCGTTAGAACCTGGGCTCTTGGAAAATCAAACGCCAAAATTAAATTATTCTGTTTCTCTATTCACTGTGGTGATGGTGTGTGGCTTGTCTTTTCCTGGGAAAAGGCCACGGAGAAGATGGACAGATTTGTCTCGCTTTCTGCCTAGATCCTGAGGTGAGATTCGGGCTGAGGTTATAACTGTCTGCCTTTGATACAAGCTCACTGCAGTTCCCTTCGACCCCTGCTTACTCTAAAATCGTCCTGTGACACCCCCTCCCAGATTTAAAAGTTCCAGACAAACGCCAGGAACCTCCCATTGTCCTTCCAGCTGGATCCCACCTCCATTTTCCAGCCGTGAGCTCGAAGCCTCCTTGCCGTTTTAAGCCGTGCCAGGCTCTAACAGAAACGCTCGGGAAGAGCCCTTTGACCCTCCACTCCTGCCCAAGCATTAGGGTAAAGGGCGAAGGGACATTCTGGTTAAGATCAAGAAGGGAGAGACACAGATACGGCTGGAGACTGGGCCCCAAAAGCGCTCGACAGGCCCCTCGCGGCCCTCTGCCACTGACTGCAACCCAGACTGGTCACAGCCCCCTTCTCCAGCTTCCTCCTCAACCTCTATTCGCAGTGAATGATCAAGCGCCCTCTTCGCTCCATCGCGCACCTTCCCCAAGGGGGTGTTAGGAGTCCCCACGACTAATCACTACCAAGCAGAGGCTAACCAAGAAGCCAAAAGGGCAAGCGTCATCGCCTACACCCGGGAAGGGAGAGGAGGGCCGGGCCCGCCGCGGGTGCTAAGAACAAGGCCGCAGCTCAGTCCCACGGAGCACACCGAAGTCCGGAGGCTCCGCTCTGTCCTCTGGCGACTAGGCGCTGGGACTCACCAGCAGATTGGTGCTGCGATTATCTCCTTCCGCCATAGTTCTCGACGTGCCTTATCAGCGAGCACAGGACGCCACCAAATCAAACCCTCCGCAGACTCCCTCGCCGCACCCCTAGCGCGAGGATACGCCCCGCAGCCCGCTTATATAGGCCGGCGGCCTTTCCCGACAAACCCTGCGAAGCTCGTTCCTCATTGGGCAAATCGAGATCAAGCTTGAGCAGGCCGGACCAACCGCTGCCCAGCGCATGACTTGAAACCGAGGTCAAAGGAAAGTGAGACCTCGCCGGGGCCCCGGGGGCGGGGCCATAGGATGGCCAATCAGCGCCCAGTAGGTGGGCGACGCCCCGCCCAGGCCTCGCCTAAGCGGTTCAACTGCCGCTGCCTGGGGCCAGCCCTGGCTTCAGTATTCCCGAGGCGGGCCGCCAGGTGGCTCTCGGACGATCTTCCAGTGGACTTCAAAGCAGCTAAGCACAATTCTCTCGAATTGAGTCCTTAAGTAAATATGCCACGCAGTATCAGGCGGAGGGCAGAAATGGGCATGTGACAGTAACCTCCTTAAGGGGGCGGGCTGGGATCTTCTACCAGATCCAGCGGGTGGCCCTGGGCCTGGCTGTGCCCCGAGTTGGACCCGCATTTCTTCTAATCCCTGCTTTGGCAGCCCTCGTCAGGTTACTGAGCAGTTTAGCCTAGATATGTGACTTGGAGACTCGTGCCCATCTCATGAGCTTTGTGGACAAGGGAAAAGGGCATAAATTGTAGGTTTTCCGCAATTTTTCTTCCCCTACTCATTAGGAATAAGGCCTTACATGGAGGAGGCGGGGGGGGGGGGGGGGGCAGAGAGGGTGTGGACATCTGGGCATAGTTTGAGAGCTTGTGAAAAATGCACCACTTTATAAAACTGGTTTATTTTCATGGGTTCTTTGGGGAAGTTATTGATAGAACACCTCACTTGAAACCGCATGGCTCCCCCTCAAAAAGGGGCTGGTTTTGACAGATCCTTTCATGTAAGGAAAGATGTAAACCATCTTGAGTGGAATTCATTGCAATTTAAGAACTAGATCATCAATGTGAGACACATTTTCTCTCCAGGATTTCAAAATGCATTAACGTTTTCATTACTTAACACAAAATAATGCCAAATGTTGACCTGGTCAGATGTCTCTTTCAGAAAAACATGCCATAGCTTTCGACTTCCAGTCTTTTATCCTTTTGCATTCATCTATATTATGCCATCAAGTTTATTTTAAAAACGTTCCTTAAATAACTACCAGGTTCATAAAAAGTTCAGGGAAGGCATAAAGAAACGTGAACCAACACAGCTACAGACCACATGCTGCCCCTAAGCAAACTAGGGGGGCAGAAGCATTGTGAGTATCATAAAAAGGCATGAAATTTGCCATTGAACTTTGAAAAAAATTAAGCATCTGATCAGGTATAAACCCTGTGGGGCAGGGCAGAGTTGGGGGCTTTGTAAGGGAAGGAGACTTTTCAATCAAGTGCCGCTTTGGGGAATGCTGGGGAAAGAAGTTTATGTAGGGAAAATGCAGCCAAGATATACCCCATTTGGGGAGACTTTATATAAGTTATGAACTGTGAGGAGCAGGCTCTCCTCTACCTAGTCAAAAGAAAAAAGGTCCCAATCAGCAGCCACATAATTAGTGAATATATAGAGCGCTGCGTGCAAAATCTTGCTACAGGCACAGTAATATCCTCTTCCGAAGGAGAAGTGTGGGGTTATTAGACTTTAAAACCTGCCCTTTGTACTTTGGGAAATCAGTTTTTATTACAGAATGTACCTGGTTTTTACCCAAGTTCTAAGTACAACTTCAGAAGAAAGACTTCAAGTGAAATTGAAGTGGGTGAAAAAAACTAAAGAAACTGATTTAAAATAGCACAGTTCTCCACAGTCCCTTGTTACTCAAGGAACATGTTCCCAGATTTATTTACAACAGCCTAAGGCACTGAAATAAGGTCCTTAACTAAATTTCCAATTGCCCTAATTATTAAAAATCCCAGCCCGCCCTTGGTGTAGCTTCCTTTGGAGTTTTGGGTTGGTTGTATGGTTTTTTTTTTTTTTTTTTTGGTACTACAAAGGCAGGATGTGAACTTTTGAAATATATCAGATGACTGAACAGATCCTCCTACAGAATCTGACAGCAACAAATGCAATCTGATTTCCAGATATTCAAACAAGTTGGATATTGTTTTCCTTCAGAGCTTTTACACACCACACACCAGGAAATATATGTCAGTAATAATCTACAGAAGTTTTTAAAGATATACAAAATGAAGCTTAATAAATTGTGCCTTAATACTAAGAACTCTGAAGTAAAATTTCCACTTCTATTCAAAAATATTAGAACATGTAAAATAAATTTTTTAGAATCAACTTTTTAAACTTTTGGAGGTATTAATGCTTTAAAAAAGCTATCCATACTTCAAAATTAAGTTTTCTGGAAACTACTTCAACAAATACAGAGCTTAAATGCTACGTCTTTTAAGACTTTATTTTCTGAAAAACAGATATTTCATACAATCTTTGCCATGTTAATGCAAATATGCACAAAGTAGGCCATGTACTTTTGTTTTCCAAAAGATGCATTATGAGCATTTTCAGGAAGCTGGTGTGATTTATTCAACTTTTAATCTTAAATACAATCACAAAATTATATCCATCAGGAGGCATTACAACCTTTTGTACAGAGAAGCCACTTTATTTATACAGTGTTACTAGAACAAGGAAGATTCAGTTCAACTCAATTTGCTCTTATATAATAAGGGTAAAGTAAATTAACAAGTGAAGTATGATGTTGCCATTGACATTACAGGTGGAAATACAAGGAAAATTTAAACCAGAAAATAAAAGAACTTTAACAGGAGCTGAAACTTGGACTGTCAAGGAAAAAAAAAAAGCCTGTTTTGAAAGACATACATTCTGCAAGTCTGCATTTCAGAACATTCAGTTAAGTTTATCATCTTCCAAAGTCAAGCTAATTTTATGACATTTTTACAATAGCACAACAAACCGATTTTTCCCTAGTAAGCCCAAATTCCCATGGAAAGCAAGAGGCTAAATGGTTCATGTTGTACAACCACTGAACCTATAAAGCTTCTCTCAATTGCAGTTCATTTGCCCTTTTGTAAAAAAGAGATGGTGATATTGTTACCCAGGCCTTAAAAAAAGCAGGAAAAGTGCAACAAACCCTTCTGGGTTCATAATACAGTGGATTTCCTTCCTCAGTGTTTGGAAAATTTATAATGCTAGTTTTTCCCCATAGGAGGAATCTTTCTAATACAACCCAAATAGTGAAAAAAATCTGCCTTCTTTAAGCGATCCTTTTATTAACATAGTCTACCTCCTAGAGTTAAGAGGGGAGAAGTCCTAGCTCTAAATTGCGGCATTTTACAAGCTCAAGATACAGAATGGAAGGGCTCTGGTTTTCATATATATCTGGTTTTATGTAAAACAAAGGTACCTTCAATGTGCTAACAGAAAAACATTCATTGATTTTTTTATGTATATGAACAAAAGCTAACAAGCTAATTGTAGGTGCCTTCTTTAATATGAAAAGAACTGGGAGAAAAGAAGAACCAGCTCCTTTGATTTTAGTACTGCCAAAACAAGTAAGCCCCCAGAGTAATTACAAATATGTAGAGGAAAATAGGCCAGGAAGACTTTTCAATTCAAAGTACTGCCTATATCACAACAGATTTAAAAGGACCTAAGATTGCACATCAACTCTAATATTTGGCTGTACTTGCATTGCCCTGCTTGGAATTTTTTAATGGCTCTTTCCTTAAATTTCACACATCAGAACAACCACAATTAAAAACAAAAACAATGCAGATAACACCAAACATTGGACATTAAGAACACTACATACGACAGATAATAGAGGCAAGTGTTAAGGGCAGAAGTGATGGAAGTTTTTCTTTGTATTACAAACCCTCAACCCTGAACCTAGGGTTTGGGCTCTAAAAGAGCAATTTAGGGGAGCAGATCAAGAGCTTGATTATCAGTTCTCACACAGAAACGTCACATATCTCAAACAACTCACAAGTGTCAGGCACAGAAGAATAATCATCTAGCAAACTAGGTGAAGAACTCATGACCAGAAATAATGAGATACTGCAAGACACACCAAAGAAACAAGAGTAAAAGAGAAATACAGACAGCTCCATAGACTACTAAGCCTCCACAGCTTTATAGAGAAATCAACTAAAATTCAGGCAATTCTAGAAAATTAAAGACAGCAAAACACTTATGATAAACTTCCATTTCCAAGGGTACTTCAAATTGTAGAAGTTCTAAGTTATTCTGTACCCCCTGAATCTTAAGAAGGGTGGGGGGAGCACGAGAGTGTGAGAGTGCAGAAGTCGGGTGGGGAGGAAGAGGGAGGAGGAAGGTGGGAGAGGGGATGGGGGACAGGAGGAGGGAGGGTGGAGCAGACCCCTGGTTTGCCACAGGTATTTCTGTATTATCAAAAATGCATGACTTCATAACCATAGTACTCTGAACTTCACATTTTAAAAGATAATCACCAAAATACAGACCTGTCTTCTCAATGACCAAAGCCTTTTAAAGACTCCTGATTAAATCTCTTAACTGTTGAGTTCTCTTGTAAACAGTTCAAAATGACAAGGCTACTTGTCAAATGACTTCCCCAAAAGCAGCCAGAGTACAGACTGAGGTCTTATTGTCCAGAATGCAGCAAAGAGCAAGCTTTGAAGTCATCACTCATATCTGCCCTACAACCAAACATGTATATATCACACTATTCTCTGAGGGATCATTTTAAAATAAAAGTGATGGATAATTTAGCAGAGGCACATGTTTTTTATGTAAAGCTGTTTTGTTTTTGCTAGGATAAGGTGCCAGGTACCTCTGAAGCCTGAAATTCACAGGCAATAAAATTCACCTATTTCATTTTTCTTCTTTACCAACAAAAAGGCATTTTCTGATTACTGTCTATAAGGACAAAATAGTGTGAACTGGTTTTATCATTGTAATAAAAGTTTTTCCTTGTGACAAAGAATGTTGTTGAAAGACTAATCTTGAAACAGTAGAGGTAATCAAGTGATGAGTGCAACAGCCTCTAGGAAATAAAGCAGTGTGCAAAACACAGTATGGCATTATTATTCAGATAGGTTGTTTTGATTGTGAAAATAAGGTTCAAAATGAATGAAGAAAGTAAAATTTGATGCACTAGTTTCCTTAACTTGCCATTAGACACATGGGTACTCAAAAATATCACCTTTCTTATAATACCTGTCAAAGTATTAAAAGAGCACTGATACTGAAATGCATTCTCCCATGAGTTAGTTAAGGATTACAGATTAATGTGGCAATCAGAATACAGCAAAGGCCAGAACTATGTGAAATTTTTCCTTAATTCCTTTCACGTTTGTCTGTGAAGACTGGCAACTAGAGAGTGATCACAGCCCTAATCTCTAAATTGCAGGGAAAATGTACTCGATCAAGATTTTGATCCTCTTCTACTCTGTGTTGATACGTGATTTTAGGAATCCTATTCTAGTCTGGATTTTTATTTTGGATCAACAGTTGAGCTTACACAGTCAGTACTGAAATGCAATGCTAAATTTAAGGAAACCTTGATCATGAATTCACTACTGAACTATTAAAACTGTGCAAAAATTAAAGTACTTCACACACTAATAATGGAACTTAATAAAAGATGTTGGTTCTTACTTTTTGCTGATGTTTCATGTATATGTCCTAAAAGGCCAGGTAAACTAAAGCACTTTTAATTTACACCTTGTAAATTGTAAATTAAAAGTATCAAATGAGAAAACTGAATTAAAAAAAACATTTCACTCTACCTCCACCAGAACATCACTTTATTGTTAATCTGCCATCAACAATGTAAAACTCTTAATAGGTACTCTATCCTGGTTTTTAAAAAGGTAAAAGATTACATTGGATTAGCTACTTTCTATGAAGAAACTACAGCAATCACAGAAGAGGGAAATTTGAATGACCTCCCAAAAATGTACACTATAAGCAAAGGGGAGTGTACATTAAATCAAATGTCTGTTAGATTCATTACTTTTGAATGCACAGTGACAATCCTGGAAACTGTACATGATAGAATCACAAAAATGACTTAAATAACCAGAATTACATTTTGTATGTGATCATCAGACCTTTAAACAATCCTTGCATTTTCCGTGTTATCAGTGGTTTTGGAAAATTTTCTGTTTATCACTCCAAATATAAGTTAACAGCATCGAGATGAAGTGTATGAAATATAAGGATTGAAATAAAAGTGACTGCGAAAGATGGCTAATCTACTAGATCAGGTAAAGGGGGAAATGGGCAGATGGAGGGGGATGGGGAGGACGACGATGGGGTGGGTTTTTTTCCCTTCATTTCAGAAGTAAGTTCTTCCAATGTAGTGTATCTGTAACATAGCTCTCCTTCTTCGGTCCATTTCTGAAATTCATATCTCATAGCCTTTTTTTGTACTTACTGGTCAACCCGACCAGTACTGTTGCTAAGCAACAAGTGTTATGCAAGAATCTGAATGCATCAAATCTTCCTTGGCTGTGATTTCTTCGCGGCCCCAGTTTCCTCTTGTTTCTGAGCTGGGTTTTTTTCCTGGATTGTACACACGGGGTCAGGTGGAATGGAGTTCCAAATCACTGTGCTCCGCGGCATCCCGATCTCTTTCTGCAGCTAACCTCCTGACACGTCTGCAGCTGTTCTGTGGCAGAAAGACAATCTCCGTGTTCAGGCGGTGAGCTTGCTTGCTTTCTTTCACCCTTGACCCTGGGGTTGCAGGCCATGGTGTTGGGCGTATCCCTGAGTGCAGCTGTCCTGCAGGATTCACTTCCCTAGCGCACCGAGATTTCCTAGGTTTCCTCAGAGTAAGCCCCCAGTTGCATCACCACCGACTGTGGTGTGGCTTTGGATGCCTGAGGCTGAGTTGATTCTGGTGGATGTCTGACCTCGCTTAACCAGACTCATCTACTGTCTTGCCATTCATACCCAGGCTGTCCAACCTTCATACAGCTGAGCCAAGTTATCTAGATTAGTTGCTTCCTTAATGACATAGTCAACCTGTAAAAATGGGCAGGATAGAATTTAAAGCCATTTAAAACTTGAAACAGCATGATTCATATCTGAGTTACATGAACTGTTTAAGTTTCTAATCACCCAAATTAATTACCCAAAGATGTGCAGTTTTCATGGTGGGAAGAAGTTAAATAATCTGAGCTTCCCTCCTAATTCTGTAACTTACAAATGTGTGTCTTGGGCAAGTCACAATCCCCTTTGAGCCTTACAAATCCTTAGATGGAGACAGAGTGCCACTGACCTCACAGGTGTTCTTGGGATTAAACATTGTGAATTCACTGGGCCAAATGCTTAGGTGAATTGAAAAGTGCCCAGAAGATTCTGGAACACAGTTTCATACTCAGCAAACATCTGCTGATTCTGACTCAGCTAAATATTCTTTTATAGTAAGAGATATGATCATTTCTCTATCCAGAGCATCCATCAGGGTCCAATTATATAGTAAATGCTCACTCTATGGCTGCTGAATTATAACTTACAACAGCTCTTTGTGTGCAAAGAACTCTATACCTTCCCTACTCCTGTGAGCCACTTAACACTTTTTTATATAAAACTTAACTATAAGAATAAAAAGCACAATAGCTAAGCATCCTTCAAAAAAAAAAAAATGGACAGAGACCTAAGATGCAGTCATGAAAGCACACAACCCATTAACCTATCAGAAAATTTCTGAAGCAAAGATACCCCTAGACCCAGAACACTGTCCAGGGTTTTTGACAAATTTGACACACCCTCTCTAAAGAATGACTCTTAACCAAGAAGAGCTTAAGCTCAGATCCAATATAGAGCTCTAACAGTGTTTAACATTTTTAAAAAAATTGCTGATGTGAATTGTGGATGCCAAGCCATTAGAAAATAGGGTATTCACAAGTCTCAGATTTTTACCTGACCCCACAGAAGAAAAGGCAAATGTGTAATGGAGAATTCAGGAGAACATTACCCTTGACTAAGTGCTCTAACTTAACAACAAAGATGGCACAAACAGACACACATTCAATGATGTAAAATTCTAAGAACACATCACTGGCAAAGTACTCTTGCCAAAAATGCTATGATATAAAGAAAATAACAGACAAATATACACTGAGGCACATTCTGCAAACCAAGTGGTCTGGACACATCAAAATTTAAATGTCATAAAAGAAAAGGCTCAGGAACTGTTCTAGACATTAAAAGGAAATTAAAACTGGAACAAGTATATAAACTTCAGGATAAGCTTTGACTAAATTCTGTATGGGTGGGGGTGGCTAAGTAAAAAAGGATATCTGAAGATAACTGGAGAAACCTAAATATGGACTCAATGGTGGATAGCAGTCAACGTTAACACCAGTGTTAAGTTTTCTGAAGTTGATAATTTTATAATTGTATCGTAGCTATATATCATGGCTATATATTATTACAATGTTTTGTTTGGGAGACAAAGTACTTAGGCAAGAAGTGTTACACAGAAAGATTAGGCAAATATAAGAATATTAATAACTGATTTGCCAATTCTAGGCAAGGAATATATAATACACGAGCATTCCTATAACATTTCTGAAGTTTGAAACTTTTCAAAATAAACAGCTGTGGGCAAAAGAATTCATTCCTGAATTTATATATACAATTTTAATAATAATGATAAAATTTCAGAGTAATAATTTCAGACCAACTGACACCCAGGAACACTTTACAGATTACTTATTTATAGATAGTACTGACACCGAAAGTGTCACCCTCATATCATTAGAAACCTTCACATAGCTCTAACACGCAAACTAACAGTCTTCTGTTGGAAGAGAAAGGGTCAAGCAACACCTCAAATTTTGGTTAAAAGAGGACTGGGTTGAAAGGAAAGTGTTAACAGGCTAGAGTTAGAGTTGACAATCTAGGAGCTGTGTTATTCAAAATCTTCTGAGGCCTGAAAATAGATTTAAATTCCTTATTTCTCGATATGCCACCAAAGATGGGGATGAGGGAATCTTTAAACCTGTACTGCTTCAGCAGCATTAAAATATGTAGCTCAAGTTTAAAAGATGGTCACCTGTTCAGCAACCGACATCCTCCTATTCGGATCAACATCTCGGCCCTCTAGCTTGGCTTTCACTCTCTTCCACACACTCACCGCATACGAGTTTCTCTCCTGCACAGCTATGAAGCAATGGAGACATGTATAAGTCAAGCCACCACTTTGTATTCATATTTAATATTTAAGGTGTCCTTATTTTAACTAATTACCTTTTCCAGTCTTAGGGTCTCTGACGGCCTTTTTAGGACTACAAGCAACACTCTTGCCAGTTCCCGGAACGGTGCTTGGTGGAGTATCTGCTGATGTAGCTAGATTTTTCTGAATCAGCTTTCTAGCATTCTGTGACATGACATCAGGCTGAGTCTTCTGGCCAGTGTTGCTTCGGACTGCTACAGAGAGAAAGTTGGTAGCTCAATGTACACGTAAACAGAAAACGGGCAAGCAAGGCAGTTCTGTTTCAATCATCAACGGCAAATGGACAACCCCTGATACTAGATGTGATATTACAACCTTCAAGTCCTTATCCCTTAAAATAAAAGCTCTTCACCTAAAAAGACAGTTTAAACAGCTAGATGTGGCAAAAGGCAAGGAAAGTTACATTCACAGAATGATACAATTTGTATACATGTGTGCGTGCACACAGAGAAGTCAACAAATACACAGTGGTTTTATCTCTAGTTGGAAAGGAACTACAGATTTTTCTATTAATTAATTTTCCATATTTCCCTAACAGACATATATTTTGTAATCATAGACAGTATTTGAACACACAGTATTTTTATTCTCTAATCTCTAACATAAATACTTTTAAAATTAAGGCAAAATTTGTTCAGTTTGGAAAAAAAAAAAAAAATTTGTTCAGTTTGAAATATGACAAGAAATTAGGGAAACCCTTTATTTACTTAGATAATTAATTTTTTATGGGAGTATAGTTGATATACAATGTTGTGTTAGTTTCTGCTGTACAGCAAAGTGAATCAGTTATACCCACTCTTTTTTAGGTTCTGTTCCCATATAGGTCATTACACAGTACTGAATAGAGGTCCCTGTGCTATACAGTAGGTTCTTGTTATCTATTTTATGTATAGTAGTGTGTATATGTCAACCCCAATTTCCCAATTTACCCCCTCCTTGGTAACTATAAATTTACATCTGTGACATAATTTCTGTTTTTCTAAATAGGTTTATTAGGGAAAACCTTTAAAAAGATGATGACTATAAGCATGTTTGTTGTTGTTTATTTTCTAAGTCCTGTCTGACTCTTTTGAGACCCCACAGTCTAAAGCCTGTCAGAGGCCTCTGTCCGTGGGATTTCCCAGGCAAGAATACTGGAGTGCACTGCCATTCCCTTCTCCAAGGGATCTTCCTGACCCAGGGATAGAACCCATGTCTCCTGCTTCTCCTGCACTGGCAGGTGGATTCTTTACTGCCTGAGCCACCAGGGAAGCCCAATAAACATATTAAACACTCTTTAACATCTTAGCATGTATGCGTAGATTATCAATAGGTCAAGATACACGTTTTTCTGAATACAGGAGTCTCACCTGCAGCAAAGGATGGTTGATAAGTAGCAGACGATGTTGGACTCGAACATTCATTTGTTGCATCGGTGACTAAGGGTGATGCAAAACTCACTAAATTATTATAGACACTGAAATACAAAATAAAATGCCTCATTTATGAAATGCTTCAGCAAAGAGCTATTTGTAAGTATGAACAAAACTGAAAAAAATATTAAATTAAATAAACAAAACTTACTTTACCACATGTTTTGCTTACATTTTAAATTCAGGCCTGAAGGCATTCTTACCTCTGACTTTGCGTTTTCAGTTCTTTCAAGGTGGGAGTTATTTCCTGGAGCATTTCAACATGTTCTTGACTTCGAACCTGACCCATGGCTTGGACTAATGTAAACAGCACTGTCTGAATGTTGTCTTGCCATGATTTATATTCACCCAAGAACTGCCTAACACTGTTCTCATAGGGAACATCTTCACCGTCTGCCAGAGCAGCTTCTTCATCCTAGAATCAATATGTTAATAATTAAGAAAAATGGTATTTGTTTTAGTATTACTCTTCAGACAGTCACCTTTTGGATAACAGGTAATAAGTGGCTTTTTACTATCAATGTATTTAATCTGCTTATTACAATTTATTAATAACTTCTTTTCAATAGGAATCTTGTTTCCAGCACAAATAAAAACTCCAACTAAAAAGAAATCCAGGGACTTCCCTGGAAGTCCAGTGGTTAGGACTCCATGCTTCCACTGCAGGGGGGGCATGGGTTTGATCCCTGGTTGAGGTCCCACAAGCCACATGATGCAACCAAAAACAAAAAAACTCAAAAAGTAAATGATCTACTGTTTTGTGATAATAAAGCCTTTCTGAGGACTGTTTCCTTACTCTCTAGATTCTATACAATACTGGAGAGAAGAGGCAATATTTCATTTATTTTGGAAGCAAACTATATGATTTGAGTTGGGAGCCAGAAGAGAAGTTAGAAATCTAAATACTCTGTGAGACTAAGTTCAAGTTTCAGCTCTTCTATAAGTTATGTGACTTTGTATAAATCAGTTTCTCTAAGCCCCAGTTTCTCTGTGTACAGAATCAGAATACTATTTACTACCTGCTTAAAAAAAAAAACAGTTGACAGCTGATGAAAACACAAATAAACTCAGTGACAAACCGGAAATATGACCTTGGAGAAATTAGGTTTTTTTTTCTCATGAATAAAACTCTTTTGTATTTTATAAAAGGGGGAAGAGTAACTATGTGTCAATGCTATTAATCTTACCTTGGCCATTGCTTTCAGGAGATGTTTGACATCTCCAAGCTGCCGGTTATGGCCAGTGAGCACAGTCTTTATATTATCAACCAGATTCTGAATTGTTTCACAGACTGTTTCTATTTGTTGCTCTTTGTCTGTCTGAATTGCTCTCTGAGTAGACATATCCTGGGTCAGTTGTTTGTGTGCTGACAAAAGCCACTCAGAGCTGCCAATAGGATGTTCAAGAGTCGTGTCCTAAACAGAATAAGGGTTTGTTTGATTTTAAGAATCAGCCAGAAAAACATAAGATTCTTTTCCTCAACATCACATCAAAAGATACTCATAATTCAAGTTGATACAAAGAACCTCAGTTGCTGAGTCGAATTAATTCACTAGAATTAATTTAATTAATTAAAATAAATTTTTAGAAATACTTGATAATTTAAACAATCTATGAAATACAAACTAAGATTTTTACTTTTCTGCATAATTATACAGGGAACAAATGCTTAAAGTTTAAAACCTAAGAAAATATATTTGGAGTAACAAACATGACACACAGCTAGGACCCCAGGCACTGTAAATAACTCTTTAAAATAAAACCAGGGCATCCTAATATATAGTCTAAAGCCTTCCCACAAAGTAGAAATGCTGAATTTATTAACTTGATATTCCAGCATTCGTCCTCCACTAGCCCTCTGTCTGCTATCCTACTTTCCAAAGTGCATCTGAGTCATTTGCTACACATTCTCTCTCTCCTTCCCTAGGAAGCCCTACAGTGATTCTACTTATAGTTCTACTTATAGCTCAGAGAGTTCTTTTCACTTTTTCATTTCGTTCACTGTATTATTTGTATAAATAAGTTCCTTTGGGGATAAAAGAAAGATTTAGTCATCCTTGAATTCTTCACAACATCTCATATACAGTACATGCTCAATAAATGTAGACTAGTGAATATATTGATTTTGAGAGCATATAGTTGGTCTTATTTAAATTACCGAATCTCTTCACTCCCAAGAATCCAGACTTACCACCCTCTGTAATAAACGAAGCTCTAACTCAGAGACAGAACTGTTAAACTGTGATGCAAATGAACACATTTGCTGACACCGTTTGATTAGTTCAAATAATGCAGCATCCAGGTTTAAGGCTTCGGCAGTTCTAGTTCGTAAACTTTCAAAATGAATGATATTGCTGCAGAGGAAAGTGACCTGTGAAGAGGAAAAAGAGTGGAACCATCACAATGATGAAAAAAAATTGCAATTAATGAAAGAAAAATAATACTACCTATTCATTTCCAGAATTTAGGACCAGGTCCTGAAAATGTATGAATGTATGACTCTCATGGGAAACAGACCCACTTCTTATAAAAGCTGTAAATAAATTAATACTTTTAGGTTGATGCTGTCAAGTCTGAGAAGGCCCAAAAAGCACCTAAGTTAGGTAAACACATCTTCTGCATGATTCTTTTTTAACACAGAAATTTTACTCCATAAAAAAACCTTTATCGTATTCAGCTTAAATTTGTTTGTGCTATATCCAAATTCCAATCTGAAATGCTCCCCCCTTCTGCTTCTACTCCTACATAATTTTACCATTTAGATCAGAAAACACTAATTGCTTATTTGACAATATTAAGGACATCTTTCAAGGTACAGTAATAGTATTGTGATTATGTTACTAACTAGTTCTCATCTTATATATACATACTGAAATATTTACAGATAAAATGATATAATATTTGAGATTACCATTAAATTTAGGGTAGGGAGTATACAGAAAATAAAGTAGGACTTAAGTTGACAATTATTAAATTCTGGTAATGGATATATGGGATATGGGAATCATATTAGTTCAATGTTGTGCCTGATTATATAATGAGTTATATTATCCTGTAACTGAAAACACAATGGCACACACAGGTGCCCATACCTGACTTGCTCTTTGGCTCTCCTTAAGGACAAGATTTCTTCTTTCAGCTATTGTTGCTTCAAAATCCTGTAGTACAGGTGCCAGTGCAGGGTTGGCACCACCTGCCCATTTGAGTCGCTGTTCAATACTTGCTTCAAGTGCTGCCAGTTTCTCCTATAAAAGCCAGCAGAATCTCAGTGAATAGGACTCCACTTCCTATCTGTTGAGCATTTTATATGAATAAGAGAGATTCAAAAGAAATAGGATGGCATAAGTAACTTAGAAAACATCTTTAACAAACTGTCACCTTTTGGAATTAATCTTGACTTCATATAGAGTATTTAAGACTAAACATATCTGAGAAGGCAAGGACTGGCTTTCAGTTTATTTTGCAGAAAGAAGTTTCATTTTCATTTCTAAATAGTCTTTAAAAAAAAAAACAAAACCCTGTCGTACCAAATTCCCACTGCACTATATATGCTATCTATGAGAAAGTCCATTTATATCTTTGATTGTAAAAGATGAAAATCAGATTCCCACAAATGGAAACATTTATGAATAATGGTAAAAAAAATCCAGCCAGATTATCACAATACAAAGGTTTTACATAACAAAGTTGCTTCATTAGGTACTCAACATTTCAAGTGGCGGAGTTTCCAATCATACTTTTTGCCCCCCACCCGCTCACACACAGACACCTCTAGAATCAGAAAGGGCAGGAGTTCAATCTCTAAAGTGAAAACTAGGACTAATATGCTGTAGAGAAAAGGTATTTCAATCTTCAAAGAAGTGAGCTCAAGAAAAGTTCTATTAAAAATTTAAAAAATATTATTACAGTGATTGTAATTATACTAATATTAAACTATAAAAACAGAAAAATGTCAGTTACTACTGAATATATGATATAAGAATACCAGAGATGTATATAAAACCATCATCAAGACCAGTTTCTCTTGTTTAAAAAAAGGTGAGATTAAATATTTTGCTGATGTGACCCAAAAATAGTAAAAAATGATGGTTTAGAAAAATGTTCTGCTGCTTTTGATATCACAAAATTCCATTAACTACACAATAGAAGGAAGATAGACCTAAGCTTCATGGATATTAATAATATGCCAAACTTTCAGAAAATAAATTTGGTATTCAAGTTTTTACCATTACCAACGTTAATGTGTAATGGCACAGTAATAGCCATTAAAAATTCTTAAATAGTTCATTAAAAATTTGAAATATTTAGTATGTCTGTATTCTTGGTTCAAAATATACTGCTAAGATTCAGTTACTTTGGAAGATAAGAAAAAAAAAGACAGAAATTAAAAATAAAAGTGAAAAAGGTATTAAAGTTCCTGTGACTTAAAAGCCAAGGACAGACTGAACAGAGCACTTCACCACAGTGGAGATCATTTCTAAAAGTAAGATGTGCCAGAAGGAAGAAATGACAAAACGTACCTGAACTGTTGCAATTGAAGTTTCAATCTGGCTCAGAGTATGGAGTTTCTTTTTCATGCTGGTTAATATGGCAGAACGAGGGGGAGGTGTGACAGACATGGCTTGTGGTCTATTGATAAGGAGATCTTCATGCTGCCACTGTTCAAAGAAAAAGAAATGTAATAAAGTAAGCAGGGGAAAAAAACCAAGACAGGGGAACTGACATTAGGGGAAGGACTTGGGGAGGTGGTAAAAAGTCCAGGTGCAGCAGGGCAGGGTGGGCAGGGAAGAGTAACAGAAACACAATAAAAGAATTAACCAGATGGAAAATTTCCTGAGGTAGAGAATGGCTGATAAACTTCTTGGATCACGGATATGCAGTATTTAAACAGCAATTCTGAAGGCATTTCCTAGTAAAAGTAAAAGTTTCCTACACAATCCCCCGAAAATAATCTCCAGTTCAGAGGCTGGAACAAGCACAGTAGGTAGAAGAGTTGCCCAGCATGGGAGCTAAGCAAGTAACTGAGAGAGACAATGGCAGCAGTCAGAGGAGGAGGAATTCTCCCGCGAACCTACAAGTGGCAGAATGACAGAAAGGTGCAGGCAACTGCTGACAGGGGATCAAGCCGTCTTAGGCGTGCATGCTGTACGCTGGCCCCAGAAGGCCAAGGGACATCTGAGCTGAAATTTTAAAGTTATATATTGTGCTAGCTTACAATGTGTTCACATGAACAAAACTGGAAGGACTTTTATAACATTTTCCATATAGTTGTCAACTTTTTCAATGAATAAACTCTAAAATGTATTAAATAAACCTTTTCAACATTATTTTTTTGAAGTAAAATAAATGCCAAGAAAAGCCCAACGTGGGGCTTTCCCTGGTGGTCTAGTGGTTAAGAATCCACTTTGCAATGCAAGGGACACTGGTCTGGGAAGATCCCACATGCTGTGGAGCAACTAAGCCTGTGCACCACAGTTCCTGAAGCCTGTGTGCCTAGAGCCTGTACTCTGCAACAAGGGAAGCCACCACAATGAGAAGCCTGTGCACCACAAATGGAGAGCAGTCCCTGCTCTTCACAACTAGCGCACAGCCAACAAAGACCCGAAACAGCCAGTAAATAAAAGATTTTTTAAAACAGATGTTATTAAAAAAAAAAACCCAATGTGCTAGATGGACTGCTAACCTATAATAAATGCAACTTCAGAATCTGAATAAATTACTTTTCTTAACTTATGACCTAAGAAACCAGCTAATTGATAAAATTGCAAAGAGAAAAATACACTGGTTCCATGCCCCACCAACTCCACTCTTGGGAAGTGGCTTCAATATAAATGATACAAAGTAAACAACGTTTGGGCCAAACCAGAACCCCTGATACTACAGCCCCAATGCTACTCCATGAGTCCACCTGTCTGAAGCTACTGACAATATTGAAGTAAAGAAATAAGAAAAAAATCTATAATTTATACTGTGCTTATTATCTTACACAGATCACCATTTTTTTTTCTTTTTTTAAAAAAGTGTTTTTGGCAGTGCTGGGTCTTTGCTGCTGTGCAGGCTTACTCTAGCTGCTCAGAGCGGGGCTACTCTTGTTGCAGTGCGTGGGCTTCTCACTGCAGTGGCTTCCCTTGTTGCAGAGCACAGGTTCCAGTGCACGCAAGCTTCAGAAGTTGCAGCACATGGGCTCAGTAGTTGTGGCGCACAGTAGGTAGTTGCTCAGTAGTTAGTTACTCCAAGGCATGTGGAATCTTCCCAGACCAGGGATCAAATCCGTGTTCCCTGCGTTAGCAGGTGGATACTTATCCACTGTGTCACCAGGGAAGTCCCAGATCATCATTTTTAATCCACACAGTCATCAACCTTTAAGAGAGTACTGTCCCCATTCTACAGGTAAGGAAATCAGATCTTAAGGAAGGTTAAAGGTAAGTTCATATACCCAAATCCAAATTTATCTCACTCCCAAAGCCTGTACTGCCCCGAAACAAAGAAGGACAAAAACAGGCTTCTTAAAAACAGTTCCCAAATGATGACAGGATGTATGCAGAGAGCTTAGAGATTCAGGGAAACAGATGTCACTTTGGAAATAATTGAGTTAGGTAGTACACAAGGAATATATACACCTAACAAATACATTTAATTGTTAGAAATTACATATACAGGGTGGGGGACAGGGAGGCTCAATAGGGAGGGGATATATGTATATGCACAGCTAATTCACTCTGCTGTACAGCAGAAATGAATACCACGTTGTAAAGCAATTATACTCCAATTAAAAGAACAAGAAACTACATTTACAAATAGTATTTAATGATAACACTAACCATAAAACACTGATGGAAACTAATTAAAAGGACACAAACTATAAACATAAAACGATCACAACTCCGTAACCAAGAAATGTTACAGCAATGTTAAAGCTGTGTTTGTTCCGGGTTGGCACAATTTGGCAAGTTTAAAATGTTCTCTTCTTTATATTGTTCTACAGTAATCTCCCGGCTTACCCCTTTATGAAGGGAAATACTTACCTGAAACATGGCGATGTGCAGCTGGACACGCTGCAGGCTTGTCTTGCAGGAGGCGATGCTGGTCTCCAGCCTGCGCACCAAGTCGTGCTTCTTCCAGGCAGTGTCGTAGGAGCTCGCCAGCACAGTCGCCCTGTTCATGACCAGCTGAGAGAACTTCCCGATCTGGATGTTGTGCTCCACCGCCTTCTTACACAGATCGTCAACAGAAACTTTGCTTTCAGCACCAAAATCCTTCGCCTCCACCTGCGCAATGATGTCTACCCCTAGAGCGCTGATGAAGCTGCACAGTGTGAGGCCCAGGGCTTGGTTCGGGAGTCCAATTAGGAGCTGCCGCACAAAGTCAGCTGTGAATGCCTTTATTGGTTTGGCCATCTGGTCTTCACTGAAACAAGAGTTTCTAAAAAGGGTTTTCACGTTGACAATCTGTACAGGCCCATTTACAGTATTCTGATCTTCAAGTGAACTTGATCCTAAAAAAGGAAATTTTTCTTTAAGTATTTCATACAATACTAAAATAAGGTGATAATGCTAACTTAAGAATTTGAAGACTTCCATGAACTTAAGATTTTAATTTACAGTTAAATTAAGCCTCCTCTATCCCATTTCCCTCCAAAGTACAACTAAATCTGGCTTAAGTGTGAAATATTACCTGACAAAGTTTTAGAAAAGGTACCACAGAGCCGAAAGAACTCCTTAATTGTCTGTAGTCGTTTTAGAAAGAAGATCTCTTCCAGCACCTGTCGGTGATTATCATCATCAAAAAAATTGACCTGAGTGCTCCTGGCTTCCCGTATTATGTCAATCTTTCGCCAAGCTATAGGAATTTCCATCTTATTTAGCTATGTAAATGAAAGAGAAGAAAGTTCACTTCTCCACTCTTCAAACACGGAACAACTACTTTACTACACTTGTATTATTCATCAAACCAGGTCAATTATTTACCTTTTCAACCAATAAGCCAAAAGCAGTCTCAACTTGGGCAAACATGCCATCAAATGCTACCAAAAGCATCTGGCCAGCTGACATTTTTGGTGTTTCATCAACTGAACCATTTCTTGGTTGGATTAATTCACCATACTGAGCATGAAGCATTCTAGAGCAAAAGAAAAAGGAGTTAAAACCATTCCTAAACAGTAATATATTTGGGGGGAAACGTTAAGATCAACAAGTCTTACAGCTAGTATGCAGAGTCTAGGAAAAAGTCTTTTTATGAAGGAAGGAGTGTTATTAGCCATTGTTCATGTGATTAAATTTTATGCAAACTGAAGTTATGACAATTTTAAACGAACTATACAAAATATTATAGTATCTCTTTATATACAGAACGTAAAATAATCTACACTTCCAATATTAAAAAAAAAAATCAAGAGGCACACAATTCTAAAGCTGGTGGACCTAGCAAAAGTTGTCAAGTATCTTCACGCTACTGTCACATGACAGAGTCAGCTACAGACAGTGAATGGAAACAGCTATCCTTTTTCACATGCTGAGTTTTGAATAATGCATAGTTTGAAGGTAGGTCTTGAGAAATTTGCTCTCACATTATAATTAACTTAAGATTTGCACTGTGTTTATGTATCCAAGTATCATGTTAAACATTTTATGTAAGTTTAGGCTATCACAGAAATTTATAATGGAAAAAGAGCTATATGATGGTATAAAATTTTCATTTAAATTATCAAAAAGTTTCTCTAACACAAGATACAAACAGGCTGTAGCAGAATCAAACATGAAGTCTGTCACCCAGTGCATACATGAAGTAAACATTCCTCCATTTGAGAGTAAAGGGAATCTAGATTAGACATCAAGGGAAAGTAAGGGCTGAACTTTTGTGAGAAAGAAAAGTGTACAGACTTAGCATCTAACTTTTAAAATAATGCTAGGAACGTTATGATAAAGCTCCTGCACAAATAATCTCATTTTAGCTGACAAATATTTATGCTATACTAATCACAGTTGTTTTTTAAATTTTATGATAAAACTAAAAGAAACATGAGAAAATAGGAAAAATTTGAATGCAGGATAAAAGAAAACATTGAGTTGTTACCCTTTCTTATGAAATAAGGGCCTCTTAAGAAAATAAGTCTACATTTTAGATATACATTTCTCCTGAAGTTTAAGAATGAAAAGGTATTTGATTCAAAGTAACCAGAGAAAGTACAATTTAAACAAGATTAACCAGAAGCAAAAAAAAAAGGGGGGGGGATGGGGGGGCAGGATTAATCACAGTGTAGATAATTATTGAAGGTGGTAAAATGGGAGTTCATTATACTGTTCTCTCTGCTTTCTTATATCTTGTAATTTTCCCATGGGAGGAAGTATTGGGTCAATTCATTGCTACTCTCTCAATTATATTTTCTGACAGTAACTGGACAGAATGCCAAAGAAAGGGGTCCTGAATCACAAGGGACAAAGGGGCTTAGGGTTTAGCTTTAGGTACACTGCATGGCTGAAGAAACTGTTCAAGCTCTCATGTTTCAAAGTCAAACCGTTTTCCTAGATTTAAGAGTTGAGAAATACAAAGTTCAATACCTAAAACAAACTTATAAAACTTAAGCTAACAAGTGTTCACTTGAAGTGACATGTATACTCCATTAGCAAAGTAAACTGGCTCAGATGCTCCCATTGAATTCCAAGTGCTGGCTTAAAAAATACCACATTCCACTTTGTGTGTGAGTAGAAGTATAGTAAAAACTACAGCCCTTAAAGAATACGTATGTGTATGTAATAAAACCACACACACACACACACGAGTACACATGTAACTGGTAAAACCTGAGTAAGCTCTGTGGACTGTACCAAAGTCAATTTCATGGTGTTGCTACTGTACCACAGGTATGCAAGATGCTACACTGAAGGAGGGATGAAGGCTACACAAGACATCCCTGAGCAATGTGTGTTTTTTTTTTAAATACAACTTCCTATAAATCTGTAATTATTTCCAAATAAAAGGGGTTGTTTTGCTTTTGGGGGGGGGGGCAGGGATGGGAAATGTTTTGATTTTGTTTGTTTCAGCCATGTCATATGGCTTGCAGAATCTACTACTGACTGAAACTGCACCCTTTTCAAGTGCAGAATCCTAACCACTGCATCACCAAGGAATTCCCCCAAATGAAAGTTTTTTTAAAAAGATATTTCTGAGGCTTCCCTAGTGGCTCAGTGATAAGGAATCCACCTGCTAATAAAGGAGATACAGGTTGCATGCCTGATCTGCGAAGATTCCACATGCCTTGGAGCAACTACGCCCGTGCACCACAACTATTGAGCCTGTGCTCCAGAGCCCAGGAACTGCAACTGCTGAGCCTACAAGCCACGACTACAGAAGCCCATGTGCCCTAGAGCCCAAGCACCACAAGGGAAGCCACCACAATGAAAAGCTGGGGCCACTGCAACTACACAACAGCCCCTGCTCCCACAACTAGAGAAAGCCTGAGCAGCAGGGAAGACCCAGCATGGCCCAGGATAGATAAAACTTAAAATGTATCTGGCTTCCCAACTCTTTCACAAGAAAACAGCACAGCTTAGCATTCACTTGCCTGGCAACATCGATGTAATGAGCATGTGTTTCTTCCTCAAGTCCCATAGCTGCATTTCTTAAATAGGCTTGAAGAGATTCAACTAGAGTCTGCAGAGGAACACCATCAGTTGTCTGCTCAATAAGACTGTCCAGCTCATGAAGCATATTTTCTAATGTGTATTCTCCTTTCATTAAACATCTCAGTGCTTCTGGAAATATGATTTGCCGGAAATTTGAATTTAATTCCTGTAAATATGTAAGAAACCTATTTTAATGCTTCCTGAGTTTAGATAAAGCAACATTAAAGGTTGAGGAAGTCAAACTGCTTTTCAGAACCAGAGATGAAAAATACAACGCTCAACATTTAAAACAAACTTACAAAATTTAAGCTAATTTAGAAGTGCTCACCTGAAGTGAGATGTATACACCATTAGCCAAATGAACAGCCTCAGATGCTTCCATGGGGTTAGGAATGTCTAAGTCTTGTGGCACTAAATGACACTGCTTCAGTAACTGAACCAGACATGTGACATTTCCGCTCATACTGCAGAGTTCCTCCAAGAACCAGGCTCCATCCCGAGAAGTTAGATCAACCAGCTGCTCTCCAGCACTCGATGCTGCACCTTCCATCATTAGGTTACGCCTGAATGAGATAAATATTTGTACAGTGAAACTGACTTAGTGGAACCCACACAAATAGGATACCTCAAACTCTGGGAGAAAAAAAAAATAAAGCAGTCTTACACTGGGCAAGACTAACAGAAAGTACAAGGATACCTTAATTTTGGGATTAAACAAAAAACACACAAACTCTCAATAAGCACCAATGTTTGCAGGACAATGAAACAGTCTCAATGATATGTCAGCTGACTCACCTTGTGAGAGTACAAAGGGCAGAAATAATAACACTTGCTAGACTCAAAGATCCTTCCTCTCCATTCTCGTGAAGGAAAACTTTGATACAACGTTCAATTTCTTTCAACTGATCTTCACAAACCGGTACAGTGACAGCTTCCTGTTTCAAGCGTTCCACCTGTCTGATAAGTCGGCTGTTGATGTCGGCTGCATACCGCTGCAGGGTCATCTCAGTGGCCGTGATGAACTGACACACTGTTGGGGGTGGCTGGGGCGCATACTGCATTTCATATCTTTAAAAAAGAGAAAGAGGTGCTTGAAAAGAAAGTTCACACCTTACAAAATACTAAAAAAGACAAGAGATGGACTACTGTATTTGATACAGAGCAGAAATCATTATTTCCATTTTACAGAGAAGGTCTCAAGAGCAAAAGTAACTTCTAAAAATGATTTGAGTAACAGAATCAGTGTGAATTCAGCTCTCCTTACCTGATCCCACCACTCTTAGTTACATTTTATCTAAGAGTGAGATACATTTTAACTAATTACAGAAAACACTGTCTTATAAAGGAAAACAAAGAGTTTGTTGCTGCTGCTGCGAAATCGCTTCAGTCGTGTCCGACTCTGTGCGACCCCATAGACGGCAGCCCACCAGGCTCCCCCGTCCCTGGGATTCTCCAGGCAAGAACACTGGAGTGGGTTGCCATTTCCTTCTCCAATGCAGGAAAGGGAAAAGTGAAAGTGAAGTCGCTCCAGTCGTGTCTCTTAGCGACCCCATGGACTGCAGCCTACCAGCCTCCTCCGTCCATGGGATTTTCCAGGCAAGAGTACTGGAGTGGGGTGCCATTGCCTTCTCCAAAACAAGAGTTTAAACCCTCTTAAAACCACAAGAAAGTGACTCCATTCAAATTCCATCTATCAATCATTTCTTTCAGAAAATGAAATACTATGCAATTGAAAATGTGAACACAACTTTGCTTCCAGTCCCAATGAGAAGTAAAGAAAATCGAGAGTGATCAACTTACTTCCTGTAAAGTTCCTGACAGCGTTCTACTGTGGTATTACAGATGAGCTCTTCCATCCAGGTCTTCCACTGCTCAATTCGATGTTTCTGAAATATGGCCTTTGGATACTGCAGAGCAACAGTTGCATAGTGATGCAGCTGCTCCAGACAGCCTCGCAGCACCGAGCGCCTCTGCTGCAGGAGGGCACCAACCTCCCCTTCTAGCTGCTCACACTGGCTAATCAAGTGGGCCTGGCCAGCATTCTGCAGAAAGGCTGTTGCCGGCACGTAGCTGGGAGGACCTTTTGGTAAAAGATAATTATCCATTACAGTGAAGCTGTTTCAAATCAGCAGTCATTGAAAGGAGTGCAGACCAGAACTCCACACAAAAACACATAACAACAAAACTCACATGCTCACATGTACATCTAACATACCAAGGTCCATCTGTGTGCTTATCTCCTGAAGCAAACTGGCCAGCTGTGTCGCTTCCAAATTACTGAACGCAGCCTGATAGTGTGTTATCCACTGTTCAAATTCATTCAGCTTCACCTGGATTGCTTCCTGAACAGCTCTCTGCTGAGTCTGTAGTTGAGTGTGTTCAGAATACCTAATGGAAGGAAAAAATTTTAATTGACTGCTGGGAATTTTCATCACTCTAAAAGTACATTTTGCTCATACTTGGACTGCCTGGTAAGCTCCTTTTTAATCTTGAGGACACCACTCAAATGTCTTTTTCTCCTCTGGTTTTTTTCCTGATGCTATAGTCCCCTAACTATACTCGCAACATTTTAAACAAAATTCTACCACATTTACCAGAGTTATTTGAAGTGTGGAAGACTGAGATCAGAAGATCTCTGTAATCTCAGCATCTCCTGCAGTGTCTGGCACTTGCACATTTAACCACCCTTCACTGAGCCAGGCATCCACTCTATGTGAGGTTCACTCACTTAGATCAAAGCTCAGAAAAACTTGGCCATGTGGACAAAATCCACCATACAAATGAATAAGGATTCAGACATAAACTGCAGAGGAAAAAACCAAAATCCCAGGTTTTCTGAATCCAAGTTCACAGTTCTAACCACTATGTCCACCATCTCAGTAACTCAAATGTCTAAATACAATGAAGCTGAAAATTTAAGTGAATTCTATTAATACTTCAAAACTGCAGTTCTTGTGAGAGCTTTGATTATTCATGTGAGTTGCTGCAACAATTCTAATTCAAGTTGATAATGTTCACACAAATACAAAAGTTCTCCTTAATGGAATAAAGATAAATTAAGAGTTCAACACTTGTTTTAAACCTGTGTTGCAGAGTATGAGAAGGATGATCCACTCCTTCAGCTCCTTCTAGAAACTCAATTTCTTCTAGCAGTTTGCCCTGCAGTTTCTCCACATCTGTTAGTTGCTCTTGCAAGCTCAGGTATTCATCTAAGCTGCTGTCCAGCTTGGGAAGTACAACCAGCATCTCATCTCTGTTTTTAAACCAGTTCACCTGTAAAAAGACGTAATTAGGAAGATTCTTATAAGGCCGACTGTGAGGTATGAGGATGTATGCCAAAAGGATCATGTTAGAAGGATGTTCTGCACATGCTATTATACTTAAATCTCAACAAAGCCAGTGTGGATCACCCTGGCTTTTTTTATAAAGATAACTAATGCAATCAATTCACATGGCCATAAATGAAGACTCAATTCCACAATACACAATAACATGCAGTTACCACCATGCCACACAAAGCAAGATCAGCACCACTGGCTACCATGGAGGAGGAGAAGACTATCCAATCAAATCAAGGAGACAATCCAGTTAAAGAACACTTAAAATAGTCGCTGGCAAACACATTGAGTCTACTAAAAAAGGTATAATATTTTTCAAATCATTAACCCACCTCCCACGTGGGAGTGTGACTGTGTCTTTTCATGTGAGCATTTCTTAGCAAACGATCACAGCAAACTGCCATATTTCGTGGCCATTTCAGTATTATACATGACAGTCTTTTTTTTATGGACCTGTTAACCTTTTTCTTTTTTTGGTGGCATTACACAGCTTGCAGGATCTTAGCTCCCTGAGGAGGGCTGGAACCCAGGCCCTGGCAGTGAAAGCACCAGGTCCTAACCACTGGACCATCAAGGAATTCCCTGGTCTTGTTAACTATTAACAAAAAAGGGACAATGACTTATTATTACTGGCCTCACCTTAATTTCAGCTACTCTCGAAGAAAAAAGGCTGCGAGTGATCTCTCGTTCCATCTCTCTCTTGCTCTGCTTGCTCTCAGCCTGCTGGCCCCCTCCACCATAGACAGCACCAGCAAACCCAGCCTCGCCCCCAGCTGTCCAGTCCACCAGGGGGTCATATACAAAGGCCTCCAGCAGCGTCAGCAGAGTCTCCCTGCCACGCCGCATAATGTGTAGAACCTGTTTTCAGAAAACTTTTAATTAAGTTTTGCCACAAGCTTCCTCATTAAAATGTAGTTTTTCATTCCAAAAGACTTGTTAATGTAACAGGTACACTAAGAGGTGTAAGAGAAAACCACATACCTGCTCACATGAAAGCCTAAAAACACCTTCTACTCCAGTTACACCCAGTGCTGTTTCAATGTTCTGTGTCATTCGAAAAGGTACTTTCTCAGGAACTCTAAGGCTTTTACCTTGAAAAGACAAATCATTATATTTTTGTCCTTTCACCAAAATATATTCAACCCTTATATAAAAAGTCCACTTTAATTTTACCTTTTTCAAAGCAAACATTGTAATCTATGTGAACAACCTCTCCAGTCGTCATATCTATGAGAACATTATCCAGATGTCTATCTCCAAGGCCAATTATGTATCCGACCATAGACATGACTGCAGTAGATCTGGCATAAGACTAAAGAAGAGGGGGTGGGGGAAGTAAGTTAGGCATTATTAGCAAATTTCCTTCCAACATGGTCTTTATCCTCTAAAATTTACAAGCCTCCACAGTCCTACTCCCTTATTTCTGAATAAATAGCTGGCACTCTTCAGGGATGCTGCATGTGATCACAGACTGCAGTGAGCAGCAGCATACAACACTGAGGTTCTTGTTGTTCTACTTAATCAACAGAATGCAGGACTTAAAAAAACAACTATTCTTCAGTCTCTCTCGTTTTTCCTTTCTAAAGTTTTTATTCCACTTTTCATTTCATCCATAATCCCCTTAATTCTGCCTCCATACAGTCATGGCCATGCCTCATAAAAATAAATGTAATATAAGATTCAAATGCAGGTCTCAAACTACCAATTCTAGAGGGGCAGCAGGAAAAGGGTGAACAAGACAAGACAGGACGCAGGCAAAGAATAATACTGATGACAGCCCAAAACAAAACACATACCTGTGTGACTCTCCACCACTCATCAGGGGTGGTACATGATGACCAAAGTTCTTTAGCAAGGAGATTTGGGGGCGTGGCCTCCATTAACTCTTCTAACACTGCCTTCATCACATGAAGAGGCCAATCCCGGCGGGACACATCCAGGCTAAGCCCAACTGCTTTCAAAGCAGGACCAATTTTACTATAATAAAGTTCACTAGGACGGGGTACGATTCCAGGATTCTGAGGAGTTTGGTAGGAATCTTGGGCCTTTGAAAAAATTTTAGGACAAGATTAACTTTGCTTAAATAAGGATAAACATTACCTTGAACATAAAGTAGTATTTTAAAAACTGGTTTTTCAGCAGCATTCTCCACCTAGCTAGGTACATCTCACACATCAAATAGCCAATTCTTCTGGACTGCAATCTACGTTATCTTTTTCTTAGTTAGGTATTATCACTTAATTGAAAACTTGGTTTACTGTTATATTTTCTTGAGGTTCAATTCAAGCTCAACATCCAAGTTCCACTTTTCTTTATAACATATAATTCTGTTTAAAAAATTTATCATTCATTTATGCACATATTTCATTCTTCACCAATATGATTTAATCATAATACAAAATTAACAACACATATTCAGGAACATGTTAGACAAAAATTTAGATGTCCTTTTCCTAATTCCAGAGATCTACCCTTCAGTAATTGTTCTACAGTCTCCTTTGTTCAAACTCTTGCTCCTTCCCATACCTATCCTACTTAGAATCATTTTATTTGTCTAGATGTTGGAACTTAAAAGTTGTGACTGTTTAAAAATTTACCTTTTTTATATGAAGTACTCAGTACTATTTCTTTCACATACTAAGCACTCAGATACTCAGCTAAAATGAATTCTAAAAAACTGTTCTAAATCAAAGTATAAATTTCACAGGTACAAAACAGGATGCCATAGTGATTAACTCCGAATTTAAAGTTATGTTTATTCCTTCTTTAACTCTCATAATGTTGAAAAAATGCTCAAGGGCAGTAAGCCTAGACATATTTCACATGTAACAGAGAACAAACTAATACATATACTTGTTTATCAACATTCAAATAAAAGTATGTATTTTAATTTGAATCAACCTTTTGCGCTTGCAAGGCGGCTTCCCGTTGTTGCCATCGTTTGTAAAGACCAAATAAGGGCGTGGCTCCATCCACCCACTGGATTAGGCCTGAGCGAGTTCCCAGCGGTGTTACAGAATAGTGGCGAGCATGGAAACGAGGTGTTTCCTGGCGATTGATTGTTGCAAACATGGTATTTACAATAGACAGAAATTGCATTATTCTCTCATCCAGATGTAAATCCTCCAATCCTGTGGAAACAAAATTAGTTAGGACAGATAACCAAATAGGGTGAAGTACAATGGAATGGGACTGGAAACATACCACTTTTTCGTGTCCCTCTCAATTAGCAATAGCAGTCAAGAACTGACAGTCAAAAGGGCATAATGAAGTATTAAAGAACATTCTATTCAGTCACAAGGTATTAGATACAGCATTATTAGCTGTATCTCAGTTGTCCAGCTTGTATAAATAAGCAAGAACAGAGGAAACAACAGAAAATCACACTACACAGCTTCCAACAACTTCCATCAAAATACATGATACTCCAGGCTATTCATGACATACAGAAATTCACCTAAACAACACACACACACACACAGCATTAAAACATTAATAATCAGATTAATGCTCTTTTAAATCCCACCTTTGAAAAGATAAGGATAGCTCTTCCCATCTGATCCTAGAAAGAGAAGTTTCTTTGGCTTGGTTTTAGTAGGTAAGATTGTGATGGTTCCACCAACACTGTGGATTGTGACGGTATCTCTGGCTGAGACTTCTCCGGGAAGAGCAATTTCAGTGTTAGTCATGGCAGCCAGCCACGGGCTGATTTCTTCAAGACGCAAGATGTAACTTGCACGTTTCTGTGCTCTCTGTTGTAAACTCAGCATTATCTATATTTAAGGTAGGAAATGTTTACATAATCATTACCACACTTACTTTCTTCTACATTTAATCTGGCTTAAAGATAAATTTAAAATACAAACACCTCTTGTCTAGTTCATTTAATTTGCAGTTACATATTTGGGCCTTTCTGGGAAGGGAAACACTGATGTGCTGATATGCTCTCGGTGATTTCTACTTTGTTCAGACCTCTCCCAAATAAGCAATGAAATCACAGCAGATGGAAAAACAATCACTGCTGTGATCACAAAATTCAAGGCTTGTAGCGAACTAATTCCCCAGTGTTAAGCTATGTCCAATCAACACCCAAACAGATCAATTCAATCCTAGCAAAAGAACAAAAGATATAGCGAGTTACTGGCAGGTAACTTAAAGGTGGCACACACCTTTAAGAAAGCCATCTGGGCTAACAAACACATGAAAAGATGTTCCAACATCACTCATTATCAGAGAAATGCAAATCAAAACCACTATGAGGTACCATTTCACGCCAGTCAGGATGGCTGTGATCCAAAAGTCTACAAGCAATAAATGCTGGAGAGGGTGTGGAGAAAAGGGAACCCTCTTACACTGTTGGTGAGAATGCAAACTAGTACAGCCACTATGAAGAACAGTGTGGCGATTCCTTAAAAAGCTGGAAATAGAACTGCCTTATGATCCAGCAATCCCACTGCTGGGCATACACACTGAGGAAACCAGAATTGAAAGAGACACGTGTACCCCAATGTTCATCGCAGCACTGTTTATAATAGCCAGGACATGGAAGCAACCTAGATGTCCATCATGAGATGAATGGATAAGAAAGCTGTGGTACATATACACAATGGAGTATTACTCAGCCATTAAAAAGAATACCTTTGAATCAGTTCTAATGAGGTGGATGAAACTGGAGCCTATTATACAGAGTGAAGTAAGCCAGAAAGAAAAACACCAATACACTATACTAACGCATATATATGGAATTTAGAAAGATGGTAACATTTACCATGTATACGAGACAGCAAAAGAGACACTGATGTATACAACAGTCTTGTGGACTCTGTGGGAGAGGGAGAGGGTGGGATGATTTGGGAGAATGGCATTGAAACATGAATATCATATATGAAATGAGTCACCAGTCCAGGTTCGATGCACAATACTGGATGCTTGGGGCTGGTGCACTGGGACAACTCAGAGGGATGGTACGGGGAAGGAGGAGGGAGGGTTCAGGATGGGGAACATGTGTATACCTGTGGCAGATTCATGTTGATATATGGCAAAACCAATACAATATTGTAAAGTTAAAAAATTAAAAAAAAAAATCACACACAGAAAAAAGAAAGCCATCTGAAAATTTAGTAATAATTTAGAGTTCAGACTATTTGAAGTATGCAGAAAACACACAATCTTTCTAATAACTCACAGAGAGAGGATCATGTATAGCTGTATCCCTACTTAGCTAACTCAATAATCTACACCAGAATTAATGAACTCTGGGCTCTGCTTTCACATGAAACATTTTAATCAATCCTTAGCAACACTTCTCCATAAGAGGAAAAAGGTAACTGGAAACACCTCAAGTATTCACTGACAGGACAAAAGATAAACTGTGGTACTGTTCAATAATCTATTCATGTTCAGCTGTACACAAAATATGGATGAATTATTTTAAAAAAACAAAAGCAAAAACCTAATGCTGATGAATCATTTATGGAAGTGGTAAAACACATACAATACACATAAAATATAATCTCATTTATATGAAATTCAAAAACAGGAGAGGCTAAACTATACCATTTAGAAATGTATCAATAAAAACTATTTTCTTTAAGTAAATAAGGATTAATTCAAAATTCAGAGCAGTGGTTGTGGAGAGGAAGATATAATTATGGAGGGACACAGTACTTCAAAAATTTTTCTTTATGACTTATTACACACACACACACACACACACACACACACACACACACAGAGGGTTTTTTAAAAACATATTCCCTATGGGAGGAGTGCAGGAGAGGGAAGGATCAGGATCAGCAGATGCAAACTAGCATGTACAGGATGGATAAACAAGGGACTACTGTACAGTACAGGGAATTATACTCAATAACCTATGATAAACCACAATAGAAAAGAATATTAAAAATAAATATATATTAAAAAAGTCACTTTGCTATACAATTGAAGTTAATACAACATTGTAAATCAACTATATATCAATTTTTTAAAAGTGGGACTTCCTGGGAGGTCCAAAGGTTAAGACTCCACTGCAGGGGGCACACGCAGGACCCCTGATTGGGGAACTGAGATCCCATAAGCCAAGCACTGTGGCCAAATAAAAAAAAGTATCCTTCCTATCTCCTCTGGGTTTCCTGGTTGATTTACTGAGAAGAACGCAAAGCAAGAAATTACTGCTGGAGCATGAGGAAAATAAGTTTTGGCTAGGTCACACAAATAAACTTCATCCTTCATGTTAGTGCTCCTGTCTTGAGCTCCTAAGGCATTTCCTCTGAATGTAGCATTTCCTCTTGTTCACATTTTCTCCTTAAAGTCAGGTGTACTTTGTCTCTACACTGTCTAGCTTTTAACAGTTTTTTCATTACTGAAGTAAGGAAATCAGTTAAGATCAATTATAGGAATGGGACAGAGAAAGAAGGGATAAGAAAAAGATACAAAGTAATAAATAGGATCCCCCAACTAATGGTGCTATTGCTAAAACAGATGCAAACCAAATACAGAATTAAGTGGATCAAATCATGAAAGATAAGGATTCTAAAATATTTAAACATACTAATCATTCTTCAAACAGCCTATAGAACTGCTGTCAAAAAAATTACTTATAAAAATTGATGCTGTTATATGTGAATATTTTGTTTGTTAGAAATACTGAATACCCCTCCACTAAGAAAAACTACATAGGTACAAGATTAAATTTGTTCATCTTTTATGAGAAGAATACAGCAGGCAGTCAAGCCCCTTCCCTGTCTAACACCTTACAGAATATTCTTCCTTGGTGGGAACCCTCAGTAGATGCAGTTTGCCACCCTAGGACCACTTAACCTCAAATTCTCAAAAATGAAGAAAACACCTTTCTCTATATTCTTTATAGCAACTGAACACTGGCTGTATTCCTTGGGTTTAGAAAGTCTTCTCTCTGTGTTCTAAGTAAAAAGAGACCCCTTACTTAAGTTTATCTCACGGAATTTCCCATTTCAGTAGCATTCTTGAGATTTTTCTGTACCTCTTTAAATGGAATCCAACTGCTTCCAGGCTTTGCAGGGTTTGACGGTGTTTTCAGCTTTTCTAGAGCATTTTCAATTGCATCACCATAGTTATCCTGAAACCACTTTTCATGAGGTGTTTCTGCAGGGGCCGCTGTGATGCTCCTAACGTGCTCCAAAGCAAACACGATGGGCTTCATCAAAGCTGTGTGCTTCTCCCGCATGATTGCGATTTTCTCTTCTCTGACCAGAAAGACATAGAGTTCAATACAAACAAGGAAGAATTTAAATTGTCAAGTGTAAGTAAACAGCATAAAAGAATAATCAAAATAAATTACTAAAATGTTTGCAAAGTAACTGACCACAACAGCACTGTAAAAAATCCAGCATATAAAAGACGCAGCTTCTCCTTTTAACAAATGGTGCTAGGAAAGCTGGATACCTGCTTACAAAAGAATGAAGCTGGAGTGTTACCTGATACTAACATGCAAAAAAAAAGTTAAATGGATCAAAGACCTAAACATAAAAGCCAAGACTTCATTTAAACCTCTTAGAAGAAAACAAAAGAAAAAACAGATAAACTGGGCTACATAAAACTAAAAACTTTTGTGCATCAAAAGAGATCTTCATTCAAGACTGAAAAATACACAAAATAGGAAAAAATATTTGCAAATCAATGTATCTGATAAAGGGATTAAAATCCAGAATATTTAGAGAGCTCCTAAATTTCCAACAATAAAACAACCCAATTCAAAAATGGGCAAAAGATTCAAACAGACAACGGAGATATACAAATGGTCAATAAGCACATGAAAAGATACCATTCCACACCCATTAGGATGTCACTATCAGTAAGACAGAAAACAATAAATGTTGGTGAGGATATGGAGAAACTGAAATCCTGGGGCACTGTTTACCAGTTCCTCTCTACAAGTTAAACACAGAATTACCATAAGACACAGCAAATTCACTGGCTCACACACAAAATAATTAAAAGCAGGGACTCAGATACTTGTAAACCAATGCTGATAGAAGCACTGGTTACAAGAGCTAAAAGACAGGAGCAACTCAAGTGTCCACTGACAGAAGAGTGCATGAATAAAATGTGATAAAGAAGCCCCCCGCCAACGCAGAAGACATAAGAGACGCAGGTTTGATCCTTGGGTCATTAAGATCCCCTGGAAGAGAGCATGGCAACCCATTCCAGTATTTTTGCCTGAAGAATCCCATGGACAGAAGAGCCTGATGGGCTACAGTCCACAGGGTAGCAAAGAGTTGATCAGGACTGAAACGACTTAGCGCACGCGCACACACACCCACATCCATACAATGAAATGTGATTCAGCAATAAAAAGGAAGGAAATTCTGACACATGCTACAACATGGAATGAACCTTCAAAACATGGTAAGTCAAACAAACCAGATACAAAATGACAAATACTGTATGTTTCTAGTCACACAAGGTACTCAGAATAGTCAAATTCATACAGGCAGAAAGTAGACAAGTGGTGAGCAGGGGCTGAGGTGGAGGATGGGGAAGTACTATTAAATGGGTACAGAGCTGCTGTTCAGGAGGATGGATAAGTTCTGGAGCTGGACACAACACTGTAAATGTACTTGCTGCAACTGAATTGTACACTTAAAACTGGTTAAAATGGCAAACTTTATATGTATTTTACATTAATAAAAAGGGGCAGCTATGTTTTTGACGTTTAAGTTGATAAAAACATACTTGCGTAAGGTGTTGTTGTTCTGGACTCTCTTCACCTCGTCTTCCAACTGTTGAATTCGTCTCAGGACATACATGTGCTGCTGTAACAGAACTCCCAACCAGAGCTCATCCCAGAGAACAGTGACCCTGCGCAGCTCAGCCACAAGCATCTGAACCTGCACACAGGGCACATCCAACATGCTCATCTCTAAGTCTACACACAGCACAGTTCTGCCAACACTGCAAACTTCAAGTGAAATGGGCACATCTTTTGTTCATTATCCAATTACAGAACCTCAATTAGTGCTTCTATCAGAACAGATTTATAAAACCAATTTTGATTATTTTAAAGGCTGTGCTCCTTAACTATAATTTCCATAACAACTTTAGGGGTTTTGTTTTTAGGTGGCTTTTTTTGGGAGGAGAGGGGAGTGGTTGTAATAAAAATTTATTTTAAAACATGTGAACTGTTCTATACCTGTAACACCATAGTTGGGTTTGCCGAGGACAGTTTATCTACAATTTTGCTGTAGCAGTCCTGCATCATGGCTTGGTCTTCATTCAGTCCACTTTTAGGTTCATCCTTATTGCTATCTTGAGAAGCAGGAGGACTTCCTCCCTCACATTCAGAAACCAGCAGTTCTTCTCCTTGAATATTGCCAAGTAAAGTTGGAATTGCAGAGGAAAATTTATTTCCTATAATGAAATGGGAGAAAAGTATACATTGGCTGTTTCTCTCATGTGCATACATTGAGTTAGGGAAAACATCTATAATGTATTTGAATCCAGAGCACTCATTTAACTCATCTTGCACATGTGCACTAAGTTGACCAAGGAACATGGATATTATGCCTTTTTACAAGTTGAGCTTCCATACTTATTAATATTGTAAGCTAATAAAAGATAAGTGGGGGAAATGATAGTAGATGAGTCTCAACAAATAAAGTGTTTGCCTAGCCAGAGTTCAGAACTTGGTTTCAATCCTTATCTGCCAGATAATTCAGCTCAGTGAACTGAGGGTGACTCAGTTTCTCCAAGCCCTGGCGAGTTATTTTGAGACTGAAGATACAGTGTAAAGCACACATCCTACTGCCAGACATGGCAGCTACTCACTCAGTAAGTGGTATTACTATTGGTACTACTATTATTATTATTGTTGGGGAAAAAAAAGTCACAAACTCTTATCAACTATGGAACATAAAGCTCAAAAAATTTTACCTAATAAACAGTGTTTGCAAACTAATTTAAAGTAGCAGTATTTTAACGTTCCTTACCTGAAGCCTGTGACTCACTACTAAGCGATATGGTGCCCACTATTGCAGGATATAGTATGAGATGCGGGGAATCCTGAGCCACGCGGCAGAGGAGGTTACAAATACTCTGGCGCACATACACTTCAGGGTGGTTTAAGCGTGAGAAAAGCTGCGGAATAATTCCTTTAGGATAAGAAGAAAAATACTTTAAAGTTATTAAAGAAAAACAGTCAACATGGTGGAGGCAAAAGGATAAAACCTGATATATGTCAGCCATTAGTTCTAGGAGCCTCAAATTTCTCCCTGGGATAACAAAGAACTATATACACAATAGCTCTTGATTTGCAGGTTTAGTAAGGGTACAGAGCTGTAATCAAAATCCTGATTCAAACGTTATACAGAAATATATTGTCTGTGAATGCCTGTAAAAGAAGGCAGATATAGACAATTTTTTCAAAGGGATATGAGATTTTTTGAAACATTCTTATCACTCTCTCCAAAATTCTTTTTCTATATTAAAAGCTTTTTGCCTCTCAGCCTTCCACTTCTCTGAAAGGTGGGAGTGAAGTGGTATAACAAGCAGTCCACAGTATCGTCTGAACTAATTTAGCTACTTCATAACACATTCAAACAGTAAACATACAGGAACTTTTTTTTTGGCCACACCATGAAGCACGGAGGATCTCAGTTCCCCAACCAGGAATCGAACCCACACCCCCTGCAGAGAAAGTATAGTCTCAACCACTGGACTGCCAGGGAAATCCAAGGAACTATTATGTTTCAACTGTCTTACTATCTTCTACCCAGAAGTACTTTTCCCTGAAACATTTTATTTAGACCATCACCTCTCCAAGGCGCAGTAGGTGTTGTTTCCAAGCCATGTTCCAGATACTGCCGAAGCTCCCCAGCGTGCTTCACGAGCAACCTGAGCAAGCGCAGCGTGGCCATCACAATCATGTCATCCGTGCTCTGCTCCACTCTGTGGCTTAAATGGAGCCGAGGGTCATCTTCATCTAAAGGAATCTAAGGATGAGAGACAAGAGGATAAAATTAAACAATTCCAAATACTGTTTTCATCTACTAGAAAAGAAATTTCAAATAAACTTTCATAAAAGAATACTGTGCTACCTACCTGCCCAGCATTGAGTTTAAGGAAAGTAAAATATGCGCTGCAGGACAGTTTATACAGGCTGAAGATTCTGTCCACAACTTTCCTCCACACTTTAATGACTCCTTCTGTTGCACTTTCATCAAGTTCTGAAAGCCATGGGCAACTTGATATTAACTGACGCCAGATAACATCAACCATGTCATCTTCCTCATTCTCTTCACTTTCTGTGATCTGAAGCGTTATATCTTCATCCTAAAGAAAAACAGGGCAAAAAAATGCTATTTGGGGACACAAATTTTAAAAAGGAGAAAGGTACATGATTTTCCTAATATATGCAAGCATTTTCTCATTTATGAAAGATCAAAATATTCCACATTTAGTGCTATACATGCTAAATAAATGCTACCATGCTTCTCTTTAAGATATATTTACCAATGTAGCTAATGAAGAAGGATATAGGCATTTAGCAAAGATTAAAGATTTTGATTTGGGGAATTTAAATGCTTCAGTTACAATATAATATTCTTCCTGCAGAGAATTACCTGACCCTCTCTACAGTACTGCACACGTACCTAAGACCAGCTTTGGCAGACACTGATATATGCCAAAGTCTAGAACAAGAAGTCAACAGTTTTAGCTCAGCAAATAAATTCACATGTCTAAAGTCTACAACTAAATTAGGCTTATAACATTCTAGAACTAATAGAATTTTGAGACAGAAGGGAATAAATCATACAGACTATCTAGTCGGCTGGTTTTCAGCTAAGGCTGTATAAATATCACCTAGTAAACTTACATAAACCCTCCTATGCCCAACACATACACAAACATTCCATTCAGAATATGTGGGGTAGTGCTTAGACATGAGCATATTTTAAAAAGCTTCTAAGCTAGTGATAAGAAGCTAATATCTAATAAGAGCAGTGAAAAGAGAAATCTATTTTACATAAAAAGAACTTCACCTTTTTTAACAGAACCCTAAGGAAATGACTTGATTTCTCAAATCACATTCTTCTTAGAAAAACATTTTAACTCACTTTCATCTTATCAAAGTTTCATCTGAAATATTTAATCAGGTATATGCTATTTAGAACACTATTTCCCCCAAAATACTGTATCAGGTTTTTCTTGCCTGAATCCCCGCTGGGCGACACACAGCCTGACCAAGAATACCATATATTCTCTCTTTTTCTTCTTCGGTTATGGTGTCTGGGAGCAGATTTTGAACTTCAGATTTTTCTCTAGGCAACAGACGAACACCTTCTCCCTGACTATAAAAATAAAACAAATCATCAGTATTTCAGCTACCAAAGCTTTGCCATGTCAGTAGACATTTTAGATCTCTATTTTACAATGCATTAAATAAATAACACATTTTAACATACATACCTGGCATTGTCAACCACCTTTCTGCCCCACCTGTAAGCCCAACTAGCCAATGCGGCCCAAGATTTGGCTACTTCAGGTGCCTGTACTGAAGATAGATGATACAGCTGTCCCAAGATGAAGTCAGGTTCCCCAACTCCAATATGTACTGCCATGATGGAAAAAAAAAAATAACAATGTCACATTCATAAATTTCTAACAGCATTTTCATTTACATTTTAGGAATTTGCTATCGGCCAGTAAGTCCTATAACATTATAATGGTACATAATTTGATAAAGCACACATTTGTATTATGCTTTTCTGAAAGGCTAATATGTTAAAATCAATCACTCAGCTTCTCAAGTAAGCCTGTAAAACACATCAATGTTTTTCATGATACTGAACTTTACAAACAGTTCAGGTGTCAGACGTGTAGTAGAGTGTCTTGTATTTTGGATATGATTGGCTATTTCCTCACAATTAGATTCAGCTTAAAAATTCTGGCAAAAATAATATGTGTTAAGTAGACAATTTCAATTCAATGAGAGATTCATGAAGTAATATCTTTATCTCCAATTTAGAAATGAAGAAATCTCCTCCTATAGTGCCACTTGCCAATATGAAGATTTATAATGATAACAAGCCATATGCCTTACAAATAAAGACACCTATAGTACATAGATTAGAATTACTTAGACTAATCTAAGTAACTACAGTTCTAGGATTCACAACATCAAAATGAACAACATGAACAAAATTCTAATGTTTTAGCAAAACGTTTAGTTATCTCTCAATCTGTAAAACCTGGACAATGGTGCCTACCACAACAGGCACCCAAACACTGAATGAATTAACTAGTCTATCTGTCAAGTACCTTTCTGTAAGGAACATACATTAGTACCAGGACGTGAAACTTGAACCTTTCTGTAGTTTTTGTGCTTCACCAGTCAATAGGATCAGAGGCCACTATTCTATATCTATGTTAAGTTCTTCCCAGTATGAGGAAGAATTTTAAATATCACAGGTAGGACCTTTCTGCCAGCAAAAACATCTAAGTCCATAAAAGCACCATGAACTGGGGAGTTGGGAAGTATGGCCTGGGAGGCTTGAGTTCAGTGACTTCCACGTGGTTGGTGTCAGATACTAAAGAAATGTGCTTGAGTCACTCCTGGGCAATATAATATACTAAATTTCCACAGAGACCGTTTTTGTGGCAAATTACAGTCAGCCTATAACCCATTTGCCAATGCAGGACATACAAGAGACGCAGGTTCAATCCCTAGTTTGGGAAGATCCCCTGGAGTAAGAAATGGCAACCCACTCCAGAATTCGTGCGTGAGAAATCCCATGGACAGAGACGCCAGGGGGGTTACAGTTCATGGGGTCACAAAGGGTCAAGACGCAACTGAGCACGCACACAACATTGTAAACTTTAAAACAGGGAAAATAACCTCTAAAATTAACATTTTAAAGCTATTAAAACAAATTCTACCTGTAGATTCACTCTCTATCCGAGGATACTCTTCCTCCATCGTATTAACAGATGGTAGTTCAATTAGAGTGAGTATGTTTTTAGACAAAGTAGAAAGACCCGTGAAGTTCTGCTGCTGCTGAGCTCTGTAAACCTGTTTCAGCTGCCCTGAGATTTCTTTCCATTCTGCCTGGATCCATTTAGCCAATGTCAAAATTGACTTGGCAACAGCATGCTCAGCTTTGGCAGACTTGCAGAAAGAGATGGCGCAGGAACTCAACATCTCCATTGCATGTGTTGACTGGCCTATAAAAAGATCAAAACACCAGCTCTTAACAGTAAACAAATGATATTCTTTCAGGGTAAAGTAATATTGTAAATTCAGTGATAATCAATGATTTCTGGAAACATTTCTTACTATAATAATAACAAAATCAAAAGCACCAAGCTATACAGATAACTCAATTACACAAAACTTATTCAGGATGCAAATGTTCTGCAAAAGTTGAAAAAAAATCAACTTTTCTATTACCATACACAGTAACATTCATACACATGATTTTTAGTATATAGTCACGTATTATTTTACTAACCTGCTGTATATAGCAGTTTCGTTTTTTCAATGTCAAGTTCAGGCCCCCATTTTTCATCCACTTGACCTTGAGTTGATAGTTTTTTAAAGTGCTGGACTAAATCCTGTGCAGTGGTAGTCTTTCCCAGCTGAACCTCGCTACACTGTGCCAGCAATCTCGTTGCAAGTGACACATTCCCCCGTTTTCTAGCAAATTTTGCTGCTGTTAGACCTAATTCCATGAGATGGCTTCTAATTGGAACTGTTTGTTCTGCAGAGAAGAAAATGTTTTATTAGTCCCAGATTGGTCTAATCCCAGAGGGCACAAAAACATGGCCAAAAATTCCTTCCCCAATTATTCTCTTTACCACTGCCTCCCTAAATAAAGATAATTCATTTTTCATCATCTTCAAATCCCTAGGAGTTAGCATAGTTCCTGGCACACAATGAACAATAAATGTTTGTTAAAATGAATGTATACAATGGAGTAGATGAAAGTAAAAATCGTCCAGTCTAAGAAATTAACTTTTTAAGTTTCTGCACCTAGTGAAGAGCCTAGGTCAATGGGCAGGGGATGAGGATAAGGCTAGACCATCCCCACTTCTTGAGTAAGTACCCTCTGCCCTTCTACCATGCCATTTCCTTCTGGTTTACTCCTACCTTTCTGAAGAATCAGCTTCTCAGTCTCCTTCTCGTCCACTACCCATCCACTATAACTGGGGCTCCTGGGGTCAAGCCTAGGCTCTCTACTCTTCTCACTCTGCATACTCTCCCTGGACAATATCATCTGCTCCTGGGGCTTCAATTACCATACAAATGCTGATGATGCTTGCATCTTATCTCTAGAGCAGACCTGACATCTGAGTCCCACCTGCCTACCAGTCTAGTCACCTACACTCGGGTATTTCAAAGGCACTTTAACCTGTGTCACATGGAATTCATTTCCCACCACCCTCCAACAAATCTCTTACTTTCTTCTCTGTTTTCGTTCTTGGGTAAAGGCACATGATCAACCTGGCTACCTGAGAAGGAATCTGGCAGTCATCTTAAATCTTAAGACTTTACTGTCAACCCTCACGTCACATCAGCTTTTTTCTATCCCTACTGTCACTATTTTGGTTACCTTTCACAGGGACTTCTGCTGCTCTGCCTTAGGCTCTAATTTATTTTTCAACCTGCAACTGAACTGATCTTATACAAAGGTAAATCTGAATACTTAATTTCCCTTTCATCCCTTCCCTAACTCCTAAATTTGGCTTGTAAGGCACTGATGCTTGCATTCCACTCTAATCTCAGTCTCATCCAGCTTCATCTCTTCCCATTCTCCCTTAGATGAGAACTGAGTCCTCTAAGAATCTTTTATTACTGCTGGTGGCCTTCACACATGGTGTTTTCTCTAAATCAGTCTGCCTTCTTTCTCAGCTTAAATGTTACTTCCTCCCCAAGTCCTTTTCTGATTCCTAGGATTAAATCAGTGGCCCTGTTGCGTTATTTTAAGCACCATGTACGTGCACCTCCAGTCCACACAGCATGTTGCTGTTCCTAGCTTGATGACAATTTTCCCTGCTAGACTTCAGAATCCCTTTGGTCCTAGGAATGCAGAAAACAGGCTTCTCTTGTTCACCATTACATACATCCCAACTTACAGCATAGTACCTGGCACAAAGCACATTATTTTGATAAGGGTTTGCTAAATAAAAAAAAAAAAATGTGAGGAAGAGTGAAGTTCTGTGTTAGGCTACTGACATTTCCTTCTCAATTTTAAAACTTATTCAGTATAGGAAGGATGAGAAAGGAGATGATACTTATAGTCCTACTATATGTCACTCTCTGTGCTAAGGCTTTTATATACCTTGTCAATCCTTTCAAGAATCTGAGCAGGGCAATCCCCATAACTGATAAGCAAAGTGATTCAGAAGTTTATGACTTGCCATGAGGTTCCTCGATTCGCAAGTGTTTGGGCAAATGATCCAAAACTAGGTCTATCTGGCACTGAGGGTCCTGGTGAATCTGAGTTGCCAGTAATCACCTTGCAGTACAAGTCCATATCCCAGCATTAGCTGACTTAAAATTTAATAGCAAATTTACTCAGTAACTCTGATGACTACATTTTTGACAAATTGTACAGAATTCTGGCAACTTCTCTGTTTTACAGCAAAAGGAAATTTCTAATATTCATTCAACATGACGTTTCTTTCTTAAAAATGAGAAATAAATATTTATACAAATGCTAATTCTGTATTCATTTGAATTATTTAAAGCATTCACAGTATAGTACAGCAGACAAAGAATTTGAATATCCAGAACATATAAGTCTTCATTAAAAATAGGCAAGAGTTGAATACTTATTCATGGCCACTATACAAATGAAAAGATGCTCAATATCATTAATCATCTGGAAAATGCAAATAAAACCACAATGAGATACTATTGTAGATTCACTCCAGTGACTAAAACTAAAGACCCACTATTGCAAGTGCATAGATGTCAGAAGTAATCTAAAATATACAACCACTTTATAAGAAACTGGTGAACTATTTCAAAAGTTAAACCATATGACCCAACAACTCCAATCCTAGGTATTTATTTAAGAGAAAGGCAAATGTATACCCAACCAAAGACCTGTACGTGAATAGCATAGCAACTTTATACATAATAGCCTGAATTTGAAAACAACTCAAGTATCTGTTAAAGGATCAACAGATAAACTATGGTGAATTCATACAATGGATATACTCAACTGTTGGAAGGATGGCAATACTGACACATACAACACAGGGAACCTTAAAAAATAAAATGCTGAGCAAGAGAAGCCAGACACAGAACACACTGTACAATTTATAAAAAAATTTAGTAAAGACAAGTCTAATCTACAGTGATGGGAAACAAATAAGCAGTTGCCCAAGACGGGACAGACAGGAGAAATACCTGGGAAGAAACATAAGGAAACCTTTGCAGGTGACATAAATGTTCTGCATCTTGATTGTACTGGTGGCTACACACGTGAAGCAATGTCAAAACTGATGAACTATACATTCAAAATGTGTGACTACAGCTCAAAAAGCTATTAAAAGAAAACAACAACTAGTTACCTTTTATTTTCTCCAACAACTGACTCTGGTACATCGTGTATCTTAATGCCTGCATCCATGGCCTGACATCATGCTGTTTACATGAACGCAAAGCTTCACTAAAGAGTGGAATAAGACAGTCCTGCCAGAGAAAAATCAAAACCACTTAATGTAAAAAGAATCCTTATATGACCCCACAGGTCAGCTACTTCAGATCTATTCTATATTTATCTATTAAACTTTCCTCTACCTTCACTGTATCTTCTAATCACAAGGGAAAAAGACAAAAACCTTTGTTTTTCCAAAAGCGAAAGTATTTTTTTCAAAATATTAAGTCCAATTTATCAATGCATTTACAATAAAGTGGTCATATTTTAATAAAAAAAAGGGTTATTTTCTATAAAGCAAAAGCTAAGTTACAGAAAAACATAAAACAACCGCTTCATAAAAAGATTCTCAAGGATTATTTCCCTTGGGAAGGGTTCACTTTTGGTTAAACTTTATCGTGTTTGAAGGAGGAGGCACTGGGTCTTCTTTTCAGTCAAATCTGAAATTTATACAATCTGGTATATATTTTCATAATCAACTCCTCGTGCAAAAAAAGGAAGGAGGGAAGGAGGAAAGGAAGGAAGAAAAAAAATTAAGCAACTAGCCATTCTTATGTTCCATCTTCCTCACATAGTTCTCCAGTGAAAATCTGCCTGAAAATGGCATTTTAGATTTCTGGATTTAATATTAATAGCTTGTCCAAAAATGCTACAAATGTTATTTTAAAAACTTTTTTAAAAAACTTGAAAAACAGCTCTTGTCCACACTAATGCCTTATTAATGGTCAAAAGAATATCCTGGTTAAAAATGTATACATACACACCTCTGTGGAAAGTCTGTTGGAAACTGTGTTCTCCAAAGCAGAAGAGCAATACAGCTGTAAAGTACTTAGGACTGGCAGAGACTGGGAAACCGTTAGAGTAGAAAGTCTCAGGGGTCCAACAGCTATGCGGGAGGTTTGCTTCAGGTACTTCACCACATTTCTGAAACAAAATATTTGCTGCTGATTAACAAAAAAGATTTTCCAAGTTGTAACCGCGAAAGGGATAAAGCAGTGTGATAAGATGCTACCACACTGGCATCCAAAGTAGGGAAAGAAAAAGGAACTGCTTGCTTTTAAGTAAAACGACATAAGCAAGTCAAGGTATTTGTGTTTGGGGATATGAAATTTTTGACGTTCTTTAGTTTCAACCTCTGTATATTTGCAAGCGGCATTTACACAACCTACAACTCCTACAACTAAAATGAAGCTATGATGATTACCACTGCAGTGATCCAGTGACTGCCTCACCCCCACCAAACTACACACATTTACCATACGGTACACGTAATACATATTTACCTCCTTAGGATTAAACTTACTCAGTGATAGACTGCCACTTCTGATCTTGTTCTATGTGGTTTAAAGCAGTTGCCAAACAAACAGAACTTCTTAACAACTGAACTTCAATGGATTTCTGAAGTTCTCTTGGATCTGGACTTAACATGTTAGGAAGCAGTTTTTTCATATCTACAGAAATCAAACAGGTTCCACTCAGTTAATTCATTTTTAATGTGTAAGAATGACAAGATATCTTGATAGTATTAAAAAAACAATCACCAATGAATACCTCCTTTCATGTTTAAGTTCATATTTAAGTTCAGACACTATGATCAAGCATTTCTGATAGCATTTTGGGAGGTCTGAGGTATTACTTTATGTGAAGCATAAAAACAGCATAAAAAAAAGTATTTTAAAAAGTATAAAAATACTTCACATGAAATAATACCTCAGACCTCCCAAAATGAGTTCATTTTCAAAGACTCAAAAATCAGTAAGTCAACCTACTATTTAATGGGGCAAACAATGAATGCAGCAGATCAATGTTAACACATAAAATATTCACAATATTTAACTTCAGTACTACAGTTTTTAAAATGTTCTAGTTATAATAAAGAATTTAATTAATCGACCATATTAAGATGTGAAGCAAGAAAAATATTTAAACACTACTTGCACTTTTTCAAAGAAAATGGCTAGATAGATCTCTAAGTATTACAATAGTCTTTTTTAGTTTGCTTAATTTGAATTAAACTGTTTTATATTTGCCAGACGTAAAGAGAACAGACCTAATTGATTGCTTCACACTCTGCCCCAATAAATGTACAAAAACTTTCAGATTTTCCACTAAAGTATACTAAGCCAGACATTTTAAACAATTTGTTCATTAAAATCCTTAATTTTAAAATTATCTAATACCTATTTTTTCTTTTGATCCTCCAGCAAGTAGACTGATATTTTCTCCTGGTAACAATTCTAATTGTTCAGTGCATTCAATAAATTCTCCAGATTCAAAACTGCTTAGTGATCTGTAATTAAAATACTGGGTTAGCTTGTATTATACTCTCTCCAGGCTGTGGAGCCATTCAAAAAAATAGAACAAATTATAGGAAAAGGGAGCAGTTACACAGAATTCCTGTGATGAAGTTCCTTCCACATAGGCCACCATTGAAGATGCAACTACCATCTTAATTAGAGTGCAAACCACAAACTCACAGCTACAGATACTCAGTTTAGCATACCCAACACTCCACATTTCCTTCCTCTTTTTGCAGCATGTTATCTTTGAGGGCCCGACCAAAACACTAACAGCAGAGCTTTGCAGGGGCAACTTCAACGTCCAGTTCTTCCCAAGCTACCACTAAATCCCCTGCCTCAGCTCACTGCTCATCTAAAGCATAAGCCCCAGTAGGCCTCCTGTCCTACTGCCTCAATCTGATATCCTAGTTCTACCTTCTTTGCTGGCCTCCCTCCTTTGCTCACTTTTCCACTGTTTTACAGAACCTGTTCCTCTTCTTTCGAAGAATTTTTCCTTCCCTTCTCCTCACCTGACCTGAACATGGTATACCCCTGAACTCTTTCCAATAGTCTATCTGCAGCTTCAAGGCCAGGATGAGGGCCTTATCATCCTAGCAATCCACTGCCACTTTCAGATCTATTTTCACTCCATTCCCATTCCTATTACAGCTGCTATCTAACCAACTAGAGGACTTCAGTTCAGTTCAGATCAGTCGCTCAGTCATCTCCGACTCTTTGCGACCCCGTGAATCGCAGCACGCCAGGCCTCCCTGTCCATCACCAACTCCCCGAGTTCACTCAGACTCACGTCCATCGAGTCGCTGATGCCATCCAGCCATCTCATCCTCTGCTGTCCCCTTCTCCTCCTGCCCCCAAATCCCTCCCAGCTTCAGGGTTACAGTTTCTCAATTCCCTCTTCTCCTCTTCTCTCTCTTCTTTTCCTATCCCTCTCACCATGTCACTTCCGTCACAACCCAGCCGGAATACAGCACTAGAAATGACTGTGCCTGCTTCTACCTTAACAAATCCCAGCTTCTCAGGTGAGCTGCGATCACCTGGCATTAATGAACTGTCTTGATGTGCTGACCAACACACTTATTATTTCTGCCACCACAGAGTCTAAGTCCTCTCCAAAGGCAGGTTTGCTGCGTCCCCACTATGCCTTGTACTTTCAGCTAATAACTGACACCTCAGAAAAAATTTCATTGTCTTCCGTGTGTTCTTATTTCAATTAATAGCATCTTTTTTCTCTCCGTACCTTCACCCCACAGTTCAATGGCCAAATGTTCCCACCCTAGCCCCTCACCTCCAGCCTGCTGACAACCTAGCAGAGAAAGCCAGTAGGTCAGATACTTCTTCAAATCCCACATAAGATTTTCTATCTTACTGGGAGTCAAAATCTTACTTCTCTACCCTTATGGCCTATTATTCACTCAGCACCGACCAGAGTGGCCTCCCAGGCATTTCCAGAACACTCCAAGTCTATCATCTTTGCAAGAGATCTGCTTCCTCAAGCCTGTGCTCAAATGACATGCTGATGGTTTTTCCCAAGCTAGTCTGCCTGTGTCTTCTCCTCACTAGAAGGTCAGCTCCTCAAGGGTGAGAATGTGTGTCTGTTGTACACAGTGTTGCACCCCACTGGCCGGCACTCAGTACATGTTCAATGGAGAAATTACCCACTAACTCATTTACTCACTAGAGAGCTCCCTGATGGCAAGACTAACGACCCTTATCATCCCAGCCAAGGGTCTGGGACATAGCTTGTACTCAAATTTCAAATTAAGATATTAATAAATGCTCAAAGGAATAAAAGGAAGAAGAGAAAATAAGAAAGGGAGTTTAATTTACAAATGTCATAAACTCTGTCCTCTTTAAAAAAATGTTTTTGATATAGTCACACCTAATTTAGAAATGGGGCTTCCCTGGTGGCTCAGACGCTAAAGCATCTGCCTGCAATGCGGGAGACCCAGGTTCGATTCCTGGGTCGGGAAGATCCCCTGGAGAAGGAAATGGCAATCCACTCCAGCACTCTTGCCTGGAAAATCCCATCGATGGAGGAGCCTGACAGGCTACAGTCCATGGGGCCGCAAAGAGTCAGACACGACTGAGTGACTTCACTTTCACTTTTAATTTAGAAATAATGCCATCAAGTATTATCCTTTCTAAAGCAGTGACCAATTTCTTTATTTCATTAAGATTTTAGAACAGGTTCTGAGATTCAATCCCAAATGACTGTTTCAACATACAAATATGTTTTCCCACTGCGTGAATATCCTCCTCACCTCTAATGTTGGTTTCTCATTGTAGTCATTTTAAGAATGGCAGTATTATTAGAACTACAAGCATCTTATCATAATAAATGATTTTAATATTCTTCTGCCATAAAATAAGACTTTAAATAAAGTTACTGAAAAAATTTTTAATGGGGTTAAGTATAATTCATAACTGAAAAGAAATCCTTACTTTATGTAGTTGAAATCAGCCTTTAGGTTGAGAGAAGTACTACTGGTACTCTTTTTCAAGTCATGGATAGCATTCTGCCACTCCTGTACAGCAGTCCAATCAGCTATTGAAATGTAGCACTCACATGCTTTATTTCCCAAATAATTTATAACCTCAGGAGAAGAATCAGTTGGTTTGGACAGCACAGTTTTTCTGGATTCACCTAAATGAAAACATTTCATAAAATAAAGAGACAGCAAGAGAGATCCAAAGCAGTTATAAATATTTCAAAGAGCAGAGATATCTAAAAATGTATAGTAAGATCACGAGTACAAATTATTTGACTACAACTGTTTGTTTAAACTTGGAATGCTCACCATTCAAAGAATGCTTGGGGCTGGCACTATTGCGCCCAGTATTAGCCAATGTGAGAACGGATTTGTCGAAGCTGGAGATGCAGCAATCGACACCTGTCATGGCACACAGGTGCTCCTGGTACTCCACAGAGGCCTTTTCAAACCTTCAACACAAGTTCAAACAGTCTTATTTTTTAATTATCCACATATTTCATTTCTAAAAACACTGCAAAGAATGAGTTATTCAATAAATTCAGTGGAGACAATAAGTTGATTATTTTGTGTGGGCCTGAGCAGGCACAAAATTAGACTTCTTACTCACAAAAAAAGGAAAATAAATCCAAAGATCATTAAATGTTTAAGAAAAGAGAAGGTATAAACTAACAGAAAATATCAGTAAGTATCTGATCTCAATGTATGCAGAGACTCAATAGAAAAATAAACACTAAAACACACGAAAGTTAACAGATCTAATGACACCATAATTTGAAACTTTGGGCATCAAAAAAAAAAAAAAAAACAAGAACAAAAAAACCCCAAAATGAATATTAAAAACAAATTACCGATCAAGAAGATAGACAGCATCAATAATCCTGGTGTACAATAAAATCTCACAGATCAGTAACCAAAAAACCAAGAGGCCATAAAGACATCATCTGTGTTTTCAATAATCACAAATGGTCAGTAACATATGGGGAAACCTCTACTATTAATTAGTAATAAAGAAATTTATATTAAAACAAGCATTTTCATTAATATGATGGCAGAGTTCTTGTTTCTCAGTGGCCCTCTATATACACAAAGGAGAAGGGAAAAGGTTATTTTCATTGTTAGGGATACAAGTTGGAACCATCTTTTATGTAGGGTAAATTAGCAATAGTATGTATCATAAGCCTAATGGTCTGTAGCCTTTCTTCTATTAACAGTAAATCAACCTTCAGGAATGCATTCAAAGAAAACAATCATAAACATGAGCAAAGAATTAAATGCCGTGGTGCATTAAGATTAGTAAAAAGAAAATCCCAAATAATTTTGCTGTCCAACAATAAGGAATGTTAAATTATGGTGCACTCAAAAAAAAATAGGTATTGTTAAAAATCACACTGTAGAAAATTTAACAGGGCAAAATATTTTTTTTAAATACTGCTGAGTAGAAAAAGCAAAATCATGTGACCAGCAGAAACACTGCTATTTCTGTGAAAAGAGGATAGAAAACTGGATATAAAAGAAAAAGAAATAGAAAGGCATGTACCACAAAACAAGTTACCACTAAGAGATGGAATTATGATCCTTCTTTTATTTTCCCTACATTTTCCATATTTGATAAAACTCACTTGAACATACACAGAGGAATCCAAGGTATGCAAAGAGTTTGCCTACAGGAATCGAGTAAGTTTAGAGCTAATAAGTGAGAACTCTGGCCATCAAGGGGAATTTGTATCAGATTCTGACATGAAAAGTTATCAATTAAGAATCAACATTAAATGTAATTAACATTTAATTACAGAGTCAGTCAGTAACACAAAAAAAACTTAACATAAAGAACTCCTGTCACCCATTTCCTTCCTTCTAACTAACCTCCCTTCAGCCTGTTGGGCCACTGAATTAATCCAGAGAAGATTTTTTCCAACAACCGAAGATGACCAGACAGCAATTCCCTGTATAGCTTCAGGACAATGAAGTTCACACAATGCTTCTACCACCATCATGATAGTTACTTCCAATTCATTTCCCTGAAAGAGGCCATTCAAAAAAAAAATCAAAGACGTCAGTACCCTCAAAATTCAAATCTCTACTAAATTTACAACTACTGATCACAATCTAAAGCCTATTTAAAGTCAAATTTATTTAACAATTGCTTTTACAATGATGAAATTACATTATTAGAATTTCCTAAAACGTTATGTATACTGTAGATATGAGGGGGAGGGGGTGCTGATGGACTGTAATAAACAGCACTTGGGTGTTAATCTTTACAAAATAAAAAAAAACTTTACCATTTCAGCTGTGGCATCTTTAGGAGTAATACATGAAGTAAATACAAAGCAAAAATTTAAATAACCATGAATCAAAGAATGCCTAATTTTATGTTTTTGCATATTGCCTATTGATATTAACTAGTAGACATTTGCAATTTTTGGATTCTATTTATTTAGTAACCCCACCTACAAGTCAGCACTTTCCCCACATATTATAATGTTATCAATATTATATTTTTTACATATATTATAAATTATACTTTCCTATATACTATATAATCATTACAAGTGATTATAAAAGTTTTCTTATATACATGAATTTCTTAGAAGTTCCAATCTTTAAGCATAAGTAATGAATATTTTCACATACTCTAAGTGAAAAATATAAATAGGCAACTTAGGAAGTTACTGCTTGTATAAAAATATTGGATGAAAAGCTTTGAATATCAATAGAACCTTTATTTTATCCACAGACTGTGTGCTCAGTTGCATCTGACTCTTTGCAGCCCCATGGACTGGAGCCCCAGAATCCTCTGTCCATGGGATTTCCCACGCAAGAATACTGGAGTGGGTTGCCATTTCCTACTCCAGGGGATCTTCCCAACCCAGGGATCGAACCCCAGTCTTTTGCATCTCCTGCACTGGCAGGCAGATTCTTTACCACCAGTACCACCTGGGAAGCCCCTATCCATAGATTAGATCATAGCAAAGGAATTACCCCCAAGTTTTTCTAATTAACAGATTTAACTAACTCCACATACACCACTTTACCTGAGATGGATTTGTCTTCATTTCTGTAAGCAAATCGAAGCCGTGTCTCACTGTCACAGCAGGCTGGCCTGCCAACAATCCAACCCTCATGATGGAGAGTCGGATCCGAGTCAGCCAGTCTTGACAAGTTTGGCGATTGGTATAGAAAAAAGTCCTAATGACCTTTAGAAGAGAAAGAAGAGCTCAGGACTGGTTCTGACAAATTACAGGCAGAAACGTCTGAAATACACATAAAGCATATATACAAGTCTACTGTGATTTCAGCTCTGCTCACGCTGCCAGGTTTGACCACGAAACTGCTGTAAATCAACATCCAACCCACTGAAACCAACCTTGGGAGGCGATGTTAATGCATTGGCACATCCTTCATATGCATTATACATTAACTTCTCCAGGTTTTCCAGATACTGCAGAAGAAGAACAAGTCTAAGCTGGTTGCTACTGTGGCCTTCGTCATTGTCTGCAGTTGTCCACTGACTAACATCTTGATCGGGGTTTAATGTGTGAGCTGCAAGACTTCTAATGATACCTACAACCAAAGACAACATTCCACATTTAAAAGGAGTCTTCAAAGATTCTAGAAGTTCTTGGAGATAATTTCACAAATTCACATTTAGCAAGTATCCTCTGCATATCCGTCACTTAAAAACAAAGTGATCTTTTCATATTTAGAAGATCTTTTCATTTTTAGAAGGAAAAAATGTCTTCTCCACACAAATCCCCTAAGTTTGTGAACAAACACATACGACACAATTATTTCAGTTCAGTTCAGTCGCTCGGTTGTGTCCGACTCTTTGTGAACCCATGGACTGCAGCACACCAGGCCTCCCTGTCCATACCAACTCTAGGAGTTTAATCAAACTCATATCCATTGAGGCAGTGATACCATCCAACCATCTCATCCTCTGTCACCCCCTTCTCCCACCTTCAATTTTCCCAGCATCAGGGTCTTTTCAAATAAGTCGTTTCTTTGCATCAGTTAACCAACATATTAGAGTTTCAGCTTCAACATCAGTCTCCAATGAATACTCAGGACTGATTTCCTTTAGGATAGACTGGTTGGACCTCCTTGCTGTCCAAGAGCAAGCGTCTTTTAATTTCATGGCTGCAGTCACCATCTGCAGTGATTCTGGAGCCCCCAAAATAAAGTCTGTCACTGCTTCCACTGTTTCCCGATCTATCTGCCACGAAGTGATGGGACCAGATGCCATGATCTTCGTTTTCTGAATGTTGAGCTTTAAGCCAACTTTTTCACTCTCCTCTTTCACTTTCATCAAGAGGCTCTTTAGTTCTTCACTTTCTGCCATTACAGTGGTGTCATCTGCACATCTGAGGTTACTGATATTTTTCGTGGCAATCTTGATTCCAGCTTGTGCTTCATCGAGTCCAGCATTTCTCAGGATGTACTCTGCATATAAGTTAAATAAGCAGGGTGACAATATACAGCCTTGACGTACTCCTTTCCCGATTTGGAACCAGTCTGTTGTTCCATGTCCAGTTCTAACTGTTGCTTCTTGACCTGCATACAGATTTCTCAGGAGGCAGGGCAGGTCTGGTATTTCCATCTCTCTAAGAATTTTCCACAGTTTGTTGTGATCCACACAGTCAAAGGCTTTGGCATAGTCAATGAAGCAAAAGTATATGTTTTTCTGAAACTCTCTTGCTTTTTCAATGATCCAACGGACATTGGCAATTTGATCTCTGGTTCCTCTGCCTTTTCTAAATCCAGTTTGGACATCTGGAAGTTCACAGTTCATGTACTGGTGAAGCCTGGCTTGCCGAATTTTGAGCATCACTTTGCTAGCATGTGACACAAGTGCAAGTGTGCGGTAGTCTGAGCATTCTCTGGTATTGCCTTTCTTTGGAATGGGAATAAAAACTGACCTTTTCCAGTCCTGTGGCCACTGCTGAGTTTTCCAAATTTGCTAGCAACTTTGTGAATAAACACACATGACACAATTATTTAATAAAAGCTTATTCTAACGAACATATCTAGATTAACTGATAAAGTATTAAAGGAAAAAATTGTGTACTCTCAAAGTTCTGTTTTAATGAAGATAAAAAATCCATTATTTCTTAAAGCAAGCTTGAAAGTATTTACATTGCAAAGTCTGAAACAGTGCAGAGTCAATTACCTTCAATTGTTTGGAAGGTATCCTGAGCTCTGCCGAGTGGGGTCCTCAGCTTAGAAAGGACAGTGAACTGTGCTGCTTCCCAAATAGCCCACTGCCAGAGGACAGCATCTGTCTTTAGAAGATTGCGGGGAATCGTTGATTGGTCACGTTTATCCAGTCTCTGGCAGCTATAGAACAATCTTTCTAACCAATTGTCCTTCCTGGAAAAAGAAGTTTCATATTTAATGACAACTTCATTTGAAGAAAAAACAGACATTAACAAAAAGCAAATTGCAAGGGAAATGGGAATATGGGACTTTTCCCCTACTTCAAAAAGGCAAACCTATAAAACTGGGAAGCATTAATTATATCCCCACCTCTCATTTTAAGGTCTTTTACGGCTGAAATAGAGTAGGGTACAGTGTGGACAGGTTATTAGGGTAAAAGGCTCATGACAGTTTGGCCATCAGGATAAAATATTCAGTGCAAGTAAAAGTCTCCAGAATGTCTACACCCTCAGGCCCCCCGAGAAAGCACTGATGACTAGGACACATCAGTTACATGTCAACCACACTTCACCTTTACTATCAAGTGTAAAGCTCATTTTTATCTCTTCAGGTGCCATCTTCAAAGCAATTCCTCCTACTATTGAAAACTTAAAACAACTTTCTATTCTGCCACCCCTGATGTATTTTCTCCTCTAAACTGGGCACAGAGTTAAGATATTCAAATATATTTAAAGTACTTTTCCCAGATGAAAGAGTCAAAGAAAGGTCTTACCCTATTCTATGAGAGTTTCCATACAAAATAAAACTAATAACATCAGAGAAATCTTGTGGGTGGAATGTGTTACTTGGTGCTTTACTCATGTGACTTCTTAATGCTAAAGAAATTTCTTGAATTTCTGTGTGATTGTTATTGCTGTAGACAGAAAATAAAGTCACTGTTATACAAAATCCTTTAGTTAAAAGGTTACCTCCTGCTGTAAATGAAATACTTCCTTGTTAACTAAATCTGACAGTAAAAACAGATAAAATTAAGACATTAAAAATAAACGTTACTACAACTTTGAAATTTAAAGTTCTTAAATCACCAAAATTAACCCAATTAAAAACTATAAAAGAATGCAATTTAGTTTTACAAATAATAACTACTGAGAAACACATTTTGGCACTTTAAGTATTATTCTGTAGCAATCATCATAAGCTTTATAAAAATTACAAATTTTTGTTATTTTCTTCTAGACCTGCATGATTTGATCCTTTGCCATCTCTTTGTTAAGAAGTACCACAAAAGATGTGATATTAATTCACTAAGAGACAATTTGTCTTTTCCTAAACTAAACATTGCGGGATGTCTTTGTATTGATACAATTGTTATACCTCAAGACAACATCTAAAGGGATTGACTTCAATAGCTTTCCAAATGCTTGTCGAATACGAGTTCCACTATGCACTAGCTGAACACGGCAAACATCAACACACCTACAAAAAAAAATGAAATAGATAATACAAGTGTGGCAATATTTCTAAGTTATTAGGGCCAGGGTCAAAAGAGTGGATCTAATTTAATCCATACCTCTGTAAAAGATCATCTGGTAAGGAAGAGGACAGTGCATGTAGACTGCTGCATGCTTGCAAACAGATATTCACATCTTCGACAAGAGCTGTTAAAAATTTAAAGACACTTTCAGCTTGCCAGAAGAAATTCTATGCCAGTACATCATAAATTTCTGAACACATTCACTTCAATAAACAGTGAGTGACTACTATGGATGAGGGGTTGTTCCTGCCTAGAACCCTCTCTCACTGGCAGTAGTAACATTTGGGAAAATGCTAACACTCAACAAAAATCTACTTAAGGTGACTAGTCTTCACCCAAACCTTTTCTCTGAAGGAAATTTTAAAAGTACATGGAATGTATAAACAATCATATAAGCTTAAAAGTGTTAACAATCACTTTAAAACAACTTTTTTTCACATATTAAGACTGGCAAAAAAATTAAGACAGATTATACCTTTGTCATTAAAATGGGGATGAGACATTTCCACTCATGAAAGGCACTCAAGTGACTATCTTTCTCTCATTATCAAAGATCTCTTTTAAGCACTGATTAACAAAAATTAAATAATCACAGAATCTTACTGTTGGCTAAAAGGCCTTTGCAAAATTTATGGAAAGATGGAAGAGAGAATAAAGGTGCATATGTTTCAGACTTCTTCATTAAAACAGCCACTTCCAAAGCCCAGGTCATTAACAGTTTCCTGAAACATAAAATACACAGTTGATTTCACATTAATAAAAACTAAAAATAGAAAAGCAACTTGAAAAATCTATTCTTTTAACATTAATTTTCTTTTGGTTTTTTTAATACTGCAAGAAATAAGAAACATATATTAAAACTATAGAAATTCCTCTGACAAAACTGTCTTTTAAGAAAATCTCCCCAAAGTAGCATAAATTGTAGCAAAAAAAATTCTAAAATCTCTACAAATACATTAATCTATAAAATATTGCAGGAAGGAAAGGTTTCACGTAATTCTTTCAGGAAACAAGAAATGCTAGACTAAATAATGAAACAAAATTTAAAGTGTTTCATAATGAAGAAGCTGCTCTATCCCTAATGATAGTCTTCATTTCTTTTTCTCAAATTAACCAAAAGTTAGAAACATTATAAAATATTAGTTACCTTGTGTCCTGGTTAAGATTATCTTTCTTAAGCAATATTCCCAGGAGATTTAAGATAATTGAGAAATGTTTCTTTGTAGCTGTAGTTACAGTACTAATAACGGCACCATCAAACAAGGACGGGGATGATGAACTAAGACTACTAGATATAAAGTGGTCATGCCTGGAAGACAAAATTTGGATCATCTTGTCATATCTCATTAAAAAAAAAAAAAAAAGCAACTCCAAAGTCAAATCAACACATTTTTTTTTACACTGTATAAAGGGTCAATCTTCCCTTTAAAAAACAAACTTTCTTTTTTTTTTAAAAGACAATTCTTAAGAAGTATATGTAAATACATTACCTGGTACAATGAGAATACAATGTGTAGAGCACTGCATACTGAATGGCAGGGAAATGAACAGCCAGGTCGCCATGCACAATCATCAGATTCTTACTCAGAAGTGCAAACACAGTTGGAGACAGGGCCCACATCTGATGATGGACCAAAGAAAGTAAATGTTTGGCTCTTCCAGGACATACATGACCATACAAAATGTTTATCTTTCAGAATATGTCTGCACATTTTTAAAAATTAAAATGACAGATTTAAATTTGGAAATAAGCTAGTACACTAAACCTGGGATCAGCAAATACTTCTTGAGAAGATAAGAGAGTAAATACCTCAGCCTCTGCAGGTTATGTGACACCTCTGTTACAATGTCCAACTCCTCAACTTTGCCACTGCAGTGAGAAAAGTTACAGACAAAAAATAGGAATCAAAGTGGCTATGTTCCAATAAAAAGTCTTTACAAAAAGAGGTGATGTTTGGTGATGGTTGCACAATTCTGTGAACATATTAAAAATCACTGAATTGTACACTTTAAATGGGTACTGTACACTATGTGAATTATATATCTCAATAATTAAAATAAAAAAAAGAAAGAAAAAAAAAAGCAGTGGGCAGCTAGATTTGGTCCATGAACTGTAATTTGCTGATCCCTGGTCTAAACAAAAGCCCCTGCACTCTTCAGTGTAGATTACCTCAGTTTTCCATATACCATAAATGGCAAGTTGCCCTCTCCAGTATGAAAAAAGGGCAAATCCTGCCACTCTAAGCCTTTACCATTCTTCCCTTTCTTTCCATTGCTAAGATACTCCTTTCACCTGACCACTCTGTCCCCACTTCCTCTCACTTTCAGAGTGTAGAATATAAACCTCAAATCTGAACACAATGTGAATTTCTCAACAATCAAATTTTAGAATGCGAAAGAGGAGTCAGCTGCAGCCCAGCAGTGAGGGAAAGAACAGTCACTGCGGCGGACACAGGGCACCTGATCTAATATGGACAGCATGCAAATACAAGTATCAAATCTTGAGTTTTCCCTCCCTTCTCTCTTAGAAACACTAACCCCTTAATTATATTCCATTACTTTTCATTGTAAACAATGCTTTTCAATTTTGCTAAGTACCACAGGAGGGAGAAATATACCCTGATAGCTCAGTTGGTAAAGAATCCACCTGCAATGCAGGAGACCCTGGTTCGATTCCTGGGTCGGGAATAGCCGCTGGAGAAGGGATAGGCTACCCACTCCAGTATTCTTGGTCTTCCCTTGTGGCTCAGCTGGTAAAGAATCCGCCTGCAATGCGGGAGACCTGGATTCGATCCCTGGGTTGGGAAGATATCCTGGAGAAGGGAAAGGCTACCCACCCCAGTATTCTGGCCTGAAGAACTCTATGGACTGTATAGTCCATGGGCTTGCAAAGAGTCAGACACCACTGAGTGACTTTCACTTCACTCACGCACAGCAATTATTATAAATCAAAAGCAGTCACTTCAGACTTCTTAAAAGGAATGAAATCTTTCTTCTTCTTCCAAAATAATATGTGAATGTTCCCAAAGTAAAGTGGGTAGTCAAAAACTAAGGGACATATGGAAGTACTAACTCTAGTGGGAAAAGGAAAAGAGTACCAGGGGAATCACAAAGGGTTGCATTTTAGAACTACACAAACTTGTCCTGTGGAAAATGTTGACAAGTTTACTAAAAGCATGCTAGAGTAAATGGGAGAGAGCATTAAAATACAAGTTCAAAAAATAAAAAGGATATAAAAAACTTATTAAGGAAGGCAAGAGCTAAACATAATAGCATGAAAATATTCCTGTCAATTTTAATTATCCAAGCATGTCCAAAATATGGCCGTTTGTTCTGTGTGATGCTGCAGACACACCACCTTGATAGTTAATGAAACATGTTAACATGCAATGAGGAGAGGCTCAAATGTGGATAAAACAAAGCCATTACAAGCAAATACTCACCCCAATTAATGAGTTTTTAGCATTTCCAATTGTAGTCAGAGCACTAAGGTCAAATATAACTACAAATTTTGCATTGTCTACATTGAAAACATGATTCTTAAAAGCCTCATGTTTTATTTCAGAACAGGCATCAGGAAGTTGTAGACTATGTAGCAGATTGTTTAGGGCACAAGTCATTTCTCCCAAAATTAATTTATAGGCAGTCTCTAAAACAGGAATATTCTTCAGACTGAGCACTGCTTGATAAACAGCATGGGCTACAGCAACAACCTTAAAAAGAGAATTCAGGAAAGTAATAATTAAATGGAAAGCATATTACTATCTGCAAAATGATGATACAAATCAGTTTAAGATTGATAAATTCACTGTCTAGAACACCAAAGACTTTAATTTTTCAAAAAAAAATATAGGAAACCTACACAGTATCAGTAAGCTATTTAAAAATCTATAAAGCTTTATTATCAAAAAAGTATTCTCTAAAAATGACAATGTGGAATTTCTTAAAAGGCCTTCTGTTTTTTAAGCCAGTATCAGAACAAATACAAGCAGCAATTTATAGAGACAGGTTTTCCTACATCTACTTAGAAAGTCTATATTGGCTTTGACTTGGGAGTCAGTTAGGAAGCTAACAAACTTTTATTTGACATATATATGAAATTTTAATAAAACAAATTTAATGGAAACCTGAGAAAACTATCATTCATCAAGGTATACAGTATGAAACTCAACAAATATTAAGTGAATTATAATTTCTAATATTCTAAATCAAATATTTATCATTTTAATATTTCATTTATGTACCTACTAAGTAATGAACGTGAGTCAAACTTTTTAATGACCTAAGTTAGCAAAAGCCTGATCAGTCAATCACTTACCTCTTTTTCTTTATGATAACGCAAAAATAGTAGTTTAGATGATGGTATAAACAGTTTTTCTACAAATGATGATGGCAGTTTTGTATTTATCTGTTCAACAATCTAAAAGAATAAAGTAAGAAATGAGTTATCAATTCACAAAAGAACATAGAGGAACCTTAAATACATAGTCCTAAGGGAGAAAAACCAATATGAAAAGGCTATATATTATATAATTCTGACACTCTGGAAAAGGCAAAACTACCTAAATCAAATCCCTTATGATTATACAGTGGAAGTGAGAAATAGATTTAAGGGCCTAGATCTGATCGAGTGCCTGATGAACTATGGACTGAGGTTCGTGACATTGTACAGGAGACAGGGATCAAGACCATCCCCATGGAAAAGAAATGCAAAAAAGCAAAATTGCTGTCTGGGGAGGCCTTACAAATAGCTGTGAAAAGGAGAGAAGCGAAAAGCAAAGGAGAAAAGGAAAGATATAAACATCTGATTGCAGAGTTCCAAAGAATAGCAAGGAGAGATAAGAAAGCCTTCTTCAGCAATCAATGCAAAGAAATAGAGGAAAACAACAGAGTGGGAAAGACTAGGGATCTCTTCAAGAAAATCAGAGATACCAAAGGAACACTTCATGCAAAGATGGGCTCGATAAAGGACAGAAATGGTATGGACCTAACAGAAGCAGAAGATATTAAGAAGAGGTGGCAAGAATACACAGAAGAACTGTACAAAAAAGATCTTCACGACCCAGATAATCACGATGGTGTGATCACTGACCTAGAGCCAGACATCCTGGAACGTGAAGTCAAGTGGGTCTTAGAAAGCATCACTACGAACAAAGCTAGTGGAGATGATGGAATTCCAGTGGAGCTATTTCAAATCCTGCAAGATGATGCTGTGAAAGTGCTGCACTCAATATGCCAGCAAATTTGGAAAACTCAGCAGTGGCCACAGGACTGGAAAAGGTCAGTTTTCATTCCAATTCCAAACAAAGGCAATGCCAAAGAATGGTCAAACTACCGCACAATTGCACTCATCTCACACGCTAGTAAATTAATGCTCAAAATTCTCCAAGCCAGGCTTCAGCAATATGTGAACCGTGAACTTCCTGATGTTCAAGCTGATTTTAGAAAAGGCAGAGGAACCAGAGATCAAATTGCCAACATCCGCTGGATCATGGAAAAAGCAAGAGAGTTCCAGAAAAGCATCTATTTCTGCTTTATTGACTATGCCAAAGCCTTTGACTGTGTGGATCACAATCAACTGTGGAAAATTCTGAAAGAGATGGGAATACCAGACCACCTGATCTGCCTCTTGAGAAATCTGTATGCAGGTCAGGAAGCAACAGTTAGAGCTGGACATGGAACAACAGACTGGTTCCAAATAGGAAAAGGAGTTCGTCAAGGCTGTATATTGTCACCCTGTTTATTTAACTTATATGCAGAATACATCATGAGAAACGCTGGACTGGAAGAAACACAAACTGGAATCAAGATTGCTGGGAGAAATATCAATAACCTCAGATATGCAGATGACACCACCCTTATGGCAGAAAGTGAAGAGGAACTCAAAAGCCTCTTGATGAAAGTGAAAGTGGAGAGTGAAAAAGTTGGCTTAAAGCTCAACCTTCAGAAAACGAAGATCATGGCATCCGGTCCCATCACTTCATGGGAAATAGATGGGGAAACAGTGGAAACAGTGTCAGACTTTATTTTTCTGGGCTCCGAAATCACTACAGATGGTGACTGCAGCCATGAAATTAAAAGATGCTTACTCCTTGGAAGGAAGGTTATGACCAACCTAGATAGCATATTCAAAAGCAGAGACATTACTTTGCCAACAAAGGTTCGTCTAGTCAAGGCTATGGTTTTTCCTGTGGTCATGTATGGATGTGAGAGTTGGACTGTGAAGAAGGCTGAGCGCCGAAGAATTGATGCTTTTGAACTGTGGTGTTGGAGAAGACTCTTGAGAGTCCCTTGGACTGCAAGGAGATCCAACCAGTCCATTCTAAAGGAGATCAGCCCTGGGATTTCTTTGGAAGGACTGATGCTAAAGCTGAAACTCCAGTACTTTGGCCACCTCATGCGAAGAGTTGACTCACTGGAAAAGACTCTGATGTTGGGAGGGATTGGGGGCAAGAGGAGAAGGGGACGACAGAGGATGAGATGGCTGGATGGCATCACTGACTCAATGGACGTTGAGTCTCAGTGAACTCCGGGAGTTGGTGATGGACAGGGAGGCCTGGCGTGCTGCAATTCATGGGGTCGCAAAGAGTCGGACATGACTGAGCGACTGATGTGATCTGATGGAGACAGAAAAAGGATCAGTGGTTGCCAGGTAGTAGAGGGGAGAAAATAGGTGGAACAGGAGGGATTTTCAGGGCAGTAAAACTCTCCCGTATGATACTACAATGGTGAACACATGGCATTACACATTTGTCAAAAACCACAGAATGGACAATACAGAGACTGAACTCTATGGATTTTAGTTAATCATAATGTGTCGGTCTGGCTCATCAGTTGTAATAAAAGTAGCACACTAAAAGAAGGTATTAATAATAACAAGAGGGAACTACTGGGGAAAGAGGCTGTAGGAGAACTCTGTACATTCTGCTTTTCTGTTAACCTAAAAACTGCTCTGAAAAGTAACCTATGAAAGAAAAAGGTAATATATCTAAGCTATATTTTTAGGCCTTAACATTGTGACATTAAATGTTTAGCTATCTAAATAGGATACATGTATTTACACTTAAGGGTAAATTTTTACATTGGCAAAGGGAAGTACAACTATGGCAGCAATGTTCAGCAGAATATCATCTAGAATTTGTTCTGAAATAATCCAGTTGGGGATGGAGGGATGGCAAGGAGGAGGCAGAGAGTAGGAGGCCTAGATGAAACCAGATGGGCCATGTGTTTCTAATTACAGAAACCAAGTATTAAGTATGCAGAGATTCATTATACTATTCTACTTTTTAAAAAATATGCTTCAAAATTCCATAATAAAAGGTGAAGAAAGAGGGAATATTTATGATTAAGAAAAGAAAAACTATCAAAGAAGCTTTCACATGTTTCAGAAGCAAAACATAACAGGGTCTTTCAAAATAAGTATCAAGTACCTCCTCTACACAAAATTTATCAGGAGTGCTAGATAAGTCTCATATGAAGCATGCTATTTCATCAAAAACAAGAAAAAAGAGTGAAGCTACACTAAGATAAGATCTCAAACACTAAAAGTAAACAGATACAAGAGCAAAAGCAAACTAGATTTTAAAAGACTAATACAAAAAAATTTTTAAAAGCCCCACAGGCAAACAAAGGCTTAATTTCTTCCACATCAATTTACACTTAACAACCTGAATAAACATATTAAAAGGCAACAAAAAAGAATTCACATACCAATGTGAGTAAATTCAAGACTGAGATGATATAATCTGTACCACAAGTCTGGCAGTTCTCCAGTTGATCTAATCCATATGTAATAATCATGTCACAATGTATAGTCATGCTAGGATCCAAGCTGCCGAGCAAAACACCAACACACTCATTAGCAGCTGTCAACACAGCCTCAGAAAAAAACACTTGGTTTGCAGCCGTCACACATCTCATTACTCTGTACAGAACCTGCAAATGGGGAAAACAAGCAGCTTTTTAAAAAAATTCATATTCTTCCACAGAACAAGAAAATATTTTCTTTCTAATGCAGTTTCAATGGAAAATTAACTGCCTGCCTTGTCAATAGTCTCAATATTCCAGTTCTCAATGGCTGAATAATAATAAGAGTATCTCTGGTACAATACACAGAAAGGATCTTGCCTAAGTATCTAAAGTACTACTGTGACAGGAAATGAATTTGTCATCCTCTATTTCCCTTATACCCAATTCCTACTCCCCAACCAAAGTCACTAAATAGCTAAAGTTCAAAATCTTTTTAATAATCATAAAACACATCAGAACTTAATAACAGTATTAACAACATGGAAATAACCTACCATGAGAATAACTTTCCATAATCTAGCACTTGGACTTTTTTATAGAACTAAATATCCAAGATAGTTTAGCTTATGAAAGTTCATGTATTGGCGGCCTCTTTGTAAAGATATTCTCATTCATAACATATAATACCTATTTTAAGTATTATGAAAATCATATCATTTCCAAACAAAAAACTCCACTAAACTATAGTAGTCAATATTAATGTACTAAATTTTTAATAAAAATAACTTAGGAAAAAACAGATACAGAGAAAATTGATACAGAATAATACTTCTCAAATTTTTATGTAATATTCAACAACTACTACATACAGGGTTTTTTTTTTAAACCAACAATAGATTTAAAAGGCCTAAAATACCATTTTTGGCAAAGACCTAAAAGACTCTCATTAAAGACTACATTAATATAGAACTATCCTGGAAAATGATATGTGCTTGTCCTTTGTTTTATATCTGAGTTAACTGCTTTTATTTCAACACTCACAAAGTCATCAACCACCCTTTTAGACAATTAAAAAAAATTAAACTACTTTGCTCAGTTTTAAAATATTAACATACTGGTTGTAATTATCTTCAGGAGCTGACATGTCTGCTCAAATACACAATTAACTTACTAAGAATTAAATATGTAATTAATGTCCTATTTTATCTAGCAATGTGTTCAACAAAAGTAAATGCTAATGAAAGCCAGAAATTCATACTAACAGTAAAGTTTAATCATTTAGGTTAGGTCTTTTAAGACTTTATCACACAAGTTTCTCCCTTCTTGTTCAAGCAGAGTATAATGATAGGGATTCACTTCTCACATCCATTACACTGAACCACTCACTGGACTGTAACACAACGCAGCTGATGTCTGGGGCTAAAATGTAGCAATCTAGCTACCTTTTTTAATTGGTCTCAGGCTATTACATATTTTAGATTCTATGTCTTTATATCCTTTGATGTCAAGCTATCAAATTGTTTCATCCCGTCATGCTTAGCAAAAATTATTTTTCAAAGCCTTATTTATAAGTGAGAAGTACGCTGAAAAACTTCTTAGTATGTTGAAAAACTAAAAGGAGACACAATAATTTTAAATCAAAACTTTAAATTATTAAAAAACTACAGAATGTTTTTAAAGTTACATATGAAAAACAAGAATAAATGGACCTACAGAGAATCTCCTAAAAGTTCACAGCATTTAAAAATACACAGTAGAATGGGGTGAGGGGGAATGGAATATAGAATTCCCTACCTTTCTGGCTGTTTAAGCAAGTAGTCAGACACATAGATACATGCTAAACAAATGAGAGATTAATAACATATTTCACTAGGTAACGAGAACCATTTAAAATAAAAAGCAATTATTATTGAATGATACCTAAGACTACTAAAACTTACATCTGTTACATATGCCTCAGTAATTGGAGGACCCCGAATTGGGCTGAAACGTTCCCCAATGCTTCTCACCACAGTACTGAATACCCGGAGAAGTGCTGCCAGCTTTGGTAAGGACACTGATGGAGGAGGAACGTCTTCATCCACTGACTCCCCAGAGGCTACATGGCTGAGGTCCTGGATGTGAATTCACAGCATTCTTATTTAAGAAGGACATTGTTTTTAAAAACAAACAAAAAGCAACTCCCAATTTTTAAATCAGTTAACTTTATAACAGATCTGTACAAATGAAGAGGAATTTTGGCCTATGACAGAAAAGGAAACACGAATCTTAAATATAAAAGTAGACTTTACTTCTCCAATTATTTAAAAAGCAAATATTAACCTCAATAGATTCTTTGAGCAACTCCAACAGTAAGATGAGCCAATATCATGCACATGAAGAGGAAGGGGGATGGGGGAGTTTAGAGGAGGCTGGTTCAAAAAATTATAAGAACTTGTAATACCTAATCTACAGATTTAAAGTCAGTTGAGGAAATAAGATATACTCAAAGGAAAAGATTAGCAAAAAATGGAATATGAAAACCATTATACCCACATATAATTAAGCACCAAAATAACTGAAGAAAACTAGATCTCTAGGGATAGCAAAAGGCAAGTCTCTACAAAAAAGAATGGGTGGCTTATGAGAAGCAGATCAGCTTTAAAGCTGTGCTAGGAAGCAAGACATCCTAGCTGTGGGGGTAAAGAAACATACGGAAGCAAAATATTCTCTCATTTTTCTCTGAAAGGGAGAAAACATATTGGTACAGTTACAAGTAGTGAATTAACCGTTTGCCAGAAAGAGCAAAGGTACAAAGAAAAAATGAAATTAAATCTTTATGGAAGCCTTGACCACCAAATAAGAATCATGGTAATTACCAACTAAGCAGGAAAGAAACAATAAGAAACAAATTCAAAGACGGCAGGTTTAAATCATGACAGTGGCCAGGAAATCCGAGAACCAGTAATGGACACTTGACTTAAAAGTGTCATACTCAAAAGGTGACTGAAACCAAGCCTTGTCCTCTGAAGCACAAGCCAAGATTGCCAATACAAGTAAGAGGAAAGCCTTTTTCATCATCAATTCACAATATCAATTCAGCTTTTTCATAACAAAAAATAAGAGTAAACTACAACTGAAGAAAATGGTTTTGGAAAATTACCAGCCACCAAAATTATTTCAAGCTTTGGGAAATTAGGCCTGCAATCTTTCCAGTAATTCTGCTGGCAACCTAAAAGTATCTGAAGCAATGGTCTCATAATTTTTGCTTAAATGTCAGGTGATCAGAATTATTTTAAAATAAAATCTAGCATTGCTTTAGATTTTTGTTTTTGTTTTTTTTTCTTAACTGAAATTTTAGGAAATAACTTAGTTTTTTATATACTCACCTCAGCATATGCCTCCATGTCCTCTAAAAACTGACCAAGAAGAGTGGTAGAAAATGCAAGGTCAGCTACCCAGAATGGCTCCAAACTCTGCAACCACCCTAGGAAGCACATAAAAAATTTTGAAAGAGTAGGAAAAATATCTAGGTCCAAATAAAAGAGACTTTTAAAAGACTTTCAAGTTGCTCACTCTTGAAACAAGCCCTATATCATAAAATTAGTACTATAAGCTGTTTTTTGTTTGTTTTTTTGCTGTGCCGCATGGCTTATGGGATCTTAGTTCCCACACCAAGGATCAAACCACTCTCCCATTCCTCTTTGCCCTGTGGAAGTGCAGAGTTCTAACCACTGGACACCAGGGAAATCCCCATGAACTATTAAATATACTAATGATTAACAGCTACCTCTTTTAATGCTGCAGAAATAAAAATGCTACAGAAATTAAAATCTGTCCTTTTTTTTTTTTTTTAAGTAGATTTAATATCCATACTGTCACTACACACATGGCTGAGACTATACTGCCCCAATCTAAGACCACACTGGTTTTCTCCTCCAGGGCCACACCTGGCCACTGAAAGTATACCTTCATCTCCGGGGGAGAAATGGGACCACTCGCCAGTGGAACTGAGAGAACTATTCTTACCTGTGTATCTTAACTTCAGAACTTTATTGTACCAAACAAGCTATGAAAAACTACAGCACCTGGAACAAGTTCAAGTGAGTCCTACTAGTCATTCATTTAACTTGAAAAAAAAGGTGGCTTTTTCCCACAATTTATGACAATCATCCAAATTAATCCATTTGTTTGACTGTTTAATCACTAGAAAAACAAAAAAAATCATAAATATCCAGGATGTTCCTTCCATTCTACCCTTCAGAGTACTGCCACTATGGTTCTCTTCCAACCAACACATGCAACAAATGACTTGAGACAAGTCATAGGTGCAACACTACAATCTGCATTTACTCTCCCTACTTACTACAAAAGTACACACTTTTCCTTTGAAAAGATAAAGGTAGCTAACAAGTAATCTTCATCAAAATATTCTCTGAAGTAATTATTTTTCTTCTATTATCAAAAGAACTAGTATTAACAGCTGGTCTTTGAGGAACCAACACTCCTTCCCACAATATTTAAATAACTGGTATATCCTGAGTGACTCACCAGACACCTGTTGTGTAAGTGAAGGTTTCTGAGTATGATCTATATGCCATCCAACTAATATATCAACTGTATCCTGGATGGAGACAAAGAAAAGGGGACTAATCATTTTAAGGTCTTATTGCTATTCCACCTGTGGACCATATAAGAGTAAGCGATTCTAGAACATCTTATGTCCTACCTACTTGAGATCATACTAACTTAAGAGGGGGGTGAGAGGGACAGGGCAGGAGAATAATGGACCTTTGTTAGTGACATTGATGAAATATTTAAGTATCTTAAGGCACTAGTGTTGGCAAGTACAGATGGTATTTTTTATAAAACTGCATTACTGTATCATTCAATCCTGGCCCTTAAAACTGACTATACTCAAAGGAGCAGAAACTTTGTTTTCTATCTAATTTCTCAATTCCTCATATACGCAGCCAATCCCTCACCCCATCATATGAAAAGAGGGAGTCGGGGAACTCACCCTAAAATTTGTGCTGAAAATATGAGGGTAACATCGAGCTACCAAAAGAATGCACTTAACACACTTGCAAAGTAATTCTGGTGTATCCACATTTTCAAGAATGGACTGCAGGCTGGTCATTACAAGCTGAAAAATAAAAATTACAAACCATGAACATTTAATAAAATAGGTATAAAACAAGCAAATTAGCTTCATTATTTAATAGTGACATAGCCAAAACTGACTATGACACCAGAGAAAATAAACTCTGTAGTTTTAGTTTCCAAAAAATTTGAAAGCATTTCAATCTACTAAGATATTAAAGGCTGAAAACAAATACTGTTTTTCCCGTCTTTAACGTCTGTTAACATATTTCTAAGTAACATGTTTACTCTGTTCCTAAGTGCTTTCTTCAATATTATGGGTGTGATTAAAATTTCAAGAACAAAAACTAAGATATATGATTTTAAAATTCAAAAGATAGAGCAAATGTTGTACAGTTTATACTTTAAGATATAAACACTTGCTTCAAACTGGAATGATTTAGAGAAGATTAGCATGGCTCCAACACAAGAATGACATATTATGTTACCACTATACATGTGCATATATATATTAAATAAACATATGGCATACTACTTATAGAGTATTTTGCAGCTGAATTTTTTGTTAAAACCCATTCTTTCCTCCAAACGAAGGCTCTTCTCTATAAAAGAATTAAGTTATAAATATAGAAAAAATGCTAGAATGAGAAAACCACCATTTTGCAATAGCTAGTACTATAATCTATACAATGCACAGCATATGAATGAATGCTAAAATCAAGTAAAATATTATGAAAAACAGGATATTCAGAAGGTCTCATGGTATTATGTACAGATTACTGACTACTTACAAAGGGAGAAAAACAAACCTTCACAAAGGAAAAATCTGGTTGGTCTTCACCTTAACTAAGCAATGAAACTCTTCATCTATGAGGTATGTGAATCTCAAGTTATGTACCTGCTAGCGTGACACAAAGCTAAGTATGAACCCATGAAGTATTCATGACTAAACTGTTTGAACTGAATCTAACCAGCAAGGAATAATCAGACAAGCCCAAGATGTAGAACATTCTACAAAAGGGGGACAAAAAAAGTGCAGCAAATTGTTACGCTTAAGAAAGATTAAAGAGGCACACCACCATCTTCAAGAGATTAAAGATTCATCAAAAACATGAATCTTGATCGAATCCTGAGTAAGACAAAAGACATCTCAGTGGCAACAGCACGATTTGAACATGGATTTTATTATGCAACAGAACTAATTTTCTTAGCTATGATTATAATATTGTTGTTATGTAGAAGATTAGCCTTAATCTCTGGAGATGTATATGTATGCTCAAGTATCACAGGGTAAACCATCATGATGTAATTTATTTTCAAATGCTTTAATATAAAATCATGTCTGTGTGTGCATGTGTGTAAAAACTGGAGCAAAATATTAATAAGTGACAAATCTAGGTAAAAGATATATGGGTGTTTACTGTACTAGCCAATCTGTTTACCTGTGGATTGAAAATTTTTCAAAATAAATAACCAGGGAAGCATCCACTATATAAACTGTATGCAGAATAAGTCAAATTAGGTGTTATGCTGGTTAGTTACAAATAATTTTCTAAATCTTTTCCCAAATTCTTTTCATAACCTCTACAATTAAGGGAAAATAAAAATTTTAAGACAGAATAGATTTCTCATTTTTTTTTTTAACTAATTGGCCAAAATAAAACACAAAATCAACTTTTTAGGAAAAGTAAAAATAAAGATATCAAATATTCCAAAACCATCAAATTCTAAATTTTTAAACAACAAAAACTGAATTATTTATAACTTGGCTCTAAATTAAATTGGGAATTATCTTTTAATAATTCAGATACACTATTATTTTATATAACTTGGAATAATAATTTTTAACATATTATCAAACCTAAAAAAAACCCAAAGTAAGTTGTGATGTTTAATTTTTATCTCCCTCAAAAAATGTGAAGCCCCCTTTGACCTGGCTTTCCTCATGCAGCTCCAATGTCTAAATCTGTAAATGATTCTAGTACTAGGCAAATTCAAAAGAAAGCTTCTAAAAAGTAAAGACATAAAATTTTAAGTAACTTATTTTAAATCTACCTATAAAGTGTATTCTTTATATTCTTTACTCACATTCAGAAAGAGGCATTTTATTTACATTACATGTACTATCAGTAGATAACCCCTACCCTAAGATTCCTTTCTTCAAGCACTCCACCAAAAGATGTGTTAAAGACACCGTTCTTCCCAAGCACATCATCACTCCCCATCTTCCATATTCTTACCTGCATTACAGATGAAAAGGCTTTCTTTTCTCCTACAGTCTCTAGTGCTTTGTAGGTGGCACATAAGTAGAGGAGTTTAACTTCATCTTTTGCAGATGAGCTAAATTTGCTAAAAATCCATTTGAAGATCTTCTCAGCCTCATAGCTCAGAGATGCACAAAGAAGGCCAAGACAACAAGCTCCCTCCTGTCTCAACTCCTGAAGCAATTTGCTACTGTTTATTTTAATGCAAACAAAACAAAACAAACAAAATACACAAGAGGCTTAAGCTTTCAAAGATGACAAGAATAACCTATCTTACAACAGAATGCGTTAAATGATTTAATTTTTATTCAGACTACACAAAAGGTTTAAGTTTTATCCATTCTAAGTATTTTATCTTCTCTCTCCTATGGTAACTTTGTTAAAACTTTAAATTTTCTTTTATTTTAGAATCGATTATTTACAAATAGTAAAGAAAGGTTTAAATAAACTAAAATTCACACTTTGAATTCCATCTCAAACTATACTAACTGATTCATAGAAAAAGGCAGCAACAAATGATCAAAATGAAGTCGCTCAGTAGTGTCCAACTCTTTGCGACCCCATGGACGGTAGCCTACCAGGCTCCTCCGTCCATGGGATTTTCCAGGCAAGAATACTGGAGTGGGTTGCCATTTCCTACTCCGGGGGATCTTCCCAATCCAGGGATCGAACCCAGGTCTACTGCATTGCAGGCAGAGGCTTTAACCTCTGAGCCACCAGGGAAGCCCTAATATTCAGTATCTGAGGACTATAAAATAGGGAACAGTAATAGTTAAATATAATAAACTTAGAAGATTAACACTGATTTAAGTATTATATTAATGAGTAACTATACAAAATAAAACCATCCAAAAGCAATAAGATTCATGACGTACTGAGATGAGTTTTGGATGCTTTCTAACACTGCAAGTCTTTGGGAATCACCATATGAAGAAATGACTGCACACCTCTGGGGAACCCCAGCAGCCCTGGAGACTAGATGGCTTTAATCCACTGTTGCCCAAAGGACACACCCTTTCACCTCTACTCTCTAAGCAGTTTCAAAATGCTCTAGTTTACAGAAGTTAATTGGATGCATTCACGCTTGCATTCAGAGTTTATGTCATTCTACAAGTCAGTGCTCAATTATTTAGTCATGTTGACAAATTAAAAAAAAAGAATGGCTCTCCCTTTCAAGTGGGTTCCATTTGTGTGTGTGTGTGCTCATTTGCTAAGTCCTGTCTGACTCTCTGCACCCCCACAGACTGTAACCTACCTGGATTCTATTTCAGTGGTAATTAAGGTTTAAATACTTTAACACAAAAAAAGATGCCAAGAGAACCCAGTGAAACATTCAATATGTTATAAATGAAGTCAATAAGTTTATCTTCCTGTATACTTTTTAAATTTCTCTTACTTACCTTTCATTAAGCACATCATGTACAGCAGCCAAGATATTATCCAACTGCTTAACTAGCACCTTAAAAAAAATTTAATAAAAACTTCAGATTTCTATACTTTTAAGAATAACGTTATGTACTTTTTCTTACTTCTGGTTCCCTCCAAATTGTAACTGGACCACACCTTACTTTTCTTATTATTCCCAGGTCCCAATTATATCAGGAGGGTCATAAGTTTCCTTTCAGATTCTGAAAGAAATTTGCCCATAGGAAATATACAGCCATGATCATCAATGGGGGAAAAAACCAACAACTCTTTTATTTACTCTGAAATGCATTTTTAGAACAAAAGGTGAACTGATGGATAGAAGAAGAGGTAGAGACATACATGATAAAGTCATAAAGTGTTAAAGTGTTAATGACAGAATTTAGATGCTATGATATTCACTGTAAAATTCTTTCAATTTACTGTGTATTTGAAATTTTTCATAATAAAATCAGGCAGGGGGGCCTGGAGGAAACCTGCTTTGAACCAAATGTCATTTGACTCACTACACCATTTTCATTAAACTGCCTCCTGTTCTGTATCATGTTTTTAACAGTAGTAGACTTAGTTGTAGGGCAAAGAAATTTGTAACTGCTCCTGTACTTTATTCTTTTTTTCTGGCCAGGCCAAGTAGCTTGCAGAATCTCAGTTCCCTAACCAGGGACTAAACTCAGGTCAAGGCAATGAAAGCCCAGAATCCTAACCATTAAGCCACCAGGGAACTCCCTCCTGTACTTTAAAGAGTTTTTCCATTTATTTAGCCCTGGCCAAACTTACCCATGAGCAAATTATGTACCTCCTACTCCAGTTTCACTTATGAAAACAGAGAGATATTCTGTCCCAGAACACAGGATAAAAAAGTTCCAAGGACAACAGAATAAATATGTAAAAGGTCAAAAATACTTTATCACAGAAGGAACCAACACGGATCCAACATTTGTGGCTAAGTTACACATTAAGGGTATTAAGTTCAAGATGATCATAATATAGGCCAAATAATCTGGAATTCCCTATTATTTTTCCTTAGAAGCAAACCTTTTCCCTTCTTAAACTACTTCAGATAACGTTATCTAGTGTACTAAGGATATGTAAAACTGATCAATATTTCCAAACATACTATACTGACCAGCTTATTTTCTGGTTGCTGAATAAATTCTTTCAACTGCTTAACAGTAGCCAGTCTTCGGTCTCTGTCATCTTCCCGGGTGATCCTCCGAAGAAGATTCGACAGTCGAGACTCATCAGAATAAGACATCGATCGCTCTGTGAACATCAACATTGAGGATGAATCAGCACAGAAACTTAGTATCCCAAATATTTTAAAGTATATTAATAATCACAGTAAACCAGACAATTAAAACAAAGCTCAAGGAATGTTAAGTCCTATAACATTTTTTTTATAACTATTTATTTTTGGCTGTGCTGGGTCTTTGCTGCCACAGGGGCTTTTTCTCTGGTTTCGGAGAGCAGAGGCGACTCTCGAGCTGTGGTGTGTGGGCTTCTCGTTACAGTGGCCTCTCGGTGTAGAGCTTGGGCTCTAGGGGCACAAGTTTCAGTCACTGTGGCATGTGGGCTCCACATGGGCTCAGTACTTGCGGCTCCCAGGCTCTAGAGCACAGGCTCAGCAGTTGTGGCACAAGGGCTTAGTTGCTCCACAGCACGTGCAATCTTCCCAGACCAAGGATCAAATCCATGTCTCCTGCACTGGCAGGTGGATTCTTTACCACTGAGCCACCAGGGAAGCCCAGCCGTAACATTTCTGTTCATCACTGTAAACCCAGCCCCAGTAGACTGCCAGGCACACAGCAGACCCCCCAAAAAGATAAACCTACACAGACACCTCATTCCAGAGAACTAACTGACAGAGAAAAAAGAAAGGCTTAGAAATTATTCTCTTCAGATCTGTTCCAAACCGTTTTCAACATCCAGGTAAAGAGCACAGGTAAGAAACTTCAACAGGTTTAGAGATAAAGTCACTATCAGCCAGAAAGAGATTACATGCTTCTCTTTCTCACCTAGGTCTCCCATTGGAAGGGAGCCTCTTGTTACATCATCAGTTTCCTAGGACAAAGGTTTGGTGAACTTCAATCACACATTCAGTTCAACAAAAATTACTACCTATCATGTGCAAGGCATGCCGCCACAAGGAAAGTGGCAAATCAAAACTTCTCTTCCCTTTTTTAATGACAAGAACAAGCAGGAATGCTCAAACAATGTTGAATACTACTAACCAAGATGGCTTTAAATAAAGTGTTAAATTTTTCTTTTTAAATTTTCAACTGTGCAATTCATCATAATTAATGAATGTACATTAACACAAACCACATTAAACGGTCTGACAGTTCCATTTCTAAGGAATGAAAGGAAAAGTGATAATAAAGAAATTGTAACATCTGAGAGAAGGAAGATTTTTTAAAAAGCCTTAGCCTATAGAGTCAGCAAGGATGACTGCTAAAATGTCTTTAGGTTACTAGTCAAGAAATCTAGGCTGTATTTACAATGCTGCCACTAGCAAACTGTACAACTCTGAGCCTGCGAGGGGGAGCTAGACTAAATTAACTTTAGAGTCACTTCTTAACTCTACCTTACCTAACTCTTAAGACTTCAAATACCACTGTAAAGTAATTAGCCTTCAATTAAAATAAATAAATTTAAATTTTAAAAATATTTGAACAATGAATTGTAATTAGCCTCCAATTAAAATAAATTTAAATTTTTAAAAATTTGAACAATGGAAAAAAAAGACTTCAAATACTTTTAAGAGATAATTTCAGCCTATGACTTAGTCATTCCACTTTAGAAAATTTTATCTAAAAGAAATCACTTTTTTTTAAAGCGGCATGCAAAATAAAAAAAGCTCTATACAAAAATGTTCACCAAGATACACAACACACACACACACCCCCCTCACTGGGAAAAAATGGTCCAAACAGTAATTATATCCAACAAAGAGTATAAATCAGAAATCTTGACTTCTTAATCAGCTTTACCAATAAAATAAATTTCTCTTTCAGAAAAAAGACCATTACCTCTAATCCTATGAACGTTCAAGACACTTTACCCATTCAATGAGGCTTGTGTTGTAAAGCAAGAAGCAGTAACTGTGTGTTTAACTTTAGAAAAGGGCCCAGTCCCTTTATTAGAGTCAAATAGAACTCTAGGGGCCTACCCTCACCCTAGAGTTGAAGGACTTGCAGCAGAAGAGTCTATTATACACTATATGTCCAATATCTACTGTAACCAGGAAAATCCTTTCTTAAAAATCTTATCCAGTCTCCTAATTTTAAGATAATTATTTTTAAAAGTATTAAAAACCTTTCTGGTAGGAATTTATGTTAGGGAACAGTTGAGAGGAAAAAGAATGCAAACAATTATCACCAACACATGTTTCTCAACTCAGTAAGCTGACCAAGTCACAGATGCGCAAGGCACTGGCAGGAAACGAGGCATTTAGGAGATGTCTCAGTGGAGGCATGTGCGATGGTCCCAGGTCACCCAGTCTTACCCTGTGATTTCCTCATGTCTTTGATGGCTAACGCACGACTGCCATGCTGAATACTGGTAAACTCAGGGCTGGTCACATTGTTAACCCTCAGCTCTTGCCCCAACGACTTCCGACCATAAGTATTTTCCCCAGATCCTCCATTGACACTGTAGCCACCTAAAAATAGCAACATTTACATTATTTCAATGGGCTCTTTGTTTCACTCCATCAATTCCTGATAGTTCAGGTCCTTCTGACTCAATCTGCAGCTCAACCAGCCTTTGCTTCTACTCTTTCTCTGTGATGCATGCCTTGATTTCATTTTGTTATCTTCAGTGGAAGATCAGATTTTGCACTTGAAAACTTTTTAGAAGTCCAGAGGAGAGACAGTAGTCAGGAAAGACTTTAGCCTCAGTGATAATACTGTATTTTGGGGGCAAGAAAATTGCACTTATGTATTTTACTGCATGTGTAAAAAGTATATTTAAATTTATAATTAAGGGGTAAACTTTCAAAAAAAATGTTTCAAGAACAGCACTGTATTTAGTAATTATAAACATATTAGAAGAAAAGAAGGGGAGAGAGGGAAAGAAAGGGAAGGAGGAAGAAAAGGAGAAGTAGGTACGTTAAAACACACACACACAAAAGCATGCCTCTGGCAATAAGGAAATACATAATATATACCCTTTTCGTCATTCTGTATGTCAGCATGGATTCTGGTATCATCATGCCTTTGCCGAGACACCACAGCTGAATTTGAAGGCTGCAGTCCATAAGAGGAAGACCCACCCCTATCTCTGGATGAAGAGTATTTTAAATTATCTGGGTCGGCTGATGCACTATCAGTTCTGCAAAGAGAGAAGGGTATAAAGTTACAACTTTAAAAAAACATTTTGATAACGCAAATCGTAAATCTTTCTTCTATACAAGCCTCTATCTTCTCATTGCTACTATACAAAAGCACTCCAACATCTAATAAGAAGTCTTTCAACCAGGAAGAGATGGAAAAATGGGTGAAACACCAGCTTTTCAGTCCCTTCTACTATCTAAAGATTCATTCAGAAATACGAATAACTTGCAGGAATAGGGTGGCCAACTCAACACCTAAACTGGTTTTAGCACTGAGAGTTCCATGTCCTGTGAACCCCCTTAGTCTCAGGAAAACTGAGGTAGCTGGTCACCATGGTGGTCCAGCGTTCTTTTCACATAACTTGATAAAAGGAATAGTTGTTTCTAAATCGCCTTCTCTCATAAGAAGGTTAACCAGTGGAAAGTTAGTCTTCTCAGTCATAAAAATAAAAAACACTGGCAACATATCAGGCAGGAGCAAAGTGTTACCAAATTATTTTTAAACCACTGCCTAATGGCAATGCGGCACTCTGTCTCTCTCACCTAAATTAGTAACTTGATTATTTGGCGGCAAAATAGATTACAGCACGAAATCTGAAAGCATGCTCAGTAGGGTATTAGGAAAGAACACAGCTGAAAAATAAGATTATTTTAATGTATGGTAATACTGAGGACTTCATTATTAATAGATATTCTTTATATAAGCAATATCTATTAATAATAAAGACTGAGTCAATTAAAAAAATATCTATTAAAATTATAAAAAGTGAGGAAAATAAAAGCAAGGTATCCAAGGAATCCAATAAAGTTGAAGGTTGCAGTCCATAATCTATTTAAAATTCAAATGCTACCTAGAATAATCCCAGGTATCTGGATATTAATAAACAAGTGGCACAGTCCCAAGGTAAAATCAGTATGCTTATCTAAGGATCATCTCTATGCCACAATGGCCCTATCAGTAAAATAGGAAGCTAAACTCTGTAATTTCTCATGAACCTTATTCTTTCTTCAATCAACTATCAAGAAATAAGGTATCATGGCAACACATGAAAAACATGAAGAAAAATGCTCCTCTAATACTGATATTTCTTTGGAGAGGAACAACCTTCTTGGGGAAAAAATAAATTATTCTTATGGTACTTACTAAAACACCTTCTGCACTATAATTTTTTGGTGACATTATCTGAGGACATTAAGGGCACTGGCAAGAGCAGAAACTTAGCTGTTTCTCAACCCCATTCCCCTCCCCATGTATAAAAAAGGACCCAGTGTCTGTGTATTTTATCTAGAGTTTATCATCCTTTCCTTGTCCCCACCCACAAGAATGCTAAATATGAAAAAGTTGCATAGGCTCATACATCCTGATCTGAACCTACTGCAACCATTGTCACTATAGACTGCAGACAAATAGGTTCAATTAAGATTGGACACCTCCATGGCACACAAGTCTAAATTATTCCTGCTGCTGCTGCTAAGTCGCATCAGTCGTGTCCGACTCTGTGCGACCCCATAGACAGCAGCCCGCCAGGCTCTTCCGTCCCTGGGATTCTCCAGGCAAGAACACTGGAGGCTCTGAATCTGAAACTTGATAAAAATTCATAACACTAGCATACTAACTAAACATATAACTAAGGTTCCATAATGCAGTATATTCTTCAAACATTCAGAGTTCACTCAACAAAGCTTAGAACTTCCAACATATGAAAAAATCAAATCTATGGAATTTTTAAAAAATGTATGAGAATATTTTCTAAGTATAGTAAGTCTACAAGCATTTAAATGCCTTTACCACTAAATGAAGCATAAGAACTCCTTAAAACTTACATAATGACCTGCCCCATGTATCTAAAAGTAGCATACTGAATGAGCACCTATAATAAACTATAACATACCATTTCTAAAAGGGAATTGAAAAATAAGAGAATCTATAAGCTTTAATGATTTGGGCAGACTTTAAACTTGTCTGTATGTATGGCACCTAACACAACCTGGAAAAGGAAACTTGCAAATGAATAAAACAATTCTGAAACATCAAGATAATTAAAGTCTTATCAATATTTAAATAAATATTAAAATACTCTGGATTTCTAGTGTCCATTATGCTTAATATAGATTACATATACTACTCTTACTATGAAGAGTTAAATATTTGTATCTCTTTCTGGTGACACAGCAGTAAACACAAAGCAATAGAGAATATGGGTTAAAAAAAGATCGAGGCTCAAATCTCAGCTCCAGCACTGGAAAGGTACATGTGACTTTGCACAAGGAAGTTAACTTCCAAGCCTCTGATGTCTGCTGCATAAAATGGGGATAATACCTATAGATTATGTGATGTTTTTATAAGGCTTATGAAAGATAACAAGTTCTTAAATACTTAGCTTACAAGGTACACTCAAAGGCAGTAGGTCCATAATACTAAATATACTCAAGGTTTCCAGTCTAACAGATAAATATAAATCATTAATAAACATATGAATACAATCAAAACAAGTTTTTATACTCAGTATACAATAAACTGATTTTAACTTCTTCATTGAAAAAATTAAGCAATCTACTGCTACCAAGAAAAGAAATCCATTTCTATTTAGGAATCATACAAAACTAAACAAACAAAAAAACAGAACAGATCTCCCAATTTGTTAGAAATAAAATCTCATTAGTATATACACAGAGTATATACATAAATAAACACAGAGACTTTTCTCCCCAGAATTTGAGTTTTCAGAAATATAATGAAAAATTCACTAGAGTAGAACTACTGTCTCAGAAATGTCTAAAAACTCCCTGGTTTCCAGGTTCTTTAAATATAAACCGATCAAACTACTTCTAACCAGAATGCAAGTTATAGATATTCTGAACCCAAAGACACAAAATGGTTCAGCATTTATATGAAATCTTTCTTTTTGTAAGATCTAGACAGCTTAGTTCTCAAAAAGTCAATATCAGGCAGTTAGCATCAACAGGATCATCCCAGTCCAATAAATAGAAAACTGTTAAGAATGGAAATAAGCACTTAAAATGAGGCAATCAAAGGGAGCTAAAAAGAAAATGCAGATTGATCTCAAAGAGGCAGGCATAAATGTTAAGCTAGTTGTAAGGGCTGAAAAAACTATCATCTGCCAGAATTAGTATCTCAATTTAGTGATAAAAGAAAATGTATTTTTAAGACTAAGTATCCTAGCTAGGACCCAAAAATACCTCCACAGCCCCTTTAATACTCTAAAAATATTATGGAGAGAGAGGGAAAAAAAAAGAAATGCATAGATTCCCCAAAATGATTAAACTGAAGTTAAAGCCTGATGTACATGCCACATGAGAGGTAAGTTTCTAAAGCTCATACCTCAAAAATCGCATACTGTATAATATGGAGCCTTTGTGATGTTTTTGCATCAAGTCAATCTGTAAGACAGTAGTTACAATATTAGTGAGGACACTGGGTTAAAACATTTGTTTTCCAAACATGAAGCAAAGATCATTCATGGGTTAGGTGCTTTTAGTTGCACTGCGGCCTTCTAGGGTTCATATGCTGAAGCAAAAACTGAGATGGAATGCCACTCTCTGCCTTAGAGGACAGAGGCTTGAGGTGACAGCAAAAAAATTTTTAGAACCAAAGAGAATTTAAATGTTAACTATAACATACAAATCACATGCAAATACAGTTACCACTCATTTTAGTTACCTATTATCAATATACAGAAAATGTAATAAATCAGAGAGATTATTCATTTTCACTGACCCCAGCCCTGAGATCTCACATCAACAACCTACCGAGTGTTAGGGATAGTGTCACCCCTAAATGTGGTTTTATAGTCCAGTTCTTGTAAGCATTATGAAAAGCAACTAAGGTGGGGGGGCATCAGCCTGGAAAGGTGAAGTCAAGGAATTCTCTATCAGAAATGTCTCCATAAAGCACCCCAAAATGACTTGATGCAAACACCACACCTAGTGGTGCCTCCAGGAAGAGCATGATCTGCTTCAGGTCGTTTTTAACCAGGCTTATTAAGGGATTGTAGTGAGGATTAAGTAGGAAATGAGATCTGCACTAAAGCCAATGAGGTGGGAATGCGTTAATTCTCTGAAACAGTGGCACTCAAAGACAGAGAGCATCACTATCACAAAGAAGTTGCAGAATATGCTGTTTTTCATACTAACAGTTCATACCACTAAAAATTTACCTTTTAAAAATAAATTCAAGGTTATCCCTGTGATGTCTCTTACTCACCTGGATTCAGACATACTTTTAAGAGAAAATATGAAACTATGCATAACTCTGAGACTTGAGTACATCACACTTTCACATGAGAGACAATGCTCTGAAATATGAATCTGTGGCTAAAAAATTAAGTTCGCAGGCTCAGGGACTTCATTATATGAAATGCCACAGGAGAAAATATTAAGTTCAAATTTAATAAAACAGAATTGAACCACCATGCCAAAATTAAAAATTATAAATGAGTTTACCTCAGTTTTACTATAATGAAATATTAACAGTTAATATTTCTTGATGAAACTTCCTTAGGTACTTAATAAGAATTAAGTATTAAATACCAAATTTTAATTACCTATTTATGGGTTCTTTAGTAATCAACTTTTAATATCAATCAAACCTTAATTAGTTTTTGCAGTCTCAAAATACAAAAATATATTTACTGCCGTAAAAGTGTAAAGAATTTCACCTTGCCCAAAGACAGGCCTGAGCTTACCCCTCAACTGCTGGAAGAAGTCTAAACACTTGGAATATAATGCCTAATAAGAGTGTCCCTGTCCACCTGGAAACTGGGTCACACCAGGAAGTAAAACTATGGGATTTATGGTGAGGCCTTTGAATCACATGGATCAACTCAACCTTTAGTAGGGCTGAAAACCTAAGTTCATGCATGTGAGCAACTGATCATGGACCCCAATGAGAACTCTGGACACCAAGGTTGGGCTGGGCTTCCATGTTTGGTAGCATTCCATACGTATTATCACAAATCAATACTAGGAAACAGGGAGAAGCTGTGAGTTTGGAAGTAACTGAGACTCTGGCCTATGTACCTTTACCCTTGTTGATTTTAACCTGTATCCTTTAGCCGCAATAAACTGCAACCTTGAGTACAACAGCTTTCAATGAGACTTTAAGCCCTTCTAGTGAACCATCCAACCCAAAAGTGGTCTAGAGGACCCCCAAACTTGCAACTGCTATCAGAAGTAAGGGTGGTCTTATGGACATGTTCCTTCTAACTCTGCATATATACTTAAAATCACTGAATATACTCTAATACAAAATTTAAAAGGTTGTAAATTTTGTTTTTATGTAATATCTTTAGCAAAACATAGTTTTCAACTTCAATATAGTTTATATCCCTTCCAAGGAATCTGAAACTCCATCTATGTGACAGACCTCTAAACCATATTAACCAAAAAGGACAAAGTAAGTAACCACGTAGGTACTCCATCAGAGTTCAGCCTTTGCTTCATGTGCATCTATACTGTCTTCAGCGTAAACGTTGCTGAATACGCCACTCCTATGTAGCCCTCTGCCTGCAACTGAGTCTTCAATGCGGCCCATGACTCCCTGGCTGGGGTTCTGCTTTTCCAAAATAGCTGTCAAACTTTCTGCACCTTTCTCTTTCCCCCAGTACTACCACTGATAAAGATTCCATGAGTGACCTAAAGCAGCACAGCTAATTAGCTAATTAAAGGCAGAGTAAGAATGCAAACTCAGTCCAAGTTCTTCAACACTCCACCACTGCCTGCCAACCTCCTTCCAACAATCCACAAGTTTACCTGGGTCTCACACAGAGCCTTTCTTCCCATCACACTCACACAATGGAACAAGTAAACCTCCTATCTACAGAACCCTCTGGATCCATACATTCCCCTATCTTCTGAGCTATGCCTTGCATCTCCAACTTTCCTACTGCTCATCACATCATCAACAAAAAAAAAAAAAAAAAAAAAAAAAAAACCCACCCTCAGCTCTCTTTCTCCTTCTAAAGCTAATTGTATAGATAAGACTTTTCACAGCCAAACCTCTGGGTAAAAAATCATCATCCTTGCCTTCACTTACTTTTCAACTTGCTGAAACCCAGAGTCACACCCTGAATGCTCCAAAGGGCTCCACAGAAATGGTTCCTGCCAAAGTAGCAACTGCCACTGGTGGTTACTTGTCTTTCAAATCCCATAAGTTTTTCAGTTCATCTTGCTCAATACCCCCAATGACTTGCACTGCTTTTGACAACTTTCTATTCACATTTTCTCTGTACCACTATAAAAGTTTTTAATAACTTTAATTCCTGTGACTTTCTCTACTTTTCCCAATCCAAGTACCTTCTTTTGAACTTCCTTCTTTAATCAGTTTAGATTTCATGGTCTTTCATTTCAGTAACTCTTCCTTTAACTTCCCTTAATATTTTCCTCACACCAACCTGGCAAAGGAGAAGGCAATGGCACCCCACCCCAGTACTCTTGCCTCGAAAATCCCATGGACGGAGGCACATGGAAGGCTGCAGTCCATGGGGTTGCTGAGGGTCAGACACGACTGAGCGACTTCACTTTCACTTTTCACTTTCATGCATTGGAGAAGGGAATGGCAACCCACTCCAGTGTTCTTGCCTGGAGAATCCCGGGGACCGGGGTGCGGGGAGGGGGGGGGCGCCGGCGGTGCCTAGTGGGCTGCCGTCTGTGGGGTCACACAGAGTCGGACATGACTGAAGTGACTTAGCAGCAACCTGGCAAAATCCTAATCCTGCATAAATCCAATTATCAATTACCCATCATCCATCAGTAAGTACCACATTGCCAGGTTCTTTCAAAGTTCATCTTCCACACGCACTACCTGTTCCCCATTCTCTTCAGATTCCAAACACTCTCCCGAATTCCCTACTCCCTTCTCTCCTTCCTTCTCTAACATTCTCTTTATTTGACCAAGAGGAAAAATAAAGATACGATAACACACACGCACCCAACTCTAGAACTTTATGGGATCCCATCTATTTCTACCTTCTCGTAACTTTTCAAATAATCTTTCTCCTGTGGACTCTACCTTTTCCACCAAACTGAATCTTCTTAAACATGTAAAATTTTCCAATATTTCCCACTTAAAAATATAAAAACAAATTAAACACACACACACACACACACACAAAAACTCCATCAATCCCACATCCCTCCAACCAACCAATCTACCTTTGCTCTTTGCAGTCGAACAGAATTGTCTCTCCTCCCCATATTGTTTCTTGACCTCTATTAGCTCCTCTGTCTACACCAATCCAACTTCTGTTCTATCACTTTTGGCAAAACCAACTAAGACCTCCAGGTTGCTAAAAGCAAGATATATTTCAGGTTGCTCTTTACTCATCCTCTCAAAGCAGGCTTTCACAAGGCTGCTGAACAGGGCTGATCGGGCTATGGCCTGCACAAAGGTGCCTTACAGAGGAATGAAGTGGGCTGAATGAAAACTTCTTTTTAAAATCCTTAACAATAACCCGGGCTCAGATCCTGATAATTCAAAGTAACTAGATTCTTTCCTTCCTTTGGCTTATAGAATGTTATACTCTGTAGTTCTTCCTATCTCTCCACTTCTGCTTTTTCAGGCACCTCTGAAGGCTTACTCAGCCTCTACTACTAAACCACTAAGCCTTGGAGTTTCTTAAAGCTTGACCACAGGCCTTCTATTCATCTCTTCTGGAAACTATGCTGATGGCAATACTTATCACCTGCATGACATCGATTCCCAAATCTAGGCCTCCATCAAAGACGTGCACTCTGAGATCCAGATCTATATACCCAAGTGTTTAACAAAACAAAACAAAAAAGCACTTTTAATGTTCTAATGCCTCAAACACAACAACTGGCTCGTTTCTTTCCAGAACTCCCACTTTAATAAACGTGGGCATTTTCCAACAAATGGCACTATTTGGTCAGACAGACATATTACGTTGGTACAAAAGAAACTGCAGTTTCACACTGTTGAAATTGGCCATTTGATATTGGAACACATTTTTAAATGTGATTATGTTATACATCATTTTAAAGCACATTTCCCGCTTTATGATTTTTTTCTAATTACTTATTATTAGCTGTTTCAGCTCAGTTTAGTTGTTCAGTCGTTTCTGAGTCTTTGCTACCCCATGGACTGCAGCACACCCGGCTTCCCAATCCATCAACAACTCCCGGAGCTTGCTCAAACTCATGTCCATCTAGTCCGTGATGCCATCCAATCATCTCATCCTCTGTCGTCCCCTTCTCCTCCTGCCTTCAATCTTTCCCAGCATCAGGGTCTTTTCCAATGAGTCAGTACTTCGCATCAGGTGGCCAAAGTTTATACTTTCATCAGGTGGCCAAAGTAGACACAAACTAGCTGTTTATATTTATTTTAGACTAGCGAAATTATGTTAGACAAAAAGCAAATCCAAGTGACTTTCTTATTCGAGTTCAAAATGTGCCATAGAGCAGCGGAGGCATCCCAACATCAACAACACATCTGGCTCAGGAACTGCTAATGAACATGCAGTGCAGCAGTGGTTCAGAAAGTTTTGCAAAGGAGACCAGAGCCTTGAAGATGAGGAGTGCCACCAGAAGTTGACAAAGACCCACTGAGAAGATCATCAAAGCTGATCCTCTTAGAACTACACAAGAAGTTGCCAAAGAACTCAACATCAACCATTCTACGGTCATTTAGCATTTGAAGCAAATTGGAAAGGTGAAAAAGCTCAATAAGTGGGTGTCGCATGAGCTGACCAAAAATTTAAAAAAACTGTCATTTTGAAGTGTCATCTTTTATTCTATGCAACAATGAACCATTTCTCAATCGGACTGTGACGTGTGATGCAAAGTGAATTTTATATGACAACCAGCAATGACCAGCTTAGTGGCTGAACCTAGAGACAGCTCCAAAGCACTTTCCAAAGCCAAACATGCACCAAAAAATGTCATGGTCACTGCCTGGTGGTCTGCTGCCAGGATGATCCACTACAGTTTTCTGAATCCCAGCAAAATGATTATATCTGAGAGTATGCTCAGCAAATTGATGAGATGCACCAAATACTGCGATGCCTGCAGCCAGCATCGGTCAAGAGAAAGGATCCACTTCTTCTCCACAACATCTGACCGCATGTTGCACAACCAATGCTTCAAAAGTTGAATGAATTAAGCTACGAAGTTTTGCCTCATCCGCCATCTTCACCTAGCCTCTCACCAACCAACTACCACTTTCTTCAAGCATCTCAACAACTTTTTGCAGGGAAAATGTTTCCACAACCAGCAGGAAGCAGAAAATGCTTTCCAAGAGTTCATCAAATCCCAAATTTTTACACCACAGGAATAAACAAATTTATGTCTCATTGGCAAAAATGTGTTGATTGCAATGGTTCCTATTTTGGTAAGTAAAGATGTGTTTGAGCCTAGTTATAATGACTTAAAATTCACAGTCTGTAACTGTAATTACATTTACACCTACCTAATAGTATGTTTTCCACCTCTAGTTCTCACCTCTATTCCATTTCTCCCCATACTACAACAAAAACAATTCTAATAAAACACAAATGTTTTGTCCTCCCACTGCCATTTTCATCTTATGGACCTTACTTCCCTTTTCAGCTAACTCTCCACACTCTTGTAATCCTTTTACATTCTGTGCCCCATTCATTCCATTCTTTCAGTGCCCCAGTCACCTTGCTAAAGCCTGTCTGCATGGAACAGCCTTCTCCTTGGCCCTCATTAATCTCTCAATGTCCTTTAAGCTTTAGCTTTCCTTTGCAAAGTTTCTGATTCCCCTGAGACTGACTAGGAATCCCTGTTACGTAAGTACTACCCGAAACCTAACAGTTCCTTAACTCTTACCCCATTGGAGAAGCTTATTTAACTGTGTTCTGCCAGGAGACTATAAAGTCCAGAAGGGCAGGAGCCTGTCAGTGTTGCTTATCACTGTATTCCCATTGCCTAGAGAGCAAAAAATTATTTCCTATGACTGCCTCTTCTCACAATCAAGGTCTTTCTCTTTAGAGTGCAGTCCCCTAACTTAACCCAACACTAATTTTTCTTCCAGATTCAACCCAGAACCCATACTCCCTCTCCCATATGTTCTATTAAAAATCAACAATGTTTTCTTGGTTATTTTCTACAAGAGCACTAATTAAGAGTAATAACTCCAAAAGATGAACTAATTTACAATCTAGAAAGAAAAGAACTGTTAGTTATCAATTCCAATTAGGAATATAAAATATACTGTGATTTGAGGAAAAAAAAATCCTATGATTCAATACCTTCTTTAAACTCTTACAGCACTCAGAGTACCACACTAGTTTGCACTTTAGTAGTTCTATACTAGCTTCAATTTGTTCGCTAGTTTGAGATGTCAACATTGAAGGCAGATGTACTATATTATCTAACACCACACACCTTTCATAGGGAAAGGAGAACAGCATGATGCTGCAAGGAGAGTGGAGGGAAACTAGATGATGACCTTGGATCAAAATCCATTATGATTATTTAAGTAAAAACTTTGTGTCTTGTAATACAAAAAAGAATTCAGTAATAGAAAGGGATGGATTCAGTAGTACATTTAAATGAATTCTGAATTTTTAAAATCTACTTAAATGCATATTACAAGTCTCATTTTTGTGCAAAGCATACTATCAAGTGAAAAGACCACTCACAAAACCAGAGAAAATACTTGCAAATCATGTATGTCTTAAGAATCTAGTATATAAAGAACTCCTATAACTAAGCAAGAAAACAATCAAATTTAAAAATGGGCAAAAGACCTGAATAGATACATGTCTCCAAAGATATACATACGGCCAATTAACACATGAAAAGTTGCTCAACTTCACTGGCAAATGCGTGCTAAATCACTTCAATTGTGTCCGACTCTGCGACCCTACGGACGGTAGACCACCAGGTTTCTCTGTCCTTGAGATTTCCCAGGCAAGAACACTGGAGTGGGTTGCCATTTCCTTCTCCAGGGGATCTTCCTGATTCAGGGCTGAAACCAAGCCTCTTATGTCTCCTGCATTAACAAGTGGGTTCTTTTAACACTAGCGCCACCTGGAGGAAAATGAAAATCAAAACCACAGAGAGAAAGCACCCATCAGAAGAGTCAAAAAATTTGTTAATGGTAAATAACTAATGTTGTGAAAGGTGGAAAATTTGGAGCCCTCATACATTACTTATGAGAATGTAAAATGCTAGAAACCACTTCAGAAACAGTTTGGCATTTCCTCAAAAAGTTAAACGGAGAAATACCACATGATTCAGCAAATCGACTCCAATTGACTCCCAAGTATATGCCCCAAAGAACTGAAAAATGTTCAAACAAAAACTTACACATCAATGTCCACCACAACACTATTTACAGTAGAAAAAGGCAGAAACTCAAATGCATATCAAACAATGAATGGATAAACAAAATGTGTAAATCTATACAATGGAAGATTACTCAGCCATACCTACTACAACATGGATGACCCTTGAAAATGTTATATAAGTCAAAGAGGTCTGACATAAAAGGCTACATATTACATGATTCCATTTATATGACATATCCAGAATAGACAAATCCAAAAATAAAGTAGATCTGTGGTTGCAAGGGGCTGGGAAGAGAGGAAAATTGGGAGTGATTGCTTAATTGGTACTGGGTTTCAATCTGGGATGACAAGAGGCTCTGGAACTAGATGTTGGTCACGGCTGCACACACTGTGAATGTATTTAATACCAATGAATTGTAAAATGGCAAATTTTATGTGTATTTTACCATAATTTTTTCAAAACTTATTTATAACATTCTTGAAAAGACAAAATTATGGGGGGGGGGGGAGACCAGTCGTTATCAAGGACTAGGAGAAGTTGACTACAAAAGGGAACAAGGAAACTTGGGGGTGTGCAGTGAAGGGGATGATGGAACTATTGATAGCTTGATTGTGGTGGTCATTTTTTTTTTCTTTACAGTATTTTCTTTACATTATTTCTTTACAGTAAAGATATAAAAATAAGTAAAAGACCATCAGGCTTCCCAGGTGGCACAGTGGTAAAGAATCCACATGCCAATGCAGGAGATGAAAAGAGACGTGGGTTTCATCCCTGGGTTAGGAAGATCCCCTGGAGGAGGAAACGGTAACCCACTCTAGTATCCTTGACTGGAAAATTCCATGGACAGAGGAGCCTGGTAGGCTCCAGTCCATGGGGTCACACAAAGTCAGACGCAACTGAGCACACAAAAGGCCATTGATTTTTAATAATTTGATATTTCATGTTTTACATTGCCTACCAAATTTAGCACTCATTTTCTATGGAAAAGCAAAAATGTAACACTGAATACTCTCCAGTGAAATCAAAGACTGTTAGTGTCTAAATTTACCAAACAGTAAAGAATTTACCAGATTCTTTACCACTGTGTCACCTGGGAAGCCCGATGGTCTTTTACTTATTTTTATACCTTTACTGTAAAGAAATACACTATTTCCTTTATGTTTGACTTACTGAGATATAATTTACATGCCCTAGAGTTCTTTTGAGTTTTGAGGAATGCAGATAGTACTTAGCACTAACTAAACTTCTCTTAGTGTCTAAACTTTAAGCTTGGGAAGGATTAACCTAGGCAGAGTACAGAAAGAAACCTACTCATATTGTCTACTCATTTTCAAAAAATTTTAAAGAGTCAAAGCACTCAGTTCAGTCGCTCAGTCAAGTCCAACTCTTCGTGACCCCAGGGACTGCAGCATGCCTGCAGCATGCCAGGCTTCCCTGTCCATCACCAACTCCCAGAGCTTGCTCAAATTTATCTCCATCAAGTCGAAGATGCCATCCAACCATCTCATCCTCTGACGTTCCCTTCGCCTCCTGCCTTCAATCTTTCCCAGCACCAGGGTCTTTTCCAATGAGTCAGTTCTCATCAGGTGGCCAAAGTACTGGAGTTTCAGCTTCACCATCAGTCCTTCCAATGAATACTCAGGACTGATTTCCTTTAGGATTGACTGGTTTGATCTCCTTGCAGTCCAAGAGACTCAAGAGTCTTCTCAATACCACAGTTCAAAAGCATCGATTTTTGACACAAGCGTCAAAGCACTATGGCAAGCAAAATCAGAAAAAGCACTGCCTGACAGAGAGGCAGGCAATCCACTTCTGATCCATTTTATATACGTTAAATATTATGTACTTCATCTGGCATAAATTCATATCTTACTAAGCATTAAGAATACTGATAGCTATAAAATCTGGTATGCTTTTAATCTTTGATACAAATATGAATTCAATTCTCAGTATTTAACAAAAAAATTTTGTTAATGCTAAATAATTGTTCATCTGAAGGCTCCCGAATCTAAAGCACCACATTAATTTGACTTACTCTCAAGTTTATATTTAACACAAGTTGGTTTACAGCCTTAAATAAAACCCTGCCTCAGCTACCATTTTTGCATTGCTTATCTTCCTCTTTTGTCAGCAAGTCCTGGAAGTACTTTAGAAACATCCCATTCAGCCTGGGAAATTGCCAAGATTGAAAGGAAATCTCTTACTCTATGACCTCCCTAGTAGAATAGGACAAAAAGACTGAAAGTCTACAAAGAAGCATGTCCCACCCCTCATATCCACCCAAAATCTTCAACTAAATGCCAAACATAGAGATCAGAGATCAGTCGCTCAGTCGTGTCCGACTCTTTGCGACCCCATGAATCGCAGCATGCCAGGCCTCCCTGTCCATCACCAACTTCCGGAGTTCACTCAGACTCATGTCCATCGAGTCAGTGATGCCATCCAGCCATCTCATCCTCTACCCCTGAGGATAGAGAAGATTAAGGAGAAGGAAATGGCAGCCCACTCCAGTATTCTTGCCTGGAGAATTCCTATGGACAGAGGAGCCTGGCACAGTCCATGGGGTTGCAAGAGTTGGACATGACTAAGCGACACCACCACCACCAAGAGATAAACACTAAAGGAATCCTAAAAGGAAAAGTCTTGAAACCAGATTGGGACTCTAATCCATGAAAAGGCAGAGTGTTTTATAAGAAATGTGTGAAACCATCTTTAAAAAGTCCTGAAAACTGACACTGGGGGAGGGGTGAGCAAAGCATAAACAAATCATCACTTTTTTTTTTTTTAATAGGTCAAGAAAAATGATGTGGTTGCCAAAAATCACTCATAACACATTAAGAAAACATAGTTCAGTTGCTCAGTTGTATCCAACTCTTTGCAACCCCATGGACTGCAGCACACCAGGCTTCCCTGCCCATCACCAACTCCCAGAGTTTACTCAAACTCCTGTCCATTGAGTCAGTGATGCCATCCAACCACCTCATCCTCTGTTGTCCCCTTCTCCTCCTGCCTTCAATCTTTCCCAGCACCAGGGTCTTTTCTAATGAGTCAGTACTTCGCATGAGGTGGCCAAAGTATTGGAGTTTCAGCTTCAACATCAGTCCTTCCAATGAATATTCAGGACTGATCTCCTTTAGGATGGACTGGTTGGATCTCCTGGCAGTCCAAGGGACTCTCAAGAGTCTTCTCCAACACCACAGTTCAAAAGCATCAATTCTTTGGTGCTCAGCTTTCTTCACAGTCCAACTCTCACATCCATATACGACTACTGGAAAAACCATAGCCTTGACTAGACGGACTTTTGCTGGCAAAGTAATGTCTCTGCTTTTAAGAAAACATAAATATTATGCAATTCGACAAAGATATTTTTAAAGAAAACAATTATCGAGTTAGGCTCTATTGCCATAATGGTATGGTATACCCTACAAGTCCCGGACATAGTCAAGGATTTGGGCAACAAGAGAGCAATATTCTAACATGCACCTCTTAACATGCATCACATATCTCAAATATAGTGGCAAGCATGGAAAAGACACTGAATTTCATATTCCACACATGGTTTTCAACAGAGATATTACCAGAAATATCTTTAGCGCATTCTCAAATTAAACACGTGACCCCCCACTCCAACCCTCTTAAAAAATAAATACACCTAAGAGAAACCTAAACTTCTTGGTTTTACTTTTAACTTTACCAACACAACTATACTAAGACAGCAACTGGATTTTTAAATGGACCCTGATTCCTTTCAACATCTCCAGTAACTCCTCTAGGACCTATCGTCTTAGGTATCCTGGGGTAGGAAATACACTATTAACACCAAATTGGTGAAGAAACATACTACCTGTAATCAGTGATAAAATATGTATAGTAAACCCTCCTACCTAAACACTGGAACTTCTTTTTCAGAGTGTTCCTGAAACAGCCACATCCTCTCATTTGTTGTTCAGTCGCTCAGTCGTGTCTGACTCTTTGTGACCCCATGGACTGCAGCATGCCAGGCTTCCCCGTCCTTCAACCATCCCCCAGAGCTTACTCAAACTCATGTCCATTGAGTCAGTGATGCCATCCAACCATCTCGTCCTCTGTCATCCCTTTCTCCTGCCTTCAGTCTTTCCAACATCAGGGTCTTTTCCAATGAGTCAGCTCTTCCAATCAGGTGGCCAAAGTATTAGAGCTTCAGTATCAGTCCTTCCAATGAATATTCAGGACTGATTTCCTTTAGGATTGATTGGTTTGATCTCCTTGCAGTCCAGGGGACTCTCAAGAGTCTTCTCCAACACCACAGTTTTAAAGCATCAATTCTTCAGCGCTCAGCCCTCTTTATGGTCCAACTCTCACACCCACACGTGACTAATGGAAAAACCACAGCTCTGACTAGACGGACCTTTGTCCAGTAAAGTCTCTGCTTTGTAATATGCTATCTAGGTTTGTCTTCCAAGCTGTCTAGCTTTTCTTCCAAGGAGCTGCTACTGCTGCTGCTAAGTCGCTTCAGTCATGTCCGACTCTGTGCGACCCCATAGACGGCAGCCCACCAGGCTCCCCCATCCCTGGGATGCTCCAGGCAAGAACACTGGAGTTGGTTGCCATTGCCTTCTCCGTCCAAAGAGCTAGTGTCTTTTAATTTCATGGCTGCAATCACCATCTGCAGTGATTCTGGAGCCCAAGAAAATTAAGTCTGCCACTGTTTCCACTGTTTCCCCATCTATTTGCCATGAAGTGATGGGACTGGATGCCATAATCTTAAGTGTTTTGAATGCTGAGTTTTAAGTTTATGTTTAAGTATCCTCCCTACATAGTTTTTTGAATGCTGGAATGTTAAGTTTATGTTTAAGTATCCTCCTCTACTTAAACATAAACAAATAAGGTCTCATAGATATATCTCAAAAAACATGGACTCCTAAATCAAATAACTGGAAAATGAAGATACTTTTCACAAAAACCACATTATTCTTTCAACTGTAGAAATATTTATTAAATGAAGTCAGTTTGGGGTAGTTACTGAAACATACTAGTAAGCAGCAATCAAGAGCCAGGAAACACTGCTCCCACTGTGCTCAGCAGGAGCCAGAAATACACTGAGGTATTTAAAGTAGCCATAAGTTTGAGAAAGCTATGAAATAGTTCAAAATCATCACTTAAGCCACTTTAAACTCAAAAGGCCTATACAAACTCAAAAAGCCTATACAAACCCTATCTTTTTCTTCTAGTACATTTTACACTAAACACACAGGTATCAGATTGATTTAAGTGGTATAAAATAAAAACCTTACAATGATAGAAAAAAATCAGTTTTTAGATATGAAGTTCCTTAGGAGAGAGCATTGACCCATTCTGAGAAATTCATAGTGCCATAATTTAAAACAGTACCAAAATTTCATGATAGCTTAATACAGTATATACATTATATAATGATATACAATTTCATTAATTCATATCTGTTTAGATGATATATATGGTCCTTTTTTTTTTTTTACATACTTCAAACTATTACACTGGCCCTTTTCAGGATTCCCCCAATCCCTTTTTTTTTTTAGATTTTTTTTTTTTTAAACTTTACATAACTGTATTAGTTTTGCCAAATATCAAAATGAATCCGCCACAGGTATACATGTGTTCCCCATCCTGATCCCCCAATCCCTTTAAATCAAAGATACATGCATACTAGAATAGGGGAGAAACACAATGCAGCATTCAACTGATGTTCCTGTAAGAATTAGTTCTTAAATTCCAACTGTATAATGAAAGTTAAGCAAGGTACAAACTACCTTCTAACCCACCCCATCTGTATTTAATTCCACTGCACCTTCTCTACAATAAATGCGGTCATCAAGATTAGATTATTTTTGCTGGCCCACAATTTCAACTGGTATCAAATTCTAAGAGTGTGACTTATAAGATATAGAGAAAAACAACAAATTTAACAATTATATGAGCTTCCAGTCATATATCCTCTGTGAGACTTGACATAAATGTCCTTTATGAAATTTTTATAAGTAACTACACACATATATACACATTGTGGTACTTAGAGTCTTAGAAGAGAAAAATTAAATTTGAACTTGAGTCTAGGTATATGTGCGTAGTCAATTCTAAAACTCTTTGAGGAAGAGATAAAAGAGGGACTTTCTTTAAAATTCCTAATTTGATTCAGATGTGGCAACATAAGTATCATTTGTACAGCACTTGATAGTTTTGTAAGTAATTTCCCAAACTTTATCTTTAACCCACACAACCCCATTATCTTAGGAAAAGCAAGAATTACCTCCTGAGGGACAGATGGTAACGTCAGTACAAAAGACCTCTATCTTCTCACGCTTAGTACACTGCTGTTTTCATGACACCAGCCTCTCAAGACAAATATTTGTAAAGAAAAAAAACTAAAAATGCACACATTCTTAAAAGCAAATATATCTTAGAGAAGAATCTAAAACACTCTCGTTCTATTTTTAACTCCTCCAGTGTAACTGTACTAAGACAACAAGTGGATTTTTAAATAGACTAAAAGAGGGGGGAGAAGAGCACTGTAGTATAAGTTTTATATCTTCAATAAGATTACAATAAAAACACAGGGAACACTAGCATTATAGAAGCTATGCAAGATAGGCCACTTTAAATAAAAGGACACAATCTTTATTAAGCACAAATTTATCTTTAATTCCAGTATTTTCAAAAAACAAGATACCATATATTAAAATGATCTCAGTATTTCAAATAAGGACAATTAATCATTTCTAACAGTCAAAAGTCTAACTCAAGTCCTACAAAAACAATACAAACGGTGCCTCAAGGTAGATTTCTCTATAAACCAGACACTAAATCCCAAGTTTCATTACCTTACTTTTGGGAAATCATTTTCATTTTTCTTTACATTTACCAAAAGAATAGAAGGACAGCAAGAAAATCAATCTTTTTAGAAAATCCAGGATGTGTTTTCTTTCCGATTAAATATGTATTAATTCATCTTTACTATACTGTGTGATACTGGTAATCATCTTTGAATCTTTTTAGTCATCTAATCAGAAGAGAGTCCCATTATACAGAGGACAGAAAAAAGTCTGACATCTTTCCTCAAATTAATAGATTTTTCTGCTTAATTTCTGACAAATCCCAAGAAGTCAACATACACTCTGTCATTAGAGCAATGAGTCTGAATTTTCAGCATTAGAATCAAAGCAAAGAGACTAGAAATAAAGTGATATAATTCAGACAAGGATTCCAGGTCTAATGTTATCAGGAATATAAACTACGAAGACCTTCAAGAAACAGAAATAGCAAGACTCATGAGCTGTTCCAAAGAACTAAATATTACAAGTTGAAAATTAAAATTCCAATCACACACACACCATATACACACATCTTTTAAAATCAGATTAAAATACTAAAAAGAAAAATTTTCAATTAAATTTAAATAAGAGGGAAGTTTTTTAATTCAAAGAACTTCAGCAGTAAAAAAATAAAATTGTTGTCACTGCTGTCAAATATGGAGGAAAAACTAAAATATATCACGATATAGACCAAGACATGCTTACTATTGAAGCCTCTTGACTAATCTGCAGGAAGGTATTAATATAGATACTACCCAAAATAAATATATACTAAATACTAAGCTTAACATTTTTTTTAATCTTTATAAATATACCTATAATTCAGCCACTGCAGAGCCTACAATAACTTTCTCGTGGACCTATAAGAGCACTGTCAAGGTTCTTTATTGATTAAAAAAGGTAAAGGAAAAAAAAATAATGCCTTTCCTAATTAAAAAAAAAAAAGATACAGCATAATTTAGGAAACTCCATACCAAAAGTCATTAACTCCTTTTTTGGGGGGGGGGGGGGGGGGCCCTCCAGGCTTGTGGGATCTTAGTTCCCCTACCAGTGATCAAACCCAAGCCCCAACTGTGAAAGAGCTGAGCCCTAACTGCTGAACCGCCAGGAAATTTCCTGGAAACTCCTCTTTTGAAAAAGATTTTAATAAACACAGAAAGTCTGTAAAAGGTTTTTACATAATAAACAGGAGATTCCAGACATACTATGAATAGCAACATTAACTTCCAAAGGAATGATTTCTAATAGGGATACAATCTCCTTTTTTCAAAAGGTGTGAAGATTACTATGAAAGAAACTTGTTGATCTTGGAATTTGGGGTTTCAGTCATTCCCCAATCAGTAGGCATACAACTGGCAAGAGGTTTGTTTTCTCAGGCATTCTAATGGAAGGCCAAAAGAGGCTCAATCCAGTGCTTAACTTTTTCGTGATTCGACTACTTAAAATAATGTATAAACAGATATGGGATAACCTGTCACTGTGTAAACTAACTGTCAGTGTGTAAACTAACTTGAAATACGTGAGCAGAGACTTCCCTGGCGGTCCAGTGGCTATGGCTATACACTCCCAATGCAGAAGCCCCGTGTTCAACCCGATTGGGGTACTAGATTCCACATGCAACAACTAAGATCCAGGACAACCGACTGAATAAACATATTTTTTTAATAAATAAATATGTGAGCAAATTATTTCTTCAAGATGGATAGAACTCCATGGCCCTAGTCTGATCTGGCCACCTGAGCCCACTAAAACACTGTCCCTTTGAACTTGTTCAATCAACTTAATGAAGTTGCTGCCTCAGGCTAACCACGCCACTGTATAAGGAACAGTTTCCCTCAAAATGTCTCCTACAGTAACAGTGTTCTAAGCCCTGAAGTAAAACTCTGAACACAAAAATAAACTTGCAGAATTCCATTTTCACATATTTAGATGAGAAAGAACACTCAGATTTAGAGCGTTTACTATTTATTGATGCATTAGTAGGGAAGGAGGGATACAGAGGGAAAACCATAATGGAGAAGATACACAAAAAACTCACACAGTGAGTATTATTAGAGAAGTTATTAGAGAAGGCTGCTGCTTCTCACTTAGGGGGTGGCAATTAGGCTGTAACAGCATGAAAACACCCAGGTCAGGCACTCTGAGAACAGCAATCTATGCGGTAGCTACACGCAAGAACAGGATATTCAAAGGCCCTAAATAAGGCAGAAATTAGTCTGGGGAGTGCTTTGGGGCAAGTACACAGAAGCAGCAGAGAAAATAACTCACACTCAGCCCTCGGGGATTTAACTAGTTGGGGGAACAAAAAAAAAAAAAAAGACTGAAGTGCCTAGCACAGTCAGCTTTCACTGTAGATCTGTAGCAAGATTTGGAAAGAAGGAGTACAGAGGGCAGAGGCAGGGTAAGGATCTTAATGAACGCACAATGCTTACATTAGAGACAGCACGAGAAACAGTAGGTGCAAGAGGCCACAGAGAGGTCTGTGAACCTGTACCTCACAGGAATTAAGTTTAGCCAACAAACTCAGAAGAGCTCCTATGTGTCCAGGACTCAAATGCCTGAAAAGGTTAACAGTAGATCCATCTGAAACTACTTTCACAAAGCTCTTCAGAGATCCCAAGTTTGTTTATAGCAAAAGAGGAATAACAGAAATATATTGAAGATGATAAGGTTATAAATCTGAAGAAACCATAAGTTGGTAATAAATTACAAGATAATATTCAAAGATTTCCTTTCTATAATAACTTTAAGGCAAGATCCACGTGTACAGTCTGCCACGGTTCTGTTTTGGTTTGGTCTGGTGGTGAGGGTGGGACAAGGTGCAGTGGGAAGGGAAGTTATCCAGCTGCAAAGTCATTGTGTATCTGTATCTTGATCAGGGTCATGGTTACACAGGTGCATGCATTTGTGAAATTCACCGAATCTACACACGGATTTTTTCTCAAAAGAGTAAGAAGCTCAAAAAAAAATTCAACTAAGAGAGGAAAAGTACAATCAACTAATACAAGATGGAGCAGAAATAACATAATAAAAACATACATGGGACTTCCCATAATAAAAACATACATGGTCCAGTGGTTAAGACTCTGCCTTACAATACAGGTGACTAAGACCCCAGGTGCCACAGAGTAACCAAGCCAACACGCCACAACTAGAGACCCCATACCCTGCAAATACTGAGCCCATGAGCTACAAGTAGACAATCCACATGCCACGATGAAAGATTACACATGATGCAAGGAAGATCCTGCATGCCACAACTAAGACCCAAGGCAGCCAAATAAATAAATATATTTTTTAAACGTACACACACCTGAAACTAATATGCTGTACGTCAATCATACCTCAATTTTTTAAAAACCAAGAAAAACACAAATATCTCCATAAAAATTTAAGAGGTTATACTCGACATTAAAAAAATTAACAAGCTGGAGTATTTCATACAGGAGTTAAATCACAAAATGTCTGCAATCTTCACTGTTAGACCTCTATACAAGAGAGAATATGTTTTACTTTGTAGTCCCCAACATAAAATGGATTTTAAGAAAACTTTAAGACAACCAAAGACAGGTAACCAAAAAAACAATATGAAAAGACACCAAACAAATGACAGCTTGTGTGAATCCATAAAGAGAGGTCCACTGAAAACTGTCTCAGGGATTTATTTTAGGTTTCATTATTAGGATTGGCAAAGAAATGCAAATAAGTGAGTACCAAGCAATGAAGGTGGGAAAGCCTAAAAGTTGTGAGAACTCAATGTTGACAAAAAACATCAACAACACTCCATTTTATGTATATGATCATTCCATATAATGTAACTGCCCTAACCTGAACTGAATTGTGAGCAGGTTTAAGGATCACTCTAGTGATCACCCTCAATCAACACCAAATAACAAATGAGGGGCTTTTGCTTTTGAAATTTCCATATATTGAGCTGAATACCTTTGTCTGAATTTAAACCATGAATTATAAACAGTATTCAGGTCCTTAACAGTCTCTGTCTAGTGTTCAACTGCCTCCTACTGGGGTTACACTTACATACACACACCCCCTCCCCCCCAACAATCCTCAATTATGCCACTTCCATGCTGGTAAAACTTCAATGGCTCCCTAAAGTCTTTCCAAACACATTTCCAATATGATTCAAGAGCCACAATACAGCCCCACTCCAGCTCTTAAGCTTCACTTCTTATTTGTATCACATTTCAAAAATACCCCATCCTTCTAACCAATATGGGAATCTTTTTTTTTTTTTTTCCTACCAAAGACAGCCTGTATTTTGCCATTATCTACCTCCTTCTATTTTTGAGATCCCCTCCAAATTTACTGTCAAAATAGAACAGATGAATTTCATGGCCCCGCCATCCCCCACTCAACTGTATGTATAGCTTTCCCTCCTCTGACTCTCCAGGTTTTAAACTGTAAATCACATGTAAAAAGAATTATATCAAGAATTGTATCACAATTAATATCCATATAATGCTCTACCTTTTACAAAGCCCTTTCTTATCTCCCATACCAACCAACAACCTCCTTAACGACAGTGGCTCTATTAGTTATAAAAATCCCTACAGCATCTCTATTTTCTGAAGCAGAATATTTTCATTGAATTAGAATATTTCAGTCTCTGTCTCTTAATATTTAAAAAAAACCCTTCAATTATACTCCAATCTTAAAAAAGGACCAAAAAAGAAGAGGGAGAAGGGTTCAGTTTAAAGACACAATTATTTCATAAGGAATATTATTTTATTCTATAATTAAAAAATAAACTTTTCCCCTAAATTAAACACCCATACATAATCTCTGAAGCTCCTTAATGTCCTTGAAAAAAATGTGGTACTGAACTGGCAATCTTTAAATTCTGTCCAACTAAAGCTCTATTTATAGTTGTAAAATGTACTTCAGTCTATCATGCATCTATGGATATCCGACAGTACAGGTTCATAAAAGGCTGAAACAGACAACTCTAGTTTCAAAAATCCAGCTTCTCACAATGCCAGACATACTAGTTTCTGGCTTTTCCATTTTCACAGGCCTCTTCCCTATCTTCTGGTCTGTGACAATAGAGAATGAAGGTATTTGTACTGTGAGAACTTCAATCTGTCTACATTTTACCAAAAGTGGAAGCTGTTTTTAATATACAGCTTCATCTTTTTAGAACTGTAGAAAGATCTTAAGTTTGAGCACAGTAAGAGACCAATATATATCTGTTAAATAAAGTCTTAAGACTCCTGAGTGTGGAAGTAAAATTATGTGTTTTGGGTTAACCTGAACGCTTCCTCTTGTTTGTTGAACTACTCTGTATTTCACTCCAATGTCAAATTAATCTTTTCATCTGGAGTATTAAAATGAACAATGTAATTATACATTGAATTTTTTTTTCTTGGCTGTACCGCAAGATATGCAGGATCTTAGTTCCCTGACCAGAGATGGAACCCATGCTCCCTGCAGTGGAAGCCCAGAGTCTTAACCACTGAACCGCAAGAAAAGTCCTATATACACTTAATTTTTAAACAAATCATTCTGATCTCTATCTTGACTGGTGTACTTAGAAGATTACTTTCCAAAATAAAGTCAAGAAAAGGAGAGACTGGTCAGTGGCAATAAGACCACCCATTTGCCTAATCATTCTTAACTGTTAAAGAACAGTACAGTAAATGAACCCTATAAGACACAGCTATAAAAATGCTTTCTGCTAAGATATATGCTTTTAGCAAAGGTGGGCTTGCTCTGTTGCCACATGACACAAGTCTACTCAGCCACCTGGAACACTTCCTGTCAACATGTATGAAGTATCATGTGTGGCCATCACTAACTGAACAATTTCCAGACTGACAAACACTGAAAAGAAACCAACCAAAAGTCACCTTTTTAAAATCCTGCTTTTTAAAAAGTCTAAATTAAGGGAAAGAGAACCAAAATAATAAGAGGACTGGCACAGAAAGGCAAATCATTTTTTAAAACCAAAATGATTCTGATGAACCATAAGGAATCTGCTTGCATTTGAAGGTGCTGAGAGAAATGAACCCCCATTTAAACAAGGGGGAAAATTGACCTCCATTCTCTCAGTTAACTGGAGTCTGTCACCTTTCTAAAGTGAAGAGGGAACAGAATAACAGCAACCTCAAATTTAACTCATGAAAATTTATGACTTGGCAAACACCTGAGTTTTTTTTATTGGCTATTTAACAAAACAACTAGGCAACCATGCAAAGAAATCAAGTTTTGCTAAGGTATATTGTCAGTACTTTTCTGTTCTCTCCTCTGAAAAAGTATTTCCAACATCCTAATCAACTCATGGGCTGTCAAGGTGTCTCAGTGGTAAAAAAAAAAAAAAAAATCCACCCACCAAAACAGGAGACAGGGGTTTGTTCCCTGGGTCAGGAAGATCCCTTGGAGAAGGAAATGGCAACCCACCCTAGTATTCTTGCCTGGGAAATCCAACAGACAGAATAGCCTGGCATGGACACAGTCCCTGGGGTCGCAAAAGAGTGGGGACTAAAGAAGAATCAACTGTAACCTAGGAAGTAAGTTCTGAGACTTTGTAACAGAGCACAGCTTCAAAGAATACACAGCCTACCTGACATACAGCCAAGAAATAAAGTATTTAAAAGAAGAAAATAGGAATAAAATTAATAACTCATGTATATATTTCATAACTATATAAGCCACTCTGCTTCGTATCAGTCGAATGAAGCCAGGTGATCTCAACCCATAGCTGCAACTATGCTACTGCATTTATTCAGAGCCACAATCTACAATTTATTCTTTTCCAGAAACTCTAGGACTATTTGTGAAGGGCACTTTAGTCCTCTCTAAAGGGATACCATGTACATTCTTTTACATATGCTGACCACAGTACTGAAAAATAATGGAAGATCTGTCAAAGACCTCTCAAATGTCAAATCATACTCATTTATCATGTAGTCAATAGGTGAAAAAAAAATTAAATTTACACATTACAACAAGCATATAAAACAACTAAGAATGTCAATTACAGATTTTTTTTTTAAATACCAAACTAGTTAACTGATTTTATGTGAAGCATGCACAAACCCTAAGTGGCAAAGGAAGAGTAAAACTATGCTTTCCAAACTTAAACTACTTAACATCTCAATTCTAGGCTCAAGTATTAACTTTTAAAGTCACCTGTTCTCAACAGACACTGTATTTGGAAAGGCATATTAAACAGAATAAGATGTGTACCACTCATTAGCCAAAAGATTATTTTTATTTTTCTATCAAGTCTTAAGTGTTACATTCTAACATCTCACTAATTTCCAAACACTGCTGGAATTACACATACCATTAAGAAGCAAAAGTCATCCCAACAACGCGTGTGTCTAACATTTATCTGCCGAGTTCCTAGGTAATCATAATACATGTGTGCGTCAAAGTATGAGAGCACAATGAATCAACTAACCCTAAAATATTACATACGTTTAGGGAGTTCTTCTAGGCACTGGGCAAAGTTCCAAAAGTCTATTACAGGCACTTATTCGGTAAGAGAGGTAAGAATAAATCAGTCCTAAATAAGGTACAACTGCCCCATGATTAATCAGAAAGACTTGAAAATTAATTTTTTTTAAAGTCAATGTTCCTTAAGGAGTTCCCTGGTGGCCTAGTGGTGAGGATTCCCGGCTTTCACTACCCAGGCCCAGGTTCGATGCCTAGTAGGGCAGCTGAGATCCTGCAACCAGCGTGGGGAGGCCAAAAAGAAACAGGGAAAAAAAACAAAAAAACAGTCGGTTTTCCAAATACCCACTTCCAACTAGGCCCCAAACCTTTCTAAAATCAAAACAAATTCTCTACTCCTCTAAACGAGTGTCCGCTCAAGTGTCCAGGTAGGAACTGCTCTCCGCCCAAGTAACTGCCCCTGCACTTCACTCTTCAGCACCAGGGTCGGTCGGTCCCCATTAACACAGTCACAATCTCGTCTCACGCCCCACAACTAACCCTGCTGTCAGAGTAAAGACTCGGGAGTGGTGGGTGTTTTTTTTGTTTCTGTTTTTGTTTTTTTTTTTAAGATTAACACGTGGGGGGGTCACAATAGAGATCGCTGTTAAGGAAAAATCTTTCACGTGGGGGCTGAGAGGGTGAGGGATCAGGGAAGTTAATGGATAAACAGGGTCCAATGCTCTCAAGATCCCTCAAACTCAACGCCCATCTTGAGGGGAAGGTGGTAAGTCAACCCACCCCCACAACCTGGTCCCCCTTCCTTCACCCTCCTGAACCCAATTCCTAGGCCAGTGCCTTCTCCCAGAGCACCGGGTTCTCGACTCCTGCCCCCGAACTCAAGCGCAGGGAAAGGGGAGGCATTTAGGCCTCGCCTCCCAGCGGCCTTCCTCCCCCGGCCGGGGCGGGAGGGGACCCAGGAAGCCGCGCCCGGTTTTCAGTGGGGGGGCGGGGGGGGTGTGGAGAGCCTAGGCCGCGCCTCCCACCCCGGCGGTCCTAGGCCTCGGCCCGCCCGAGGCGGGGCCCGGGGTCGCGGCGGCGGGCTGGGCTCCGGCTCACCTACCTGGGTTGCCAGTCATTCCAGCTCCGCGGGTACTTGGTGCCGCCGCCGCCGCTGCTCAGCCGAGACCCCGGGGCTCTGCGGCTCATTACCTTCCCCGACACGACATGGCCAAGCGCCGCCGCCCGAAGAAGCGCGAGTCGCCGCCCGAACCGGCCGCCGCCGACACTCCGCTCCGGCCCGGGGCTGAGGAGGAAGCCGAGCACCAGCAGGAGGAGGAGGCGGCGGAGGGCGGGGGAGGCGGACGGCCGTTCCGGGTTCCGCCTGAGCCCGCAGCGCAGGACGAGGAGGCGGGAGTGCCGCGGCGCGAGGGAGGCGGAGGAAGGGGAGGCGACTTCTCTTCCAGGGCCGTCTGCGGCCCGCGACGCCCGGGCCCAGGAGGAGGAGGAGGACAGCGAAGAGGAGGCGGTGGCGACGGCGCCCCACGTTCACCCAGCCACTGCTTCCCCGCCTCCCGGCTCCGCCCGCCGCGCCGCCGCTGCCGCACGGCATGCTGGGAGAGAGGGGCGGTGCCGGCGCCCGCCGGGCCAGGGCAGAGGGGCGGGGTCAGATCAGAAGGGCGGGGCCTGGGGCGGGGCCGGCGGGGCCGGCGGGGCGAGCCGACTGTCCTCCGGCTTCCTGCGCTAGTTGCAGCTCTCCGCGGACCGCGCCGAAGTCCAGCCCCGCCGCGGGGGATCACGGGAGAGGGGATCTCCGCCACCACCCCCACACGCACACCCTCCCACTTACGCCGGGGAAAGCACCTGACCCCCCTGAGGGCCAGGCAGTCAGGTGTAAACCGGCCACCAGTCAAGAACCTGCGGTGCCCTTGAGGGGGTGGGAGGAGCTAGGGGGCGCGCGTGCACGCACACGCACACACACACGTGCCTTCCTCAAGGCACGTGTGTCCACGTTCCTCACCTTCTACGGTAAAAAGTGGAAATTTTTTTAAAACGAGTTGATCTCCACCTACCCTGCCTCTACCTGAAATGTGCACATAGAGTCATGACACCCTGACCATTTCTTCTCATTGCAAAAAAAAAAAGTAGGAAAAGCTAATTACTGACGAGCACCAACCCCATCCCCTGAAACGTGAAATATTCTCTATCTTCTCACGTTAACACTTGCCCACTTTCCCCGCCAAAAAGAGACTGGAGAGTGGTGGGGGTGGTGGACAGCCTAAGCACTCTCTCCCCCATCGCGACAGTCCTCCGAAAGCCTTCAGTAAATCATTTGATACGTAATGCGAATGCCATGTACAATAAAATTTCAGCAAGGTGCACATCAGACAGGTAACAGGAGTTACATTTGGGGAGGTTATTCAAATGGATCTTACCCCTCTCTGCACAGAGGGTCTTAACCTATTCTATGTTGCAAGAGGAAAGTCTATATATTGCTTGTGTGATTAAAAATGGCTACCAAACAAAGTCAAGATTATGAGATGTTACTCATCCTCTTTCCGATCCTTCCTTATGCCCACCAACCCCTCATAAAGGTATGATCCTGCCAGTTGTAGAGGATGGAAAGTTAGATTTTCAAATGCACTTTCTCACCCCCGCCCCCACTCCACCCAGAGGAAAAAAGAAACTCCTCTGAACTGGGGCTGTTTGACTCAACCCAGAAATTCCCACTAGGTCAGATCTAAGTATGGTCACCCACATGCGTAAAAAAAAAAGTTTGTTGTTTTGGTTTTTTTTAATAAAATACCTGTGTGAAAAGAAATACATCTGGAAATTTGCCCTGGGTTCCCCCATACTTACTTGAGGAAGGATCCCACTGTTGTAAAAGGGGGCCCTACTCAACCCCTGTCCAAGAAATTCTGGAAGTAGGGTCAGAGAGATAATCTATTCAATATTATTAGAAATAGCTAAAAAAAAAAAAGGAAGAAGAAGAAGAAATAGCTAAAATTGCTATCGGAGAAGGCAATGGCACCCCACTCCAGTACTCTTGCCTGGAAAATCCCAGGGATGGAGGAGCCTGGTAGGCTGCAGTCCATGGGGTCGCTAAGAGTCGGACACAACTGAGCGACTTCCCTTTCACTTTTCACTTTCATGCATTGGAGAAGGAAATAGCAACCCACTCCAGTGTTCTTGCCTGGAGAATACCAGGAACGGGGGAGCCTGGTGGGCTGCCGTCTATGGGGTCGCACAGAGTCCGACACGACTCTGAAGCGACTTAGCAGCAGCAGTAGCAGCAGCAGCAAAATTGCTATGTTTGCTCAGTCTTCCCTCTCTCCAACATCCTGCAAGCCTGTCTCACAATCTGACTAAAAAAGCCCCCTCGCCCAAAAGCCTTTTCTTAATTCTAAATTTTGAGGCTTCCTTGTACGTGTTTTCCTCAGATTGTTTTCTTTTTGTGCTCCAGGTGAGTTCCTGCCCTCCTCCTCTCTGGGGCTCTCAGACCCCTGAGCAAATGGCTGATGTAGCCAATTAATCATGTTGATTTCCTTCAACAGTTGATTGCAACAGCGGTTCAGTGACCAAATTATGTCAGTTGTTCAAATTCCAAAAGGATTTCCAAAAGACTAATCAGTACCTTAGAACCCTGAGAAAAATTTCGGGAGTCCTCTAACCTTTTCAAATTACAGAACACCAGCAGAGTAATTCAAGGAAGGGCTCTGGGATCAAATTCCAACTCTGTAAAAGCTTGGGCTGAAGGTAGGGGGTTGGGGGGGGGGGGGCGGGGGAGGAGGGGAGGCTGCGTGCCCCAGGTTCTCATCTGTAAAATATAGATGATAATATTAGCACTGACCTCTTCAGGATGTTGAGAGGGCTAATAGCAATCATGCATGTAAAGTGCTTTTCACAGTGCCTGCCACTTGGTAAGCAATCAAAAAATGTTAGCTAAAAATCAGATCCTCCACTTCACTGAAGCACATGGCTATTTGGATAATATATGACCAGTGAAGAATGAGAAAAAAAAAAAGTAGCTGGCAGGGGTTGTGCCCAATTGCTCAAACAATTGCTTTTTATTTATCATTTTTTCCCCTATTGTTTACATAGAAATGATTAACCCTCAAAAACAGTGTTGATACAGAGGAGGTGTAAGGACGCAGAAGGTGAGTGAGTGTCATTTAGCAGCAACTTCCTGGAAAGCAATTTAAGAGTGTGTATCCAAAGACTTAAAATGAATTCCCTTTCCTCCTAGGAGATTCCTCTCCTAGGACTCTATCCTAAGAAGATATGCGACACTGCAAAGTTATTTTCTTCAAATAAAGATCAGATCATGTGACCATCCTGGTTAAAACACATCAATGGCTTCCCATTCTCTAGATAAAATCTAGACTCATCATTACTAACAGCCTGTAAAAACTGGCTTATCCTGCATTGTAAATATCCCAGGGCTGCTCATACCCGTGAACAGGATCCTAATAATGGTTCTAAATTTCTTCATCATAGTAAAATCCTCTCACCTAGGCTGTACCCTAGTTTAAAAAATCAGAATCTCAAAATGTAGACTCAGGCATTAATATTTTTTAGACTTCCCCAGAGGATTCTAATACACACACACACGACTGAGAAACACCATTTTTGAGCACCTAAGAACTGAAAACGCTATTTGGGACTCCACCCTCCACCCTTACCTCCCAATATACGTTGGTTATAAAAATTCTAAACCACTGGGAAAGAAAGATTTAAAAGCTCAGTTTTCCCGTGATGACTACATGGATACTTAAAAATACATATACATCAAATATGATCAATGCTCAAAACTTTAAATTTTTTCTCACTTCTTTTGGTGGTTCAGCTTCTCTGGTTCCATTAGCACTTTTTTAATTCCACTCTGAACACAGAGACCATTTCTGTTCCTGAAACACACTGAGCCTCTCCAGTCCCAGAGTTGGTTGTTTTTTTTTTTTGCTTATTTGTTTTTGTACTTGATGTTGCCTCTGCCTGGAATGCCTTTCGTAACTTTGCTCCCATTAGAGCTGGGACTAAGGTAAAGAGTGGAGTGCCTCTGGTGCTGAATTTAAGGACGTACTCACTCTTGAGACTGTCCAAATGCAACCCTGCACTTGGCACAGGCCTGCAAGTAAGTGCCTCCTTAAATCAGGGCAGCTAGGCACCTCTTTTGTCTCCCCCTAGTCCTGTTTTCCTTGGGCCATCTCAATTCTTTTGAGAGGTTTTCCCTGACCTCCCTCCTCAAAAAAGCAGGCCAGTATCAGAGAAGGCAATGGCACCTCACTCCAGTACTCTTGCCTGGAAAATCCCATGGATGGGGGAGCCTGGTAGGCTGCAGTCCATGGGGTCGCTAAGAGTCAGACATGACTGAGGGACTTCACTTTCACTTTTCACTTTCATGCATTGGAGAAGGAAATGGCAACCCACTCCAGAGTTCTTGCCTGGAGAATCCCAGGAACGGGGGAGCCTGGTGGGCTGCCGTCTACGGGTTGCACAGAGTTGGACACGACTGAAGTGACTTAGCAGCACCCTATCCAGGTGTGCTCTATCACACACCCCATTTCTTTCCTTGGCAACACCCATCACCATCTGCAAGTATTGGGTTTCTTTGCATATTTATTATCTGTCTCACCCTTAGGGTACAAACTGGGTGAGATTCAAGCTCATACCTGTCTCACCTCTACCTCCCCCATCCCCAGCCAACAGCACAGCAGTTGACTTAGAGTAAATAAACACTCAAAAAATAGTTGTTAGTGGAAGGAATGAAATGAACATCAACTAAGATATGGACCAAATTCAGTTCAGTCTCAGTCATGTTTGACTCTGCATGTCTTCAGTCATGCAACCTACGGACTGCAGCACACCAGACTTCCCTGTCCATCACCAATTCCTGGAGCTTCCTCAAACTCATGTGCATAGAGTTAGTGATGCCATCCAACCATCTCATCCTCTGTTGTCCACTTCTCCTCCTACTTAAAGGTTGACCTTTCCCAGCATCAGGGTCTTTTCTCATGAGTCAGTTCTTCACATCAGGTGGCCAAAGTATTGGAGTTTCAGCTTCAGCATCAGTCCTTCCAATGAATACTCAGGGTTGATTTACTTTAAGATTGACTGGTTAGATCTCCTTGCAATCCAAGGAACTCTCAAGAGTTTTCTCCAACACCACAGTTCAGAAGCATCAATTCTTCAGTGCTCAGCTTTCTTTATGGTCCAATTCTCATGTCCATACATGACTACTGGAAAAAAACATAGCTTTGACTAGATGGGCCTTTGTGGGCAAAGAAACGTCTCTGCTTTTTAGTATGCTGTCTAGATTTGTTATAGCTTTTCTTCCAAGGAGCAAGTGTCTTTTAATTTCATGGATGCAGTCACCATCTGCAGTGATTTTGGAGCCCCAAAAAAGAAAGTCTCTCACTGTTTCCATTGTTTCCCCATCTATTTGCCATGATGCTTTGGGACTGATGCTATGATCTTAGTTTTTTGAATGTTGAGTTTTAAGCCAACTTTTTCACTCTACTCTTTACTTTCATCAAGAGGCTCTTTAGTTCCTCTTCGCTTTCTGCCATAAGGGTGGTGTCATTTCCATATCTGAAGTTATTGATATTTCTCCTGGCAATCTTGATTCCAGCTTGTGCTTCATCCAGCCTGGCATTTCCCGTGATGTACTCTGCATATAAGTTAAATAAGCAGGGTGACAATATACAGCCCTGACATACTCCTTACCAATTTGGAACCAGTCCATTGTGAGCTGCATACAGATTTCTCAGGAGGCAAGTAAGGTGGTCTAGTATTCCCATCTCTTTAAGAATTTTCCACAGTTGATTGTGATCCACACAGTCAAAGGCTTTGGCATAGTCAATAAAGCAGAAGTAGATGTTTTTCTGGAATTCTCTTGCTCTTTCAGTGATCCAATGGATGATGGCAATTTGATCTCTGATTCCTTTGCCTTTTCTAAATCCAGTTTGAACATCTGGAAGTTTTCAGTTCATATACTATTGAAGCCTAGCTTGGACAATTTTGAGCATTACCTTGCTAGTGTGTGAGATGAGTGCAGTTGTGCTGTAGTTTGAACATTCTTTGGCATTACCTTTCTTTGGGATTGAAATGAAAACCTTTTCCAGTCCTGTGGCCACTGCTGAGTTTTCCATATTTGCTGGCATACTAAGTGCAGCACTTTCACAGCATCATCTTTTAGGATTTTAATAGCTCAGCTGAAATTCCATCACTTTCACTAGTTTGTTTGTAGTGATGCTTCCTAAGGCCCACTTGACTTCACGTTCCAGGATGTCTGTGTGAGTGGTGTGAGTGATCACACCATTGTGGTTAATTATTTAATTATGGGTAGCATAGATGCTTTTTTTTTTCTATGCAGCTAGTGGAGAAATACAAATTGTTGCCAAGTTTTCAAATGGAAGGTTTATTAAATATATTTCACTACGCAGATTAAAAAAAATCAAGACGTGACATAGTATCTGTGCTTTTGCTGTAGTAATATCAGATTAATTTTTCCCCCAACATTTTTATTTGGATATTTAATCTTAAAATTCAGTTATAAGTTGCAGTTCTCCTTTTCAGTCCTGAGATAACTTCCCCTTGATATATGAGGAGAAGACTCATTTTGCCTCCTCTTTTCTTCCCTCAGTCTCTCATTTAGTATCAGTCAGACTCTCAGGGACTTTCATAGATTAGCAAACATATTGACTAAGGGGTATTTAAATAGATTTGCTTGGTGGCTGGTGACCATGTTGATACTTTATCAGGAAGTTAAAATAACCAAGCAGATCAGTGTCAGTGAGGAGAGATCCCCCAAATTACCATCTATCATGCTGACTGGTAATGGCTTGTATATATGTTGCTAATTTGTGTACAGTAACTTTTGTACATGAGTAAAAGTACATGTGCAGCCAGCCAGTCTTTAGTATATATCATTTCTTTTTTTATCCTTTTTTTTTTTTAAGTTTAAGTAAGAATGATCATTCTTACCCTTATCTGTCAGAGGGCAGACAGAATGAAAACCGCAGTCACAGAAAACTAACCAAACCAATCACATGGATCACAGCTTTGTCTAACTCAATGAAACTATGAGCCATGCCATGTAGGGCCACCCAGGATGGACAGGTCATGGTGGCAACTTCAGACAAAATATGATCCAGCAAAGAAGGGAATGACAAACCCTTTCCGTATTCTTGCCTTGAGAACCCCATGAACAGTATGAAAAGGCAAAAAGATAGGACTCTGAAAGGTGAACTCCCCAGGTTGGTAGGTGCCCAACATGCTACTGGAGAAGAGTGGAGAAATAGCTACAGAAAGAATGAAGAAATGAAGCCAAAGCAAAAATAATGCCCAGTTGTGGATATGACTGGTAATAGAAGTAAAGATATGGACCAAAATTGATTTTTTAAAGTATTGGTCTCAGTTTTACTTATAAAAAGCAAAAAAAAAAAAAAAAAAAAAATTGAGGCATTATCTCAATGTTCAACAACAGGGAGCATTAGGATTTAGCCCATTCGTACTTGTAATTTTCTGCAGTTCATTAGAAATTATAATTATGAAACATTTTAATGGAATTGGGAAAATATTACGTTTACATGTTTTAAAAAGAATATGAATTAGAGAAATGGAAATCAAATGAGGTATCATCTCATACCCGTCAGAATGGCCATCATCAAAAGCCAAGAAACATGGGCTTCCCTGATGGTCCAGTGAGTAAGAACCTATGCTTCTACTGCAACAGGCACTAAATCAATCCATGGTAGGGAAACTGTGGTCCCACATGTCCCATGGCACAGCCAAAAAAAGTCTATAAACAATATGTGCTGGAAAGGGTGTGGAGAAAAGGGAAACCACCTACACTTGCTTGCCCACCTGTGAGTTGGTATAACCATTATGGAGAATAGTGTGGAATTTCCTTAAAAAACTAAAACTGGTGATCCAGCAGTCCTAGTGCTGGGCATGTATCTGGAGAAAACCATAATTCAAAAAGATACTCACACCGCAGTGTTCACTGCAACACTGGTTACAGTAAGACATGAAAGCAACCTCAATCAACAGAGGAGTGGATGAAGAAAGTGTGGTACATGTAGAATATTACTCAGCCATTAAAAAGATTTAACTAATGCCATTTGCAGCAACATGGATGAACCTGGAGATTTTCATACTGAGTGCAGTAAGTCAGACCAGAGATAGACAAGTGACATGCTACCACTTATATGTGGAATCTAAAAAAAAAGAGGGATACAAATGAATTTATCTACAAAATGGAAACAAATTCACAGACTTCGAGAACAAATTTATGGTTACCAAAGGAGAAAGGATAAATTAGGAATTTGGGGTTGACATGTACACACTGCTATATTTAAAATTGATAACCAACAAAGACCTACTGTATAGCACAGGGAACTCTCCTCAAAACTATGTAACAACCTAAATGGGAAAAGAATTTGAAAAATAATAGATAAATGTGTAAATAAAATAAATAAAGTGGCAGAACCAAAAAGAAGAAGAGGAAGAACGAGAAGTGGTACATATATATGATGCAATACTGCTGCTGCTGCTGCTGAGTCACTTCAGTCGTGTCCGACTCTGTGCGACCCCAGAGACGGCATCTCACCAGGCTCCCCCGTCCCTGGGATTCTCCAGGCAAGAACGCTGGAGTGGGTTGCCATTTCCTTCTCCAATGCATGAAAGGGAAAAGTGAAAGTGAAGTCGCTCAGTCGTGTCTGACTCTTAGTGACCCCATGGACTGCAGCCTACCAGGCTCCCCCATCCATGGGATTTTCCAGGCAACAGTACTGGAGTGGGGTGCCATTGCAATACTACTCAGTCATAAAAACAAATGAAATAATTTGCAGAAACATGAATGAATGTAGAGATTATCATGATAAGTGATAAGTGAAGTAAGTCAGACAGAGAAAGAAAATATCATACGATATTGTTTATATGTGGAATCTTTTAAAAAGTAATACAAATGAACTTATTTACAAAACAGAAACAGACTTGTAGACTTTGAAGACAAACTTATGATCACCAGAAGTGAAAGGTGAGGAGGAAGAATAAATTAGGAGTTTGGGATTAACATATCCACACTACTATATATAAAATGGGCTTCCCTGGTAGCTCAGCTGGTAAAGAATCCACCTGCAATGCAGGAGATCCCGGTTCGATTCCCAGGTTGGGACAATCCCCTGGAGAAGGGATAGGCTACCCACTCCAGTATTCTTGGGCTTCCCTAGTGTCTCAGACAGTAAAGAATCCACTTGCAATGCAGGAGACCTGGATTCGACCCCTGGATTGAGAAGATCCCCTGGAGAAGGGCATGGCAACCCACTCCAGTATTCTTGCCTGGAGAACCCCATGGACAGAGGAGCCCGATGGGCTACAGTCCATGGTGTCACAAAGAGTCAGACATGACTGAGCAACTAAGCACAGCACATATGTAAAATAGATAATCAACAAGGACCTACTGTGTAGGACAGAGAACTCTATTCAATATTCTGTAATAATCCATATGAGAAAATAATCTGGAAAAAACATTGAATATATGTATAGCTGAACCACTTTGCTGTACAGCTGAAACTAACACAACATTGTAAATCAACTACAATGTAAAATAAAGATCAAATTAAAAATAAAAAATAAATTTAAAAGAGCATGAGATACAAATGTGAACATGTGCTGTGACCTCAAGTCTGTTTAAAAACAGTTTTATAGAAAAAACAATTAGAAGAAAATGTATTAAATTTACTTAATATTGATGTCCTGGGATAAGTGGAATCATAGGTGATTTTCCCCCTGCTAAATGCTAGTTTCTAATTAAAATACAGAAATAGCATTTGAAAGCACAATTTAAAAAAACTAAAGCATTTGATAAATACGTGTTAAGTGAATGAACAAAGAAAGAATACTCTACCGTGGCAGTGACCCACATAGACTAATTAAATACACTTTGGCCAAAGCATAGAGTCTCAGCTCTATAACAGTGACCAACTCTAGCTAATATTTATTGAGCATTTATTAATGTCTAATTTACTGATTTACTTCACAGAATTCTCCAAAACCATGCTCTGTGGTAATTATCTCTGATGCCAAGAGTAACTGAGCAGCCTGCCCAAAATCACCCAGCTGGTAACACGCGGGGAACTGTCGTAAGAAGGACAGAAGGGACATTTAGTCCCAACTTCACATTCGTCAAGCCCTCAAATTTAGACCCTTGACGCTATTGCCTAGTGAGGTCATATGCAGAGTCCCAGAAACACAGTGATGAGAAAGAAGCCTGGATTTTAAAAATTGTGTCCCTTTACCAGCCACAGACCTGGAGGTAACCCTTTATAATTGCATTACATTATTCACTGGCAAATAGGTAAGTTCTGTTGCCTTGTAGTTTCTTCCTCTAGTATTAAAAACAGTCATTTGGAAAAAGAAAGCTCTTAAAATGTACCACAAATTTTGTGTCCTGTTTGCTATTTCTTGTTTGTTTTTTTTTAATACACCCAGAAACTCTAAAGCTGTAAGTTGACCTGAACCTTTAATTTCTGAAATACAGGGTATAAGAATTTGAACCAGAGGCACTAGGATTTTCCTAGACAGATCTTCAAGATTTCCTAGACAGATACTAAAATGTATATCCTGAGTAAACAAAAGATAAAGCACTCTCTTTTGTTTCCTATAATCCCCAGACCTGGTGCAGGATTGACTCTGATTTGTCTTCAAAAATCGAGGGACCTCATATTCAAATAGAAGACAGGAGTACAAGAGTGATTTTTAAAACACAGCCTTAAAAGCAAATCCACATCATAAAGACATTAAAGCAGATTTTTTAAAAAGAAAAGCAGTAACCCTCTTATTCCTGCTTCCAGCTAGGAAAGCTTTGTCACAGGTCAGGCTCCCTCAGTAAGGTCTATTTTTGTAGCCAGTTTTCAAGTTGGTGCTGAAGGAATTTGGCTGGAAAACCTCTTGACACATTTGAAATCTCCACTCAAGCTGCCTCAGCTTGAGGCAAAGCCAAGCTTCTATGAATCAGGGCACAAGACGTGCTGCCCAGTGACTCGCGCACACTCCAAACAATAAAATAGGAGGGCAGTGATGCCCATCTAAAGCTGTTTGTGACTTGTAAAGTGCTGAAAACATGAGGATGAGGTTCCCACATGCTTGGCTCTGAGGTGCCCTAGAATTTATGTGATGATTCTAAAGGAGCCAGCTCCTTTGCTTATTAAAATTTAAACAATAATAGGCACATATGTGAGCTTCCCAGGTCACTCAGCGGTAAAGAATCTGCCTGCAATGCAGGAGTTGCAGGAGAGGCAGGTTCCATCCTCGGGTTGGAAAGATCCCCTGGAGGAGGGCATGGCAACCCACTCCAGTATTCTTGACTGGAGAATCTCATAGACAGAGGAATTTCAATCCCTGAGTTGGGAAGATTCCCCTGGAGGAAGAGATGGCAACCTTCTCCAGTATTCTTGCCTGTGAAATTCCATGGACAGAAGAGCCTGGTGGGCTACAGTCCATAGGGTCACAAGGAGTTGGACATGACTAAAGCGAGTTAGCATGCACACACGCACACAGGCACAAATGTAAATAAAATGCAGATATGCAAATAAAATATCCCCAGCAAGCCATTTCCATCCATTTTTTGGACAGTTATCTTTTTCTTTTTTTTTTTTTTTTTTTACTCTGCTGGGTCTTTGTAGCTGTGCAGGCTTTTCTCCAGCTGCGGTGCATGGGCTTCGCATTGCGGTGGCTTTTCCTGTTGCAGCACACAGGCTCTAGAGTGAGTGGGCTTCAGCAGTTGCAGCGTGTGGGCTCAGTAGTTGCAGTTTCTGGGCTCTAGAACACACTGGGCTCAATAGATGTGGTGCACGGGCTTAGCTGCTCTGTGACATGTGAGATTTTCCCAGCCCAAGGATGGAATCTGTATCTCCTGCACTGGCAGGCAGATTCTTTACCACTGAGCCACCAGGGAAGCCCTGGACAGTTACCTTTTAACATTTTAAATATATCCTATGTTCTTTTTAATGGCTGAGTAATACTCCACCGTGTATATATACCACAGCTTGCTTATCCATTCATCTGCTGATGGACATCTAGGTTGCTTCCATGTCCTGGCTATTATAAACAGTGCTGTGATGAACATTGGGGTACACGTGTCTCTTTCAATTCTGGTTTCCTCAGTGTGTATGCCCAGCAGTGGGATTGCTGGATCATAAGGCAGTTCTATTTCCAGTTTTTTAAGGAATCTCCACACTGTTCTCCATAGTGGCTGTACTAGTTTGCATTCCCACCAACAGTGTAAGAGGGTTCCCTTTTCTCCACACCCTCTCCAGCATTTATTACTTGTAGACTTTTGGATTGCAGCCATTCTGACTGGCGTGAAATGGTACCTCATAGTGGTTTTGATTTGCATTTCTCTGATAATGAGTGATGTTGAGCATCTTTTCATGTCTTTGTTAGCCATCTGTATGTCTTCTTTGGAGAAATGTCTATTTAGTTCTTTGGCCCATTTTTTGATTGGGTCGTTTATTTTCTGGAATTGAGCTATAGGAGTTGCTTGTATATTTTTGAGATTAGTTGTTTGTCAGTTGCTTCATTTGCTATTATTTTCTCCCATTCTGAAGGCTGTCTTTTCACCTTGCTTATAGTTTCCTTTGTTGTGCAGAAGCTTTTAAATGGTAACAATAACCCTGTATACGAGACAGCAAAAGAGACACTGATGTATAGAACAGTCTTTTGGACTCTGTGGGAGAGGGAGAGGGTGGGATGATTTGGGAGAATGGCATTTAAATATGCATAATATCATATATGAAACGAGTCTCCAGTCCAGGTTCGATGCATGATACTGGATGCTTGGGGCTGGTGCACTGGGACGACCCAGAGGGATGGTATGGGGAAGGAGGAGGGAGGAGGGTTCAGGATGGGGAACCCATGTATACCTGTGGTGGATTCATTTCGATATATGGCAAAACCAATACAATATTGTAAAGTTAAAAAATAAAATAAAATTTAAAAAATATATATATCCTATGTATATTTCCTTCCTGTACCTCATTCCTCATTGGGTGCATGCTCAATCATGTCTGACTCTTTGCGACCACATGGACTATATATAGTCCACCGGGCTGCTTTGTCCATCCCATTTCCCAGGCAAGAATAGTGGAGAGGGTTGTCATTTCCTCCTCCAGGGGATCTTCCTAACCCAGGGATCAAACCTGAGTTTCCTGCAATTCCTGCATTGCAGGTGGATTCTTTACCACTGCACCACCTGGGAAGCCTCTCCTGTATCTAATATATGCCTTTTGGAAGAACTGGATTGTAAGGGAACAAAACTTTTTACTTCTAATGCTAACTGACAAGTAATGTCTGGCTAGAGATAGTTTATCCTCCTTTCTCTCGGGCCTTTAGTGGGAGCTCCTACCAATATAGACTTTGGTTTTCCCTCATTTTTAAATCCATGGCTTCGCCTGTCATTTCCTGGTCTTTTACCAACCTTCAGCCTTCCAAACATTTTGCCTAAGGTCAGGGCCCACCAGGATTGGGTTGAAGAGAAAGGATATTAACATGTGGTGGAGGGTTGGAAGAGGAAGTATACAGATGGCAGCTAACTTGGGACAAAGAAGAGTGGCACCTTTGGTATTTGTTATCACTGCCTGGAAGTCATCCAAGTCTGATGATGATGGTGGTGATGAAGATGATACAACTGGTAATAACAATAGCTGACGTTTACTGATCTCTCACTTCTCTCCAAGCCACTGCTAAGGCTGTACAATAACTAATTCATTGTCCGTGGAATCCTCAAGATGAGGTTGGTTGCTCTTCTTATTCCCATTTTACAGGTGAAGAAGCAGAGGCTTTCAGTGGACATGACTTGCCCAAAGCGACACAGGTAGTATATAGTAGAGCTGAAGCTTTAAATTCACATGCGGTTGCCTGTCCCCATGCTCCCCCTATAATTTACTTTAGCCAACAATCAACTCAATGTATCAATTTGTATGAGTACCCATCTTTCAAAAAGCAAACAGATACTGCACATTTAATTCACTATAGTTAAAGAGTTGAGCCTACCACGTAAGGAAGGGATAAATATTTCCCTGCAGAGCTTCTTGCTGAAATAGAACTCTTTGACCTCTTTAGTGGACTGCTCTATGTGTCGTAACTGAAACTGAAACGATCCCTTCATCCCATGCCAAGGAGCAAATGAAGGCTTATTCTGGAAGGTCTTTTGTGTTACAATGATTTGAAGGTCACTCAACTTGGCCTGGGTGTTTGGACCATCCCCCAGGCATACCACCTCTCAGGGTACCCTCCTGCTGGGGCCCGGAAGAAGCTTCTCAGTAAAAGCATGACTTGAGGTGGTTTTTGGATGCAGGGGAAGCAGATGGCCCAATATGACATCACCTCTGGTAAGGGAAACAGAAACATGAAAATAATGGGATTGTAGGAAAATAATAGCCTAATCTTAGATTATCAGCTAGTGTTTCGGAAGTGTTTATTCCTAGCAATATATCAGGGATGGAAGACAGTTAATAAAAGACCAAGTCTGGCCCTGAGCTCCCCAACTGAAACTCAGAAACCACCTTTTCCACTATTTTGTTAAAATAATAATGATTACTTACAGAGAATTTTAATTATATTTATTTGAAACTGCCACCATTCCTCAAACACTGGGATATAAATATTATCAAATCCTGATTTTTACATAGGAGGAAACTGTACTCAGAAAGCTTAGTGAGTAATTTGCCCCCTGCCACTCAGCTGGTAAATAGCAGAACCTGGTTTTGAATCCTGGGCTATCTGATGTCAAAGATACCCCGTACCTGAAAACCACTTGAGGGGTGTATAATGTGGGAATGTTTTTCTGACCATTCCATAAAGTACCAAAATAATGTGCCTCAAAGGACACTATCAACAGAGTGAAAGGGAGGAAATATTTGTGAATCATGTATCTGAAATGGAGTTAAAATTCAGAATATATAAAGATCTCCTACAGCTCAACAACACCACAAACAAGTCAATTAAAAAATGGGCAAAGGGGGCTTCCCTGGTGGCTCAGTGGTAAAGAATCTGCCTGCCAATGCAGGAGACACGGGTTTGATTCCTGGTCCAGGAAGATCCCACATGCCATGGTGCAACTAAGCCCATGTGCCCCAACTATTGAGCCCGTGCTCTAGAGCCCGAGAACCACAACTACTGCAGCCTGTGTACCCAAGAGCCCATGCTCTGCAACAAGAGAAGCCACCACAATGAGAAGCCCATGCACCACAGCTAGAGAGTAGCCCCTGCTCACTGCAACTAGAGAAAAGTTCGTGCAGCAATGAAGACCCAGTATGGCCAAAAATAGATAAGTAAATTTTTTTTTTTAATGGGCAAAGGACTTGAATAGACATTTCTCCAAAGAAGATGTACAAATGGCCAATAAACACATGAAAAGATGCTCAACATCACTAACCTCAAAACAAAACCACAATAAGATACCACTTTATACCCTTTAAGACAATCATTATAAATGAACAAGCAGAAACCAGCAAGTGTTGGTGAGGATATGGAGAAAATAAGTTTTGTGTGTTGCTGGTGGGCATGTAAAATAGTGCAATCACTGTGAAAAACAGCATGGAAATTCCTTAGAAAATTAAAAAATAAAATTACCATATGATTCATCCATTCTACTTCTGGGTACATGCCCCAAAGAATTGAAAGCAGGCACTCAAACAGGTTTTTCCACACCCATGCTCATAGCAACATTACTCACACAGCCAAAGATAGAAGCAATCCGACTTTCCATTGATGGATGAATGGATAAATAAAATGTGGTATATCCATACAATGGAATATTATTCACCCTTAAAAAGAAAGTCTGACATATGCTACAATATAGATGCTTGCAGGCATTATACTAGATGAAATAAACTAACACAAAAAAATAAATACTGTATGATTCTACTTATATGAGGAACTTAGAGTAATCAACTTCGTATGGACAGAAAGTAGAAGGGTGGTTGCCAGGGCCTGGAAGGAGGGGAGAACAGGGAGTTACTCTCTAAAGGGTGCAAAGTTTCAGTTTGGGAGGATGACAAGTTTCTGGAGATTGATGGTGGTAATGGTAGAACAACAGTGTGAATGTAGTTCATGCCACAGAACTCTACACATAAATGGTGGATTTTATGTTATGTGTATTTTATCTCAAGCTAAAAATGGTAAAAAAAAAAAAATAGAAAAAGAACAAGACATAGGAAATATTACTGTTCTGTACTTAATAATTCTGTCTTCCTAACATTAACAGGAAGCAAAAGTAACAATCTCTCACTTTAAAAAAATTGAATTATTCTTAAAGTAATGAATTAAGGAATTTTTCTTATGTGCCACTTATAGAAATAATTTTTACATTAAAAAATATTGTTAGCACCAGTTGTATCAGAATAGAATTTCAGACATTTTGGAAGACAGAACACGTGAATAAGAGTGGTAGTTTGTACTGACATTATGGTAGCCGTTAGCCACTCGGGGCTATTGAGCACTTGAAATGTGTCTGATTCCCCTTGATATATGATGTAAATAAAATATACACCAGTTTTCAAAGGCTTATTACAAAAAGAGAGTGTAAACTATCTCATTAATAATTTTTACATTGAGTATAAGAAGTGATTGTAGTTTGGATATATTGGATTAAATAAACTTTATTTTTTTAATTAATTTCACTTACGTCTCTTTACACCTTTTTTTGGGTTTGTTTTGGTTTTCTGTTTGTTTGTTTTGGATGTGCTGTGCAGCTTGTGGGATCTTAGTTCCTTGCGTGTGTACATGCTCAGTTGCCTCTGACTCTTTGTGACCCCATGGACTGTAGCCCACCAGGCTCCTCTGTCCATGAGATTTTCCAGGCAAGAATACTGGAGTGGGTTGCCATTTCTTTCTCCAGGGAGTCTTTCCAACCCAAAGATAGAACCTGTATCTCTTGTGCACACGAATTCTTTATCGCCTGGGGAGCAGGGATCAAACCTGGGCCCTGAGCAGTGAAACTGTGGAATCCTAACCACTAGAATTCTTTCTCTACTTTTTAAATGTGGCTACTAGAAAATTTGAAATTATATATGTGGCTCAAATTATATTTCTATTGGACAGAACTGTGCTAGACAAAGGATAAGAGTGTATTTTTATTGAGCATTGTCTAAGGGATGCTGACACTATATCTGGGCACCTCTAGAGGTACAAGCTATCCCTGGGGCCTTGGCAGCTCATCTGCAGTCTCTGCTGAGAATTAACTCCCAGGGTCTCCTCACTGGACCTAACCTTTCTAACCTCCATGGTCCAAATCACCTCTTGCATGCAAATTATCTTTACCTTAAGACCTGAAGGAACTCTTTTTCTGACCCTCTAGAATGATCTTAACCACTCCTGTTGTCACTTAAGTGTATTAAGTCTTAACTCCCCAACCAAGCCAATGTGGGTAGTTTGTGGTGAGGAAATACCCAACAAGCATCCTGTGCCTCCTCCTAGGATGTAGACATCCTAGTAGACATCACAACAGACATCGGCAATCAATCACGGCACTATAACCAAACATTAAGAATCAATCATAGCATATATTCTCTCCAAGCCCATTCAAGGGCTTCTTCTTATTTTTTAATACAGAACTCTAGGCAGCTACCACCCACTGATCAAAGCTGTCATGAGAGAAAAAAACCTATTTGCCATCCCTGTAATAGTCACCTATTGAACTGAATTGTCAGAGTAAATTCAGCAGAGAACCATATGTTTAATACTTTTCTCTCTTTGCACCATAAGCTGTATAACAACAAACTGAGGCCAATAAGAGGATTTTATTTATAGTCTGTCCAAGCATGTTATTGTTGCCTGATACCAGGTGTTTGAGTAATTCCTATATGTCTACTGAAGCCCGGGAAAGTTGTAAAGCACGTTGTCTATTTTCTCTGAGATAGTTTTTAGCAGGTTCCATCATTCCCTCTCCAAGTACATACAGAGCAAAAGGTATTGGCATTATATAACAAGTCAGGCTCTCCAAAAGTGAGTTTCATGAAACACTAGTTCTGTAATTCTGTAGGATGCAAATAAATATTCAATGAAGAATTAATTCTCTAGTCAAGTAGGTGAGACACATTGGGTTTAGAAAATGTTAAAATGATTTATTGTGACTCTCCAAAAGGGGAATCTAGTACACTCCCCAATTTTTTTGATGTAGAGTCCCATTTTCATATCTTGAGAACTATGTTCTAAGATACATATTTTTAGGAAATACTATCCCAAAGATTAGTGCTGATGCTGTGTTTTTGAAAATGGTAGGGGCAGGTGGGAGGCAGGAATGCTGATGGTAAGAATCACTGTAATATCTCCTTTATTTTCAAATTTATTTCTTCAAACACAAGCATTTGTTGCCATCATTTATCTGGTTAACAGGTGATAGATAAATCATATTTATTTAGGGTGGAAGATCAGTAAGCCTGATTCAACCCCTTGAGTTGGCTGATGAGAAAACTAAGGTTCAGAGAGATTAGGTGCCAATAGCCAAAGTCACCAAGCACATCAATGTCTAACAAATTAGGAAGCTTTAAAAAAAAAAAAGGCAAAATATGAAGCGGCCCAGAACTATCATCTCCGTAATTTCCTGTACCTTAGACTACCCTCATCCTTTATTTGTTTACCTGCAAGAGAAAATTACATTTTGGGGGAAGGTCATGAAGGTAGATATACTCCATTCACCCAACAGAAATAGAGGAGAGATTTATTATAGCAAAGAGCAGGAGAGCCTCTTGAGCCCTTAGCCTTCCTGAGGAAACCCAGCAAAGTGAGCTTAGAGTTCTTAACACTAATGATGATACCCGTCAAAGAACTTCTCTGACTTGATTTCTAGAGCTCTGGACATAAGTTTACTGTTCTAAATGCATAGTGTCCTCAAAAGTGGGCCCTGTGACAAGTGAAGGTTAATGGTTGAAGTTGGCCTATCAATGGGGACCTTTACAGACTCTGAAAACTCAGTAGACCTCTACTTGGGGCTTAATTTCAAGACTCTCACTAATAAGATCAAAGAGACCACATGGCATGTGTCCCCCACACTCAATGGCTTCTACTCTTGCACAGCCCAAACATCTTTGCCTCTGGCTAATGCTGTTGGCACTGACCTTGGCTTGGTCAGGTTTTCTCAACGTTAGCACTGTTAGCATTTGGGGCCAGATAATTATCTGTTGTGGGTGCTGTCCTGGGCACTGTAGGATGCTTAGCAACTTTCCTGGCCTCTACTCACTAGATCCCAGTGGTATCCCCTAACTTGTAACAATCAAAAATATGTCCAACAAAAGCCCCTTGGGGAGCAAAATTGCCCCTGGCTGAGAACCATGGTTAGATGAACTCAGTGAGGATGATGAGCACTTTCAACAGAGTCAGTTTCCACTAGATAATGAGCTTTTCAGGCAAGGATGCAGGAAACATATGTTAATAATTTTTTATCTCTCTCCTTGGCACCTAGTAGGTATTCACTCACCAATTCACTGCACAAATATTTATTAAGCACCTATTATGTGCTAGGCCTTCTTGCAGGAGATAAGGATATAGCACTGAATATCAAATAATCCATGGCCTCAAAGAATTTATATTTCAGAGGAGGTAAGATAGATAATAAAAATACAAAACAAAGTATAAATAAATATATGAAGTAATTTTAGTCACTAAGAGCTTTGAAGAAAAAAAGCAGATAAACATGAAAGAGGGCTGCTTAAACCAGAGTAGTCTATCCGTTGGAATTATTTTAGTAACAGGATCCAAAATAACCGTGCCTTCAACAAAATAAAAGTTTATTTCTCTCTCAAGTAGAAGTTCAGAAGCAAGTAATCCAGAACTCTTATGCCAGTTCTGCTCCATGAAGTCCTCAGTGATCCAGGCTCCTTCTATTCTATCCCTCTGCTGTACTTGGCCTCCATTTCCAAGGTTACCTCCTGGTCTGAGGTAACTGCTGCCGCTCCAGCCATCACGTCATGTTCCAGTCAGGAGAATGAATAAATGAGAAGAAAAAGAAGCTAAAAGCATGTACCAATTATTTTTTAAGGATGGTTCTTGGATATTGCCACATAATATTTCTGCTTATACTGCATTGGACAGAACTTGGTCATATAGCTAGAGCCAGTTTTTTTTTCTTTTTTGGCTATGTTGCCTGTGGGATCTTAGTTCCCCAACCAGGGATCGAACCTGTGCCCCCTGCTTTGGAAGAATAGAGTCTTAACCACTGGACCACCAAGGAAGTCACCCGTATTTTTCATAACTACACACAAACACATGTATACAGAGATGAGTGTACAGCCACATCTCCCTTTTGAGATGAGGAAAAAGGCTAAATAAGTGGATTGGGTTAATAAAAAAATATCTTATAGGTTACAAAAATTGCAAGGCATAAAAGTTCTATTGCCTTTGGTCACAAAATCAGCCTATTTTAATCTGGACCTCTTTCACTTTAAGAAAATAGTAAATCCAGGTTAATATTGATTCCAATTATGAGTCATCCTTGGTTTCACTTTCTAAATCATTCAGCAGTGGGTCTGGTGAGATCTTGAAAAGAAACTGGAGGGTGGGGTGGAGAGGGAGAAAGAAACAGCTAGTTTATAGGGAGGCCTCCTGGGAGTAGCTGTTAGACAAGGTGGTAACTAATAACACGATGAACAGAATTTGTCCAGAATACATCCAGATGGTAATTAAAATGTTTCTTCCTCCCTTACTCACTCTGTAGGGCCCCCTTGAGGTGCTCTTTGAATTTATTTCCTTTCCTCCTTTCCTTTCCCTAATCTAAATGGGTGGGGCCGGGGGGAGGGGAGTGTCGCCCGAGAACCAGAAAACAAAATCACCTCTGGACCCGGTTCAGTAAATCATTGATCTAGAAGTCAGAAAGTTTCAGACACACGCTTCAGATTGTGTTTTTTGTACCCCAGGCCAGTGCTTGTCACATTTTAATGTGCTTATGAGTCACTTGGGATCTTGCTAAAGCACAGACTGATTCAGCAGGTCTGGAGTGGGGCCTGAGACCTTGCATTTCCAACAAGCCGCCTCCCGTAGCCCCCCACCCTGTGATGGCTAGTCTGGAGACCTCACTCTTGAGCAGCGAGGTCCCAGATAGAGCAGTGGTTTTCAAACTCGCCTGCCCGTTTGAATTACCTGGAGGATCTTGAACAACTCCTGATGCCTAAGCCTTATGGCCAGCTTCTGACTGAATTAGTGTGGGTGAAGCCTGGGCATGATTGGGATTTTCAAAGCTTCCCAAGAGGTACTAGTATGAAGCACATTTGAGGACTCACCGCCCTAGACTAGAGCCGTTAGTTCTCACACTTTAAAGTGCATCAGGGTCATCTGGAGGGTTTGTTAAATCATACAGATTGCTGGACCCCACCCTGCATGGTTTCAGTGGGTCTGGGTGGGGCCGGACAGAGAATCTGCTTTTCTAATGAAGTGCTTTTTAATTTTTTTTTAACTTTTTATTTTGTATTGGGGTATAGCAGATTAACAAACAATGTTGTCATAGTTTTAGGTGAACAGAGAAGGAACTCAGTCATACATATACATGTATCCATTCTCCCCAAAATTCCCCTCTCATACAGGCTGCCACGTAACATTGAACAGAGTTCCACATGCTGTACAGTAGGTCCTTGTTGGTTACTCATTTTAAATACAGCAGTGTGTACATATCCCAAACTCCCTAACTTTCCCTTCCCCCCAGCAACTATAAGCTTGTTTTCAAAGTCTATGAGTCTGTTCTGCAAGTTCATTTGTATCATTTATTTTTAGATTCCACATATAAGGGATGTCATACAACATTTCTCCTCCTTTCTCTGACTTTTTTCATTCAGTATGATGGTCAGTAGGTCCATTCATGTTTCTGCAAATGGCTTTATTTCACTCTTTTTAATGGCTGAATAATACTCCATCTAACAAAGTGCTTTTGATGCTGTTAGTCTGAAGATTTCACTTTGAGAGGCACCATCTGTGGGCTAGGGAAGAGGAGAAGGAACACACAGCAATGTCACTAAGGGGAGGCATTAATCTTCACTCAAGCAAGCACCTAGGGAAGCATAAATTACCGATGCCTGGAAGTTGCCTTGACTGTCCTCTCACCACCTGGAGAGGACTGACCACCGATTACAGCCAGCCTATGGCCCCTACTTTATGGCACAAGACTTGCCAGCTCTCCCACTCCATGCTGATGACCCCTTTTGCCACAGTTCAGACCAGTAGTAGCCCCTCTAGAATAGAGGGTGGTGGCCTTGTCCTCAGAGAGGTGATACTCTTGGGGAGGATGAATGCTGCATTTGGACAAGCTGCAGATCACCCACCGAGTCTAGATGGAGGTAGAACATCCACCATTGCCTCAGGAAAAGCCCATGACGCCATTTCACAGAGATGCTTTAGTGACCCTGGTTCTTATGCAAACAGTGGAAGACCTCAGTTATAACCACAGGAATGCTGAGATGTGGTGGAATAAAAGAGAATTCTCTTATGGGTAGCAGATAAGAACGTTCAATGACCAGGACTGTCTCCCCAAAACACTGAGCTCCTAAATCCAAAGAGTTATTTTCCATATTTAATGTTTTCTCCAGCTTTTTAAATTAAAAAAGAAGGAAGAAAGAAGCATGCTATAGATTTATAACAAACTTCAAGATAGAGCAGAGGTAAGACTGAGCCGCTCTTTTAAAATATTCACTTTTATCTTCCCCAAAGAAAATTCCTTTACTTACCTATGTATTTTCTTTCAAGGATGTTTTCATAGTCAGCAGTCTGAGTTAAGTCTATGTGTGTTGAGTTGCTAAGTTGTGTACGACTCTTTGTGACCCCATAGACTTGGGAGCCTGGGATCACACCCCATGTGATCCCAGGCTCCTCTGTCCATGGGATTTCCCAGGCAAGAATACCGGAGTGGGTTGCCATTTCCTTCTCTAGGGGATCTTTTCAGCCTAGGAATTGAATTCACACTCCTTCATTGGCAGGCAGATTCTTAGCAGTTTAAAAAAAAAAACAAATATATATGATATATAACATTGTGTACGTTGTACATTGTACAACATGTTGATAAGATTGCTATTGTAGTACCTCTTTCACATCACATAATTATCATTTCCTTTTAAGATCTAGTCTCTCAGCTAGTCTGGTGATTATAATACAATGCTTTATTGTATATATTTACTATAGTATGTATTAGCTCTCTTGGCTTTATTTACTACTTAATTGCAAGTTTGTTTAATCCTTAGAAGAAAATAGCCCTAGAGATGTGGGAAGGAAAGTATCATTTATTAAGCATCTACTATGTTTTAGGGATTCCACAAACCTTTTTGTGTTCATTAACTCATGTATTGTAGTAGAAAGCTCTGCTATCACTGGAATTATAATTGTCTGGAATTTTTTGGAAAAAAATTTTTAAGCAAACTAAAGATAAAGCATTCTTTATCATAGAGAAAATGACATAGACATTAAAGAAGCATGTAGAACTCTGAATCTATGTGGGCCATTAAGCCACAAAAACTTTCTGGACCTTGTATGGTGACCATTCAAATTCCTGCTGAGAGCCTGTTTTCGTTTTTGTTTTTTGTTTTTTTCCTGCGAGATCTTAGTTCCCCCATCAGGGATGGAACCTGTGCCCCCTGCAGTGGAAACATGGAGTCTTAACCACTGGACTAGGGAAGTCCTGAGAGCTACCTGTTTAATCATATCACAAACAAAGTTTTAGCAGTTGCTTCTAATGGGTTTTCAAGGCTTTGGGGTCCCCCAGAATTAGGGGGTGGTATGGCTTATTTTTGGATGTGAGAGTTGGACTGTGAAGAAGGCTGAGTGCCGAAGAATTGATGCTTTTGAACTGTGGTGTTGGAGAAGACTCCTGAGAGTCCCTTGGACTGCAAGGAGATCCAACCAGTCCATTCTAAAGGAGATCAGCCCTGGGTGTTCTTTGGAAGGAATGATGCTAAAGCTGAAACTCCAGTACTTTGGCCACCTCATGCGAAGAGTTGACTCATTGGAAAAGACTCTGATGCTGGGAGGGATTGGGGGCAGGAGGAGAAGGGGACGACAGAGGATGAGATGGCTGGATGGCATCACTGACTTGATGGACGTGAGTCTGAGTGAACTCCGGGAGTTGATGAGGGACAGGGAGGCCTGGCGTGCTGCGATTCATGGGGTCGCAAAGAGTCGGATACGACTGAGCAACTGAACTGAACTGATGGCTTATTTTGCCTGCTGGCAGAAACTTTAAATACAGCAAGTTCCCTACATATGAACCTTCAAGTTGTAAGCTTTCAAAGATGTGAATGTGAGTCACTGCTTTTTTTTTTCCAAGAGGGTAGATAGAATTGAATCCAGCAAGGAACCAGAACCTACGCCATGGTGTGAGTGAACCTGCAGCTTGCCCTCTGTCTCTTCTTGCTGAAAATTCTTCAGTTCTGCCGTCTCCCACCTCCTCTCCCTCCTCCAGTCAGTAACTCTTCCTGCCTGTTCTCTTGATGCCAGCCCCTGGATGTCAGCTGTTGTGCTGTACTACTTACTTTTCAATGTACTGTAGGATTAAAAACATTTTATATTTTGTGTTTGGTTTTTTATGTATTACTTGCATGAAAAGTATTATAAACCTATTATAAGCACCAAAGTACAGTACTATGCAGTCAATTGTGTTAGTTGGGTACCTAGGCTAACTTTGTTGGACTTAACACACAAACTGGACTTACGAATGTGCTCTTGGAATGAAACTTGTTTGTGGGCAGGGGCCTTACTGTAATGTATATACATTTTTGTTACTCTGCTATATGTTGACCATAAATTATATAGCAAAATGAAGCCATGTATTAGGCAAAGGATTTTTCCCCCTCCAAAATACTGTATTAAACATTGACCTTGAATGTGCAAGAGTGGCAGTCGCCATCACTGAAAGTACTGTGGTCAGAGGCAGTGGATGATAAGATGCAGAGACGCCCGGATGTTCCACTTGACCTTGCTCGCCTCTGCTCTGTCCCCAGCCCTGTACCACCAGATGCTCGGTAGGGGCACCACACAGAGGTGCAGCTTGCCAGGGGGCCTTCCCTCGGCTGTCCTATTTTGGTGCTTGGCTGCCCAAATGGACTGGCTGGTGCCTTCTCTGATCCTGTGGCTTCCCTCCTGGACTGTCCTTTCCCCACTCCTTCTAGCACTCTATGTGTTAATTCCTGGGATAAATCTCTCATCCCATCACCCATAGGGTTGTGTGTTGAACCTTGGACCAGACCACAAAGGCCAAGGTGAAGAATGAAGGAAGCTACTGAAGGCCCCTGAGCCAAAGGGTGGCCTATATCTGTGAGTGGGGCTCTTTTGACTGCAGCTAGGGTTCAAGGCCCTTGGGCTTCTCCACAGAGCAGGGTGCTGTGCAGAAAAAATTGCCTTCTGGCTACTTCCCAAGTCTGCCCCACAGCTGGTTCCCTGTGCCCTCTTGCTTCACTGACCAGGGGTCATTATGATTTTGCCCCTCAGTCTTGACAAGAAGGCTTCCCTTGTGGCTTAGCTGGTAAAGAATCCACCTGCAATGCAGGAGACCTGGGTTCGATCCCTGGGTTGGGAAGATCCCATGGAGAAGGGAAAGGCTACCCACTCCAGTATTCTGGCCTGGAGAATTCCATGGACTGTGTATAGTCCATGGGGCTGCAAAGAGTTGGACATGACTGAGCAACTTTCACTTGTTTAAATATATAAATATTCTCACTTCAGGGCTTCCCTGGTAGCTCAGAAGGTAAAGAATCTGCCTGCAATGCGGGAGACCCAGGTTCGATTCCTGGGTTGGGAAGATCCTGTGGAGAAGGAAATGGCAACCCACTCTAGTACTCTTGCCTGGAAAATACCATGGACAGAGGAGCCTGGTAGGCTACAATCCATGGGGTTGAAAAGAGTCAGACACGACTGAACGACTTCATTTTCTTTATTCTCACTTCACTTGACAAGAAGAGTTGGTGTTTGCATTCAACAAATAGAAGGACTGATGTGCAAGAAGATTCTAGTTCTTTATGGCAGTGGTGTTTATATGCAGCTGCTTTGTGGCAGTCACAGGAATAGGTTAAATGAGGTGGCTTTTAAAACAAGAATAGCAGGAAATCTGCCTTCCAGCAGGATATATATACAGCACTCTGGGAAGGAGCACGTGTAATTGGCCAAAAGAGGTATTAGTGGTTACATTTCAGAATCCACTGGGGGGCTTTAAAAATATCCAGGCTCTCCACTGCAGACCATTTAAATTCAGTTTCTGAGGGTGAGGCTCAGACATCTTGGTGGAGGTATTTTTTTCTTTTTTAGTCTAAAGTGATTCCCAAGAGTAGTCAGGATTGAGAATCCATTCAACCACAGTGAAGAGGTTGCAAAAGGGGACCTATGGGCCATATCTGATCGAGGATAGTATTATCTTTCAGAAATTTGGATTTGCTGCTAATACTGAAACAGGGAAATTGCAAATACAAACCTAAATTTCCAGCTTCTTTCCTTTGAGATCCCAGAAGTGGGGCCATAGTCCCCACTAACCCTTAGTGTCTTGCCCAGTCTGTTTCACTCATTCTATTATCTCCCTGTCCACTGTAGACACTGAATTTGGGGACCTCACAGGGATTAAGAGCAGGTGTCAGTAAACTACAGCCCTTGAGCTAAATCTGGCTTGCTGCCTGTTTTTGTATGGCCTGTAAGTTAAGAATGGTTTCTATGTTTTGAAATTGCTGAGGGAAAAAGTGAAAGGGGAATATTTCATGACACATGAAAAATTACATAAAATTCAAATGTCAGTGCCATATTAGAACATGGATCATGGCCATGCTTATTTGCTGATGTGTTGTATGTGGTCACTTTTGTGCTGCAACAGCGGACTGTGTGGTCACAAATCCTGTGACTTTTATCTACTACTTGTCACTTGTTACAGACACAGTTTGCTGATTAAGAGAGTAAGATTTAGAATCAAACAAAGCTAGATTTGGACTCTGTTTCTATTATCAGTTATTGGAGAGAAATTGGGCAAATTCCATCACCTCTTGGTAAAAGGCAGAGAAGAAATCTTACCCTGCGAGCCACCATGATGATGTTCAGATGACTATGTTCAGCTGCCAGCCTAGTGCTGAGAAAGTGCACAATACATTGTATCCAACAGAAGAGGAAGACTGAAAATCATCCGCTTTGAGAATGATAGTGTTTTTCATTGACTAACAGAAAAAGATCCAGGGGTCCTTAACTATTTTAAAAGAAAGCTCATTGCTCTTCTAAAGAGATTACATTACTATGTCATTAAAGTCACTTTGCAACAATTCAATGGAGTTATTATTCTACGTTAAATATCTTTTAAGTGTAAAAGCTGCGATGTTTATCAAATGCAAAATCACCTTTTTACTTGACACTATTGATTATTGGCTTTGTTACCATATGAAAACCTTGGAAATAATTACCATTTAGCATGAATAATAATTCAGTTTATTCAGAAACTGAACTGTCCATGCTGCTGCTGCTAAGTCGCTTCGGTCGTGTCCGACTCTGTGCGACCCCAAAGATGGCAGCCCACCAGGCTCCCCTGTCCCTGGGATTCTCCAGGCAAGAACACTGAAGTGGGTTGCCATTTCCTTCTCCAATGCATGAAAGTGAAAACTGAAAGTGAAGTCGCTCAGTCGTGTCCAACTCTTAGTGACCTCATGGACTGCAGCCTACCAGGCTCCTCCATCCATGGGATTTTCCAGGCAATAGTACTGGAGTGGGTTGCCATTTTACTGAGTGAAAATTGTCTTTTCTGTGATATCACTTTATGTGTTACATTGGAAGTTTATTAATTATCCAGAAGCTGATATTGTTGATTTCCAAAAAGAAAAAAGAAGCAGAATCTTCTTCTGTTTGATGAAAGTTGACCAAATCAAAGACTTGGTTATAAATATTTATCATTTAGTTAAATCATCAGAACTGATCATGCATTTAAAATACTCATAACTTAACATTTACCATTTTAAAATAAACAATCTTATGGCATTAAGTACCATGCACAATGTTGCAGAGCTGTAACCACTATCGAGTTCCAGAACTTTTTCATCACCCCCGCAAAGAAACCTCATACCCACTAAGCAGTCACTCCCAGTTCTCCGCCTCACCCCAGTTCCTAGCAACCACTAACCTGCTCTCTCTCAATGAATTTGCCTATTCTGGATATTTCATTTATATGACCTGGGGTGCCTGGCTTCTTTCACTTAGCATAGCGTTTTCAAGATTTATCTGTGCTGCACTATAGCATGTCCCAGGACTTCCCTGATAGCTCAGTTGGTAAAGAATTCACCTGCAGTGCAGGAGATCCTGGTACAAGTCCTGGGTTGTGAGGATCCGCTGGAGAAGGGATAGGCTACCCACTCTAGTATTCTTGGGCTTCCCTTGTGGCTCAGCTGGTAAAGAATCCATCTGCAATGCAGGAGACCTGGGTTCAATTCCTGGGTTGGGAAGATCCCTGGAGAAGGGAAAGGCTAGCCACTCCACTATTCTGGCTCAGAGAATTCCATGTATAGTCCACGGGGTGCAAAGAGTCAGACACCGCTGAGTGACTTTAACTTTCATTTTTCACAGCCTGTACCAGTTCTATGTTTCTTTTTGTGGCTGAATAAAATTCTATAGCATGGGATTTCCCTGGTGGTCCAGTGGTTAAGAATTCCCCTGCCAATCCAGGAGACACAGATTTGATCCCTGGTCCTGGAAGAACCCCATGCTGTGGGACAACTCGGTCCACACGCTGCAGCTACTGAGCCCACCTGCCCCAGAACCCGAGCTCTGCAGCAAGAGAAGCCACTGCAGTGAGAAGCCTGCACACCTCAGCTAGAGAGTAGCCTCTTCTCCCTGCAACCAGAAAAGCCTGTGCATAGCAAGGAAGACCCAGCACAGCCAAAAATAAATAAAACTTAAAAAAATTAAATTTAAAAATTGTACAGGAGGCAGTGACCTAAAACATCCCAAAGAAAAAGAAATGCAAGAATGCAAAGTGATTGTCTGAGGAGGCTTTACAAATAGCTGAGGAAAGAAGAGAAGTGAAAGGCAAGGGAGAAAGAGAAAGATATACCCAACTGAAAGCAGAATTCCAGAGAACAGCAAGGAGAGATAAGAAGGCCTTCTTAAATGAACAATGCAAAGAAATAGAGAAAAACAATAGAATGGGAAATACTCATGATCTCCTCAAGAAAATTACAGATATAAAGGGAACATTTCATGCAAGGATGGGCACGAAAAAGGACAGAAACAGCAAGGATCTAACAGAAGCAGAAGAGATTAAGAAGAGGTGGCAAGAATACAGAGAAGAACTATACAAAAAAGGTCTTAATGGCTTGCATAACCATGATGCTGTGGTCACTTACCTTAAGCCAAAATTGTGGAGTGTGATGTCAAAGGGACCTTAGGAAGCATCGATACAAACGAAGCTACTGGAGGTGATGAATTCCAGCCGAGCTATTTCAAATCCTAAAAGATTATGCTGTTAAAGTGCTGCACTCAATATGCCAGCAAATTTGAAAAACTCAGCAGTGGCCGCAGGACTGGAAAAGGTCAGTTTTCATTCAAATCCCAAAGTAGGGTAATGTCAAAGAATGTTCAGACTACCATACAAAGTATGGTACTACTTTGTATGTACTACTACACATGTTAGTAAGGTTATGTTGAAAATCCTTCAAGCTAGGCTTCACTAGTATATGAATCAAGAACTTCCAGTTGTACACTGAATTTAGAAAAGGCAGAGGAACCAGAGTTCAGATTGCTAGCATTCACTGGATCATGGAGAAAGCAAGGGAGTTCCAGAAACATATCTGCTTCTGCTTCATTGACTACACTAAAGCCTTTGACTGGGTCACTACAAGCTGAAGCCTTTGACTATGGATCACAACGAGCTGTGGAAAACTCTTAAAGAGATGGGAATACCAGACAAACCTTACCTATCTCCTGAGAAATCTATGTGGGCCGGGAAGCAACGTTAGAATTGGACATGCTACAACTGACTAGTTTCAAATTGGGAAAGGAATATGACAAGCTGTGTATTGTCACCCTGTTTATTTAACTTCGGTGCAGAGTACACCATGCTAAATGCTGGGTTGGATGAATCACAAGCTGGAATCAAGACTGTCAGAAGAAATATCAGTAACTTCAGATATGCAAATGACACAATCCTTATAGCAGAAAGCAAAGAGGAACTAAAGAGCCTCTTGAAAGTGAAAGAGGAAAATGAAAAAGCTTGCTTAAAACTCAACATTCAAAAAACTAAGATCATGGCATCCGGTCCCATTCAGTTCAGTTCAGTTCAGTCGCTCAGTCATGTCTGACTCTTTGCAACTCCATGGATCGCAGCATGCCAGGCCTCCCTGTCCATCACCAACTCCCGGAGTTCACTCAGACTCACATCCATCGAGTCAGTGATGCCATCCAGCCATCTCGTCCTCTGTCGTCCCCTTCTCTTCCTGCCTTCAATCTTTCCCAACATCAGGGTCTTTTCCAATGAGTCAACTCTTCGCATGAGGTGGTCCAAGTATTGGAGTTTCAGCTTCAGCATCAGTCCTTCCAATGAACACCCAGGACTGATCTCCTTTAGTATGGACTGGTTGGATCTCCTTGCAGTCCAAGGGACTCTCAAGAGTCTTCTCCAACACCACAGTTCAAAAGCATCAATTCTTTGGTCCTCAGCTTTCTTCACAGTCCAACTCTCACATCCATACATGACCACTGAAAAAACCATCTAGGTTGGTCATAACTTTCCTTCCAAGAAGTAAGCGTCTTTTAATTTCATGGCTGCAATCACCATCTGCAGTGATTTTGGAGCCCAAAAAAACAAAGTCTGATACTGTTCCCACTGTTTCCCCATCTATTTCCCATGAAGTGATGGGACCAGATGCCATAATCTTAGTTTTCTGAATGTTGAGCTTTAAGCCAACTTTTTCACTCTCCTCTTTCACTTTCATCAAGAGGCTTTTGAGTTCCTCTTCACTTTCTGCCATAAGGGTGGTGTCATCTGCATATCTGAGGTTATTAATATTTTTCCCGGCAATCTTGATTCCAGCTTGTGCTTCTTCCAGCCCAGCATTTCTCATGATGTACTCTGCATATAAGTTAAATAAGCAAGGTGACAATATACTGCCTTGATGTACTCCTTTTCCGGTCCCATTACTTCACAACAAATAGATGGGGTAACAATGCAAACAGTAAGAGACTTCATTTTCTTGGGCTCCAAAATCACTGCAGATGGTAGCTGCAGCCATGAAATTAAAAGACGCCTGCTCCTTGGAAGAAAAGCTATGACCAACCTAGACAGCATATTAAAAAGCAGAGACATTACTTTGCCAAGAAAGATCTGTCTAGTCAAAGCTATGGTTTTTCCAGTAGTCATGTACAGATGTGTGAGCTGGGCCATAAAGAAGGCTGAGCACCAAAGAACTGATGCTTTCAAACTGTGGTGCTGGAGAAGACACTTGAGAGTCCCTTGGACTGCAAGGAGATCCAACCAGTCCATCCTAAAGGAAATCAATCCTGTATATTCATTGGAAGGATTGATGCTGAAGCTGAAGGTCCAATACTTTGGCTACCTGATGTGAAGAACTGACTCATTGGAAAAGACCCTGATGCTGGGAAAGATTGAAGGCAGCAGGAGAAGGGGATGTCAGAGGCTGAGCTGGTTGGATGACATGACTGACTCGATGGACATGAGTTTGAGCAAGCTCCAGGAGCTGGTGATGGACGGGGAAGTCTGGCATGCTCGCAAAGAGTCAGACATGACTCAATGACTGAACTGAACTGAACTGAACTGAAGATCATAGCATCGAGTCCTATCACTTCATGGTAAATATAAGGGGGAAAAGTGGAAGCAGTGACAGATTTTATTTTCTTGGGCTCCATAATCACTGCAGATGATGACTGCAGCCATGAAATTAAAAGACGGTTGGTCCTTGCAAGGAAAGCTATGACAAACCTAGACAGTGCATTAAGTAGCAGAGACATCACTTTACTGACTAAGGTCCATACAGTTAAAGTTAAGGTTTTTCCAGCAGTCATGTACAAATGTGAGAGTTGGACTATAAAGAAGGCTGAGTGCCTAAGAATTGATGCTTTTGAATTGTGTTGCTAGAGAAGATTCTTGAGAGTCCCTTGGACTGCAAGGAGATCACGCTAGTCAATCCTAAAGGAAATCAACCTTGAATATTCATTGGAAGGACTGTTGCTGAAGTTAAGATACCAATATTTTGATCACCTGATGGGAAGAGCTGACTCATTGGGGAAAAAAAACCCTGATGCTGAGAAAGATTGAAGGCAAAAGGAGTAGCAGGCAGCAGAGGATGAGATTGTTAGATAGCTTCACTGATTCAATGGACATGAATCTGAGCAAACTCTGGGAGATAATAGAGGACAGAGGAGCCTGGCATGCTACAATTCATGAGGCTGCAAAGAGTCGGACACGACTTAGCCACTGAACAACAACAATATCATTTAAAAAAATATTTCAGTGTTTGGATATCCCATGTTTTGTTTCTTCATTCATCCACTGATAGATATTTGGATTGTTTCCACTTAGAGCTAGTGTGAATAGTGCTGTGATGAACTTCATGTACATATTTTTTGTTGGAAAACCTGTCAGAATTCTACTATCAAGACCCTTTCAGACAGTGCTAAGTGTCTGAAAGAAAATGAGCTAGAGGAACAGTAAAAGAACTGAAACCTAGATTAAAAAGATTCTTGATAATGCATTTGTTTGCTTGCATAATACTGTCTCACCCCCTTGAATGCAAAGGCCATGAGGGCCGGGACTGTAGGTGTGTTCAGTGCTACACCTTGAGAGAGTGAACATACAGACTGTGCCCGGACCACATATATAAATAGAACTCAGACTCACAGTCTGCAGCAACCAGCCAAGAAGCCAACCCATGACTGCCAGTAACCAGTCCAGGAAACCATTCTGCCGTCTCTAAATCAGACTTGGAGGAAGTCAGACCACTGTCTTCAGCAACCAGCCCAGAAGCCAAATAACAACCCCTGCAACCATCAGCCCTCCATAACCAGGACTTGATTCATAACTGACAACTTCCCTAATTTTTGTTCCCACTTCTAACTAGAGGGACCAACTAGAGAAAGTTAACCATGCAAGCCTAACCAGTTACACAAGGACGTGCTTCTAGTTAGCCCGCCCCACCTTTCCTATGCCAACAGCCTCTTATGGGACACACCTGGATCCTTCTCCCATCCCCTCCTCTTCTTTTTTCAACTATAAAGCTTTCCCACTCCTCTGCCTACCCTTGAGTCTCTGCCAAAAGGCAAATGATAGGGGCTGCGTCCCTTGCTCTAGCAGGCTCTGAATACATGGCTTCTTCATGGTTCCTTCGGATGGTCTTTATCTGTTTCCACAGCCTCCTTCCCCAGGACAGGGCCTGGCGCACAGAGGGGACTGGTCAGTGACTGTGGATGGTGTGAACACACGTTGCTGAGGACAGGTCTGTCCTTTCACAGTCCCTGCCAGGGCCCTCAAGCCCACAGCACACTCTGAGGTCTCATCCCAGCCCCCCTCTCTCTTTAGAACTCTAGACCTGCTTGTGCAGGGCTGACAGGCTGTGTCTGCCGAGACATCCACAGGTCCCGGGATGCAGTGTGTCCACATCTGCTGGTCCCTCCTCTCTTCCTTCTATACCTCTTCACCTGGTGTCATCACCCAGGTCCCCCCCAGTGCCCCGCCTGGAACCTGGGAGTCAGCCTACCCGCTCCTTCTCATTCTCCCCAACCTATTCAGTTCAGTTCAGTCACTCAGTCTTGTCTGACTCTTTGCAACCCCATGGACTGCAGCACGCCAGGCTTCCCTGTCCATCACCAACTCCTGGAACTTGTTCAGACTCATGTCCAATGAGTTGGTGATGCCATCCAACCGTCTCATCCTCTGTCATCCCCTTCACTTTTTGGATTCAATCTTTCCCAGCATCAGGGTCTTTTCTAAGGAGTCCGTTCTTCACATCAAGGGGCCAAAGTATTGGAGCTTCAGCTTCAGCATCAGTCCTTCCAGTGAACACTCAGGGTTGATTTCCTTTAGGATTGACTGGTTATAACCCGTCAGTAAGTCCTGCTGGTTCTACTCCAGAATGCCTGGTGAATCCACATGTTCTTCTAGCTCACTACTGGTCAGGCCCTCATTGCGGCAACAGCCCCAAACTGGTCTAGCTGCCCTCATCCTGGTCTCCTCCAAAAGAGCCAGGGGACACTCCCCTGAACAACCTATTTCTGATCAGGAGACGCCCCCACTGAGTCACCCTCAGGCTAGAGTCTAAACCTAAAAGAAGGGAATTCCCTGGCTGTCCAATAGTTAAGACTCTGCGGTCTCAATGCAGGTGGCACAGATTTGACCCCCAGTCATGGAACCAAGATCCTGCATGCCCTGTGGCATGGCATAGCCAAAATAAAATAAAAATAAACCTAAGAGAAGAGTTTTTCTGGAGCCTCCCAGACCTGGTCCCTGCCCACCTTCCCAGTTTTAACTCTGGTCTAGCCTATATTCTAACCATGGGCATGGCAGGTGATGGCACTCTCTGCCCTCCCTGTCCCCCTCTCTCCCCTCACTTACTTGGCAGGTGGCTTCTCTTCTTCAAGCCTCAGGGAGCCACTGCCTCAATGGTGAAGCCTCATCCTGACTGCCCTGATACCCTCCTGTTATCTGATAGATTATTCTGGGCTCATTTCCCTAGGGCAAGATTTTCTGGTCAGTCCCCTTCCCCACCTCCATGTGTAAATTCCTTGAGGGCACAAAATGTAGTTTTAACCTTTGTCATCTCAGAACCAAATACAATGCCTGGCACTTGGCAGGTATCAGAATGTCAATATTTGTTGAGCAAATAAATGTTTGCACAAGAACTGTATCAAAGCTGGATTACCCAACTGACTTTAGGGCTAGTTAGTGAAAGAGGGGGAACTCCCCAAATTATTTGGAAAGATTTTGATATGTGATAGTTGAATAAAAACAATGAGTCATTATTCTCAGAAAATAGAGGAAATGAGAATTTGGTTGGACTTCCTTACATGCCTCTTGCTGTCTTGGTTTTTCTTATTTTTTAACTTTATTTTATTTCATTTTCTTCCAGTTTTGTTGAGATATAATTGACATGCAGCACTGCACAAGTTTAAGGTATACAGCATCATGAAATGATTATCACGATAAGCTTAATGAACATCCATCATTCCATATAGAGACAAAATGAAAGGAATAGGAAAAAAAAGTATCTTTTCCTTGTGATGAGAACTCAGGGTTTACTCTCTTAATTTTCATATATAACATAGCAGCAGTAATTATATTTACTCTGTTGTCCATTATTCCCCTAATACTCACTTATCTTAGAACTGCCAAGGTTATTTATTTATTTATTTATTTAGATTCCTATTATTATTAGGCTTACCTGGTGGCTCAGATGGTAAAAAATTTACCTGCAAAGCAGGAGACCTGGTTTCAGTCCCTGGGTTGGGAAGATCCCCTGGAGAAGCAAATGGCAATCCACTCCAGTATTCTTGCCTGGAGAATTCCATGTGTCCATGGCTTGTTTTTTTTACTATTATGTTCTCAATTGTATTTGTAATACTTGACATATGAAACTTGCTTTTGAATATGTTTTAGGAATATTGAGAATGTGAACCATTATATAATTTGTTATTACCTTTTTAAAAATTAGGATCCACAGTAAAGATTTCTTTCATAGTTCTTCCTTTCCTTCCAAATACAATCTTAATCCCTACTGTGCAGATATATATATTTTTAATTATTTAATTTTTGGTTGCACTGAGTCTTCGCTGTCGCTCAGGGGCTTTCTCTTCGTTGCAGTGTGTGGGCTTCTCGTTGTGGTGGCTTCTCTTGTTGCAGAGCACAGGCTCCAGGGCATGGAGGCTCAGTAGCTGTGGTGCACGGGCTAAGTTGCTCCGAGGCATGTGGAATCTTCGCGGAGCAGAGACGGAAACTGTGTCCCCTGCATTGGCATGCAGAGTGCTATCCACTGTACCGCCAAGGAAGACTCAGCTATGTGTTTTTCAATCTCATGTCTCCTTTTTTGTCTAGCTTCCATGAAGTGCCACACTGTATCTTTGGGCCATATTTTATAATTACTCAATACTTTCTAACTACTAACTTCTCTGACTATTATTTAACCTTTCTTCTTCTTTTTTTGTCTTTACTTTTAATTTTTTTCTTTTGGCTGCACTAGGTCTTCGCTGCAGCCCTTGGGCTTTCTCTAGTTGCAGACTATGAGTGGGTTCTAGAGGGCGCAGGCTCAGTAGATGCCATGTGCTGGCTTAGTTGCCCCTCAGCATGTGGGATCTTAGTCCCTAATCAGGGATCAAATTTGATCTGCCTGCATTGGAAGGTGGATTCTCCACCACTGGACCACCACGGAAGGCTGTACCATTACTTTTCAAGCTTACCTATTACCGTAGTTGTTCCTGGTTTTTTAGTCAACACACTAATTTTTTTAAATAGCAGTTTTAGAAGAATTGAGCAGAGAGAACATAGAGTTCCTATATATTCTCTCTCTCCTTAAGTTTCACTTATTATTAACAGCTGGCATTGGTATAATACATCTGTTTCAATTGATGACCCCATTGTTGTGTTGTGGAACTCTTCTCGACCTCATGGACTGCAGTACACCAGGCTTCCCTGTCCTTCACTGTCTCCTGGAGTTTGCTCAAACTCATGTCCATTGAGTCAGTGATATCATCCAACCATCTCATCCTCTGTTATCCCCTTCTCCTCCTGCCTTCAATCTTTCCCAGCATCAGGGTTTTTTCCAGTGGGTCAGCTCTTTGCAAAAGGTGACCAAAGTTTTGGACCTTCAGCTTCATCATCAGTCCATCCAATGAATACTCAGGGTTAATTTCCTTGAGGATTGACTGGTTTGAGGTCCTTGCAGTCCAAGGGACTCTCAACAGTCTTCTCCAGCCCCACAGTTCCAAAACATCGATTCTTAGGTGCTCAGCCTTCTTTATTGTCCAACTCTCACATCTGTACATGACTACTGGAAAAACAACAGCTTTCATTATACAGACCTTTGTTGGTAAAGTGATGTCTCTACTGTTTTTTAATATACTATCTAGGTTTGTCATAGCTTTTCTTCCAAGCAACAAGTGTCTTTTAATTTCATGGTTGTAATCACCTTCTGCAATAATTTTGGAGCCCCCAAAAATAAAGTTTATCACTCTTTCCATTGTCTCCTCATCTATTTGTCATGAAGTGATGGGACCAAATGTCATGATCTTAGATTTCTGCATTTTCAGTTTTAAGGCAGCTTTTTTTACTTTCCTCTTTCACCTTTATTAAGAGGCTCTTTAGTTCCTCTTTGCTTTGTGCCATAAGGGTGGTGTCATCTGCGTATCTGAGGTTATTATATTTCTCCCGGCAATCTTGATTCCAACTTGTACTTCATCCAGCCTGGCATTTCACATGATGTACTCTGCATCACGTGAATAAGCAGAGTGACAATATACAGCCTTGACATACTTCTTTCCCGGTTTTGAACCAGTCCGTTGTTACATGTCCAGTTCTAACTGCTGCTTCTTGACCTGCATACAGGTTTCTCAGGAGGTAGGTAAGGTGGTCTGGTACTTTCATCTCTTTCAGAATTTTCCACAGTTTGTTGTGATCCACGTAACTGTGGTGTTGGAGAAGACTCTTGAGAGTCCCTTGGACTGCAAGGAGATCCAACCAGTCTATTCTGAAGGAGATCAGCCCTGGGATTTCTTTGGAGGGAATGATGCTAAAGCTGAAACTCCAGTACTTTGGCCACCTCATGCGAAGAGCTGACTCATTGGAAAAGACTCTGATGCTGGGAGGGATTGGGGGCAGGAGGAGAAGGGGACGCCAGAGGATGAGATGGCTGGATGGCATCACTGACTCGATGGACTTAAGTCTGAGTGAACTCCGGGAGTTTGTGATGGACAGGGAGGCCTGGCGTGCTGCAATTCATAGGGTCGCAAAGAGTCGGACACAACTGAGCGACTGAACTGAACTAAACTAAACATAGTCAAATGTTTTAGCATAGTCAATGAAGCAGAAGTAGATGTTTTTCTGGAATTCCCTTGTTTTTTCTATGATCCAATGGATGTTGGTAATTTGATCTCTGGTTCCTCTGCCTTTTCTAAATCTAGCTTGTACAACTGGAAGTTCTTGGTTCACGTACTGTTGAAGCCTAGCTTGAACGATTTTTAGCATTATGTTGCTAGCCTGTGAAATGAGTGCAATTGCATAGTAGTTTGAACATTCTTTGGCATCGCCCTTCTTTGGGGATTGGAATGAAAACTGACCTTTTCCAGTCCTGTGGCCACTGCTGAGTTTTCCAGATTTGCTGGCATATTGAATGCAGCACTTTCACAGTATCATCTTTTAGGATTTGAAATAGCTCAGCTGGAATTCCATCACCTCCACTAGCTTTCCTCATAGTGATGTTTCCTAAGGCCCACTTGACTTCACTTTCCAGGATGACCCCATATTGATACGTTATTTTAAACTTATCAACCAAGCTCATAGCATGTTTCTTGTTGCTTTAGTCGCTAAGTTGTGTCTGACTCTTTTGTGACCCCGTGGACTGCAGCCTGCCAGGCTCCTCTGTCCATGGGATTTCCCAGGCAAGAATACTGGAGTGGGTTGCCATTTCCTTCTCCAGGAGATCTTCCCAACCCAGGAATCGAATCTGCTTATCTTGCATTGGCAGGCAGATTCTTTACCTATGAGCCACCAGAGAAGCCCTCGTAACTTATATTAGAGTTCACTCGTTGAAGTATACAGTTCTATCCATTTTGACAAATGTATAACATCATGAATCCATCATTTCAGAATCACAGAGAAGAGTTTCACTGCTCTAAAAATCCCTGGTGCTTCCTGCTGCCCCTCACCCCCACCTCTGCACTTTGCTCTTACTTTTTGTTTCTCTTTTGAATTATGTAAGAAAGAGGACAGAGGGGAGTCATAATCACTTTATTCCATCTTCTCATTATATAAATTTTCAAACAGCCCTAAATGTGGAATAAATGAACATCAGTATGCCTTCCACCTGGATTCAACAATCATTAACACTTTGTCACTTTTATTCTCTATTATTTATTTATTTTATTTCACACATTTTTTCTGAACTATTTGCAAGTAAGTTGCAGACAGTGTGGACTGTTGAACTCTAAATGCTTCAGCATGCTTCTACAATAATAAAGACATTCTCCTATACAACCTTAATGCCATTATCATAGCCAAGGAAATTAACTATATTCTATATTGTCATCTAATAGTCACTTCACATTCAAATTCCCCCAGGTGTCTTCAAAATGCCTTTTATGACTGCTTTGTTTTCTCAAACCAGGATGCCATTAAATTTCACGTTTGCCCTCTAATGTTGTATCTTTGGTCATTTTTTATTCAGAACTATCAATTCATCTCCTTCCATTTTTGGGGGGGGGGGACATTCACTATGGAAAAATTTATGTAGAATATACATAGCATAAAATTTTCCATCTTAATCATTATTTTATTTTATTTTATTTGGCTGTGTCTTGCAGCATTCAGGATCTTAGTACCCTGACCTGGGATCCAACATGTGCCCCCTGCAGGGGAAGCATGGAGTCTTAACCACTGGACTGTCAGGGAGCTGCCTTAACCATTTCTAACTGTACTATTCTTGATCCTATATGAAGAAAACCCTAAAGGCTTCACACACACACACACACACACACACACACACACAAACTATTAGAAGTAATAGACAAATTCAGTGAAGTTTCAGGATAGAACATGAAAAAATCAGTAGCGTTTCTTCACACTAACAATGAACTTTCTGAAACAAATAACATTGACTTTTAAAAGCCTCAAGCCAGTTGTCTTCAAATATATCCCCCACCTTCTGAATTTGCTTGTTTCTTCCTAATGGTAATTTCTTCCATCTGACAAACTGGAAGTTAGTTCTAGAGGCTTGATCAAATTCAGGCTAATTGTTTTGGGACAAGAACACTTCAGAGATGGTATGTCCATCAGAGTGCATCACCTCAGGAGGACACGCAGCTTTACATGCTATGTGTGTGTGTGAGTTGCTCAGTCATGTCCAACTCTTTGCGATCCCATGCCAGGTTCCTCTGTCCATGGGATATTCCAGGCAAGAAATACTGGAGAGTGTCGTTATTCCCTTCTCCAGGAAATCTTCTTGACCCAGGGATCAAACCCATGTCTCCTGCATTGTAGGTGGATTCTTTACCGTCTGAGTCACCAGGGAAGCCCATGCTGTAACATAGGAAGGACTCAATCCAGCCTTGAGTTGAATGAAATCTCTGCTTCTCTAATCTCACCTAAGGGTCTTAAAATTTATATCTCTACAGTCTCTATAGCTGTCTCCAGCAAACTTCACGCTGAATTTTCTCTCAGCCACTGTGTCCTGCCTTTAAAAATAACTTTAATCTTTAGCAGCCAAGGATGGAAAGGAAATGAGCTGTAAATGCTCTCCTCTACCCCACTCTGCTCTTCCATATTCAGAGGACTGCTTTAATCTCAAGATGCATTTTTATCCTTTACTTTTTGATCACTAAATGGTTATGACTTTTTTGCTTTGATTTTATTATGTTGGTGCATTTTCCTTCCAAAGGTGTTGAAATAGGCAATTTCTGAAAAGTTCAAAGAGGCATCTTAAGATCTGGCCCCAGTTTCACTCATTGTCTCTGATTCATTAATCAGAAATGTAGTAGTCTAAATTTACTTAAAATTGCAGAAGGAAAGACAAATGGAAAACACTCAGATACTTCTGAAGACGTTTGCAAAGGTTGGAGTAGGGGGTTGTTAATAAAGATTACAAAAATAGCTGTTGTTTACCCAACACCTGCCGCATGCCTGGCTGCCTGGGGTTCTTGTCCAACATGTTTTCTGATTCTCTGACCCCAGGTGGGTGTCCAACAATTCAGTTCCCTTCCTGGAGTTAGGTCTGATCCCATAAGCTCGGTCCCACAAGACTGCCCCCACTTCAAATAGCAGCCTCAAGACCAGGGCCACCCATACTTCTGACCAATGGCTACAAATTTGGGGGTTCTCTCAACTGCCCCCTCAAGTTCAGTAATTTGCTAGAATGGCTCACAGAACTTGAAATCGTGTAACTCAGATTGGACTTGAACCCACAATCTTTTAACTGAGCTCACACACCTGGTTTCAGGACTTAATGAAGCTCAGGTTCTAGACGTCTCATCGCAGAAAGTACTCAGTAAGAGACAAAGTAACAGGTAAGAAATGGATTTATTTAGAGAGAAACACACTCCACAGGGACAGTGAGGGCCATCTCAGAAGGCAAGAGTGGCACCAGGGGGTGGGGTTGCCAGTTTTTACAGGGGAGGGTAATTTCATAGGCTGTTGAGGAGAAGGATTGTTCCAACTGTTTTGGGGAAGCAGTTGGAGGTTTCTAAGAATTGGGTCATCACCCACTTTTTGAACTTTGATGGTCTACCTCAGAACTGTCATGGTACTGGTGAGTGTGCCACTTAGCTTATGATAATGTGTTACAAAAAGCATATAATAAGGTTCAAAGTCCACTGGAATCTTCCACCATCTTGGATCTAGTTAATTCTAACCAGTTCTTGTCATGTCCTGTGTCTCTGTCATTCTTTTAAAGCTTGTACCCTGCCCCCTTCCCTCTTGTTTCGATCTCAGGAATACACTTCATTATATTTACCAATTTATTGTAAAAGATAAAACTCAAAGATGGCAGAGAAGCCCAGGCAAGGTGTGACGGGAGGGCAGCACAGAGCTTCCACACCCTTTTTTGGAAAGTCGCCCTTCCAGCACCAACCCAGGAACTCTCGGAACTCAATCTCATTGGAAAAGTGGAAAAGTTTTTGTACAGCTCACCCCCAGCTCCTCCTCCCCTCCCTGGAGGTCAGTTGTTCCATCATTAAGTCATATCTGACTCTTTGTGTCCCCATGGACTGCAGCACGCCAGGCTCCCTCTCCTTCACTATCTCCTGAAGTTTGCTCAAACTCATATCCGCTGAGTCAGTGATGCCACCCAGCCGTCTCATCCTCTGTCATCCCCCTTCTCCTCCTGCCTTCAATCTTTCTCAGCATCAGGGTCTTTTCTGATGAGTCGGCTCTTTGCATCAGGTGGCCAAAGTATTGGAGCTTCAGTTTTAGCATCAGTCCTTCCAGTGAATACTTAGGGTTGATTTCCTTTAGGATTGACTGGTTTGACCTCCTTGCAGTCCAAGGGACTTTCAAGAGTCTTCTTCAGCACCACATTCAAAACCATCAATCCTTTAACATTCAGTCTTCTTTATGGTCCAGTCCTCACATCTGTATATGACTACTGTAGACCATAACTTTGACTATATGGACATTTTCAGCAAAGTGATGTCTCTGCTTTTTAATATGATGTCTGGAGGTCAGTGGGAGAAGGCAATGGCACCCCACTCCAGTACTGTTGCCCGGAAAATCCCATGGACGGAGAAGCCTGGTAGGCTGCAGTCCATGGGGTCGCACAGAGTTGGACACGACTGAAGCGACTTAGCAGCAGCAGCAGCTGGAGGTCAGTAGGTGGGGCTAAAAGTTCTTACTCTCTAATCAAAGATAGTCAGCCCTCATACAGTATCTTTGGGTTCAGAACACTTGAATTCAACCAACTGAAAATCAAAATTATTTTTTTTAAACATCTGGAAAGATCCAAGAAGCAAAACTTGAATTTGCTGGGTTCTGGCAACTATTTACATATCACTTACATTCTATTTACAACTATTTATATAGCATTTACATTGTATTAGGTATTATAAGTAATCTAGAGACAATTTAAAGTATAAGAGAGGATGTGTATAGGTTATATGCAAATACTACACCATTTTATATGGGGGACTTGAGCATCTGTGGATTTTGGTATCCGAAGGGGTCCTGGAACCATCCCCCATGGATACTGTGGGTTGACTGTGTTCGGTGTTTTCGGTAACCAGCCCCACCTTGAGGCTATATAAGGCCCCATCCTAAATCATCTCATTAGCATACCCTAAGATATGATGAAGACTCCTACCACTCAAGAGATTACAAGGATATTAAGAACCCTGGACAAAGATCCATTGCATTTCTTGGATGTCACACTAGTACATGCTTTCTGATTATCTGCTCTGTGCCAGAGACTGGGTAAAGGGCTGGAGGTACAGTGGACACTGGCAGAGGCGGGGAACAAGAAAGGCATGGTTCCTGTCTTTGCTGATCTTGATATTTAGTTCAGGAAACAGATAACTAAATAGGCAATTACAATTCAACTTTAAAAGTGTTATTGAGAGAGCAGGAAAGAGGGCAAGGCACAACCATTCAAGGAATGACCCGGCCATTAAAGATACAACGAAAACTGGTTAGAACCTACGAGGCCCAAGATGGCAGAAGATTTGACTTCCAGCAGACCTTGAGCCTCATTATATGCTCATTGTACTACATTAGCATGTAATAAACAGGCACCGTGACAGTTTCAAGATTGACCATAAGAGACTAAAAAGTGGGCTGTGGCCCAATTTCTGAAAATAGTTGGAATAACTCTCCCACTATGAAATTACCCAGCCCATAAAAACTAATCACCCCAGCACCCTGGGGCCACTCTTGCCTCTGAGATGGACCTCATTCTGCCTATTAATGTGTAGCTCTCTAAATAAACCTGTTTTCACTTTACCATGGCTTATTCTTGAATTCTTTCATGTGCGAAGCCTACGACCCTCACTTGGAGGCCCACCCCAGGGACTCACCTGAGACCTGGGACACGATCATCCTCTTGCACCCCGTTTTCCTGCAATGATATGAAGAAGATACAAAGAATGTTGGAGTACAGAGGAAAGGGATAAGGGTAAGGACAGAGCACTTATACTATACTGACTGTGAAAACAGAATTTCACATGCAGAAGAATGAAGGTGGATCCTTATTTAATACCATATAAAAATTAACACAAGATGGACTAAAGATGTAAATGTAAGGATTAAAATTATAAAACTCTTAGAAGGAAACATAGAACAAAAGTTTCATGACATCAGATTGGCTTCTTGGATATGACACCAAGAAGCCACAGGTGAAAAAAAGAAAATATAGACAAATCGGGCTTGCTGAAAATTAAAAATTTGTGTGTGTCAAAAGACACTATCAACAGAGTGAAAAGATAATTCACAGAATGGGAGGAAATATTTGCAAACATATATCTGATAAGGGATTCATATCCAGAATATGTAGAGAACTCGTAAAACTTAACAACAAAATAGCTCAATTAAAAAAGGGACAAAGGACCTGAACAGATATTTTTCCAAAGATGATATACACATGGCAAATAAGTACATGAAAAGATGTTCAACATTATTAACTATTAGGGAAATGCAAGTCAAATCTCAATGAGATATCACCTCATCACAATGGCTATTACCAAAAAAACAAACAAAAACTGAAAAAAACACCAAACCCAAGTATTGGTGGGGATGTAGAGAAGGTGCTATACTTGTGGATTGATGGTGGGAATGCAAAATGGTGCAGTCATTATGGAACACAGTATGGTGGCTCCTCAAAAAAGAATTAAACATAGAATTACTGTACGAGCCAGAAATTCTGCTTCTGAAATTCTGAATTTCAATTCTTTCAAAGAATGGAAAGTATGGTCTCTAAGTGACATTTGTACACCCATGTTTTAGCTAAAACATGGACTCAATCCAAATGTCTATCCAAGGATGAATGGATAAACACAACATGATAAATATATGCAATGGATTATCATTCATCCTTAAAAAGTAAGGAGATTCTGACACATACTACAACATGGTTGAACCTTGAATTCTGAAATGTCAGACACACACACACTAAAACACATACTGTATGATTCCACTACGAGGTACTTAGAGTAGCCAAAATCATAGAGACAAAATGTAGATTGATGGTTGTCAGGGGTTGGGCGAAGGGAAATGAGGAGCTATGACTAACAGGTATGGATTTTCAGTTTTGCAAGATGAAAACATACAACAATGGATAGATGGTGGTGGTTGCACAATACAAATGTATCACAATTAAAAAAAAGACAACAACAAATATTGGTGAGGATACGGAGAAATTGTAATAGTCAAACACTGCTGTGGGATTCTAAGATAGCGCAGCTAGTTTAGTTACGGTCTGGCAGTTCTAATAAAAGTTAAATGTAGTTACCATGTGACCCAGAAAATCCACTGCTAGATATATGCTCCAAAAAAAGTGGAAACATATGTCTACATAAAAACTTGTACACAACATTATTCATAATAGCCAGAATGTTGGAACAACCCCAATGTCCATCAATTGATGGGTGGATAAAAAATATGATAGATACATGCAAAGGAATATTATTCATCCATTAAAAAATGAAGTATTGATTTATGCTACAACATGGATGAACCTTAAAAATGTTAATCTAATCCTACTAACCCTTCATCTAACCCTTCTGATTCTTTGCAACCCCATGAACTGCAGCCTGCCAGTCTCCTCTCTCCATGGAATTTTCCAGGCAGGAATACTGGAATGCGTTGCCGCTTCCTCCTCAAGGGGCCTTGGATCATGCTGCCGCTGCTAAGTCGCTTCAGTCATGCCCGACTCTGTGCGACCCCATAGACGGCAGCCCACCAGGCTCCCCCGTCCCTGGGATTCTCCAGGCAAGAACACTGGAGTGGGTTGCCATTGCCTTCTCCAATGCATGAAAGTGAGAGTGAAGTCGCTCAGTAGTGTCTGACTCTTCGCGACCGCATGGACTGCAGCCTACCAGACTCCTCCGCCCATGGGATTTTCCAGGCAAGAGTACTGGAGTGGGGTGCCACTGCCTTCTTCCGCCTTGGATCATACTAAGTAGCAAATCGAGGCTCTAGCCTGCTCTTGACTTAGCAGTTCAGCTTACACAAACAGCTCTATCTCCGGAGCTCCTGAAAGGGCAAGTGCCCAGGAATAGGACCCTGAAATCAAGTGCACTTCAGCCCCCTCAGTCACCTAGTGTAATATACACAGTAGCTGTAACTGGACAGTGTCAGGAGGTCAATGGCTCCTGCTGTGAGAACGATCTCTGTGGCTTGGCCTGGGCATTTATAAGCAGCAAGAGACCATTACATAGCACTGGCCTTGTATTATGGTCCCAGAACACGTATAAAAAGTGTAAACGAAAGAGAAAGTTCACAGGCTTATTTAAGTTATTGCTTCTTGTGACTGAATAAAAAGTTAGTATTTTGATACCTTCCAAAAATCTTCTAGCTACAGTTATTAATCTCATGCCAGAAATCTCAGTTCTTTCAATTTTAGTCCACAGCCTATGTTGCTGAGGCCTTGTTTTAATTTCTTTTTTGAAGCCTGGAATAATGTTATATTGGAAAAATAGACACAATAGATTGAATCCCAGATGTAAACCCATTGAAAGAGCCATAGACCCAAACCAAAGGTCAACTAACACTCAAAGAAATTTCTTCCTTTTCCAGAAATGATCAGATAAGATCAGATCAGATCAGATCAGTCGCTCAGTCGTGTCCGACTCTTTGCGACCCCATGAATCGCAGCACGCCAGGCCTCCCTGTCCATCCCGGAGTTCACTCAGACTCACATCCATTGAGTCAGTGATGCCATCCAGCCATCTCATCCTCTGTCATCCCCTTCTCCTCCTGCCCCCAATCCCTCCCAGCATCAGAGTCTTTTCCAATGAGTCAACTCTTTGCATGAGGTGGCCAAAGTACTGGAGTTTCAGCTTTAGCATCATTGCTTCCAAAGAAATCCCAGGGCTGATCTCCTTCAGAACGGACTGATTGGATCTCCTTGCAGTCCAAGGGACTCTCAAGAGTCTTTTCCAACACCACAGTTCAAAAGCATCAATTCTTTGGTTCTCAGCCTTCTTCACGGTCCAACCCTCACATCCATACATGACCACAGGAAAAACCATAGCCTTGACTAGATGGACCTTTGTTGGCAAAGTAATGTCTCTGCTTTTGAATATGCTATCTAGGTTGGTCATAACTTTCCTTCCAAGGAATAAGCATCTTTTAATTTCATGGCTGCACTCACCATCTGCAGTGATTTTGGAGCCCCCCCCAAAATAAAGTCTGACACTGTTTCCACTGTTTCCCCATCTATTTCCCATGAAGTGATGGGACCAGATGCCATGATCTTCGTTTTCTGAATGTTGAGCTTTAAGCCAACTTTTTCACTCTCCACTTTCACTTTCATCAAGAGGCTTTTGAGTTCCTCTTCACTTTCTGCCATAAGGGTGGGGTCATCTGCATATCTGAGGTTATTGATATTTCTCCTGGCAATCTTGATTCCAGTTTGTGTTTCTTCCAGTCCAGTGTTTCTCATGATGTGCTCTGCATATAAGTTAAATAAACAGGGTGACAATATACAGCCTTGACGTACTCCTTTTCCTATTTGGAACCAGTCTGTTGTTCCATGTCCAGTTCTAACTGTTGCTTCCTGACCTGCATACAAATTTCTCAAGAGGCAGGTCAGGTGGTCTGGTATTCCCATCTCTTTCAGGATTTCCCACAGTTTATTGTGATGCACACAGTCAAAAGCTTTGGCATAGTCAATAAAGCAGAAATAGATGTTTTTCTGGAACTCTCTTGCTTTTTACAGAAAGGATACTGTTTATTTAATCATCTGATATTTATTTAATCCAATAGGTACCAGGTACTGTACCTCATGTATTCATGTATTGCCTTGTTTATATTTGTTAAAGCCTTCAGGTATGAGCAAGAGAATACTTGACTGGGATGTAGTCATCAGTTATTGCTGGATAACAAACAATCCCTGAATCTCAGTTGCTTATTATAGCAAACTTTTTTTTTCCCCTCCTTGCTCATACATCTGTGGATTGGCTGGAATTGACTGTTCTAGGTTGGGCTTAGCATCAGGTCATGAGTTTGGTTAAATCCTGCTTCACACATCTCTTCTGAGACTAGCAGGTTTCTTGAGGCACATTCTTTCATGGAGACGGCAGAGGTTCAAGAGGGCAAGCCCAGCTGTGTAAGCATACGTTTCATTGGCCAATATCCCAAAGGCCCGTTCAAGTCACCTGACCAAGCCCAAAGTTAAGACATGGTGAAGGACACCCTGACCTTCATGAGGCCAAGAGTGTAGATGGATAATTCTACCACAGGACAAGAAATAATTGGGACCAACCTGCCAATATATCTCTGCTGTTGTTGTTGTTCAGTCACTTAGTCGTGTCCAACTCTTTGCGATCCCATGGACTGAAGCATGCCAGACTTCCCTGTCTTATACCATCTCTTGGAGTTTGTTCAAACTCATGTCTATTGAGTTTGTGATGCTATCCAGCTATCTCATCTTCTGTTGCCCCCTTCTCCTCCTGCCCTCAATCTTTCCCAGAATCAGGGTCTTTATATCTCTGTATCTCTCTCTCTCTCTCTCTCTCTCTATATATATATATATATATATATGGTCTATATATCACCATGGCATAGGGTTATATATCACCATGGCATAGCCACATAGGCACTTTTCCCATAGGAAGTCCAGAAGCAGGCAGCAGGCAGCCCACGGCTGGTAAGGCTGTTCAATGATGGTGCCCTCCCGGGGCTTTTCTCTTTCCTCTTTGCCATCTTCAGCATGTTGGAGTCTGCCTTGATGAATACATTTCCTGGCTTGGGATATGGCTGCTCCACTTGCTGCCCTACTTCTGCAAGAGCAAGCAGGAAGCAGGTAGGGACAGAGCCTGATTCCATTAGACAAAAGCTTTCCCAGAAACCCTCAGCTTATTAGTCATTGACAGAAACTGTGTCACTTCCACCACGGAGATGAGCCTGCTTACAAAGGCACATTGCTGCCCCAGACAAAATCGGGGTCCTTTCAGGAAGAAGAGGTGGCAGACATTGGGTAGGAGTTGCAGTGTCTGCCATGCTGAGGAAGTGTCCTGAAAACTCTTATGAAATAAGCATTATTGCCATTCCAAAGATGGAGAAATCCTGGCTCAGAAACGTTAACTCATCCAAGTTGCCTCAGCCAGGATATAGGGCTATAATAGGATTGAGATTTGGACATAGTACATTTATTTCACAGCAAATCACTCCTTCCCACTAAGCTGGGGCCCAATACACTTAGTTCTTGTCTTTCTGTCTGCCACTAATGCAAATGTGTGACTTTGGATGTATCAGCCAATAAGAGTGAGTCTCAATTTCTGCAGCTTCCCCAAGTCCAGGTGGCAGTAGAAGAACTTTGAGTTCTTCTTCAAGCTTGAGTATTCTGTGCTACTTCTTTTTTAAAAAGTATTTATTTATTTATTTGACTGCTCCAGGTCTTAGTTGCAGCGTGTGGGATCTAGTTTGAACCTGGGTCCCCTGCACTGGGAGTGTGGGGTCTTAGCCACTGGATCACAGGAGAAGTCCCTTATGTGTTACTTCTAAAACAGATGATGAAGATATAGACCCTTCCTTCCTGCAGTGTGTTCAGTCATTTATTATACACTTGAGATTGAAGAGCAAGTTGATCCATTGTGGCCTATTTCATATTTCAAGTTTTTACGTTTTCAAGTGTTTCTTCTAGCTCAATTCAATTACTTGGCAATCTATTGAAAACTAATACTACAGAAAAATTGATGTTTAGATCAATATAGACATCATATTTTCCCCCAGAACATATATATCTAGTAAATTACTTCTCTCTGGTGTTTTGTTTTTAAAGAACTACTTGTTTATTTAGTTACAGCTATGGTGAATGCACGAGGGCTTTCTCTAGTTGTGGTGAGTGGGGCTACTCTCGAGTTGCGGGGGTGGGTTTTTCATTGTGGTGGCTTCTCTTGCTGCAGAGCACAGGCTCTAGGCACTCGGGCTTTAGTAGCTGTGCCACATGGACTTAGTTATTTCACAGCATGTGGGGTCTTCCCAGAACAGTTATTTCACAGCATGTGGGATCTTCCCAGAACAGTGACTGAACCGGCATCCCCTGCATTGCAAGATGGATTCTTAACCACCTGACCCCGAGGGAAGCCTTTTTAAGTCTTAAAAACAAACCCCCACACACATTTAGGGTCTTTTTAGCTACACCAAAAGAAATTAAAATTTACCCATAGTTCCAATCACTCAAAGATAATGAATATGTCTAGAATATTTACATGTATAGAAATAATTTATTTTATACATGTACAGAGGAACCTGGTGGACTACATTCCCTAGGGTCACAAAAAGTCAGACACGACTGAGAAACTGAACATGTATGATTATATGTTATACACATCTATATATGTAAATGCTGCTGCTGCTGCTGCTGCTGCTAACTCACTTCAGTCGTGTCTGACTCTATGCGACCCCATAGACGGCAGCCCACCAGGCTCCCCCGTCTCTGGGATTCTCCAGGCAAGAACACTGGAGTGGGTTGCCATTTCCTTCTCCAATGCATGAAAGTGAAAAGTGAGAGTGAAGTCGCTCAGTGGTGATCGACTCTTCGCAACCCCATGGAGTGCAGCTTACCAGGCTCCTCCATCCATGGGATTTTCCAGGCACGAGTACTGACTGGAGTGGGGTGCCATTGCTTTCTCCAACATATGTAAATGGATAACATTATTTTGGATCTGCTTTGTTTTCAATTCATAAGCATATTTCTATGACAATAAATATACACTATATCATTACTTGCAATGCCTATTAACATGCCTTTAATTTACACAAATATACTACTACAATTTGGTTAACTGTTGCTGTTGTTTTCAGGTTTTTGATATTAAAAAGTAGTAATTTCCCACAATGTAATACAAGTAACTGGAGTAATGCAATGTGATGTCAGATAGCACATTGATGAAGTCTTAAACATTTAAATAGTTATATATTTATTTGTATTTTATAATACATTTGTGTGTATATTATGTATTTATTATAAACACCATAACTAGACTTTTGATAGTCATATAATGTTTGATTTTAAAATAAAATGAATTTAACTAAGTGTCCTGGGTCATTTAGAAAATAGTATGCTGGTATGTAGATATAACACAGAACACAAACACAGAGCTTGAATGAGCCAAGTTTAGAAAACACTTCCACAAACAATGCTACGATAAATATCCCTGGGCACCTGTCTCTGTGTACTTGTTTGATGCTTTCCTTAGGACGAATTCTTAGAATTGCTCAAAAAGGAGGCACATTTTTCAGGTTTTAAATATGTTCTGCCAAACTTTTCTGCATAAAGGATGCCCCAACTTACCCTCCCACATTCCACCCCACTGATAGAAGCTTCAGGAAGGTAGATACTTTGTTCAATTCTGTAGACCTGGTATTTAGAGTAGTACTTAGAAAATAATGGGTTCTCAATTAAAAAAGTGCACTAGGTGGATTTGTCAAGGACTTTGAAGAGCCTGAGATCTTATTCCACTTGTAACTGAACAAGTTGGCATGCCACAGCTTTGTGAACGTGGCGCTGAAAGCTCAGCTTCTCTGTACACCCGTGCCAAGTCAAATTTTGGAGACAGAGTTTTGGGTGAAGTAGGAAAGAGTGGCTTTATTATTTGCCAGGGAAAGGGGAACACAGTGGGCTGATGCCCTCAAAACCATGTGTTCCAACTTGTGGAAGATAGTGAGAAGTTTTATAACAATTGTCCAAAGAGGGTGTGATCAGCTCGTGCACATTCTTCTGATGGGTTGATAGTGAGGTAAGTGGGAGTCAACATTATCAACCTTCAAGTCCAGTCGGTCTGGGGTCTGCAGGCTTGTGGGCAGCATACCATGATTAAGGGTTAAATTCTCCCACCTGGAGGGGGTTTCAGTCTCTGCAAAATCTCTCAAAGATATTGCCGTCTGTATCCATTGAAAGGGAAATAGGACCTTGCCTCAAGGCTGCTCCTGATGGTTTGTTTCTCCCTTGTCTCACACCCGCTGCCTTTGCTAATTAACAACTGCTTGAATCTGCCCATTGGAACGCAGGGAAGGTCATGGAGGCTGAAGGAAGGCTGCTTCCTGTAATACAAAAAATGGGGGACACAGATAGTCTTTGTACCCAGAAGCCCTACTGGGCCCTGCTTGGCATCTGATGCTGCAGAGCAAACAAGATTCTCAGCTCTGAGACAAAAGGCCTCATCACTCACTGCAATAGCAGTGGTTGGTGTACAGTATTCATGCTGGTTCCCCAAGCCCCAGTTCCCCAAGGGTGATGCCAAAGGGGGACAGGCGGCCGGCAGACACGACAGGCTGTGTTACAGAAAAGAGACCTTGAGCTTAGAGATGCTCATCATACATAATGGACAATAAGCCTGCCTGGCCTTTGCCCAGAAGTGAGTGAAGTCGCTCAGTCGTGTCCGACTCTTTGCGACCCCATGGACTGTAGCCTACCAGATTCCTCCATCCATGGGATTTTCCAGGCAAGAATACTGGAGTGGGTTGCCATTTCCTTCTCTAGGAGATCTTCCCGACCCAGGGATTGAACCTGGGTCTCCCGCATTGTAGGCAGACACTTTACCATCTGAGCAACCAGGGAAGTCCAGAGGGAGATGTTAATTTCTTCCTCTCTTCCTCCCCTCCCTGCCCCTCCCCCTCATCCTTCTTCCTCCTCACCTTTGCCTTCCCCTCTCCCTTCTTCATCTCCTCCTATCCTCCTTCTCTTCCTCTCCTTCTTTTTTGAGATACTACCTTCTTTGTACTATGCGTGTATGCTCAGTCACTCAGTCACGTCTGACTCCATGCGACCCCATGGTCTGTAGCCCGCCAGGCTCCTCTCTCCCTGGGATTTCCCAAGCAAGAATACTGGAGCAGGGTGCCATTTGCTCCTCCAGGGGATCTTCCCAACCCAGGGATTGAACCCGCATTTCCTGCATTGGTAGGCAGATTCTTTACCACTATGCCACCTGGGAAGTCCTACGTTCTCATACTGGACAGTAAACTAAATTTGATCTTTGCTCTGTCTCAATCTTCCAAGGCTGTTATAAACATTCTTAAAAATACACTCTGGAAAAATTCTGTTCAAAAAACATGCAGGAAAACTAGACCCATGGAGAATTGTCTCCCAACAACATCCGTCCTTCATTTCTATACTGTCCTGGCTTTTGGTAAATTCTTCCATGAGTATGCCACTCCACTGGCCATGTCAGTTCATCTGATCAACAGAAGCTAGAACCAAATCCATCCATTTTGTCTCATACAGCACTTAATTAAGCCTAGTGTCAATCGACTTGAACCAACAGTATTGTCCTTGGCAATTCCCATGGTCCTGGACTTGGCCAGCTGAACAAGTCCCATAAACCATCTGGGTCATTCTTGGAAATCCAGGTGACTTTCTCCTTAAATGGTTGTGTTGACCTTTCCTCTTGGCCTAAGGCATTGGTCCCCATGCAGCCCGATGTTCTAGAGGTTGCACAGATTCCACTGTGACCTGCAGAAAAGAAACTATGGCAATCACATTATCCATAACAACCCTGGCCAGTGAGATGAGGCTGACCTAAATGTCTTCTAGGGATGAGGTGGTACCACTGATCACTTTGGCTAAAATCAGGGATTGGTTCCATACCATCTATCCCAACTGGATGACTTCCTTTTCGTGGATAACTGAAAAATAACAAGTATGAAAAACAATGGATCATAGCCTCGTTTTGAAGGGATCCCTGCAGCTATGCCAGATATTGTGGCATTTTCTTAAATACTTGAAGATCTCTTCTGACCACCCCGATGGTGTTTTCAGGAAGGAGACATGTCAATGCCTGACTTGCACAAAAGAAGTACCTTCCCAGGGTTACACATGGTGCTCCTGAAAAGATCATTGCTTACAATTGTGGGGGCCTCCAAAGTGGGATGTACATCAGTCAGAGGGGACAGGGTGATGAACCGGTAGGTCTAAAGGTGCCAGTTCGGTTTGAGTAATTAAGGAACTGCCTGAGGGCAACCTGTCTTGTGCATCCACGCCGCCAACTGGGGCATTTGCCCAAATGACTGAGCAATGGCTATGGGAAAGGAGGCGGACAGGAGGTAGACAGGTGATTTGCATGGGAGGTACAAGAGCTGGGGCCAACTCCTGCTGTTCCCAGACTTTTCTGTCAGATTAAGGAGCATGCTAAGTTGCTTTAGTTGTATCCGACTCTGCACTCCCATGGACTGTAGCCCCCCAGTCTCCTCTGTCCACGGGGTTCTCCAGAACACTGGAGTGGATTGCCATTTCCTCCTCCAGGGGATCTTCTGGACCCCGGGATCAAACCTACCTGTGTCTCTCATGTCTCCTGCATTGGCAGGCGGGTTTCTTTACAATTAGTCCCACCTGGGAAGCTCAAGGTTAAGGAGACCCATGATCAAACCACCACTAGAGCCACCTAGTGGGGAATGGCAGGCCAGCTGACAGATTTCAGACATGTGCAGCCGCTTGAGATCAGGGCGTTTTCCTTCCTGAGGAAAGCTCGAGAGGTGGCTCTGAAAGACAAGATTGCTAATGTGCTTTCCTTCTCTCCACCTTCTGGGGTCCAAGGCGCCTCCTCCACAGTGCCTGTGCCCGTGCTGTTCCTCCACCTCCATGAATCACCGTCCACCTCCTAGTAGATATAACCTCACCCTTTCCAATCAGCCCCTCCATCTGAGGCCAGTGCAAGGACAAAGATGCTTTTATAAAGCTTAAAGAGAATGATTATGATCCCGCTTTAGGGGCTACTACCTGGGTACTCAAAGAAGTATTCATTATTTTTATGATCTCAGTTCAGTCGCTCAGTCATGTCCGACTCTTTGCGACCCCATGAACCGCAGCACGCCAGGCCTCCCTGTCCATCACCAACTCCCAGAGTCCACCCAAACTCATGTCCATCAAGTTGGTGATGCCATCCAACCATCTCATCCTCTGTTGTCCCCTTCTCCTCCTGCCCTCAATCTTTCCCAGCATCAGGGTCTTTTTTTTTATGATCTAGGGCCATATTAATCCAACAGGTGAGTCCAGGTGGCTGAGGCACAATTGAGTTTGAATCTCCTAGTCCCCTTCAGTCAGGTTTCTACCTTGCAATGATTAATTTCATATGTCAGCTTGACTGGGCCACTGAGGGACCCAGACAAATATTATTCTGGGTGTGTCTGTGCTGGTGTGTCTGGATTAGACTGCCTGTCTGTCTTCCCTTTGGGACATCAGTCTTCTGTCTTTGGAATTGAACCCAGATGGGAGCTCATATCATTATCCCTCCTGGTTCTCAGGGCTCTGGACTCAGACGAGAACTACACCATCACCGGCGGCTCTCTTGCATCACCAGCCTCATGTCTGCAGGTCTCGGACTTCAGCCTTCATCATAGCGTGAGTCTCTCATATGTATCATATATCTCTATGTCTGTACATACTCATCTCCTGCTATTTCTGTTTCTCTGGAGAAGCCCCACTAATACATTCCAGGAGAAGGTAAACTTGGTTGCAATGAGCCCAGAAATGGTTCAGATGAAATTCTGATTTTTTAAAAAAAAAAGTCACTCCCTAACACTTTCATTTTGAGCATTATTCAAGATGCGGCCAAGAGCAGATGATCCCTTTCCAGGGACATCTGTATTCAGTGGCCAGACAGCCTAACTAGGTGCTGGGACCAGGAGAAGGGGAGAGAGGGAGAGCCAGAAACCTCCCCGAGTCGGTTAGTTAGAACTTAATACTACAAGGGGCTTATGGATGGTAGGGAGCGTTATGGGATAAACTGCGTCTCTCCAAAATTCATATGTCGAAATCCTACTATCTCACTCACAATGTGACAATATTTGGAGATAGGGCCTTTAAAGAGGTAATTATGGTAAAATGGAGTCACAAGGGTGAGCCCTAATTCAATTTATATATAATATATATTTATGTGTGTGTGTTAAGTTGCTTTAGTCTTGCCTGACTCTTTGCAACCCCATGGACTGTAGCCCACCAGATTCCTCTGTCCACAGGATTCTCCAGGCAAGAATACTGGAGTGGGTTGTTTGTCCAAATATACACTACCCTTCTGCCACAACAGCTACAGGATTTTGGCAGGAGCAGACCCTTTACTGTGTCACCCCACCCCCTGGAGTAAACCAGGATGACGGCTGCAGCAGAATAGGACTTAAACATCTTCTGTGTTGCTACCGACTAGGAGGTCGCTCTCCAGAGGGTCCTGCCAGCGTCCTTTATTGGCTTCTGAGCATCTGTTGTGGCTTGAGAGTCACAGTCAAGTCACTCAGCACAAAGCCTCCAAGGCCCGTAAAGAAGCAAAAACCAGGAAGGTGAGACTTCTCAGGGAACGTCCAAGTGACTTTCCTTTCTGTTTTCCCTCTCTGCATCCTGCAGATAAAAGGGCTCTACTGTTTGGGTAAACTCCAGGAGATAGTGGAGGACAGAGGAACCTGGTGGGCTACAGTCCATGGGGTCGAGAACAGTCGGACACGACAGAGCAACTGAACAACAACAGCTGTTTTTCACAAACCCCAGAGTCCTCTGACTCCCAAAGTGGCATCACTCAACAGAGGTATCAAATTGAAACTGGTTAAAACAGGACTTAAGATTTGGGATGTGGATAGAGAAGATGGATGCCTCCAGAAAGAACAGAATGAGTTGGGAGCGTCCAGTATCTCTAGATTCAAGGTATCGCATGTGAGTGTGAATAAATGAATAAACATATATGATGTGCCCAAGGTCACACAGCCAGTTAGCCAGGGCTGGGACTCAATCCCAGGGCGCTGGCTGAGGCTGCTGGAAACTTCTGAACAGTATTGTCGTCTGGAATCTCGTCTTTCGCCTAGCATGTGTCTGCCAGGGCATTGCTCACACCAGAATGGAAGAATTTATTGTCTGTCCCTCCCACATGACTCCAAGCACATTGTTTCTTTACCTATTGATTTATTTTCAATCGACTCCCATTAGGATGCAAACTTTATAAGGGCGGGGCTGTTTTCTTTTCTTTTTAATTGATATGAAACTCACATAGCAAAGTTAACTCTTAGAAAGTGTGTACAATTCCCTAGCATTAAATACATTCACAGTGTTGTGGAACCGGCACCTCTCTCTAGTTCCAAAACATTGTAATCATCTTAAAGGAGACTGTACCCATTAAGCAGTCCCTCCCCCATCAATTCCTCTAGCCAGCCCCTGGCAACCACTAAGCTATTAATAACTTTCTCTCTTTAAGGGTTTGCCTGTTCTGGACATTTCAAATAAACGAAGTCATACAATATGTGTCTGACCTCTTTCACTTAGCATGATGTGTTTGAGATTTATCCAAGATATAGCATGCATCAGTATTTCATTTCTTTTTATGGCTGAATAATACAATATTCCACTGTATGGATATGCTGCATTTTGTTTATCCATTCATTCATTAACAGCTTTCCGGGACTGCGAAAACGTAGGGTTTTTTCTCCTTTTTTTTTTTTTTTTTTTTTTTTTTGGTCCACTGCTTTCCCTTAATGCGAGAACTGAGAAATTAAGGAGGGGCCAGGTGTTATTCATTTTATCCTCTCCAGTTGATAAGGGGCATTACTAGGTTTGTAGTGGAGAAGGCAATGGCACCCCACACCAGTACTCTTGCCTGGAGAATCCCATGGATGGAGGAGCCTGGTGGGCTGCAGTCCATGGGGTCGCTAAGAGTCGGACACGACTGAGCGACTTCACTTTCATTTTTCTCTTTCATGCATTGGAGAAGGAAATGGCAACCCACTCCAGTGTTCTTGCCTGGAGAATCCCAGGGATGGGGGAGCCTGGTGGGCTGCCATCTTTGGGGTTGCACAGAGTCGGACAGGACTGAAGTGACTTAGCAGCTTAGCAGCAGGTTTGTAGATCTGAGCTCAGAAGAATAAATAACCAGAGAGGCAGTACCAGAGGAAGCCACTGTGAAGGAAGAAGGGAGGGGCCCAACTGGAGAAAGCTTTCTATCTTCTCCCTTTTGAACTTGAAAACGTGAATCATGATGGTCACAGAGAGACATCTTAATACGCCCAGTTCTGAGGAAGGAGATTATTTATCATCACACAGCAAAGGCAGAATGATGCATTATGATGTTAACAGGTTCACAGTAAATCACAAGTAGGCGTAGAAGGCAGATTCTACCTACCAGGGGAACTCTAGGGAGAAAGTCATCCAAATTCAATGGTTTCGCCATAAAGGACTTCATTAAATGGCTGAAATTATCAGGAGTCTATTGCAAAAAAAAAAGAAAGAGAAAGGGCGAGGGGAATAATTTCCCTTTAATTGTTCGTACAGTTTAGAAGAAATTAAATTGCAATTATGTTCGTTTATTTAGGAGGAGACCGAGTGTGAGCACCCAGTAGGGACTCCATCAGCCTTTTGAAAATAAGATTGCTTTTTGTTCTGGATTGTTCTCAGGGTTCCCCCCCCCTCCTCCCCACCCCAACCCCTCAACTGGCTCCTCAGCGAGTTTGGCTACTTCAGCGCGCCCTCTCGTGGCCATGTATGGAAGGTTCGGCATCGCCCTTCGTTCTCCAGCGCAGTGTGCAAACCAAAGGGACCGGTTCAGCAAATTGTCACATTTAAACTAGACCCGCATATTGTTGAGCGACTGAACTGACTGACTGAACTGAAACTGGAAAGTCTGTCTCAGCATGTGCCACTTTGGGGGTGGGGGCAGAAAGAACTGTCTAGATCAACAGACTTTAAAGAATTGTAATTACAAGGTTAATTATGATTATAATTTCAAATACTTTCGAAGCTTATAATGTAAAAGATCAGTTTCCCCAGACAGTTTTCTCACATCTCAAATGGTATCACTTGTGTATTTCAGAAACCTCTATAATTTTCTTCTGCATAAGCACGCCTTTATGTCTACCTTTCCCCCACTAAATGGGATCATATTATATATACTGTTTGGCACTTTGCTGCTTCTTCAGGCTCTTCTCTTACTAGTATACGTTGGAGAGAGTACCATGTGAGCACATACAGATCCATTTGTTTTGATCATCTTGCATTTCATGGAAGTACCATAATTTTTTAACCACTCCCCTGTTGATGAACATATAGCTTTGTTGCAGCTATTTCTTTTTTAATTGGTAGAAAATTGCTTTACAATTTTTCTGTTGGTTTCTGCTGTATGATAACTCAAATCAGTCATAATTATATATAATCCTTCCCTCCTGAGCCTCCGTCTTCTCCCCCCATCTACCCCCTTACGTCATCACAGAGCACCAGGCTGGGCTCCCTATGTTATGTAGCAACTTCCCACTACCTATCTTACACGTGATAGTGTATATGTCAATACCACTTTCTCAATTCGTCCCACTCTCACCTTCCCCTACTCTATCCATAAGTCCATTCTCTACTAAGTTCATCAGAAACATTTTTCTAGATTCCATATATTAATATATATGTTAATATATGATACTTGTTTTTCTCTTTCTGACTTACTTCACTCTGAATAAGAGGTTCTAGGTTCACACACCTCACTACAATGGACTCAAATTCATTCCTTTTTATGGCTGAGTAATATTCCATTGTATAAATATACCACAACTTCTTTATCTGTAGATAGACATCGAGGTTGCTTCCATGTCCTGGCTTCTGTAAATATTGCAGCTACTTCTTTTTAATTACAACAGACCAGCACTGAATATTTTTGTTTATCTGTGCACATATTCCTGGAAGTGGGCACATTTCTGCTGAAATGATAAAGCTGAAATGGCCACCAAGGACAGTGTTGGTGCCTATCTGCTGCCCCTCTCCGGATTTCCTTTCACAGGCATTCACTGAGGACCTCCTGATTGCTGGACTGGGAGCTGAGGATACATACATAGGCTCCATAAGCCATGCTCCTCACTCTAAGGTGCCCACCGTATCTGTGCAGTTGGACCAGTCAACAAACAAACACCTGTAATATAATATGGTCTATGGTCTCCAGGCTATGTAAGAGGTAGAATGGAATGCACATTTCCTATGTGTGAGACACACAAGAAAGCTGTGCTCAAGCCTGGGGGAAGTCAGGAAGGCATCCGAGAGAAGGTGATAAGACTTAGGTGTCACAACAAGTTTCTATGATGGGGCACGAAGAGGCCCTGCGGGATGGAGGGGAAGAAAGAGGAAAAAAGATTCTTTGCGCATGAGCAGAGGTGAGCTGCCCCTGGAGTTCTACATCAGTATGACAGAGTGATGGGAGGAGCTAGTCAGGAGAGGGGAGGGGGCCAGGTAATCAGGGGCTTTGTCAATCACTCCAGGGAGCCTGGGTCTCATGCGGTAGGACAAATTTTCTCAAAGTGGACTCTGGAGACCACCAGCTTCAGAATTCTCTATGGGAGAAGGATATCTTTATTTACAAATGGAGCTTCTCAGGACCCGCCTGGATCTGTTGATGTGTGCTCTGTGGAGACAAATCTTTGCAATCTGTTTTTTTAAAATCAACTCTCTGGCCCATTTTTAGATTTACTAAAGTTGGAGAACCTTGCTGTTGGCAGTTGTAAATACACAATTTTTCATTAGCAGGTGTCAATGTTTATTTAAATCACTACCAGTCAGAAAGTCAAAAAAGTTGATTTAAAGAGTATTCAAGGGACAAAGTCTATGTATCATTCAGGGGGAAAAATGCAGGAAATAAGATTGCTAAGTTAGTTATAAGACTAGCTAGTTTTCTCAAAGGCAAAAACTAAAAATCATGTTTGGGGTTGACTCTGTTTATGAGCTATAAAATTATAGCTGATCATACATCATACTCTTAGACTACGAGAACTGCATTTGATCAGTTGTGCGTTGCTCATCAAAATCCTGTGACTATATTTCCTATGTGAAAAAGCTATGTTTTTCAAAGTGTCAGCTGAGGGACAAGCCATTTAATTAGTAAATGTGCTAACTCAAGGCTCCTCACATCTTTTCTGTAAAGGGCCAGATGGTGAGTAATTTAAGCTTTCTGGGTCAAACATCTGTTTGATTACCCAACTCTGTCTTTTGTAGGACTGCAGTCATAGGTAATATGTGAATGGACATGGCTGTGTCCATTTGTAAAACTTTATTTACAAAAACAGGTAGCAGGCCATATTTGGCCTGTTAACCTCTGCTGGTACTTCAACTCCAGGAACTCTGCCCACAACCACTGTGTGAACTGCCTCAAGTGCATACTTCTGGAGCTATTATGGAAATCTCAGGTGAGAGCGCCACTTTTAAGAGTAAGCACCAAGCACTCACTGCTATTCAAGAACCTTCTTTTCTCATCAGAAGATGTCAAGCTACATAGAATAGTTCTTTGTAGCAGATGATTGCAAATTACCTGGGAATAAATTCTGGACTGATTAGGCTTGCATTTTACAATCAGAACTACAGTCATGGCAGCAACCCCAGGTCAACTCGAGTTTTGGGCATTTTCATCTAAGGAAGTCCCTGCTGATGACAGCCGTATCAACTGGAACCCTGAATAATTCGCCAAGATTGGAGATCCTCAGCTGCCCTGAATCCTAGCGACCTAGGATGCAAGCGAATGACTAGGTCCCAAACACAGACATTGGTGAACAGCCTAGTGCTTCCGCAGACTTATCAGAGTTTGTGGCGTGGCTGAGGGGAGTCAGCCTCCCAGGGAGGCTGTGGACTGGAGGCCTTGGCTTCTCACCACAGCGACATTTCCACGGGGCTCTTTGAGTGCCCTCACAATGTGAGGGCTGACTTTCCTCCAGTGAGATTCAAGACAAAGAAGGAGGGCATCTGGACTCGGAAGCCACATGCTTCCATTTCGCCATCATCCTTTGGGTTCCACAGCCCACTCTCTACTCAGTGTGACGCCAGGAGATGACACTCACTGGAGTCCTCTTGGAGGCTGGCCACAGAGTCACATTCTAGGGGAGAAGCTGAGTCTCTAGGGCAGATGTGGCAGGAATCATGGATGGAAAAGCAGCTTGGAGCTAGGGTTCCAAGGCCTATCCTAGCCAAGTCTAAGTTTTAACTAGGAACCAACAACTGTAATTATTACAGGGATGTGACATGATCACTTTGCATGTAGGATGCTGGTGCTGCTGGGAGTACCATCAGAAGACGAGAGGTGAGGGGTTAGAGGCACAGATCCATTTGGGAGCTATTGTAATAATGTAAATAGAGAGAGTAAGATGGTAAGGGGACAGGTAGGCTGCTATAACAAAGAAACAACCTAAGATGGTTGTTTCTCTCACACCTTGCAGTCCATGTTGGAGGTCTAGGGCTGGAATTGTGGTATGAAAGGGTTGGGGACCCAGGCTTCTTCCATCGTTTGTTTCTGTATCCTCAATACATGCTTCCACCTTATGATCCAAGATCCTGCCAGCATGCCTACCTTCCAGTCAGAGTGAAGAGAGAAAAGTGACAGTGGAGGACAAGCTCCTCACCTATAGGAGCACAACCCAGAAACTGCATGCATCACTTCTGCTCCACACTTCATAGGTCAGAACTGAGTCACGTGACCACACCAGAAGCAAAGGAGGCTGGGAAATGTAGTCTTTATTTTGATCAGCCATGTGTTCAGGGAGGAAGAAGGTGAGGTTAATCATGCGGGACAACTAGCTCCCGCTATTCAGAAGCGACTATGGTGAGGGAGATGAGGCACCAGAATCAAGTGCTCTTTCTGAGGGAGATATAAAAGGATTCAGTGATTGAATGAATGAGGGAGATGAGGGAAAGGGAAGCACCTCAGATAACAATGACCTTGCCTGGAAGTCTGGAACATGCACCCCCCCCCCCCCCCCCCCTTCAGCCACTGATACCGCCTCTCTTTCCTTGGAAAATGTGAGCCCTCTGATGATTCTTCTCTTCCCCCAGCTCACCAGGGCTGCTCACCACCCCCAAATGTACTGCCAGCTGCTGTTTACTTAGGAAATGAAAACTAATTTTAGTGTTAGCTTTAGCACAACCTAATCTCGAAGCGAATCAGCTGCTGCCATTGAATAAGTATAAGGGACTTGAGAGTCAAATAGAAATGACTTCTGACTTACAGGCTGTATGCAGTCATCTACATCATAGCACAACCTTACTCTGGAGATAAAAATAACCATTTCCCCACTGAATTCTGAAAATACCATCTTCATTAGATTTGTTTTTTTTCTCCACCTGGGATGCTCTTCCTTTAAAGTCTCTGCTCAAATGCCACCTTATCAGTGACAGGTGGTGACCACACTGTGTAAATCAGCACCCACTCACTCCACTGTGCTCAGAGTTACCACCCCCTTTACCACTCTAGAGTTCATTAGAACACCTATCACCATCTGACAAATGGTGTATTTTCTTGTCAAGTAGTTTATTATGTCTTTTTGCCCTTTTAATAGAGTACAAGCTCCATGAAGGTAGCAGCGTATGCCTGCTGGTCACTGCTGTGTCTCCGGTGCCTAGATCAGTGAAAAATCTTGACGTTTATTTGAATATGGAAAATCTTGACATTTATTTGCATAATGGCCATTGCCAGCAAAAGCGGAAGGTATGAGAAATGGACTCTTGCAAATTCCTGGTGGCAATGTTATTCAAAATCAATTTTCTAGAAAACAATTTGGCTTGATTCTCTGTGCTTATCTTAAGGATACCATCAGCAGTGTAGACAAATATTTAGAACAGAGATTGGAAGATCTTTTCTGTAAAGAGGCAGATCATAAATACTCGATGCTTTGTGGGACATAGAATCTCTCTTGGAACTAGGAAACTCTGCTAGTGTAGACAATGAATGGGTATGGCTATGTGCCAATAAAACTTTATTTACAAGCATAGGCCAAGGGCTGGATTTGACTTGTAGGGCCATAATTTGTTGATTTAGATTTAGAAGAAAATGTCATTTATAATGGCATATATTGAGGATATTCTGAATATTTAACAATTGGGAATTACTTAAGTTATACTACATCCATAAGATGGAAATGATGTAGCTATTAAACATGGTGTTTTCAGAGAAATTGTAATGAACTGAGGATATGTTTAGAGATAATCATGTAGACGAGAATCAGATTAGCCATTAATTAAAAGCACAACCTCTGGAGTCAAAGAAATCTAAGCTTGACTCCAAATTGGACACTTGTGGTATTTGGTCCTGGGAAAATCGCTTAATTTCTGATAAATCCTAGTTTTTTCATTTGAAAAATGGAGACAAAATATTACATATCCTGGAAGATAGTTGAGAGCTTATTAACTTAGTTTATTGTTGACTGTTACTTGTTGACTGTTGACTTAGTTCACTGTTAATATTGACCAGTGCATAAGTGCTTAGCAAGTAATTGTTTGCAAGTGGGTAACTTCAAAATGGATTTATTTTTATAACTTCACAGTTTGCGAAGCTGGGAGGAAACATCTGAGGAACAAGCCTCTCAAAGGAGGTGCTCAGTAAACGTATCCCAGCCTGTTTCCACAAGGCTAGAGAAGGGCTGTGATTGGTTCATTTTGAGTCACTTGTCAACATCTTGACCAATCAGTGTGTCAGAAAGTCAAAGTGCTGCCCATTGTCTCAGACTTGCTCACCTGCCTGTTCCTGTAGCAGGGAGCATGGAAGGGCAACCTGGATGCAATGGGTCATTGCTGGGAGCACCCGTGAGTGGCACACTGTAGAGAAAGTGGCAGGTGAGTCTCTGTCATGCTGGAGCTTACAGGCTAGTGTGCTCTTGGGGAACTTGCTAGACTTTGGGGTGTAATGGGGTAGAAAAATTTCCAAGGTATGTATCCTGGAGCTCGCTTCCTGTTATGGCCATATGTTCCAACAGGTACTGAAGTTATGGTTACCGTTTTGGTTCTTTGGACTCCTAAAATGTATATATGGTGTGGTGATTTCCAATAGTAGGGGCTGAGTAACCTGGTGTGGTTTTTAAGTGAAGGACTGCGTTTTTGAAGTTTTAATTATTCTCTTGCTTTTTCTTCCCTTCTCCCTCCACACAAAACTCCATTCTCTGCTTTATATTCTGTTTTACTTCTCTTTGTCTTTTCAAAATATTCTACAGCTTTCTTCAGTTATAACTGCCCTCCTACTGACGATTTCCACCTGACTTCTTTGCTTAACTCAGATTTTCACTCTTCACGCATTTAAAATCGAATTCAATTTTCAAAGCTCCCTTTACACCTAACACTTGCAAGATTAATCTAAGGTGTCCATATTCATTCGTGCATCAGAAATCTAATTGGATGTTAGTAGAAAATACAGATACTCCCTGGGCCCTGCCATAGGCTTATGAACTCATATCTCTGAGAGTGAGTTTTTTGGTAGCATCCAGTCCCATCACTTCATGGCAAATAGAAGGGTTAAAAGTGGAAGCAGTGACAGATTTTCTTTTCTTGGGCTCCAAAATCACTGCAGATGGTGACTGCAGCCAGGAAATTAAAAGACGCTTGCTCCTTGGAAGGAAAGCTATGACAAACCTAGATAGCGTATTAAAAAGCAGGGACATCAGTTTGCCAACAAAGGTCCATATAGTCAAAGCTATAGTTTGTTTTTTTTTTTTTCCCAATAGTCATGTATGGATGTGAGAGTTAAACCACAAAGAAGGCAGAGTGGTAAAGAATTGATGCTTTCAAATTGTGGTGCTGGAGAAGACTCCTGAGAGTCCCTTGGACTGCAAGAAGATCAAACCAGTCAATTCTAAAGGAAATCAGTCCTGAATATTCATTGGAAGGACTAATGCTGAAGCTGAAGCGCCAATACTTTGGCCACCTGATGTGAAGAGCTGACATTGGAAAAGATCCTGATGCTGGGAAGGATTGAAGGAGAAAGGATAAGTGGGTGATAGAGGATGAGATGGTTAGATAGCATCATCAACTCAATGGACATGAATTTGAGCAAACACTGGGAGATAATGGAGTCTGACGTGCAGCAGTCCGTGGTGCTGCAAAGACTCTCACATGACTTAGCGACTGAACAACAACAAATTCTAACAAAATTTTCAGACGGGATTTAATGAATAGCTAGTTTGGGAAATCACTTGTCGCTACTGAATTTATTACACTTGTAGTTTTACATTAATTATATGTGGATGAATGTCTGTCTCCTCTGCAAGATCCTGAGCCTTATGAACATGAGAACGTGTCCACTCACTGTGCTGTTGTGCTCAGTCACTCAGTCGTGTCCGACTCTGTGACCCCATGCACTGTAGCCCCCCAGGCTCCGCTGTCCATGGAATTTTCCAGACAAGCATACTAGAGAGGGTTATCATCTCCTCTTCAGGGGATCTTCCCCACCCAGAAATCGAACCCATGTCTCTTGTATCTCCGGCCTTAGCAAGTGAATTTTTTACCACTGAGGCGCCCAGAAAGCCCATACTGTGTTCAGTATGTATCCAGCACATACTGCATGTTAATACTGTATGTTTGTGGAAAAAAAATGAACCTCCTCCAACAGGATATGATAGTGAGGTTTTCTCAGTCAACCAGCAGGTGGCGCAAGAGGCTAGGCCACGGTTAAGAATTACAAACCCATGTTTCAGTTCATTTAGGTCATGGGTGGGTTTACATTTTTAAAAAATTGCTTTTTACGAACAGTTTCACAAATTTATGGAATACATTCTGTGCACAATACATTAAAATCCTCTTGGAGATCCTTTTAAAATTCAGTTAAAATGGAACTGTTAGATCAATACCCCTAGAAGAGGAATGCATTTCTGTTCTCTGACAATCTCCTTTAAGTACTTTAGAAAAGTACATGGTATATTTAAAAAATAAAAATATGACGGTACTGCTTGCACCTTTTTAGGCCTCTTTGCTTCCTTCTGTAAAGTGGAGAAGAAAAGATGGTTTCCAAAGTCACTTTCTTAGCATATGCAGGGATCTTGGGTGGGCTGAAGTGGCTTAAAAATTTTAGTCTTGATCTGAATGCTGGTTATACAGGCCTGCTCAGATAGTGAAAAATGTATCAAGCTGTATGCTTATGTTGTGTACATTTTTATAATATATCTGTTATTTTCCATATTCTTTTCCATTATAGGTATTCTATATTGAATGTGCTATGCAGTAGGTCCTTGTTGTTTATCTAATTTATATATAATAGCATGCATTTGTTAGTCCCAAACTCCTAATTTGACCCTCTCCCCCCTTTCCCCTTTGATAACCATAAGTTTGTTTTCTATGTCTGTGAGTCATAATGGGTGTACTTTTATGTGTGTATGTTATACTTCAGAAAAGTTAAAAAGAAAAAGCAAAACCAATAAAGGTCCACTATGAGTTTCCTATTACTGCCTTAACAAATTATCACAAATTTAGTGGCTTAAAACAACACAAATTTATGGTGCAGTTGCTATGGAAAACAGTATGTAGGTTCCCTAAAAAAATTATATATAGAATTACCATATGATCCAGCAATACCATTTCTAGGTATATATTTAAAATAATTGAAGACAGTATCTTGAAGAAATATTTGCACATTCATATTCATCACAGCAATATTCACTACAGCCAAGAGGTAGAAACAACTTGAATGTGCATAAACTGATGGATGGATAAACGAAATATGGTCTTTACATGCAGTGGAATATCATTCAGTCTTAAAAAGGGAGGGTGAAATCCTACAGCATGGGTGAAACTTGGGGACATTATGCTTAGTGAGATGAGCCCATCACAGGAGGACAAAAGCTCATGCTTCCATTTATATGAGGTACTGAAAGGGGTCCAGTTCTTACAGAACAGAACGTAGAATGGTGATTGACAGGCCCGGGGGCAGGCATGGAGGGTTGTCCAATGGGTATGAAGTTTTACTCTATGAAAAGAGAATGCATAGGTTTAACATAGCACCACTGTGTACCTAAAAATGCCTAACATGGTAGAGTTTGTGTAATGTGTTTTTCACAAATAATAATAGTAATAAGAACAACCCCACAGATTTACTGTCTTACAGGGCAGAAGTCTGAAATGGATCTTCCTGAGCTCAAATCAAGGTGTCTGCAGGACATCCGTTTCTGGAAGTTCTAGGGGAGATTCAGTTTTCTGCCCATGTGAGTTTTGGCAGAATTTGGTTCCTTGCAGTTACAGAGCGGGAGTCCCAGTTTTCCGGCTGGCAGTCAGCTGAGGGTCACTCTTAGCTTCTAGAGCTGTCGCGTTTCTTGACGCCCTTCCTCTATCTACAAAGCCAGCAGTGGTGAGTTGAGTCTTTCTCATGTGGAATCTCTTGGACCTACTCTTCTACCTCCCTCTTCCATTTTTAAGGACTTGTGTGATTAAATTGGGCTTCCCAGGTGGTGCTAGCGGTAAAGAACCCGCCTGCCAGTGCAGGATACACAGGAAGTGAGGGTTCGATCCCTGGATGGGGAAGATCCCCTGTAGGAGAGCATGGCAACCCACTCCAGTATTCTTGCCTGGAGAATCCCATGGACAGAGGAACCTGGCGGGCTACAGTCCATGGGATCATATAGAGTCAAACACAACTGAAGTGACTTTGTATGCACCCACGTGATTAGATTGGGCCCATCTCCATAATCTCCCCATTTCAAGATCTGTAACTTAAATCTGCAAACTCCTTTGTGTCATGTTAGGTAACTTATTCATGATTTCTGGAGAATTAGGATGTGGGCCTCTTGGGGGTGTTCTTTATTCTGCCCACTACAGGCTCCTTCCAGCCCTCACCTGATCATTCTCATTTACCTGCACGTGATGGCAGGAGAGAAGATAATCACGAGATTGGATGCCAATATTGGTCCTCATATGAATATAAGGGTCTGTCTTTATTGAGACTTTATTATATGCCAGGCACATTTGAAGCATATCAGAGGCCTCATATAAGTCTTCTCAGGGGTAAATGTCATTATTTTACAGCCAAGGAAACAGAAGCTTAGCGCAGTTAATTAACCTGTTTAATGTCTCAATGACACTAATAACGAATTTGCTGTAAATTTGGGATTTACATTCATACAGTCTGCATGCTTAATCAATTGGCTTTACTGCCTTTTTAATAAATATAATGATATTGATGGCAAAATATTAATTTAAAAGATGATTATACTTGTGCATTTAAAAGAAATATGAGTAAGAAGTAAGTTCAAAAAAGTGTGAATTAGACATAGTATCACATTTATTTTATAATCAAACACATCAGAGCTAATAGAGAAGGCAGTTACTTGTCCAAGTTCCCACAGCCAGTTGCAGTTTTAGAATCTTAGTCTCTTCAGACTAGAAGGGTCTTGAACTGGTAATCTTTTTCATTTGGGTAGGACCTTGTATATAGCTAGCATGCAGAGAAAATCCAGCTTTGAGGGTGTATATGTGGTGATGGGAGCATAATTATTAACTTGATTCTCTAATTGCATGTGAAAGGAGGCATTCTTTCAACTCTTGCTTGTGTTCAGGAGACCACAGTTGCCCTCCTGCAACCAGAGTCCTGATTTTAATCCTGTGTCTAGCCCTCTCCATGTGACTCCAGAATAAATCCTGATTGGTCTAAGCCCACAATGATAGCCTGGGCTTGCTGCTGCTGCTGCTAAGTTGCTTCAGTCGTGTCTGACTCTGTGCAACCCCATAGACGGCAGCCCACCAGGCTCCCCCGTCCCTGGGATTCTCCAGGCAAGAACACTGGAGTGGGTTGCCATTTCCTTCTCCAATGCATGAAAGCGAAAAGTGAAAGTGAAGTCGCTCAGCCGGGTCCGACTCCTAGCGACCCCATGGACTGCAGTCCACCAGGCCCCTCCGTCCATGGGATTTTCCAGGCAAGAGTACTGGAGTGGGGTGCCATTGCTTTCTCCCAGCCTGGGCTTAGCAATGGGCATTTGGTCCTGATCTGCCCGATGGGACGAGAGGGGAATCTGCTGGGGGCTCCTGGGAAAGAATCTCTGTTCTTCTTCAAAAGAAATGTGTAAGAAGAAGAGGTCCCCTTCCTCCTGCTCTGAACATTGTTGAGCACTAAACTAATCTGCCCCCTGATTTCCTCTGTTTAAGCCACTGGCAGCTGGCTTTCTGCATACTTGCAGATGGACCATCCCAAATGGCTCACACTTGCCTATTTAGTCTCTGTTTTCCCCATCATTTACAGTTTGTCTCAAGACCAATAGCAATAACTCTGTTGGATGGCATCAACAGCTTACTGAGCCCTCTGATTCTCACCGTGAGATGCTCCAGGACGTTTCTCGTGCCACACTTGTTGAATATCCACTTCATGTCCAGCACTGCACATACATTTTCAGACTCAGAGAAATGAAATGTTTGATCAGTGTCACAAAGCTAGTAAATATCTGAGCTGCACAACACTATTTTTTTGGGCCCCAGGGAAGCTGCCTCATCTTTCCCAAATGCAGGAAGGAGTCCATTTAGTAAAGACAGTGATGAGAATGGCTGACCCTGTTCCAGACACAGTTCTCAGCTCTACCCCATTGCTGTTGTTCAGTAGCTGTGGTGTCCAACTCTTTGAGACTCCATGAACCGCAGCACACCAGGCTTCCCTGTCCTTTACTATCTCCCAGAGTTTGTGCAAATTCATGTTCATTGAGTCAATGATGCCATCCAATCATCTCATCCTCTGTTGCCCCCTTTTCCTCCTACCCTCAATCTTCCCCAGCATCAGCCGAGCACTGGGTCTTTCCCAGTGAGCTGGCTCTTCGCATCAGATGGCCAAAGTATTGAAGCATCAGCATCAGTCCTTCCAGTGAATATTCAGGGTGGACTTTCTTTAGGACTGGCTACCCCATTAAGTCACAGAAAATATGTGTGTGGTAGTGATCTTCTTAACATCTCCATTTTACAGATAAGAAAAATGAGGCGCAATGCACTTAATAACTTGGCAGAGTTAGCATTTGAGACTCCCTCCTCATAAGCTAATTGACAGAAAGGAACTAGCAACTGTTGAGGAAATCTTGATCTGGGGAGTTGAAGGTGGTTGTTAATTAAAAACAAACACCACCACCACAAAATCAACTTTTTTCCAGGTTTATAGAGAGATACTTAAAAGAAAGCAGTCCTGTAGTTCCCCAGAGGCAACCACTCATCAGTTTCTTGTATTTCTTTTCTTGGGAATTAAAGATTGTTTGAACCAAAGCCATGCCCAAGGTATTGGTCTGAGAAGAAAAAAGGAAGCAAAAGGAGAGATGAGATAAATACTTTCCATGAGAAAGGCAATAGGTGCTGGGCAGTTGGTGGGAGATAACATTCCCTCTTCTGTTCTGTGATGTATCTTCCCCACACAAATGTGTTACTTATTTAAAAGTCTGTTTTTTTTAAATTTCCAGATAATAAGAGTAAATTCCAAAATAATTAGATTGATTACTAGAACACTGATTTTTTTTTCCTTTTACTTTGGATTTCTATAACTAGTGTATCAAGATATAATCTATGGGGGGAAATATAGGGGTGAGGGAGTGGAAGTTACAAATTATTGGGCATAAGATAGGCTACAGGGATGTAGTTTACAACATGGGAAAAGAGCTGATATTTTGTAATAACTGTAAATGGAATGTAACCTTTAAAACTGTAAAAGAAAGATCTGTATACCATGAAGTTCACTCATTTAGATGGAATAATTCAATGGTTCTTATATTTTACAGTTGGTTTGTTCAAATCTGGATCTAAACAAGGGTGACACGTTGCATTCAACTATTACGTCTCTTAAATCCCACTCCTTTCTTCTTTCTCTTTGAACATCTTTTGGTGGTAAATTTTTATTATAAATGGAACAGACATTGGAAGCCACACACAAAAGACTAGCTTAGTGAATCATGATCAAGCAAACTTTTGACATCAGAGAATGCCTTCAAACCACTTATGTCACCAGATTGCTTGTTAAGCTTTAATTGTCATGGAGAATTACAATGCTTTCTCCCTCTCCTCCAATTTCTTGATTAATTTTTCTAGGGATTCAAAAAAGTGTATGAAATTTCCGAGAAATACTCATGGAAATACCACTGTCCAGTGGGTTTTTGAATGAAGCCCAGGCACAGGGTTGCCAGCTAAAATACAGGATGCTTGTTTAACCCAAATTTCAGATAGACAGCAATCTTCTAGCACAACTATGTCCCAAATCATCCATGGGGTATACTACAAAAGTATTCATTATATATTTGAAATTCAAACTCACCTGGGTGTCTTGGGGTTTATTTGCTTAATCTGGCAACCCTGCTGCTGCAGCTGCTGCTGCTAAGTCGCTTCAGTCGTGTCCAACTCTGTGCAGCCGCATAGACAGCAGCCCACCAGGATCCCCCGTCACTGGGATTCTCCAGGCAAGAACACTGGAGTGGGTTGCCATTTCCTTCTCCAATGCATGAAAGTGAAAAGTGAAAAGTGAAAGTGAAGTCGCTCAGTCGTGTCCGACTCTTAGCGACCCCATGGACTGCGGCCCGTCAGGGTCCTCCGTCCATGGGATTTTTCAGGCAAGATTACTGGAGTGGGGTGCCATTGCCTTCTCCGCTGGCAGCCCTACCAGGCAGCTAATCAGGCTAGGATCCTGGGACATAGAAAAAACACACCTAGGCAGCTGGTTTCTCAATGAGCTGCAGAATCGATAGCCCTGGTGTTGGTACTGTCTTTAAGACTTGGATTCACCCTTACTCAGTTGACTACCTAATTACATTACCCATGTCCTGTCTCCATTTAAAACTGGATATTTTCTCTGAATGCCAGCTTAACTTGTTTGGGCCCCTGAGTAACACCTCTTTCTATTTTTTTCTTTTTAAAAATATAAACATTTTTTACAGAATAGTTTTAGATTTATAGACAAATTACAAAGACAGTACAGAGAGTTCTCATATATCCCATACCCAAATCCCCTATTGTTAACACCTTACCTTCATGCCGTACATTTGTCACAATTAATAAATCAATATTGATAAGTTACTATTAACTGGAGTTCATACTTTATTCAAGTGTTTTTAGTTTTTAACCTAAGGTCATATTTCTGCTCCAGAAGCTCATCCAGAAATACCGTATTTCATCCAGAAATACCGATGTCATCCAGAAATACCATATAGGCGTCCCTTGGCAGTGGCAGTTTCTCAGATTTTCCTTGTTTTTGAGGACCTTAACAGTTTTGAGGAGTACTAGACAGGTATTTTAGAGAAGGTCACTGAACTCAAGGTCGTCTAAAGTTTTTCTCATAATTAGACTGTGGGTTACGGGTTTCAGGAGGAGGGCCATGTGCGTGGGTTTTTCTCATCACATCGCACCATGGGTGCATAGCGTCGCCATGCTTCTCACTGTGCTGCGGCCTTCATCACCTGGCTGGGCAGTATGTGTTCGGTTTCTCCACTGTAAGGGTGCTCGTCCCCCCTTTTCATACTGTGCTCTTTGGAAGGAAGTCACTGTGCGTAGCCCACACTTAAAAAGTGTACCTTACACTCTACCTCCTGGAGGTCAGAGCATCTGTGTAAATTATTCAGAATTTGCTTGCTTGAGAGAATCTCTTGTCCATGCTCCTTATTTATTTAATCATTTATTTCTATCAATATGAACTCTCATGAGTTTTAATTTTTTTTTACGTAAGGTTGTAACCCAATACTTAATTTTGGTGCTCAAATTATTCCAGCTTTGGCCATGGGTGCTCTCAGTTGGCTCCTGTGTCCTGTTGACATCCCGCTTTGTGGTTTTTCATTGGAGTGCTTCATTACTTCCTGCATTATAAGATGCTCTGGGCTCATCTTGCGTATTTCTTGTTCCTATCCTTGAATCAGCCATCTCTCTAAGGAGCCCTATCTCCTTGTATTGGAGAATGGTATTAAACATCTAGATCCGAGAGCTCTAAATGCTTATTGCTTCTGAGGTGTCCTTGCTTCTCAGCCCTCTCAGTGGACAGTGCAAAGAAAAATATCTGCATACTAACTTGTGTATTTGCATGTGACAGTAAATATTTCTATACGGAACCATCTGAGTGTATATTAAGCTAAACATGCATTTATACTGAGGTTTTCAAGGCGAATGCATCGCCACATGGGTCACTCCAGCCTTCTCTGCTGATCTGTACTCTCCCACTCCAACAATGAGAGCCTTGACTTTCACCATGGCCATCAATTTACTTCATTGTTCAGTTCAGATTGACACATTGTGGGGTGTCTTTGTTATGACCAGTGATTCTACTCATGGAAATTTATCCTATTGAGATATTCCCCCAAGAAGATAAAGATGCATATGAGAGGAAGTTCATTGGTAGACTGACTCTTTGCCAAAATTTGGTTCCCCTTCTTTTGTGGGAGGATTACACTTCTCTGTCATTTGAACTCAGGCAAGACCAGGTGACTTGTTTGAGTCAAAAATGTGAACAGGTTACACATGTCACTTTCTGGTAGAAGGTTTAAGCCTTTGTGTGTTTTGTCACCCTCTCTTTCCTTTGTGCTACATCGTTCTGCTAATTGCTGCTGCTGCTAAGTCGCTTCGGTCGTGTCTGACTCTGTGCAACCCCATAGACGGCAGCCCACCAGGATCCCCTTCCCTGGGATTCTCCAGGCAAGAACACTGGAGTGGGTTGCCATTTCCTTCTCCAATGCATAAAAGTGAAAAGTGAAAGTGAAGTCACTCAGTCGTCTCTGACTCTTAGCAACCCCATGGACTGCAGCCTACCAGGCTCCTCCGCCCATGGGATTTTCCAGGCAAGAGTACTGGAGTGGGTTGCCATTGCCTTCTCCGTCTGCTAATTGCAGATAATGGCAACTCCAGCAGCCTGGTTCTGGAAGTGAGGATGACAGAGAGCAGAGCCCCAGCTGACGAAGGATGGAAATGTATCATGTTGGTGTTGTTCAGTTGCTAAGTTGTGTCTAACTCTTTGTGATCCCATGGACTGTGGCACACCAGGCTTCCCTGTCCTTCACTATCTCCCGGAGTTTTGTCAAACTCATGTCCACTGAGTTTCAGTGATGCCATCCAACCATCTCATCCTCTGTCGTCCCCTTCTCCTCCTGCCCTCAATCTTTCCCAGCATCAGGGTCTTTTCTAATGAGTCAGCTCTTTGCATCAGGGGGCCAAACTATTGGAGCTTCAGCTTCAGCAACAGTCCTTCCAATGAACAGTCCTTCCAATGTTCCAATCAAAGGAACAGTCCTTCCTTTGATTTCCTTTAGGATTGACTGGTTTGATCTCCTTGCAGTCCAAGGGACTTTCAAGAGTCTTCTCCAGCACCACAGTTTGAAAGTATGAAGTCCTTGTGCTCAGCCTTCTTTATGGTCCAGCTCTTACATCCATACATGACTACTGTAAAAACCATAGCTTTGACTATACGGCTTTTTGTTGGCAAAATGATGTCTCTGCTTTTTAATATGCTGTCTAGGTTTGTCATAGCTTTTCTTCCAAGGAGCAAGTGTCTTTTAATTTCATGGCTGCAGTTGCCACCTGCAGTGATTTTGGAGCCCAAGAAAATAAAGTCTCCTACTGTTTCCATTTCCCCCCCATCTACTAGCCATGAAGTGATGGGACCAGATGCAGGAAATAAAACTTTCTCAGCTACTGAGGCTTGAAATGTTCATTATAGTTTACCTAAACTAGCCCTTCAGAGAAGGCAATGGCACCCCACACCAGTACTCTTGCCTGGAAAATCCCATGGATGGAGGAGCCTGGTGGGCTGCAGTCCATGGCGTCGCTAAGAGTCAGACACGACTGAGCGACTTCACTTTCACTTTTCACTTTCATGTCTTGGAGAAGGAAATGGCAACCCACTTCAGTGTTCTTGCCTGGAGAATCCCAGGGATGGGAGAGCCTGGTGGGCTGCCGTCTATGGGGTCACACAGAGTTGGACACGACTGAAGTGACTTAGCATTAGCAGTAAACTAGCCCATCCTGACTGAGTTTGTAACACTGAAACTGGAAGTAATGCAAATATCTATCAATAAGAGTCTAAGTTAATACATTATGGTGCACTTCAAAGATAGTCTATTAGTGCAGCCCTTGTCAAAAAAAGAGAAAAGGCTATTACTAAGGTGGAAAATGTCCATATTGTTAAGTGAAAAAAATATGTATAACAGTTTATTCAGTATGATCACATTGTTGTCAAAGAAATAATTTATAGTCATATGTTACTATGTGTGTAGGGAAAAAACTGCTGGAGGAATATATTCCAAACTGTCAGCAGCAGCTCTCTGTACATTTTAGATTTCTGTATTGTTTGAATTTTTACAAGTCCTGAATCTAGATTCCCTCTGCTCTGGGCTGGATCTGTTTCATCTGTCATTTGGCAGCTACTAGATTATGCAAATTGGCTTTCCTCTTGGATGGATTTGACAGTCTACCAGGTTAAGCCTGGAGGCAAACACGAGGACTTGTTGTTAAGTGCGGACAGGCTAATAAGTAAGGCAATTTGAGCATCATTCCTGGAATTTTTTCCAAGCCCATCAAAAGCACAGAATGTAATTAGTACTTATCTTAATTCTCAGCGTAAACAATGGTGATTATAAGCTGATGAAGACTTAGATGGTTTCTGCACCTCCATTTGTCACTTATGATTCTTGGCTAATTATTTTCACGGAGTAGTTTTAATAAGGAGACAGGATGGGGGTGAGGGACTGGTCTTATTCATCTTTAAATCCTCAGTATCTGGCTCTGGGTTGACCCAAAGTAGGTATTCAATTCATGTGGCTCAGAAAATATCTGTTTTCAATAATATTGTTATTTTTAAAATATTTATTTTATTAAAAATCATCATACATTAAAATTTACTTTTTGGTGTGCAGATCTATGAATTTTAACCCATGCATAGATTTCTGTAACATCATCACAATCAAAATACAGAACTGTTTCATCACCTCAAAAACCCCACTGTGTTTTTTTGTTATAATTACATACTTTCCCACCCAACTCTTGGTAAACACTGACATGCTCTAGGTCAGATACAGATTTATCGTCTCAAAAATGTCATATAGGTATGTTTGTCTATATGGAGACCTGGGTTCAACCCTTGGGTTGGGAAGATCCCCTGGAGAAGGAAATAGCTATCCACTCCAGTATTCTTGCCTGGAGAATTCCATGGACAGAGAAGCCTGGCAGGCTACAGTCTGTGGGGTCACAAAGAGTCAGACACGACTGAGCGATTTTCACTCGCACTTTATAGATGATCATTGGAGACTGGCCTCTGTCACTCAGTTTTTTGTTACTGAATAGTATTTATTGGATGGTCTCACCGACTCTATGGACACGAGTCTGAGCAAGCTCCAGGAGTTGGTGATGGACAGGGAAGCCTGGTGTACTTCAGTCCATGGGGTTGCAAAGAGTCAGCATGACTGAGTGACTGAACTGACTGATTCTTCAATAACATTGTATTTTGAGCACCAACTATGTGCCAGGTGCTGTAGGTATTGGGGACAGAAACCAAAGGCGGGGCTGATATGGATCCTATAGGTTTAGAGCTTAGAGACGGGGCAGATATGGATCCTATGGGTTTAGAGCTTAGAGACATCCACAGTGGATTCACAGAATCTCATAGCCGTAAGGGGGCTCAGAGATGATGGAATTGCTAGATACTCAAAGTGTGATCTATGCTCCAGGAACACCAACCCTCCCTGAGAACTTGTTAAAAATTACAGACCCTCAGGCCCCTCTCCAGAACAACTGAGTCACAGTCTGTACAGTAACAAGATTCCCAGGTGACTCCTCTGCATCATTCACAGAGTGCAGACATTCCTACATCCCTTTACATGAATATCCTGTCACCAGCTTTTAGTGCTCGGCAGTAAAAGTTCAGTTTATGCTTCAGCAGTCAGCCCCTTCCATGATGAGCAGATCCAATTATTTGCAGTTTTTCTTAGTCTAAATGGAAATTTGCTTTTGTGTAAATTCCACACTGTCATCCGACTTCTGACTTTTGGGTCAATCCAAAACACACATACTCTTCTTTCATCTAATATCTCTTTAGTTATTTACAGACTTCATGTTATTTTCTCCAGATGAGGCACCTCCAGATGCTGTGATCATTCTTTATATTCATTTATTCATCACTTAAGATATTTTTATTGGTACCTACTACGTGCAGTTAACAGATCTGACTTACTTCAGAAAATTTTTTAGAGTTAAAGTGGGTTATCTGGCTGTTAAAGTGCTGAGTATTTCTGATAAGATATAAATGAAGAAAAGTTTTTTTTTTTTTTTTTGCAGAATGCTGAAAACTTTATTCTTTTTTTTTTTCCCCCCCATTGGTGTTTTTTTTTTTTTATTCTTAAATTTTATTTTATTTTTAAACTTTACATAACTGTATTAGATTTGCCAAATATCAAAATGAATCCGCCACAGGTATACATGTGTTCCCCATCCTGAACCCTCCTCCCTCCTCCCTCCCCATTCCATCCCTCTGGGTCGTCCCAGTGCACCAGCCCCAAGCCTCCAGTATCATGCATCGAACCTGGACTGGCAACTCATTTCATACATGATATTTTACAAGTTTCAATGCCATTCTCCCAAATCTTCCCACCCTCTCCCTCTCCCACAGAGTCCATAAGACTGTTCTATACATCAGTGTCTCTTTTGCTGTCTCGTACACAGGGTTATTGTTACCATCTTTCTAAATTCCATATATATGCGTTAGTATACTGTATTGGTGTTTTTCTTTCTGGCTTACTTCACTCTGTATAATAGGCTCCAGTTTCATCCACCTCATTAGAACTGATTCAAATGTATTCTTTTTAATGGCTGAGTAATACTCCATTGTGTATATGTACCACAGCTTTCTTATCCATTCATCTGCTGATGGACATCTAGGTTGCTTCCATGTCCTGGCTATTATAAACAGTGCTGCGATGAACATTGGGGTACTCATGTCTCTTTCCCTTCTGGTTTTCTCAGTGTGTATGCCCAGCAGTGGGATTGCTGGATCATAAGGCATGTCTATTTCCAGTTTTTTAAGGAATCTCCACACTGTTCTCCATAGTGGCTGTACTAGCTTGCATTCCCACCAACAGTGTAAAAGGGTTCCCTTTTCTCCACACCCTCTCCAGCATTTATTACTTGTAGACTTTTGGATCGCAGCCATTCTGACTGGTGTGAAATGGTACCTCATAGTGGTTTTGATTTGCATTTCTCTGATAATGAGTGATGTTGAGCATCTTTTCATGTGTTTGTTAGCCATCTGTATGTCTTCTTTGGAGAAATGTCTATTTAGTTCTTTGGCCCATTTTTTGATTGGGTCATTTATTTTTCTGGAGTTGAGCTGTAGGAGTTGCTTGTATATTCTCAAGATTAGTTTTAAAGGAAGTATTTAATATGGATAGCTAGAACTGGAAGAACAAGCCCAGGTGCTACTTAGGTAGGTAACCACAATATACCGTTTAAAGAAAGCTTGTTCACTGCTATTCAGCTCTGTTACCGTATAATCCTCTGATTTTTCAAGACAAATCAGAAATGTGGATTTTGATATGAATTTTCTGATTTTTAGATGTGTGCAATTATACCATCAGGGTTACCAACTGCTAACTGAATCTTCTAAGGATGGATTAGCAGAAAAAGGGTTTATGGAAAAGGTTTATTAGGTGGCTCAGAAAATTAGCTGCACGGTGGGGAACTGAACTCAGAAGATGGGCAACATCCACAAGAGGTCCAGCAGCTAAGAACTCGGCCAGGTCATGTCAAGAGAGCAGGCTGGTAAAAAGCTAACATCGGCACCACTGCCACAGGACATTGAGAAATGCCCCCCTAATCAATCCCATCGCCTTTGGCATCTTCCAATTGCTGCTATGTTCAGAACACTGGGTGTGAACTTCAACTGGCACAACGTAGTTTGCATGTTCCACCAACCCTGGCTTTCAGGGAACTGAGAGAGAATATTTGCCCTTCTCTAATACTTTGAAAAGGGGGTACGGAGTTATTTAGGGGCTTTCCTGGTAGCTCAGCTGGTAAGAAATCCGCCTTCAATGCAGGAGACCCTGATTTGATTTCTGGATTGGGAAATAACCCTGGAGAACGGATAGGCTACCCACTCCAGTATTCTTGGGTTTCCCTGGTGGCTCAGACGCTGAAGAATCCACCTGCAACATGGGAGACCTGGGTTCAATCCTTGGGTTGGGAAAATCCCCTGGAGGAGGGCATGGTAACCCACTCCAGTATTCTTGCCTGGAGAATCCCCATGGACAGAAGAACCTGGAGGGGTACAATCCATGGTGTCGCAGAGTTGGACACGACTGAGTGATTAAGCACAGCACAGCACAAGGACTTATTTAGGAAGTTTAAATAGAAAGAGTTGAGCACAGAAACTGTATTAGGAATGCTTTTGGCTGCAAGTTGCTATAAATAGCTTAAAACACAAGCACACAAGAAACTAGAGACCGGGAGTGTTTATACTGATCTGACTCAGTATTTCCCCAGTGTAATCAAGGACCGGGCTCTTTCTCTTACTCACACATCGTTCAGATACTGACTTTTTTTTTTTTAGACCTTTTTTTTTCTACTGGGGTATAGCTGATTAACAATGTTGTGATAGTTCCGGTGAACAGCCAAGAGACTCAGTCATTCATATACATGTATCCATTCTCCCCCAAATTCTCCTCCCATCCAGGCTGCCACATAACACTGAAGGTCTTTGTTGGTTATCCATTTTAAATATAGCAGTGTGTACATGTCCATCTCAAACTCTCTAACTACCCCTTCCCCTTTTCCTTCCTCCCAGCAACCATAAATTCATTGTCTAAGTCTGTCTCTATTTTGTAAGTTCATTTGTATCATTTCTTTTTAGATTCCACAAATGAGGGATGTCATATCATATTTCTCCTTCTCTGACTTCACTCAGTATGACAATCTCTAGATACATCCATATTGCTGCAAATGGCATTATTTTATTCTTTTTCATGGTTGAGTTATAGTCCATTGTATGTGTACACACAACATCTTCTTTATCCATTCTTCTGTTGATGGACATTCAGGCTTCTTCCATGTCTTGGTTACTGTAAACAGTGCTGCAATGAACACAGAGGTGCATGGATACTTTTGGATCATGTTTTTTTGCAGGTATATGCCCAGGAGTGGGATTGCAGGGTCCTATGTTAACTCTATTTTTACTTTTTTAAGAAACCTCCATACTGTTCTCCATAGCAGCTGTATCAATTTACACTCCCATCAACAGTGTAGGAGGGTTCCCTTCTCTCTATACCCTCTCCAGCATTTAGTGTTTGTGGATTTTTGGATGATAGCCATTTTGATTGGTGTGAGGTGATAGCTCATTGTAGTTTTGATTTACATCTCTCTAATAATTAGTGATGCTGAACATCTTTTCATGTGCCTCTTGGCCATCTGTATGTCTTTTTGGAGAAATGTCTATTTAGGTCTTCTGCCCACTTTTTGATTGGGTTGTTTGTTTTGATGCTGTTAAGCATCATGAGCTGTTTGTAGATTTTGGAGACTAAGCCCTTCTTGGTTACATCATTTGCAAATATTTTCTCTCAGTCTGTGAGTTGTCTTTTCATTTTGTTTATTGTTTCTTTTGCTTGCAAAAACTTTAAGTAGATCCCATTTGTTTATTTTTGGTTTTGTTTCCATTATTTTGGGAGATAGATCAAAAAAGATATTGTGATTTATGTCAGAGAGTGTTCTGTCTGTTTTCCTCTAGGAGTTTTATAGTGTCTGGTCTCATATTTAGGTCTTTAATCCATTTTGAGATTATTTTTGTATATGGTATTAAGGAATGATCTAATTTCCTATTTTTTACATGTATCTGTCCAGTTTTTCCAGCATCATTGTTGAAGAGACAGACTGTCTTTCCAACATTGTGTAGTCTTGCCTCCTTTGTCATAGATTAATTAACCATAGATGTATGGGTTTATTTCTGGGTTTTCTATTCTGTTCCATTGATCTATATTTCTATTTTTGTGCCAGTACTGTTTTGATGACTGTAGCTTTGTAGAATAGCCTGAATGAAGCCAGGAAGCCTGATTCCTCCAGGTCCATTTTTCTTTCTCAAGATTGCTTTGGCTATTTGGGGTCTTTTGTGTTTCTATACAAATTTTGAGAGTTTCTTGGTTTAGTTATGTGAAAAATGCCATTGGTAATTTGACAGGGATTGCATTGAATCTGTAGATTACCTGGGTAGTATACTAATTTTCACAATGTTGATTCTTCCAATCCAAGATATGGTATATCTCGCCATCTATTTGTGCCTTCCTCGTTTTCTTTTCTCAGTATCTTATAGTTTTCAGAGCACAGATACTTTGTCTCCTTAGGTAGATTTATTTCCAGGTATTTTATATTTTTTGATGTAATAATTAATGAAATCATTTCTTTAATTTCTCTTTCTGATCTTTCATTGTTAGTGTATAGAAATGCAACAGATTTCTGTGTGTTAATGTTGTAACCTACAACTTCATCAAATTCTTTGATGAGTTTCTAGTAATTTTCTGGTAGCATCTTTAGGATATTCTATGTATAGTATGGCATCTGCAAACAGTGACAGTTTAATTTCCTCTTTTTCAATTTGGATTCCCTTTGCTTCTTTTTCTTCTCTGATTGCCATAGGTGGGACGTCCAAAACTATTTGAATAAAAGTGGTGGGAGTGGACATCTTTGTCGTGTTCCTGATCTTAGTGGAAATGCTTTCAGCTTTTCAATACTGAGTGTAATGTTGGCTGTCGGTTTGTCATATGTGGCTTTTATTATGTTGAATGTGTTCCCTTTGTGTAGATGCTGGCTTTTTTCACACTGAGTCCTGTTGTCTCATGATCATTAAACGGCTACCACACTGCCACCACCATGTCTGCATCCCAGCTGTAAAGAAGGGGATGGGATGGCAACCTTCAGTGCTCTTCATGAGGGTCAAAGAAGCCCAGCAGGTCTTGACTTATAATTACTGGGCCGAAGTTTGGTCACACGACCACATTTAGCTTCAAGGTGGGCTAGGACAGTGAGTATCTCACTTTCTTTTTCTTCAAACTTTTTTCTTATTTTTGATAACTTTAGTTTGAAATAATTTCAAACACAGCACACTTGCACGAATAATATAAAGAACATCCATACACCCTTCACCCACATTCTCCAATTAACTTTTTGCCACATTTGCTTTATAATTCTCTATTTTTCTGAATTATATAAAAATAAAGTGCAAACAGACTGCTCTTTATCTCTACATATTTCAGAGTATATTTCACAAGTTTATTCTTATATAAAACCACAGTAGAATAACCCAAATCAGGAAATGACAAAAGTACCTGGATTTTTTCAATCTCTATAGTGGATATGGGCAGAGAGAAAGGGACTGGGAATAGCCGTTAGGGTTCCAACCATAGCAACTAATTTTTTAAAAGTTTTCACTGGGACGCCCCTGGTGGTGCAGTGGTTAGGACTTGGTGATTTCACTGCCACGGGCCTGGGTTCAATCCCTGGTTGGGGGAACTAAGATCCCCACAAGCCGTGCAGCACAGTCCAAAAAGGTTTCCACTATACAAAAGAAGGAGATCCAACCAGTCAATCCTAAAGGAAATCAGTCCTGAATATTCATTGGAAGGACTGACGCTGAAGCTGAAGCTCCAATACTTTGGCCACCTGATGCAAAGAACTGACTCATTGGAAAAGACCCTGATGCTGGGAAAGATTGAAGGCGGGAGACGAAGGAGATGACAGAGAATGAAATGGTTGGATTGCATCACCAGCTCGATGGACATGAGTTTGAGTACACACTGGGAGTTGGTGATGGACAGGGAAGCCTGGTGTGCTGCAGTCCATGGGGTCACAAAGAGTCAGACACGACTAAGTGAACTGAATTGAGATGATACAAAACAAACTGTGTCTATGAACTAAATCTAGCCAGTGTGAAAGTCACTAATTTGCTTTAACCTCTTTAAACTTCTTGCTGAACTATCTTTGTTTTGATTGGAATACTGAGAAAAGTTGCTCAGTATACATTTCTACTTTTCATGTTGATATCATTTACTCTCTGAATGGTGTTAGAATCCATTGGAGATAACAGATAAGTCTGGTTAAAGGGTATTATTCTGTCCAAATTTTATCAAAATAGGTAAAAAATGGACAGTTTCTTTTCCTTCAATTCACTTTTAATGTCAATTTCCTGAAAATGTCCCTGAATTATATAATTACATTGCTTTAATTCTCACAATTTATAATAAAATCAGAAGAAACAAGAGGGATATTGAGAGTTCTTCCTTTTCTGCCTGCAAAATTAAATTCAAGTTGTGCTGGAGAGATAGGAGGTAGGACACATGGACTAATATTTTTATATTATCCTTTTTAGTGAAATGGAAAATATAAAGTGTTATTTAAAAAGTGGATGAAACAAGGGCATGGCCTCTGGTCTGTTTAGGGGTGTGGGAAAAGTTATGTTTGACTTGCTGATGGGAGACTCAGGGATGGGTGAGTAGTGAAGGAGTGAGCCGGGCTGGCAGGGAATTTTCAGATGGGGAGAAGGACAAACATCTTGACCATGTGCAGCCTTTGCTCACCTAAAACTGCTCCCCTTCTTGCCATTGTTTTCATGGATACACCAGAGCTCTGGGTTAAGTGTTTAAGCATGGAACAGGAAAGAATGGAATGAATAGAATTGGTTTCTTCACTCTAACAGGGAGGCAGACCTTATTAGAAGTGGGGTCTCAGAGGTTTGGCGGACCTAAGCAGGATCTTTGCTCACAGGTGGGTAGGTACCACAACCAGGTTCCCAGAGTGGTGGCCAGAAAAAGGACATCGAGAATTGGCTTAATTTCCAAAATATACAAACAGCTCATATAACTCAACAGCCAAAGAACAAACAGCCCAATCAAAAAGTGGGCAGAAGATCTAAATACACATTTTTTTCCAAAGAAGAAATCCAGATGGCCAACAGGCATATGAAAAGATGCTCAACATCACTAATTCTTAGAGAAATGCAATCAAAACTGTAATAAGGTACCACCTCACACTGGTCAGGATGGCCATCATTAAAAAGTCTACAAATAAGAAAAGATAGAGAAGGTATAAAGTGCAAGTTGGGGCAGCCATGGAAAACAGTATGGTGGTTCCTCAGAAAACTAAAAGTAGAATTACATATGATCAGTAACCCCATTCCCGGGCATATAGTTACACAAAACTCCAATTTGGAAAGATATCAGATCAGATCAGTCGCTCAGTCGTTTCCGACTCTTTGCGACCCCATGAATCGCAGCATGCCAGGCCTCCCTGTCCATCACCAACTCACGGAGTTCACTCAGACTCACGTCCATCGAGTCAGTGATGCCATCCAGCCATCTCATCCTCTGTCATCCCCTTCTCCTCCTGCCCCCAATCCCTCCCAGCATCAGAGTCTTTTCCAATGAGTCAACTCTTCACATCAGGTGGCCAAAGTACTGCAGTTTCAGCTTTAGCATCATTCCTTCCAAAGAAATCCCAGGGCTGATCTCCTTCAGAATGGACTGGTTGGATCTCCTTGCGGTCCAACGGACTCTCAAGAGTCTTCTCCAACACCACAGTTCAAAAGCATCAATTCTTCGGTGCTCAGCCTTCTTCACAGTCCAACTCTCACATCCATACATGACCACAGGAAAAACCATAGCCTTGACTAGACGGACCTTTGTTGGCAAAGTAATGTCTCTGCTTTTGAATATGCTATCTAGGTTGGTCATAACTTTCCTTCCAAGGAGTAAGTGTCTTTTAATTTCATGGCTGCAGTCACCATCTGTAGTGATTTTGGAGCCCAGAAAAATTAAGTCTGACACTGTTTCCACTGTTTCCCCATCTATTTCCCATGAAGTGGTGGGACCAGATGCCATGATCTTTGTTTTCTGAATGTTGAGCTTTAAGCCAACTTTTTCACTCTCCACTTTCACTTTCATCAAGAGGCTTTTGAGTTCCTCTTCACTTTCTGCCATAAGGGTGGTGTCATCTGCATATCTGAGGTTATTGATATTTCTCCCGGCAATCTTGATTCCAGCTTGTGTTTCTTCCAGTCCAGCGTTTCTCATGATGTACTCTGCATATAAGTTAAATAAACAGGGTGACAATATACAGCCTTGATGGACTCCTTTTCCTATTTGGAACCAGTCTGTTGTTCCATGTCCAGTTCTAACTGTTGCTTCCTGACCTGCATACAGATTTCTCAAGAGGCAGATCAGGTGGTCTGGTATTTCCATCTCTTTCAGAATTTTCCACAGTTTATTGTGATCCACACAGTCAAAGGCTTTGGCATAGTCAATAAAGCAGAAATAGATGTTTTTCTGGAACTCTCTTGCTTTTTCTATGATCCAGCAGATGTTATATACACCCCTAAATTCATAGCAGCACTTTTCATGATAGCCAAGACATGCAGACAACCGAAATGTGCATCGGCAGATGAATGGATAAAGAAGATGTTACATCTGGAATGAAATACTACTCAGCCATAAAAAGAATGAAATAACACCATTTGGTGTAATACAGATGGACCCAGAGAATATCATACTAAGTGAAGTAAGTCAGAAAGAGAAAGACAAATGCTATATGATATCACTTATTTGTGAAATCCAGAATATGACACAAATGAACCTATCTACGAAATGGAAGCAGACCCACAGGCATAGAAAACAGACTTGTGGTTGCCACGGGGGAGATGGTTTGGGGACAGATAGAAAGAGAGGTTGGGGTTAGCAGATGTAAGCCATTACATACAGAATGGATAAACAGCACGGCCCTACTGAACAGCAGGGGGATGTATATTCAATATCCTATGATAAACCATAAATGGAGAAGAATATAAAAAAAGAATGTATAACTGAATCAGTTTTCTGTATAGCAGAAATTAACACATTGTAAGTCAACCCTCTTGATGAGGGTCAAGGAGGAGAGTGAAAGAGCCAGCTTCAGACTAACTATTAAAAAAACTAAGATCATGGCATCCATTATAGCATGGCAAATAGAGGGGGAAAAGATGGAAGTAGTGACAGATTTCCTCTTCTTGGACTCTAGGATCACTGCAGATGGTGACTGCAGCCATGAACTCAGAAGGTGATTGTTTCTTGGCAGGAAAGCAATGACAAACCTAGACAGTGTGTTGAAAAGCAGAGACATTACCCTGCCGACAAAGGTCTGTACAGTCAGGGCTATGGTCTTCCCAGTGGTCATATCTCAAAACTTTGAGAGCTGGACTGTAAAGAAGGCAGAACGCCAAAGAATTGATGCCTTTGAACTGTGATGCTGGAGGTGACTCCTGGGAATCCCTTGGACAGCAAGGAGATCAAACCAGTCAATCGTAAGGGAGATCAACACTGAATATTCACTGGAAGGACTGATGCTGAAGCTGAAGCTCAAGTATTTTGGTCATCTGATGCCAACAGATGACTCATTGAAAAAGTCCCTGATGCTGGGAAAGATTGAGGGCAGAAGGAGAAGAGGGCATCAGAGGATGAGATGGCTGGAAGGCATCACTGATGCAATGAACATGAACTTGTGCAAATTTCAGGAGATGGTGAGAGACAGGGAGGCCTGGTGTATTGCAGTCCATGGGGTCACAAAGAGTTGGACATGACTGGGTGACTGAACAACAACAAGTCAACTATACTTCAATAGAAAAAAAAAGAATCGGATTCAAGGAGTGACATGCAGCTGGAAAGAAGAAATATTAGTCTCAGAGTTGGAAGTCAAGAAGGTCCAGAATTTATTCTTTGTGAGTGAAAGGCAAGTTGAAGCAGATAGTACAGGACCAAGATCGTGTAGGATATGTGGGGGCCTAGGATATAAGTTGCAGGTTGTGAGGATGGTGGGGTGGGGTGAGGGTTGGAGTTTCTGCCTTTCAACACTATTCTAATCTGTGATGACATGGGTAAAAACTTCAAGGGGATTATTGGATGAGTTACTCTCTAAAAGAGTCAAGCTGAGTATAGGCATTTGGGACCAGATGATTTAAAAAGGAAAAAAAGAAATCTACTTTAGAAGTTAAAGAAGATGGGATTAGGGGCTCAGGTAGACCCCTGTCCTGGCTCTGCCATTTACTAGCTGTGTGACTATAGACAAGTTGCCTAACTTCTCTAAGTCCTCCTTTATAAAATGGGAATAGTAATAAAATATACCTCACTGTTTTCCAGTGAAAATTAGATGAACTCGGGCAAACCCCAGGAGATGGTGAGGGACAGGGAGGCTGACAAATACGAGACAACGCATGTAAAGTGCCTAGCAGATCCTGGGTTCGGAGGTCATCAATATATGGTGTTTTTTGTTTCTGGTGACTTTTGGTTGTTGTTCAGTCGCTCAGTCATATCGGACTCTTTGTGACCGCCTGGACTGCAGCGCACCAGGCTCCCCTTCCTTCACCATTTGCCAGTTTGCTCAAACTCATGTCCATTGAGTCAGTGATACCATCCAACCATCTCATCCTCTGTTGCCCCCTTTTCTTCCTGCCTTCAATCTTTCCCAGCATTAAGGTCTTTTCCAGTGAGTTGGCTCTTTGCATCAGGTGGCCAGAGTACTGGAGCTTCAGCTTCAGCATCAGTTCTTCCAATGAATATTCAGGGTTGATTTCCTTTTGGATTGACTGTTTGATCTCCTTGCAGTCCAAGGGACTCTCAAGAGTCTTCTCCAGCACCAGAGTTCAAAAGCATGAGTTCTTCAGCAGTCATCCTTCTTTATGATCCAACTCTCACATCCATACATGCTGCTACTGCTGCTGCTGCTGCTGCTAAGTTGCTTCAGTCATGTCTGACTCTGTGCAACCCCATAGACGGTAGCCCACCAGGCTCTCCCTCCCTGGGATTTTCCAGGCAAGAACACTGGAGTGGGCTGCCATTTCCTTCTCCAATGCATAAAAGTGAAAAGTGAAAGTGAAGTTGCTCAGTTGTGTCCGACTCTTAGCGACCCCATGGACTGCAGCTTACCAGGCTCCTCCGCCCATGGGATTTTCCAGGCAAGAGTACTGGAGTGGGGTGCCATTGCCTTCTCCTCATCCATACACGACTACTGGAAAAACCATAGCTTTGCAGATTATACCTTTGTCTGCAAAGTGATGTCTCAGGACATTATTTAATGTACTGCTGCTTCTTGGGGTTGATTGTGTGGCAAGAATAATACAAAGGATGGGAAATTGCCTCCAAAAGTTAAAAATGTACTTATGAATGGAAGAATTTTTTTATCAGTTAGGAATATATAGCTGAAAGATTTTGCTGGTTGAGTTGAAATTCAGAAAGGGTGTGGAGGCCACCCTAAGAAACAGACATCAATGCCCACAGAAGCTAAAATTTCATAAATGACCAGCTTGGAGCTGCCCAACAGTTTCATTCCTGGAAATTGTGTGGGATATCATTGCAGGTACTGTTGGCTCCTTATCTGATAGCTACTTTTCCTTTTTTATTCATCAGTCAAATTCTGGTTTTGTTGGCTATCCTGTGGCCATGACCTGTAAGGAATACAGTCCCTCTCCTCAACCTCACTGAATAGGGAGCGTGAGCCCTGAATATTTCAAGCCACTCATGGTAATTCTGCTTCCATGGCCAGCCACTGGTTCATAAATGGGCATGTGACATCATTCCAGCTAATGAAGGAAAGCATGGGGGCAGCAGGGCTCTGAGAAAGTTTTCTCATCTCATAAATAGACACAAGGCAGAACCATGTTTTTTTCTTGCTCTGGTCTTTGGATATTGCTTTGGGGGGATGTGACGTTTGGAGCTGTGTCAGTCATCTTGAAACCATGAAGATCAATGTTATATTTGACAATGTGGAATACAAAAAAGAACTTGGGTCTTTGATGATATTGTCGAGCCCCTGGGACCCCTCCCCTCTTGAGGCATCTTGTTATATGATTATTTTATGTATCTTGGATTCTGCAGCCTTGATAAACTCACTTATTAGTTCTAGCAGTTGTTTCATAGATTCTTTAGGCTTTTCTATGTAAATGATCATGTCATCTGCAAATAGAGACAGTTTTCCTTCTTACTTTATAATTTGTATGCTTTTATTTCTTTTTCTTGCAATGGCCAGGACTGCCAATACAATGTTGAATAAAAATAGTGAGAATAAGCATTCTTGCCTTGTATGTGATTTCATATTTTTATGTTAGATTATACACTTAACATTGTTTAGGTCAGTGGAAATGGGTTTTCTGCAAGCTTTAATGCTTCCAGATAAAAGCATTGTAGCTGACAGTGGTATTAAGGAGAAGTTTGATCCAGGAAGACTTGGTTATATACAGGTTAGAATTATCAGCGATGCAGTTAAAATATTATTAAGTCAAGCTACTTCTACTTGTAGTCATGTTGGGTTCCACATGAGAATATAGCTTCTTTGCTCGTGGGAGGCCCCTGCTGTTCTCAGAAATGCTGAGAACGAGAGTTTGAAGTGAGGTGGCCTGATGAGGCCTAACATTTATATCTCACGGAGAACCAGAAGTCTGGCTACATTCCCCACAGAATCAAGAAAGTATTTTTACTGCTGTGTATTTCTGAGACAGGCTCCCCCATCTCCTAGGAAAAGAGGCTGGAATTATGGAGCTGGCTGATGCCAATTATCCAAAGAGGATGTGATCCAGAAGCATGAGAAGGATCAATACAGCTCAGCTGGGATTTGGCCTTGTCCACGTGGAAGGAATAAATCCTGTGATTAGCTCCAAAAATAAAAACTGAACAAAATCTCAGACAATCACAGATACAGTTCTTTGCTGTCTATAAGCTTTAAAAAATTGAAACGATGCTAAGATTTGCCTGTGTGCACCTTAGAGTCCAGCTTTTGCACTGAAGGCTACCATCGGATTCAAAGCGGCTGCAGGCTATATGCGCTCCAGCAGGGCTGTGGGAATGTCAGGAGGGCCACGGGGTATGTTCAGTCCCCCCCTATTACTGCAGCGGTCTCCAACCTTTTTGGCACCAGGAACCAATGTCGTGGAAGACAATTATTCCACAGACCAGAGTCGGGGGGCTGGTTTCAGGCTGATTCAAGCACACTACATTTTTCGTGCACTTTATTTCTACTGTTGTTATATCAGCTCCACCTCAGACCATCAGGAATGAGATCCCAGAGGTTGGGGACCCCTGTTCTGCCACATGAGAGCTCCAGGTTTGCAGGCCACTAGTGCTTCCCTGAGCAGAAACCTTGCCAAAATGTAAGGCCAAGTAAGATGAACAGAGGGCACCTGGCTTTTGCCTGCAGTGGTCAACTTTCAGACCCCTGAGGTTTGGGGTCCTCGGCTCTAAAAGCCATGGGGCAGTTCTTAACCAGAGAGAAGGCACGTGGGACAGATTGCATTCTTCCAAAGTTGTTGTTTCAGTCATTTTACATAACTGGGCTTTAAATAAACTTGATTTCAAACTGGTGCCTGTCATATCTTTTCCAGTCTGATACTTTGGGGGAGGTGTGTTTAACTTTACAAATTTATGGTGCAATGTGAACCACAGAGAAGTCCCTTAAAAATGGACTCAAGTGGCTTCTAAAGGGCTACTCCTATGGCTGTGGAACACGGTTGCAACAATGCTTGGAGGGGGCTGTAAACAGTCATGCCTCTTGTGGCTGGCCCTGTATCTGAACAGGCCCTGGATCCTGGGCTGCCCTTACTTATGACCCCACTGTCAGTAAGGCATGTTCACAAGACCTCAGGCCAGGACAACTGCTCTCATAGCAGTGGGAACAGTTCCACTTGCTCAAATATCACTGTATGGTCAGCAGTATTCTTTGAATAAAATAATACTATAACGCAGAGAGTGGTGCTTCCTTTATAGCTCAGTCAGTAAAGAATCTACCTGCAATGCAGAAGACCCGAGTTCGATTCCTGGGTTGGGAAGATCCCCTGGAGAAGGAAATGGCAACCCATTCCAGTATTCTTGCCTGGAGAAACCCATGGACAGAGGAGCCTGGCAGGGTGCAGTTCATGGGGTCACAGTGTCAGACACAACTGAACTCAGCACAGCAAAATACACATAACATAAATTTTGCCATTTTATACTAAATGCCACTGAATCATATATAATACCCACTCTATTATTAATTGTTATGTTGTAATAAGACTTTGGTTAAAATGAATTCATTTGGCAGAATCTTAATATCCACCTGCCAAAGTCAAGTTCAAGGTTGAAATGGACATGCAGTCTCTCTGCTACCATGATTTTAAGTGATATTATGAGTATTTAGTTTGCACCAGTGTCCTAAACCTTTGTATATTTTAACTAATTAATATGTGGGTATTATTAGTATCCCCTCTTTACAGATGACGTTTTGGGGATTTACTAAAGAATGTGGAGGACTATACAGCTTAAACCCAAACGGGCTCTAAAGTCTGTGTACTTGACCAACAGGATAACTGCAACAATTACCGCTGTGTCACTTCTGCCGCTGTCATGAATTGAGGGCTGACAGTGTGCCTTTATCTACACAGTGTTTGTTTATTTTAGTCACTAATTTGTGTCCGACTCTTTGTGACCCTACCGGGCTCCTCTGTCCATGGGATTCTCCAGGCAAGAATACTGGAGGGGGTTGTCATTTCCTTCTCCAGGGGAATCTTCCTGACCCAGGGATTGAACCTGTGACTCCTGCATTGCAGGAGGATACTTTATCACAGAGCCGCCTGGGAAGCTCAGGTGAGGGGGCATTTATATCTACATTATGTTTACCTATCTGTCTATTCTGAACAGTCAAACAGTCAGCAAGGTACTCATCATTACTGTCCTTTTTCAGGCAAGGAAACTGAAGTTTAGGGAGGTAAGTGCTTAAGGCCAGAGGCAGTGGGAAAGCAAGGGTCTGAACTTGTTCCCCTGCTCCGCCTCCTCACCCCATACTGCCTCTGTTGATGGAATTAACTAGTGGAAAGTAGCACCTTGAGCCCTGCAGGGGGAGCAGGAAGATGGCTGGTCCTGCTTTGAAACCCAGCATCACTACCCACTTGGGGACCAGTTCAAAACCAGTTCCAGAAAGAGGAAGATGTTGACAGTCACTGACCTTTTCTTCTTGGACTGATTTATTCATTTATTTTTCTTAGGGAAAAAGGATCTTTAAATCAGAGGTGTCTTTTTTGGGAAACCTTTCCATTTTAACCAGTTTTCTTTCCTAGAGAACTTGCCCCTAAAATCTGTATCCCATTTGTGATGCAGAGAGCGTGAAAGCAAATGAGGAAGAAAAAGAGCTGCCACTAAGAATGGATTCGCTCTTCAGGCAGTTGCTCAGTCCCTCTTGACTCACCAGAGAGATACATTTTAGCTGTCATCTCTATTTAGGAAACTGCTGTGATTCTGAAGCCTCTTTAACCCTAGTCACAGTCTGAAATAGAAAGTCTTTTTGTTGGGTAGTTCTTAAAGGCTTTGGGAAATACCAGGGTGGCTTTTTTTCTCAGCTTACTCTTTTTCCTTCTATAGGTGCTATCGTCAGGGTTGGACCCAGACACATGGACACCTGCTCAGGCTAATGATATTGAGGCAGGTGGTCAGGATTAAAAATCTGGCTTCATCACCTACCAGGTTTGTGGCTTTGAGCAAGTGACCACAGCGCCATGCCTCAGTTTCCTCATGTGTAAAATGCTATAATTAATAATGCCTACCTCGTAAAGTTGTAATGAAGATTAAATCATCTGTCAGTATAGTAAGAACCCTGTAAATCAGTGTAAAAAAAAAATGACAATTTTCTCTACCTGCTTAGATTTCTAGGGATATCTTAGCACCATCCCTGCGGTTTGGCACGGAATGTCCCATCTCTTAATCCAGTTCAGGCTAACGCTTTTCAGTCCCAGCCACTTTGCTAATCAGGATTTTATCACATCTCAGTCTGGGCTCTCCCAGACCAGGCAGGGAGCCCCTGGGTCCTGCCAGCCTGCTGTCACCGTCTGCGTGGCTCTTAGCTGGGGAGACAGAAACCAAATCCTCCCAAAGATGCTGGGAAATTAGTTTAGCATCGTCTGCCAGTGTGCAGTGACTCAGAGACTGCCAGCCCAGGGGGGGCTCATGGGCTCTGGGGTTGGAACAAGATTGATGTTGTCATGAATGCAAAACAGAGCAAGAGAGCTGTGGGCCTGGGAGGCAGGGAGAGAGAGGGAGAGGCAGGGCCTTCTGCTGCCTCTTGCTCCCCTTTTAGGTGAGCAGAGATTTCAGGCAGTGGAAGGGAGGTACGGAGCAGGGGAAAGCTAGCAGCTGGTTGAGCTGATGTGACGTGGGCATCCTGATCAGGTCACTTACTGTGTAACCGTGGGCAAACAGCTGAAGCTCTCTGAGCCTCCCTTTCCTTGTCAGTCAAATGGATATACTAGCAACTGGGCTTGCTGGAAGGATGACTGCAATGATGCACATAATGCGCTTAGCTTAGCACGGCACCTGGAACACTGTGTGTGCTCAGTAATTGGGAGCAATTGATAAGATCTGGCTTTACAAGCTCCCTAGCCCTTTTTCTAGTTAAACTTCCTCATCCCTTCACATCCTTCCAAACTACTCTCTGAAAGCAAATATTCACCAAAAGATGGAGGGAGGAAAGGCCTGAGGAGAGGTGGGGTGTGTGTGTGTGTGTGTGTAAGTGTAAGAAAGAGAGAGGGGGAGAAACACACACAAAGAAAAGGACACACACAGACATGCACATGAGCATAGAGAGACACAAACACAGAGACACAGAGAGAAATAGGAGAGGCCCATATGGGGGCCTGAACCCTTGCTCTGCCCCTCACTTATTTGTGTGACCCCAGTCTCTTAACCACTTGGTGCCCCGTCTTGCTCAGGTATACACTGGGGACAGAAATAGCCCCTCCTTCACGGGACTGATGTGTGGATTAAATGAGTACAATAAAGCAGTTTGTAGAGGAGAAGGCAATGGCACCCCACTCCAGTACTCTTGCCTGGAAAATCCCATAGGCGGAGGAGCCTGGCAGGCTGCAGTCCATGGGGTCGCACAGAGTCGGACACGACTGAGCGACTTCACTTTCACTTTTCACCTTCATGCATTGGAGGAGGAGGTGGCAACCTACTCCAGTATTCTTGCCTGGAGAATCCCAGGGACGGGGGAGCCTGGTGGGCTGCTGTCTACGGGGTCACACAGAGTTGGACACGACTGAAGCGACTTAGCAGCAGCAGCGGCAGCAGAGAGACTGGTATATAGTAAAGTGAAAGGTGAAAGTGAAGTCACTCAGTCGTGTCCGACTCTTTGCGACCCCATGGACCGGAGCCTACGAGGCTCCTCCATCCATGGAATTTTCCAGGCAAGAGTACTGAAGTGGGTTGTCATTTCCTTCTCCAGGGGATCTTCTCCACCCAGGGATCGAACCCCCGTCTCCCGCACTGCAAACAGACGCTTTTACCGTCTGAGCCCCCAGGGAAGCTCCCGGTATATACTAAAGGCTCAATAAATTTGGCACTGGCGCCCCCTGGAGTACATTCCCGGTACAACCCCCTCCCCTTGAGTGTGGGTGTACCTTGTGAATACTTGGGCCATCACTGATTCAGTTCCATTGTAATGGCAAAGGTGAAAGGATTTTGTCAATGTATCAATAATTGAGGTCCCTAAATCTGTTGACTTTAGGTTAATCAAAAGGGATAGTATCCTGAGTGGGTCTGAATTAATTACAGGAACCCTTAGAATCTGGGTCTAGTGGTCAGAGACAGGTCAAGAAATTCAAGCCTCACTGTTGTTACCCAGTTGACCCTGAAGAAGCCAGCTGCCATGTGTGGAGACGGCCAGGTGTTAGAGAGCAGTGGGAGCCTTCAGGAGCTGAGGGCCTCAGACCTACAGCTACAAGCTCTGTCAACAACCAATAAAGCTTGGAAGAGGACCCGAGCCTCAGGTGGGACCTTGACTTCAGCCAGGTGAGACTCAGCCAGGTGTGGACTTCTGAACCACAGGAGCTGTGAGATAACACGTTTGTTTTGACTTAGGCCACGACAATTGTGGTCATTTGTCATGCAGCATTGAAAATTGGTACTCTGTTTTTTCAAACTGTGTTTAAAAATAACTGTGATAAAATATGTAATAATAATATAAATTTTAAGTTACATCAAAGATGGCAGGAAAATCATTATCTATGAACAAAAAACAAAGACAAATCAACATCTATTTTTTATCTCATGTTTCTGCAGGTCAGAGGAGTCAGGCAGGCTTGGCTGGATTCACTGCTTAGAGTCTCACAAGGTTGAAATTAAGGTGCCGGCTGGGCTGGGTTTTTTCTGGAGGCCCTGGTGAAGCACATTCAGGTGGGTGGGATAATCCAATGTCCTGTGTCTGTACCCTGGCCTCCTGCTGGCCATTAGCTGGGGCCATGCTCACTTCTGAGCACCCCTCCTTCTCTGAAGCCAGCAATGGGGCTCCAAATATTTCTTGCACTGGAAGAGAGTCTCTCTGATTTCTGCTACCAGCCAGAGAAAACTCTGCTTTCAAAGAGCTCATGTGATTAGATTAGGCCCACCTGGAAAATCTCCCTTTTTATGAACCCAGAGTACAGATTAGTAGCCTTAATTACATCTGCAAAAATCAATTTTGCCAAATAACTAATGTCAGCATCGATGTGCTGTCTCATCAAATTCACAGATCCCACCCACATTTAAAAGGTTGGTGGGAGATTATACAAGGGTGAGGATCCACTGAGGGTCGTCCTTAGAATCCTGTCTACCTCACTGAGCCTGTTCCTGTCCTTTTCAAGTCCTGGTTCTCCCATTTTTCATTCCTTCCTGTGAGATAGTCCGTATACTTTCCCTAAGTTTTTGCTTCTTTCAGGCAGCGATTGTTGGCCCCCAAACCTAACTAATCCATCTCCATTTGCCAAGATTTGCATGTACACACATGGTAAGTCCGAAGCAAGGCCTTGAGTCTTATGACCTCGGAACCCTCTATGTCCATTCATCTGGACTTAGATGTGTGTTTTGCAGAAAGTTTTCACTTTCGTCTCAGGTTCAAAGGATTTGTTAACAAAATAAGCCACTCATTCTATACAAATAAATAATACTAATATTTATTAGAGAATTATCTAGCTTATTTTCAATAGAAACAGTAGAGGATACATCACCAAGTCGGGTTTTGACCAACATCCAGACTCAAACGGCGCTGGGAAGTCCCATGACACAGCACATCTGGAGTCCCAGAAAAGGTCCCAGGCTGCGCGTCCATGGGTGAGACTTCAAAAATTGCAGTTCTGGGGTTCTCACTTATAATCCCAGGATGGAAACTGATACCATCATCAATCTGTCAGCAAATTGAAGCCCTGGTTTCATGGTAATGCTGTTTGTTTTGTCTTGTAAAACTTGGCATGCTGTTAAGCCTGGGGCTTGGTTGACCAGGGGCCCTGCAGGGGCTCAACAATTTCAAGATTTGCCCCCTATCTTCTTGCAGTTACAGCAGTCATGTTAGGGGAAGCACATTGATTGAAACTGCCCACCCTGGCCAGGCACCATAGTAACCATTTGCGTGAGTTTTTTTATGACAGGAGATCCTGATAAGAAATACGGAACTAATAAGCCAACACCAACCGGAAGAGATTGGGAAAGGTTGAAAGGAGACACCCGTTATCCGTCCACTTCCCAGAATCCCTCTCGCTAGCATCCATCTTGGCTGAGCAATGCGTGCGCCACCAGGAAAGACTCTGAATTAGAATGATTGGCCAAAGACCACCCGGAAACTAATCCCATCACCATAAAACCCGAGACTGCGAGCCACACAGCAGAGCAGTTCTCCTGGGTTCCCTTACCCTACTGCTCACCACCCGGGTGCCCTTTCCCAATAAAATCTCTTACTTTGTCAGCACACGTGTCTCCTCGGACAATTCATTTCCGAATGTTAGACAAGAGCCCAGTTTCGGGCCCTGGAAGGGGTCCGCCTTCCTACAGCAGTCACACTCAGGGCAGTGCCCAGGCAGGTTAGAAGCAAGGTCAGAGTCCTGCTCTGCTTTGTCTCTGAAGCCTAAAGAAGACTGTCCATTTAATTTCCTTAAGAATTGACGCTTTTGAACTGTGGTGCTGGAGAAGACTCTTGAGAGTCCCTTGGGCAGCAAGGAGATCAAACCAGTCAATCCTAAAGGAAATCAGCCCTGAATATTCATCAGAAAGACTGATGCTGAAGCTCCAATACCTTGGCCACCTGATGCGAAGAGCTGATTCATTGGATTAGACCCTGATGCTGGGAAAGGTTGAGGGTAAGAGAAGGGAGTGACAGAGGATGAGATGGTTGGATGGCATCACTGACTCAGTGGACATGAGTTTGAGTAAACTCCGGGAGATAGCGGAAGACAGAGAAGCCTGGTGTGCTACAGTTCATGGGGTCCCAAAGAGTCGGACACGACTGAGCGGCTGAACAGCAACCTCACAACGCGGTGACTCTCAGACTTGGCTGTCTCACCCTCAGAGGGAGGGGGCCCCTGGAAGGGGTGGAGGAGCTTCTGAACATTTATCTAGGACACCAAACACAGTGCTTGTGCCTCAGATTCAGTCGAGGGCAATTTAGGAATGGTTTGATGAAGAAGCAGGAATTTACTTCCCCAGGAGCTGGCCCCGAGGTGGCTTGTACACAAACTGAGAGGCTATGAGAATCCAGTGGAAGAAACTGGGACTGAATCCCATGCAAACTGGCACAGCCTCAGGCTCTGCTTCCCCAAGCAGCAGGTCTCTGCTGAGTGCCAGTTTCTTCCTTAGGTGTCTTATGTGCAAGAGTGTAATCTTGAAGCCCCATGGCAGCACTTCAAAGAAAGACACTTATACACATTTTTCAGATGGGGATCCTGAGGCACAAAGTGGCTTATTAAACTAGTTGGCTGTGTGAATTCCATCAAACAGATGGCACTGGAAGTTTGAGCAGCCTTTTCTTGCAATTTAGAGGGAGTGATGACCATTTCTGGGTTACACTAGAGCAGGTATCAGCCAACTTTCTCTGTCAAAGTCCAGATAAGCCACTAGTTTAGGCTTTGAGGGGAGGGTGGTCTCTGCCACAGTTACTCAAGTCTGCTGTCATGGTGGGGACACAGCCATAGACAACACGTAAACAAATGGGCATGGCCATGTACCAATAAAACTTTATTTACAAAACCAAGTGGTGGGCCAGATTTGGCCAGTGGCTCATAGTTTGCTTCTTGCATTGGATCATGAGACAGGGGATGGAGTCAGTGACATTTTAAAACCTTTTCAGTCCTAACATTCTCCTTTCTGAAATAATAGCAATCTTAATAGTGTTCTAATAAAACAACTTGTATTAACTGATGACTCAGAGCACAAGAAAATTCACTATAACTTGCACTTTGAGAGGAGGAAGAAGATTAAGGAAGAAGTGGAAGCTAGTCTGCAGACTCACAAAATGTCTACCCTTCCTGGGTTCTTTCTAGATTGCCTTTTAATGGTTCTCAACCTGGTTGCCCCTATAAATCCCCTGAGAAGTTGGGAAAAAAAAAAAAAAAAACACTGATGCCCGAAACTCACACTAAGGATTCTAGTTTACTTGGTCTGGGTGCAGCACTGGGATTTTATTACTTTTTTTTCTTGAAACATTGGGATTTCTCCAGTGATTCTAATGCACAAGCAGGGTGGAGAAATACTGGTTATAATGTTGCTTTTCAGTATGCCACAAAGCCAGTGGTTTCTCTTGTTTTGTCGAAAGTTTTTACTTTCGTCTCAGGTTCAAAGGATTTGTTAACAAAATAAGGCACTTATTCTATACAAATAAATAATACAAATATTTATTACAGAATTATCTGGCTTACTTTCAATATACTAACATTAAAAAAAAAAAAGAGAAAGCAGAGGATACATCACCAAATTGGGTTTTGACCAACATCCAGACTCAAACAACGCTGCGAAGTCCCTCGACACAACACATCTGGAGTCCCAACTGGGAAAAGGTCCCAAACGGTGTGTCCACTCTGTGGGTGAGACTTTAAAGATTGCAGTTAGGGGGTTCCTGATTATAATCCCAGGAGGCAAACTGATTTCATCATGAATCTGTGACCAAATTGCAAGCCTGGTTTCATGTTAATGCTGTTTGTTTTGTCTTGTAAAACTTAGAGTGTTGCTAAGCCTGGGGCTTGGTTGGCCAGGCCCCTCCAGGGTCTCAACAATCTCAAGATTCCTCCCCCGTCTTATCTTTGGTGCTGCAAGTCCTGCACTCACAGCAGGTAGTCACTCCCAGTCAGGGCAGTGTCCAGGCAGGTTAGAAGCAAGGTCAGAGGCCTGCTTTGCTTTGTCTCTGAAGCCTAAACAAGACTATTTATTTAATTTCCCTAACACCTCCAAGTTAGGCATTTGAAGTCCCTAAAAACTACTTTGCTTTAGTGTTTCTGCTTCCAGGTAGCTATTTACACAAAGGTTTGCTACACAAAGGAAAGCTAACTGATGGAGAATGCATTTCCTGCTAGTATGTAAATAGGTACCTATAGACTATTTTCCAGAGAACACACTTCTTAGAATATTCATGAAAGAAAGTGAAAGTGAAGTCACTCTGTTGTGTCCGACTCATTGTGACCCCATGGACTGTAGCCTACCAGGCTCCTCCATCCATGGGATTTTCTAGGCAAGAGTACTGGAGTGGGTTGCCATTTCCTTCTCCAGGGGATCTTCCCAACTCAGGGATGGAACCCTGATCTCCCGCATTGCAGGCAGATGCTTTAACCGGTAGGGCTTCCCTAGTGGCTCAACTAGTAAAGAATCCACCTGCAATGCAGGAGACCTGGGTTCAATCCCTGGGTTGGGAAGACCCCCTAGAGAAGGGAATGGCTATCCACTCCAGTATTCTGGCCTGGAGAGTTCCATGGACTATATAGTCCATGGGGTTCCAAAGAGTAGGACATGACTGAGTGACTTTCATTTTCACTTTTCATATTCATCATAACACACAAAAAAGAGGTCCAGAATCAAATAAATTAGGGAAACAGCAGGTTAATGAGAGTTTAACAAGGTTTTTTTATTGCAGGACTTCTCAGAGCCTTTAGCACATTAACGTGCACTCATCTATCCAACCAGCATATAGTCAGTGTCTACCGTGTGCCAGACACTGTGATGGTGTGACCTGGTGGTGAGCAAAATAAAGCATAGACCCTGCCCTTATGGAACTTACACTCTAGTAGGAAAAGTAAGGAACAAATAAACAGATTAAGCACAAATTGTGGCAAATACTGCAAAGAAAAAGAAAAGGATGTTAGGAGAGTGCGTATGCGTGCATGCTAAGTGGCTCAGTCATGTCCAACTCTTTGTGACCCTATGGACCATAGCCTGCCAGGCTCCTTTGTCCATGGGATTTTCCAGGCAAGAATACTGGAGTGGGTTGCCATGCCCTCCTCCAGGGGATCTTTCTGACACAGGGATCAAACTGGCATCTCTTACATCTCCTGCATTGGCAGGCAGGTTCTTTACCACTAGTGTGCAAGGAGAGAGACCCACAGAATGGATGTGCTTTAGATGAGGCAGAGGTGAAGGAACACCTTCTTGACTGCCATTAAGAAGATAGTGCCACAACTACTGAGCCTGCGTGCTCCAGAGCCCATGCTCTGCAACTGGAGAAAGACCACATGCTGCATGAAGACCTAGTGCAGCCCCCCAAAAAGACAGTTTATTATGCTCACACACCCCAAGAGAAGAAGTACATGTCACACAATGGGAGCACACAGGGAAGCACCAGGGTCAGTCATTAGGCAGAAGGAGCAGGGAGTTGTGGGTGAGGGCCTGTATTGTGGTTTCTGCAGGAAGGAAGGGAGAAGCTGGGTAAACAGACTTTTGATTGGCTAGTGTGAATAATTTCAGTGAGCTCTGGAGCATGCGGGTGTCCTCAGTTTCTTGGAACCTGGCTCTGGGGTCATTAGGGTAGATGTATAGTGGCCCAGAGTGTGAAAGCTCAATAATGGAGGTGGTTAGATGTGTAGACTCTGGATTGGTTGGTTCGTATTTGAAAAGTGTGTCCAAGGAGAAGGACTCTTCCTCAGGAGGGTGGTGGATGAAGGAAGGCAGGAGGTCAAGGCAAGGAGACTTAGGACTTGGGCAGAATATCGAATCGTCTGGAGCAAAGTGTGTCCAGCACAGGAGTGCAGGACAGATGTTAAAGCATCAAGTTGGAGGAGCTGGAAGCATGGTGAGTATGGTCCCTGGATCCAGCCACGTCTTGATTTTGCACTTTGCCAGTTACATGAGCTAAAAAATCCCCTGCTCTTTTGCTGAAGCTGCTTTTCGTGTTGTCAGTGACAAACAAAAGTGAATCACACAGCTTAAAGGCTGGTTCAGGACTAAGAAATCAGATGTCTTAATATTCAGGCCAGTGTTTCTTCCAGCATTTCTGAGAGTGCTCAACTGTGTCCGAAATACATGCCACATGTCCTCTGGGCTGCAAGAAACAGTGGATGACACGACTCAGTGGAGATCATAACGGCATCTGGGTAATCAATCACGGCTGCTGCCACCGCCTGATGGGAGAACAGAGGAGTAGCTATGTGCTCAGCCAGCCCATGGGCAGAGCCTCGGCACCTACAGTCTCCTCCCCTTCTCCCCAGGATGACTGTTAAATTTCAGAAATACGCACCTGTTCTGTATTCAGAAGATTGTTCTTGTGCATGAGGAGACCACTTGAGGCCCCGGAAGCAAAGACTAGTGCAGCTGAGTCAAAGCCTGGGAATTTGGTGAATGAACGTCCTCAGATGGAGAGGGTCTGCGGGCGTGGATTGACAGAGTAAATGCCTTGAGGCTGTGATGACCCTGCATTTAAAAGTGCTTTCCTGTCCTTCAGGGTCTGCTACCAAAACAGAGCAGATGCTCGGCCTCTCCAGAGGGTATTTACCAGGTCTAGAAGTTCTCTGATCGCAGGAAGGGGAGGGGCATATCACACTGAGCTGGTTGCACAAGGATCTGACAGCTGTAACCAAGACTCGAAATAACTGTGGCTCTAACTCGATGACAGTTTGTCTTTCTCTTGCAGGCAAAAGTCCCAGCGGGTGTGTTGGCTCATTCTCCAGAGTCACCAGGGGTGCAGAGTTCTCCCATCTTTGTCTGCCACCCCAGGGGCGCCGTCCCCATCTGTAAGTTCCAGGATGGCCATGTCCGAAGTCCAGACATTAGGAGGCAGGAGAAGAGGAAAGGGAGGGTGCACTGCCCCCTTTTTAAGGGCCCAGGACAGAAGTTGTTCACATCCCATTGGCCAGAACTTAGTCCCATGTGGTCATTATCCTGGCAGTCCTGTGCCCAGCTAAAAATCCGGGCTCTATTCCTATAGAATTGGGTGTTTCAATCTCAGCACAACTGACATTTTGAGGCAAATAATTCTGTGTTGTGGGGGCTGTCCTGTGCATTATAGGATGGTCGGCAATGTCCCTGAACTCTACCCACTAGAAGCCAGGAGTACCCCTCCTCCAAGTCGTGATGACCCAAAACCTCAGTCATTGCCTAGTGTCCCCTTGGAGACAAAATGGTCCCTGCTGGAGAGCCACAGCTGTAGAAAAAAGAGACAACAGATGCTGGGGGGAAGTTAGTCCTCTCTGCCATATACTAGTCAGTAGTTTTCATTTATTTCCTCCTCACAGACAGAAGGTGGTAGTTAAGAGGCAAGTGGACCTGAATTCAAGTTCTACCTATGAGACAATGGACCTCGGCTTTCTCATGAGGAAAGACTGGCTAGGGGCTGGATGCATCAAAATAAGATGATAAATAGCAAATGCTCAGCATGATGCCTGGCACATAATATATACTCAAAAATACTGATAATGTACAGGCTGGTTTTGTTTGGATGATGGTGGAGGAGGTCAGATGAACTTTTCTGCTGGGAGAAGATGTGAGGGTTGTAGGAAGTTGTAAAAGATGAAGGGTGCTGATGGTGAGCACGCCTTGATGGGGAAAGGATAGTGAAGAACCTAGTGATGGTCAGAATGGGGACAGCAAGGTCATAAACACTTTCTTATATAAAAGAGAGACCTGGGAGTAGGTCCCCGAGTTCCACACTACTGTTTCCTTCTTTGTCTTTTCAATGTGACTCTGGGTAACGATGGTGCAGATACTGGTTCTATACTGGTTCTAGGCTGATTAGTCTCCTGAATGTAGCCTTGACTAACCTTCTGTTTCAGGGTGAGGTTCAGCTACACAAAACAGCAAATCCAATTAATGGTGGCTTACAAAGACAAGGCTTCCCTGATGGCTCAGCTGGTAAAGAATCTGTCTGCAATGTAGGAGAAGTGGGTTGGATCCCTGGGTCAGGAAGATCCCTTGGAAAAGGAAATGGCAGCCCACTCTAGTATTCTTTCCTGGGAAATCTCATGGACAGAGAAGCCTGGTGGGCTACAGTCCACGGCGTCCCAAGAGTTGGACATGACTTAGCAACTAAACCATCACCACAAAGATAAAACCCTGGGGAATTCCCTGGTAGTCCAGTTGTTGAGAATTTGCCTTTCAATGCAGGGGACATGGGTTCAATCCCTGGCTGGGGATCTCACATGCTGTGGGGCAACTGAGCTGAGGTGCTGCAACTACTGAGCCCTTGTGCCTCAACTGGAGAGCCCACGTGCTCTAAAGCCCATGCACCACAACCACAGAGAAGCCTGTGGGCTGCAACAAAAGATCCTGAGCACTGCAACTGGACTTGACACAGCCAAATTAATTATTTAATTTTTAAAAAGGATAAAGCATTGTCTCTCACATGAAAAAATTCCGGAGGCAGCTGTCCAGGGTTGGTATGACACCTTGGGAATGTCAGCAGAGATTCAGGTTCCTTTGGCTTTCTGCCCCACCATCGTTAGCATGGGCCTTTCAATCTCAAGGTTGTTTCATGGTCACAAGTGATAGCTCCTCTCCTCTCCATGTGCCAATTAGCAGAAAGGAAGAAAGAGACAAGAGCAAAAGCATGACCTTCATCTGAGTCAGACTCCCTTTTAGAGAGTTTTACCAGAAATGCTATCTAACAACTTCTCATTGGCCAGCATTCTCTCTAAAAGGGAGTCCAGGAAATGTAATTTAGCCAGGCGTGTCATTTCTCCCAACATAATCAGTTTTTTCTTTAGAAGGAACAGGGGGGTGAAATGGTATTGGGTAGGCAATCAGAACTTCCTGCTGCAGCTTCCAGGAGGGGAGTCTGTGAGTGACTGGAGGAGAGGGTAATGGAAAGGGGGAATGAGAGAAAGAGAAAAAGAAGAGGAGAGAGAAAATATTCGCCACGCCCAATTCTGAAGGGAGGGATCTGTTCTGGGGGCTGTTTGAACTGGCTTTTGGAGACTGGGTAGAATTTTGACAAATACCATGACAATTAGGGTTCTTTGTAGGATTCCAGCTAACATTAGAAAAAAGCAATTTGTTAGAAAGATAGAAGAATGTCTAAAGAATTATTTTTAAAAGGAGAGGGGATGCATGTAGATCCTTAGGTGGAACAACCAAGAGACTTGTCAGTTCAAACCATCTTGCTGTTGGAGGTGGTACCTTCCTCTTCTGAAGAGCCTGTCTCAGGAGACAGCATCCGATTGGCTTATTTGTATCACGTGACTGAGAGGCGGCACCACAAACGCTGGAAAGGACTTCCCAAGAGGAAGTAGAGGGGCTGTACCAAACGGTCCCAGGGCTAGCACCACCGGTGTCCACTGGCAGAAGTGATGGGAAGAGAGACTATTCTGGATAAGCAAGGCTAGGAATAAAAGCACAAGAGCTGGAGGGTAGGAGTTATTTTTGTTGGTTGAGTCTTCATTGGTGTGCTTGGGCTTTCTCTAGTTGCGGCAAGTCGGGGCTACTCGCTAGTTGCGGTGCATGGGTTTCTCACTGCAGTGGCTTCTTTTGTGGCGGAGCATGGGCTCTGAGGCGTGCTGGCTTCAGTAGTTGTGATACGGGGCTTGGTTGCTCCAAGGCATGTGTGATCTTCCTGGACCAGGGATCGAACCCATGTGCCCTGCATTGGCAGGTGGATTCTTATCCAGTGTACTACCAAGGAAGTCCAGGAGACATTTTTAAGGAACATCTAGTTGGCCAGTTGGACAAGCAAGAAGAGGAGGTAAGGTTCGTGGGGTGGGTTAAGGCCAGATTCTAGAGAGCTTGGAATATCAGGCTGAGGCATGCATGTTTTTGTCAGGTGGCTCATGGGGCGCTACTGACAGTTTTTATACAATGGAGTAGAGCCATTAGGTCTGACCCAGGCTGTAAAGACTGGTCTAGATTGTCACATATGTGTGGGGAAAGGCAAGGGTCTCTCTGCATCTTGGACATTAGATTTCAGGGACTCGAATGCTCCCAGGCCTCTCTCTTTCCCTCCATCCCGATCCTTTCCTCCTCACCACTTCTCTTTTGCTGGCTTCTTCTTCCCAGATCTTCCTCACATGGATGAGCTCCTCAGCGCGGCTCCTGTTGCCTCCCTCCACTTACATCTCATCCCCCCTGCTCCATGGGGTACTGAGCCTTGGTCCTTCCTGTCCTAAGTTGAAATATCCAGAGACGGCCCCTGATTGGCTTAGGTGATGCCACCAGCCCATCAACGGGGCCCAAAGGAATGGACGTGAGAGGAGAGGGTAGCTCCCGTTCAGTGAGGAAGGGGTCACAGTCCATGCCAGCCTGCCACCATCTCAGCTTGGTATTCCAGAGGCAGGGCAGAGCTTCTCTCTCCTGGTAAAATCTTGGAGAACCAACTGATTAGCCTTCCCTTGAACCAACCACAGTGATGGGGAAGATGGGACACACCACGAACACCTGCAGTTGTGTCTGCAGGACAGGCTGCTCCCGGAGTGCAGAAGCCACATCATCTCCCTGTCTCTTCAGCCTTTTCACAGGGGCACGACACAGAGTAAGCACCTTACCTGGTGAGGACCCAGGTGTTAGCTTCCCCCAGCTCACTGGGCTTCCTCCACCCGGCTCTGAGTCAGAACCCGAGCCCTACACCAGAGTTCCACAGAGATCTGATCACACCAAGAATATGGAGATGATGGACTCCACTGAAGAGTTGTGGGGTCACATGGAAGAGGGGTCATGTAAAACAACCACGTTGTATCCCCCTATATGTCCACAATGGGTGCTACATCTCAAGGTCTTCATCCAGGAAACTTCCAAACACACACTTTCCCTCCACTTTCCACACCCTGCTCCTGGCCTTGCTGTCTGCTCCTCTTGGATTTCTGTTCAAACTCGCCATCCCTTTAGTATGGAGAGCATTTCATTTTCTCCATCCAGTTGCGCATCCAAACACATATGATGATACTAAACAAAACAGAGTTTCCTCCATGGATAAGATCCTTCACCTTGGAAGGTACCTTAGAGAGACAGGTTTTGTTATTTGAGCCTGTCTCTGGTGGCTCAGATGGTAAAGAATCTGCCTGCAATGCAGGAGACCTAGGTTCAGGCCCTGGGTTGGGAAGATCCCCCGGAGAAGAGAATGGCTACCCACTCCAGTATTCCTGCCTGGAGAATTCCATGGACAGAGGAGCCTGGCAGGCTACAGTCCGTGGAGTTGCAGAGACGGACACAACTGAGCAACTGACACTTTCACTTTTTCACTTTCTGGGGAAAGGGCATAGTGTGGTCTCATTCCAAAACATCATGGCATTTTATCTAAAGAAATACAATTTTTTTTCTAAATAGATATATTTCCCATGTAAACGTAAGAAAATAAATATGGATTTCCCAACTGGCTACTGAGACTTTAACAAATAGCGCTCACCACATGCCAGATACTGTTCACAAATATTAACTGATTAAATTTATCAAAACATCCTATTTGTAGGTGACTGAGGCCTGGAGACGTTAAGTAACTGGCCCAAGGTCACCCAGTTGGCAAATGTGAGAGCTGAGATTCAGACCCGGCCAGTCTAGCTCCAGAGTTTAATGTCATCTTCTCATCATCTGAAGAGATGACTGGGGACTTCCCTGGTGGCCCAGTGGTTAAGAAACCACCTCACAATGCAAGGGATGAGGGTTTGATCCCTGGTTCGGGAAGATGCCACATGCCACAGTGCAACTAACCTCAAAATTACTGAGCCCACAAGCTCTAGAGCCCAAGTGCCACAACTAGAGAGCTCACGTGTCACACTAAAAGATCTTGCATGATGCAGCGACCATTCCTCATGCTGCAAATAAGACTCGACACAGCCAAATAAATACATAAATATAAAAAACAGAGAGGATTGACACTTAAGCTGTTCTGTCGGTATCTCCTCTACACACAAGCTTGCTCTCTCTTCAGGTGGCTTTGCATTTTGAGGGATGTACAAATTAAGTCAGGAATCCAATTAGAGGTGCCTGTTAAATATATAAAATTGAGACAGCCCTGTCCCTGGGCAGTGGCTCCCCACGGCCGCTCCCAGGGACTTATCAGAATTTGGGCACCAAGGCTTCCCTGGTGGTCCAGTGGTAAAGAATCTGCCTGCCAATGCAGGATTCCATCCACACGCCATGGGGCAACCAAACCTGTGTGCCACGACTACTGAGCCCACACTCTGGAACCTGAGCTTTGTGACCAGAGAAGTCACCCAATGAGAAGCCCAAGCAACGCAAGGAAGAGTAGCCCCTGCTTGCTGCAGCTAGAGGAAGTTTTTACACAGCAATGAAGACCCAGCCCAGCCAAAACAAATAAATTAAAAGAAAAGAATTTGGGCGCCTTAATGAAGTAGCGCAGGAAGACAATGATGCTACGACGTGGAAGGCTCCGGTTTTGGAGTCAGCCAGCCTTGAGTGAGAATCTTCACTCTGCCAATTTATTAGTCATGAGACTTTGGGCTAGCTATGTAAGTTGTCCAGGACTCAGTTTTTATATCTGTAAAATGGGGGTGATAACGGCCCACTGTGTACTTGGAAGGCTGCTGAGATAATGCAAGTCAAGTGCCTGGCACACAGGGGCCTCGATGAGCACCAGCTCCTGGGGCGGTCTCTCCCCTGCAACACTCGGTCTATTGTTTGCCTGTTAACTGGATTGTAAGCTCCTCGAGAGTGGAGTCTGGCTGTAATGAACCCCGTGTTTTTAGAACCACAGCAGCCTGTCAGGCACTAGAGGAGGTTGAAAAAACAGTGAACAACATTTCTTTAGGTCTGTCCCATGCCCTGCTATAGAACTCTAGGCTACCTTGGAGTGCAGTTCGATTTCTGGTTCAGGAATATGCCATGAGCCGTGGGGCCACTAATCTCAAAACTATTGAGCCCGTGAGCTCTGGAGCTGACATGCCACAACTAGAGAGGCTACCAGTTCCTTCACGACGTATAACCCAAATCCTGGGATTACATGTACTCAGAACCCAGACTTCTCACTTTTTATGTCAGTTCCTCTGTTTGCCTCTTTCCTTCATGCTGGGCTCTTGGAAGCAAATGGCTGAGTCGGGGCCATCCAACACCTCACAACTCTTGATTGAAACTGACAAATTGCCTCCACAAAAACTTTATGGATGAACCCACCCAACATTATCTGGGGAGGTCCATTTCACACGTCGCCAGCACCAGATCTTTCCCATTGTTTACCTTTTTGCTTGTGTGAAAGATGAAACACTGCATTTTGCTGATAGTTTGCTTCCTTCATGGAATCTGGGCATCGTTTCCTATGGTTACTAGCCATGCGTTTTTCTCTAAGACACACTTTTGAGCAGTGAGGGTCCTTGCAGCTTGGAGGACCACCTTGGGACATCTTTTTCAGGTTTCAAATCCCTGTGCTCCCGCCAACCACAGGGCATGGGACAAGGCTGGCATTCATTTGTGTCTGTTGAAGGGCATTGAATCTCTCTGCGGTCAGCACGGGTCTAAGTTTTTCCCTGGGGTTGGAAACCCTCCAGCTCTAGAAATCATACAAAACAAATGGCTAAGTGTGAGTGGAATAAATATTTGAACATCTCAGAGCCACAGTGGCTTGGATTGTCAAGCAGAGCATCCCGTTGAGGGGCCAGTATCTAGACTGACAGGCTACAGAGCCCTTTGTGGGCTGGACCCGCTGTGCTGTTTGGCAAGTCTGCCCCTAAGGACTCATTTGCTGTAGAGCGAATAATCCGCCGTTACTGGGGGATGTGCTGCCTTGCAGGGTGTGTGTTGGAGGCAGCCTGCTGTGTGAGTCAGAGGCTTCTTAGCTACAAGGAATCCAGAGGGACCAACAGAAACCTACCCTGACCACCAGCCAGTCTGCACCAACCACACCCTCCATGATTGCCAGGCTGCCGTATCATTCCCCAGGAGTCCTTCATCCCAGCCCCTGCCTTCCCTCCCAGCCCCACCTACTGTTGTTTCCATTCCTGCATCTTGAGTGTGATCCACCCCCCACCCCATCCTTCCTCAGCTTTGAGCGTGAGATTTGGAACCAGAGAGTTCCACATGCCACGTGCGGAGCATGGTGCCAGGCATGTCAGGAGAACTCAATCAATAGTTAAAAACAAAGGACTTCTTGCTGCTCAAAGTATGGTCCCGGGACCAGAGGCATAGGCGTCTCCGGGGTTCTTGTTAGAAATGCAGAGTTTCAGGCCCTCTCCAGACCTCCTGCAGTGGGATGTGCATTTTAATAAGATCCCCCAGTAATTCAGAGGCACCTTTGAGTCTCAGAGGCACTGGCCTCATTGACAGACTTGTTCTGAAAATCAGTGACATCAGGTGTATACCTGCCTGGCAAAGAGCTTAGTTCATTACAGATGCTAAAATAATATGAGTCATTTCCTACATGTCCCTACTGGCCTAGAATGTAAACTCTCTAAAGCTTGGAGCCTGTCTCATTTCTCTTAAGATCTCCAAGTAAGTTTAGCACTTGTTTTTTTTTTTTTTTTTTCCTAATTTTTATTTTATGGCCTGTGAGATCTTTGTTCCCGGATCAGGGATTGAACCCATGACCCCTGCATTGGAAGCACAGAGTCTTAACCACTGGACTATCAGAAAAGTCTCTCAGTAAGTTGTTAAATGTTGAAGATGTACTATAGCTTAGTAAAGTGACTTTTCAAACTGCAGTTTGCCACTCACTAGTGGGTGGGAGTGAGAAATAATTTAGTGGGTTATCACCTTTCTCCTTTCCAGGTGGCTCAACAGTATATAATCTGCTTGCCATTGCAGGAGATGTGGGTCAGGAAGATTCCCTGGAGAAGGAAATGGCAACTGACTCCAGTATTCTTGTGTGGGAAATCCCAAAGACAGAGGAGCCTGCCAGACTATAGTCCATGGGGTTGCAGAGTCGGGCACGACTGAGCATGTACACGGGGCTCAGAGGGTGATGCCTCCTCCGCTCCCTGGAATGGATGGTAGTGAGTGTCACAACCAGCAGGGATATCCCTTTCTTTGGGGCTGGAATTAACCTGCCCAGTTGACAGGAGGCTCTCTGGGCAGGGATATTTTTATTTGGTGAGAAGGTTCTGTTGGGACCAGGGTAAAAATGGCCCTCCATCTGCCCAGCTGGATCATTAGCATCCGCGTGTAGGAGGCAGGGTTGGGAAACCCAGCCTGGATGCCTAGCAACGAGTTCTTTTTTCTCTGTGCAAATCCTCTGGATTCGGGCTCTAGTTCAAGTCAGACACCGTGGGAGGGAAAGGTGCTTTCCCAAGAACAAGCAGGTACCAATCACGTACTTCTAAAATTGTGGTAAAATATATATCAGATCAGTCGCTCAGTCGTGTCCGACTCTTTGCGACCCCATGAATCGCAGCACGCCAGGCCTCCCTGTCCATCACCAACTCACGGAGTTCGCTCAGACTCACATCCATCGAGTCAGTGATGCCATCCAGCCATCTCATCCTCTGTCGTCCCCTTCTCCTCCTGCCCCTAATCCCTCCCAGCATCAGAGTCTTTTCCAATGAGTCAACTCTTCACATGAGGTGGCCAAAGTACTGGAGTTTTAGCTTTAGCATCATTCCTCCCAAAGAAATCCCAGAGCTGATCTCCTTCAGAATGGACTGGTTGGATCTCCTTGCAGTCCAAGGGACTCTCAAGAGTCTTCTCCAACACCACAGTTCAAAAGCATCAATTCTTCGGCACTCAGCTTTCTTCACAGTTCAACTCTCACATCCATACATGACCACTGGAAAAACCATAGCCTTGACGAGACGGACCTTTGTTGGCAAAGTAATGTCTCTGCTTTTGAATATGCTATCTAGGTTGGTCATAACTTTCCTTCCAAGGAGTAAGCGTCTTTTAATTTCATGGCTGCAGTCACCATCTGCAGTGATTTTGGAGCCCAGAAAAATAAAGTCTGACAGTTTTCGCTGTTTCCCCATCTATTTCCCATGAAGTGATGGGACCGGATGCCATGATCTTAGTTTTCTGAATGTTGAGCTTTAAGCCAACCTTTTCACTCTCCACTTTCACTTTCATCAAGAGGCTTTTGAGTTCCTCTTCACTTTCTGCCATAAGCGTGGTGTCATCTGCATATCTGAGGTTACTGATATTTCTCCCGGCAATCTTGATTCCAGCTTGTGTTTCTTCCAGTCCAGCGTTTCTCATGATGTACTCTGCATATAAGTTAAATAAACAGGGTGATAATATACAGCCTTGACGAACTCCTTTTCCTATTTGGAACCAGTCTGTTGTTCCATGTCCAGTTCTAACTGTTGCTTCTTGACCTGCATACAGCTTTCTCAAGAAGCAGATCAGGTGGTCTGGTATTCCCATCTCTTTCAGAATTTTCCACAGTTGATTGTGATCCACACAGTCAAAGGCTTTGGCATAGTCAATAAAGCAGAAATAGATGTTTTTCTGGAACTCTCTTGCTTTTTCTATGATCCAGCGGATGTTGGCAATTTGATCTCTGATTCCTCTGCCTTTTCTAAAACCAGCTTGAACATCTGGAAGTTCACGGTTCACATGTTGCTGAAGCCTGGCTTGGAGAATTTTGAGCATTACTTTCTAGTGTGTGAGATGAGTGCAATTGTGTGGTAGTTTGAGCATTCTTTGGCATTGCCTTTCTTTGGGATTGGAATGAAAACTGACCTTTTCCAGTCCTGTGGCCACTGCTGAGTTTTCCAAATTTGCTGGCATATAGAGTGCAGCACTTTCACAGCATCATCTTTCAGGATTTGGAATAGCTCAACTGGAATTCCATCACCTCCACTAGCTTTGTTCGTAGTGATGCTTTCTAAGGCCCACTTGACTTCACATTCCAGGATGTCTGGCTCTAGGTCAGTGATCACACCATCGTGATTATCTGGGTCGTGAAGATCTTTTTTGTACAGTTCTTCTGTGTATTCTTGCCATCTCTTCTTAATATCGTCTGCTTCTGTTAGGTCCATACAATTTCTGTCCTTTATCGAGCTCATCTTTGCATGAAATGTTCCTTTGGTATCTCTGATTTTCTTGAAGAGATCCCTAGTCTTTCCCATTCTGTTGTTTTCCTCTATTTCTTTGCATTGATCACTGAGGAAGGCTTTCTTATCTCTTCTTGCTATTCTTTGGAACTCTGCATTCAGATGTTTATATCTTTCCTTTTCTCCTTTGCTTTTCACTTCTCTTCTTTTCACAGCTATTTGTAAGGCCTCCCCAGACAGCCATTTTGCTTTTTTGCATTTCTTTTCCATGGGAATGGTCTTGATCCGTCTCCTGTACAATGTCACGAACCTCATTCCATAGTTCATCAGGCACTCTATCTATCAGATGTAGGCCCTTAAATCTATTTCTCACTTCCACTGTATAATCATAAGGGATTTGATTTAGGTCATACCTGAATGGTCTAGTGGTTTTCCCTACTTTCTTCAAGTTAAGTCTGAATTTGGCAATAAGGAGTTCATGATCTGAGCCACAGTCAGCTCCTGGTCTTGTTTTTGCTGACTGTATAGAGCTTCTCCATCTTTGGCTGCAAAGAATATAATCAATCTGATTTTGGTGTTGACCATCTGGTGATGTCCATGTAGAGTCTTCTCTTGTGTTGGAAGAGGGTGTTTGTTATGACCAGTGCATTTTCTTGGCAAAATTCTATTAGTCTTTGCCCTGCTTCATTCCGTATTCCAAGGCCAAATTTGCCTGTTACTCCAGGTGTTTGTTTCTTGACTTCCTACTTTTGCATTCCAGTCCCCTATAATGAAAAGGACATCTTTTTTGGGTGTTAGTTCTAAAAGGTCTTGTAGGTCTTCATAGAACCGTTCAACTTCAGCTTCTTCAGCGTTACTGGTTGGGGCATAGACTTGGATTACTGTGATATTGAATGGTTTGCCTTGGTAACGAACAGGGATCATTCTGTTGTTTTTGAGATTGCATCCAAGTACGCATTTCAGACTCTTTTGTTGACCATGATGGCCACTCCATTTCTTCTGAGGGATTCCTGCCCGCAGTAGTAGATATAATGGTCATCTGAGTTAAATTCACCCATTCCAGTCCATTTCAGTTCGCTGATTCCTAGAATGTCGACATTCATTCTTGTCATCTCTTGTTTGACCACTTCCAATTTGCCTTGATTCATGGACCTGACATTCCAGGTTCCTATGCAGTATTGCTCTTTACAGCATCAGACCTTGCTTCTATCACCAGTCACATCCACAGCTGGCTATTCTTTTTGCTTTGGCTCCATCCCTTCATTCTTTCTGGAGTTATTTTTCCACTGATCTCCAGTAGCATATTGGGCACCTACTGACCTGGGGAGTTTCTCTTTCAGTATCCTATCATTTTGCCTTTTCATACTGTTCATGGGATTCTCAAGGCAAGAATACTGAAGTGGTTTGCCATTCCCTTCTCCAGTGGACCACATTCTGTCAAATCTCTCCACCATGACCCACCCGTCTTGGGTTGCCCCACAGACATGGCTTAGTTTCATTGAGTTAGACAAGCCTGTGGTCCTAGTGTGATTAGATTGACTAGTTTTCTGTGAGTATGGTTTCAGTGTGTTTTCCCTCTGATGCCCTTTTGCAATACCTACTGTCTTACTTGGGTTTCTCTTACCTTGGGCGTGGGGTATCTCTTCATGGCTGCTCCAGCAAAGCGCAGCCATTGCTCCTTACCTTGGACGAGGGGTATCTCCTCACTGCCGCCCTTCCTGACCTTCAATGTGGGATAGCTCCTCTAGGCCCTCCTGCGCCCGTGCAAATATGTAACATTAATGGTGTTTAAGGGTGCAGTTCAGTGGTTAGCAATTAGCAATGCTGTGCCACCGTCACCACTATCCATTTCCAGATCTTTGTCATCATCCCAAACAGAAATCCTGCACCCATTAAACACGAACTCCCCATACCCACCCAACCCCACCCCCCAGTCTGTGATGCTTTCTAATCCACTTTCTGCCCCTATGAATTTGCCTGTTCTAGGTACCTCACAGAAGAAGAATCATATAATACTTGTCCTTCTATGTCATGATTTCACTTAGCATAATGTTCTTCAAAAATTTTAAAGTCTATACTTTTTTTAAACAAAATTAATTTTATTCTACAACTTTAAACACTAATAAAATGAATTCCACATCTCAGTCAAGCTCAGGAGTATTTATTCATTCTCTGGTTAACTATTCTCTATAGTTCTTTTTTCCTAAGACTTCTTTTTTTTGGAGAAGTTTTAGGTGAAGAGGAACTAAAGAGCCTCTTGATGAAAGTAAAAGAGGAGAGTGAAAAAGTTGGCTTAAAACTCAACATTCAAAAAACAAGGATCATGGCTTCCAGTCCCATCAGTTCAGTTCAGTTGCTCAGTCATGTCTGACTCTTTGCAACCCCATGAATCGCAGCACGCCAGGCCTCCCTGTCCATCACCAACTCCTGGAGTTCACTGAGACTCACATCCATCCAGTCAGTGATGCCATCCAGCCATTTCATCCTCTGTCGTCCCCTTCTCCTCCTGCCCCCAATCCCTCCCAGCATCAGAGTCTTTTCCAATGAGTCAACTCTTTGCATCAGGTGGCCAAAGTACTGGAGTTTCAGCTTCAGCATCAGTCCTACTAATGAACACCCAGGACTGATCTCCTTTAGGATGGACTGGTTGGATCTCCTTGCAGTCCAAGGGACTCTCAAGAGTCTTCTCCAACACCACAGTTCAAAAGCATCAATTCTTCGGCACTCAGCTTTCTTCACAGTCCAACTCTCACATCCATGCATGACCACTGGAAAAACCATAGCCTTGACTAAATGGACCTTTGTTGGCAAAGTAATGTCTCTGCTTTTGAATATGCTATCTAGGTTGGTCATAACTTTCCTTCCAAGGAGTAAGCATCTTTTAATTTCATGGCTGCAGTCACCATCTGCAGTGATTTTGGAGCCCAAAAAAATAAAGTCTGACACTGTTTCCACTGTTTCCCCATCTATTTCCCATGAAGTGATGGGACCAGATGCCATGATCTTAGTTTTCTGAATGTTGAGCTTTAAGCCAACTTTTTCACTCTCCTCTTTCACTTTCATCAAGAGGCTTTTTAGTTCCTCTTCACTCCATGGCAAATAGATGAGGAAACAATGGAAACAGTGATAGACTTTATTTTCTTGGCTCCAAAATCACTGCAGATGGTGACTGCAGCCATGAAATTAAAAGATGCTTGCTCTTTGGAAGGAAAGCTATGACCAACCTAGACAGCATATTAAAAGCAGAGACATTACTTTGCTGACCAAGGTCCATCTAGTCAAAGCTATGGTTTTTCCAGTGTCATGTATGGATGTGAGAGTTGGACTATAAAGAAAGTTGAGCGCCGAAGAATTGATGCTTTTGAACTGTGGTGTTGGAGAAGACTCTTGAGAGTCCCTTGGACTGCAAAGAGATCCAACGAGTCCATCCTAAAGGAAATCAGTCCTGAATATTCATTGGAAGGACTGATGCTAAAACTAAAACCCCAATACTTTGGCCATCTGATGTGAAGAGCTGACTCATTGGAAAAGACCCTGATGTTGGGAAAGACTGAAGGGAGGAGGAGAAGGGGACAACAGAGAGGATGATATGGTTGGATGGCACCAGTGACTCGATGGACATGAGTTTGAGCAAGCTTCGGGAGTTGGTGATGGACAGAGAAGCCTGGTGTGCTGCAGTCCATGGGGTCACAAAGAATCAGACACGACTGAGTGACTGAACTGAACTGAACTGTGAGCTATTTGTTTGTGGCACGTGGGCTCCAGAGCTCTCAGCCTCAGTAGTTTTGAGATTAGTTGTCTCGTGGCATGTGGCATTTTCCCAAATCAGGGATGTAACCTTCATGCCCTGCACTGTAAGGTGGATTCTTAACCACTGGACCACTAGGGCAGTCCTTGCTCATTTATTTTCAGTGCTGAACTATATTCCATTGGCTTGAAGGACCACGGTTGATTTTCCATTCACCTATTGAAGGTCATCTTGGTTGTCTCCAAATTTGGACAATTATAAATAAAGTTGCTATAAACATACATGTGCAGGTTTTTGTGTGGACATAAGTTTTCAGCTCTGTTGGGCAAATACCAAGGAGCGCAATTGCTGAATTACCTGGAAAGAGTAAGTTTAGTTTTGTAAGAACCTGACAAACCACTTTCAAAAGTGTCTGCATTCCCACCAGCAGGGAAAGTGAGTTCCTGTTGCTCCACACCCTCACCAGCAGTTAGTGTTCTCAGGACTCTGGATTTTGGCCATTCTATTAAGTGTGGCAAGAGTGAACATTAATGTTTTAGGAAACAGTGAACTAAAAAGGACTGGAATGGGCGAATTTAATTCAGATGACCATTATATCTACTACTGTGGGCAAGAATCCCTTAGAAAAAATGGAATAGCCCTCATAGTCAACAAAATAATCTGAAATGCAGTCCTTGGATGCAATCTCAAAAATGACAGAATGATCTGTGTTCATTTCCAAGGCAACTCACTCTGTATCACAGTAATCCAACTCTATGTCCCAACCACTAATGCTGAAGAACCTGAAGTTCTATGGTTCTATAAAGACCTACAAGATATTCTAGAACTAACACTAACAAAAGATGTCCTTTTCCTCATAAGGGATTGGAATGCAAAAGTAGGAAGTCAAGAGATACTTGGAGTGATAGGCAAGTTTGGCCTTGGTGTACAAAATAAAGTAGGGCAAAGGCTAACAGAGTTTTGCCAAGAGAATGCACTGGTCATAGCAAACACCCTCTTCCAACAACACAAGAGACAATTCTACACATGGACATCACCAGATGGTCAATACTGAAATCAGATTGATTATATTCTTTACAGTTGAAGACGGAGAAGCTCTAGACAGTCAGCAAAAATAAGACCAGGAGCTGACAGAGTCTCAGATCATGAACTCCTTATTGCAAAATTCAGACTTAAATTGAAGAAAGTAGGGAAAAACACTAGGCCATTCAGGTATTTCCTAAATCAAATCCCATATGATTATACAATGGAAGTAACAAATAGATTCAAGGGATTAGATGTGATAGAGTGCCTGAAGAACTATGAACGGAAGTTTGTGACATCGTACAGGAGGCGGTGATCAAAAGCACCCTCAAGGAAAAGAAATGCAAAAAGGCAAAATGGCTGTCTGAGGAGGCCTTACAAATATCTGAGAAAAGACAGGCAAAAGGCAGAGGAGAAAAGGAAAGATATACCCATCTGAATGCAGAGTGCCAAAAAATAGCAAGAAGAGATAAGAAAGCCTTCCTAAAAACAATGCAAAGAAATAGAGGAAAACAATAGAATGGGAAAGACTAGAGATCTCTTAAAAAAATTAGAGACACCAAGGGAATATTTCATGCAAAGATGGGCTCAATAAAGGACAGAAATGGTAGGGTCCTAACAGAAGCAGAAAATATTAAGAAGAGGTGGCAAGAATACACAGAGGAACTGTACAAAAAAGATCTTCATGACCCAGGTAATCATGAAGATGTGCTCACTCACCTAGAGCCAGACATCCTGGAATGCAAAGTCAAGTGGGCCTTAGGAAGCATCACTATGAACAAAGCTAGTGGAGGTGATGGAATTCCAGCTGAGCTATTTCAGATCCTAAAAGATAATGCTGTGAAAGTGCTGCACTCTATATGCCAGCAAATTTGGAAAACTCATGGCATTTGGTCCCATCACTTCATGGCAAACAGATGGGGAAACAATGGAAACAGTGACAGACTTTATTTTCTGGGGCTCCAAAATCACTGAAGATGGTGACTGCAGCCACAAAATTAAAAGACTCTTCCTCCTTTGAAGAAAAACTATGACAAACCTAGACAGCATATTAAAAAGCAGAGACATTACTTGGCCGACAAAGGTCCATCTAGCCAAAGCTATGGTTTTTCCAGTAGTCATGTATGGATGTGAGAGTTGGGCCATAAAGAAGGCTGAGCACCAAAGAATTGATGCTTTTGAGCTGTGGTGTTTGAGAAGACTCTTGAGGGTCTCTTGGACTGCAAGGAGATCTAACCAGTCAATCCCAAAGGAAATCAGTCCTGAATATTCATTGGAAGGACTGATACTGAAGCTGAAACTTCAATACTTTGGCCACCTAATGTGAAGAGCTGACTCGTTGGAAAAGACCCTGATGCTGGGAAAGATTGAAGGCAGGAGGAGAAAGGGGTGACAGGATGAGATGGTTGGATGGCATCACCAACTTGATGGACATGAGTTTGAGCAAGCTCCGGGAGATGGTGAAGGACAGGAAAACCTGGTGTGCTGCAGTCCATGGGGTCACAAAGAGTTGGACATGACTGAGTGATTGAACAACAACAAATTAAGTAGGTAGTGATATCTCATTATTGTTTTAATTTGTATTTCCCTCATGACACATGATGGGGATTAAGCATAATGTTTTCCAGGTTCATTTATGTTGTAATACGTATCACTACTTCATTCCTCTTTGTGGTTGAATAAAATTCTCAATTATTTTTAGTAGAAGTGAAGGAAGTTGGACCTGGGTTTTTCAAAGGGCTTCAGCAATTGTACAGGGAAAAGTAAACGTCAGTCAGTTCAGTTGCTCAGTCATGTCCGACTCTTTGCAACCTCACGGACTGCAGCACACCAGGCTTCTCTGTCCATCACCAACTCCCACTCAAACTCATGTCCATTGAGTCAGTGACGCCCCCCAACCATCTCATCCTCTGTCATCCCCCTTCTCCTCCTGCCTTCAATCTTTTCCAGCTTCAGGGTCTTTTCCAATGAGTCAGCTCTTCACATCAGGTGGCCAAAGTATTGACATTTCAGCTTCAGCATTAGTCCTTTCAAAGAATATTTAGGACTGATTTCTTTAGGATTGAACTGTTTGATCTCCTTGCAGTCCAAGAGACCCTCAAGAGTCTTCTCCAACACCACAGCTCAAAAACATCAATTCTTTGGCACTCAGCTTTCTTTATAGTCCAACTCTCACATCTATACATGACTACAGGAAAAACCATAGCTTTGACTAGATGGACCTTTGCTGGCAAAGTAATATCTGCTTTTTAATGTGCTGTCTAGGTTGGTCATAGCTTTTCTTCCAAGAAGCAAGCGTCTTTTAATTTCATGGCTGCAGTCACCATCTGCAGTGATTTTTGGAGCCCAAGAAATAAAGTCTGTCACTGTTTCCATTGTTTCCCCATCTATTTGCTATGGAGTGATGGGACCAGATTCCATGATCTTCATTTTTTGAATGTTGAGTTTTAAGCCAGGTTTTTCACTCTCCTCTTTTACCTTCATCAAGAGGCTCTTTAGTTTCTCTTTGCTTTCTGCCATAAGGGTGGTGTTATCTGCTTATCTGAGGTTACTGCTATTTCTCCTAGCAATCTTGATTCCAGATTGTGCTTCATCCAGCCCAGCATTTTGCATGATGTAGTCTGCACATAAGTTAAATAAGCAGGGTGACAATATACAGCTTTGATAAACTCCATTTCAAAGTTGGAGCCAGTTGATTGTTCCATGTCTGGTTCTAACTATTGCTTCTTGAGCTGCATACAGATTTCTCAGGAGGCAGGTAAGATGGTCTGGTATTCCCATTCTTTATGGATTTTCCACAGTTTGTTGTGATCCACACAGTCAAAGGCTTTAGTGTAGTCAATGAAGCAGAAGTAGATGTTTTTCTGGAATTCTCTTGCTTTTTCTATGATGCAATGGAGGTTGATAATTTGTTCTCTGGTTCCTCTGCCTTTTCTAAATCCATCTTGAACATCTATAAGTTCTTGGTTCAGGTACTGTTGAAGCTTAGCTTGGAGAATAAGTAAAAGTCACGTGTGTCTAATTTTCAGGATGGTGCCATCACCTCCACTGTACAAAGCTGTTTGGTGGCTCTAATATTCTTCTGGCTAAATTAGCTCTGCTGGGAAGAAGTGATTTGGTTTTTTCCACTTTCACTGGGCCAGTAATTTGGAGCTGACAAATTGTGGTGGATTTGTACTGTGTCAAGTTATCTGCAATGAGATGGCCTTTCTCAGAACTCCCTTTCTGGCAGAGACCCTGGTTGGCTAAGCATTGAGACACTTGTGGAAGATGCGACAGGATGTGGGGTGTCTTCTCCCTATGCAGCGGGGAAGGGGTGGGGTGTGGGGAGTGGGTTGGAGTCTGCACAGCTATCATTTGCTGTTCCCTTTTTCAAATCTCCTCCTAGCTCACGTTTGTTAAACTGTGTGATGAAGAGTTGTGGCTGCTCCTGCAGGACCGCGCCCCCCCCACCACAAACGCCAAGACCAAGGGAGAGCTCCATGATCCCACCTGTCCTCGGGGCTCCAGCCTCGCAGGTTCCCATTGGTCCTTGCCCTCCTCCCCTTCACATCCACGGTCCTTTCCTGTCTGCTTGCCCTGTGGAAACAGGTTCCAGCACAAGACACACAAACAGCAGCCTCTTGAAGCTGGAATGTGTGCCCGGCTCTCAGATCCCTAATGTTAATCCCCTACAATACACATCTCTGGTGGCTTTACTTCTCTGAAGCCCTGACTGGTGTGCAGATTCCCAGACCTCTGTTAACTCATTTAGTATTTACACTCAAGTCCGGATGTAGGCAGGATGCAGGCAGGGGAAGTATCATTGTCTTCTTATTATTGGAGAATAGATAGAAGCTTGAGCAATAGGCAAAATATGCAGAACTAGTTAAGCGGTGGAAGCTGGTGAGAACAGGTTCTTTCTGACTCCCAGCCCGGGCTCCTTCTGCTATGCTCTGGGGCTTTCTCTCACCTTGCCAGGCCCACAGTCCCAAAGGCGAGGCTATGGAAACCCAGTCCATCTACCTCTTTCTGTGCTTCTGTGTTTTGCTCTGCAATGGCCAGATGGGCTTCTGTATGGGAGAACAAGAGAGACCCACACTCAGCGATGGTGAGCAGCCCTGCTGGCCAGCGGGGGCTCTGCAGAACCTCTGAAGGGCCTGACATGACTCCCTGTGGTCCTCTCCTTTGAAGAGGGTGGACATTGAACCCCTTTGCCTGATTCTTTGCTGTTTTCCTTCCTGTTTCTACTTCTCAAAGATGAACTGTCACTGATACAGATAACAAGGCATCCATTTCTAGTGGCCACAGTCACTGTTCATTGAAAGATGTGATCAGGGTTCTTTCTCCAGAGCAATAGAACCACAGGATGTGAGTGAAATGAATGAATGGATGAGGGGTTTTTTTCTTGTTGTTTTTAAGGAACTGGCTTATTTGACTGTGGAGGCTGGCAAGTCCAAAACCTGCAGTTAAGGCTGGCAGATGGGAGACCCTGAGAAAAGCAGTTGATGTTGCAGTTCAAGTCCAAAGGCAGCCCATTCTCTCTTCTTTGGAGGAAATTGTCAACTGATTGAATGAGGCCCACCCACATAGTAGAGGTATGCTATTCAGGCTTCTCTAGAGAAAGAGATGCAATTTGTATGTATGTGTGTAGGCATGTATGTACCTATCTCTCTCTCTACCTACCTATTTATTATAAGGAATTGGCTCACATGATTACAGAGACCCCAAGATTTGGAGGGTGAGTTGCAAGCTGCAGATCCAGGAAGAGCTGATGTTTCAGTCTGAGTCCAAAGGCAGATAAAAAACCAATGTCCCAGCTCAAAGACAGTCAGATAGGAAGAATTCTCTCTTACTCGGGAGAGGATTAGTCTTTTTGTTCTGTTCAGGCTCTCAAGGAGTTGGCTGAGGCCCTCCCACATGAGGGAGGGCCACCTGCTTTACTCAGTCTATTGATTCAAATGTTAATCTCATCCAGAGACACCCAGACTAATGTTCGACCAAATGTCTGGGTATCAAATTGACACATAAAGTTAACCATCACGGACAGTGATGTGAATATGCCTTCTCTCTAGTCCATGTGGGACTGGTAAACAGAGCCAGGCTTCTCTTAGGGCCCAGCCATCACTCCCTCTTGGTGGCTCAGATGGTAAAGAGTCTGCCTGCAATGCAGGAGACCTGGGTTTGAGCCCTGGGTAGGGAATATCCCCTGGAGAAGGGAATCGCTACCCACTCCAGTAGTCTTGCTTGGAGAATTCCATGGACAGAGGAGCCTGGCAGGCTACAGGGTTGCAAAGAGTCAGACACGACTGAGAAACTAACACTAACACACATCACTCCTTATGCATGCTCACCTCACGTGGCCATTTAAAATATGGTCCCAAGATTGTTTGGCACTTCTCTCATGAGAAGATGGGATGTATGTCATCTTCCCTTGACTACCTAATGCAAAGAATGTGACAGAAACAGTGTCAGTTTCCAGGTCTAAGCCTCAAGAGATCTGAAGCTTTTATTTCCTGTCTTTTAGGATTTGGAATCCAGCCATCATGCTGTGAGAAAGTCCAAATGGCCAGTGGAGACCCTCCCACTGAGTGGAACTGACATACAATCTTAGTACTGGCTGCCAGCCCAGCTGAAAGCCAGTACCAGCTTTCCAGCCACGTGAGTGAGCCACCTTAAAGAGCCTCCAGCCCCCAGTCAAACCACTCCTGCTGATGCCTCATGGGGAAGAAACGAACTGTGCCCACTTAGAAAATAAATGATCGTTGTTTTTTAAAATTTAAGTTTCAGAGGGTTTTGTTATGCAGCAGTAGTAACAGGAATGCCTAGGAAGGCTGGCTTTGGACATCAGGAAAGAAGGAAGGCTCCCAGCCCAGTTCCATTAGAGCTCTGCCAGGGGTTATTGGTCCAGCTCATAATCAAGGGGTACTTTGACTTCTGTTCTGCTCTTGTTCGTTCTGTATTCAGCTCCCTTAGGAGCTGCATGTGTATGGGATAACTAGAAAACTAGCGGAGCAGATGCAGGGCAAAGATGCTCCTCGGGCCCCACCACATCCCCTAGGAGCCTTTCCACCTGTTCAGTAGACCCATTATCCAGCCTCTGCAGGTGTTGCTGCTAAGGTAGTTCAGTCACTCATTCGTGTCCGACTCTTTGCACCCCATGGACTGCAGCACTCCAGGCTTCCCTGTCCTTCACTATCTCCCAGAGTTTGCTCAAACTCATGTCCATCCAGTCGGTGATGCCATCCAACCATCTCATCCTCTGTCTTCCCTTTCTCCTCCTGCCTTCAATTTTCCCCAGCATCAGGGTCATTTCCAATAAGTTGGCTCTTCGCATCAGGTGGCCAAAGTATTAGGGCTTCAGCTTCAATGTTAGTCCTTCCAGTGACTATTCATGGTTGATTTCCTTTAGGATTGACTGGTTTGATCTCCTTGCAGTCCAAGGGACTTTAGCTGCTAATGACTTTTGCTATTATATTCTTGCTGCTAATGGTTCACGTGGAAAACCTTCTCCAAAAATTGCTATGGGTAACTGGAGCTGCCTTGGCTCCCTGGAGGTGCCTGGGGGTTAGGCTCTCCCTCACTAAGGGGCTATAGCCAATGGCTGGCTGGTGTGGGTTTATGGAGGCCCAGTTCCTTACCTCAAAGAAACTTCCATCTGGAGCTATCCATGGGGTCAGGCTGGGGCCAGGCTTCAACCTCTTGGTTAATTTCTCCCCAACCCTATCCTGCTTCTCTTCCTCCCATACAAGTCTTCCTGAGAGCACTCCGTCCATAAGTTGCTCTCATAAACATCCTTGTTTTAGGTCCTGCTTTTAGGATTGTGACTCATTGGAAAAGACTCTGATGCTGGGAGGGATTGGGGGCAGGAGGGATTGAGAAGCAGGAGTGCTTTCTTAGCACAAATTCTTGGATGCTCAGAAATCGTACCTCCTTGGTGCTGGTCTGGGGTCTTGAGTAGGTGGTAGATGATAATGACTCTTACCCATCCCTCTGTGAACAGGTGTTAATGTTTCTCAAGTGCCAAATTCTGACATATTTATGTCAGCAGGTCTATGTCTATGTCATAAATCCCCCAAACCGTCATGCCCCTTAGATGTTTCTATACTAATAGGATACAGGAGGGAAAAAGTGGTGAGAGTGATGGCACCATACGGTGACTTCATCCTCCTGCCACTCATCTCAGAAAGGTATCTAGGAGCAAGACTGGGGGTGGTTGGGGGAGTGGAAGCTGGAAGCAGAAGAAATATCTGGGGTTTGCATGAACATTCCAGTGGGATAAATTTTCAATGTTGGAAGCAAATTGTGAGATCCATGCGTGGGCAGCGTCTCCATGATATTTTGACATGTTTAAGCTTCTGACTCACGTACAATTAAAAAAAAACCACTTGGCTTAGAGCTGGGGTGCTGGAGGGTGATGGCTAAGGGGTTTCATTTTGAGGGTAAAGTATTCTAAAAGTGATTATGGTGATAGTTGCACAAATCTGTGAATGCTCTAAAAGCCATTGAAATATACACTTTATTTATTTATTTATTTTTATGGACCATTTTAAGTCTTTATTAAATCTTTTATAATATTGTTTTTGCTCTATGTTTTGGGCTTTTGGCCATGAGGCATGCAGGATCTTTGTTCCCTGGTGGTAGTGGTGTGTGTGTGTGTGTGTTTTTTTTTTTTTAACTTTACAATATTGTATTGGTTTTGCCATATATCAAAATGAATCTGTCACAGGCATACATGTGTTCCCCATCCTGAACCCTCCTCCCTCCTCCCTCCCCATACCCTCCCTCTGGGTCGTCCCAGTGCACCAGCCCCAAGCATCCAGTATCATGCATCAAACCTGGACTGGCGACTCGTTTCATATATGGTTTTATACATATTTCAATGCCATTCTCCCAAATCATCCCACCCTCTCCCTCTCCCACAGAGTCCAAAAGACTGTTCTATACACCTGTGTCTCTTTTACTGTCTCGCATACAAGGTTATCGTTACCATCTTTCTAAATTCCATATATATGTGTTAGTATACTGTATTGGTGTTTTTCTTTCTGGCTTACTTCACTCTGTATAATAGGCTCCAGTTTCATCCACCTCATTAGAACTGATTCAAAGGTATTCTTTTTAATGGCTGAGTAATACTCCATTGTGTATATGTACCACAGCTTTCTTATCCATTCATCTGCTGATGAACATCTAGGTTGCTTCCATGTCCTGGCTATTATAAACAGTGCTGCGATGAACATTGGGGTACACGTGTCTCTTTCAATTCTGGTTTCCTCAGTGTGTATGCCCAGCAGTGGGATTGCTGGATCATAAGGCAGTTCTATTTCCAGTTTTTTAAGGAATCTCCACACTGTTCTCCATAGTGGCTGTACTAGTTTGCATTCCCACCAACAGTGTAAGAGGGTTTTCTTTTCTCCACACCCTCTCCAGCATTTATTGCTTGTAGACTTTTGGATCGCAGCCATTCTGACTGGCGTGAAATGGTACCTCATAGTGGTTTTGATTTGCATTTCTCTGATAATGAGTGATGTTGAGCATCTTTTCATGTGTTTGTTAGCCATCTGTATGTCTTCTTTGGAGAAATGTCTATTTAGTTCTTTGGCCCATTTTTTGATTGGGTCATTTATTTTTCTGGAGTTGAGCTGTAGGAGTTGCTTGTATATTCTAGAGATTAGTTGTTTGTCAGTTGCTTCATTTGCTATTAGTTTCTCCCATTCTGAAGGCTGTCTTTTCACCTTGCTTATAGTTTCCTTTGTTGTGCAGAAGCTTTTAAGTTTAATTAGGTCCCATTTGTTTATTTTTGCTTTTATTTCCAATATTCTGGGAGGTGGGTCATAGAGGATCCTGCTGTGATGTATGTCGGAGAGTGTTTTGTCTATGTTCTCCTCTAGGAGTTTTATAGTTTCTGGTCTTATGTTTAGATCTTTAATCCATTTTGAGCTTATTTTTGTATATGGTGTTAGAAAGTGCTCTAGTTTCATTCTTTTACAAGTGGTTGACTAGTTTTCCCAGCACCACTCGTTAAAGAGATTGTCTTTAATCCATTGTATATTCTTGCCTCCTTTGTCAAAGATAAGGTGTCCATATGTGCGTGGATTTATCTCTGGGCTTTCTATTTTGTTCCATTGATCTATATTTCTGTCTTTGTGCCAGTACCATACTGTCTTGATGACTATGGCTTTGTAGTAGAGCCTGAAGTCAGGCAGGTTGATTCCTCTAGTTCCATTCTTCTTTCTCAAGATAGCTTTGGCTATTCAAGGTTTTTTGTATTTCCATACAAATTGTGAAATTATTTGTTCTAGCTCTGTGAAGAATACCGTTGGTAGCTTGATAGGGATTGCATTGAATCTATAGATTGCTTTGGGTAGTATACTCATTTTCACTATACTGATTCTTCCAATCCATGAACATGGTATATTTCTCCATCTATTAGTGTCCTCTTTGATTTCTTTCACCAGTGTTTTATAGTTTTCTATATATAGGCCTTTAGTTTCTTTAGGCAGATATATTCCTAAGTATTTTATTCTTCTCGTTGCAATGGTGAATGGAATTGTTTCCTTGATTTCTCTTTCTATTTTCTCGTTATTAGTGTATAGGAATGCAAGGGATTTCTGTGTGTTGATTTAATATCCTGCAACTTTACTATATTCATTGATTAGTTCTAGTAATTTTCTGGTGGAATCTTTAGGGTTTTCTGTGTAGAGGATCATGTCATCTGCAAACAGTGAGAGTTTTACTTCTTCTTTTCCAATTTGGATTCCTTTTATTTCTTTTTCTGCTCTGATTGCTGTGGCCAAAACTTCCAAAACTATGTTGAATAGTAATGGTGAAAGTGGGCACCCTTGTCTTGTTCCTGACTTTAGAGGAAATGCTTTCAATTTTTCACCATTGAGGATAATGTTTGCTGTGGGTTTGTCATATATAGGTTTTATTATGTTGAGGTATGTTCCTTCTATTCCTGCTTTCTGGAGAGTTTTTATCATAAATGGATGTTGAATTTTGTCAAAAGCTTTCTCTGCATCTATTGAGATAATCATATGGTTTTTATTTTTAAATTTGTTAATGTGGTGTATTACATTGATTGATTTGCGGATATTGAAGAATCCTTGCATCCCTGGAATAAAGCCCACTTGGTCATGGTGTATGATCTTTTTAATGTGTTGTTGGATTCTGATTGCTAGAATTTTGTTAAGGATTTTTCTGGTCTGATGTGTTCTATCTACTGAATGTTTATTGCTGTTGTTTAGTGGCTAAGTTGTGTCCAACTGTTTAATGACCCCATGGACTGTAGCCCACCAGGCTTCTCTGTCCATGGGATTTCCCAGGCAAGAATACTGGAGTGGGTTGCTAATTCCTTTTCCAGGGAATCTTCCCCACCCAAGGATTGAACCCACATCTTCTGCATTGGCAGGCAGTTTCATTATCACTGAGCCACGAGGGAAGCCCAAATGTTTGTGCCCTCTTCAGATTCATATGTTGAAACCTAATCCATCAATATCTCAATGTAATGGTTTTTGGAGGTAGAGTCTACAGCAGGTTATTAGGTCATGAGAATGAAGCCCTTGTGAATGGGATTAGTATCCTTATAAAGGAGACCAAAGACAGCTTCCTTGCCTTCTCTACCACTTGAGGACACATCAAGAAAAGTCAGTCATCCGATTAGGATGTGGGCCCTCGCGACACTAAATCTGCCAGTGCCTTGATCTTTACAGCCTCCAGAACATTGGGAAATAAATTTCTTTTGTTTATAAGCCACCCAGTCTATGATGTTCTGTCACAGCAGCCTGAATTAAGACAGTGTATCAATTATAGCTCAGTTCAGTTCAGTTCAGTCACTCAGTCGTGTCCGACTCTTTATGACCCCATGAATCGCAGCACGCCAGGCCTCCCTGTCCATCACCAACTCCCGGAGTTCACTCAGACTCATGTCCATCAAGTCAGTGATGCTATCCAACCATCTCATCCTCTGTTGTCCCCTTTTCCTCCTGCCCCCAATCCCTCCCAGCATCAGAGTCTTTTCCAATGAGTCAACTCTTCACATCAGGTGGCCAAAGTACTGGAGTTTCAGCTTTAGCATCATTCCTTCCAAAGAAATCCCAGGGCTGATCTCCTTCAGAATGGACTGGTTGGATCTCCTTGCAGTCCAAGGGACTCTCCAGAGTCTTCTCCAACACCACAGTTCAAAAGCATCAATTCTTCAGTGCTCAGCTTTCTTCATAGTCCAACTCTCACATCCATACATGACCACAGGAAAAACCATAGCCTTGACTAGACGGACCTTTGTTGGCAAAGTAATGTCTCTGCTTTAAGTTATGTCTCATAACTTTCCTTCCAAGGAGTAAGCGTCTTTTAATTTCATGGCTGCAGTCACCATCTGCAGTGATTTTGGAGCCCCCAAAAATAAAGTCTGACATTGTTTCCACTGTTTCCCCATCTATTTCCCATGAAGTGATGGGACCAGACGCCATGATCTTCGTTTTCTGAATGTTGAGCTTTAAGCCAACTTTTTCACTCTCCTCTTTCACTTTCATCAAGAGGCTTTTTAGTTCCTCTTCATTTTCTGCCATAAGGGTGGTGTCATCTGCATATCTGAGGTTATTGATATTTCTCCCGGCAGTCTTGATTCCAGCTTGTGTTTCTTCCAGTCCAGCTCAAATACACATAAATCTTTCTGAAAAAGAAACCCACCCGGATTTATTTCTGGCACACTCCAGTGGTGCTGGCAGTGCTGGTGTGGAGGGTGGGCCACTAAATATATGCAGTCTGTGGCTGGGAATAAATAGTGGGGAGTGTGAACTGTCCCTGAGCTACTGGAGAGCAGCTACTAAGTCTAGGACAGTCTCTATAATAATCAATATACCTAACCAACAATAATGAAATGCTACCCAATCCCTGGGTTTCCCAGGTGGCTCAGAGGTAAAGAACCTGCCTGTCAATGCAGGAGCTGCAGGAGACATGGATTCTATCCCTGGATTGGAAAGATCCCCTGTAGAAGGAAATGGCAACCTACTCCAGTATTCTTGCCTGGAGAATCCCATGAACAGAGGAACCTGGTGGGCTACAGTCCATAGGGTTGCAAAGAGTCGAATATGACTGAACGACCGAGCACATACCCAACCCCCAACATACTCCAAAGCCATCTTGCTATCATTTGGGGCTTTGCCCCTCTCTGTCCCCTCCCCTGCAACCCTCCCCTACTCCCCGTTCTTTTAGGCTGACATATATCAACCTTCAGAGTAGCTCAGCATGCCAGCCTTTCCCCCAGTCTGTCCTATTTCCAGCAATTCCGATTGTCCTCTGTCTGCTCAGAGTGAGAAGTCACCTTGTTTCATGAGTATCTTTCAGATCTTCAGTTCTGAAACTCTCTAGAAGGAAGCATTGTTGATCATTTCAGATCACTGGGTTTGTATAACTTAATGATCTTTGTTTTCTAAGTATTAAGAACAAATACCCAAAAGCTTGAAATAAAGTATAAAGATGACTATATAACTTTTCAGAATCAAATGAAAACAGTCTGATTAAAGGTTATCTGACTCTCTAGGAGGTTTCCCAGGTGACTCAACCTAGATAACTCAGTTGGTAGAGAATGAGACTCTTAATCTCAGGGTCATGGGTTTGAGCCCACATTGGGCACATGTTTTAGGGCTTCCCAGGTGGCTCAGTGGTAAAGATGTAGGAGAACCAGGTTCAATCCCTGGGTTGGGAAGATCCCCTGAAATAGGAAATGGCAACCCACTCCAATATTCTTGCCTGGAGAACTCCATGGACAGAGGAGCCTGGTGGGCTCCAGTCCACGGGGTTGCAGAGAGTTGGACATGACCATCGTGACTGAACATGATGGTTGCACATGACTCTCCAGGGGATGTCGCTTTGTTTGACTTTGCTATTGATTAGTTTCAGATTTGATAAAGTTAGATGTTAACGTGTAGAAAATTGATTTTTGTCCTGTGAAGGTGCAAATGGCTTTTGTCCCACAGAGAACATAATCCCCAAGTATTGACATGTTATTATCCTGTCGGTAAGCTTTTCTTGTAAAGGCTCAGAGGATAAACATTCTAGGCTTTGTGGGCTATATAGTCTCTGCCCCAACTACTGAACTCTGCCATGAACAAGCTTGCCTGAGCAATAAAATTATATTTACAGACATTGAAATTTAAATTTCATGTCATTTTCACATGTTATGAAATATTGTTCTTTATTTTTCTAACTGTTGTAAAATGTAAAAAAAAAAAAGTTCTTAGCTTGTGGGCATACAAAAACAGGTGCTTGGTGTGATTTGATCAGCAGGTTATAGTTTGTTGATTCTTGGCCTAAAGATTTTATTGCCCTGTAGGTCATTAATTAGTTTCATATTTAACTTGGACCCTGATTCAGCATTCTCTTTTTGCACTAAACGTGTGTGTGGATGTCGGTGTATATACGGTGTGGGGGGGGGGGGGGGTGTGTGTGTGTTAGTTTCTTTTATCCTCTTTGAACCTGTTTTGCCATCATGCTGATCCCTTCATTAATGAGTTAAATAGGTTTGACAGATGCTTGCCATACATTTCCAATTCACTTGGAATGTGGAGGAGTTTGAGCATCTCTTTTGTTGCCTTGGCTCTCGTCCCAAGTGATTTATCAAGATGTTGTCCTAAATAAAGACAGGTCTGTTCCTAAGAGAAAGTCTCATGCCTACAGTTTTCCCTACTCTATCATTATGAGGCTCTTTTGGCAACAACATCCTCCTTCATGAGGCCCGTGGCTGGGGCTGGCGGTGGGCGGGCCTGCATGGATGAAAGATAATGAGTTCATGACACTGGTGGTGTGGATGCACAGCGGGGCTTGGGTACCAGCAAACGTCAAGTTGCCAGGGCCCGCGTGGAGGAGGACAGTGCACCCAGAGCCTCCGAGGACTCCCACAGGGTTTCTCACCATCTCTCTCCTGCATCCATGATTTCAGTGCAGCTGGGGACTCGCCCCTGCGGATATATGGTATCATTAATATGGACCAGTGTTCCCTAGAAGACTTGGCTCTGACAGGGCAATGTTACTGTTGGAGTCTTTCTATTGTAAAGGGAGTAGCAATGACTCCAGTGGGTGTGGGGAAAGTATAGGTTCCTGCAGGGGGAAAGTTCACTGAGTGCCTGGTTTTTGTTTGCTTCCCTGGGGGCAGGTGTTAATTAAATAGTCCCTGGGCTGTGGGAGCTGGGCATTTCCCAGGGAGGAGGAAGTGGGAAAAAGGCACCCCTTCCCTTAGTTTAAGATGCCTAAGAGCACGGTGAAAAAATGTTCACCCTCAGTGGTTGTCAAAGGACTATTGATTGAAACCAGTAACAGCAATGAATATTATTATCTTTGTCATCTTTCCACTGATTGGGGTGGAAATTGGTTTTGCCTTCTTGAAAGCATCTTGGCAATAAGTATATTGAACATACCCGTGTTTGTCCCAATCACTGTCGCCAAGTCCAATCTAGTCCTAAAGGTTTCAGAGAGAATGGGCTGAAATTTATTTTATATTCAAAGTAGCTACATATTTTAAACTCATGATGCACAAACATGTGATCATTGTAAAAAAGAAAACATTATGGATAAAACTAAAACTCTCCCTTGAGACCATCACTCCTATCTCTGAAGTCCCCAATTTTGTCAGTTTTGTGTCTGTCCAGACTTTTAATTATGTATTTGCTGATATATGTGTCTGCAGAAATATGAAGTATAATTCTTTGGGGGATAATCTGGGTATATAAATGATATAATATTTTATGCTTTTTCTTGCAACTTTTATCACTCAATAATACACCTAAAACATATTTCATATCTGTACATAAAGGCTGCATACCATTCCACTGAGCACATATCATAGCTTATTCAACTGATCCTTATTTTATTTAGGGTAATGGGTTTTAACCTTGTTTATCTGCCATACTACTGTGCCATCAATGATGGAAGATGTTCACATTTCATTACACATTCTCTAGACATGCAGCATTACATGTAATAGCCAAGACCCTCTGCCCTCACTGGGCTTCCCTGGTGGCTCAGCTGGTAAAGAATCTGCCTGCAATGAGGAGACCTGGGTTCAATCCCTGGGTTGGGAAGATCCCCTGGAGAAGGGAAAGACTACTCACTCCAGTGTTCTGGTCTGGAGAATCCCATGGACTGTATAGTCCAGGGGGTCACAAAGAGTCAGACCCAACTGAGCGGCTTGCACTCACTCTGCCCTTACTCTGGCCCTTCCTTTATCTCTTGGGAATGCATATCAGAAGGTGAGCAAAGAGTGACTGTTGCTATTATTGGGGTAAATTTGAACTCAGTCTTAAAAAGAAAAAGTAAGTTACTGACAGACCTTCCAGTTTAATTACTATTATTGTTAAATATCTTGGAACTTAGCTTGTAACTGGTCTCTATATGCTTGTTTTATCCCATCCAATAGGAGAAAGAGGAAAACCTCCCCTCCCACTATGAAACTGAATGCTTCCTTACATGCTAGGCTATCTGGCCATTCTGATTTAGGACTTCAGGCTCCTTCTGTATAGGAAAAAAGAAGTTTCCCAAGTTGCCAATCCCAGCTTATGGAGGTCTATGAGGGTGAGTCTTAGGATTAAGTGAGAAGGCAGTTCAGCTCATGGGGCCTGCAAACTGAGGGAGAGGAGGTGCACCCCAGCACAGGGGTGGTCAATGCTGAGGATCCAGCCACCACTGCAGGGGTCCCTCACTGAAATGTGGATCTGAGTCCGTGCCACTTGTGGTTGAGGTTCAGGGAGAAGAGAACCGGACTGAGTGGGACCCATGGGGACTGAGTGGGACCCACGGGGGCTGAGTGCTCACAGTCTTGCTCGTTGTGGAAAGTGCCTGCCCAGAAGGCTCTGTCGAGATAAGCAGGCAGCTGCCTTGACACCAGGTGTCAGCAGAGTCGTGTGCCCAGGCCCTCACAGGTGGCAGAGGGGAAGGTGGACAGCTCAGGACTCCTGTGTTACAGCAGTGATATCGACAAGTGTCAAGAGGACCAGGATTCCGGGGCTGCTCACGGGGGTGGACAGATTTCTTTCTTTGAAGAGATAATAAATTCGATGAACATCCCTTAGAGATCTCAGAGTATTACAGAAGGAAGGGGCTGTGGCAACACAGACATTCTCAAGATTCTGGGGCAAAGTCATCCAGCTTGAAAGCTAAATGCTCTTTCTTTGTCCTCAATGATGAAGCAGGACACCTCAACTACCGTAATAATGAGAGTGAACACTTTCTAAGTGTCTATCACGTGCAAACATGGAATCTCTCACTCCACTCTCACAACCTTACGGGGAGCATCAGCATTCCTAACTGGCAGTGTGGAAGGCTGGAGGAGCCTGTCCAAGGTTACATCTTGCAAGTGGCGCCCCTGGGATTTGAGCCATAAGTCCGACTCTGAGCTCTCTCTCTCACTTTCCATGACAGGCAGAGAGCCCCTGTGAAGTTGTTGAAAGAAATAAATGAGTTTCCATGGCCAAGGTACCTGACCCTCAGGAGATGCTAGGAGGAAGTGCTGTTTGGCTAAACCTGGGTTGGAAGGGAAAGCACTGGAATCTTCTGTTAACATTTGTGTATTTGTGAGGATTGGGGAGGGAAGATATGGCTTCCTCAAGAAAACCCCCAGCTGGTCGAAGCCTTCTTAAAAAGATGGATGGTGGGCTGTTGGCTCTGAAATTTTCTTCCAAATAACAGAAGGCTGACTTCCCTGGTTTTTAAAATTATTATTATTATCATTATCTTTCAAATTGGGCAAACCACTAAACTATGCCCCCAAGTGTGTTTATTTTGACAGTTGATACATCTCCTGATTCTTTTGTAGCTTTACGGATAAACAACTTATAAACTGAGAACAGGAGAAAAATATTCCCTCCAAGGACTCCTGATGGCAGCAAGAGGCTGGTCCTGCCCGTCTCTGAGAAGACTGCCCTGAGGTTGCGGTTAGCCCTCCATGTTTTCAGCATTCCCTCCAGTGTGAAATTTAGAGCTGGTTCCTCGTTGCCTTTTTGTAATAGTTTTTTTTTTTTTTTTTTTTCAAAATGACTTTCAATATTAACTCTCTTTTGAGAAAACAGCACCTCCAGTTCCTTTGGGGAAGTCATCTTCCTTCAGCTTGATTGCATAGACCTGATTGGCTAAAGCAATCAGGCTCTCTTCCTGGCCGGTTGTTTGTTGTTGTTGTTCAGCTGCTAAATCATCTTCAACTCGTTGTGACCCAATGGACTGCAGCAAGCATGCTAGGCTTCCCTGTTCTTCACTATCTCCCAGAGTCTGCTCAAATTTATGTCCACTGAGTCAGTGATGCTATCTAACCATCTCATTCATTGCCACCTCCTTCTCCTTTTGCCTTCAACCTTTCCCAGCATCAGGGTCTTTTCCAATGAATAAATCTCCTGGCCAGAGTGATTGGTTAAAAGTTGGCCAAGTAACCTGGTCCAGCCAATGAGAAAAGAAGAGATGACTGCTAGGGCTTCTGTAAAATAAACACCCCTCCTTCTCTTGAAGGGTATAAGATCTAGAGTTACACTGGCCATTTTTGCTTCCCCAAGGGGAGAGAATGCAGCTTTAGGATCAAGCCAACAGCATGGAGGCAGAGCAGGGAGACATTTCCTTTGGTGATATCATTTAAACTCCTGGATCAAGCCGAGCCTGAAGTCAGATGACTCTGGACTTTTCAAGCATATGAGTAAATGAAAGTTCTTTTGTGTTTAAGACAGTTTGAGTTGAGTTTTCTGTCACCAGCCATTAAAACAGTCTCAATGATGCCCTTGCCAATAGTGTGCCTCTGAGGGCTGTCATGGGAGTTGAAGGAGTGTCCACCTGCTCACTGATGGTTCAATTTGAAAGTGGGATCAATGTAAGTCAGGGGAAGAGGGGCTCTTGTACACCATGGGTGGAATATTATTTAGTGCAGACTTTTGGGAGGGCTGTCTGACTAAACTATATGTATTACTCTGGGTCCTTTGAGAAGCAGGTGCCAAGATAAATTAAGTGTACAAGGATTTTCTTAGAGGAAATGCCTGTGTGGGAAAAAAAAAAAAGCAGGAAGGAAGCCAAGGCTGGTAAAGTCATCAGACTTGGATGCAAGTCTGACCCCCCAGTGAAGGAGAGAAGGTGGACGCGTCCTAGACAGCCTTGCAGTCTAAGGCAAGTCCTCGCTCTCTCCTCCTTCAAATTACTCTCAGGCTTGGTTGCCTGGCTTCCCAGCCCACAGCATCTCAGTGGCAACAACCTAGAAAAGATCAGGGACTCTGTGGGCTGTCAGAGACTAGCACAGTGACACCCAGTTAGGACGAAAGGAGACAAAAATATCTGAAGTTGATGCAGCCCACATGACCCAGAGTCATCAAGAAAAGACTAATCTTCTTGAGTATCTTCTGCTTAAAGGAAACAGGAAAATATGTAACACGGTTTAGAAAGATTTCTACCCAAAGTGGAATAAGTAGATACAGTTGTTTTAAGAATGAGATTTAGTTTGCTGGAAAAGTCCCCTATGGAGAACTCTTCATTTCCCAAAGCTGCCTGATGAATTAGTCAAAGCTGGAAGGGTCTACATCTCCATATTACAAAGGAGAAAACCGAATCAGAGAGGTTAAGCCACTTCCAAGAGGTCACAAAGTAAGTGGCACTGGTGAGATTTGAACCAATGTCTTTTTTTTTTTTTTTTTTAGAAAACACCCTGATTGTTATTTTTAAATTTATTTTAATTAATTTGCTTATTTGGGTGTGCCGGGCCTTAGTTGTGGCATGCAGGATATAGTTCCCTGACCAGGGCCCCCTTGCATTGGGAGCACAGAGTCTTAGCCACCGGACCACCAGGGAAATCCTTGAACCAATCTCTTCTTGAAAATTTGTTTTTATTGAATTGTAGCTGATTTACAATGTTGTGTCAGTTTCTGGTGTACAGCAAACTGATTCAGTTACATATATATATATAAGAATCTATATTCTTTTTCATATTCTTTTCCATTATAGTTTCTTATAGGATATTGAATACTGTTCCCTGTGCTATATGGTAGGACCTTGCTGTTTATTTATTTTATGTATAGTAGCTTGTATCTGCTAATCCCAGACTCCTAATTTATCCTTCCCTCCACCTTTCCTCTTTGGTAGCCATAGATTTATTTTCTATGTCTATGAGCCTGCTTCTGTGTTGTAAATAAGTTTATTTATATCACATTTTAGATCCCACATATAAGTAATATCATATAATACTTGTTTTTCTCTGTCTAGTTTACTTCACTTATTATAATAATCTTTAGGTCCATCCATGTTGCTGCAAATGATATTATTTCATTCTCTTTTATGCCTGAGTAGTATTCCACTACTCAGGAATAAAACACATCTTCTTTATCCATTCATCTATCGATGGGCATTTAGATTATTTCTGTGTTGACTATTGTAAATAGTGCCACTATGAACATAAGGATGCATGTATCTTTTTGAATTATAGTTTTGTTTGGATATATGCTCAGGAGTGAGATTGCTGAATCATACGCAACTCTTATTTTTAGTTTTTTTAAGGAACCTCTAGTGTTTTCCATACTGGCTACACCAGTTTACATTCCCACCAAGAGTGTAGGAGGGTTCCCTTGTCTCCATCCTCTATCTAACACTTATTATTTGTAGACTTTTTAATGATGACCATTCTGACCACCGTGAGGTGATACCCATTGTGATTTTGGTTGCATTGCTCTGATAATTAGCAGTATTGAGCATCTTTTCACGTGCCTATAGGCCATCTGTATGACTTCTTTGGAGAAATATCTATGTAGGTCTTCTGCCCATTTTTTGATTGTGAGCCCATGTCTTTTATATTCCAGATCTGGTAACACAGAGATGTATCACCCAGCTCCGCTGCTTCAAGGAAGTGGGTGGAGGGGCCTCCAGCTGTCAGCTCCCACAGGGTCAGCCTCAGCTGCAGAGACCTGCCTTAATCGAAGTCACATCCTTTCCAGGGAGCCCACATCAGTGATTCTTGCCTTGGAAATCTCATGGACAGAGGAGCCTGGCAGGCTACAGCTTATGGGGTTGCAAAGAGTCGGACACGACTTAGTGACTAAACCACCACCACCACCACCACATCAGTGACTGAGTGGAACATGGGGCTAAAGGTCTGGCCATTTCAGCTCTATGTGGTCCACTTTGATGGCCACTATTTGCCCCTTGGCTTACCCCCAGGCTCAGTGGAGGTGGGCGGAATGACAGTCCCTGGTGTGAGGTAGTGTCCAACTGTTCAGACTTCCATGGAGTGAACTGGGAAGGTGTATGGGGAAAGGATACACCAGCAGGAGCAAAGTATCAGGTAGTGATGGACACAGAAGAGTACGTATAAGCATCACTAGATTGTGGCTATTGCTAAAAGACTGATTTTCTACAGAAAGTAAACAGCTAGGACAAGTATTAGGTGCTTGGTCAGGAATGAAAGTCAAGAGCCCCTTTGGTTGCAGACAAAGAAGTTCTCATCTTTTGTGGCAGGAGGCAGATGAAGCCTGAGCCTCAGAGTGTCCGAACTTCAAAGGCGGGGGCTTCCCTGGTGGCTCACCTGGTAAAGAATCTGTCTGCAATGCAGGAGACCCCGGGTTGATTCCTGGGTTGGGATGTTCCCCTGGAGAAGGGAAAGGCTACCCACTCCAGTATTCTTGGGCTTTCCTGGTGGCTCAGACAGTAAAGGATCCACCTGCAATGCAGGAGACGTGGGTTTGATTCCTGGGTTGGGAAGATCCTGAGCTCCCAACCAAGGGAGCATGTTATGCTACAGTCAACAGCTACCAGCTGTTGTGCTACAGCTGGTTGGGACCTTGACAGTGGGGATGGGGTCATCTGGGTGCTCTCCTCAGTGATGTTTCCACTTTTGGGGCTACTGTGAGTAATGTGTGTATGACTGTGAGTAATACTATGGCCATTTATATTTGAAAACCTGTTTTCAATTTTGTTGAGTACATGCTGAGAATTGGAATTGCTGGGCCCATGTGGCAATTCTGTGTTTAATTTTTTAAGGAAGTGCTGAACTGTCTTCCAGAATGGTTTCTCCATTTTACATTCCCAGCAGCAATGTATGAGTCTGGTAATATTTTTATTTTCTTTGGGGAGCCACCTTCCTATTTGGGCTCATGTGGATTAGACACTATTGACCCCTCTGCCTCAGCCATGTGCATCCAAGCAGAGTCTAGCCAACCAGCATGTGCCAAAGAGACTGCTTCAAGAATGAGCATGTTCTCCAAGTCAGGGCAGTGAGATTCAACTCTGAATCTAGAACAACCCTGGGCTTTTATTACTTGTACCAATAAATCGACCATCCTTCATGTATCAGGCCAGTCTGAGTTGGGTTTCCTGTCACTGGTGACCAGCTGATTACATCGTATCTTAAGATTTGCTTGTAGAAAATCTCTGTCTGGGATATTTGTCTCCACTGTGTGTTGGACATTTATTGAGCGTCGACTTTACATCAGATACAGCTACAAGTCCATGCTGGAGTTGGGCTAGCGCCGTTAGAGTGAGAATGGATCAGTGAATAGTCAGAGCTGCGATCTTGCAGACAAAAGGGAACTTCCGGCTGCAGGTGTTATCATTCCATGACCTCAGAGCTGTGGCAGGGAAAAAGCAGAAACTCTGTGTGAAGGTACACCTACCACAGTAAAAGTGACCCCACCATCCCACCAAAGTAAAAGTCCTCTCCCATAAGCCTGGTGTCTGCACTGGCATCCCTTTCTTGCCGATGCTTGATGAGGCTGCTGTCCAGCCTTACTCTCTCCTAATAGGGCTAGTGTTGATTTGCTACTGTGGAGAGGCAGGACAAGCCTCGCTCAGAGGCTTGACCCAGCTCTGACTCCCAGGCTCCCAGACGGCTCCCAGAAGAGCAATTTGCTGTTCCATGCCTCCCTCCCCTAATCAGAAGAAGAAAAAGGAGCAGTTCAGTGTTTGGATCTGGAGTAGATATCGAAACCCAGCTCCACAAATTGCTTGCTGTGAAAACTCAAACAAATCACTTAACTTCTCTGAGCCTCAGTTTCTTCATCTATAAAGTGGAAACATTAATAATTTTTATTTCTTGAATTGGTATGAGCAGTGACGATGTTCACGATGATGGTGATGACTGCTGACAGCACATGCAAACCACTGTAGTCGCTTTATGTCCCTTATCTTCTTTCTCCTTCCCATCAACCCTGTGAGTTAAGTGTCACTAGCCTGGAGAATCCCAGGGATGGGGGAGCCTGGTGGGCTGCCGTCTATGGGGTCGCACAAAGTCGGACACGACTGAAGCGACTTAGCAGCAGTAGCCCCATTTTATGGATGAAGAATCTGAGGCACCAAGAAGTTGGCTACCCAATTTATAAGCGGTGGAGCTGGAGTTCAGACAAGGACATTCAACTCTGCAGTCCACGCTCTTGCCACTGGGCGAATCCGCTGTATCTCCTTCAGTGCTCAGAAGAGCCCTGTGGGTAGGACCGAAGATTAAATACATTTTATAGACAAGGAAAGCGAATCTCAGAGAGAATAAGCTATTGCCTCAAGGACACAGAGTTAGAACGCAACATGGCCGGGACTTCAGCCTGACCGGGCACTCACTACTGCGCCTGCGCCCTCTTCCTAGCTTCTGTTTGTTCTAATGTCCGTGAGCGCAAGCCACATTTAGTGCGTTGGTGAGCTGACATAAAAGCACCATCCTTTGGTCTCTGTACAAGTTTCTTGCTTTCTTTCTTTTCATGCTTCTGTCTCTAATGTCTTTTCATCCAAATCACAGTTTGCATGTCAACAACACACCATTAAATATTATTTAAAATGCATCCACCACAGAGAATGGCCGCGTCCCTAACACCCACAAGGGACCTCTGGCCACTCTCCAAGGTGTTTAACTCACAGTGCCTCGACCACCCCTGGTGCCTCCCAGCACCCCTGCAAGAACCCTGGTCTCAGGGGCACCCACCGCTGGTGGGCCGGTACCATATCTGCACGCAGTCCTCCTCTTCTGGGTCTGCATGGATGCCGTCATCCGGCTGGCTCCCATCCCAGTAGCTGTAGTCATAGGGTGAGCCGTCTGTCCATTCAAACTTCCCTTCCTGGGGGGGTCGCATCCAGAGGCAAGGAAGCGAGCCAAGGAGAGAAAGATCAGGCATTCAGGCCATCTCCAGCTTGGAGTAACATCTAATGCCTTCATACCTAACAGTGCAGAAGCCCTGACTTTTATCTGATATACTATTATTACCACCATAACTGGTAATGGTGAAACCATGTGGGCACAAAAGCCCCTCCATGTCCCCTGCCTCTTGCTTGTAGAAAAGCGCTAGTCTCCCAGGCCTCTCGTGAGTCACAGAAGAGCAGGTTCAAACAGTTAATGGTTAGGACACTGGAATCACAGAATCTTCAGTTCCTCCCTGAAGATACAGATGACAGTGTCCAATGCACGTTCCCGAGGCGTTTTGCAACGACTGTAATTGGCACAAGAGGGGAAAAGCTGGCTGCATGATGACCAGACTGAAACTCTGACAAGCTTCTCCATCGTGTGCAGTACTGGATCTATGGCTAGACAGTACCCAGAACTGGCTTCAAGGAAATGAGGACAAACTGATCCTGGAGTTGAAGGATCAAGATGATGCTGATCTGACCACTGCGTGACAAGTTTCATGATGACTGTGGGAGCTGCTTGTGCTGTTCTGCATGCAGCCCCCTGCCTGTGCACTCCTGAAACTCCCCTTTGAAACCTTTGCCTCCTAACCAGCAACGGGGAGACAGTTTGGGGGACCCATCCGCCATCTCCCCAGGTTTTCAAAATACAGCATCTTTCTTATCCCACCAACCCTGTCTCTCAAACACTGTCTTTTTTTTTTTTTCAGGGTTTCAAATTTTTTTTAATTTTATTTTATTTTTAAACTTTACAATATTGTATTGGTTTTGCCAAATATCGAAATGAATCCACCACAGGTATACATGTGTTCCCCATCCTGAACCCTCCTCCCTCCTCCCTCCCCATACCATCCCTCTAGGTCGTCCCAGTGCACCAGCCCCAAGCATCCAGTATAGTGCATTGAACCTGGACTGGCGACTCGTTTCATATATGATATTATATATATTTCAATGCCATTCTCCCAAATCATCCCACCCTCTCCCTCTCCCACAGAGTCCAAAAGACTGTTCTATACATCAGTGTCTCTTTTGCTGTCTTGTATACAGGGTTATTGTTACCATCTTTCTAAATTCCATATATATGTGTTAGTATACTGTATTGGTGTTTTTCTTTCTGGCTTACTTCACTCTGTACAATAGGCTCCAGTTTCATCCACCTCATTAGAACTGATTCAAAGGTATTCTTTTTAATGGCTGAGTAATACTCCATTGTGTATATGTACCACAGCTTTCTTATCCATTCATCTGTTGATGGACATCTAGGTTGTTTCCATGTCCTGGCTATTATAAACAGTGCTGCGATGAACATTGGGGTACACGTGTCTCTTTCCCTTCTGGTTTCCTCAGTGTGTATGCCCAGCAGTGGGATTGCTGGATCATAAGGCAGTTCTATTTCCAGTTTTTTAAGGAATCTCCATACTGTTCTCCATAGTGGCTGTACTAGTTTGCATTCCCACCAACAGTGTAAGAGGGTTCCCTTTTCTCCACACCTCTCCAGCATTTATTGCTTATAGACTTTTGGATCACAGCCATTCTGACTGGCGTCAAACACTGTCTTTTGAGCAATGAGCAGCCAAGCCTGAGTTTGGTTCCAGCTCTGGCTGGTAATATTACTAGCTGTTGTTTATTGAGGGCTTATTATATATCATGACAGGTGGGCAATTTGTCCTCACCATCCTGCAAAGCAGAAATTGTCATCTCCATTTTACAGATGAAAAGACTGGGACTTAGTCTACCCAAATTCACATAGTCAATAAAGCATTAGTGCCAGGATGTAAACCCAGGTTATCTGACTCCAGTACTCAAGACCATATGCTATGCTATGCTAAGTCACTTCAGTCATGTCCAACTCTGTGTGACCCCATAGACAGTAGCCTACCAGGCTCCCCTGTCCCTGGGATTCTCCAGGCAAGAACACTGGAGTGGGTTGCCATTTCCTTCTCCAATGCATGAAAGTGAAAAGTGAAAGGGAAATCTCTCAGTCATGTCTGACTCTTAGCGACCCCATGGACTGCAGCCTACCAGGCTCCTCCATCCATGGGATTTTCCAGGCAAGAGTACTGGAATGGGGCACCATTGCCTTCTCCACTCAAGACCCTAACTATTACATTAAAAAATTTTTTTCTACCAGTGAGTGGAAATCATCCTTCATCTTTTTTTCTATCTGTCCAAATAGTGTGTATTTTTCTTGCCTGCTGTGGAACCACTCTGACCAATTGCAAGAAAAGTCCTGTTGGGAATCTGATTTGTGTTGCAATAAATGTGCAAATTAACTGTGGAAAGAATGACATCTTTGCAATGCCCCGGAACAAAAGTCATTTCTCCATTTATTTAAGTTTTTAGAAGAGTCTCTCCTGACGCATCGATGATTATGGAAGCCATGTTGTATGATGGAAATTGCACACACCTTCTGGGAGAGAGACCAGAGCCTGGGATTCCAGCTCTTCTCACTTCCTAATGCTGCAATCTAACCAACTTACTTAACTTCTTTGAGCCTCAGTTTCCACACCTGTAAAATGGACTGAATATCTCCCTCAGAGAATTATTATGAGAACTGAATGAGGTTAAAAGCACTAAGAGACTTAATTAGTGCCTTACATGTGGTGCCTAGGACTGAAAAGAAAAATATAAAAGCAAGTCCTTTTACTGTATCACTTGTTATTATTAGTCTTAAGTCTTTTTTTTTTAAACTTTACATAATTGTATTAGTTTTGCCAAATATCAAAATGAATCCACAAATTCCTTAACTCTAAGTGTATTCATAAGCCAATTTTAAAATTACTATTATAATGGGACATTTTGGTTCTTTTTTTAATTTACAACTTCTATACAAGTTCTTGCCAGGTCAATTCTACTGATTGTTAAACTATCTTTACTGAGCCTGGCCACTATTGCTACTTCTGCTCACTGATAGCAAGTTCAACCACCCAAAATGAGCTCTTGTGTCAAGAGAGCTTGTGCCAAGCACAGGCTAAATCTTTTACATATATTGGCCCATTTACTTTGTACAACCAGGCACTGTTATTATCACTCCATTTCATAGCTGAGAAAACTGAAGCCCAGAGATGTAAAAAAAAAAAAAAAATTGTCTCAAAGTCACCTGTGTGTGTGTGTGCTAAGCTGCTTCAGTCGTGTCTGACTCTTTGTGACGCTATGGACTGTAACTTGCCAGGCTCCTCTGTCCATGGGACTCTCCAGGCAATAATACTGGAGTGGGTGGCCATGCCCTCCTCCAGGGGATCTTCCCAATCCAGGGATTGAGCCTGTGTCTCTTACATCTCCTGCATTGGTAGGTGGGTTCTTTACCACTAGCGCCACCTGGGAAGGCCCCAGAGTCAGCTGCTGCTGCTGCTGCTAAGTTGCTTCAGTCGTGTCCGACTCTGTGCGACCCCATAGACGGCAGCTCACCAGGCTCCCCCGTCCCTGGGATTCTCCAGGCAAGAACACTGGAATGGGTTGCCATTTCCTCCTCCAATGCATGAGAGTGAAAAGTGAAAGTGAAAAGTGAAAGTGAAGTCGCTCAGTCATGTCCGACTCTTAGCGACCCCATGGACTGCAGCCTACCAGGCTCCTCCATCCATGGGATTTTTCAGGCAAGAGTACTGGAGTGGGGTGCCATTGCCTTCTCTGCCAGAGTCAGCTGCTGCTGCTGCTGCTAAGTCGCTTCAGTCGTGTCCGACTCTGTGCGACCCCATAGACGGCAGCCCACCAGGCTCCCCCGTCCCTGGGATTCTCCAGGCAAGAACACTGGAGTGGGTTGCCATTTCCTTCTCCAATGCATGAAAGTGAAAAGTGAAAGTGAAGTCACTCAGTCGTGTCCGACTCTATCGACCCCATGGACTGCAGCCCACCAGGCTCCTCCGTCCATGGGATTTTCCAGGCAAGAGTACTGGAGTGGGTTGCCATTGACTTCTCCACTACAGTCAGCTACCATAAACTAAATGGTAGAACAGGTGCTGGAAATGGAATCCTATTCCCTGCAGTGCTCCGAGGCAGGGTTGGAGGTGTACATATAGGAGAGATGCTCAGGATGCAGCTTGCCCGGGGTAAGTCAGCAGACAAAATCTCCAGGTGAAGTCTGCTGTGATAGTGCCAGGTATGTGAGCTGGCCCAAGCCAGCCCTCTTTGGCCTTGTTCTCCCATCATCATTCCACCTACTCTTGCCCCATTGCCTCCCAGACACACTGGTCTTTAGTGTCCTTGAATGTGCTGTGACTCTCCCGCCTCAAGACCTTTGCTCATGCTGTGCTCTCTGCCTGGACTGTTCTTCCTCTGACTGACTCCTATTTGTCCACTGGACATTAGCTTAAATGTTTCTTACTCAGGGAGGCTGCGGCAGCTGTAGCCCTGCTCAGACCTCCTTCAGGAGGACCTGTTGGGGGAGCATGGCTGAGTGACAGCTGCTTGGACCCAGCACTGCATTCACAGGGAGAACATGCTTCCTTCATGATCACAGGTATGAGTGCTGGCCCACTCCTGCCCAAGTGGGAGTCCTGGAATGGGCATCCTCTGCCAGGGGACATCCCGTTGGCTTAGCCAAGACTTTCCAGAGTGTTCTGCAATCTGAGGCTCTCCCCATCCCGCCCTCCCCCATCTCCTTTCACAGGGCTCATCATGGGCTGAAGGTCTTCCCTCCTGCCACATACCTGCCTTCTTTTTCTCCTTTGCAGATATTTTCCCTCAAAAGCCTCTTACCCATCTAATCAAGTTTTTGTGTCTGTTTTTTTGAGAATCCAAACCTAAATGTAGCCCATCACTGCCCATCTGATATGTTTCCATCCTCCTCTCTTTCACAACGCTTATTGTATTCTAACTGGGGTGTCTTGGTGTATGATTTCTCTGTATGCAGGGCATGTGGCAGGGACCAGGCGTGTAGGTTCCACATGAAAAGCTGGTTAAATCAAAGTGGAATCTTGGCTGGAGCTCCCAAGAGGGCCTGATGGCCAGCACTTCCTCACCTGCCTGTGATCGTGAAGCCCTGTCCAGATGTCAGCTGGGATCCCAGGAACACAGCTGTTCACAAGGTCGTACACAAAGACGTTCTCCTCCCAGCTGCAAAGGTAAGAAACCCAGGTGCATGTTACTCGTTGCCTCTTGGTGCAGGATTGAGTTGCAAATCGACAGCAGCCTTTGTTAACCCTCCTGGATCAAAGTAAATAGAGGATGTGATGCAATCTGGTTTTTCTCCTTTTTCTTTTTTAACTAGGGCACCCACATGGGCTGTCCTGTCAGGGGCATTTCTGCGTTTTTTCCATGCCAGTGCAAAGCAGGACTCAGCACTGTTATTCAGCCTATAAATTTAAGTCTATCTCAAAAACAATAGTAAATAAGGTGGATTATACTGAAGAGACAAAAAAAGGAATTGACATTGTATTGCACATACCAAATAACAAAAATCTCCACTGGATGTTCTTGCTCTTTCTCAAAAGCCCCCCGTACAGTGCCAGTCCTTACATAGCCTCCTCTCTCCTAATTCTTTTTCTCATAGAACGTCTTCAAAATCTTTGGGTTTGCTGGAAAATTCAGCTAGAGGCGTGAACTTGCATAGTTGACTCAGCAAAACCAAATCCTGCAATTAACTATCCACCCTCTTCAACAGGTGTCTTAGGCCATTCAGGCTGCTACAACAAAATACCACAGTCTGGGTGGTTTATGAACTATAGGAATTTATTTCTCACAGTTCTGGAGGCTGGAAAATGCAGGATCAGGGTGCCAGCATGGCCAGGTGAGTGCACTTTCTGGGTACATACTTCTTGCTGTGCCCTCACATGGGAGCAGGGGACAGGGGAGCTCTGTGGAACTTCTTTTATAAAGGCACTAATCCTATTCATGAGGGCATCACCGTCAGAGCGTAAGCATCTCCCAAAGGCCCCACTTCCTAACACCATCACATGGGGCATTAGAATTTCAACATATGAATCTTGTGGGGACCAAAACATTTAAAACACAGCAGAAAGCATTGGTGAGATTCTCACCTCCTATTTCAAAGAGCTTATAAAGTAATTTACCTAACAAAAGAAATTGGTGGAGGACCCTGGAAGTAGTCTGTGCTGCCTAAAAGAACACTTAATCCATAACTCCTTTCAAAACAGGATTATGTTGAGGTATCCTTTACGTTGCAACAGATTACATCTGCTCCTGATGGGTTCTTCTAAGTGACCACTCTCTATAGGCTGCCACCTTGTCTAGAACACCTGCCCATCAATTTCATTTTGCTTAAGGTGTTGGTAGCAAGTCAAAGCACACATAATGCTGTGCTGTGCTGTTCTGTGTGTGCTTAGTCATGTCTGACTCTTGCAACCCTATAGACTGTAGCCTGCCAGGCTCCTCTGTCCATGGGATTCTCCAGGCAAGAATACTGGAGTGGGCTGCCATTCTCTTCTCCAGGGGATCTTCCTGACCCAGGAATTGAACCCAGGTCTCCTGCATTGCAGGCAGACTCTTTACTGACTGAGCTATAAAGGAAGCCCTAAGCACACATAATAACTCTCCTTAATTATGTGTTTGTGGAAGACATTACTAATCCATCCCAGAAGCACTCAGAATTCTGGTTCTCAGAATCTTTTTCAACACAGTGTTCTAGGCAGTGTCATACTAGGAGTTGCTAATCAAAATTGTTATAAATTGAATGTGCCCCTCCCCCAAATTCATTTATTGAAATGCTAACTCCTGATGTCACTGTATTAAGAGGTGGGGCCCTTGGGAGGTGATTAGTTCATGAGGGTGAAGCCCTCATGAATTGGATTAGTGCCCTTATAAAAGAGGCTCTAGAGAGTGTCCTTGCCCCTTCTGCCTTGTGAGGATGCAGCGTGCAGATGCCCATCTGCAAACTGGGGGGTGAGCCCTCACCAGAACTTGACAGTACAAGGCGCTCTGATCTTGGGCTCCAGAACTGTGAGAAACACATTTCTGTTGTTTATCAGTGACCCGGTCTGTGATATTTTTGTAACAGCAGCCTAAATGGACCAAGATAGATATTATTAGAAGCAGTGGAGAGGAAAGATGGCAGGTGAGGCAAGGCTTACTTGCCCTCAGAAAGATCTGATGTGCACACTAAGTAAGTGCTGACCTCTTGATACACCCATGATTAAGTGAAAGTGAAGTCACTCAGTCGTGTCCGACTCTCTGAGACCCCATGGACTATATATATAGCCCACCAGGCTCCTCCTTCCATGGGCTTCTCCAGGCAGGAATACTGGAGTGGGGTTGCCATGTCCTTCTCCAGGGGATCTTCCTGACCCAGGGATCGAACCCAGGTCTCCCGCATTGCTTTAGCTTCTGAGCCACCAGGGTAGCCCATGATTACAATTAATAAAAATAATTAACAACTCTCACTATGAAGCATTGTATTACCTGAGTGCTTGTGCAAGAACTTCAGATCCATTATCTCCTCTAAAATCCTTAATCTTAAAAGCTCAGTGTAACTATTGATGTTTCCCAGCTGAGGATTCTGACTCGGAGAGTTTATGTGATTGAGTAAGATCACCAGGTAGGAAGTGGTGGAGTGGGGTCTAGCCTATGGCTGCCTAACTCTAAAGCCCTCTTAATTTCCTCCTTTATAACATCTGCTGTCCCTATCCCCTAAGCTTCCCAAACCTTTAAGATCCTGATTCAGGACTAGTTCTTCCAGGCAACATTCTGTGAGCACCCTCTATATAATCCTTGAACACCTGTAGCAGAAAGTTTCCATGCTCCCCAGGCTGGGCTGGTTGGCTTAGTTCTCTGCTTCTCGAGGTTGTGTGCGCATGCTAAGTCACTCTAGTCCTGTCTGACTCTTTGTGACACTGTGGACTATAGCCTGCCAGGCTCTTCAGTCCATAGGATTCTCCAGGCAAGAATACTGGAGTGGGTTGTCATGCCTTCCTCCAGGGGATCTTCCCAAAGCAGGGATCGAACCCGTGCCTCTTATGTCCCCTGCGTTGGCAGGCGGGTTCTTTACCACTAGTGCCATCTGGGAGGCCATTTCCCAAGGTTTCTTCTCTACAAATGGGCTGCAAGGACCACATGGACCAATCTCACACCTTATTTCTATATGGCATCTTATCTCACACCATCACCAGTCTATGTTCAGTGTCGATGTTCCAAGACCACGTGTTTTGTCTAACATTAGAGTGGTATGATTTGCAGGGGGGACAAAGTATTCTTCAGTCCAATGTGTCTTTGCTGTTGGTCCTATCCAGCGAAGCTCTGGCATCCCCATGTGCTCCTCTCATGCACAATTCACGGTGTCCTAGATTAACTGCTGACCATGCATGGTGAGTGGTCATCTAGGGGAGTGGCTGCCCTGCCATTAAAATGGCAGTAGATCCACCTGGGCTGGGTGGATGGATCCAACACTGGGCTGGACGAAGCACAAGCTGGAATCAAGATTGCCAGGAGAAATCAGTAACCTCAGATATGCAGATAACACTGCCCTTATGGCAGAAAGTGAAGAGGAACTAAAGAGCCTCTTGATGAAAGTGAAAGAGGAGAGTGAAAAAGTTGGCTTAGAGCTCAACATTCAGAAAACTAAGATCATGGCAGCTGGTCTCATCACTTCATGGCAAATAGATGGGGAAACAGTGGAAACAGTGGAAACAGTGGCTGACTTTATTTTTTGGGGCTCCAAAATCACTGCAGATGGTGACTGCAGCTATGAAATTAAAAGATGCTTACTCCTTGGAAGGAAAGTTATGACCAACCTAGACAGCATATTAAAAAGCAGAGACATTATTTTGTCAACAAAGGTCTGTCTAGTCAAGGCTATGGTTTTTCTTGTGGTCACGTATGGATGTGAGAGTTGGACTGTGAAGAAAGCTGAGCACCGAAGAATTGATGCTTTTGAACTGTGGTGTTGGAGAAGACTCTTGGGAGTCCCTTGGCCTACAAGGAGATCCAACCAGTCCATCCTAAAGGAAATCAGTCCTGGGTGTTCATTGGAAGGACTGATGAAGCTGAAACTCCAGTATTTTGGCCACCTGATGTGAAGAGCTGACTCATTTGAAAAGACCCTGATGTTGGGAAAGATTGAAGGCAGGAGGAGAAGGGGACGACAGAGGATGAGAAGGTTAGATGGCATCACCGACTCAATGGACATGAGTTTGGGTAAACTCCAGGAGTTGGTGATGGACAGGAGGCCTGGCGTGCTGTGGTTCATGGGGTCGCAAAGAGTCAGACACAACTGAGCGACTGAAATGACAGCCACTTTTGTTCAATGGCACCTGCTTGGAAAACTATTTCAATATTTTATTGTATTTTCCCCATATGTGGTCAAAATAACTGGGAGATAGAAATGCCCGAGGTGCTACTGTTAAGTAATAAGGAGCGAAAATCAAATGAACTTAATTCAATTCAACTGTCACTTGAAGCAAAAATGGAAATTATTAGGTAAGCTGAAAGGATGAGAAACTTAAACTTTAATTAGATGCTCCATGAACATAAGTTGATTGTGTGTTTAATTATGAAGGAAAAGAACAAAATTACAAAGCATGAAAAAAATGCCAGAATTAGAGAATTGGATTGTGTCTCAGAGACAAGATGTAATTAGAGATTTTATAATATTGTCTAGCTTTATGGGCACTGAACTGGGTTAATAACAGATGAATGTGCTGTGCAAATTCAACTTTTCTACATGTTTTCAGGAAAGTATCATATGCCAGAGTGGAAAACTACCTGTATAAGAGAGGAGATGCTAGCATAACATTTGGGGAACATTTATATAAGAGAAAAAAAAAGAGGGATGTCAGGAGTTGAGAAGAGAGAAAGGAGGCAAGTTGAGGCAGAAAAGAACAGAATTTGAGTCAGGGGCTGCTGGAAAACCCCCAAATCTACCTGGAATCATAGTGCCCATTAAACCAAGGGCTCCATGGGGCAGGCTGGGCTGTCCTTCCTGTGGACCGCCAAAGGGAAATCATGTGGAATCACCTTTAAATTTCCTCTTTATTACATATATTTAATTTTCCTCTGCCGCTACTACTGCTAAGTCGCTTCAGTCGTGTCCGACTCTGTGCGACTCCATAGACAGCAGCCCACCAGGTTCCCCGTCCCTGGGATTCTCCAGGCAAGAACACTGGAGTGGGTTACCATTTCCTTCTCCAATGCATGAAAGTGAAAAGTGAAAGTGAAGTCGCTCAGTCATGTCCGACTCTTCGCGACCCCATGGACTAAGTTTTTGGGAACTTATTTTATCCATCTTTATACGTGCCAGTCATATACTGCATTGAGCTCTGTATCACAGGGGATTTGACTCTGAAGACTGCCTTGCTCAGGCTTCCACATCAGCTGCCTTCCATGCAAGGGGAGGCACTGATGGAGGCTGGGAGGGAGAGAGAAGCCAGGGTGATTCGTTCCCTCTCTGCCTGGGGAGGTGCTGTCAGGGGCTGCCTGGTTTCTGCGGCTCCAGCTCCCATAGGACTGAACTGCCCTCCAGTTAGGGGTAGAGCTAGCTTCCTGCTGGTGTGAATCTTTAGAAAAACTACTGCGTCTTTAAGTTCTCAGAGTCTATCACTTGCAAATATATGAAACTCCATGTTAAATGTTCATAGAGGTTCCTGTTTTCCTGGTCAGATGTTGATTGCCTCACTATATTCTTCAGCACCACCAAGGATATAGTGGATACACAGCTAGATGAATCAATGTGAGTATTCAAGAGGTGTTTTTTTTTTTTTTTAACTAAGATTGAGGACCCCTTCCCTGTTTGTAACAAAATTCGGCAACTCTAAAGATAAAGAACCAACCAGGGTTCTAACTTCAAGGCTTGGAGATTCTTGGAAAATCAGGCAAGATTGTGAATTTGTAGCTGTGGCAATGGAACGCATCACATCTGGCTTCAAAGAACCCACAAATCAGCAAGGAAGTCATATGTGAAAAGAAATCACGAAAGTGATGAAGAAAGTGCTCCTGGGCAGGTGGATGTGTGCAGTCAGTTGCTACCAAGTCTGGGGTGACTTCAGTGCAGAGATGGCAGAGCTGAGTCTGGAAGGTTAAGGAAGAGTCTACCTGGAGAAGACAGGGATGGGAGTTCCCAGTGGGGGTAACAGAATGTGCAAATATGCAGGAGTAAATGGGCTAGACCACACTGGAGAATGTCAAGATGGTCAGTGTGGCTGGGGCTTGGGAGGCATGGAGGAATGTTGAAGGAGGCTTGGTGGGTGGGCTATGGAACCCAGCTGCTCAGGTTCAAATCCTGGCTCCACCATTTCATAGCAAGATACCTTCTTGGAGCCTTAGGTTCCTATCTGTGACATGAGGGTACCAACCTAATATGGTTTGCAGGAACTTGATGCTTAGCATGCATGCTAAGTCACTTCAGTTGTGTCTGACTCTTTGCAACCCCATGGACTGTAGCCTGCCAGGCTCCTCTGTCCATGGGACTCTCCAGGCAAGAATGCTGGAGTGGGGTGCCAGGGGATCTTCTCAACCCAGGGATCAAACTTGGATCTCTTGTGTCTCCTGCTTTGGCAGGCAGGTTCTTTACCATTAGTGCCACCTGGAAAGCCCAAATCTTAGGAAATAAATGTCAGTTATTATGCTTTATGTTATGCTATTTACATGTATGTTATATGGATTGTTTCATTGGTTCAACCCTGCTGTGATACTGAAAAAGGCATGGCATGAGTTTGGCACTTATAAAAATGGACCTTCCAGCCTGCTGTTTGCAACTCTTGCTAAATGCTTTGTCCTCTACTGCCAAGGCCAGTTTCAATGACAGTAACAGCTGAAATCACCAAATACCAGTGGAAGACACCATTCTCTACATCCCTTTCCAAGGGGGTGCTTGACTGGGCTACAAAGGACAGAGGAGTCCACTCACCTGTGGATGGAGGCCAGTTTGGCAGACTTCCTGCCGATGGAGAACTCCGAGCAGTAGAAGTCAGCCTCAGCCCAGGTCTTATTAAGAGGGAAAAATCTGTAGCAGTGGCCTTTGAACTCCATCCAGAACAGTGGGCACAGGGAAGCCTGGGGCAGCTCTGGCATGGCTGGGGACAGAGAGAAAACGGACTGGGAAGAAGGCTGCCATGCAAACATTGATGCTATGGCTTAGGACATCTTTTAAAGTATAAAAGTAAAAAGTGATCCCAGTATGATTAACACATGCACAAAATTTACAAAATAGTAAAGGTAATATGTACTCATTATAGAATCCTTGGAAAACGTTACTGCCTTAGAGTGTTTTTCCTCTTGTCATGTTGAAGGCAGTGATTTTTTAAAATGCAATTGTGATTATATTGTCCATAAACCCCTATCTGTATTCTGATTTCTAAAAATTAGAGTATAAGCATTTTCCCTCATATCATTATAAATTTCTGTAAACATTGTTTCAAACAGCTCTTGAATACTCCCCTGAGTGTCCACCCCCTCCCCCCCCCCCCCCCCCCCCGTTTATTTAATCATTCCCCTATTTTGGTCTAATTAGATTGTTTCCTCTTTTTAAAAGAAACAATTAGACAAAGTGCTGAGATGAACAGACTTGTCTACAAAGGTTTTGCAGCATTTCTGATTTTCTGGGGAGAGATTTTTAAGGCTTTGATACAATTTGCTAAATTGCCTCCTGAAAGCAATTTCTACTCCCACAGTGATGTCTGAGAATGCCCACCTCATCGCGCCCTTGCCGGCACTCTTCCCACTTTAATGGCACTCTTTGCAAATTTTACAGGCAAAAAAATGGTATCTTATTTCAATCTGCAATTCTGGGCTCTCTGGCGAAAGTGGCTATTTCCCTACATGTTTAATGACAAACAGCAGCCAAGACTATTTATATATTTAGCCCATGACTACTAGGGTTCAGGATGTGTTCTTAATTCTGAAAGGGGACAGTAAAGTTCTCCAAAGTCTCGGCCCCTCTGGGGGGCCTCTTCGTGTGGTTTGGAAAACCACGATTGAAGAAGACCAAGCCGGGGAGAAAGGCGTGCTGAGAATCGGCCTGGAACTTGGATGTATGGCTCATCTGTGATAGCAGGTACCAGGCAGTGGTGAAATTGTTAGACTGGGATCCAGAAGCCTGGGTCCCAGCCCCAGCTCTGCATCTTAATGCCATATAATGCTGGCACCTTCCTTTCCTTCTCAGCGGTCAGGCTGGCACCTCTTGAGGTACCCGGGGTGTGGATCTTCAAAACCACTCTGTTAGTGGGCTGGGCTCATGAATAAGGAAGTAGTGGATTTCGTTTACTGAGCATTTATGATGTGCCAAAGATTTGCTGGGGCTTCCCTGGTGGCTCAGTGGTAAAGAACTCGCCTGCCAATGCAGGAGATGCAGGTTCGACCCCTGGGTGGGGAAGATCCCCCCGAGAAGGAAATGGCAAGCCAATCCAGTAGTCTTGCCTTGGAAATCCCAGAGACAGAGGAGCCTGGTGGGCTACAGTCCGTGGGGTCACAGAGAGTTGGACACAACTGAGGCTAATGAGCACAAGCAGTATATGTGCACATACAATTCTATGAATTTTTCGGGGAAGGAAACGGACAGTTGCTTTAATCAACATACTCTTTATGTTGAGTATGCCTGCAATTCGGGAGAACCAGGTTCAATTCCTGGGTCAGGAAGATCCCCTGGAGAAGGAAATGGCAACCCACTCCAGTATTTTTGCCTGGAAAATCCCATGGATGGAGGAGCCTGGTGGGCTATAACCCATGGGGTCGCAAAGAGGTGGACATGACTGAGCGGCAGCTTTCAGCTGGGGGCTATCTGTCCCTGATGAAAACCACTGGGCTTTTCTGTTTGACCAGAACCAGCCCTCCCCTCATCCCAGGCTGCTGTACTGGTCAATCCTGGCTTGTCCCACCCTTCCCCGCCAGTCCTGGCCAATCGTCTTTCAAAGAGTGCCAGTATCCAAACTGGGGTCAGCTGATCCAAAATCTGCTCTCTTAACCCTCCCTTATATGCAAAGGGAGTTATGGACTTAGTGGGCTCAGTACCCCTGGCTCTTCCCTGCTCCACTCCGGACCTCGGTCTCCTCCCTTCTCAGTTGAGAGCACTGGTCTAGAAGGACATTGCCTCGATGCTGAGAGGGCTGAAGGACCCCTTGTGAGGCTGGGTGTTGCTGAGCTCCCTGTGGGGACTTTGCCAGTGCCTTCCTCACAGAGAGAGGCAGCTGAATCTGCCTCTCTCAGGGGTCACCTTTTGGAGCACTTCCCCCTTTAGCAGCAGCAGCAGCAGCCCCGTTGCATGAATGAGAAGCAGCAAGTCATTTCCATCTGCTATTCACCCATCACTTATAACCAAGGACACACACTGGTGAGCACTTGGCCATGTCTGTGCAGGAGTTGGCTGGAACAACTGGCCCAAGACGATATTTGCTGATGCTAAATGACTTTCCCCACTCTCACCCACCCTACAATTATTTTACATCCTAAGTATTCATACTAGAGATGGAAGTAAAGGATATAACCATCCCAGTTTGCCCAGGACTGTCCCAGTTCTAAATCTGAAAGCGGCACATCCCAGCCCCCAACCCCCACCCCTTATTTGATCTCCTGGAGCAGTGGTTCTCAACCACGGGTGATTTCGAATCCCAGGGGACAGGAAGCAATGCCCAGAGACATTCTTGGTGGTGGGCCTATTGGTATCCAATGGGTAGAGGCCAGAAATGCTGCTAAACATCCTACAATGCCCAGGACAGCCCCCACAACAAAGCATTTTCTCACCCGAAATGTCAATAGGGGGACTTCCTGGTGGTCCAGGGGTGGTCCACACTCCCAATACAGGGAGCCTGGGTTCAATTCCTACTTGCCGCAACTAAATATCCTGCATGACACAAGCAAGATCAAAGACCTTGCATGCTGCAACTAAGAGCTGGGGCAGTAGAATAAATAAACAAACATTAAAAAAAAAAAAACCCCAAACAACAACAAAATGTCAATAGAATCCCTGCCCTAGATGGAAAGCCAAATTCCAAAATGTAAAATAACCTCACGGAGCCACAACACAAAACATCACAGCAAATGTCCACACTCCTCAGCCCGTCTGTAGTTTCTTCAACAAAAATGCACCAGAAAACCGATTAGAAGTAGAGTTAGGGTTCTTTTCTAATTTTAGAGTTAAAAATGTAAAACTGTCACAAACCCGTGGCTTAAAAGCCCCGGGGCTAGAACACTGTGGTTAAATTTAACCATACAGACTTCATGGAAGGATGGGACAGAGGGCAAGCCTTGTTTTCATCCCAAGTCTGAGATAAAGCAGACAAACTTCTTTGTCATCTCTCCCACGGCGGGAGGATTGTCCGCTCCTCATCCAGTGTAATCTTCCCCAGAAGGTGGAACTTTTTACCTTCTCTCTGCTCTATGAGAGGTCTCTGCTCTATGAGAGGTCTCTGCTCTATGAGGGGATGCCGCTCTCAATGCTCTGCTTCAAATGGCTCAGCCATCATCCCCCCGGCCCAGGTGGATATAAAACCCTGCTGCTGCTGCTGCTAAGTCGTTTCCGTTGTGTCCGACTCTGTGCGACCCCATAGATGGCTAGCCTCGGTGTTGGGGAGGCTGACTCCGCACCCAGAGCGCTGCTGCGCATGTGCCCACTGCTTTGGTTTCTTTCTTTCCTTTCCTGCCCCTGGGCGCCCCAAACATTTTCCTGGAAGTCCAGCTTACTTTTCAGTGGATGTTTGTAAAGTTTATCCTCTTCCTAGATGTCTATAGTGGAGCCATTTTCTGCTCTCCAATTTACCATAAGGTCTGACCTGGAAGTTTCTACCCTCGTTGTCCTCTCTTTCCTTTTCCTTCATTTAAAAAAAACCCACAACTTTTAATTTTGGAATAAATTTAGCTTTACAGATAAGTTGCAAAAATGGTATACAGAGTCCTTGAATATACTTCATTCAATTTCTCCTAATGTCACCATCTTAACATTTCCATGGTACATTTGTCACAACTAAGAAATCAGTATAGGTACATACTCTTTGGGGCTTCCCAGGTGGTGCTAGTGGTAAAGAACCTGGTTGCCAATGCAGGAGACATAAGAGACTAGGGTTCGACCCCTGGGTGGAGCAGATCCCCTAGAGGAGGGCACTGGCAACCGGCTCCAGGAGAATTCCAGGGACAGAGGAACCTGGCGGGCTACAGTCCCTGGGGTGACCAAGAGTCAGATGCGACTGAAGCAACTTAGCACGCATGCACTCTTCACTCAACTTCAGGTTTTATTCAGATTTCACCAGTTTTTTCTTTACCTGTTCCCAGATCCAGCCTAGGAAACCCCATATATTCATTCTACCCTTGTGTTTTATTTGATATCAACTACCTTTGATATCAAATACTATCACTATCTTGTTAAAGCAATTGTTCCTTTCTTTCCCTAGAAAAATGCACAGTGATGTGTACACACACACACACAAACATACACAGTCTCCCCCTATTATTTTTGGCCTCACTGCGTGGCATGTGGGATCTTAGTTCCTGACCAGGCATTGAACCCTTGCCTCCTCAGCAGAAGCAAGGAATCTTAACCACTGGACTCCCAGGCAAGTCCTATACACACACACTTTTGATTAGACAAAACTGACAACAATTGGCTGGAACTGGCCAGAATTGTCTGGCATTGTTGGATATCTTCCCCAAATCATCTTTACCTCTTCTCTTTCCCTCTCCTCGTATCCAATCAGTTTTTAAGTCTTGATTATTCCACCTCCCAGTACCTCTCCAATTCCTTTCTCTCTCTCCTTCTTTTTCTTCCTTCCTTCCTTCTTTCCTGTCTTCCTCTCTCCTCCTTCTCCTTCCCTCCTTCTCTCTGTCTGTGTCTCTCCCTTCCACATTCTTCCTTCCCCATAGTCTCTAACAGAAACTTCCTCACTTGTCTCTTGGCTGTTCTTTCTGCCTCATCTCACCTTGCAGATTCAGAGAGCCTTCCAACACCCTGAGCTGGTCCTCATAGACGCCCTCCAGGAGTGCCCATCGCCTTTGGGACCAGCGCTCCCTCCTGCCCCTGCAGCTTATCCCATCCCTCACAACATGCTCCAGATTTGCTTCAGCTCTTGTGTGTTCAGTTCTGCAGATACTTGCCTTGGCCTGTCTTCAGCCGATCTGAGTTTCTTCCTTGAGTCTTGGCTGTGTGGTGGCTTCTTTAGGGAGGACGAGGTAGGAGCCTCTCTGAGAGCCCCTAGAGCCCCTGCACCCGCTGTTCACACGTCCCCATCAATTCTTGTTCAGTCTGGCCTCCCCCTGCTCAAGGTCTTCTGTGATCATCCTTCTCCTTGGTGCCTGGCACATAGGAGGTAACTAGTTTTGAATGACTAAATGCATGCCTGGGAATCAAACACTGCTCCTTTGAGCCAACTGTCCCTTTGAGGGTGGGGGGACAGTAGTGAGAAGGGTGTGGGCACCACCCATGTGTCCTGATGCCTCCAAAGTGGTCTATCTTGACTCTAGGATGGTGTGCCTGGACTTTTCCAGCTGAGCACTGAGGGCATTGACTGACCCTGTTTTTCCATATTGTTTAGCACAATGGCTGCTGGAGAAGGGGTATCAGCCTTACCACGGAGCTCGTTAGCAATGGAGAGCCTCAGCCCCCACCTTCCCGCCCTCCTCCCCACTCCTGGTCCCTTTGATTTTCTCCACTGAGCAAGCGGTGGTTATGGATGCCTGGGGTGAAACCTACCAGAAAATGGGGCTGTGACAGGTCACTGCTCAATTAATCCCCTTTCCACCTGGGCAGGCAAAGGCCTTTAATTGGGAGGACCTGGGAGGCACAAAGGAGCCGCTTGCCTGCAGTGGAATGGTAATGAACTCCACCCTGCCTGGCATCCCACAGCTCCGTGCCCCCCACCCCCCCCACCCCCCCAAACTTCCTTTACCTCTGGGATTTTAGAAACAAGCATTAGAAGGGTTTCAGAGGACTTTCATCAACCTGCAGCTCAAAGTAGCCTTGGCTAAGCTGTGTCTCCTTTGTAAAGAGATGTCTATAGCTTTACAGCTTGACAGGGAGTGGTGGCAACATAATGACCAGGGCCCACCCTACTGAGCTTCCACCTGAGCCACGCGATGTGTCAGGTATTTTGTGCATAACAACTCATTTCGTCTTCCCACATCTTATAAGGTAGGTATCATGATTCCCCCCTGCCTCCCGCCTTTATAGATGAAGAAACCACAGAAAGCACAGAGAGTTTGAATGACTTGCCTGAGGTCACACAGCACCTAAGTGGCAGACCTGCATGGCTCCAGACCTAATTTAGAAATTCCTGCTATATTGAAACCTATTGCCCTGTCTCAAGCTTGATGGTCTGGTCATTCATTCATTCCCTTATTTGTTCAGAAAGTCTTATTTGAGCACCTATTTGGTCTCAGTAGTTGGTATGTACTGGAGATACTGTGGCATATTATATAGAGGTAACCTCTGGCCTCATGGGTATTACACTCTATGGAGACTGACCTTAAGAAAAATAAACACAAAAATAAAATGTCATTAATACATAGTTAATATGGCTTTCAGAGAAAGCAATGGCACCCCATTCCAGTACTCTTGCCTGGAAAATCCCATGGATGGAGGAGTCTGCTGGGCTGCAGTCCATGAGGTCGCTAAGAGTCGGACATGACTGAGTGACTTCACTTTCACTTTTCACTTTCATGCATTGGAGAAGGAAATGGCAAGCCACTCCAGTGTTCTTGCCTGGAGAATCCCAGGGATGGGGGAGCCTGGTGGGCTGCCGTCTATGGGGTCACACAGAGTCGGACACGACTGAAGCGACTCAGCAGCAGCAGCAATATGGCTTTGTGTTGTACAGGCAAAAACTTGAGGGAGCAGCTCCAAATAATTTCAGAAATTTGTCAATTGTTTGCCCCTTTTCTCTCCCGAGTTGAACTGGGTGTCATCCCCACCCTGCCTGCAGGGTGCCCACCGGTGATTACAATGACACCAGAGTGAGTCCCCTTCCTGGATGGGGAAAATGCAGGGTGTATAACACCCATTATACAGGATACAGGATCACCTGAAAGTGGTACATAACCCAGATTTAGAAACCCAGAGAGCTTCCTGGAGGGGGTGATGTGAGACCCCTACTGAGACCTGAAGGATGAGGAAGAGTCAGAAGAGTGTTCCAAGTGGAGGGCATAGCATGTGCAAAGGCCCAGAGGTATGAGAGAGAAGGGAGCATTTGGAGAATTGCAAATGGTTCAGCCTGGCTGGGAATTTGAGAGAGGGATAAAGCTGGAGGTGATGGGCCAGGGGGGTTGGATGTGGGGGCGGGATGCACAAAGAAGCTTGTTGCTCTGGAAACCAAGAGGCCAAACTACATGGTATTTTACCTCAATTAGCAGCACCAAAGGCCCCCAAGGTCTCCCAGCTGGGGTGGGAGTCAAAGCTTTTGGAAGCTTTGAGCTTGTTAAGGAAAGAGGACACGCCAGCAGAGTTTGGGGCTCATTTTTTTAATCTCTCTTTTTTAAAAGAATAAATTGTCACCTTCCCACACGATCTGGCTGTTCACTCCCCTGGCCCCAATCCAGCCTCCCACAAACACACTACCCTGCTGCCTGCTACCCAGATCAGCCTTGGGAGCCAGCCGGGAGAGAAGGGGGCTCTGGGGGCTACATTTGCCCCCCTCCACATCACTACTGGGCCCTAGATGTCCCAGGGGGTCAGAAGTGTCTCCCAGTGTCTGGGAAGCTGGCCCTTGGGAAAGCTCAGTCAGCTTCAGCACCTCCCTGGTCCATACACCCCACCCCCAGGGGGCCTTCCCACTGAGTCCTGGCTGTGGTGTGCAGAACTACTGGCCCCAGGCCTCTCACGCCTGACCGTTGCTTTCCCTTCTCCAGGGCTGCTCTTGTGGCCATATGATACAGAGGAGACAGCACTGGGTGGTTTTTTATTTTGCTCATAAGGGTGGCCATTCATTGCATGCTAAGTATATCTGTTGAGACCAAACTGGGAGTGGGTATATGTATCAGCCTCCCTTTACAGATGCAGAAACTGAGGCTCAAAGAGGTTAAGCTCCCACTGCTAAAAAGTAGCAGTGTCAGGATGAAACTCAGGTCTGAAGCACTCCAGTGCCTCCAGAAAATATCTTTTTTTGGTCTTGTTTTCTCATTTGTAAGACAAACATATTAAACACCAAATTTAACAGTGTAATGGACTGAATGTTTGCGCCCCACCCTCAGGTTCATATCTTGAAATCCTACCCCCTAATGTGATGGTATTTGGAGATGGAGCCTCCAGGAAGAAACTGGGGTCATAGGATGTCATAAGGGTGGACCCCTGTGATGGGGTTAGTGCCCTTATGAGAAGAGAAGAGACAGAGCTCTCCTCTCTGTGGCCATTTGCAAGATAGGAAAAGAGATCTCACCAGGAACTGAATTGGTCAACACCTCAGTTTCGGAGTTCCCAGACTTTAGAACTGTGAGAAATAAATTCCAGAGTGTTAAGCCTCCCAGTCTATGGTACTAGGTTGCCAAAATTTCCTTTGGGTTTTTCCAAAATGTCTTATGGAAAAACATGAATGAACTTTTTGGCCAGCCCAATATTTTGTGATAGCAGCCTGAGCTGACTAAGAGCATCATAATCAAGCAAATAATTCAACGTTTCCTGGGTGCTTATTTGGCTTGAGGTCTGTGGCCTCAAGTCACAGTCTGGAGGCAGGAACACATGGCACACCTCGCCATGAGTCCTTACATGCTAAGGGACATTCTAGAAGTGTGTAGAGGGCTCTGTGACCATAGACGGGGGACAGGGAATAGGCTAGCATGTCCAGGTCAGGGGGGCACTCTAGGATCCAACTCTATGATCCAGACTAGAGGGTGCAGAGGGATGTACTCTGGGAAGCAGTGACTCTCTGTTGCCCAAGCCTCTGTGTGCCAGCCTCAGAGCTTAGACTCTGGAGTTAGATTACTCTACTTAGAAACTCAACTCTTTGTGCCTCAGTTTTCTTCTCTGTAAAATGGGCATGATGATAGTGTCTACTTCACAGGTAAGCCAGTGCCTGACTCATAGTAGGTGTTCTAGTAAACATGAGATATTATTACAGCAGAAACAGCCTCAGCCCTGGGATATTCCTGGAGCTGGGAATATTCCTGGTGCAGGAAAAGAAGACGAACCAGGCCCACTGTCAATAAGGACTGTGTTTTGGCTGTGTGCCCACCTTCATGATCTGCACAGGCTCACCAAGACCCCAGCTAAGCGCTCTCTAGTTCCACATCAGCACACACACTCACACTTACACACCCAAACACTATTCCACAGTGCCAGCTTTTTGGCGGGGAGAGGAAGAGGCTACAGAACATAACTGATTCTCCCTCCCCAACCCTGAAGCCCTGTAGGAGCAGGCTCTGAGCATCAAAACACTTTGTTAGAATTTCCTTTGCTGTGAAAAGTTCTTGGCTCATGAGCCAAGGAAAGGAAGCTTTTTGATGGTTATGGTTGAAGAATCATAATAGCAAATGTTTTGGTAGACTTTACCAGGTGCCAGGCCCTCTTTTCGGAGAAGGCAATGGAACCCCACTCCAGTACTCTTAGCTGGAAAATCCCATGGACAGAGGAGCCTGGTAGGCTGAAGTTCATGGGGTCGCTCAGAGTTGGACACGACTGAGTGACTTCACTTTCATGCATTGGAGAAGGAAATGGCAACCCACTCCAGTGTTCTTGCCTGGAGAATCCCAGGGACGGGGGAGCCTGGTGGGCTGCCGTCTATGGGGTCGCACAGAGTCAGACACGATTGAGGTGACTTAGCAGCAGCAGCAGGCCCTCTTTTAAGCACTTAATATTTGTGAATCCACATAAGGTGATCAAAGCCAGGTTCTGAGAAAGATTTTAGGAAAAGGATCTAGTCTGGCTAAATCCTCCCAAGTCTCTCAGAATTGTCTAAAGCAGGGAGCAGGGGTCCCCAACCCCTAGGCTATGGACCAGAACCAGCCTGTGGCTTGTTAAGAACCAGGCTGCACAGCAGTAGGTGAGAGGTGGGTGAGTGAGCAAAGCTTCATCTATTTACAGCCTCTCCCCATCACTCACACCACTTGAGCTCCACCTCTGGTCAGATCAGCGGCGACATTAGATCCTTATATAAGCACAAACCCAACTCTGTCTGTGAAGGATCTAAGTTTGCGCGCCCCTTATGAGAACCATCCTACCCCTCCCCAAAGCTGCCTCACCACTAGTCCACGGGAAAACTGTCTTCCAGGAAACCGGTCCCTGGTGCCAAAAAGATTGGGGACCACTGGTCTAAAGGTTTGTTTCCAAAGCAGATCTAGGGGTATGGCTGAGTTGTACAATTTGCATATATTTGCATGTTCATGAAAGATCCAGAGCAGTGGGATTAAGGGGGAATTTTACACCTAGAGGTTAGGGGTGCAGGAGAAGAAGAAGAACCAGGCCCACTCTCATTAAGGACGGGTTTTGGCTGTGTGCCCACCTTCATGGTCTGCATGGGCTCACCAAGACCCCAGCTAAGCGCTCTCTAGTCCCACATCAACACACACACACTCACACTTACACCCCCAAACACTTAGCTCACACATTCTCTTCCGAAATCACTTTGCTCTAGTGGATTTGTCCACTCAGGCTTGAATTGGGCTTTCCGCTGGGCTGGATGGATGATGACCTTGGCCAGATTATTTGGCTTCCATAGGCCTCAGTGTGTACAACTGTAATGTGGAAGGATCAGGCTGAGTGGACTTCTGGGACCCGTCCTTCCAACTCTAACTCTGAGGTCTCCAAAGTTGCTGGGTTGGCAGGGATATCAATCTCCCTATCAGTACAGTGGGACTGAGGCATGGGGCTAGATGTCTGAAAGTGCCTTTTTGAAGGCATTTCTGTCACAGCAGAAAACTGTGTCTTTTGGCCAATTCTATCATAATATCAACAACCACAGTGGCAGAAGTAGTAAGGTAAAAGCCATTTTTCAAGTGCTTACTATGTGCTAAGCTCTTCATTTGCGTGATCTTCTTGAAGATTCTCTAAAACCATTATTATCTCCACTTGCCAGAGGAGGAAACTTGAAGCTCTGAGAAAGGTCCCACGGGCACAAACTAGTGAGAGAGGAGGACTTCCCTAGTTGCTCCCACTCTCAAACTCAGCCTCAGGCCTTTGCACTTACTGCTGGGCAGAAAGGCAAGATCTTGGAACACACAAATATCCTTTGAAGATATTCTGTCCAATTTCCCTCCTGTTCACCCATTGCTCAGATGAGAAAGTTGAGGCACAAGAACAAGGGTGCAAAGACACCATTATGGACTGAATGTCTGCGTGCCCTCCCAAATTCCCATGTCAAAGCCCCAACCCCCAGTGTGATGGTGTTTGCAGGTGGAGCCTTTGGAAGATGATGAAGGTTAGATAGAGTCCTGGGGTCCCCAAGATGGGATTAGTGGACTTATAAGAAGAGGAAGAGAGACCAGAGCACTCTCTGTCTCTCTACCATGTGGCCACTTGCAAGCCAGGAAGAAGGCCCTCTCGAGGTAACAGATCAGGTGGCATCTTGATCTTGGACACGAAGCTTCCAGAATGCTTCTTGTAGTTGAAGCCACCCAGTCTGTGGTATTTTGTTATGGCAGCCTGAGCTGACTAATACAAACACTCAGAGAGTTTATGGCAGACCAGAGCCCCTGAAGCTTGCCCAAATGAACTGACCACGCTTTACATCCTTCATCACTAGGGTTGCTAGATTAAAAAATGCCCAGTAAAATTTGAATTTCAGATAAACAAGTAATTTTTAGCATAAGGCATGTCCCATGCAATATTTGAGACATATTAAAAAATGATTTATTGTTTACCTAAAATTCAAGTTTACCTGGACATCAGGTATCTATCTGGTAATCCTATCACCCTTCTGTTTAGTTTCACCCCAACACTGTAACAGCTCAATAATATGGTCTTATGGGGATCTTACGGATGTTTTATTACAATATTAGTTCTATTTTAATAGGGACAGAAATAGTGTCTATGCCATAGAGTTATTGTGAGGATTAAATAATTCCATATATAAAAAGTGCTTAAAACAGTGCCTGGCATATAGTGAGGGCTATACAAGCATCAGTTGTTGTTACTGGTATTATTAATAGTTTTAAAACAATGTTTGGAAATCACCCTCCTGGTAGAGGTGACAGGCAAGATCCTCTGCCTTGAAGGGATTAAAGGACTCAGGACTCTTCCTACCCCAGAGTCAGCACCCTGACCTCCCTATTGAGTTGAAGCCCAGTGTCCTTCAAGTGGGACACTGGGAGGCCACATGCCTGTGTCTGATGGGTCCCAATTCCAGGGGATCCAGAAAATTTGCAGAGCTGAGTGTCACTAGGCCAGGCGCCAGGGAGGTCACTAGAGGGATCCCTGTGTCCTCCTGTGTTACCAACGCTATGGCACAGCAGCAAGTCTGAAAGCTCCCTGGGAACAGCTATCACAGCCAAGGTGAGGGTGGGCAGCTCAGATGCCAAATCCCTAACAAAAACATCATTTTTAGATCTTCTTATAGTGTCAGGCATTTTCCTCACATTATCTCATCTTCCTTGCACAGCAGCCCCAGAGGGGGCCATTGTGACCACTGTTTTCTAAAGGCAACCGAGGCTCAGAGAGGTCAAGAAACTTGTGCCAGGTCACACAGCTTTCAAGATGCAATGCTGGGCTTTTTTACCAGGTCTCTTTGGGTCTGGCCCTAGGACAATGTCCATCAGCTGGAGGGAGAGGATCTCGAGGGGGGCTGTCAGGAAGCTCGGCTTGCTCCCCCAATATTCCTTGGGTCAGGCAGGCCTGCAGCCTAGTCAGTGAGGCCTCAGTGACAACTCAAGTATTGCAGATGTCCTCCTCTCCACCTGCTCCCCGCCCTGGCCCCAGTACTCACCTGGGCTGATGTTGATGTCCGTCTGGGGAAAGGCCTGCGCGGAGAGAAGGGTCAAGACGGCCACGGTCCACAGCCCCCACTTCTGCATCCTGGTCCCCGAGAAAGCCGCCTCCTGGCTTGAGCAGGGGAAAGAGGCCCTGCCAGGTCCGACGGCTCTCCTGCCTGGAACTCAGGAGGACTGGGTAGAGAGACCCCAGTCTCCGCCCTCTCCCCTCCCCTCCTTCTCCCACCTCCCTTCCCGCACACCCTCAGAGTGACAGCCCAAAGGCTGCCCCTGGCCGGGCCGCTTCGGAGAACTAAAAGGAAGCACAGTCCTGCTTCCAAGCCACAAGTGACCTTGGGCCTGGGTTTGCATCCCTTGGGACTGTAAGATGGGACAATAGCAACATGCACGTCCCAGCCTGGCACAGGAGACAAAGCATCTCGGTGCCCTCAGACAAAGTGAAAATATAAGCTCAGTCGTGTCTGACTCTTAGCAACCCCATGGACTGCAGCCCACCAGGCCCCTCCGTCCATGGGATTTTCCAGGCAAGAGTACTGGAGTGGGTTGCCATTGCCTTCCCTGCAATGGACATGAGTTTGAGTAAACTCCGGGAGTTGATGCTGGACAGGGAGGCCTGGCGTGCTGCAGTCCATGGGGTCGCAAACAGTGTGACACGACTGAGCGACTGAACTGAACTGAACTGAGAGAGGGCGCCCCCTTCAGGCAGGGCCTCAGCACTTGGGCTCAGCCGGTCTGCGCCTGAGCCCTGGATTCCCCGCAGCCAGGAGGAAGGCCAGGTGTGGCAACTCCTCCCCGGTCTTTCAGAGGTTAAAGAAGGCACTGGTAGAAGGTTCTTGAAGTAGAGGAAGTGTTCAACAAAGAGAAGCAAATGTTATTGTTAGTGTATGGTTCTAGTGTGTTCAAACTTGAATGATGGTGTTTTATTGGAATCTTGTTGCATTTATGAATTGATACCTCTAAAAATCAGAGTCTTCCTGTATCCTCAGGCAAGTCACTCTGCCTTTCTGAGCCTCTCTTTCCTCCTTTATAAAATAGGGATAATAACTACCTGAAAGTGTTTGTTGCTCAGTCGTGTCCGACTCTTTGCCACCCTATGGACTGTAGCCCCCAGGCTCCTCTGTCCATGGGATTCTCCAGGCAAAAATACTGGAGTGTGTTGCCATTTTCTTCTCCAGGGGATCTTCCTGACCCAGGGATTGAACCCAGGTCTCCTGCACTGCAGGCAGATAATCTTGACCGTCTGAGCCACCAGGGAAGCCCCCAGTAATAGTGCCTACCTCACCAAGTTTAAATGTAATCATTTTTCTGTAATACTCAGCATAGAAGCTGCCAAATAGCAGGTGTTGAATGCATGATAGCAAATGTTGCTGTGATTGTCATTGATTCTGTGCAAGTCTTTACCTGGCCTTCTCTGAACACTACCCCCTTTCTCTCCTGAAATGCTCAGCCAGGTGCCCTGACATTTTGTGTGGCTGGCATACAGGCACAAACGTGTCCCAATCACTCACTTTCTTGTTGCACCACCCAGCTGTGCCTGCGAGGAATAACTTAACTCGTGCCCACATAGTGTGCTTTGCCAGCCCACGCAGGGCTGAAAGCCTGCCAAGGCCTGACTCATGCTAGGAGCACAGCCCAGGCCCGTTTTCAGCCATAGCAGAACTCTTGTCTACCCCTTGCCTCCAAGCTTTGTGGGGGTGTGCCCTGGAGCATGCACATTTATTCATTTAGAAATGACATGTTTATTATATGTGATATGCACATACAACTTACTGTACTAATATACCCTGTTATAAAACAGCCCTCCCCGAAATTGACTTATTTTAAAAGTTGATACAAAAACATAAACACGGAAGACAGTTGGGATGCTTTCTCCCCACTCTCCATCATCTGGTGCGCTGACTGTTCTTCAGGGGCCCCCGCTGTCGTGTCAAACACCCTCTGTGTGAATGGACCAGGTGGACAAGGAGGGTCAGCAGACACAGGGCACTGGAAATGCTTTTGAAAAGTGGAGGGTCCTTTGATTTGGCAAATAAACCACCTAAATGATCCGTGTTGATAATATGTGGTGGCTGGAGATTTTGGTAAATGGAATCATGAACCTGCTCTGAAGGAAACATGACAAGTATTTGTGACATGCTCAGTCCAGCATGTGGCTCATGGATGAGCAGCGGCAGCATCTCCTGGGAGCTCATTAAAAGTGCATAATCTCAGGCCCCAGCCCTGACCTGCTGAATTGGAACCTGCATTTTGACTAGATCCCCGGGGAGTCATATGTACATCCATGTTACCTTACTCTAGACAGGGGCAAGCAAACTTTCTTAAAAATTCTATTTTTTAAGAAGAATTAAGAATTCTTTTAAGAAAACTATATTTAAGGTGTACAACATGATGATGTGACATATATATATATAGTGAAATGATATAGCAAACTAATTAACATATCATCTCCTTTTGTGTGTGCTGAGTGCACCTGAAATCTACTCTTTGCAAATTTCCAGCATTCAGTACTGTGTTGTTAATTATAACCATCATGCTGTACCTTTGACCCCTAGACTTATTCATCCTACCTAACTGCAACTTAATTTTTTTCTGTAAAGAGCCAGATAGTAGTGGCTTTGCAGGCCACAACTCTGAATCTTAGGAATGAGCCTGATTGGGTTCCAGTAAAACTTTATTTACAAAAAAGAGCAGTGGGCTGGATTTGGCCTGCAGGCCATAGTTTGTAGCCCCTGCTCCAGACTTCAAGTTTACTGTCTAGAACATAGACAATTTATTCACTTAACATATAGGATTTTTGCTGCCATTTGGAGGTTGTAGAGGTCTCTTTGTAACACAATATGTATTTTCTGGTTTCTTAAAGACATTACTCTCCCCTCAACCCTATACATGCACACATACACCCACTGTGCTCATGGTGGCCTGCGGGTTCAGCAAAGATCTGTTTCTTTCTTCCTATCATCCATCTATCATCTCCTTTAGTTTCTTACCTTTTAAAAATTGTCATTTATTTACTAGTAAGTCAAATAAAGTTCCCTGCCCCCCACCACCATTATAAAAGGGACAGTAGAGGCTGGTTTATTTCATACTTTCCAATTCAGGCATATCTGTATCTGTGTTTAAATTTCAGACCTGCTTCTGTGTGACCACACACTGATTATTTAATCCCTCTTAACTTTGGTTTCCTCATCTGAAAAATGGAAATAAATCAATACCTTCCCTCATACAAGTGCTTAGAACAATGCCTGACACCTAAGCGCTCAATATACATTAAACTACCATGAGATCACTATAGGACCCTCAAAAACACTGAAGAGGAAGGTATAAAATTGTAGCAAAATGACTTCCCAAAAGATAACCCCTGCGACCTTCAGGGCAATGTCTTCCAGTCTTTTTTCTAGGCATAAGTTTAAAATTTTTGCTTAGTGGTGCTCATTCCTAATTCTTTTAAATGGCATTTTTGACCCTGAAAAAAGGACAGCGATCGCATTGGCAGTGGAAGGCAGGCCACCCAGAAAGGAAAGGAATCAGGAGGCTGGACGGCTGTAACACCTGTGCTTCGCTGTTCTGTCTATAATCAGCAAGCACTGCCCGATGCGTGTCCAGTAGGAACAGCCAGCAAGTGCCGTGTGTTAAGATCTTGCCAGCATTATCCTGGCTCATCCTCATACCACCTGCAGCCTTGCGGGGTAGAAACTGCCATCCTATTTTCAGATGAGTCAGTCCAGCACAGTGGTCAGCCACACTGGCTCTGAGTTAAGTGTGTTAGGGCTGCTACAACAAAGTTCCAGAGATGGGGTGCCCCAAATAGCACAGCTTCACTGCCTCACAGTTCTGGAGGCCAGAAGTCCCAAGTCCAGGTGTTGGCAGAAGCGGTTCCTGGGAAGGCGCTGTCCTCGGCCTGGGTCTCCAGGCCTCTCTCCTTGACTTGTAGATGCCGCCTTCTCCCCATGTCTCCGCACATCACCTTCCCTCAGTGCGTGTCTGTCTCTGTGTCCTCACCTCCCCTTAATGTAAGGACACCAGTTGTATTGGATCAGGGCCCTGATGACTTCATTTAACCTGAATCACCTTTAAGGAGCCCCATCTCTCAACACAGTCACACGCTGAGGTCATGGGGGTTAAGGTTTCAGTACACGAGCTTGGGGGAGCTACAATTTAGCTCATACCAGGCTCTAGAGTCAGCCAGGCCTGGGCTGGCATTCTAGCTCCACTGCTTACTCACCACTTAATCTCATGAAGCCTCAGCTTCCTCATTTATAAGAGGGAACTAACAACATCTCCCACGTGGGTTGCTGCAGGAGGATGAAATGAGACACTTAGCACTTGGCACTGTGCTTGGTCAGCCCTCTGGTTATTGGGAACGAGGGTGGCAGGTGTTGGGGATGCCCCACTTGCAACCCTCATTACCCAAGTGCCCACGAGGCTGCCGTGGGCTGGACCACCCATGGGGACAGCTCACCTGCTCAAGCACACCCTCGTTCTCTGCCCGGGGAATTCTCTATGCTACCCAAGTTGGCTCAGCCCAACAGGACAGTGCTAAAGTGTCCAACGCTGAATGCCAACAGGGGCACCCCTCAGGCCCTGAGCAATAAGATGCAGTAGTCAAAAAGTCCAGTTTCCCTGTAGTGGTCACTCTCAAGTGTATTCTATTAATATGTGGGTCCCCAGCATGACTGAGCCCTAGCTACTCACAATGCCAATTAAAGCAGGCTTTGATGGTGTTCCTCCTTCCCCTGACTTATCCTTCCATTTATGATTCCTGGGATCACCTCCCAAATAAGCCATCACACCCAAGTCCTTGCATCCAAGTCAATCCTAAAGGAAATTAGTCCTGAATATTCATTGGAAGGACTGATGCTGAAGCTGAAACTCCAATACTTTGGTCACCTGATGGGAAGAGCTACCTTGTTTGAAAAGACCCTGATGCTGGGGAAGATTGAAGGCGGGAGGAGGGTATGACAGAGGACGAGATGATTGGATGGCATCACCAACTTGATGGATATGAGTCTTAGTAAGCTCCAGGAATTGGTGACAGACAGGGAAGCCTGGCGTGCTGCAGTCCATGGGGTCGCAAAGAGTCGGACACGACTGAGTGACTGAACTGCGCTGAACTGAACCCAAGTCCTTGCCTCAACATCAGCTTCAAAAGTGTCCCACCTGAGATAATGAGGAACCTGGGTCCCAGAGCAGCTCTGAGACTTGATGAGGGTGCAGGCAGGGAGTGCTGGGCCTGAGGTCTGAACCGTGGCTTCTCTGGCTCCAAAGCCAATCACCGTGTAACATCTTTAGTCCTGTTTTCCCTCATTCTGTTTATTCTCTCATATTTCTCTCCTCTTCTGTGCAACCACGGGCAGGAAGCCATTTTATAAAGAAGGAAAAGCTTCTCCTTTTCTCTCCTTAGAAACATAACCTAAGGCAATCTCCCTGTCTTTCCCCCTTGACCTTCATGCCACCTCCACTCCAGAGCGGGAGGCACCAGAGGACCCACGAGGGGATCCTGGAAAGCCCAATGCGGCCAGGAGTGGACCCATCTCAGCCCACGAGGTTTACCTAGGTCAAGCCCCTTTTACTGGACATGGCCAATAGAAAGCTAAGTAGCCATGGCTCTTGTCCTGAACAAGTGAACAGTTTTATAGGAAAAAACTCTTCCTTTCCTCACCTGGAAAATGGGGATAATAATAGCTCCCTTGTCAAGAGGTTGTTGTGAGAATTAAATGAGGCTGTGCTGGCATTGGGCTTAGTACACAGTAAGGCCTTAGTTAGAGGTAGTTGTTGTTAAAAAAGTTAAACAGAAAAGCTTCTTGTGGGGAGGACAGGAAGGAGCTGTCATTTCTGTCTTGGCAATTGAAGCTGGGTCTTAACGATGAGTACGAGTTGAAATTATTAAGCTGCTGGTAACCATGATGCTCCCTGAATGGGGAGAGCCTGTCCAGGAGAGCCTCTGGATCCAGCTATGCCTAAAGCCAGGACTTCCTTTGTGGCTTAAACAATTTGGTGTTAAGTTCCCATTGCTTGGAACAGGAGGGACCTAACATAAATCCTTATCTTCTTTTACACAAGTTCTCCTGTCAGTTGTCAGATGAATATACCTTAATGTTTTAACTGTCCTTTCTGCCTAGACCACACACAAGTCTTACCAACAATGTCCAGCATGACTGGCTGTCTGGTTATACCCACTGTGGCCCTTGAGTGTTCCAAGTGAGACCCTAGGTATCATGGGGCAGGGACAAGCCATCCCTGTGCCTGGTCTGAATTCTGGACCCATGAGATCTGTGAGCACGATAAACACCAGTGCTTTGAGTTTTTACACAGAGACAGTAACTGAAATACCCTCCTACCCTCCATGCCCATGTTCATGAAGAAAAAGATAACTCAAATGCATGGCACAAATAAATAATCTTTAATTTCAATAAACAGCTCCCCATTATACCAGACAACACGCTGTGGGAAGAGATACAGAAGCATCCAACAGAGAGAGAGAGAGATCTATTCTAACTACACTAATTTCTTAGCACAAGAGAAGTGACTTTGGTTCACACACAAAACACAGCGAGACTCTCAGAGTGTGACACGAGGGAGACTCTTGGGTGGGGGCGTGGTGGGCGTGGTGGCCTTTTTATTCCATGTAACCGTCCTCTGCAGGTCTTCTGGGAGTCACAATCACCATGGTTCGGTCAAAAAATGTTACTTCTGCTCTATCATATTCTATTAACTTGCTATTCACACACGCTACTGTTACTGAGGTGGGGTCTTGACACACAGGAGGGTGGTGAGTGAAACTTCACTGACGGGCAAGGCAGACAGGAGGAGTGCTCAGGCCTGAGGTCCCAGCCAGTGCCTCGCTCACCAAGGGGACACACATGCACACACACACACACACACACACGCTCACCTGAGGGCACACACGCCAGAACATCCACACACATACCCCCGGGGAGTCCCCAGGGAGAAGCTAACACAAGGACGGCTTCAGGGAAGCCAGGAGAGGCTTCTGACACTGGACTATTTTTTGTTGCCGTTTGGTTTCTTCAGATAGTCTAATCTATGTATCACACCCACTAAAGAGAAGACAAAGTACTTACACGTTGGGGCAAAGGTAGCAGGTTTGAGGAACCTCTGGGAACAGCAGGCTGTTCGGGAGTCACCCAGTGGGTGCGCATTTTGGGGTTGGGGGGGGTGGTTAGGCCTCCCAACACTGGCCAAAGTGAAAATGAAGTGAAAGTGTCAGTCACTCAGTCATGTCCAACTCTGAGACACTGGCCAGACTCTTGGAAAACTTCATCTCAGTGGAGGTTGGCACCCTCGGGGAGGTCTTTTCTCTGGCCTGAGGGTTGAAAGAGCATTTTAGGGCAGAAGGATCCAGGAGAGCAAGCACTGTCCATAGGTCTCACGGCAGAGCCTGCTCAGTTTGCAGCTGATGGATGGATGGGGCTTCTGGAAAGTTCTCAGGCCTCACTCCTCAAGGGCGGCCAGTGTGTGATCAATAGTCAGTGTCCTCTTGGTTCTGAGAGGAGTTGGGTGTGTATGGGTGTGTGTGTGGTGTGTGTGTGTGGATGGAACAGTATACACATATGGCATTTTTTTGTCCTAAGTTTTCTTCCTTGTTTCCACAGGCGACAGCTACCGTCCCCGCGGCCCTCAGGTCACCTCCAGCGAGGCAGGGGACACGCGGTCGCACTCGGCCCGGGACCGCAGGCTGTGCCACTGCTCCACGGCCGTGCGGTGGGCGCTGAGCATCCGCCGCCAGTGGTTCGATTCCGAGGGGCCGGAGGAGTACTGGCCGATGACGATCCTCCCGATGAAGTCGTTGCTGCTCTTCATGTTGTGGCCGAACACTAACCAGAGGGGCAGGGGAGGCAGGACAGAGGCGTTAGTCTCCATACGCCTCGACGACAGGCGCGAGTCCTTGTTTTCAGAACACTGTTTCTTTTAACCCCGGAAAATTCCCCGATTCCCTCCTCATCCTCCCGTAAGTCCCTTGGCTGCAGCTTTTAACCTCTGACCCTGCAGCCTCACCACGCTGCCCTCAGGGCATGACAGCCGGGTAGTCCCGGTGGAACCGCCCAGCCACCACTGGAGTCCAGCTGAGTGCTTGAACCAGGTTCTGAAGGCCGCACTGCTCACGCAGGGGCTGGAAATTCCCTGTGGGGGCAGCCTGTGCGCTGTAGGCTGTCCAGCAGCACTTCAGGCCTCTACCACCAGCTGCCATTTTCACCCACAATCCCCAAATCTCCACACAGGGCCCAGTATCTCCAGGGCGTCAATTCACCCCAGATAAGAACCACCTGGTTAAGCTGTAGGTCATGAGAACAGACATCCTAGGTGAATCCTAGGGCTTCCTTCATAGCTCAGTTGGTAAAGAGTCTGCCTGCAATGCAGGAGACCCTGGTTCGATTCCTAGGTCGGGAAGAGCCTTTGGAGAAGGGATAGGCTACTGACTCCAGTATTCTCGGGCTTCCCTTGTGGCTCAGCTGGTAAAGAATCCACTGCAATGTGGGAGGCGTGGGTTCGATCCCTGGGTTGGGAAGATCCCCTGGAGAAGGGAAAGGCTACCCACTCCAGTATTCTGGCCTGGAGAATTCCATGGACTATACAGCCCATGGGGTCGCAAAGAGTGAATCCTGGCTCTGTCATTCGACAGCTCTGGGACCCCTGAGATAAGCAAAGGAGCCCCTCTGACACTCAGTTTCCTCCTTGGTTACACGGGAATCTTAACTACCTTAGGAGCCTGCACTGAGGTTCTGGCACTTAATGTTGTTCGGTTGCTAAGCTGTGTCCGACTCTTTGCAACCCCATGGACTGTAGCACGCCCGACTTCCCTGTCCTTCACTGTCTCCCAGAGTTTGCTCAAATTCATGTTCATTGAGTAGGTGATGCTTTCTAACCATCTCATCCTCTGCCGCCCTCTTCTTAGTAAGTGCAGCCTTGGCACTTAATAAGTACTCAATAAACACTACACTGCTCTTTCAATCCTCAATTTCTACCTGTTGACCTTTATGAAAGAGACAGGCCGCAGAGGCAAGGCTCCTGAGAGAAAGGGCTCTGGCAATTTCTTCTCCCTTTGTTGCACTGTATGTCCTTTCGGAAGGCTGTTAATTCCCATGCAAGCTTAATTCGTGTCTTTCAAGCCTAATGAGATAGCTTGATTTATCTTTCCAGCCGAGTTCTGCCTAATTCCTTATCTGCATGTGGGGAGTCAGGGCATGCCATCTCGCTGATGGGAAAGCAGGCTGTGTTTGTGTTATAAATGAAGGACTACAGAATGGGGACTATCAAAGATTCACCCAGCGTGAGCAGAGCACAGGCGAGCAGATCCCAGAAGGGGTGCCCATTATCAAACAAACCAGCTAAAATATGCAACCCAAAACAGAGACTGAATGCTAACAAATCTCTGTTCTCCTCTGTGGGATTCACATCAAGAATTCCAAATGATAAAAATAAGGGGAAAAGAAGAAAAGTGGAAAAACAAAAACTCTATCCACTGTTTTAAGCCCCAGAAGACCAAGAGTGAACTGGGCTAAGTGACATCTCCATCCACAGTGTCCCATACCTATCAGCTCCATGAACAAAAATTGGACCATGTTCATTTTTCGTACATCTGGTAAAGTGGTCACTATGCATAGGAAGAGCTTATTTATAGGGAAACCCCTTACAGAAGAGAAAAATTAGGACTAGTCTTTGCTTAATAAAGGAAACTGCTGAGAAGCTCTCTGATGCATCTGAAAAAACCAACAAGCACAACTTTTTTGAATAGGCAACATGCAGGACTCTTGAACCACATCTTGTAGGGAATGGAAGGTTAAACTTTCACCAAATGAAAACAAGTTACCAGAGTCCCTTTTCCTGTAGGCCTCACATCTAAAGCAAGATATCAGGAGACCATTTCAGGCCCCATTTGGACTTTTTCCCTGGGGATAAAATGTTCACACAATGCCTGCAGCTGCTTCTGTGCTACAGCAGCAGAGCTGAATAGCTGCAAGAGGGACTGTGTGGCCTTCAAAGCTGAAAATATTTACTATCTGGTCCTTTACAAAGATGTTTGCCAACCCCTCCTCTAGAACATCATTTATGAGCATGAAAAATGGAAACAACAAAAACACTTCACGAGCAAGTGTGAGTGAGGCTGTTGATATCCTGCCCACCCTGAAGGCTACCCCTAGCCTTTGTTGCTGGCATCCCTAGGTGAGCGCCCGCTGCTCTCTGCCTGGGACATGCCAGTGTATGCTGACCATGTGACTTTCGCAGGGGCCTTGGGCCACACAAGAGCAACTTGACCTCAGAAAAGGCTGGGGACTAGGGTCAGCCACCCGGACTGTCAGCCATGCTTGCATGACTGACCCCTAAACCAAATTCTAGACACGAAGCCTTCAGTGAGCTTCCCTGGTTGGTGATCCTCCGAGCATGTTGCCACACGTCATTATTGGGAGAATGAAATGCTGTCCACGTGACATTTGTAACTCATGCCTGGTCTCTCCTGGACTCTTCCTTTTGCTGGTTTGAGTCTGTATCTTTTCACTGCAGTGAACTATAACCATGAGTATAACAGCTTTTCCAAGTTCTGTGAGTCCTGGAGGATCAATGAACCTGCCAGTGGTCCCGCCTCCCAAGCTCCAGTTACCCACTCATGGATCATCCTTCACTGGCCTGCCTCCCTTTCTGGTCTCACTTGCCCAATCTCTTATCAGTATTTCCTGGGATCACCTTCCTAGTAGCCTGCTTGCACCCAAGTCTTGTCTTAGGATCAGCTTTGGGAGCACCCAGACAAACACTGGAGAGGATTAATAATTTCTGATGTGACAATACCATGGAAACCAGCACCATGGTTAAAAATGAGACAGACCTATATATACAAGATGGAAATGTCTCCAAGACATATTGCTAGGAGACAAAATCTAGTTGCAAAAACAGTATATGTAAACACAATCTCTTTTTGCTTAAAAAAAAAAAAAAGAAAAAAAACGATATTGGGTTGGCCAAAACGTTCGTTCAGATTTTTCCATAAGATCGTATGGAAAAACCCAAATGAATATTTTGGTCAACCCAATATATAGATTAGAAAACAATATCTGGAAAACTATTCACAAAATTGTTAAGAGCAGCTCTCTCTAGGGAAGGGAAACAGAACTTTCTACTTTCTGTACTTATTATATAAGTGTGTACAGTTTGAGCTTCTAATAAGAATATATAATTTGGGGGAAAAAAAAAACAAAGGAAAAAATAAGCCTCTATTAGAGAATCTACATCGAAATCAGCAGAAGGGGCAGAAGTATGAACGGAAATCTGATAGCCTACGCTTCTTATCCCAATGTGCAAAGGAACTTGGCTTGGTGAATCATTCAGCTCTTGAAGGGTGGTCGCTCTTCAGTGATTCAGCCTTTCTGACGGGAAGCAGTCGTTGCTACGGCCATCTGAGCTAATTGGCAGGCTTCGGGACTTGCAAATCACTTGGAAAAGTTGTGGCAATCTTAACAGTCTTTTAAAAGCCAAACATTTAAAATGCAAATTGTAATACCCTGAATAAAACTAATGACTTCTATCATAAACGTTGCCTGGGAGAACATCAAGTTTGCCATCTCTCTCAATTCCAGGGATTGTGTTGGTGGAGAGCATAGGGAATTACACTGGATATTGACTGAATCCAGAGAGCGGCTCAGAGACAGGAGGCTAGATATCCCTGGCCCACTCCACCCTGTACACAGGGAAGCCAAGTCACTGAGCGAGCTGGTGGCAACATGCAGTATTTGCAGCAAAAAAAAAAACAAACCCTGTATATGAAGTAAATTCCTCATAACTAGATCCCTATATTTCTCCGTTTCAAAAACCATAATATCTAGAAATTTTATTGTGAGGCACCCCAAATATCCCCACTGACTGTCATGGGGACTCATTTTACTACCATCATTTGTGTATATCTTCACAATGTATATGCTCTAATTTATCCTCATCGTCTGGAGGGATTTTCTGAACAACCTGAATAATCCAGAGAGTGACAGAAAGGGACAGATGTCAACAAGGACCTATTGTATAGCACAGGGAACTATACTCAATATCTTGAGTAACCTATAATGGAAAATAATCAAAAAGAATGTGTGTGTATGTGTGTAACTGAATCACTTTGCTGTACACTTGACTTAACACAACATAGCAAATTAACCATATTCAATTTTTAAAAAGGCATAGATGTCACAAAGTCCAAGCACAAAACCTATGCAGAGGGGGCCTCACATTTTCCCTTAGATCTTATTTATTCTTCATGAATTTAGACATAATTCAAATATACTTGGTCATCTGCTTTCCCCATCTGGAGTAATTTTAATCAATTTAGTGGACTGTGACTACCAGCCAGATACCAGAACTTAGAGTAGTACAGGGCCATTTGATGAAGGGGCAAACAATCCTTTCCTCCTTCACAGAGCCCGGGGATAGTCACTGTGTGATCATTTATTTATTTATTTGAACTTTTTATTTTGTATTCGGGTATAGCCAATTAACAATGCTGTAAGTTTCAGGTGAATAGCAAATAGACTCTGTCATATATATACATGTATCCATTCTCCCTGAAACCCGCCTCCCATCCAGGCTGCCACATAACACTGAGCAGAGTTCCATGTGCTATATTAATATAATATGTCCTTTTTGGTTATCCATTTTAAATACAGCTGTGTGTACCTGTCACCATCCCTTCCAAAGATCCCTTCCACCTGGAAACTGTAAGTTCATTTTCTAAGTTTGTGAGTCTATTTCTGTTTTGTAAATAAGTTCATTTGTATCACTTTTTAGATTCCACAGACAAGAGATGTCCTATGATATTTCTCCTTCTCTGTTTGACTTAATTCACTCAGTATGACTCTGATGGTTCACTGTTATGGGGGGCTGCTCCGAGCCCCTAGGTCCATCCATGTTGCTGCAAATGGCATTATTTCATTCCTTTCAGTGACTAAGTAATATTCCATTGAAAGCCTTCCTAAGAGAACAATGGAAAGAAGTAGAGGAAAATAACAGAATGGGAAAGACTAGAGATCTCTTCAAGAAAATTAGAGATACCAAGGGAACACGTCACACAAAAATGCGCACAATAAAGGACAAAAATGGTATGGACCTAACAGAAACAAAAGATATCAAGAAGAGGTGGCAAGAATACCCAGAAGAAGTATACAAAAAAGATCTTAATGACTCAGATAACCATGATGGTGTGATCACTCACCTAGAGCCAGACATCCTGGAGTGTGAAGTCACATTAGGCCTTAGGAAGCATCACTATGAACAAAGCTAATGGAGGTGATAGAATTCTAGCTGAGTTATTCCAGAATCCTAAATCTGTTAAAGTGCTGTAGTTAATATATCAGCAAATTTGGAAAACTCAGCAGTAGCCACAGGACTGGAAAAGGTCAGTTTTCAATCCAATCCCAGAGAAAGGCAATGCCAAAGAATGTTCAAACTACTGCACAACTGCACTAATTTCACATGCTAGCAAGGTCATGCTCAAAATCCTCCAAGCCAGGCTTCAGCCTACGTGAAAGGAGAAATTCCAGATGTACAAGCTGGATTTAGAAAAGGCAGAGGACCAGAGATCAAACTGCCAACATCTGTTGGATCACAGAAAAAGCAAGAGATTCCAGAAAAACATCTGCTTCATTGACTGTGCTAAAGCCCTTAATGGTGTGAATCACAACAAACTGTGGAAAATTCTCCAAGAGATGGGAGTACTAGACCAATTTATCTGTCTCCTGAGAAACCTGTATGCAGGTTAAGAAGCAACAGTTAGAACTGAACATGGAACAGCAGACTAGTTCAAAACTGGGAAAGAAGTACGTCAAGGCTGTATATTGTCACCCTGTTTATTTAATTTATATGCAGAGTACATCTTGCAAAATGCTGGGCTGGATGAAGCACAAGCTGGAATCAAGATTGCCGGGAGAAATATCAATCACCTCAGATACGCAGATGACACCACCCTATGACAGAAAGCAAGAGGAACTAAAGAGCCTCATGATGAAGGTGAAAGAGAAGAGTGAAAAAGCTGGCTTAAAACTCAGCATTCAGAAAACTAAGATCATGGCATCTGGTCCCATCACTTCATGGCAAATAGATGGGGAAACAATGGAAATAGTGACAGACTATTTTCTTGGGCTCCAAAATCACTGCAGATGGTGACGGCAGCCATGAAATTAAAAGACACTTGTTCCTTGGAAGAAAAGCTATGACAATCCTAGAGAGCACATTAAAAGGCAGAGATTTTACTTTGCTGATAAAGGTCCATATAGTCCAAGCTATGGTTTTTCCAGTAGTCGTGTACGGACCATATAGAAGGCTGAGCACCGAAGTATTGATGCTTTTGAACTGTGGTGTTGGAAAAGAGTCTTGAGAGTCCCTTGGACTGCAAGGAGATCAAACCAGTCAATCTTAAAGGTAATCAATCCCAAATATTCATTGGAAGGACTGATGCTGAATCTGAAGCTCCAACACGTTGGCCACCTGATGCGAAGAGCTGACTTGTTAGAAAAGACCCTGATGCTGGGAAAGATGGAAGGCAAGAGGAGAAGGGGACAACAGAGGACGAGATGGTTGGATGGCATCACCGACTCAATGGACATGAGTTTGAGCAAGCTTCGGGAGCTGGTGATGGACAGGGAGGCCTGGCGTACTGCGGTCCATGGTGTCACAAAGAGTTGGACACGACTGAGAGACTGAACAACAACAAATATTCCACTGTATATATGTGCTACATCTTCTTTACCCACTCCTCTGTTGATGGACATTTAGGCTGCTTCCATGTCTTGGCTATTGTAAACAGAGCTGCAATGAACACTGGGATGCATGTATCCTTTCAGATCATGTTTTTCTCTGACACATGCCCAGGAGTATGGTAGCTCTGTCTTTAGTCTTTTAAGAAACCTTCATACTGTTCTCCATAGTGGCTGTACCAATTTACACCCCCACCAACAGTATAGGAGGGTTCCCTTCTCTCCACACCCTCTCCAGCATTTATAATTTGTGGCTTTTTTTCTGTTAGCTACTCTCGCTTGTGTGGGGTGATATCTCATTGTCGTTCTGATTTGCATTTCTCTAATAATTAGCGATGTTAACATTTTTTTCATGTGCCTATTGGTCATCTGTATGTCTTCTTTGGAGAAATATCTGTTCAGGTCTTCTGCCCACTTTCTGAGTGGGTTATTTGTTTTAATGATGTTAAGCATCATGTGATCATTTGTTTTTATAATTTAAGATTCTGAATCTGTAGGAAGGCTCAGTGTCTGGGTTAATGGGTCAAATGAAGTACAAACAGTTTTCTATCAAACAGTTAAAACTTTAAAGCCTTTTTTAAAGTGTAAGTGGAAAGCGTTTGGGAAATAGAAAATTTACTCAAACCCCTTTACTTCTCCTCCCTACCTGATTACAGGAGAGTAGCAGCTGTGCCAGGAATACGCTCTGAGGTTGGAGGGAGCTCTCCCTCCAACCTCAACAGACCTCAAACACCCTGACAGCCACAGTCTCTGAGCATCGCCCTCTGTGTGGACCAGTGAGTCACCAAAGTCCATCTCTCTCCATCCTCAGATGCAGAGTGGACACAACCGGCACATTACACTTTCTGGAATTTCTCTCTACAGAATCACCAACATATGTGCCTCTGTGGTGCCAGTCACCACGGCCATGCAGCTGAGGAAGTCCCAACTGGCAAAACCAAAGCAGGATGAGAGCCTCAAGGCTTTGAAGGAGCGTGGAGAGTACCACTTCTCTACTAAGCACCTACTGTGTATATGGCCCAGGACTAAGCACATCACATGGATTAACTCACTTAATCTTCACACCAAGCCTCTAGAGTGGCATTGCCCACCCTTTGCACTGCTGACATTGGGGCCAGATCACTCTCTGTAATGGGGGGCTCTTCTGAGCACTGCAGGATGCCCTGTAGTGCCCCAGCCTCTGCCCACTGGACGCCACTAGCAGTCCTCTCCCAGCTGTGACAACCCAAAGCAACTCCAGACACGGCCAAACACAATCCACCCCCTCCTCTTCCACTGAGAACCACTGCTCTAAGGCAGCTGCTGTCATCGGTCCATTTTACAGCTGGGGAGACCGAGGCCCAGAGGTGCAGGGAGATTCCTGCTCCAGTCAACATCTAGGTGCCCCGAGTGAGTCAGGGGCAAGATGAGGCTTGCACATGTTGATATTTGCTGTAAAAACGATTTTGTTCTTTCCTGAAAGAGCTAAACTCTTGGCTGCTAATTTAGTTTGCCAAGGCAGACGGTTCTGGAAGGGAAGCTAGATGACTTAAGAGTGTGGGTGTGATAAACACTGCAAATGGGAAAAAAAAAAATCTTGATCTTTTACCAGCAGGAGCAGACTTGGCTGCTCCCCACTTTGCATGCTTGGTTCACAAGGTGATGCCCCCATAAGCAGGGAGGGCCCCACTCATGGAACCCCACCTTGTCACTGTTCCCTGAAAGCCACCTCTTGGGTGCTGAGTGGAGCTGCTCCCCTGTTTTCGAAAAAACTGCACTAAGTGACCAAAACCCATCCTCGCTGTTCCACAGTCCTCCCAAACTCTTCACTAGGGATGGATCCTCACGCTTCATCAGGCTGATATGACTTAGCTCTTGGGGGAACCCAAAGCAGTCTACATGTCCCTGCTTCCTCTCCTTCCCCCTCCCCATGGGTCAGCACTGACACCCCACAAATGTGGTACCCATTCAACTTCTGCAAAACCTCCTCAAACTTTAGTTGGTCTCCTGCGTTTGTGGATGTGGAGGCTGAGCATACCCCACCATTTGGTATAAGGGGCCTGAGCAACCACAGAGTTTGGGATTGGAAGTGAGCCTGGAACCAACAGCCTGCAAATACCTCTTTTTTCTTCTCCCTGAGACCTAGAAGCTGTTTCAGGTTTTTCTTTAAAACCAGGTAGATCATTCTTTTCTGGAGCCTTGGTTTCTCCATTTATACAATAAGTGGGGATTTAAGGTCCCTTTCAGCTTTGAGATGTCTTTGGTTCGAAGACGTTTCATCCATGACTTAAGGATGATGTTTTTTACCCTTTCCTGGCTCATTCTGTGATTCATAGGAGCTGCTTGGACAGAACTTTTTCTCCATGTCTTCTAACAGTCATTGTGACAATTTAGATAACAGTATTACAATAATTTAAAATCAGCAATGCTGAATCCTGACTTCTTTTTACTAGGCACTGAATAAATATCAATACCTTACCGACATTTCTGACTTAACACCACCATCCTGTTAGGGAAGATGCTATTTATACCCCCGTCTTACAGATGGGGAATTAGAGGCTCACAGGGCTTAGGAGGTTGAGTGTCTAAGGTCACACAGGCAGCATGGGCACAGAGGGAAGTGAAACTCAAAGCTCATTTCGTCTCCTCCCATCTCAGAAAGAAGAGACGTCTCACCCATTCCTCCCTTCCACGGACCCTGACACAAGACAAACACAAGATGAGTGAAAATATTCACGACAGGCCCTCCAGCCAGCATGTCAAGGCCAGAGGTGCTGAGAGTCAGAATGGCCCTAAATCTCCTCATGATGGTGCCTGGTTGGAGACCTTCACACCACCTCTCTGAGGCCCAGCAGGGCCAGGTTCACCTCCAACATCTGAATGGATGGCTGCTTCTTCAGTAGCGCAGCAGCCAAGGAAGTTTTCTCATGTTTAGGGACTATTGAAAAGTATAATAATAGCAGTTAATGCTTATATAGAGCTTATCATGTGCTAACCCTGTTCTACAGACTATTGATACACTAAATTATTTTGTCCACACAACTCTAGTTACAAGGAGAGGACTATTATTATCTGCTCAGGTCTAGAGGTCATACACTGGCATCATGGCTTGCCTCCCAGAAGATGGACCTGGAGAAAGCCTTAAGCAGGCTTGGGTCATGTGGGTGGAAAATTCTGGGATACCAGTCCTCTGAAGTGATCTAGAAAGGGAGATGTGGACAGCAGGTGGGGACACCTCCTGGACTCCCTAGACTCCTTGCCTTCAGACCTGTCACCACATTTAAAGTACAAGGCCTAGGAGAGAGGCTCCTCTTGCCCAGGTATGCAGGCGATGCTGGCTTAAAGTGTTGGATTCCTTTAATGCAGTGGTTCTCAGTTGAGGCCAATTCTGTCCCCCAAATTTGGCACTGTCAAGAGACAACTGGTTGCCACAAGTAGGGGTGAGGGGTAGCCACTGGCATCTAGAGGGCAGAAGGCAGGGATGCTCCTAACCATCATACAATGCACAGGACAACCCCCCAGCAGAGAACTGTGGCCAGAAGCTGGCCCAAAATGTCAACAAGTACAGGGGTTAAGAAACTCTGCCGCAAGGGAAAAGCATGTGTTTGGGGTTTCCTTTCTTTAAGACCGAATCCATCGACATCAAAGGAAAGTCACGGAGACCCAAGAAGCTACAAATATCTGCAGGGAAAGAGAGCTGGGAGGGGAGATGGAGGGAGAGAAGCCACCTCATTGAGCTCAGGAGGGTTTGGGAGCTCAGCAGAGAAGAAATTTCAGAGAAAATTCAGGGAAAGAGGAAACTGGGGTGAAGGGGGAAGGTGCTGCTGAGAATGTCGCCATGGCTTATGAATCAGATCGTCCTCCTTTCCCAAGAGAAAGAAGTCAAGGTTGAGATTTGTTTGACAATTCCTTCAGACCACGGCCGGACCACTTCTACATGCCTATGTGGAAACCGAGCCACGTGGAGCCTGCATTTACAGGGACAACATATGGGTTGGAGAATCACATTCCGATCTGTGTGTGAATCACACCGTCTAGGAGGAAGAAGCATTTAAAAGTGTGACTATAATGTAATGTGCTTGTTTTTACATGAACAACCAAAACTTACACATCTGAATGAGGATCATCTTTGTACATCTGTCTCAGAGATGCTGGCCCTGCTTTGGGAGAAAATGTTCACGGCAAACCGTCTTCTGAGCTAGTTACGAGACACCTGTTAAAGCTTTAGAAGATGCCCCTTGTCTTCTAAAATAATTGAGGAAATAAAGGAGAAATACCACGAACATGATAATCACTTGGAAGACTTTTAAAGAGACCAGTGCCTGGGCCTCACCCCAAGAAATTCTGTTGACTGGTTCAGGGGTGGGAGACTAGATGCCAGTGTTCTGGAACTGCTCCCCAGAGGATTCTCATGTATGGTCAGGTTAGACACTCTGCATTAGAAGCAGATCGAAATATCCATTGGATTGGTAGTTGAACTGGGAAAAAAAAAATCCCACATGTTTGGTGTCAGAAATGTTGTGAGTAGGGAAAGACAGATTTTTGTTTTCACTGTGTTCCAATAAAACTTTATTAATAAAAACAGGAAGTGGGCCAGATTTGACCCAGGGGCTGTGATTTGCCCATCCCTGATCTATATGAGGCAGTGATGCTCAAAGTATGGTCCCCAAACCAGCAGCTTCATCATCACCTGGAGCCTGTTAAAAATGCAAGTTCCCAGGCCCCATCATGGATCTACTGAATCAGTCCCTTGTCCTATATAATTTTTCTTATTTCCCACCAGGCACTCTTTCTTAATCTGCAATGTGGGTCAACGCAGCATGTGTCTTGAATCCTAGAGCAAGACAAGGTATCAAATCCTAGTGACAGGTAGAGGCCCAGGTTGGATCCAGCCAGCATGACAGTGGTAGAGCTGGGGGTGAACTCAGGTCCTGATGACCTCCTGGGTCTCTACTCTTAACTTCTCTTGGCACTTACAACATCCCAAATTATGCTTTGAAAGCCATGACACTAATTTGAATGGGCACATTCCTTTTTTTTTTTGCCATACCCTGGCATGTGGGATCTTAAGTTTTCTGACCAGGGATCGAACACACTCCCCCTACATTGGAAGCACAGAGTCTTAACCACTGGACCACCAGGGAAGTCTTAAGGGCACATTCTAGTACATTTAAATATCACTCTACTTTTAGAATAGATATATAAATTGTTGTATAGTTATACACAAATCGGAGAAGGCAATGGCACCCCACTCCAGTACTCTTGCCTGGAAAATCCCATGGGCGGAGGAGCCTGGTGGGCTGCAGTCCATGGGGTCACTAAGAGTCAGACATGACTGAGCGACTTCCCTTTCACTTTTCACTTTCATGCATTAGAGAAGGAAATGGCAACCCACTCCAGTGTTCTTGCCTGGAGAATCCCAGGGACGGGGGAGCCTGGTGGGCTTCCGTCTATGGGGTCGCACAGAGTCTGACATGACTGAAGCGACTTAGCAGCAGTAGCAGCAGCATACACAGAAATACTATATTAAAAATGTGATGGAAAACTACAAGTACACATAATTATATGAATAAATTTCATAAGGATAATGTCGAGTGAAAGAAGTGGTGATTCCATTTCCATAAAGGTCAAAAAGAAGCAAAATGAATGTATGGTAAGAGAAGTCATCACAGTGGTTCCCCTAGGGGAGGAAGCAGTAACTGAAAGGGGCCCAGGAAAATTTCTGGGAACATTCTCTTTCTTGATCTGAGTGCCAGTCACATGGGGTGTGTTCATTTTATAAAAATTCATGAAATGTATGCTTAAGACTGATGCACTTTTTCTATATGTATATTACACTGCAACAAAAAGTCAATATTAAAAAACAAGAAATGGGACTAACATCTACAAGTGACCTTGAAATGCATGAAAGAAAATGAATTAAGAGACAGAGAGTTGGAGATATGTGATGATAAAGCAAACAGAAATCTAGGTGGTGGGAATATGGATGTTGACTGAAACATTCTTTCAAAATTTTTAAAGTTTCTTAATAAAATGTTGAGATTAAAAAAAAAAAAAAAAAAAAACCCAGGGACTTTCCTGGTGGTCCAGTGGCTAAGACTCCATGCTCCCGATGCAGGGAGCCTAGGTTTGATCCCTGGTCAGGGAACTAACTAAGACCTGGTACAGCCAAATAAATTCAAAAATTAATGAAAGAATTGAAAAAAAAAAAAAACCCCAAACACATAAACAGCTCAACTGTCCTACTTTTATATTTCATAGCCTTTACTTGCTTCTTTATAGCACAGAAATATCAACTTCCAGGTCTGTATGACCACGTGGTTTGTAGGCTGGTCACAGGGCCTCTGGATCCTGCGGCAGGAAGGCAGCGTGGTTGACTCACTGCGGACACAGACGGGAGCAGGACAAGACTCCCTGGGGAGGCGGTGAAGCGTCCGCAGCGGGTCCTGCCAGCTTGTCCCAAAGACCACGGTAACCAGACCACACTCTGCCAGAAACACTGTCCTGCGCCTGAACTGAGGGGTTGAGCCCCCTGGGGATCTGTCCACTCACACCACCAAACAAAATTCAGGTCAACTTTGGACCGCTGACCACAGAGCACACCCCTGCCTTCAGTGTCTTCCTCCTTCCACATGAAAAGCTGATCCACACCACGCGTCACTGGGGAACTGCAAGTTAAAATCACAGCCACTTGTTTCATTCAAAAAAATCACCTATGTAGAATAAAACCCATTCATTTTAAGTATATCAAGTTTTCTCCCTAGTGCTTAACATCATTCCTACTTGGCATAATTCAGCCATTTTTTTACTGCCTGTTTTGTTTACAACATTGGAGCATTCACCTGGTGAAACTTGGATTTTTGTCCAATTCATTCACTGTTGCAAGTACAGCACCTGACTCACAAGAGAGACTCCATGAATATTTGCTGAATGAATATATACATTAATATGGAAAATGTCCAAGATATATTATGTGCAAATAGCAAGTTGCAGAAAAATATATTTATATATTCTGGATGTTAACAACAGAGGATGGAGATCTATACACACACATGTGCACACATATCACACACACACACACACATAGGTGCACACATTCCTGGAAAGAAGGCTACAGTAAATTGTTAAGAGTTGTGACCTTTAAGTAGGGGGACTGAGGGATTTTTATTCTACTGTCTCCTGTATGTTTGTATTATATACACATATGTATTATACATACATATATGTATATACATTTATACATACATATAATAACAACATAAAAAAAAACCCTGTATTGGCAAGGGAGAAAGGGAAAGATATACCCAAATGAATGCAGAGTTTCAGAGACAAGAAAGAAGGGATAAGAAGGCCTTCTTAAATGAATGATGCAAAGAAATACAGGAAAACAATAGAATGGGAAAGACTAGAGATCTCTTCAAGAAAATTGGAGCTTTCAAGGGAGTATTTCATGTTTGGATGGGCATGATAAAGGACAGAAATGATAAGGACCTAGCAGAAGCAGAAGAGATTAAGAAGAGGTGGCAGGAATACACAGAAGAACTGTGCAATAAAGGTCTTCAGTTCAGTTCAGTTCAGTCGCTCAGTTGTGTCGACTCTTTGCGACCCCAAGAATTGCAGCACGCCAGGCCTCCCTGTCCATCACCAACTTCCGGAGTTCACTCAGACTCACGTCCGTCGAGTCAGTGATGCCATCCAGCCATCTCATCCTCTGTCATCCCCTTCTCCTCCTGCCCCCAGTCCCTCCCAGCATCAGGGTCTTTTCCAATGAGTCAACTCTTTGCATGAGGTGGCCAAAGTACTGGAGTTTCAGCTTTAGCATCATTCCTTCCAAAGAAATCCCAGGGCTGATCTCCTTCAGAATGGACTGGTTGGATCTCCTTACAGTCCAAGGGACTCTCAAGAGTCTTCTCCAACACCACAGTTCAAAAGCATCAATTCTTCGGCACTCAGCCTTCTTCACAGTCCAACTCTCACATCCATACATGACCAGTGGAAAAACCATAGCCTTGACTAGACGAACCTTTGTTGGCAAAGTAATGTCTCTGCTTTTGAATATGCTATCTAGGTTGGTCATAACTTTCCTTCCAAGGAGTAAGCATCTTTTAATTTCATGGCAGCAGTCACCATTTGCAGTGATTTTGGAGCCCAAAAAAATAAAGTCTGACACTGTTTCCACTGTTTCCCCATCTATTTCCCATGAAGTGATGGGACCAGATGCCATGATTTTCGTTTTCTGAATGTTGAGCCAACTTTTTCACTCTCCACTTTCACCTTCATCAAGAGGCTTTTTAGTTCCTCTTCACTTTCTGCCATGAGGGTGATGTCATCTGCATATCTGAGGTTATTGCTATTTCTCCCGGCAATCTTGATTCCAGCTTGTGTTTCTTCCAGTCCCCAGATAATCACAATGGTGTGGTCACTCACCTAGAGCCAGACATCCTGGAGTGCGAAGTCAAGTGGGCCTTAGGAAGCATTATGACGAACAAAGCTATTAGAGGTGACAGAATTCCAGCTGAACTATTTCAAATCCTAAAAGATGATGCTGTTAAAGTGCTCTAGTTAATATGTCAGCAAATTTAGAAAACTCAGCAATGGCCAAAGGACTGGAAAAGGTCAGTTTTCATTCCAATCCCAAAGAAAGTCCAGACTACCATACAACTGTGCTCATTTCACATGCTAGCAAGGTTTGCTCAAAATCCTTCAAGCTGGGCTAAAACAGTATATGAATAGAGAACTTCCAGATGTACAAGCTGGGTTTAGAAAAGGGAGGGGAACCAGAGATCAAATTGCCAACATTCATTGGATCATGGAGAAAGCAGGGATTTCCAGAAATAGCTACTTCTGCTTCATTGACCATACTAAAGCCTTTGACTGTGTGGATCATAACAAACTGTGGAAAATTCTTAAAGAGATGGGAATACCAGACACCTTACCTGCCTCCTGAGAAACCTGTATGTAGGACAAGAAGCAACAGTTAGAACCAGATACGGAACAAGTGACTGGTTCAGAATTGGGAAAGGAGTTAAGACATTGTATATTGTTACCCTGCTTATTTAACTTATATGCAGAGTACATCATAAGAAATGCTAGGTTGGATGAATTACAAGCTGGAATCAAGATTGCCTGGAGACGTATCAACAACCTCAGATATGCAAATAAAAGCACTCTAATGACAGAAAGTGAAGAGGAACTAAACAGCTTCTTGTTGAGGGTGAAAGAAGAGAGTGAAAAAGCTGGCTTGAAACTCAAAACAGCTTCTTGATGACGGTGAAAGAAGAGAGTGAAAAAGCTGGTTTGAAACTCAACATCCAAAAAACTAAGATCATGGCCTCTGGTCCCATCACTTCATGACAAATAGAACGGGGAAAATGGAAACAGTGACAGAGTTTCTTTTCTTGGGCTCCAAAATCCCTGCAGATGGTGGCTGTAGCCATGAAATTAAAAGAGGCTTGGTACTTGGACGGAAAGCTATGAAAAACCTAGACAGTGTATTAAAAAACAGAGACATCACCTTACCAACAAAGGTCTGTGCAGTCAAAGCTATGGTTTTTCCAGTAGTCATGTACGGGTGTGAGAGTTGGACCATAAAGAAGGCTGAGTGCTGAAGAATTGATGCTTTTGAATTGTGATGCTGGAGAAGCCTCTGGAGAGTTCCTTGGACTGCAGAGAGATCAAATCAGTCAATCCTAAAGGAAATCAACTCTGAATGTTCATTGGAAGGATTAATGCTGAAGCTGAAGCTCTAATACTTTGGCCACCTGATATGAAGAGCTAATTCACTGGAAAAGACCCTGATGTTGGGAAAGACTGAAGACAAAAGGAGAAGTGGGCAGCAGAAGATGAGACGGTTAGATAGCATCACTGACTCAATAGATAAGACTTTGAGCAAACTCCAGGATATAAAGGAGCCTGGCATACTGCAGTCCATGGGGTCGCAATGAGTTGTACTTAGTGACTGAACAACAACCAACAACATTCCATGTCCCGTGTGACCCTGTCCCATCACCACATAAGGATGACAGGGACCCATAAACCACAATGTGGGGTGGAGTTGAGACCAGAGTGAAAAGTACTGCACTCATCATCCCAGAAGGGTCACCCGGCCCCGCCTCCCACTGAGTCAGGCCACACCACCTGCGACATGGGGCTTGTTTGCAGAGTGAGATATTTCTGTCTGACCCAATGTTGATGGGCAGAAACAGGAAAGCTGTTTGCAATTACACAGATGAGCACAAATTCAGCCAACATGCTCTGCCGAGGAACTCTTCACACTCAGATGGCTAAAGCAAAACCTCGAAGAATGATGAGAGGCCACAATGCCATAAGGAGAAGAAACACTCCCCAAACAGGTGCATTACAGGAGTGGACCGGCTCCGAGTCCATGCCAACGTGCCCTTCACAGTTCCTGGAGGCCACAGCCCCACCCACAAACCCCAAGGAGACCAGCAGAGTCACTGACCTCTGCTCAGCGTGTCCCAACCTCAGCACCCCTGATCTCCTCCTCTGTTCTGTGCACTGTAGGATGTTGAGCAGAATCCATGGCCTCTGCCTCCTAGATGCCAATAGCTTCTCCCAAGTTGTGACCACCAAAACTGCCTCTGGACAGTGCCAGACGTCCCCTCAGTGACAAAAATTAGCTCAGCTGAGAACCAGCAGTCTAACTGCTTTTCTAAGTCAGTAGGTGCCCAGGGGTAGCCAGACAAAATGTATTTGGTGAATTCAGTGCAAGAACTGCTCTTGTTAGGCTGAATTCCCCAAACCTGGAACTTGGTGGTATGGGATCTCCTGCTGACACTGACCATGAACCCAGAAGTAACACGTGCTTAGGGAGGCAGAGGAGCAAGCTGGTTCAGGGTCTGGCTTGCTCAGTTGTTTGCCTCTTGGGTGCCTGTGGCAGAGATAGCCGTGTGGTCTCCAAAGCCTTTTCTTCCTGGACAAGCAACTGGACTACATTTTCCAGCCTCCTCTGCAGGGAGCTGTAGCCAAAAGAGCTTGGGTGGAAGTGGAAGTGATAGTGGTAACTTCAAGGTCCGCCTCATAAAAACTTCCCACGAAAAGCTCAATCCTCAACTCTCTCCCAATCACCAGCTGGAGATGAAACCCTCCAAGGCCTGAGAAGATGGCAGAGCCACAAGATGGAAGAAGTCTGGGTTGCTGAATCACTGCATGGAAGGCCACAGGGTAGAAGACCCACAAAGGGCTTGCAAGCAAGAAATAAGGACCACAAAATCTTGGCGGCTGATCTATTGCAGCTGTTACCCTTAAGTAATAACGGCGCCTTTTGATCGGGTCACTTGAGCTCTCCAAGCTTCAGTTTCCTCCTCTGTAAAATGTGGATAACACCAGTACCTTCCTCATTTGGTTGTGAAGACCAACTGAGAGAGCACTTGGGACAGTGCCTGGAGCACAGTAAGCCTTGATGTGTGCATGCTCAGTCATGTCCAATTCTTTGCAATCCCATGGCCTGTAGCCCACCAGGCTCCTCTGTTCATGGGGGTTTCCCAGGCAAGAATACCACAGTGGGTTGCCATGCCGTGCTCCAGGGGATATTCCCAATCCAGGGATCAAACCCATGTCTCCTGTGGCTCCTGCATTGGCAGGTGAATTCTTTACCACTGAGCCACCTGGGAAGCCCAAGCCTAATGATTAGTGTGGAGAAGAGCCACAACTGAACTCCGGCCCCTTGCATTATCCCTTCCATGAATTCTTTTCCAAGTCACACTCAGTCACACTCCAGATCACTGGAGAATAACCTGCCCCATCTTCAAACACCTTAGGGACACTTTGGCCTTTTAGGGACAATTCTTGGGCTTCCCTTGTGGCTCAGCTGATAAAGAATCCACCTGTAATGCAGGAGACCTGGGTTCAATCCCTAGGTTGGGAAGATCCCTGGGAGAAGAGAAAGGCTACCCACTCCCGTATCCTGGCCTGGAGAATTCCATGGACTGTATAGTCCATGGGGTCACAAAGAGTTGGACATGACTGAGTGACTTTCAGTTTCACTTTTCTTGTAATGAGGCTAGGGACCCTCATTTTATCACGTGGTTGTCCATGCATTTCTTAAGCATCTTGGCCCCTCTGTACCAAAGGGGCCACTGAGAAGTCAACGTGACCCTGAACAAGGATGGAAGAGAACCCCACCCATGAATCATCCACAGGATGTCTCTCCTCTGCTTCTCCAGCCCCAACAAAATGAGGCAGAATAAAATCTGAAAGCAGACACATAATGGGATCTTTGGCACCAAGCCAATGGACACCCTTCCTGGATCTCTGTAACTTGGGATCCTAAAGGGAGTGGCTGAGAGTTAAGCCCCAAAGACACCCCTCCACACCCTGCTCCTCCCCTTCTCCAGCCAGTGTAGACACCAGCTCCTGGAGACAGAGGGAAGGCTGAGCCTTTCCACCCACTCTGCCTATTCTTCACCCACTTGTGTGCTTTTTTTTCCCCTGGTAAATCATGTCCTTGCCTAAGGCCATCTCTAGACATAATTGCCATTATAAGTCAACTACATTCTGTCCTGATTTAATGCAGGGGGTGGGGGTCAGGCAGACACCCAGGGAGGCAGTTTTCATGTCAACTTACAAAGAGGGAAAGAAAATTACACCCACTGTGCATCTGCTGTATGCTAAGTGTCCTGCACTCATGTCAGCTCACCCATCCTTCATGAAGGCAGGAGCCGTATCTGCCTTGCTCACCTCTGTGTCTCCAGTGCTACACAATCTTGGGCATGCGGGAGGTGGTCAGTAAGTACTTATCCCCTAAGCCCCCTCCCACGGCCCTACTTATCACTGACCTCACTGCATGAGTTACTCCCCTCATTAATGTGCTCTGGTCACTTAACCTTCCTTCTTTTCTTTGAATAAGGTCATTGTTACCTCAGGGCCTTTGCATATGCCATTTCTTCTGCCTAGCATGTCCCTCTCTCCCATCTCTGCAGGGCTGGTCCTCTCTCAGCTTCCCTGGTGGTCTAGTGGCTAAGACCCTGTAGCTCCCAAAACAGGGGGTGTGGGTTCAATTCCTGGTCACGGAACTAGATCCCACATGTCACAACTAAAGATCCCGTGCGCTGCAACTAAGATCCAGCTCAGCTAACTAAATAAATATTAAAAAAATAATAATAAAGTAATGCTCCAGGTCCCCTCTGTTGCCTTCCTTTACTTTTCTTTAGGTGTGTGTTTGTTTTTTGTTTATCTCACCCCAACTAGAATGCCATCCATGAAAGGATGGATTATTTCTATCTTTCTGTTATTTCTCTAGCAACTAAGCACAGCATTGCAGCACAGTAGGGGCTTGATAAATATTTGAGGCTATCCAAAATCACTGCAGATGGTGATTGTACCCATGAAATTAAAAGACACTTACTCCTTGGAAGGAAAGTTATGACCAACCTAGATAGCATATTCAAAAGCAGAGACATTACTTTGCCAACAAAGGTCCATCTAGTCAAAGCTATGGTTGTTCCAGTGGTCATGTATGGATGTGAGAATTGGACTGTGAAGAAGGCTGAGCGCCAAAGAATTGATGCTTTTGAACTGTGGTGTTGGAGAAGACTCTTGAGAGTCCCTTGGACTGCAAGGAGATCCAACCAATCCGTTCTAAAGGAGATCAGCCCTGGGATTTCTTTGGAAGGAATGATGCTAAAGCTGAAACTCCAGTACTTTGGCCACCTCATGCAAACAGTTGACTCATTGGAAAAGACCCTAATGCTGGGAGGGACTGGGGACGGGAGGAGAAGGGGATGACAGAGGATGAGATGGCTGGATGGCATCAGCAACTCGATGGACATGAGTTTGAGTGAACTCCGGGAGTTGGTGATGGACAGGGAGGCCTGGCGTGCTGCGATTCATGGGGTCGCAAAGAGTCGGACATGACTGAGCGACTGAACTGAACTGAACTGGGCAGTGGCGAGCCCGGACTCTGGATCCAGACAACCCGAGTCTGAATGCTGGCTCCAGGGTCTTGAACCTGGTGCTCATCTATCACTCAGTCTCCTCACTAACCTGATGACGACACCCCCATCATAGTGTTTGCGTGAGGATTAAATAAGTTAATTCAAGTGAAAACAGTTGGAGTAGCTCCTGGCATATAGGAGATGCTATATGTGTCATTATCCTTGTTAAAAACTGAATGAACAGGGTGGGGAGTGGAGGGGTGAGGAAGAAGGCAGTCAAAAGGTACAAACTTCCAGTTGTAAGATAAATAAGTACTGGGCATGTAACGTGCAACATGTTGACTATAGTTAACACAGTATGATACACAGGAAAGTTAAGAGTTCTCATCATAGGGGGAAATTTTTTTCTTTTATAAAATTGTATCTATAGGAGATGATAGATGTTAGAAGCCTATTGTGGTGATCGTTTCACAATTTATATGTAAATCAAACCATCCTGCTGTACGTCTTAAACATGCGCACTGATGGATGTCAATTACTTCCCAATAAAACTGGGGAAAAAAAGAAATTTAAAATAAGAAACCGGGGGGGAAATGAACACCTCAAAGATAGTTTCTATATGCATCTGGAAAATGAAGAATGGCAGCTCAAAGATATTAAAAGTGATATAGCAACCAAACTCTGGAATCTGGTTTTCTGATTTTGAAGACACAGCAAATAGCTCTGGAAATACCACTACAGCAAAGGCTATCCTTGAAATATAGAGAGACAGGTAACACTACAGCTTGTGCCCTGCAGGCCCTGGCATTTTAAAGGTTAAGCCTTCTCCAGCTGACTGGCAGCTCTGGGTTGGCAGGGCCAGGATGAGGCAATGGACAGAAGGGATGTCTGAAAGGATACTCTCAATTTCTGCCTTTATTCCACACACAAGCCAGCCCCCTCTCCCAGTTGCTGGCCTCGGCTGCCAAGCCTGACTGCTTGCAGCCAGCATTGAGGTACAGGCGAGGCCGAACCTGGCCTCCACTGGCTCCCCTTTCTCAGGCCCTGAGGGACACGGACGACTGGATAAATCCCCAGCCCCCTGATGGTGGCCCTCATGGGGACTTGTCTGGAATGAGGCTTCATCCAAAGGCACCAAAATCATTAAACAGCCATGGAAGTGGAATAAAGGTCCCCAGGAACTCAGGCAGCTGGCCTGGTCTTCAAAGGCTGCCACTGCAACCCAAAATGAATGTTTAATATCCAGCCAAGTTTTACCCCCTGAGTGGACTCTGGTAGCCTCAAGGAGCTCTCTGGAGGAGAGGTGAGGTGGGGGTGCTGCTGGGGGCTCCATGTTCTGCCAGGGGAGCCCCACTATGACAGGTCTCCACCTCCACCTCCTGATGACTTGGCCTCTACCCATGTGCAAGGTCAAAGCCACAATCCACAGAACCCTCACCAAGCACTGTGCCAAGCCTGTGGCAAACACGATTTCCTTTTGTCCCTGCAACACCCTGTGAGGTGGCAGCTGAGATCTACAAACAAGGAAATCCTAGTTCAGAGTCAAGTACCTTGCCAAGATAGGGAATTGTCCTTTACATCTAATCCACTGGCATGTTTTGTTGTCTCTGCCAACGTAATTACATCCCATCGTGTCATTTCTCTGAATCCCCTCTGCCACCTCCCTGGCCCAAGCCACCTTTACCTCTCCCCTGGATCATCAGCATACAGCCTCACACATGGACTTCTCACTCCCCTACCAGCTCCCTGACAGCCCATTCTCGACTCAACAGCTGGAATGAAACTTTAGAACATTATCCAAATCCTATCACTTCCCAGGCAAAACCCCTCAAAAGTGTTGCAAAGCACCTGGAAAAAGTTGCAAACTTCTGGCTCTACAGGTTCTATTTGATCTGCCCCCTCCTGCTTCTCCATATATTGGAGTAACGTGGGAGAACAGAGGAGGGTCTTCTTGCTATTCAAACTGTGGTCCCCATACCAGCACTGGTGCCATGCAACGTATTAGAAATATAGATGCTCAAGTCCTATCTCAGACTGGTTGGGAATCTGCATTTTAACAAGATTCCCCCAGGTGACTCATACACACATAAGTGTATGCTGAAGAGTCAGTTGGAACCAAACAGACTGAGTGGGAAGCTTGGCTCAGCCACTCACCAGCTGGGTGACTTGGCACAAGTGACTAGTGACTTGCTAGTGACTAGTGCAATGAAGAATTCACTTACCCAAAGCGTGGTCTGGTCTATGCCCTTGGCTCCCGGGAGGTGATCTCCAAGACCCTGGGATGTCTGGCAGGCATGCCTTTGTGTGCCTGGGGGCTCTGGCCGTGGGACTAACAATGTGATTTATGATGGGAGCTTTCAGTCACTCAGTTCAGTTCAGACCCGTCATGACTGAGGCACAAGTTGGACCTCTAGGCGGTGCTGGAGACAGAAGGTCGGCCACTGGACAGAGTGTGATCAAGCCCCAGTTAAAACTCTAGATATCAAAGGCTCCTTGGTTGGCAATACTCTATGCACACTGTTACCCCCTTGTGACCAGGTGGAGGTACTGCCACCCATGACTCCACAGGAAGAGGATGACAGGACCCTCTGGACTCTGCCCTGAGCGTCTCTTTCCTCAGTTCAGTTCAGTCGCTCAGTCGCGTCCGACCTTTGCGACCCCATGAACTGCAGCACTCCAGGCCTCCCTGTCCATCACCAACTCCTGGAGTCTACCCAAACCCATGTCCATCAAGTCGGTGGACAGATTCTAATTTGCATCCTTTCACTATCATAAAACTGTGGTCATAAATAGTGCTTTCCTGAGTCCTGTGTATCATTCTGGTAACATATTAAACCTGAGTGTGGTCACAGAGCTTGTGAATTTGTAGCCAATTGGCCTGAAGTGAAGGTGGTTCTGGGGATTCCTGAGCTGGGTGTCTGAATCGAGGACAGCCTTGTGGGGATGCTCTCTCAGTCTTTGCAGTTGATTCAACTCATCTCATTTCCCTTCTCTGAGCTTCAGTTTCCCCAGCTGAAAAATAGCCATCAAAGAGACCATACCTTATATGGTGTTGAAAGATAAGTGAGATAATGAATACATAGGAGGCTCACAATAACCTCAAATATTACTGTTCCCATCGTTCAGACGGAGAAGGCAATGGCACCCCACTCCAGTACTCTTGCCTGGAAAATTCCATGGACGGAGGAGCCTGGTAGGCTGCAGTCCATGGGGTCGCTAAGAGTCGGACATGACTGAGTGACTTCACTTTCACTTTCCACTTTCATGCATTGGAGAAGGAAATGGCAACCTACTCCAGTGTTCTTGCTTGGAGAATCCCAAGGACGGAGAAGCCTGGTAGGCTGCAGTCCATGGGGTCGCACAGAGTCGGACACGACTGAAGCGACTGAGCAGCAGCAGCAGCATCGTTCAGACAAGAAAATTGAGGCTCGGAGAGGTAAAGCAGCTTGCCTGCAGTCACACAGAGTGTGAAGCTAGATCTAGCTGACCTTGTCCACATGCAGTACTGTCTACTCATGACATGTTGATGCTTTCTGGGAAGGGAAGGACAGTACTGGTTCTGTTGAGTTGGAGTCATTCACCCCCATCCCAATGCTCCCCACTGTTTCTCTTCTCTCCTGAGATCCATGTGACATGAATATTAGACTTTTTAATATTTCTCCATAGGTCTTTTTTCTATTCTTTCCCTCTCCCCTGCCACCACTCAGAGAATTTTTTATTCTCTGTTGTTCAGATTGCCTAATTTCTCCTGATCTCGCTTCAAGTTCACAAACTCTTCCCTCTGTTATTTCCATTTTGCTATTGAGTCCATCCAATGAATATTTTATTTCAGTTATTGTACTTTTCAGCTCTAAATTTTCCATTTGGTTCTTTTTTATACCTTCTATTCCTGTATCTGCTGGTCTGTTGATCTTCTCTATCTTACCGTTCTTTTCAAGATGGTTCACCCTTACTTTCTGAAGCATGGTTATAATAGCTGTTTTAATGTCTTTGATAATTTCAATATCTGGGTCATCTTGTGGTTAATGTTTGTTGATTATATTAACTCTAGGAATTTGTCAAATTTTGCTCGGTCTTCATACATCAGGTAATTTGGGATTGCAACCTGGGTATTTCAAATCTTATGACAGTATAGGTGTTGTCCCAATTCTACTGAATATGTTGATCTTTTTTACTTCTAGCAGGCAGATGATCACAGGCTAGGCTCAGAGCACAAGTTCTAACCTGCCTTCATGTGCCGTTACTCCAGCAACTGGTCAGTTTTCAAAGCCTCTGCAGTGTTATTACTATCTGCCCGTCACGTGCGTTCCCCAGGGGCCAGCTCAGGACATGGTGGTCTACCCTGCAGTTCTGGTCTCAGTCTCTGATACACTGTGTGGGGTCATCTCCACTCCTGCACAGCCTGAGGATGAGTTTAGCAGTTCACACACAAGCTTACTGGATGGATCCCTTCTGGAGCTGCATCCTCTCTGCATCTTTCCCACTCTGGCTCCCAGGGATCCACTTTCAAGGCCCTCTGGCTAGAAAGCCAAGGCTCTAGTTTCTCCACTCTGCTGCGCACTGCCCATGACCAGGTCTGGATGGAGCCAAGTGCCCACTGCCAGCTCCTCACATGCTTCCACCCCCAGGGCACTGCAGGCAACACAAGCTGGCCTGGTTCTGGCGCTGAGTCCACACAGCTTTAGTGTCCAGCCCTGGTTGCTGGACACTGTAGCTTCTGGCAGATGTGGGATGCTGGTGTTTAGGTGAGGAGTCAGATGCTGGGCTGAGCGGCTAACCTCAAAAGTGTCAGCGTTTTGATTCTCATGCACTTTGCAATGATTAGAACAGCAGGTATGAATTTCCAAGTGGTCATTTCTGGATGGACAGGTCCACAAGCTGACCTGTGTTTAATTCCCATAATAGGAATGACATGCTGGATTTTACACAAGAGAAAGCTGAGATTCAAAGAGGTGGGGTAATTTTCTTAAAGTCACACAGCTGGTTCACAATGGAGCCAAGGTTCAAACCCAAGTCTGGGTCATTCCAGGGTCCCCTCCTCTATGGCAGATCCATCCATCTCACCATCATCATCATAATCAATCCGGTATTTATTGAGCAACACCTAAGTACAAGGCACTGCCCAAAGCTTTTTACCTGAACTGTTGAGACTGGAAGAAACAGAGGAGGAACCTGAGGCTCAGAAGAGAGATCTCAATCGCCCAAGGTCACGCGCACTTGCTGAGTGGTAAAGGTGATATCTGAACCAAATTGCACACTTCAATCCATACTCTGAGCAACCATCTCTCTAGGAGGCAGAGATGGGCCTGCTGCCCAGTGAGTAGGTCCAGGAGGGGAGAAGTCAGAGCATGCAGGAGGCTGCAGAGAGGAGGCAGAGCATAGGTGGGCCAAGGCCAGATGTTGGGGAACATCTGTACCCTGGAACAAATCCACGGCATCTCGATCTCAAGGGAGTTTCTGTCTCTCACTGAATGGCTATGCTCCTCTCAGACTGGCTTGCCCTCCTCTCCTCCACTGGAAAACTACTGCCCCATGTCCCAAACCCTGACACTTTTCCAGCATGTCCTCTGGTACCCATTCAACTCTGAGGTCTTTCCAGGCAAGAGGGCAGCACACTGTGCTCCAGACCTCCCTTCTCATTCTCCTCCATGCCTCTCTACCCGTCTCATCTCACCAGCAGATTCAATTAACCAATTTGATGCTACAGCTGCAGAAAGCCAAGCAATTATGGAAAACAGACCAGGTGCCTTGGAACTCACTCTCAGAGAGGGGTCTGGGAGGCCTCCAAGCAGACAGCGGGATGGGGAGGGAGGCAGAACAGGAAGGCAAATGCTTGCCAGTCCAGACTGCACAAGAGATCCACGTGGGGAGCTTTGAAAGATACACCCACCCCATCCAAGATACAGGTGCTCCAGCTGATGTAGTTGCTCCAGGCCTGGGCATCAAGATATTTTTAAGACCCCATGTAATACTAACGTACAGATGGGGTTAGAAAATCTAATGACGTGCAGAGGTTAGGATCACTGCTGCAGAGTTTGATTCTTTCTAACACAGACAGAAAGATGGTCACTCACCCTAAAGCACTTCCTGGGTCTCTATGTATCTGCTCCCCAAAGTGTGGTCTGCAGACCTCAGCATCTGCATCACTTGGGTGCTGCCAGAAATGCAGAATCCCAGGCCCCACCCCAGACGGAGTCAGAATCTGCATTTTAACAAACCCCTGGTGGATGCCTGTGCATGTGAAAGTTTGAGGCACCAAGTTTTCTAGTTCTAACTACAGACGCTGAGAGTTGGTAAAAAGCTAGGAGTGTCAGTCATTGCCTGGTTTCCCTTCCCGGGTGCTGTGCAGCTGCTCAGAGCTGGTTATCACTGAAGGCTCCCTTTCTAAGCCTATGTACAGGTCAATTCCTGTAGCAGCTGCCTTGAGAAACTCTAGCAGGTTTGGGGGGTCAGCAGGGCACGGGTCTTCCCTGCTGACCCCTGGCAGCCCGTGAGCACCAGGCTGAAGTGTGAAGTCAGGCTCAGTTTCTCCTCTAGCCCTGCCTGACCTCGCCTCCCTCCCTACACCCTACAGTTCCCAGCCCCCACGTTGCCTCCTCTCACTCCCCAGACTGGCTTGGGCACTCTGCAACAGGCCCTGCTCTCTGCCTCATAACCCTCAGACCAATTCACAATGAGTTTGTACTGCTGTGGCATTTGATTAATGTCCCTCTGCTAGAAGTAAGCTCTGTGAGAACATGTGTCATGAACGTCTGGTGGTCTACTGAGTAAGGAGCATCTAGCAGCAGAGGATGAGATGGTCGGATGGCATCACTGACTCAGTGGACATGCATTTGAGCAAACTCCGGGAGATAGTGAAAGGCAGGGAAGCCTGGCATGCTGCAGTCCCTGGGGTCACAGAGAGTCAGACATGATATACCGACTGAACAGCAACAGCACACAGAATTTGCTCAAAAAGAGTCTTTCAGTGGGGACTGATGCCTAGTTGGCTCCTGGCCCAGGGAGCTGGACCCTGCCTGCCCCCCGCTCTGGCATCAGAGGCCACCTGTAGGCAGTGGTCCCTACTCCTGCTGCCCCCAGGTGCTGGGAACCTTTCCTAAGCTAACTGCCTCTTGACTACAGTCACCAGATGAGGTCGAGTTTTGAATGCTTTTCAGAAGGCCAGGCCAGAGGATCAGGACATGAACTTCAGTTACTTCTAATCTAGCAAGCACCCCAAAACTTCAGCTCCAAGCAGACAGACGGCCTTCTTCTGACACCAGGAAGGAGAGTGACTAGAAGAGAAAATACCCAACCCAGGTAAGTCTACAAAATAAGTGCTTCCTTCCCTTTTTGAGCTTTCCACAGAATCTCAGAGTCCAAACTGATAAAGTGGCTAGAACAAAGTATTTATTTATATATAATAACCCATCTTCTTTCAGAAGCTTTAAGATGGCATCTAGCTGCATAAATTTGGTGTCTGTCTAGTAGTAATAATAGTAGCCAATACTTAAGGAGCACTTTCTCTGAGCCGAGCACCATTCTAAGCCTTCATATGTATTAATTCATTTTGGGCTTGACCACAATCTACTGAAGTCAGGACGACTGTCCCCATTTTACAGATGAGGAAGCTGAGGCAAAGAGAAGCTGAGAAGAGTGCCAAGATCACAGAGTGAACCCTGGGAATCTTGCTCAAGGATCTGGCCCCTAACCACTGTTCTAAACCCCTTAGAGAGGACAGTCTTCGAGGCTCTGGCCTCAGCCTCCAGGAACTACTAGGAAACCCTGGGGTTCTATGGAGCTTAAGCTGCATTTCTTATCTTCTTGCTTTTTAAAATTGTGGTAAAATGCATGTAACATAAAATTTACCATTTTAACCATTTTAAGGTATGCGTGCACGCACAGTTGTTTCAGTCAAGTCTGACTCTTTGCAACCCTATGGACTGCAGCCCAGCAGCCTCCTCCGTCCATGGGATTCTGCAGGCAAGAATACTGGAGTGGGTTGCCATGCCCTCCTCCAGGGGCTCTTCCCAACCCAGGGATTGAACTCGCGTCTCCTACATCTCCTGCACTGCTGGCGGACTTTTCACTGCTGAGCCATCCAGGAAGCCCCAAGGTGTACAGTGGCATTAAGACAATCCACATGGTGCAGCCATCACCACCATCCATCTCCAAAATCTTTACATGCTCCCAAACTAAAATTCTCTACCCATTAAACACTAACTTTCCGTTCTCCCCTCCCCTCCACCCCTGATAACCTATGCTGCTTTCTGTCTCTTATCAGTTTGATTACTCTAAGTACTTCATATAAGGGGAATGATACAGTATTTGTCCTTTTGTATCTGGCTTATTACTTAGCAATGGCACCCCACTCCAGTACTCTTGCCTGGAAAATCCCATGGATGGAGGAGCCTGGAAGGCTGCAGTCCATGGCGTCGCTAAGAGTCGGACACAACTGAGCAACTTCACTTTCACTTTCACTATTACTTAGCATAATGTCCTCTAGGCTCACTCATGTTGGAGCATGTATCAGTTTCCCTTCTTTTAAGGCTGAGCAACATGCCACTGTATGTATACACCACATTCTGTTCATCCATTTATGCACCCATCAGTGGACATTTAGGTTGGCCACTCCTCAACTCCCACCCCTCCTCCTCTGCTCTTTTTAGCTGTTGTGAATAAGGCTGCTATGAACACGAGTGTGCAAATGTCTTGAATTCTGCTTTCAATTCTTTTGGGCATATACCCAGAAGCAGAAATGCTGGATCATATGGCAATTCTATTTTTAATTTTTCAAAGAGCTGTTATCAAGCTACATTTCTTTTTTTCTTTCCTTTCTTTTTAGCTCCTACTTCCAATAACAGCCCAGTAACCTCAGTGGCCAACTCCATTTTACTTTCTAGAAGGTCTCTGGACCACACGCTGCTGTCTCAGGAATCAAAAAGCCATTTCCCCTCTCTTTTCTTTTAAACTTCAGCTGCAAAATTACCTGATTGAAAACTGCTGAAGAACCTCATCCCACACAGGAACGAACTGCTCAGAAAGTCCAGCCCACCGGCTAATTACAGGCTTTTACCAGGATTCTCCGCAAACGCTTAAATTGCAGATCAACCTTCCCTTTGTTAGGAAGTGTTTGGAAACATGCTAATGGGCTGGGTTTCAGATCCTTAGCCTGGAGGTGACAGCTCTTTCCCCAGTGGATAAATAAAGCAAGTTAGAACCTCATGGATTCAAATTCCGGAGAGTCACAGTTTTGCTGAGATAGCTCCCAGCTCAAATCCACATTTCTCTATTATTCCAGCTGGTGGTCTTTCTGCAAATGCCACCCCAGCGGGGATTTTCACTCAAAACTGTGGTTCGGAACCCTGACTGAGCATTAGAAATATCTAGGGTGCTTTAAAATACAGATATTTCTAAAGAGCCCAGGACCCCAGCTAACCTAGCTGAACCAGAGTCTCTGTGGTGGGATCTGGCCACTGGCAGCAGGTGAAAACTCCCATCTGATTCCAAAGCGCAGCCAGGCTTGAGACTCCCTCGCTTAGGGGGACACAGAAGTCTGCAATCCTTCCTACCCTACAAAGAATATTTTCAATGGGCTTTTAACCTGAAAAACCTGAGCTAAGGCCTTTAAAGGAGAGAAGTGGGTCTTCCACGAATGGAGAGTACAGGCCTTGTCTGATGGCCACAGACGAGAACAGCCCCCTGGAGCTGGGGGTGGAGGGTGTCAAAGCAGGGATGTAGGGTATGGCTGGGGTGGGGGATGGGAGTGCCGCTATGGTTTTGAGACTTCGGCCGTATGGGCTTCACATATGGGATCTAAAGTGGCTCAAAAAATAAATAGACTCAAGTCAATGTATGGCAAAACCAATACAATATTGTAAAGTAAAATAAATAAATAAATAAACAGAAGAATAAATAAATAAATAAATAAACTCAGAACTGTATGCAATTATTTTCTGTCCTCCGGGGAGGGTCCTGCAGAGTTCCTCTCACAGGCTCTGATGCTCTGTCACACACTTCCATCCCTGCTCCTTGGCTTTTTATCCTAGTCTGCCACATGATGGTATATGATGTAGTTATTAAAAATAAGGACTTAGATCCATCCATATCTGCATTGACCTGGAGGGACTGAACACACTCACTGTTCCTGAAACAGGAGCAAGTTTCAGAATGACATCCACAGAATGGTCCAGAAACTTTCACAAGAGAGCAGAGATTGCTAAATACACAGTTTTGGAATTAATGAATAACTCTTTAAAAGAACTGACTCTTCCATATGTGGATGACATTTGTGTGAACAAGGAGAAAAGTGTGGAGTGGGACACACCAGGTGGTGACTTCTGGGAGAAGGGCCTGGAAGGAGGTGAGGAAGACAGTATGATTTCCTGAGGGCTGAGGGCTTGATCTGCGCTTGACACAGTGCTTAGCAGTGATTACGAATGGATCTCTTTTAATCTAGGTAATAGTCCTTTGAGGTCTCCTTGTATGGTTTCCCTGTTTTACAGATAAGAGAACTGAAACACACAGATCTTGCCCAAGGCCACAAAGGACCCAAGCTATGCAGTGCACCCCTCTGTTCTTCTGATTCTCCATTCATACACTTCCTTCAGTTGTATCACTCACAACGATGTGATATTTTGGTCATAAAATTTTAAGTAAAATATAAAAGTGTCAGGACTTTCCACATGGGCTCTCACAATGCCCCACTCCCCCAATCCCTTCCTGATCTAAACATGCAATAGGTCCTTTATTCTCAGGAGGGAGGGAGGAGTCGTATTCCATGCTTGGATCCAGTCTTGGTTCAATATGGCTCCCACTGCCTGCTCGCCACCTTTAAGGAGTCGATGGAATCCCTGTCTTCTGTCTTGACCTGAAACACTGTGGAGAGCGAGGTCCCAGTTTGTTGGTAACTCAATCTGGACAGAAGCCATCACAGGTTCTATCAGAAATCATTACCTCTGCTAGGGCAGGCGGCCCTGATTGGATGCAGACTCTCGGGGTGACAGGTCTTGACAAACCCCAGACCAGCCTGCCTGGAGGGGTCTTGGAGCATGGAATATCTGCAGTCTTGTGGATGAGAGGCAATAAGGTTGTTCAGTGGAAGGACTGCATGCAAGGATTTTTCAGTTACGGCCTGCTTTCTTGGGAGACCTGTAAGCCAAGGATTCTAGACTGGATCTAAACAGATGATGGTTTCCAATTAGTCTGGAGCAAGACTCCTCAAAATATGAGGTCAGATCCCTAATGCCCTCATGACCTTGGTGCTTGAGGAAATGCAGAGCCCTTGATCTTAGGAGCTAGCAAGACCAGAGCTTGAATCCTGTCTACCAGCTGGAGCCCCTGGGTCGATTGCTCATGTTTTAAGCCTCAGCTGCTTGCCCTGTAAATTGATGAGGATGATGATGACTTGACAGGGTGGACTATGATGAATATTAGCAATGATACAGGTGAAGTCTGTGAAAAGGACACAGGAATTAGTAACCATTACTTCTATTAAATCTACGTTGTGGTGGTGGATGAGGGCAGCTTCTAAATGGCTTCAGTGATCCTTACCTCCCAGTATCCACACCCTTGTATAATCCCCGACTCTTGAATGTGAGCTGGACCTAGTGAGTTGCTTCTAATGAGTGGAATATGGCAAAAGGGATAGGTTGTCACTTCCAAGACTAGGTTACAAAAGGACTATAGCTTCCCTCTTGCCCATCCTCTCTTACCCCTTCATTTGCCCACTTTAAGCCAGTTGCCATATTGTAAGTTGCGCTATGAAGCAGACCATGTGGTAAGTAACTGGGCAAGGTCACTGGCCAACATCCAGGAAGGACCTGAGGCCCCAAGCCAACATTCTGCAAGGAACTGAATCCTGCCAACAACTATGTGAAGAAGATTGAAAACAGATCCCCACCCGATCTTCAGGTGAGCCTTCAGATGAGACTGAAGCCCAAGCCAATACCTTAACGGCAGCCCTGTCAGAGAACCTCAGCCAGAAGCACCGAGCAAAGCTATGCCTGGATTCTTGACCCACAGCAAATATGAGATAATAAATATTGATTGTTTTGAACCACTAAAGTTTGGGGTGATTTTGCAGCAATAGATAACCAATACATCCTGGAAACAGTAGATTAAATTATACTTTGGAAACAATAGATTCAGCCAGAGTGTGGCACCTGAAGTCTTTACTTAAATGCCATGTCCTCTGGGAAGCCTTTCAAAATCCTCCTCTCTGAGTTAGGTGATCATATTTTCTTATGTTTCCCTACTAGACCATAAGCTACTTGAATCATCATATCATCAAAGCTCTCATAGTACTTAGGATTATCTCAAAGTCATAAGTCACTTCATCTTCACAACAAACCTATGAAACAAGTACTATTATTGCCCACATTTTGTAGATGACAGAAACTGAAGCTCAGAGAGGCTAAGTAACTTGCCTAAGACTTTAGTAATTATGTGGAAGTGCCAGGAAATCTGGCTTCAAAATTCACATTTGCAATGATTATACTTTGTGGTTCTATAAATCTTTTCCAAATTCACAAATGGTGAGTTCAAACCCAGGCAGCTAAATACCAGACATGAAGTTCTTAAATATCACCCTCTCGAGATCACCTTCTATCCCTAGGACAATACGTTGAATATGTCTCACCTGTAGTTCTCAATGTCTGGAACACTACCTACCTGTAAACACTAGGCTGGCATTTTCCAGTTCTTCTTGGGGAACTTTGAAGCTGAAGGATTCATTGTAAAAGGGATCGATTGTGCCTCTTAAGAAGGATGTCTTCTTTGTTTTCACAAGCTTGAGTCCATGTACCAGCTGAATTTTCACAAATGGGTCTGAGAATAGAGTGTTGGAGATCATGAAACCCAATCCATCCATTTACCTAACTTTCCAACCATTTGACCCAGTGACCTACCCATTCTTTCATCTTTCATCAGTCCATCCATTCCAGGTTTCCACTCCTTCTTTCATTCATCCATTTCCCCATCTATCCACATATTTTTTTCTTTTTCCCACCCAGCTTCTTCTCTGCTCACCCTTTTCTCTCTTTCTCTAGACATGCAAGATTTACTGAGCTCCCCGCATGTGTCAGGCATTGTGTTCATTTTACAGATGAAGAAACTGAGAACTCAAATAGGAAATGATTTGCATTAAGATAAGGCTAGTGAAAGAATAGCTAGATCCAGAGCCTGTCCTAGTTTTTCTGCCCTTAGAAGCCCATCATCATGTCAGTGAGCCCAAAGCCCATACAGGGGAAAATAGAGATGGCAGAATTATAACTATTATTCTTAGATCACTTTACAGCTTACAAAGAAATTCATGTACATTATCTAATTTTATGTTTGTCTAAACAACCCAATGAGATAAATGCTGTTATCTCAATTTTTCAGATGGAGAATTGAGGTTTATAGAGGTTAAGTAACTTCCCCAAGGCCACATCATTTATAAGAAGTAGAACTAGGATTTGATTCCAGGCAGTTTTACTCAGGAGCCCTTAATCATCCTATCATACTGACTCTCCCACTATGGTGAATCTGAAACTCTCCAGCTTTAATACCATTCCCTCCACTGGCCCCTTCAAAATCTGTTTTTAATATGTGGTTTTTGAGAATACAAGTTGTCTTCTAAATTCAGCTGTCACTTTATGGCAAAAGTAATTTATTTTAGCTATTGCACTTAGAAAAGACTATATTTCCACCACTGAGCTGAAGAGATCCCAGCAACCATGACTGCTTTCATAATATCCTTTGCTGTCCTGGGAAAGCTACATAAGGAGGGAATGTAATCTGTTCTATTTCATTAAAAGTCACGTTCAAATTGGTGTGTTATAGACACTTGAAATACAGCAGTGTTTTCGGAGCTGGCATTTATAAAGATGTATGCTACATTTGAAATGAGCTAGAAAAAGAACCTCAGAGGGTGTCCACTGGTCTCACGGACTAGAAAGCATCGTCAGTGCTCACTACCGCCACCTGGAGCATGGTGTCTCCACTGCAGGCATAGCATCTGGAAAGAGAACGTGGCTCTCTCATGAACCACTCTTTGCAACCCCATGGACTATGCAGTCCATGGAATGAATTCTCCAGGCCGGAATACTGGAGTGGGTAGCCTTTCCCTTCTCCAGGGAATCTTCCTGACCCAGGAATCGAACCAGGGTCTGCTGCATTGCAGGCAGATTCTTTATCAGCTGAGCTACCAGGGAAGCATAGCATCTGGACAGGCAAGTAACTTCCTCCAGGCTGCATGTGTACAAGGAGGATCTAGATTTCAATAGTTATCACACCTGGTCTCGATCAAACCCCCACTTCAAATGGAATGGTATCATTTACCTGCCTCATCCCAAATGATCAGACATCTGATCATTTATTTTATCTCTTGAACTAACAGACTAGATCTGGATACTATTTTATCCTCAGAAGGTCCTATTAATTAACAGCATCCAGGATGCAGAAAAAGAAAATCAGGTCCCTTGTGTCAAACAAACATAGACGCCTTGTTAAAGCAATGGCAGAAGGAGGGGCCACACTGTACCTGAACCTTGGCTCACATCTGTCTGAAGAAGTTGCTTGGCTCGAATGACGTCAACATTCAGCCTCCCAGCACTCGGGAGATAATTCAGTGACAGAAGCAGCTCCCCGAGTTCTACCTCATTCTGTGGAGAAAGGATATAATCAGGAAGTTGCATTTTTCTTGTATTTCTTTTGCACCTCTCATGCAGGAAATTGATTCCAGCAGCTCACAAATGGACTTCTATGGGTGGATCAGCTGACAGAAGGTACCTCTTTTTCTGAGTTATTTTAGCCTCTTTCCCCAATTATTTTCTTCCGTCCATCTCAGAAAGTTTGTTCTGCTTTTAGAATATTTAAGAGCAGCAACAACATAGTAAGAACAAAAGCATCAATAATGATAATAAATAAATGCCACATGCCAAGTACTGTGCTGAGTACTTTACATGAAATTATTAGTTCAATCTTCACATTTAACAGAAGAGGAAACTGAGGCTTGGAGGAGACAGAGGCTCAGAAACATGTCCCAGGCCACAGAGCTAGAGAGTGGTAGTTCTGACACTTGGACCTAGGGAGGCTGATTCCAGACTCTCTGGCCACTGTGCTATTCTGCCTCCCAGCAGGATACCGGGGAGGCAGACCACCCTGCAGGGAAACCATCCTGCAGGTTCTCATACTGTTTTGAAGTAATTCCCAGACATTACATTATTTATCTGTAACATTTTAGCAGGTTGAGAAATCTGTTCTCAACCTGCAGGCTGAGCCCACAAAAAGCCTGTGCTTCTAGCCTCACCACAGCAAGCTCGGACTGTGACGTCACTTGTTGAAGATTATCTGTTCCTTTGCTGTTAATACAACCAAATTGTGGGAAGCTGTGGGAAGTTCACATACGCACCCAGTGCACGACTCCATCCTTCCAACAGTACCAAGAAACAAGAGGCCCCCACTTCTTTATCCCTGTAAACATTTTTTTAATTGTAGAGAATTTCAAATACAAGTTAAATAGTCTAGTTTAATTAATCTCCATATACCTATCACCCAATTATACCAATTATCAACACGTTGCAACATGTTTCATCTTGTCTTAGTCCGTACAGGCTGCTATAATAACAAAATACCACAGACTGGGGAGCTTATAAACAACAGGAATTTCTCTCTCACAGTTCTGGACACTGGTAGATCAGAGTACCTGCATGGTTGGGTGAGGGCCCTCTTCAGGGTGGCAGACTCCTTAGCAGAGGGCTGGGAAGCTCTCTGGAGTTTTAATAAGGGCACTAATTCCATTAATGGGGGGCTCCACCTTCATGACCTAATCACTTCCCAAAGGCTGAGCATTCTAACACCGTTACATTTCATGTTAGTATTCCAACATGTGAACTTCCCAGGGGGTGGGGGGAGTGGACCACGACATTCAGACCATAGCACATCTATACACTGACTTGTAAAAAACTTTAGCTGCATATTTTAAACCAAGTCCTAGACATGATGCTATTTTACCTATGTATCTTTTAGAGTGCTTTTCTGGTAAGGACATTAAAACAAATATTTTGGACTTCCATGGTGATTTAGTGGTTGAGAATCTGCCTGCTCATGCAGGGGACACGGGTTCGATCCCTAGTCCGGGAGGAGTCCACATGCTGCAGAGCAACTAAGCCCAAGCACCACAACTACTGAAGCCTGCACCCTAGAGCCTGGGCTCTGCAACAAAAGACATCACAATGAAAAGCCCGTGCACCGCAATGAAGAGTAGCCCCCGTTTGTCTAAACTAGAGAAAGCCCATGAGCAGCAACGGGGACCCAGCACAGCCAGAAATAAATAAATAAAAACCCAAGTATTTTTAGTATGGGAAATCTCCAATCACATTTAAAAGAAAACAGAAGCGTATAAGGGGCTTCCTCATAGCACCATCACTCATCTTCAACAATTCCATCACATGGCCAATCTTGATTCACCTAAACCCTCATCCAACTCCTTATCTTATTCTGAAGTAATTCCCAAACATCATATTATTTTATCTGTAATATTCTAGCATGTATCTCTCAATGATGAGATTGATGTATCTGTCTATCCATCCATCCATTCTTTGTCCACCCACACACTCGCCCACCCCTAATCTCTATCTCTTTTGGTGTCAGTCACTCGAACAAGTCAATACCAAGTGGCAGCTCTAGAACAATGCTTGGAACATCAGATCAGATCAGATCAGATCAGTCGCTCAGTCGTGTCCGACTCTTTGCGACCCCATGAATCGCAGCACGCCAGGCCTCCCTGTCCATCACCAACTCCTGGAGTTCACTCAGACTCACGTCCATTGAGTCAGTGATGCCATCCAGCCATCTCATCCTCTGTCGTCCCCTTCTGCTCCTGCCCCCAATCCCTCCCAGCGTCAGAGTCTTTTCCAATGAGTCAACTCTTCGCATCTGGTCGCCAAAGTACTGGAGTTTCAGCTTTAGCATCATTCCTTCCAAAGAAATCCCAGGGCTGATCTCCTGCAGATACTCAATAAACATTTGTTGACTGGATGAAGAGTCAAACCAAAATATTTCTGAACCCACTGAGTTAGTCACCAAACATGAAACAACCTTGGAAATCAACTCAGAGGATGCTGACTGGCAGCCTGTAGATATGTTTTGTTTGGTTCACATCATGTTTAAACAGATAATTTGGAGAAGGCAATGGCAACCCACTCCAGTACTCTTGCCTGGAAGATCCCATGGATGGAGGAGCCTGGTAGGCTGCAGTCCTTGGGGTCGCGAAGAGTCAGACACGACTGAGCGACTTCACTTTCACTTTTCACTTTCATGCATTGGAGAAGGAAACGGCAACCCAGTCCAGTGTTCTTGCCTGGAGGATTCCAGGGATGGGGGAGCCTGGTGGGCTGCCATCTATGGGGTCGCACAGAGTCAGACACGACTGAAGCGACTTAGCAGCAGCAGCAAACAGATAATTACTTGCTAACATTTATAAAATTCAAGAATCAAGATTTTTCACACACAAAAAAGCCTAGATTTCTAGCCTTTCTTGAAAAACAGGATGGTCTGGCAAGGCTGAGCCCACATCCCCACCTGGCAACATCTGGGCACAATGCAGTGCCCTCCAGACGGGATCTGTCTCCTCATGTCACAAGGTTCCCACGTGTCTTCCTTCACCCTTGACATTCTTGCTGTCCAGCTCTGGGCACACAAGCTTGCAGATTTTTCAAGAAAGAAATGGCCAACTCAGTGTCTTGAGTAATCAGAGATGTTCAGAGCACTTTACACATTTGCTAAGGGTTTCCTTCTTGTTCTTGAAGGCCTGGAATACATGTTTGTTCCCAGGCAAGGAGTGCTGTGCATTATGCTGGTGCCCAGGCCAGGGAGATGCCATTTGAAAGTCCTGTGGGTTTGGTTTCTCCCAGGTTTGTAAGTCAGAGTGATGCCTTCCCTGCTTCTAAAATGAGCAAGCATCTCATCTCATAATGCAACTGTATACACAGGGATCAGGATTTGTAATTCAGTCAGCTGAGCTGCATAAAGAGGTTCAACCAGATTCAACCAATCTAGTCATCGAGGGTAGTTTAGAGATGGGCTCAACTGAGGAACAATTTAGGATGGCAAGAAATTAGCCTATATACACAGACCAGTGGTTCTCAACTGGGGACAGTTTTGTCCCCAGGACACGTTTGCCAATGTCTGAAGTCATCTTGGGTTGCCACAGCTACGGTGGGGGATGCTCCTGGTACCCCTCCCTTTGTAGAATACCCATATCTAGTGGACAGCCACCGCCCCAAAGAATGACCCAACCTCAAATGGCAACAGTGCTGAGGTTGAGAAACGCTGGGTACACAAGAGAAAGGGAGCCAGCAGTCTCCTTTGCATTAACAAAAAGAGAGTAAATATTCTTTCACCCAACAGTTCCATCTCCAGCAACCTACCCTACAGACATCGTCACACAAAATGTGTCAGGATGTGAGCACACAAGGGTAGTGAGTACTTATCATGGCTTCCATTGATTGCCTGTGGGCCTACTATGTGCCTGGGCTAGAATGAGATATGATGCCTGCGTCATGGAATATACATTCTAGAAGTGGAGACAGTACACTAAAAAAAAAGTCATGAATGAGGTGATTTCAGATAATGCTGAGTACTAGGAAGAAAACTCCAGCAGGGCAAGGGAGATGCAGGCCTTTCTGGGGAAGATAGAGATAGTCTATATCTTGATTGTGGTAGTTGCTTCGCAGGTCCACTTGCCCCCAAATCAATACACTATATACTTAAAACGTATGTGTTTACGGCATATGGGCTTCCCTGGTGGCTCAGACGGTAAAGAATCTGCCTGCGATGCAGGAGGCTGGGGTTCAGTCCCTGGGTTAGAAAGATTCCCTGGAGAAGGAAATGGCAACCCATTCTAGTATTCTAGCCTGGAGAATTGCATGGACAGAGGAGCCTGGTGGGCTACAGTCCATGGTGCCACAAAGAACTGGACACAACTGAGTGACTAACACTTCCACTTTTCATTTATTGTATATAAATTATACCTCAGTAAAGTAGGGGGCAGAAATCTAAAGCCAGCACGCAGAGCAGAATATTAGCCCTTGCCAAGTCTGGGAGATGGGCATGTGGGTATTGTTGTATTGTTTTCTGTTAGAAATATTTCATTTAAAAACACAAATAAAAATAAACAGTAAAAAAGAAAGCAAGAAAATCAGGCAGAGATGGTGACTGACGGGGCACACACGGGGGCTGCCACATCACCCAGGGTGGTTGGTGGGCAAGGCCTCTCTGTGAAGGGAGATTGTTCAGTTCAGTTCAGTCGCTCAGTCATGTCCAATTCTTTGCAACCCCATGAACCACAGCACTCCAGGCCTCCCTGTCCATCACCAACTCCCAGAGTTTACCCAAACTCATGTCCATTGAGTCGGTGATACCATCCAACCATCTCATCCTCTGTCCTCCCCTTCTCTTGCCCTCAATCTTTCCCAGCATCAGGGTCTTTTTAAATGAGTCAACTCTTCGCATCAGGTGGCTAAAGTATTGGAGTTTCAGCTTCAACATCAGTCCTTCCAATGAAAACCCAGGACAGATCTCCTTTACAATGGACTGGTTGGATCTCCTTGCAGTCCAAGGGACTCTCAAAAGTCTTCTCCAACATCACAGTTCAAAAGCATCGATTCTTCTGCACTCAGCTTTCTTTCTAGTTCAACTCTCACAGTCATACATGACTACTGGAAAAACCATAGCCTTGACTAGACGGATCTTTGTTGACAAAGTAATGTCTCTGCTTTTTAATATGCTGTCTAGGTTGGTCATAACTTTCCTTTCAAGCAGTAAGCGTCTTTTAATTTCATGGCTGAAGTCACCATCTGCAGTGATTTTGGAGCCCAAGAAAATAAAGTCAGCCACTCTTTCGACTGAGGGGAGATTGGAGGCATGTTAAGTGCGGAGGGGGACACGCCAGGCAGAGAGAAGAACAAGTGAAAAGAGGGAGGAACAAAGCCAGTGGGTTTGAGGGTGAGAGGAGGTGGATTCTGGAAGGGTCCACAGAGCCAGAGAAAGCTGCCCCGTGGCTGACCCAGTGGGAGCCTGCTCACGGCCCAGCTGCCAGTGCAAAGAGACGGATGAAAAGAGAAGGACCCAAGGCCAGTTCCCAGCCCTCAGCTCCTAAGAGGCCCTCAAGCCCTCTCTAAGTAGAGTGCTTCCCAGAGAGGGCTGCTCGCCTCCTCCCAGGGGCCATTGACTGAACCCTCAACAAGGCAGCTTCCTGATGTCATCACCTTTCTGAGAAGGTTGTTTTTCATCTAAAGGAAAAAGCTCTTTTAGCCTTCACTCCATTAGTAGGATACAAGCTGGCAGCCCTCTCCCGTGCCCCCCACCCCACCCTACACAAGCACATCAAGGTTTTCATGCTGTTTTTCCAGGAAAGCAGGTCCATTGATCTAGCCGTTCTTTCTCTCTGTCTCAGGAGTGATCAACTTGCAAGACAGTTGTCTGGAACTCGGGCAACAGTTGGTAGAAATAAAAAAGGAGACTAACTGAGCAATAGCGAAGGCTTGATTTATTTAACAAACATTTATTCAACAGTTACTGGGGCCTGGGCCTGGGAAGTCATGAACATAGTAATTACAGCAAACCTTTACAAAGAAAGCACCCTGGACCAGGCATTGATCCTGGCAAGCTAAGGCTCAATCTCATTTCTTCCCCTAATAGCCTAGAGATTTCCATTTTACAGATGAAGAGATTCCAGCTCAGGGACACCAGTGAGGAAGGACAGGAAGCAAGCTCAGTCCCTGTATTAACTCTTACGTTGTGTTGCTGCTAATTAAAGCATGATCCCAGCCATCAACAAGTCAGTCGGCTGGTGAAGACTAGGGAAAATATGAAAGAAAAAAAAGAAAAGAATAAGTGTTGGCACAGATGTGGAGAAACTGGAACCCTGTACACTGCTGCTGGGCACGTAAAATGCCATAGCCACTCTTCTACGAAACAGTGTGGCCATTCCATGAAACATACAGATATGGAATGACCCAGCAACTTCACTCCTAGGTATATACCCAAGAGAACAGAAAAATGTGCACATGAATTTCACAGTTGCACCATTCATAGTAGCCAAAGGGGGAAACAGCCCAAATGTCCGTCAATGGATGAATAGATTAACAAACTATGATTCATACAGAGGTGTTATTCAGTCATGAAAATGAATGAAGTAGTGATATGTGCTTCAGTATTGTGTAGTACAGCCTCAAAAACATGATGCTAGGTGAAAGAAGCCAGACACAAAATCACATATTGTGTGGTTCCATTTATGAGATACCCAGAATCAGTAAATCCATAGAGACAAAAATCAGATTAGTGGTTGCCAGGATCTGGGAGGAGGGGAAGATGGGAGTGACTGCTTAGTGGGTACAGGGTCTCCCCTGGAGATAGAAATGTTTTGGAATGAAAGGCGATGGTCTTACAACATCGAGAATGTACTAAGTGCCACTGAAATGTATACTTTCGGATGGTTAAACTGATGTTATGTGAATTTCACCTCAATTAAAAAATATAATATGTCCTAGGTGTTAATAAGCCATATGAACCAGACCAAGTACAAGACTGAAGCACAATCCACTCTGGGAAGGGGCGTGATCAGGGAAGGCTACTTCACTCAGGATGCATTTGAGTTAATCCCCAACAGACAGGTAGGATGTGTTGACTCAGCTGATCATGACAGTCACTTCAAAATACATACAAAATACATACAAAATTCTATATATGTCATCACATTGTATATCTTAAACTTACACAGTGTTATATGTCAATTATATCTCAATAAAGTTAGAAAAAAGAAAGGGAAGTAGGATTTTGTCCATCAAATGATGCAGGAAGGGGTACCCCTTGCAGATGAAACAGAATGAAGGAATCCTTCACTGCAACCCTGGCACCCTTTGCTGCTCTGGTCCTGAACAATCTTGATGTCACTAACATAAACTCCCGAGTTGTTGCTGTTGTTTAGTTGTTAAGTCATGTCCAAGTCTTTTGTGACCCCATGGACTGTAGCCCACCAGGCTCCTCTGTCCTTGGATCTCCAAGTAACTTGCTATTAATAACAAAGTAGCCAAAGAGGATTAATAACTTATATTTCTCAAATAAATTAGTGAGGATTCTCTTTACAAATAGGGGCTTCCCAGGTGGCTCAGTGGGTAAAGAATCCACTTTCAATGCAGGAGACACAGAAGATGAGGGTTTGATCCCTGGGTTGGGAAGATCCCTGGAGAAGGAAATAGCAACCCACTCCAGTATTCTTGTCTAGGAAACCTCATGGACTGAGGAGCCTGGCAGGCTACAGCCCATGGGGTCACAAAGAGTCAGACACGACTAAAGCAAATGAGCATTCATTAGTGCTCATTACAGGTAATATTATCTTCACTCATTTGCATTCTTGGTTTTTGTTTGTCTGTTTTTTAAGTGGGAAAGACAATGCTGGCTGAAGAGGTGTGCTCTGAACCCCTACAAGTGGGGGATGCTCCCCATCTCCACTCCAAGTAAAAAAGACAGAAATATATTTTTTGGCAAGAATCTGATATTTCAGAAGCTATCCTGAAGTGCCCTTTGCGGGGAATTTAGACCACTGCTGGGATAAACAGTTGAGAATAACCATCTTGAACAACAAATGATGAGAGGCTCTATCATTATCTCAAGGTCAAGCCTTAACCCAGCTCTGAAAGTGGAGTGTCTTTGCTACCCTGGGGGCCTCTGCCCGTGAATGTGCCCACATATGGAGAACACGTACTGGACATCAAGCCCAAGGGCGGAATGTTCTTGGAGGGTTCCTGGAGCCAGTGTCCCCTTAGTCCCTCTTCCCTAGAAGAAGAAGTACCTGGTGCTAAATTTAAAAGCTGACCAGCACAGCTGGTAAGGAGCTCAGAACATGGCCACAGAAAAAAGCAGGACCACCTACTTCAGTAGCTCCCCAACCTGACCCCCGCCCCGAAGGGTCATGGAATTTATAGCGATCTTTGTGGACACCCATGACACACTGACTCATTAAACTTTCATCAATCTTGGGCAATTATGCCTTCCCCGCAACCTAATTCTGCCGTCCCCACAACCTCCTGAGACACCGGCAGTGTCTGGAGACATTTTTGGTTATCACAATTGGGGAAGGGGTTGCTACTGACACCTAGTGGGTGGAGGCCAGCAATGCAGCTAAATATCCTACAAAACACAGCACACCTCCCCTCCCCCCACCCTAACAAACACATACACACAACACAGAATGACCTGGCCCAAAATATCAATAGTGCTGAGGCTGAGAAATCGTAATAAAACCTACGAACCTCGTCCTGGTTCAGATTCTTCTCTTATACGTGATTCTAGCCTGAACACATGTTAACAGCAACTAAAGACTTTGAATTTTCCTCCAATGACTAGGAGCGAAGTCCACTCACTGTCTCTGCTGAACTTGTCTTGGGTAGTCTCTCCAGACTGGAAGATGCCACAGCACCAGCTGTAAGTCAAAGATAAAGCTACAACTCCCATCCTTTTCTTCACTGCAAGCAGAAAACCAAGCACCAGATACAAACTCCTTCTGGGAGATGTGTTCAACCAGCCCAAGGAGAATGGATTGATTACTTTGAGGGGATCTCCAATGCTATGAAGTCTTCTTTCTCCAACTCAAATTTCATCTGATAAGGTTGGCATGTCAGAGCTGGAAGAACTGGATTCAGTACTCTAGGTTTGTAAAAGAAAAACAGAGCCAGGCCTTTCTCTCACTTCCCTGCTTAATACCCTCCATCACTCTTAGAATGAAATTCAAAATCCTTAGCCTAGTCTTCAACATGATTTGTCAACCTTGGCCCTACTGCCATTTGGGGAAGGATCATTCTGTGTTGATCTCCAATACTTTGGCCACCATATGCAAAAAGCCATCTCCCTGGAAAAGACCCTGATGCTGGGAAAGATTTGAGAGCAGGAGGAGAAGAGGGCAACAGAGGACGAGATGGTTGGATGGCATCATCGACTCAATGGACATGAGTGTGAGCAAACTCCAGGAGATGGTGAAGGACAGAGAAATCTGGCATGCCACATCCACAGGGTCGCAAAGAGTTGGACACAACTTAGTGATTCAACAACAGCAACATTCTGTGTTGTGGGGCTGTCCTGGCCACCGTAGGATGTTTATCAGCATCCCTGGTCCCCACCCACTAGATGCCAGCAGCACACCACCCCTAACTGTGATAACCCGGGATGTCTCTAGACCTTGCCAAAGGTTCCCTTGGGGCAAAAATCACCCAGTTGAGAACCACTTATCTACCAGGATCTAAATAATCTGACTGCTGCTTCCATCTCAGACCTCATCCGGCTGCCACAACTGCCTCTGCTCTATTCCTTGAAAAGGAAATTCCTTGAAAAGGAAAGGCCATTCCCACCCCAAGGCTTGCTGTTCCCTAAGCCTGGGAATCTCAACTCAAATGTCACCTCCTACTCTAGGCTTTCCACGACCACCCAATGGAAAAGAGCCCCCCACCCCTATCACTTTCTACCACATCACCTTGTTCTCTTTCCTTCATGGCGCTCACCCATGTCCGTCTCTCCACCACTATCTGCAGAGCACCAGGAAGAATTTGAGGCCAGAGGCCATGAGACCAAGCTATGTGGCCCCAACAGGGAGGCCCCCTGCACCACATCCCGGACAAGAGGGGTCATCGTCACAACGTCTGTCACCGGCCCTACCCAAGAAAACTGAGGCTGAGGTGGGAGAAGGACCTGGGTGACTGGTACCACACCTGCCTTCTCCCGATTCAAGGCAACGTCGCAAATAGGTCTCATTTCCTTTTTAAAGGGCCCGATGAACTTCATTTGGTTGAACCACGTTGGGTGGGCTTAGGAAAACGGAAATAGTTCATCTGTAAATTACTCAAATGAATCCAGAAGCCATCCTGCTAGCCCCCCAGAAGCCCTGCTTTCCACCCAGAGAAAAACTCTGCCTGCCTGAAACCTCTGAACACAGCTAAGTCTTCATCAATAAAAGTGAAATCAAAGAAAACCATTTGGAACAAAAACACTTTCTGGGAAAAAACAGCGGGCTCTCCTCCTGACAGACTTCCTTTGTAGTGCTTTGAGGGCACCCTTGCTCTCACTCACCTAGCAGAGGGTATCAGATGTGTGCACACACTTTTAATGATGCCCAAACACAGCTGCTGTGTGCTCATGCCTTTGTTCCCATGAGTCAGGAGAAACCTTTTGTCTCTTAATTTACTGCACAAACAATATGAAATTAGGAATGGATTTTTTTTTAAAAGCAAAATTCAGCCACAATCCCAGCACATTACACATTTCATCAAAAGCTTTCTTTTCTCCACCGCCACCCTTTCAGATTCTTCTTCCAGTCCCTGTCAATAACCAAAACAATATTTGCATAGCTGCATTGACAACACAGGTGAATTCTGAAATATCGCCCCTGGCCTTTTTAAAACTTAAATAGACACACACGTTTTCCAAGTTATTACCCAGACATCACAAATATCTTTTGTAATGTCTACTTAGAATATTCCATTAGGCTGAAACGCTGTAATTTACTTTAACCACTTTCTATTGCTAGGTACTTAGGTTATTTTTAATGACCTAAAACAGGGCACTTTGGCACTTTTCCTCTTTTAGATTACATCCCTCTAATAAAACCCAAGGGTGATATCACTGGGTCAAAGAATATATTAAACCATGAAAAACGTCCAGATATTTGTCTGCTGTTCAGTATGAACCACCAGACCGTTTGTCAAAAGGGCCGAACTAACTTCACAACCACCAGGAAAGGGAGAGGGCAGAAGTGTCTCCACAGCATCACCAGCACCGAATATTAACATGTGACGGTAGGGTGTGGGACCAGTGTGGCTGCCAAAACAATTTTTGCTTGCGTTTCTTTGATTGACTATCTAGCCACATACTGAATTACATCTCCTCCTCTGTGTGGAAACACTGATTTTCTTTCTATGTGAGTTCAATGCTCCTCCTTGCTATGCTCATGGCATGGCTGACCACACACATTTTACACTGGATTGTATCTGTTACTGTCAGGCTTCCTAATTATTCCTGCCCACGGGATATCTTATGATGGATTCGGTTTGTATTTCTCTGCCTGCTAAAAGGACTGAGCATCTTTTCATGTTCATCAGCTATTCATCTTTTTTCCTCTTCTATGAAGGCTCTGTTCATTTCTTTTGGCCCATTTTTCTATTGGCCACCTAATGATTTATAAGAAGGCCTTCAAATATTTGGAAAACTCAGCAGTGGCCACAGGACTGGAAAAGGTCAGCTTTCATTCCAATCCCAAAGAAAGGCAATGCCAAAGAATGCTCAAACTACCATACAATTATACTCATCTCACATGCTTGCAAAGTAATGCTCAAAATTCTCCAAGCCCGACTTCAACAGTTTGTGAACCATGAACTTCCAGATGTTCAAGCTGGATTTAGAAAAGGCAGAGGAACCAGAGATCAAATTGCCAACATCCATTGGATCATAGGAAAAGCAAGAGTTCCAGAAAAACATCTACTTCTGCTGTATTGACTACGGCAAAGCCTTTGACTGTGTGGATCACAACAAACTGTGGAATATTCTTAAAGAGATGGGAATACAGACCACCTGACCTGCCTCCTGAGAAATCTGTATGCAGGTCAAGAAGCAACAGTTAGAACTGGACATGAAACAACAGACTGGTTCCAAATTGGGAGAGGAGTATGTCAAGTCTATATACTGTCACCCTGCTTATTTAACTTCTATGCAGAGTACATCATGTGAAATGCCGGGCTGGAAGAAGCACAAGCTGCAATCAAGATTGCTGGGAGAAATATCAATAACCTCAGATATGCAGATGATAGCACCCTTATGGTAGAAAGCAAGAGGAACTAAAGAGCTTCTTGATGAAGGTAAAAGAGGAGAGTGAAAAAGCTGGCTTAAAGCTCAACATTCAGAAAACTAAGATCATGGCATCTGGTCCCATCACTTCATGGGAAATAGATGGAGAAACAATGTAAACAGTGACAGACTATATTTTCTTGGGCTCCAAAATCACTGCAGATGGTGACTGCAGCCATGAAATTAAAAGACGCTTGTTCCTTGGAAGAAAAGCTATGACCAACCTAGACAGCATATTAAAAAGCAGAGACATTACTTTGCCGACAAAGGTCGGTCTAGTCAGAGCTATGGTTTTTCCTGTAGTCATGTATGGATATGAGAATTTAATGATAAAAAAGCTGAGCACCGAAGAACTGATGCTTTTGAACTGTGGTGCTGGAGAAGCCTCTTGAGAGTCTCCTGGACTGCAACTCCTTTCAAACCAGTCAATCCTAAAGGAAATCAGTCCTGAATATTCATTGGAAGGACTGATGCCAAAACTGAGGCTCCAATACTTTGTCCACCTGATGAGAAGAACTGACTCATTGGAAAAGACCCTGATCCTGGGAAAGATTGAAGGCAGGAGGAAAAGGGGACGATAGAGGATGAGATGGTTGGATGGCATCACTGACTCAATGGACATGAGTTTGAACAAGCTCCTGGAGTTGGTGATGGACAGGGAAGCCTGGCATGCTGCAGTCCATGGGGACACAAAGAGTCAGACATGACAGAGTGACTGAACTGAACCTCAAATATTATGACTACAAAATTATTCACCAGTTATGGGTTGAACTATATTCCTTCCCAAATTCATATGCTTAAGTTCCACTTCTGAGAGCCTGAGAATGTGACATTATTTGAGAATAAAGTGTGAAAGTGTTGTCTCTCAACCATGTCCAACTCTTTGTAACACTATGAACTGTACCCTGCCATGCTCCTCTGTCCATGGAACTCTCCAGGCAAGAATACTGGAGTGGGTAGCCATTCCCTTCTCCAGAGGATCCTCCCAACCCAGAAATCAAACCCAGGTCTCTTGCATTGTAGGCAGATTCTTCACCATCTGAGTCACAAGAGGAGAACAGGGTCACTGCAGAAGTCATTAGTTAAGACGGGTCGTACAACAGTAGGGTGGGCCTTTGACCCAATATGACTGGTGTTCTTACAAGGAGGGGAAAGTCTGGACACTGATATGCACACAGGGAGAATGCCATGATTCTCAAGGAACTCCCATGAGCCAGGAGAGAGATCTAGAGTAGATTCTTCCTAGAACCTTCAGAGGGAGTGACCCTGTTGACCTCTGGATCTTGAGAACTGTGCTATGGTAAATTTCTTTTGTTTAAGCCAGTGTGTGGTACTGTGTTAAAAACAGCCTTAGACAACTAATGCATATGTATAGTTCTCCCAGTTTGTGGTTTGTTTTTAAATTTTTTTCTACCACATTTTCTGATGAGTAGAAGTTCATAGCTTTAAAGTGGCAGAATGCAGTCACCCTTTTCCTCTGTGGTTTACACTCTAGGATCTTTTCAGATATGCTTGGCTCCACTTAGGTCATAAATATACTCTCCTTTTTTTCCTTCCAAAACTTGAAATTTGGCTTTTCAAAAGTAAGTGCTTGGACCACCTGGACTTGGCTTTGGTGTGTGGTGTGAGGTAAGGCTCTGTTTTCATTTCTGAGGGAGTGCCCTTCTTTTCTCCTGTCTCTCTTCCTATCAGGTAAGTTCCTTGAAGGTAGTGATTTTATGTTACCTCCAGCCATCTCCCCAGGTACAGAACAGACCCTGAGTGAATGCAAGCCAAGAGAAACATCTGTTTATATCCTGTGTGTGAAGCTAATCCTTTCAGGGAAGATGGGAGAGAGGCTTAATCTTTTGATGTCTGAAGAACGTAAGGCTCAATGGCCATCCAAATTAGTAACCTACTTCAGATCCATTCAAGCATCTTGAAAGAATGAGATACTGACTCTCTTCCAAATTGGGCCCCCAGTGAGCATCTTGCAGCAGGGACAGCTGTTCTAGCAGAGATGGTTCCAGAATATGTAACACTATCAACCCAAACCTGAATGGCAGGCATGAGGCTACCAGTGTCTATAATGAAGGACCAACAGTGGACAGTTAGGGAGAACTGTCTCTAGTAGAAGCAGCAGCAGCAGCCAGGATAGGCCAGGACACTTACAAGGAAGTGGCTCTGCCAGCTAGGGGAGGGCCTCCGAGTCAGCAGGGTCCAGCCCCTAGACCTTTCTTCCATGAACTCATGCCACTTCTGCATAGAAAGCCCCCCTTTGGCTTCTCTGCATCTTAGTCACCTGATTAGGCCACCCCTTACCCAACCATCCAGTCCACAGATATTTAAAGTGTCTACCACATGTCAGGCACAGGGCAAGCATACAGTAGGTGCTCAGTAATGATCTGTTGATTGGGCAGTCGTGCTAGACACAGAGGACACAGCAGTAAGCAAGACATCAAGGTCACTATAATGTAATTCCTGATAGTAAACATTCGTCAATGAATTATTATGTAGAACTAATTCATTATAAGATGATTTAATTAGCAGTGTGGTGTGTGCCGTGAAGAATTACAAGGTGCTGTGGGAACCAACCTTCCTAAAACTCTCCAGCAGGAGCAGACAGAGGGCCAAGGGGGCAGGCCCACTGAACAGTGGAGAAGGCCAGCATGGGCAAGTAAAGGGGGTCCAGGGGAGGGCTGGGGCCGGGGCCAAAACAGGTCAGCTCATGCCTTGCAGCCAAGTAATGAGTCTGGACTTATTCTGAGAAATAGGGAGCCACTGAAGGCTTTAGACAGTCACCGAATTAGACGTGCATGTTAAAGAGATCTCTCTAGGGCGCTCCCCTAGTGATCCCAGAGGTTAAGACTCCATACTTGCACTGCAGGGCATGGGTTCACATGCCCCATGGTGCGATCAAAAAATAAAATAAAATACAAGTTCTCTCTGGCTGCACTTCCTTCCTCTTCCAACAGAAGCTGTCTCTCCTTCTGACTCCCCTTTCCACTCATGTTGTCATTAGTTACTTCTCTGCATCTCGTTCACAAACTCTCTTATGAGCCTATTGTACTTTTCATCTGCTATCATTTTTCCAGCGCAAGACCACACCTTCTATGTTCTCACTTACTTCTCTTTCCTACTCCAAGTATTTGGAGGTAGGAGGGTTGTTACATGTTGAACTGTATCCCTCAAAAAGATCACGGAACCAAATCTCCCTCAAGGCCTCCAGAAGCAATATGACTCTGCCGACACCTTGACTTTGGACTTCTAGCCTCCAGAACCGGGAGGGAACACATTCCTCTTGTTTTAAGCCACATGATTGGTTGTCATTTGTCACAGCCGCCACAGGAAACTGATGCCATGATATGCTAATCAGGACTGAGTCACAGCCCTACATCCCAATGCCAGCTCCATCATGGACCTACTGTGTGACCTTGGACATGCTGCTGAACCCCTCTGAGCCTCACTTCCTTTCCTCCTGGGGAAAATGGGGGCCAAACCACAAAGTTCTAGGGGAGACCAGCTCTTCTTTTTTTTCCTTTTCTTATAAACGTTCTTTTTTTAGAGAAATCAACCTGATGGAGTTAACCAGTCACTCCAATAAATTCTCATTTGAAATGTATTTTGAGGAACTGACATAAGCTTGTGATCATTAAATTTCAATCTAGCTTGTTTGGGCTGTTTAAGTTTTTACAAATTGTCCTTATATTTTTAACCTTGATGACTCACATCTTTTATTTTTATTTTTTAAAGTTTCTATTGGAGTATAGAGACCAGCTCTTCTTACGCTTCTGTTGCTATGCATGACAGGGTTCTCGCCTACCTTCCCTCCCAGTCTAGCTCCTGTCTCCTGGTCTTCATCATTCCTAATCCTTTTCCCTTGCCTGCAAATGCAGTTTTTCCAAGAATTCAACTTGTGGTCCCCTTTTCTTCTCACATTATATATACAGTGTTTCTTATATAAGAATACTGTTGATGCCTAGGGTTTCAACTATCATACTTTCCGTGTGTCCCAAACATGCTGATTTCTTTTGAGCTCTAGTCCTGCCTAAGCCTTATATGTTTTCTTTCCTCCTTCTCCTTTTCTTTCTCCCTTACTTGATTCTCTTCCATAAATGCTTTTATTAAATATTTATTATGTAGCAGGCACTGGAGAACCAGCAGTGAACAAGACAGAAAAAAAAAAATCCCCATCCTCTTGATCTTCACATTGTAGAAGAAGAAAGAGACAGTAAAGAAACCAACTTGTAATGTCTGCTAGTGGTAGGTACTGTGAATAAAAATAAAGCTGCCTAAGGGGATAGAAAGTGACAGGGCTGCCCCTAAAGAAGGACGGCCTCTCTGAGATGGTGACGCTGAGGCCAGAACTGAATGAAGAAAGGAGAGAGCCATGCAGGTATCTGGAGGGACAGCATTCCAAGCAGAGACAGCAAGTGCAAAGGCCCTGAGGCAGGATCATGCTTGGTGTGCTTGAGAAACCCAACAAAGTTGGTACGGCTGGAGCAGAGTGAAGGAGGCCACCAATGGGGTAAAAAGGTTGGAGGGAGAAGGGATTGGGTCTTGTTTCCATTTTTATCTTTAATGAGATGGGAAACCACTGGAAAGTTAGAAGCAGGAGAAAGACCTAACTGATACTCGTTTTACTAGCTTCCCCTGGCTGCTCTGTTGAGAATATATTGAGGGAAGCAAAGGGATGAAGCAGACAAACCCATAAGGAGAGTTATGATAACCCGGGTGAGAGGCGATGGTGGGTTGGAGGTGGTCAGAGTGGAGGGGACTGGAGTGGTGGGTACGGCTGGCATGGTTTGCTGATGGGTATAAGATAAGATGGAGAAGGCAATGGCACCCCACTCCAGTACTCTTGCCTGGAAAATCCCATGGACAGAGGAGCCTGGTAGGCTGCAGTCCATGGGGTCGCAAAGAGTCGGACACGACTGAGCGACTTCACTTTCACTTCTCACTTTCATGCATTGGAGAAGGAAATGGCAACCCACTCCAGTGTTCTTGCCTGGAGAATCCCAGGGATGGGGGAGCCTGGTGGGCTGCCGTCTATGGGGTCGCACAGAGTCGGACATGACTGAAGTGACTTAGCAGCAGCATAAGATAAGACTTCTAGGTTTGACAGTAAATGGTGATATCACTGATGGATATGGAGAACATGCAGGCAGAGCAATTTAGTTCAATCTTGAATATGTTCTGAGTGAGGCACCAGCCACCATCCAGGCCGGGGACAGGCCTAGGCTTATAAAGTTCCATGTTTCCATAGCCACCCTCCTCAGAAACGTCACTGAGGATGCTTATAAAACACAGGTTTGTAGGGCCTCCTTGAACCTACTTGACCAGATTCTTCAGAAGAGGAGACTGGGAATTCATATTTTAAACAAGTGCCCAAGAAAAGCTGATAACATGGGTATTTCTAGTGATGGGATCAGACCTAAATCAAATCTCTTATGATTATACAGTGGAGGCGACAAATTGATTCAAAGGATTAGATCTGGTAGACAGAGTACCTGAAGAAATATGGACAGAGGTTCATAACATTGTATAGGAGGCGGTGACCAAAACCATCCCAAAGGAAAAGAAATGCAAGAAGGCAAAGCAGTTGTCTATCGAGGCTTTACAAACAGCTGAGGAAAGAAGAGAAGCAAAAAGCAAGGGAGAAAGGAGAAGATATACCCCCAAATGAAAGCAGAGTTTCAGAGAATAGCAAGGAGAGATAAGAGGGCTTTTAAAATAACAATGCAAAGAAATATAAGAAAATTATAGAAAGGGAAAGACTAGAGATCTCTTCAAGAAAACTGGAGTATCAGGGGACTATTACATGCAAGGATGGGCATAGTAAAGGACAGAAACATTAAGGACCTAACAGAAGCAGAAGAGATTAAAAAGAGGTAGCAAGAATAAACAGAAGAACTTTACAAAAAAAGGGCCTAATGACCAGGATAACCACGAAGGCATGGTCACTCACCTAGAGTCAGAATTCCTGGAGCGTGAAGTCAAGTGGGCCTTAGGAGGTATTACTATGTACAAATCTAGTGGAGGTGATGGAATTCCAGCTGAGCTATTTCAAATCCTAAAAGATGATTCTGTTAAAGTGCTGAGCTTAATATGTCAGCAAATTTGGAAAACTCAGCAGTAGTCACAGAAGTGGAAAAGGTCAGTTTTCATTCCAATCCCAAAGAAGGGCAATGCCAAAGAATGTTCAATCTACTATACAATTGCACTTATTTTACATGTTACTAAGGTTATGCTCAAAATTCTTCAAGATAGGCTTTAGTAGTATGTGAACTGAGAACTTCTAGATGTACAAGCTGGGTTTAGAAAAGGCAGAGGAACCAGAAATCAAATTGCTAACACTTGCTGCATCATAGAGAAAGCAAGGGAATTCCAGAAAAACATCTACTTCTGCTTCACTGACTATGCTATAGCCCTTGACTGTGTGGATCACAACAAACTGTGGAAAATTCTTCAAGAGATGGGAATACCAGACCACCTTATCTGTCTCCTGAGAAACCTGTATGCAGGTCAAGAAGCAACAGTTAGAACCGGACATGGAACAGCAGACTGGTTCAAAATTGGGAAAGGAATATGTCAAGGCTGTAAATTGTTACCCTGTTTATTTAACTTATATGCAGAGTACATCATGAGAAATGCTGGGCTGGATGAATCACAGGCTGGAATCAAGCCAGGAAAAATATCAACAACCTCAGATATGCAGATGATACCACCCTAAAGGCAGAAAGTGAAGAGGAACTAAAGAGCCTCCTGATATGGATAAAAGAGGAGAGTGAAAAAGCTGGCTTAAAACTCAGCATTCAAGAAACTAAGATCATGGCATCCAGTCCCATCATTTCATGGCAAATAGATGAGGAAAACTGGAAGCAGTGACAGATTTTCTTCTCTTGTTCTTCAGAATCACTGCAGATGGTGCCTGCAGCCATGAAATTAAAAGACACTTGCTCCTTGGAAGAAAAGCTATGACAAACCTAGACAGAATATTAAAAAGCAGAGGCATTACTTTGCCGACAAAGATCTGTATAGTCTAAGCTATGGTTTTTCCAGTAGTTATATATGGATGTGACAGTTGGACATTAAAGTAGGCTGAACACTGAAGAATTCATGTTTTTGAATTGTGGTACTGGAAAAGACTCTGAAGAGTCCCTTGGACAGCAAGATCAAACCAGTCAATCCTAAAGGAAATCAAACCTGAGTATTCATTGGAAGGACTGATGCTGAAGCTGAAGCGCCAATACTTTGGCCATCTGATGTGAAGAACTGACTCATTTGAAAAGACCCTGATGCTGGGAAAGATTGAAGGCGGGAGGAGAAGGGAGCAACAGAGGATGAGATGGTTGGATGGCATCACTGACTCAAGGGACATGAGTTTGAACAAACTCCAGGAGACAGTGAAGGACAAGGAAGCCTGGCACACTGCAGTCCACAGGGTCACAAAGAGCTGAACAGGACTTAGCGGCTGAACAACAACAATGGAGTAACAGAAAACGAACACCGGGTACCAGGCTATGAGCTGGTGAGTGGTTGTCTAACAATAGTTAAGAGTCTATCTGAGTGATGCAGAAAGTGAAAAAGCGGGCCCAGATGACAAGGCTTGAGTCCTTGGATCCGGTTGTGCCTGAAGCTCAGGAAACTCCTGGGGTTCTTAGTGCCAGAACCTCTCCTCCCATCTCCTACAAAGGACACCTGAGTTGGGATTGTGTCCCTGGCGGTCCAAAGGGTCTCAACACACCTCACTAACGTCACAGCAGGCAAGTCCCAGCCCCCATTCCTGCCAGAAGATGAGGGGTGGCAGGTCTCTCTGTGCTACAGATAAGCAGCCTCCGTTAGCACTGTGTTGCCAACCAGAAAGCAATTTCCCGTATCACGCAAGCTTGAAGTGCAGGTTGCATGGTCACCTGGACCATCCAGGGGTGGTCAGGGCCACAGTGGGCCTGCTGCTGAAGGGGACCTCTGCCATGGGCCTTGAGAACATGGGAGAGGCCAATGAGAGAGCCCTGGATGGTGAGAATCAGAGCTATTCTCCAGTGGGTTCCCCCCACTGGCATGTGCAGCCTTTCTTCCAGATGTGTTTGCAAGCTGATCTGACCTTCAGCCTCCACAAACCGACCCGTCTGCCTGGTTTAACTTCTAGGCCAGTACAGAGCCAAAAGAGCTGGAGTTACCAGCATAGGCAGAAACACTTCAGGAAGTGAATCGTGTGTCCCATCTCTCCTTCTCTCCTTCCCCCCAGCGCTGGATGACACACATCTTGAGGCCAAAGCAGGAATAACTTTCCAGATCAAACAGGACCATGCCTTCTGGAGGCGGCTGAGCAGCCCCTTATATCCAATGGTGCAGTACAGCTGCCTTCTGTATCCATGGCTTCTCATCCACAGATTCAACCAAGTGGATCTGGATTCGGAATTCGTGTATATGGAGAGTTGCCTGTATGATGATGGAGTCTTAAAGGCAAGGACCAGGTCTCACTCACATTGGTAGCCCTAGAACCTGCATCTGGATGTGTTCAACCAACTGGGACAGTCATGGAAATTTTCAGCCTCTCCCTCTTTGAACAGAGCCCCAGCATCCTTGCTAATCCTCTCTGCAGCTCACCGCCAGATGCCTGGACCACCCACCCTGCTGGCCACTCAGAGCGAGAGCCTCATCTTCTCAATGCCAGCTGGAGAGGATGGATTGCTTGGTTGGCAACAGTTGCTTTAATTTCCTTGGTCAGTCTGAGCTGCAGTCCTTTGGCTGGGAAGGTTTTAGCACAATCTTCACGGTAACAATGGACAGCGACATTCACTCAGTGTTACCCAGCAGTAAGTGCCAATTAACCGAGACCCTGCCGTGTGTGGGCCTGTGTAGACAGCACAGGCGTTATCACACGCCACAATCTCTGAGCTCGGGGTTGCGGTGCCTGCCATTTTCCAAAAAAGGAAGCTGAACCTCAATGAGACAGGGTGGCGGCCAAGAGCAGATGCTGGCATCAGAATGGAGCCTCCTTTCTTCACGAACTGCATGGCCTTGGGCAAGTTACTCAAATTTTCTGTGTCTTACTTTCTTTAACTGTTAAATGGGAATACTGATAGTCTCTGGTGGTGGTTTTCAAACTTACATGGAAAGCCCTAGAATGGTATCTGGTCTATGGGAAGCACTCAGGAAGAGTCAACGATTTCACTACCAGTGACCCTGAGTAACTGCCCAAGTTAACGCCACTGGAAGTGGCGGGACTGACTCCAGCCTGAAGATTTTGGGGACTGCAGGGTCGTGCTCTTGACCACAGCATGGCACCACTGTATACATGTGTCAGGCTCTGTGGTTTGAATCTCACGTGAACTAGCTTTATGGCTGCCCATTAAAACATAGAAGTATTACTATGATCAGTGGTATGCTGGTAAATGTTTAATTCTTTGGGGAGGGGAGTGCGAGGGGGGAGGTTCTGACTAAAATACTACAGTATTTGTCAATTTCATACACAATAGCTGATTTTCAATCTACCAACATGAAGTCAGCTGGTTTGTGAAATTCCTAAAAATTCCTCTACAAGCTAGTGCAGACTAGTTCCAGCATACCACACAATCCCCATTTTATAGACAAAGAAACTGAGACTTAGAAATGATAAGTTAACTTTCCCAGGCGCCTATCTGTGGAAGGTGGCAAAGCTAGGACTTGAAGCCAGGTCTGTATGACTTTATGGCCTGTGCTCTTAGGCACCATCCCTCCTCTTGTGGGGTGAAGCAGTATGTGCTGGTGGTAAGACCTCCTGCCTGGTGATCAGGTGACCTAACTCTAGTCTCCTTTCTGTCACTGAGGGCTGTGTGACCTTGGACAAGTCACTTAACCTCTCTGTGCTGCAGTTCTCTCATCTATAAACTAGGGTTGGTTCAAACCATCTCTGGCTCCCCTTCTAGTTCACATTATAACTATGAATCAAAAGCTTGTGTTAAGGCCTGAAATGTAACCTACATTTCTCTTTTAGGAGGAAGAAACAAGAAGGACCATATAGATAGAAACTTCTAGCTAATGCTACCTTGTAAGGCTCTGGACTGAGTCCAGCCCTGGCTACACAGTGTTGCCAAAAAACAGCTGTTCACCAAACCTGGGCAGGAAACCCTTTTAACAAACACACAGAGGCCAGGATTATACCAAGAGAATCAAGACTGACAACAGCTCCGGACAAGTTAAAGACGGATTCTCATTAAAAACCTGACATCTGCTTTGTTGAGGGCCTTGCCTATTAAGGTGTCAGGTGGTATGTATGGTTGTATGCTCAGTCGTGTCTGACTCTTTGTAACCCCATGGACTGTAGCCCGCCAGGCTTCTCTGTCCATGGGATTCTCTAGGCAAGAATATTGGAGTGGGTTGCCATGCTCTCTTCCAGGGGATCTTTCAAACCCAGGGATCAAACTCTCATCTTTTATGTCTCCCGCACTGGCAGATGGGATGATACACTAGCACCATCTGGGAAGCCCCATCAGGGGGTGAGTGATCACCAAATACAGTATGCAACCAGGGGAGGCTGGGGCATGCATGGCCCCCAAGCAGATTCCAGCTACTAGGCCCAATCAACACATGACTCTGGGTGCTTCAAATCATCACCATTTTTGCTATTAAAAGATGTCCTAAATTGGCTGGAACATGGTTAAGACCAAAGTAAATTATATACTGAAACACCAATTGGATTCTACGGCCAGTTCCTCACAGCTCAATCTCAATTGCTTCCCAACCTCTTCTGCCTCATTTTTGGCCTCCTCCCTCCTCAGTTCCCTCTCCCAACCTTCTGGTGCCTGAGTTCCTGGTCACTACTATTCAGTGCAATAACATACGCCAGATGCTTTGTCAGCCAGATCTTGGTTTATTAAGAGGCAATGTAGTAAAGTAGCTAAGAGCACAGCCTCTGAAGTGAACCAGCATGGGTTCAAATCCCATTTCTGTGGCCTTGGGCATATTACTCAATACATGCCTCAGTTTCCACATCCATAAAATGGGATGATGATAATAGTGATTACAACAGAAGCTTTAGCACTGTGCCTAGCACATGGTGAGTGCTCTGTAAGTCAACTCAAATTACTCTTATCGTCACAATACTCCCCCAACTCCCCTCGCAGTAGAATTATCATCCCTGATTTACTGGTGAGGAGCAGGACCCAAGTTTATGCAGATGGTAATGAAGCCAGGACCGTAACCAGGTCAGTCTAACTCAAAAGCTAATACTCTTTACACATGATATTTATTCAATTAAAAAAAACCTATCAAGTTCCTTCAAGTTCCTTCCTATCAAGTTCCTTCTAAAAAGATATAAAGAATAAATCACAAAAGCTGATGTTACAGAGGGTCTGGCCAAGCCTTTAGCTGTACATGGACAGAATGCAGTGGGGGGTGGGTGGACTTTGCCTATTGACCACAGAGTGACTGCCTGGGCCCAAAGCTAGGGACCAATTGCCTCCCTTTGGGATTTGTAAGAGGCACAGACTGGGTCCAGCAGTTTTCAAAACCATCCCCCTTCCCCACCTCTATGAGCAGAGGGGAGACACTGGCCAAGTGGGAAGGGCTGGTGACTGTCCCTGCCCACCCACTCAAAACGGAGAGAGATGGCTGCCTGGTCACTTGCAAAGGTCAGGTGCCTCCTCAAGGAGGGGAGACCAGAGTCTTTTTTTCCATGGGCATCTGCATAGCCAGCGGTCTTGCTCACCTGCTTTACACCTTCCTGCCAAGGGCAAAAGAGAATGGAGAGGGAAGGGGGAACATGGATGACCCTACACTCGGAGCCCTCAACGTGACGAGGTCAAGTGTGGTGATACTGTGGGTGCTGGCCCCTAGTGCTGGCCAGCCCTCAGACTCTCTGCCCATGGAGTCTCTGGATGCCAGGGTCCTCTTGAGACGGCTGCTGCTGCTGCTAAGTCGCTTCAGTCGTGTCTGACTCCATGCGACCCCATAGACGGCAGCCCATCAGGCTCCCCCATCCCTGGGATTCTCCAGGCAAGAACACTGGAGTGGCTTGCCATTTCCTTCTCCAATGCATGAAAGTGAAAAGTGAAAGTGAAGTTGCTCAGTCATGTACGACTCTTAGCGACCCCACGGACGGCAGCCCACCAGGCTCCTCCATCCATGGGATTTTCCAGGCAAGAGTACTGGAGTGGGGTGCCATTGCCTTCTCCGTCTTGAGACGGAGTCCCCCCTAAAACTGAGCTCCTCTCCTGAGTTTATGATTAGCCTCTTGATCCAAAACTTTACTTCCTTTCTTTTCCTGAACCTGCTCCCCTCAAGATTGTGGAGCATCAAAGAAAAGGGGGGGACTGAAACCACACAGTAGACCCAGGTCCTTGTCCTTTGAAGTCAAGGACTTGCTTTAGTCTACCAGGCCTCCCCTGAGTCTCTAAAGACTGGCTCAGAAGTTGATGATTAGAAAACTGAAGATGTAGAAACAAAGAAGAGCTACTGGACTCAGAAACTGGTAACAATTTAGACTATAAATCTACAGATCAAAAAACTCCCAATTCCCTGAAAGACATGTAATAGATAAAGACTTGACACACATTCCTAAGTTGTTTTTACGGGAAGTAGACCTCTCCCCTCAATAGATGGAAAAAGCTGACTGCAAGAACATAGATCCTAGACTAGTTGAAATCAGAAAGTCTGATGATGCTTGAAACTTCACCTTGATGCCAACCTATCTGAGAACCGTGCACAAGCTGATTATGTACCCTGAAGCCCCCTCTTACACAATGCCTTTAAAACTCCTTCCCTAAAAGTCATTGGGAAGTTTGGGTCTATTGAGCATGAGCTGCCCATTCTCCTTGTTTGGTGTCCTGAAATAAAGGCTGTACTTTCCTTCACCACAACCTGATGTTAGTAAACTGGCTTTACTGCTTGAGGGCAAGTGGACCCTGCTGCTGCTGCTGCTAAGTTGCTTCAGTCGTGTCCGACTCAGTGCGACCCCAGAGACAGCCCACCCGTCCCTGTGATTCTCCAGGCAAGAACACTGGAGTGGGTTGCCATTTCCTTCTCCAGTGCATGAAAGTGAAAAGTAAAAGTGAAGTCGTGCAGTCGTGTCCAACTCTTAGCGACCCCATGGACTGCAGCCTACCAGGCTCCTCCGTCCATGGGATTTTCCAGGCACTAGTTTGGTTCAATAACACACTCTCCTTGGGTATATGGATTCCTGGAAGCATCCTTCAACCTGTGTCTGTTGGGCAATGGTGAACATATGCTCCACCACCCTCACCCCAGGGGCAACCTATACCAAGAACCCAGGAGGATCATGATCCAGATGTCCACTGTGGTAACTTGCCTGATAACACTGGTTTTTCCTGACAAGACTCCTTAAATAAAATACTTGCACTTAAAATCTTGGTCTCAGGGTCTACTTCTAGGGAACCCAACCTAGCCAAGAGATGACTCTCGTAGGGGGTAGTGAGCCCCAGAGAAGGTAGCTGGGATTGGACCATCTGACCACCATCCACCTTCCAGGGCTGCCCTTCTAGAGAAGGGACCCCAACAGTAAGAGGCCATGGGAGACACTCCCAGGGCTAGAAGTCCACCCACTTCCAGGACCTTCCAAACAGCTGACAAGTGCCTGCCACCAGGGCCAGCTCTTGAACCCCAGCCCGCCAACATCCTTCAGTGGGGACATCAGCCAGAGAAGAGGCAGCAAGAACAAAGAGAAAACTGTGGCCACGAATGCAAAGTAAGGAGCCAGTCATGCTCCTTCTCTGAAACCACAGTCCTTCTCACTTCCAGGCCTCCAAGGGCTGTGATGAGCCAGCCTCCACTGTGCATGAGGAGGGGGCGGTTAGGGGAGCCAGGCCCCTGAGAAGCCTCCCTGGGACTCCTGGAACTTTACACAAGTACTGCCCAACTGGCAGGAGGTAAGCCCGGGGCAACTCGCAGCCACTTTTGCTTCCCCAGGGGAAGCACCTTCCTGAGAAGAAAGACAACAGAGGGCGGCAGGCTGAGGAACATTCCAGCTGAGGGCTCCCAGGACAACCAGACCCCTCAGACTCGGTGGTAGCTGGAGCTCACACAGCCAGACTTTTGTCTTTGGCGGAAGGAAGTTTAAGACAGGGTTCTGTCAGTTGTAACCAAGATTTGGAGCCACATAAGAAAGTAAACTTATTTACTTCAGAGTCATGCAATTTTGCTTCTATTGCTCAACCGAAACAGAAGTCCCCACACTGATATTTCTCTTGGTTACCGAATCAGACTATCCTTTGGCCATTTCCAAAAATCCAATCAGTTTGGTGCCCCTAAGGATGGCCACCAGCTCACTCCTTAGACTCTGAAGGCACTTAAGAGGTTCCAAGCAAACAGAATTTTTTTAAGAAAGAAGCAAGATACATACTGAGATAATAATCTGGGTATACTTATGAGGAATACAGTCTTATCACATTCAAGTTACACTTATCAAGTTAAGTCAGTTTTGAAAGTCCTCAGCCAGGATTTTCCCCTTAATTAGATTAATTTGCAGTGGTCAAGGATGTGGGCTTGGAGTCAGTCTCGGGTTCAAGTCCCTACCACAGCTGTGCAATTTTGGGTAAGTTTCTCAACCTCCCTGAGGCTCAGAAAAGTGAAAGTGAGTCACTCAGCCATGTCCAACTCTTTGTGACCCCATGGACTATACAGTCCATGGAATTCACCAGCCCAGAATGCTGGAGTGGGTAGCCTTTCCCTTCTCCAGGGGATCTTCCCAACCCAGGGAATGACTGAAGGCGGATTCTTTACCAGCTGAGCCATAAAGGAAACCCTCCTGAGGCTCAGGATCCCCAACTATAACATGCAGGTGCCAATGGCATCTATCTGGAGGGGTATCATAAGAGTCACACTGAGCCCAGGGTCCGGCACGTGGTGAGAACCAGAACACAATTATTACTACCACCTCTGACTTTTTGAAGCTCCAATACTTTGGCCACCTAATGAAACTGATTTATTGGAAAAGATCTTGATGCCGGGAAAGATTGAAGGAAGGAGGAGAAAGGGACGACAGAGGATGAGATGGTTGGATGGCATCACTGACTCGACAGACACGAATTTGAGCAAGCTCTGGAAGTTGGTGATGGACAGGGAAGCCTGGTATGCTGCAGTTCATGGGGTCGCAAAGAGTCAGACACGACTGAGTGACTGAACTGAACTGAACTGGACTGATTTATCTGCAGCAAAGGAAACACACACAGGATTCACTTCCAAGGCTCTGAGTTATAGGCATCGAAGATCTAAGAGGGAGGGGTTCCTTTGGATAAAACAAGTCTCACATTAAAGTAGTTTTCAAAACATAAATATCCAGCAGCCAGGTGTGCAAATATCACTTTTCACTAAGCACATTTTCTTTTAGGCTCAAAGCAAACATTCTTCCTCAGCAGGCAATCTGGCTTTCTAATAAAAGATACCACACCCTACACAAGTCAGAATTATCTCCCAAGAATGTCTAAGAGCACACCACCCTGAGCCTGCTCGAATGGCTCCATAAAATACAATGGTAACAACAGCCAGACTGGCCCATTAAACCATCATAGTAGCTGACCAGTGAGACCACACCTCAGACATGTCTGTCCAGCTCTAACAGCCAAGCCCTTTCTGCCTTCCAATGGCCACTCAAGTGCTTCCCAGAATGAGGTCCACGGTTCACCTGCATCAGAATCTCCCAGCGCATTCACTCAAGAGCAGGTTCACTCAAGTCTTAGGAAACTGGAATCTGGGAGGCTGACATCTGGGAGCCCCACGGCCACAGCTCCTGACTGATTCTGATTGCTGGTGAAGACAACGGTGGCATCCCCTGTTTGAAAATCCCCCCTCTGCTTGAAAGCTCTCCATAACAGCACCCCTGAAGCTGGAGTGTAAAGTCTAAGGGCTGGTTCTGGGCATCAAAGACTGCCTTCAAATCGTCTCCCAAGCTGGCCACTTGTCTACTCCTCCTTCTACCCAGGTCCAGCCAGCACCACCTCCCGCCTCGAAGCCCGCAGCATATTACTCCTAACTGGTGTTCCCCAACATTTTCAAATACAGAGAAGCTGAAATAACTATACTATGGACCTGTTTAAATACATCATCAAGACTCTAAAATGAACAGTTATTAATGTTAATTCTGCAACTAATATTTTAAAAGCATGCTGTAATTGCTTTACTGCATATCTATTGATCTTTTTTGAGTGCATTTTAAAGTAAGCTGCAGGCACTAGGGCCCTGGACACTTCAGCAGGCATATCATTAACCAAAATGCATTTATGGCTGTTTCATTTTCCAGATAGAATTTATATGCAACGAAGTGTGTAAACCTTAAGTGATGAGTTTGAAAGTGCATACACCTGTGTACCCAATGCCCCATCACTATGTGTCCAGAAATTTCCCTTTGGCTCCTTTCCAGTCAATCCCCTTCTCCAGTCACAACCACCATCTCAATTTTTTACCATAGATTAATTTTGTGATTCTTGAACTTTCAGTTCAGTTCAGTCACTCAGTCGTGTCCGACTCTTTGCGACCCCATGAATTGCAGCACACCAGGCCTCCCTGTCCCGGAGAAGGCAATGGCACCCCACTCCAGTACTCTTGCCTGGAAAATCCCATGGAAGGAGGACCCTGGTAGGCTGCAGTCCATGGGGTCGCTAGAGTCGGACACAACTGAGCGACTTCACTTTCACTTTTCACTTTCATGCATTGGAGATGGAAATGGCAACCCACTCCAGTGTTCTTGCCTGGAGAATCCCAGGGAAGGGGGAGCCTGGTGGGCTGCCGTCTATGGGGTCACACAGAGTAGGACACGACTGAAGTGGCTTAGCATAGCATAGCATAGCATAGGCCTCCCTGTCCATCACCAACTCTCAGAGTTCACTCAAACTCACGTCCATCGAGTCGGTGATGCCATCCAGCCATCTCATCCTCTGTCATCCCCTTTTCCTTCTGCCCCCAATCCCTCCTAGCATCAGAGCCTTTTCCAATGAGTCAACTCTTCGCACGAGGTGGCCAAAGTACTGGAGTTTCAGCTTTAGCATCATTCCTTCCAAAGAAATCCCAGGGCTGATCTCCTTCAGAATGGACTGGTTGGATCTCCTTGCAGTCCAAGGGACTCTCAAGAGTCTTCTCCAACACCACAGTTCAAAAGCATCAATTCTTCGGCGCTCAGCTTTCTTCACAGTCCAACTCTCACATCCATACATGACCACTGGAAAAACCATAGCCTTGACTAGACGGATCTTTGTTGGCAAAGTAATGTCTCTGCTTTTGAATATGCTATCTAGGTTGGTCATAACGTTCCTTCCAAGGAGTAAACGTCTTTTAATTTCATGGTTGCAGTCACCATCTGCAGTGATTTTGGACCCCCAAAAATAAAGTCTGACACTGTTTCCACTGTTTACCCATCTATTTGCCATGAAGTGATGGGACCAGATGCCATGATCTTCGTTTTCTGAATGTTGAGCTTTAAGCCAACTTTTTCACTTTCCTCTTTCACTTTCATCAAGAGGCTTTTTAGTTCCTCTTCACTTTCTGCCATAAGGGTGGTGTCATCTACATATCTGAGGTTATTGATATTTCTCCCAGCAATCTTGATTCCAGCTTGTGCTTCTTCCAGCCCTTCTCTTGAACTTGAAGGGCTTGAAGTTCTTGAAACTTCTTCCAGTGTTTCTCATGATGTACTCTGCATATAAGTTAAATAAGCAGGGTGACAGTATACAGCCTTGATGTACTCAGCAGTGGCCACAGGACTGGAAAAGGTCAGTTTTCATTCCAATCCCAAAGAAAGGCAATGCCAAAGAATGCTCAAACTACTGCACAATTGCACTCATCTCACACGCTAGTAAAGTAATGCTCAAAATTCTCCAAGCCAGGCTTCAGCAATACATGAACCGTGAACTTCCAGATGTTCAAGCTGGTTTTAGAAAAGGCAGAGGAACCAGAGATCAAATTGCCAACATACACTGGATCATTGAAAAAGCAAGAGAGTCCCAGAAAAACATCTATTTCTGCTTTATTGACTATGCCAAAGCCTTTGACTGTGTGGATCACAATAACCTGTGGAAAATTCTGAAAGAGATGGGAATACCAGACCACCTGACCTGTCTCTTGAGAAACCTATATGCAGGCCAGGAAGCAACAGTTAGAACTGGACATGGAACAACAGACTGGTTCCAAATAGGAAAAGGAGTACGTCAAGGCTGTATACTGTCTTGAACTTTATATATATGCAACTTTATATATATGCAGTTCTTAAACTTTAAATATATGCAAGTCATGCTCTCTTCGGTCTGGCTTCTATTTTGCATAATGGTTGTCAGCAGGATGTTCTACTTAGCATAATGTTTGTGACATTCATCCATGCTGTGTGTATCAATATCTGTGTGTATCCTTTTTCCTTTATTGCTGAATAATGTTTCATTATATGAATAAACAATAAATTTGTTATCCCTTACTCTGATGATGAGCACCTGGGCGATTTCTAGTTTGGGGCCATCTATCACATATAGAGTTTTTTTGAATGTGCATGTACAAGTTTTTGTGTAGACGCAACATTTTCATTTCTCTTTGGGGTGGCACTGCTCGTTCATGGGGTAGATTTGCTTAGTTTTACAAGCAACTACTAGAATTTCTTCCTAAGGGGGTTACATCACGTGATGTGCCCACAACACAGTCTGAGAGTTCCGGTGGCTCCACGTGCTCACCAGCACTGCGTGTTGTCAGTCTCTGTGATTTTAGTCATTCTGATAGGTGTGGTCTGACTAAGGTTTTAACCTGCATTTCTCTAATGGATAATGAAGCTGAGCACTTTTCCATGTGCTTTTAGATCACTGCATGTGTCTTCTGTGAAACATCTGTTCAAAACTATTGCCCATTTAAAAACTGAACTTTGTCTTTTATTTATGAGTCATTGGAGTACTTTATATATTTTGGAAATTAAGTATGGTGTCTCCCCAACTGATAGGTCTCTCCAGGCAGCCTGGCTGGGTCACCCCTCCTTCTCAAAACACTCCAGGGCTTCTCACACCCACAGGAATAAAATCCAAGTCTTTACCTCAGCCTACAAGGTCGATGTGATGTGGCCTTTTTTCCCAGTTCAACCTCACCTCCTGGTGCTCTCCCCTCACTCACTCTCTAGCCTCACACCCGGCCTCAGGGCCTTTGCACTTTCTGTACTCACTGTTTAAATGCTCTTCCCTGAACATCCCCCAGGCTCACTCCTTCAGTCCTCCTGGCTCTCTACTTAAATGCCATCTCCTCACCCACCTGGAACAGCTTCCCCATTCTCACCAGCTGGCCACCCCTCTCCAGCCCCTAATCCTGCTTTATTTTTCCTCTTGGCAGAGACAATGCCAAGAGGCAGGATGTGTTAACTCATTCACTCACTGCCCACCTCTGTCCACTAGAACATAAGCTCCCTGAGGTCAGCGCCTTTGTTTTGCTTGCTGCAGAGAACCAGTCTAATGTCTTGGTTATGACACATCATTTTTCAAGCCAAAGGCCCTCAGTTCTACTACTGAGCATGGACAAATCACTTAACTTTTCTCTGTCTTAAGGGGCTGAGAGAACTTACTGAGGTCTGGGAGACCCACAGCCCATTTTCCCCTTTTGTAAAATGAATGCTTATGAGATAAACAAGTGAGCATGTTTAGAACATTGCTTAGCTCATAGTAGACACTCATGAGTATAGAGTGAAATTAGTAGCCCCAGCCCCTAGAAAATGACAAGCACCCAACAAATACTCATTGACTAAATATATGGATGGTTTATGTATGTACAATACTTTTACTGCATATTTATAATGTACAGTCTATTTACAATTTTCCTTAATTTGAGGGCTTTCACAGTCAGAAGTTAATTTCTCTTGAGAAGAGTTTACATCCCAAGAGATGCACTGCAAGGGAGAGGGCAGTAGGTACCATGTCTCCACTCGACACGAGCAAACCAAGATCCATGAGGCTACATGACGCCAGTCCCAGTGGAACTCGTGAAAGGGCTGGAAGAAGACCTCTGGCTCCTCCTAATGCTCTGTGAGTTTCCAGCATGTCCACAGGGCCTCTCCAGCTCCCTCCTCCTTCCTTCCCCAAACAACACGATCTCTAGAGAAATGAATATCCTTCATCCTGAATTTTTTTCTGACTTAAAAAAAACAATAAAGAAATAATTGTATATCCATGTTCACAGGAGCATTAATCACAATAACCAAAAGGTAGAAACAACCAAGCTTCCATCAATGGATGTATGAACAAACAATATGTGATCTACCCACACAATGGAATACTACCCAGCCTTCAAAAGGAAATCCTGCCACAGGTGACAACATGGATGAACCTTGAGAACATTATGCTACATGAAATAAACCAGCCTCAAATAGAAAATATTGTGTCATTCCATTTATAACAAGTACCCAGAGTAGTCAAACAGAAAGTTGAGTGGTGGCTGCCAGGGGCTGGGGCCAGCAGAGTATGGGGAGCTACTGTTTAATGAAGACACAGCTTTATTTTGTGAGATGAGAGTTTGGATATGAATGGGGATGACGATGTATGTGTATGTACTCAATACCACTGAACTGTACACTTAAAAGTGGATAAGATGGTTAATTTTATGTGTGTTTTGTCACAATTATTAATAATTTTTTTTAAAAGAGTTGAGACTACACGGATTTCACCTCTAAATGGCCAAAGCATCAATTCATTTCAATCCACTCGGATGAGAGAATTTCTCTTGGCGTCCAGTATAACTTCATACCACATCAATCATCCCACACACTTCATATTCCTATGTCTTCATTTCCACTATCTTTTGAGCCAACCTTCTCAATGAGGCCCAGTCTGCAGTAGTTCCATTAGCTGCTGATTCCCTGAATGCCAAGATCAAAGACACACTCATGTCTTGTGTTCAAAGGCACAAAACAGCTGAGACATTCTGCCATGAGCCAGAGGATGCCTACAAGCTGGTCCTACAACCAGCAACCCATGTCCGCATGGGGTCCCCACGGTGGAGACTGTAGGACTAACAGATCCTAGGAGTCACTCTGACCCACAAACTGTGAAGTCAGGCTGAAAACGAGAAACTGCTTCCACCCCACACACAGCTGCATCCTCGGAGCACTTTGTTGAAGACAGACGCCCGCCTCCAGTGGAAATCAGCGGTGATGGCCATGTGACTGCCTGGGCACACTGTGTGTGGATTTTATTTTCTGTCTCCAATGCAGGCCTATTTTGCCTGATGTGGATTTTTGTTCAAAACCAGTATCTCCTTTCCCACATTTGGAATGAAAAGCAAAGTAGCTCCCTGGAGCTCTGCCCTGTGGCCTGACCCTGACCACTGTCTCTCCCTGGAAAACCCTCCTTCCCCAACAGGGAACAGTCCAGCTCCCATCTCACCTTTTCATGGCAGACCCTGTTCTGTCCTCCACCCTCCACCCTCCCCTTCACCACACAGCAGGCTTTCTCGCCCTCGGCACTATGGACCATCTGGGGCTAGATCTTCTGTGTTGTGGGGTCTGTCTTGTGCTTTGCAGGCAGTTTAGCAGCATTCCTAATCTCTACCCACCAGAACTATCCCAACCACCAAACCTCAAATTTCTCCCAGCACTGCCAAATGTCCTGGGACCAAAACTACCCCTGTTTAGAACCACTGTTTCAAAGAAACAGAGGCTTCAGGGAGGCCCAGGGCTGCCCAGCTAAAAATCAGATTTCCCAGTATGGTCCCCGCCAGAAACCTGTGATCAGGGCTGGCTGGCTCCCTTGTCTAAAGGAAGAAACGCTGCAGTGAAGTCCAGGATCCAGAGTTCCCCTCCCAACCACACACCAGGCAGAGGCTCAGCCTCGCTTGGCAGTCACCCTCACCTAGGCCATTTCACAGCCTGCCTTGCAGAGTTTTCTCCTGCATCCCTTTGTGGGTTGAATTGTGTCCCCTAAAGGTGACCCGACATCCCGGCCCCCAGGACCTCAGGATGTGACCTTCTTTCCAGATGTGATTAGATGAGGTCATCCTGGAACAGGGTGGCCCCTAATCCAACATGACTAATGTCCTTGTAAGAAAAGACACAGAAACACACAGAGAGAAGGCCATGGGAGGAGGGAGGCAGAGATCAGAGTGATGCAGTTGTAATCCAAGATTGCCAACAACCACTAGAAGCTGGAAAGAGGCAAGGAAGGATCCCCTCCAGGCTTCAGAGGAAGCACGGCCCCACCAGCACCTTGATCTTGGACTCAAAACCTCCAAATTGTAAAACAATAAACTACAGTTTTAAGCCACCCAGTTTGTGGTGCTTTGTCACAACAACCCTAAGGAAACTAAGCCACCTCGAAATTCTATCTCAAGCTCTGCTTCTAGACACCCCAACAGACAGTTGACGTGCCCACTCAAAGAGCATCTACTCCAGAGCAAGCTTGAGATGGGAGTCTAGACTCTCGCTTCGATTTCCATGAGCCTCTCATTACATGAGAAGGAAGAAGAAGAAGGAAGGGAGGAAAGAGGGAGGGAGGGAAGAAGGAAATTCGCTTTGGGGATCATTCCATCCTCCACTCATTCAGTAAATATTGCTGAGCACCATCAGCTGCTCATCACTGCTCATCACGGAGAAAGACGTGAACAAAACAGACAAAAGTTACTGCCCTCGTGAGGTTCACATACCAGCAGGGGACGCAGACCATAAAATACACAGTCTATGGGATGGTAAGTGCCATGGAGAAAAACAAAGCAGAAGGGGACGGGGAGTGCCCAGGGCGGGGGTGAAGTGACGGATGCTCCCACAGACCAGTCTCAGTTCAGGCAGACAGCAGCACACCTGGGCGCCTTCGCTTTTCTGCCCCAGCCCTTCTGTGAGGTTTGGGGAGCCCACCTGGCCGCTGGGCAAGGATGGAGTCCATACCCACCCCAGTGCCAGAAGGGCGCCCTTCAGAACCACCCCTGGCTTTGATGTCCCTCCTTCTCTGTCTCCTCCCCAACCCTTCCTCTTGCTTCCTGGGATCACCTCCTAAATTAACGACCTGCACCCACCCCCAGCCCCTGGCCCCAGCTTTCAGGAACCGCACCAGGGGAGGTGCACCCGGAACTTTCCATTTCAGCCAAGATAACACTCAGCCAAGACCTAGAGGAACCAACCTGTGGGCATGTCCAGACCCTCCCCCTCCAGGGCTCTGCCCTGACACAAAGAGTGGAAACTGGAATTTATCGTGTTTGGTGGGTCTCCCTCTGTCCACATAATTTTCTTGACAGCTGAAAACCTCGATCTCAAATATCGAGGAGGATACATGACATGATCCCATATATCCTGATTGTGTGATGGGAAGGCAAACTTAGGATTACAGCAGACACTAACTACCTTCTCCCGGCCACGATCATTCCTGCCTACACGGATCTGCCAGCTCTTGTACATATTTTGCATCTGTGGATGTCAAGGGTCTCTGTACCGGCCAGTGTCACAAGCCAGAAATACCAGGAAATGAACCTCCCCACCCCCCAGCCCTTGTTCAGTGACTGACAGGAGGTGGTGTATTAACACCCAGGCTCCCTTGCCTCTTGGGAGGAAAGGCTCTTAGGCCTATGTCCGACACTGGCTCCTGGCTCCCCTAGCAGGTTTCTGCTCCAGGCACCACAGTGGTGGCTGGCCTGATACCTGCATCTTTTAAATGACATTCCTACCTGCTCTTGGTATTTCCTCCAGTGTCACCTCCCTATTAAATGACTCCCTTGCCTGAGAGTCTTCTTTTTCTTGGGGAATCCAAACTAAGAGAGTGACAGCTTTGAAGATGTGTATATACACACATACAATGTAGCAGCCCCTCCAGTCCTCATGTTTAACACGTGCATCCCAAAAGTGATGCTGGATCATCAACTCCCTGGCCAGCAGAGCTCAGCTTTAGAAGCACCTTGGCGTATTCGATGCAAAGTAACCCCATTTGCATTACAAGGATCACTGTCTGTCATCGATGGTCTTGACCAGCCTCCAACTGGGTCTTTTTCCCCTGGACTCCCCCCGCATCTTTCCACCCACAGTAAACGCACTGCTGTCCTCCGGCCCACAGAATGCCCCAGGAAGGGACCCTAAAGCCCACTGGGGAGAGGGCTTGGTTCATGGTTAGCTCCCCAGGCAGCCCACTGCGTGTCACTGGGCTGGAAAAGGGAAGGAAGCTAATCTTACAATTCACCTGAAAAACAATCACCCATCATCCCGGTCTTCAGCCCTCATCTTGTTTTTCCCAGATCAATTTCTGAAAGTCAAAATGACAGATAGCTTCGTACTCTGGACAATAATTCTCCTTAGTAAATAACCCAGCATCAATGACAAAAAGCTCCCAGGGGTAGTGCTGGTTACCTGAATCCACACATGTGATATAATTTCATAGAACTACACACACACACACACACACTTGCATGCACACCCACACAGGAGATGCTGGTGAAGGGACTTCCCTGGTGGTCCAGTGGCCAGGACTCTGCACTCCCAATGCAGGGGACCTGGGTTTGACCCTGGCCGGGGAACTAGATCCCACATGCCACAACTAAAGATCCTACAGGATGCAACAAAGATTCACGATCTTGTGTGCCGCAACTAACACCCAATGCAGCCAAATAAATAAATGAACATAAAAAAAAAAACTGGTGAAAATTGCATAAAGTCTAGTTTAGCTACCAACAGCAGTTTCTTGGTATCCTAGTGTACACAGATCATATGAGATTTACCATCCAGGAAGCTGGATGAAGAACACACAGGACTCCCTGTACTGTTCTTGCAACTTCTTGGGAGTCAAAAAATTATTTCAAAATCAAAAGTTTTAAAAATGCAAAAAAAAAAAAAAAAAAAACACCTCCAAAACTTAAATATTGAGATTAAAAAAATAATAATCATTTTTTACAAAGCTCCTAGTAGGAGACACTGCCAACCCGCCCCTTACCTGAGAACTGGGAATCAGCGCCTTCCACCAGTGTCCGCCCTTCACCAGGTCGACCTCGCACAAAGGCACAGCCACCTTGCCGATGACGCAGTGGCGTGAGAACTTATCGAAGTCCAGCACGGTCAGGAGCAGGGTCCTCCTCTGAGCCTCCAGGAAGGGGATCTCGAAAGTGTAGCGCTCCTCGAACACCGGCTTCTGGGTCTTGCGTTTGACTCCGGTCTGCTTGGAGTTCTTCTGGTCCGGCAGCAGGCAGATCTTGACGTAGGGGTTGGAGTGCGCCATGTCCTGGCGCGTGCCGTCGTGGGAGATGGGGGGCGGCAGGTCCCGGGCCTCGATCACACGCACGGTCAGGTGGTTGTGCAGCAGGTCGTACTGCGTGCTGAAGTGCAGCATGCCCAGCTGGTACTTGGACAGGATCTCCGCGTCCGTCAGGAAGTCCACGTCATCACTGTTGGAATCGAGGGAGTACAGGCGGGGCTCGAACTTTCTGAAGTAATCATCTGGCGTATAGGTCCGTCTGAGCACCGAGGGCTGGATGGGCTCTTTCTTGGCGCTGAGAACGCCGAACTCGATGGGCTTAATATCAATCAGTGGGGAACTGGGCCGTCTGGACTCGAGACCTACACACCCAGCAGAAATAACAATTAACACCACCAAGAACTGGACTGGATCTGGGCCGATGTGTGAGATCAAGGACCTTTCGTAGATTCTCACATTGTTTGCTCTGCTTCATAATGCTCTTTGCATGTGCTCTCCACTCCTGGAAATCCTCTTATTTACTCTATGAAAGGAAGGGCAGCGGCACAAACATCCCCATCTCCACGGCAGCTAATTGCCAGGCACTGCTCTAAATGCCCTGCATACATGGAGAAGGGAATGGTTACCCATTCCAGTATTCTTGCCTGGAGAATTCCATGGACAGAGAAGCCTGGCGGGCTACAGTCCATGGGCTTGCAAAGAGTCGGACACGACTGAGCGACTAACACTTTCACACTCACAGCCTTCACAAGGTATTAGCCAGTGACTATTACCTTCACTTTACAGATGAGGAAACAGAAACTCTAAGTAACTCGCCAAGCACACAACTTGTAGGAGGAGCCAGGATCTGAGCCCCACTATCTGGCCCCAGGGTCCGACTCTAACCATTCCCCCATACTGCCTCCACTTTCACAGAGTGGGCTCTGGGGCCAGTGTCTGGATCAAATTCCAACCCAGCTACTTCCTTGTGATCCATGTGACTCCCTAGTAACAAGCCAAGTGACTCCAGGCACATTTGACACACTCGGTTTTCCCATCTGTAACATGGAGCCAATCATAGCAACCACATCAAAGATAGTGGTGAAAACTCACTGAGCGATGCTTGGAGAGGGCTCAGCACAGAACGTGCACGTGGTGAGAGGCACTGAATGGTAACTATTACACTCTTCAAGGATCACATTCACAGCTTGTCACTTTCGGGGTGCCTCTCCCCTCCCCGTTAAGCAGAAGAGTTTGCCGCTCCCAGGTTCATTGTTGCCATCTTTGCTCATCTCTCTATTCTAGCAATAACCTCATGGCACTCTTTTCTCTTTTAAAGCACTTAATTGAGGTATGACTGACACACAAAAAGTTGTCCATATTCAATCTACACAACTTGATGGCTTTGATGATAAGTATGCACCCGTGACTCCATCACCACAGTTTATTCCATAAACTATCCATCACTTTCAAAAGCTTCCTCCTGCCTTCTTCATTTACTTACTTTTGTGTGTTTGTTAAGAACATAAGATCTACTCTCTTAGCAAATGTTTAGGTGCTCCACATAGTACTGTTAATTTTACACCCTCTGCTGGAGTGGATTTCTAGAATTTACTCATCTGGCATAAGTGAAACCAACACCTGCCTGGTTCAAGCTCCCCGGGTAACCATGTCCTACTCTGCAGATGCTTAGGAGTCTGACTATGAGATTCCTCATGTGGTTGGGAAAATGGCATAGTATTTGTTCTTTCATGGCATCTTGTTGATTGCCCAAATACCTGCCTGTTGGCTAAAACCATGAGCCCTTGCCAGTGCATGGTTGCACCCTGATAACTCTGTGCTAAATGCGGTCATCTCTGTATAGAGCTGGAAGCAAGATTTAGGAATCATCTAGACCAGCGCTATACAAGAGAAAATAAAACGTGAACCAGATACAGACATACAAGGCCACACTTCAGTTCAGTCACTCAGTCATGTCCGACTCTTTGTGACCCCATGGCCTGCAGCACGCCAGGCTTCCCTGTCCATCACCAACTCCCGAAGCATGCTCAAACTCATGTCCATCGAAGCCCACAAAGGCAACTTAAAATTTTCTTGTAGCCACAATTATGTAAAAGTACAAAGAAGAAGGTGAAATTAATTTTTATATTTTATTTAAACCAATATATCCAAAATATAATCATTTCAACATGTAACCAATATAAAAACATTTTAGTGAGACATTCTAAATTCTCTCTTTTTTCTTACTGGCTTCAAAATCCAGTGGGTATGTAACACGTACAGTGCATCTCAATTCAGCTACATGCCTGTGGTGGCCACTGTATTGGACAGTGGTCCGCACAGGGCAGACAGGCCGTCTTATTCTACAGATGAAAAGATGGAGGCTACAGAAGCCAGATACCCATTCTGTTTCACTATTTTAAGCTCTTGAAATTTACTTCTTTCTGCTTCCCCATCCACTCCCAGAAAAGATCAGAGATCTCAATCATTTCCAGCTGAGTGGATTAGTTTCATGAATTTAAGCCTTTTCCCTCTGTTAAGTGAATTTCAGACATCAGCTGCATGAGACAGAGGAGATACACTTGGCTAGTGACAAGAGGCTGGGAGACTCTTGGCTTTATCACCCTTTCTCCTCCCCACCCAAATCACACCCTCTGGTCTACACCCAGGCTACAGTGTGTGTGTGTGTGTGTGTGCTGAGTGGCCACTCTAGAGTGGGCCAAGGGCCAAATTCAACCCAGAGATACATTCTGTTTGGGTTGAAAAGTAAGGAAGTTTCATATAAAAACCCAGACTGCCAGTTTCTCTTTAGAAAGGTCAGGTAATACAATCCCATGTGGCTGCAGCTGAGTAGCAGCTGCTCCCCTTCAATGAGACACTGGCTTCCCAACTGGCCCCAGTCCCCACCCTGCCCTAGTGCCAGGCCAAGAGTTGGCTGCCATTTGTCACTCACTAGGGTGATATTTATCTCCCTCCAGCCCTTGGCACTTAGCCACTGACACAATCCACCTGGCCCCTCAAGTCACTTGAATTTGCAGGCCCTGCTGTGTAACATGGTAACTAACACTCGCCTTTCGGGGTCTAAAATGATATATGCTGACAACATCATCAACTGAGCCAATTCAATGAAACTTGTGATCAGTGTAAACAAAAATCAGTCAAATGATTGCTTCTGCCTGAACTTGGCAGAAATCAAGTATGATGCCCTCCTCTGTCACACTGCCGTTACCTTTCTGTCATCCTGTCTCCTGGCTGTCACACCACATTCCACTCCCTCGCCAGAGGCAACCCTGTCCTTCATGTCTCTCCCTGGGGGTGCTGTTGAGCATCTGGGAATCCCAGCTCTTTCCCTTTATCCTGGGGACCCAGATAACAGGGTTGTACTTCATGGACCCCAAGGGGCAGCTGACTTGAACCAGGACCCCCAACAGTCAGAGCAGAGAGGCTTACTTGAAATCCTCCGGGTCAGGCTGTATGTAGACTTAGATGTGTCTGAGGATGAGCATCTCCGATCTGGGGAGTTGGTCCGTGGGGTCAGCGGGACGTCACTGGCTGTGTGCACAGAGTCCCCATCCTTGTCACTGCTCCGGCTGGCCAACCTGTAGGAGGGAAGAGGTCTCAGTGACTGTCAGAGAATCCCCAGGGACTGGCACCTCTGTCCCATGGGGGACAGACCAAGGATGAAATTGCTCTCAGGCCCAGTCTATGCAACTCGGAATAATGCAAATTTGAAATAAATTCTCAATAGCCCTTAATTCTCAATAATGTCTTGCTTTTTGCACAAAAGTGATGTGAAATAAATGAATATTTCCCAATTAGAACAATCTGCCAAGAATTTGCATAATTTCAAAGCTGAGGCTGGGGTGGGGGAAGGGATATGTAAACTTATTCAGGATATTGCCACACGGGCACCACCTGACTAAACCAAGATCAGTTCAGTTCAGTCACTCAGTCATGTCTGACTCTTTTCGACTCCATGGACTGCAGCACACCAGGCCTCTCTGTCCATCACCAACTCCCAGAGTTCACTCAAACTCATGTCCATTGAGTTGGTGATGCCATCAAGATGGGACCTCTCAGTCTTCAGTCTGGAAGGAACCACGTGGCTGTTTAAATGCATTAGAACTTCTGCAAGTAGTTTTTGGTAAGAATTATCTTGTTATTTCAACAGTCACTATGTCTATAACATCTTAAAAAAACATCCTGTAACGATGTCACTCAAAGGTTCTTGGGACTTTTGTGGTGGTCCAGCAGCTAAGACTCTGTGCTACAAAATGGCCCTGAGAATCAATAATTTAAGAACAACAGTTGGGTGCATAGAAACACCAGTAAATAGCAGCAACCACAACTCAATGTTCTCCTAATAAAGATTAGAAATGCTGGAAAAATAGAAAGTACACTCTTTGTGGGTTGGGGTACAAAGTAGTACTTAAGGGCTGGCTCAAGGCAAGTCCCTCTCTCTCCCTCCATCTCCCTGTCTGTAAAATGGGACTAATAATAGTACCTGCCTTACATGGTTACTTTGAAGATCGAGCTAACATATATAAAATGATTAGAACAGTGTTTGGTATGTTCTAGGTAGGTGCTCGACTGAGCGACTTCACTTTCACTTTCCACTTTCTTGCCTTAGAGAAGGAAATGGCAACCCACTCCAGTGTTCTTGCCTGGAGAATCCCATGGACGGAGAAGCCTGGTAGGCTGCAGTCCATGGGGTTGCACAGAGTCGGACACAACTGAAGAGACTTAGCAGCAGCAGCAGCAGCAGGTAGATGCTCAATACATTTTAGCTGATGTTAGCAATATTATAGCAGAGGTGGCTTTAATATCCCCCAATACTCACATAGCTAGTGAGGATGCTGGGAGTGGGGGTAAGAGGAGGGGAGAGAGCTGGCAAAGTGGCCGTGAGATTGATGCTGTTGATAACAAGCCGCTCAGCCATCACAGCCACAGACCAATACCTTCCAAGACTGCATCCCCCAAGTTGACATTTAAACCTGCGGAGAAACCAATCTCGAAAAATGCAAATTTCAAGTTCTGGGAGGTCAGAGGCATCCTGTGCATGACATGAAATGGATCTGATGTTCTTCCAAAGCTAGGGTCACAGCTGGGACAAGCAGGCATGTTACGGGGGCAATGCCCAGTGCCTCCCACTCCTGGTCAAGAATAGGAGTACACAGCAGATGAAACGTGGGGCCGGTGGGGGCATGGAAGGGAGACGGGATCACACTAGATCAGTCTTTCTCTCCCGTAAAGCGAACTCCCATCAGTCTTCAAGGGACAGTTTAAATGCCATTGCTTCCTGAAGCCTTGGCTGCCTCCTCTCAGACATAGTACCAGGGTATACTGGGCCACCCCTGCCTGCTCTGCCACCACCAAACCTCCATGCCCTCTGTCCCTTCTACCTGGAATGCTCGTCCTGCCCCATCACCTGTCTCATTCCTCCTTATCATTCAGCTCTCAGCTGCAACAGCACCTCCTCAGAGAGGACCCAGCAGTCCAGTTGCCTCTTCCCAGCCCGTCTCCCCTTACCCCTGCACCTATTTTTTTGTCCCCCTCCAGCACATACCTCGTTTTCAGTGTGGCCTGCCTGCTTCTCCTTTGCATCTGAGACTAAGCCAGAGGCCCATGCAGGCAGAGGCAGTGTCTTTTTCGTTCACCACTGCCCTCCTAGCATGGCCCCTGGCACATGTGGGGTGCTCTGATTTATTTTTTCAGTGAATGAATGAATACACATTTCTGGTGGCTTTTATCTGACTTACTTTGTGTCACAGTCACCTGAGTGCATGGCTTGTCGCCCCTCCCATAACAGGCTACAAATCTTAATGTTGGCATCTGCTTTATTAGGATCAAAGGTGGCAGCAGCTACTGAGCACCTACTATGTGCCAGGCACTGTGCTAAATGCTCTATCTGAACCGTCATTTCAGGCTTGAAACAATCCAGGAGTTAGGTGTTATGAACCACCCCTACCCCTTTTACAGACAGGGAAACGGAGCCCTGGTCAGGTGGCGGGAGGGAAGGAGAATGCATCTGCACCACGGAATGGCAGAACCCCAGTGGAGTCCAGCAGTACCAGACTCCGGACTACATGCCCCACAGTAACGAGCTGGGCATCCCCTAGGAGACCTGGAAGAACCCTGCACATAGTAGGTATTTTTGGACAAAGAAATAACCTAATTCACTCTTCAGTGGGGGTCTTTCTGGCACTGCCATAGAAGGAGCCAGTCGGATGGTACCATATGGTGAGTTGGTTTTCCTGACTCTCATCAGCCCAGTCCAGCCCAGGAAAGCTGCAGGTCCCACACGACAAAAGCATATGTGACAATTAATGGTGTGTCCCCTCCGATCACACAGGCAAAGACCCAGCTCATCTGCCACATGCCACCCCACAGAGAGACACATTCTGTGGTTCCCGGCTCAAATGGCACAGTAGGAATGTACTGCAAAGCCTGTACTCTTTGACATTTCTGCTCCCTGCCTGTTTGATAACATGCAACTGCCCGCTTGGTAAATAAATCTGGGGAAAGCACAAGCTGTAAATTCTCTTTCTGGAGGATTCAACCTGCCTCCTCCTTACAGATTTCTCTTAACATTTGGTATGATGTTTACTATCAAAAATGTCCTCGGTGCTATCCAGGATTGAAGGAAGACCTGGGTCACCTTGGGAAGCACACAGGTCATATACAGCTGTTCAGACGTGCACCACACAAGTCTAGGTGGTCTCGCTCACCATGACCACCATGTGAAGGGTGCCCCCTGAAGCTATGTGGTGAGTTGGCTGCTGGAAGTTTCCAGCTCACTTCTCTGTTTGTAGCATAACCAAAACAAGTGTCTTCCCTGAGGGTGCCATCCCAGAAAGAACCCCCCGCTTGCACAAAGGGTCAGCGACCTGAGCAAAACACAACTGTCCTCCAGCTTAGTAGCCATACATCTGTAACACTCACCATCTGAGGCAAACAGGCTGTGATTTTCAGTGTCTATCAGGGGTCTCCTCTGGTTCAAAAGAAAATCCAAATTCCTTAATCTGGCATTTGAGACCCCACAGAACCTGAACTTGCAGGCTCCTTTTGTCTGATTTCCCCAACTCTTCCGAGATGCAGTGTCCCACCTGTGGTGTTTGTCTACCCTGGATCTAGTCACAGTATCCAAATTGTTTATTACCCAAGCCAGCAAACTTGGGGCCCACTGCCTGATTTTGTAGAAGTGTTATTGGAGCATAGCCATGCCCATTCACTAGTGAATTGCCTGTGGTTGCTTTTGCACTACAAGGATGGAAGTGAGTGGCTGCAATAAAAACTAGTCCATGAGGCTAATATATGTACTCTCTGGCCCTTTATAGGAAAAGTCTGCCAACTCCTGTTCAACTAGCTTAGTTCATGTGTTTCAGGTAGAATAACCCTCTCCTTGGTTTCAGGTCAGGAAACCCAGACATTATCCCAGAGCTTTTTCCTCCAAGCAAAAGTGACTGGATCAAGTGATTGGCATGTGACCCAAACCAGAGCAATGAGAGCCTTTCCTGATATTTTGCTGCTGTCAAACATAATGCAAAGAAAAAAGAAGGCTTAAGAATGAGGGCAATACAGAAGAAACAGAAAGAAAGACAGAGAGAGCACATACACGCACATCCATGACATCATCTGAGCCCCTGGATACAGTTATGCCTGAAGCCATTTTCCCAGAACTTTTCCATAACAAAATTCTATGCAGAACTGTCATATGTGTGTGCAGGATGTGAATACACAACTAATTTATTTACCTGCTTTATCTCCTATAGTGAAGTGAAAGAAAGTGAAAGTCACTCTGTCGTGTCCGACTCTTTGTGATCCCATGGACTGTACAGTCCGTGGAATTCCCCAGGGCCAGCATACTGGAGTGGGTAGCTGTTCCCTTCTCCAGGGGATCTTCCCAACCCAGGGATCAAACCCAGGTCTTCCAAATTGCAGGTGTATTCTTTACCAGCTGAGCCACAAGGGAAGTCGAAGAATACTGGAGTGGGTAACCTATCCCTTCTCCAGCGGATCTTCCCGACCCAGGAATCAAACTGGGGTCTCCTCCATTGCAGGTGGATTCTTTACCAGCTGAGCTACCAGGGAAGCCCTTATCTTCTATACTAGATATTAAATCCCCTGAGCATGGGAACAGGACTCCATCTAGTCTTGTGCCTCCTGTAGTACCTGGTACATAGGACAACCTCAAGAAATAACTACCAAAAAAACCTGAGCTTAACTTTTCAACAGCATAATTGACACTTTCAGGACTCAGTTTCTGCCTTCAGGTTAATCAGCTGGTCAATAACTATTTTTTGGAATGAAAAAAGACAGATAATTGCCGTGCCGTCACAGAGCTGGAATTCTTCTGAGCATGGCTTTAAAGACACCAGATGGGCTGAGCCAACCTCCATCACTAGAAAATGGGAACAATCCCTTGATTAATGAGCTGGTTTCACCAAACATCTCAACTCTGTGCACAACTGAAGGATGCAGGCTACAACCTGTGAGTCAGGGAAGGTTCCTTCACATAGTCATTACATCAATTTAAAGAATCTCTCAATAACTTAATAATGATAGAGATGAATACTTACTACTGTGCTAAGCATGTTACATGCATATGTCACTATTATTAATAGCAACCCTATAAAATAAGTTCTATTACTTCCCCTACTTTACAGATGAGGAAACCCAGACCAAAATAGGGTAAAAAGAATCACTTATGTTTATGATTGCCAACAAGGTATTTTTCCATAAACTAATTCATGCAATCATCACAACAACTCTATAAGATAAATACTATTTTTTTTTATCATCCCCATTTGACAGATGGGAAATCAAGGCACAGAGAGATCAAGCAACTTGCCTGAGGTCACAGAACTGGAAAAAATTAGGAGAAGTAGGATTTGAACTCACAGATTGTGACCCAGAGCCATTCTGCTATGAAAATATTCGATACTTGCTTCTCGAAAAAAAAAATCAGAGGATTGAGGCACAACCCCCAGGGAAAAGATGGGGTGCCAGAGGCTTCTGGAATCTTAGCCCAAGGATTTACCTGAGACAGCACAGGATCCCCACTGAGGCTCCAGCTGCGGGCCCTCACACCATCTTCCTGCCTCCCTGGGTGTCCTTCTCTACATCGTGGGAAGCTGCACTTGATGATTCCCAGGCCCTGGCCCTCTAGATTCAACCCAGACTCTGGCCACGCTCCTCTCCCAGCCACAGAGAGGTGGCCCAGACACGTGGCTGAAAAGCTTCAAAACTGCATTCCCAAAATATCTGAGCGACTGGCAGATGGAGATGTTGTATGCAGGCGCGGGAGGAGAGCGAATTGGAAATAAAACGAAAGATGCCAGAGAGAGCATAAACAGCGTTGGAGGACACGATGGAGCCTGGAGGTGTGTTCTGCTTCCCTGTTTCTGAAGTTCTTGCTCAGATCAGCAAAGAGGCACTTGTTTGTTCATGTCATCCATACCAAACACTCAGAGTGTTTAGCATGGGCCAGGTGCTAGGATGGTTTGTCATACTGACTTGGATGGAAAACCTTCAGGATCTGGACATTCGTTGAAGAACAGAGACGCTCACAGATCTCTTTTTCCACTTGGAACGACACTCAACATGATTAAAAGCGCCCACATGCTTAGCATTACACGGTTCGTATCTCAGAAGACCGGTTGTGAAAACCAGCTGAACCGAAGCCCCACCCCGAGCTGGTCTCACCAGCTTGCCAAACGCAATGAGGCACACAGCACAAACCATCAGTGACTAAGAGGTCAATGGAAACACGGCCTTTCCCCCCTCCATACCCCTAGTTGTCCCAGACCCCTCGCAGAAACAGAGAAAAGAAAGGTCTTAAGGTGGCTTTCCAGGAAGTTTGGAGCACTTTTACTTACAGCCAGGGAGGAGTCTGGGCAGGGAAAGGTCCCAGAATCTCAACTTCATCCTCACTCGACTGGCAGCAGCTGGACTCATAGCACTTCTGACAGCAGTGGCGGCAAGTCCATCTGCAGAGCAGCAGGTCGGAGATTCTAGAAAGGAAACCCTGAGCCCATGGCAGGAGGTGGGCAGAGGAGAGATGGGAAGAGGAGGAAGAAGAGGAAAAACACCCACAGTTACAAGCAGCTGATCCCTGATGAGAAATAACGACATTCAGGAGGTCTGTCTCCACGGCTGATCTCTTAGAACAAACTGTTTTCTGTTCCTATTTACCGACTGCAGGTACAAAGATGGCAAACACCAACCAGCTCGAGCCATTAATAGCAAGCAAAACGTTTGCAGGTATTTTCCTTTGTATATGAACGTCTTTCTTGACATGTGGGTGGTTTATTCAACATCGTGAGGGCTATGCAATATGTTCGCAAAACACAATGATTATTACTCTGTCTTCTTGAAAGCAAAGCACAAATATTTTTTTAAAAATAATTTCATGATATTAAAGTAAACAGAGATAATCAAATGGAATAAGTAGAGGGTGGGAAGGAAATCTAGTCTTATTAACTAGTATCTTTTCACTGGGATCTCCCTTCCCTAGAATGGCATGGAAACCGAGCTGTTATCAACATCCGGTTGTTGTTTAATATTCAGCATCCCCACAGCCCCACAAAAGGCTCCAAAATGAAAAGCAAGCATTTCTTGATTAGAAGCCAGACGAAACAAATCACCGAATTCACTCACCTCGTTTAAAGGTTCCAACTGCCCTTTTAGAGATCCACGTGAAGCCAAGGGGCACAGGGGGCAAGGGATGACACAGAGAGAGAGACAAGACCAGTTTAGCAATATTCCTGCAACTCAAAAAAAGAAAAAAAAAAAAAAACAAAAAAAAGCCCTGCTTCTTTCCACTTACCATCCTGGGAAGGGAGCTGACCTCCTAACAAGGTGCTGCTACCTTCAGGGCTGCTGGTAGCCTCCTGGCTAACCAACACCGAATAAATGGGAAACTTTAGCATTTCGATTTGATTTGCACCGTATGCTGTTATGAATCAGAGCGGGTGGATAGATAGTCATGCTATCCAATGCAGCCACACTTCAGGAGAGGAGCAAACCTTCCTATACAGAAATAGCCATGAAGCCAACCCAGAAGGACATGATTAGCTAACTTGCAGGCAGGCACAGCATGGATGTCACTTGGCTCCCCCGCCCTCCCAGAGGCCCTACCTTCCAATTCTGCTCCAATGGTGGGGAGCTTCATATGACCACCCACAAATAGAGGGAGCGGAAAAGAAAGCCATAGTCTGGTCCCCGGGAAGAAGGGAGGGGCTCCCTTCCATCTTCAGCCCCAGCCCCACCCCAGCCTCTTCTCATCGGTTCCCAAAGCACAGACTCCCCCCACCCCCTTTCTGGGAAGGGTCTTCACAGTTTTCCAAAAGGCCAAGTAAACCAAATAGGTTAGGAGGAGTCTCCCATGGAACTCAGAACTTTGAGTCAAGGAAAAAGCTAATCATCGTTCTCAATTCTTTTGCAAGGTGAAGAAGGTCTTAATTTGGTACCACTATATGTAACATCTTTCTAACAGTTGCAAATCCCACCCCTGCCTTCCTTTTTAAACAGACAGCAGACCCCAGCTCAGAGCCTTGCAGACAGACTAGCTAGCTAGAATCCAAGAATGTGGCATTATTCTCATTGTATTTTTCCTATTGCCTTCAGTTTCTATCAGGTGACCCTGGTTTTCTATTATGGTAGTGACATGACGTTTCCTTTTCATATTAAAGTTAAAATAAAGCACAAGTCCATTTATAGAAAAGAAATTAAGTAAATAACATCACAGGTGGTACATAGCTCGTGAAAAACTCAAAATCCTTGAAGTGATAAGGGATTTACTACAGTTTGGGGGGAAGAAGTCTTGGACACCAATCACAAGGGGCAGGGGGAGATACAAAACTGGGAAAAGAGGCACTCGTCCTGGCCTCATCAGTGGCTATTAGTCATGTGACTCAGGCAAGTTGGGAGTCTGAGCCTCAGCTACCTCTTTGCTTTAATGGAAGGGCTAAGCGAGGACACTATGAAAAGGCTCTGTGCTGCCTAGTATCTGCATGCTTTCTGTGGCTTATGAGAACCAGACAGTTTGTCAAGTCCACTTGGATCCTGTCAGGCACTGGGGACTGTCCTGGCCGACAGAGTGGTGAGGCGAAGAAAGCAGCAAACAGCTATGCCCTCATGGGGCTTACATGAGAAAGCACTTCAACATGCTCACGGCAAACTGCAGGGTTAAAGGGATGCTTTATCACAACGATCCAGGCTCACAGGAAGGCGTTTCCTGGGCATACAGTGATCAAAAGAGAACCATTTCTAAAACCATGATGAGCAAAGGCAAAGCTACCTCAGGGGTCCTGCCTAGGTGCAAGGTGAGTGTTAGGGGGCAGAGAAACCAAGGAAGAGGAAGGGGAAAGGGAGATGCGCTGAGGCACCCAAGCGTGCTGAGTCTTTGAGCCCTAGGCTCAGGTGTTTGACCCAATGGAGGAGAACTGATTCGAGCCAGAAAAAAAAAGGAGGAAGGAAAGTCCGGATATTCTAGAACAAGGGGTGCAAGCTATGACTCAAAGACCAAATTCAGCCTGCAGCCTGTTTTTCTATGACCCTCCAGCTAAGAAGTGTTTGTATATTTTTAATTGGTTGAAAAAACTTTAAAGATGAATACTTCTTGACTCGTACAAAGTATATGAAATTCAGTTTCAGTGTCCACAAATAAAGTTTTATTTAAACATAGCCATGCTCATTCATTTACTAGTGTCTCTGTGTAGTGCCATAATCAAGAGGTGAAGTGTTGTGATACAGACCACTCAGCCCTCAAAGAAAAACAAATATTTACTATGTAGGCCTTTACAGAAAAAGTTAAACACCTTGTTCTAGAAGAAAAGTCAACATCACCGGGCCATCCTCATACCAGATGCTTAACAAATCCCTCACCAATCCCCATCCCACCCCACTCCTAGGCCTCACCACAACCGCTAAGCCCCTGAGTGGCCTTGGGCAAGTCACTTCATTACTCGGTGCGGAAGACAGTCATTAAGAGCCGTAGAAGCCCGTTCTAACGTGGTCCAGGTCTCAGTGCGTGGTCCTTGATGGGCAGGGACCATGCTGCTTTCTCAGCTGTGTTCCCGGGGCCCACACATATTACATGTCACCCAAGTGTTTGCTGAACGTGTTCAGTGGCCACTCCCCCCCCAACAACATCCCCACAGTAGGTGAACAGTAAATGTGACCTTCATTGAACTTGAAAAGATGACCTAAGGATTCCATGAAAGGGAAGTCAATGGAGCGAATCTAAGGCAGGAGAGGGATGGGGCGGCTATGAGCGGATGGCAGGGCAGAGGTCCCCGGCAGGTGGAAAAGACTAAGGGCAGGAGGAGGTGCGAGTGTGAGCCAAAGTGGGAGAAGGTACCAGGAGCCCCTCCAGTGGTGGGCGAGGGCAGAAGCGAGCCCAGAGGCACCCGTCTGCCTCTGGGGAGGCAGAATGTAGGAGCCCGTGGGTATCACTGCCAGGGGCAAAAGACCCAGTGCCAGAACAAGCAGCTCAGCGGGTCTGACCGCATGACCTTGGCGCTGACCCGTCGCCGCTTCCCCCCTCGTACTGAGGAGACAGGTCTCTTAGTCAAGCATGCCCTCCTCAAGAAAAGGAGCCTGGAAATTATTTCAGCCTAAGGATTCTTGCGGGGTGTCCCCAAGATGAAGGGAAGGGGGGTCCACAACTCCCAAGGCAATGGCCCAAAGTAATCGGCTGCCCCCCAACACCACCAGCGCGCCTCCAGGGTGTCCCCCACCCCTCAGCACCCAGTGCCCGGGAGAGACGATGTCCTTGTCCCTCCCGGCCGGAACAGCTGCCTCCGGCTCGCTCCGCCGGCCAATTAGCCAGAGCCGTCACCAAGGCAACGACAGCTGGCGGGCCGGGCGGCTGGCGCGCCCCGGGCCGCCCTCCCCGCGGCCCCTCCCCTGGGGTGGGGTGCCCGAGAGACGGGGTGGGGGAAGGGGGAGGAAGAAAAGTCCGCCCCACCCCCATTCCTTCCCCAGGAGGTGAGGGCGCGCGTGCAGAGAGTCCACTTGGGGCCCTTCATCCCGGGGTGTGGGGGGGGTCCCCAGCCTCTTCTCCTGGGGCGCACCCCCGCTGCTGCACAGGTTGCCTTGCGCTCAGGCACCCTTTTTCTCGAGGCAAGTTTTTGGCAGCCCAGCCGTGTGCCCTCCCTTCCGCGCGCTCACAGTCAGAGGGGGCGCGGCACCCCCCCACCCCACACCGCGGACCTGGCCCCCCGGCCTCAGCCCTACCTGGATGTACGCCATTTTCGCCCGCGCGCACTCACTCCGGCCCGGGCATGGCGCCGCCACGGCCACTTTGCCCTCGCCAACCGGAGAGAGGGGAGAAAGCAAAGGGGGAAAGGAAGAAAAAGGCAGCCGGGTGGCCCCAGACGTGACTGGCGTGGCTGATGAGCGGCGCCCGCCCCTCCGCCGGCCGCCCCGTCCTTGCCTTCCCCTGCGTTCCGGCTCCGGGAGTCGGGGCCGCCTCCCAGGTTGGGATAGCTCGGGCGCCCAGGGCCCCCGCCTCGGCCTCCCTCGCCGTCCCGCGCTCCCCCCGAGGCTCTCCCCAGGCGGGATTAAGGCCGGGGCGCCTGGGGAGGGAGCCCGGGGCAGCCGCGGGGACTGCAGCGACCCCAGCGCAGGCGGGGCCGGAGACGCTGGGGCCCGGGCGCGCCAGAGGCGGGGGAGGGGACCGGGACGGGCAAGGAGGTGGGAGGGGGCGGTGCGCGGGTCAGCCCATCCGGTCGGCACCGGGGCTGGCACCTACCGAGAGCAGGGCCCCCGGGGCGGCAGTGAAGCTGAAAGGGCACGGTCCAGCCCGCAGCAGAGTCTGGAGCCGGGAGGGTCCTCCCCATCCAGCCCTTTCCTAGACCGGGTTGGAAAAACTTTATTCCCGCCCCACCCGACGCGCCTAGAACTGTTGCGGTGAGGAATGCAGAGGCCAAGCGAATGGAAGCCTCAAGTTAAGATGGGGCCTTGGGAGCCCCGAGGGAGATGCACTGGCGAGGGCGGCAGGTGCGCGCGGAGAGACCCGAGCGTCCCTTTACCCTAAACCTGCTCGACTTGCGCCCTGGGCGCAACAGGTCTGGCGCGGGGCGGCCCAGCAGCGCCACCCAGCGTCGCGCCCAGCGTCCTGCGCGTCTCTGCCCGCTGGAAGCTCCGCGCCAGCGAGCGTGCGCCCCCGGGCGTGTCCACCCGCCAGCCTGCCTGCCCACGTGGCTGGGGCGCCCTGGGCCTGGAGGCTTCCCCCAAACCGGTCCTCCCACCCCAAGGCCACAGAGCTGGGGCTGACTCTCCACTGCGGTATCTGAGGTGGAACACTACCCTCTGCAAGTTCTCTTTTTAAAATGTCCAGACATTTTCAGTTGCCAGTTTACCAACCATTTAACCTTCCAGCGACTCTTATCTTTTCATCAATAAAAACAGCATAAAATTTCTGCCCTGCCTATCCTCCAGGACTGTTTTTGTGGGAGTAAATGAGGAAATGAACGCGGAAGTTATGAACAAAAGGTGTAATACACATATGTGTAAATATTTCATGTAAATATCTACCATACATACACATTTCTAAGTATGATTTCATTTGTAGCACATGGCATGTAACATATGTCGAGTGCTTATAATTTCGCAGGCATCTCGCTCAAACATTTCGTCTTGTCCTCCCCTGCCTTGCTCATTCCTGTATGTCTGGCAGAGTGCTGGTGTGTGTGGATGCTCAGTCAAGTCCTCTGTCCATGGGATTTTCCAGGCAAGAATACTGGAGTGGGCTGCCATTCCCTCCTCCAAGGGATCTTCCTGACCCAGGGGTTGAACCAGGTCTCTTGTGTCTCCTGCACTGGCGGGTGGATTCTTTACCACTGAACCCACCTAGGAAGCCCAGCAGAGTGCTTGACTCCTCTTATCTTTCTGAGGAGGGGGGCACTGCAGCTCTCCCCAGTTTACAGATGGGGAAATTGAGATGCACAGAGGGAAAGTCACTACCAAAGCAGGACAGGTGGCAGCTGACGGCACTGGCATTTGAACCCACATGGTCTGCACTCCTAAAACTTGGTGCGTATCCACGATGTTTCTTTTGCAGTGATGGGAAGTGATGCTTGGTGGGGAGAGGGCTTCACAGAGGAGGGGTTCCTCCTGGGATGGGTGCTCCCCCGGGGTACTTAAGGGAAGCAGAGGAGTTCCCCAGGTGTTCCTGTGAGGAATAGCTAAGTGTTTTGAGACTGTGCCGGTCTCAAACCTTTTAACATTTTAAAACCTTTCACAACAAATTCTATCTTTTAATTCTCTGATAGGCTTGAGGTGGGTACTGTTACTGTTCCACTCTTTTAGATGAGAAAAAAAAAATGGAGTCACAAAGCAGTGAAGTTGCCCAGGGGCTGTCCATACAGCATCAAGGAGCTGGAATTCAAGCCTAGATTCCCTAAACCCAAATCCTTTCCTAGCCACTGCCGGATATTAGGGAGAGGGGGGTGAAATCCTTAGGGTTAGTTTCATGCTTTAATCTGTAAAAATTTAAAGCTGTCTCAGAATATCGAACACCCCTCTGCCAATGAAGAAGATTATTTGAAATGGGGATAAGAGAACAAACCCCTGGAATTACATCAATAAAGCACTTTCATGTATGTCAAGCACCTGGTAGGCAATGGGTACGTAATAAATGCTTGTTGAATAAATACATCGATGGTATTATTAGCTAATGTGGGTGCCTCCAACATATGTGCCTCCACATACGTTCTTGTATAATCCTCACCAGAGCCCTACAAAGTGGGTACTGTCATCACCCATTTTACAAGTGAAGAAGTTGAAGTTCCTGGAGGGGAAGGGAGTCACCCAACGTAAACAGGGAGAAAGTGACAGAGACAGGAGAAAAGTGCAGATCTGGTTGACTGGAAAGGTCCGACTCTTTAGGGCTGCACCATCCTGCTTCCAGTGAAAGAAGGAACAAAGAAATGGGTCCTGCGTCATTCAAGAGGGGAGTGTCAGAAGTCACTTCAGGGTCCCCAGCTCTGCTAGCCTCTCCCTGCCCTAGAGAGGACCCACAGTCCAGCTTTGAGGTGTAGCCTGGACTCAGACCAAGGCTGCGCCTGTTTGGACAAGGCAGCTGGCACCTTCACGGATCTCAGTAGAGAAGCCCCAGGCCAGGACAAATGTGTGGGATTGCATGTGACCTGTGGTGTGATAAAGGGAGGTCCAGGGGGCTATCAGGGTACCAAGTATTTGTGGCCCCCACTAGTGTGGTGAGACTCAGAGAATGCTTCTTGAGGTGTGACCTTAAGTGTGAAGTGTTAGTCGCTCAATCATGTCCGAGTCTTTGCGACCCCATGAACTGTAGGCTCCTCTGTGCATGGAATTCTCCAGGCCAGAATACTGGAGTGGGTAGCCTTTCCCTTCTCCAGGGGATCTTCCCAACCCAGGGATCAAACCCAGGTCTCCCACATTGCAGGTGGATTCTTTACCAGCTGAGCCATAAGGGAAGCCCAAGAATACTGGAGTGGGTAGCCTATCCCTTCTCCAGCGGATCTTTATAACCCAGGAATCAAACTAGGGTTTCCTGAATTGCAGGTGGATTCTTTACCAGCTAAGCTACCAGGGAAGCCCTGCCTGGGACTTTATCACCAACAGAAATCATGTATATTCCTATCACATTACAGTTGTTGCAAATAACTTGACATTTCATTGACACTCTTTACTGTTTGAAAATTACACCCATTATTGGGCCTCCATGCTAGATCTTTCTGTTTAATGCATTAATGAAGAAGCACATGTGCTGTGCTTCATTGCTCAGTTGTGTCTGACTCTGCGACCCCATGGACTGTAGCCCACCAGGCACCTCTGTCCATGGGGATTCTCCAGGCAAGAAAACTGGAGTGGTTTGCCATGCCCTCCTCCAGGGAATCTTCCCAACCCGGGGATCGAACCCAGGTCTCCTGCAATGCAGGCGGATTGTTTACCATCTGAGCCACCAGGGAAGCCCAAGAATACTGGAGTGGGTGAAGTGAAGTGAAGTTGCTCAGTCATGTCCGACTCTTTGCAACCCCATGGACTGTAGCCTGTGAGGTTCCTCCATCCATGGGATTTTCCAGGCAAGAATACTCGATTGGGTTGCCATTTCGTTTTCCAGGGGATCTTCCTAACCCAGGGATTGAACCCAGGTCTCCCGCAGTCCGCAGACTCTTTACCATCTGAGCCACCAGAGAAGCCCAAGAATACTGAAGTGGGTAGCCTGTCCCTTTTCCTGGGGATTGAACCAGGGTCTCCTGCATTGCAGGTGGCTTCTTTACCAGCTGAGCTACCAGAGAAGCCTGAAAAAGCACATATATTACCATATTTAAATTTAAATTTGGTTTTAATATTTTGATAAATATATATCAGTATAATTTCACTATAATCGTATATACCCTACTCTATGTTGAAAAGACATTATTCCAAGGTGGGGTCTATAGGCTTCAAAAGACTGGCAGGATGTCCATGGCAGAGAAAGGATTAAGAAGCCCTGGAGGTTGCTTAGAGGTCAGAGGGCAACTCCAAGGAGCTTTTTAGCTAAAGTGAGGGGAGGGAGATGCCAGGTGAGATTTAACAAGTAGGAGGGGCCGGATGTCTGGTAGCTTTGTCAGTTACCCAGTAGAAGATCAGTATGGTAAGGTTGAGAAAGATTTTGGCATGAGTGTGTGTGTGTGTGTGTGTATGTGTGTGTGTGTCTGCAGGCCTGAAGGCAGAGAGACTGATGCAGCAAACCAGGTAAGAAGCAGTGTGAGTCTAAACCAAGGTCATGGCAATGTATCAATGCCTGAAAGTGAATAGACAATGATAAGGGTGTGGAAGGCAGGAGAGGCTGGAGGAGGGCAGGTTTGCCGGGAGAGGAATTCAGGTTTTGTGTTTGAATATGTTGATCCTCAGATATGTATTGTCTAGGGTTCCTGAAAGAAACCCAGTTCAATTCAACTTGAGCTAAAAAGAACTTATGGGCTCATTAACTTGGAAGGCCAAGGGCAAATCCCAGTCACGGCTGGATTTAGGGCTGCAATGAAATCACTTTCTCTCCATATCTCACCTCTTCACAGCTTCTCTCGGAACTCTGGATTTTTTGCCCCCTGAAGTAGGTTTGATTCACATGGCAGAAAAATGGCTACTCGTGCCTTGAGCTTATATTTTAACAGTTTATGCTCCAAAGGGAAGAGAGACTTTGTACACAATCTTAGGGAAAAACTCTAATTGGGCCTGCTTAGGTCACGTGCTTACCTTGGGACCAAGCACCGTGTCCAGAGGATCCAGCACTGTGTCTGAGTCAGCCTGGACCAGGTGACCGGATATGTGTGGGTATCATGAGCCAGCATGACCTCACAAGGACCCAGAGAGGAGGAGAAGCAGTTCTCTAAGAAAGATTCTGGGAGACAAAACAACAACAAAAAACACCCATAATGATATGCAGTGGAATATCAGATGGAGATGCCAATGGGCAGGAGATGCCAATGGTTCATGTTCAGCCCCTCCTAACACAGAAGGACAGAGTCGAAGATCAGGAGATGAGGCTTCAGTCACCTCCTGGTGGCACTCCTGGGCTCATCACTATCTACAGGGTCTAAAAGGAACCTGGCCTCTCACCTTCTTCCCTCAGAGACCCAGCTCTGGATGGCAGAGGCAGGCACATAATAATGATTTTCTCTTTATGATCCCTAAGAAGGTAGTGAGAGGTGGCACTGCAAACCACAGACCTCAGGATACCTATTATAATCAAAAGCACCAGAACAAAAGCAGTCGGTGGCATCCATATGGGCAACACACATCCTGGTTAGGTGACTTTCTATTTCTGCCCTACGGGCTGACGGCATCATCTCCCAAGTCAGTTTTAATTATACAGCTTCCAGAACATGCCATTTAGCGCCAACCCTGGGCAGTGTTTCTGAACACCGTGGAAATAAGAAGTCTCTGGGCTAATTAAACAGCTGGTCTGGAAATAGGAAGGGCGGCCCCAGGGCTGACATCCCAGAGTAACCCTCTGAGGAACCCTGCGTAGGAGTCAGACCTCTTTCATCCCTATCCTCATCAGGGACAGTATGGTCTGAAAGCTTTGAGTCCAACCTCACCCACAAAATAACTGTGTGGCCTCAGGCAAGCCATTTAATCCCTTAGTTTTCCTCACCTGCAGAATGGGTGTAATGCTTCTCTCCCAGGGAAGATATGAGATGAGGCCAATGAGAAAAATGCATATGAAACACTAGCACGTAATTCAAAACTAGTGGCTTATTTCCCCCATCAGATCACATCAGATCAGTCGCTCAGTCGTGTCCGACTCTTTGCGACCCCATGAATCGCAGCACGCCAGGCCTCCCTGTCCATCACCAACTCCCGGAGTTCACTCAGACTCACGTCCATCGAGTCAGTGATGCCATCCAGCCATCTCATCCTCTGTCGTCCCCTTCTCCTCCTGCCCCCAATCCCTCCCAGCATCAGAGTCTTTTCCAATGAGTCAACTCTTCGCATGAGGTGGCCAAAGTACTGGAGTTTCAGCTTTAGCATCATTCCTTCCAAAGAAATCCCAGGGCTGATCTCCTTCAGAATGGACTGGTTGGATCTCCTTGCATCTGCAACCATGGTGCCTCTTCCTGTTTTACAGTTGGAAGGGAAGAGTGTGTTAGGGAGGAGGAAGGGATAACTTGGAGGTTAAAGTCCTCACTTCTGGAGGCAGATGGACCTGGGTCTAAGTCATACCACCTGCCACTTAGCAGCTGTGTGATTTCACACCTTCTGAGCACCTCCACTTCCTCCTCTGTGAATGGGATGCTAAGAGTCACTGTTTCCTGGAGACGAGGATTCTACAGGCCACCTTCTATTCATTCCTTAGTACAGTGCCTGCCACCAAGGAAGGTCTTAAGAAATGCTATCGCTACTTTTCACTTTCAAAATATATTCACACCACACAAACAAGTCACTCTATTATTACTAGTCACTGTACTAGATGTTTCGTCTACCCTGAACCGTCATTGTCCTTTTCTGCTCATGGCCAAGAAAGGGAAGAGAGGGAGCTGGATCACACGCTAGGACATTCATCCTCAAACCTGACTGCACGGAAGAGTAGGGGAGTGGCTCTCTTGTTAATTTCCCCATTCTTAGACTCCTCACCCGAAATTCTGGTGCAGTGGAGTCTGGGGAATGTGCATTTCCTAACAAGCCTCTTAGGGTACGCTGATGCAGGTGGTCCAAAGATTGACCTTGACCTCTGCACACTAGAACAGTATCTTTATGAAGGTCACACATTTCCACTGAGGATGATCACCACCAGCCAGGCTACCCCGGGAGAGTCATTACATTGGCTTCAAAGGATCAGGGTGGGAGGTTGCATGGAGGCCTGATGGTGCCCATAAGCCCTGAAGATGTTTGACTCACCAGTGATGCTTGACCTCCAGCTGATCCCTGCATCCCACTGAACATCCCTTATCTTGCCTGCTGCCTGCTGGCATCACTTCTCAGGCTCTTGCTCAGATGAAGAAGTCTGAAGGTCTAGCCTTTGAAACCCCGCTGAAGCCCCTACCCTGTATCACCTCCAGCTCCCACAGGGGTTCAAGAATTTCTACCACATATGCTCCTGAGGCTGGTAGCTATAGTCAGCCCAATCCTCTCCACCCCATGATTCAGAGAAGGGTAATTATTTAGCCTTCAAGAAGGAAAATCTGAGGGCGATTTAATAATGGGCTGCAAACATATGAAGAGTTGTTAGCAGGGAGCTAGTGACCACCTGTTCCCTCTCTCCGCTGTGACTAGGAGACACAGAGATGGGATTACGCCAGGGTAAGCATGGGCCTACATCACTGATGTGATTTCAAGGGGCAGCATATAAAATCTACCTTCCTGGAATTTATGGCAGGGAAGGAGTTTTGGATCTGGTGTGTCATCTCCCTCCCAGAGGCTGGAGAAAGACCTGAGGCTGTGAGCCACATCAAGACAGGGATTTTATCTTATTTGGCCCTGGGCCCTGGCACTGGGCACATGTAGACCAGCGGTTCTAAAGAAGGGCCCCTGGCCCGGCAGCATCAGCATCATCTGGGCTCTTGCTACAAGTGCAGAATCACAGAAGTCACCCCCATCTACTAAATCAGAAACTTGGGGAGTTAGGGGGACCAGCAAGCTGCAGTTCAACAACCGCTCCAGGTGATTCTGACATCACTACTATGCATTCCACTCACCTGGGGCTCTTGTTAAATACAGTTTCTGATGCAGTTGGCCTGGGGTGGGGCCGAGATTCTGCATCGCTAGTGAGCTTTAGTGGGCTTCCCTGGTGGCTCAGTGCTAAGGACCCCACCTGCCAATGCAGGAGACCCAGGTTCGATCCCTGGGTTGGGAAGATCCCCTGGAGAAGGAAATGGCAACCTGATCCAGTATTCCTGCCTGGGAAATCCCATGGACAGAGGAGCCTGGTGGGCTACAGTCCACGGGGTTGTGAGAGTTGGACACGACTGAACGACTGAACAACAGCAATGCAATGAGCTTTAAGTGATGCCGATGCTACTAGTCCCTGGACCAAAGTTTTGAGTATTGAGGATCCAGAACAATGCCAGTTTATGTCATTGCTCTGCTTCAAATCTTCCAATGACTCCCTTCTCATTTAAAGTAAAGTCAAGAGGTCCCACGTAACCTGGCCCCCATTATCTACCCGCTGTGCTCATCTCTGTTCCCCTACCCTTTTCTCACTATACTTCAGCCACACTGGCCTCCTTGCTGTTCCTTGAACACAACAGCAAGTTCCCACCCAGGACTTTTGTATTTATTCCTTCTGCCTGTAACACTCCTCCACCTAGGCTCCACCATGGCTCACTCTTTCAGCTCTATGACAGGGAGCTTCTCGGATGGTCCACTGTTACTCTGCTTCCTGCTATTGACACCTTCTCCTCATCTCCTAACCACTGACTGTGAGTGGGATCTGTCATAAGCCTAGAGATGTCAATTCTGTGATTAGGTTACATAAAGCAGTAATTTCTACCTTGGTAGCAGACACTTTCCCTGGCTGGCTTTCATGACAAAAGTTCCCACGTGAGGACTGATGCTGAAGCTCCAATAATTTGCCCATCTGATACGAAGAGCTGACTCATTGGAAAAGACCCTGATGCTGGCAAAGACTGAGGGCAGGAGAAGGGGGCAACAGAGCATGAGATGGTTGGATGTGGCTTCATTGACTCAGTGGACATGAATTTGAGCAAACTCGAGAAGATAGTGAAGGACAGTGTAGCCTGGTGTGCTGCAGTCCATGGGGTCACAAAGTGTCAAACAAAATTGACCAACTGAACAACGACAACAACCTATGTCAGAGAGACCCACCCACGTGACAAGGAAATAGGGGTGATTAGGAAGGAGTTGAGACCCTCAGTCCAATTCCCAAAAGGAACCGAAATTCTGACAACAACCATGTGAACTTTGAAGCAGATCCTTCCCCAGCTGAGCTTTTGAGTGAGACACCCAACCCCATTAGACATTTTGATTAAAGACTTGTAAGAGACCCTGAAGCGGAGGGTCCAGCTAAGCCATGCTCAGCCCCCTGACACATAGAAACTGTGAGATTCAAAATAAATGTTGTTTGAAAGCAGCTTGAGGCTGTGGTAATTTGTTAGCATTAGATACCTTCAGGTTTGGCTCAGATGTCTCCATTTCAGTTGAATCTTCCCGACTTTCCTCTTTATAATAGCAACCTCCACTTTCTGCCACGAACACCCTATTCCTTTTCACCACTTAATTTTCCCCCATAATACATATCACCATGTGATAGAGCTTATATTTTTCATATTTTTATGGCCTGTCTCTCCCACTGAAAGTAAGCTTTCTGATCTCAGGGTTTGTTTTTTGTTTGTTTGTTTTCTGTCTTTTTCTCCCATACCCATATCCCTAGTACCTAGAGTAGCGCCGAGCATGTAGAAAGCACTCAGTAATACTGCTGAATGAATGAATGAATTCAGCTGACTGTCTTCCTCCACACAGTGGGGGAAGCCTTACAGTTTTTCACTATAGCAACCTGGTGAAGAAGGAGGTTTTTCCAGACATCTGTACACAGTGGTCCTCCCTTATCTGCAGTTTCAGTTACAGGGGTCAACTGTGTTTCAAAAATATTAAATGAAAAATTCCAGAAATAAACAATCCATCTGTTTTCAATTGCATGCTCTTCCGAGAAGTGTGATGAAATCTTGTGCCGTCACATTCTGTCCTCCTGGGCCAAGAACCATCCCTTTGTCCAGCATCTCCTACCCACTGGTCACTTAGTGGCAGCTCAGTTATCAGGTGGACTGTTGCTGTATATCAGTGCTTGTGTTCCAGTAACTCTTCTTTTACTTAATAATAATCCCCAAAGCCCCCTTCAAGTCCCCAAAGCCCTGTTATGGTGAATAGGCTTGCATAACTCAGTGAAGCTATGAGCCATGCCATGCAGGGTCAGCCAAAATAGATCCTAGTGAAGAGTTCTGACAAAATGTGGTCCACTGGAGGAGGAAGTGGCAACCCACTCCACTATTCTTGCCTGGAGAGCCCCAAGAACAGTAGGAAAAGATATGACACCAGAAGATGAGCCCCCCAGGTTGGAAGGTGTCCAGTATGCTACTGGGGAAGAACGGAGGGCAATTACTAATAACTCCAGAAAGAATGAAGTAGCTGAGCCAAAGCAGAAAAAAAGCTCAGCTATGGATGTGTCTGGTGGTAAAAGTAAAGCCTGTTGCTATAAAGAACAATATTGCATAGGCACCTTGAATTTTAGGTCCATGAATCAATTTTAGGTCCATGATACAGTCAAGCAGGAGATGGCAAGGTTGAATATCAACATTTTAGGAATCAGTGAACTAAAATGGATAGGAATGGGTGAATTTAATTCAGATGACCATTATATCTACTACTGTGGGCAAGAATCCCTTAGAAGAAATGGAGTAGCCCTCATTGTCCACAAAAGAGTCTGAAATGTGAAATGTAGTACTTGGGTGCAATCTCAAAAATAACAGAATCATCTCAGTTCCTTTCCAAGGCAAACCATTCAACATCCCAGTAATCCAAGTCTATGCCCCAGCCACTGATGTCAAAGAAGCTGAAGTTGGCCTTGGAGTACAAAATGAAGCAGGGCAAAGGCTAACAGAGTTTTGTTTACTATGACATGCTGGTCATAGTAAACACCATTTTCAAACAACACACAGGACGACTCTACACATGGACATCACCACATGGTCAATACCAAAATCAGATTATGTCTTTGCAGCTGAATATGAAGAAGTTCTGTATAGTCAGTAAAATGCAAGACCTGGAGCTGACTATAGCTCAGACCATGACCTCCTTATCGCAAAATATTGGCTTAAATTGAAGAAAGTAGGGAAAACCACAAGGTCATTCAGGTGACCTAAGTCAAATCTCTTATGATTATATAGTGGAGGGGAAGAATAGATTCAAGGGGTTAGATCTGGTAGACAGAGTGCCTGAAGAACTATGGATAGAGTTTTATAACATTGTACAGGAGGCAGTGACCAAAACCATCCCAAAGTTAAAGAAATACAAGAATGCAAAGTGGTTGTCATGAGATGGTTGGATGGCATCACCGACTTGATGGGCGTTAGTTTAAGCAAGCTCTGGGAGTTAGTGATGGACAGGGAAACCTGGCGTGCTGCAGTCCATGGGGCTGCAAAGAGTTGGACACTACTGACTGACTGAACTGTACTGATACCCAAATGAATGCACAGTTCCAGAGAATAGCAAGGAGTGAAGAGAAGGTCTTAAAAAGAATACTGCAAATAAATACAGGAAAATGATAGAATGGGAATGATTAGAAAGCTCTTCAAGAAAATTGGAGATACCAAGGAAACATTTCATGCAAAGATGGGCATAATAAAGGACAGAAACAGCAAGGACCTAACAGAAGCAGAAAATATTAAGAAGTGGCAAGAATATATAGAAGAATTGTACAAAAAAGGTCTTAATGACCTGAATAACCACGATGGTGTGGTCACTCACCTAGAGCCAGACATCCTGGAGTGTGAAGCCAAGTGGGCCTTAGGAAGCATTACTACAAACAAAGCTAGTGGAGGCAATGGAATTCCAGCTAAGCAATTTCAAATCCTAAAAAATAATGCTGTGAAAGTGCTGCAAATCAGGAAAACTCAGCAGTGGCCATAGGACTGGAAAAGGTCAGTTTTCATTCCAATCCCAAAGAAGGGCAATGCCAAAGAATATTCAATCTACTGTAAAATTGCATTCATTTCACATGCTAGCAAGGTCATGCTCAAAATTCTTCAAACTAGGCTGTAGCAGTTTGTGAACCAAGAACTTTTAGATGTACAAACTGGTTTAAAAGAGGCAGCAGAACCAGAAATCAAATTGCCAACATCTGTTGAATCATAGAAAAAGCAAGAGAATTTCAGAAAAATATCTATTGCTGCTTCACTGACTGCACTAAAGCCTTTGACTGTGTGGATCACAACAAACTGTGGAAAATTCTTAAAGAGATGGGAATACCAGACCACATTATCTGTCTCCTGAAAAACCTGTATACAGGTCAAGAAGCAACAGTTAGAACTGGATATGGAAAAACAGACTGGCTCCAAATTGGAAAAGAAGTACATCAAGGCTGTATATTGTCACCCTGCTTATTTAACTTATATGCAGAGTACCTCGTGCAAAATGCTGGGCTGGATGAATCACAAGCTGGAATCAAGATTGCTAGGAGAAATACCAATAATCTCAAATAGCAGATGATATCACTCTAATGGCAGAAAGTGAAAAGGAATTAAAGAGCCTCATAATGAGACTGAAAGAGGAGAGTGAAAAAGCTGACTTAAATCTTGATATTTAAAAAAATTAAGATCATGGCATCCAGTCCCGTGTTTTTTGGAAGTTAGTTCTAGAAGGTCCTGTAGGTCTTCATCGAATCATTCAGCTTCAGCTTTTTCAGCATTACTGGTTAAGGCATAGACTTGGATTACTGTGATATTGAATGGTTTGTCTTAGAAACAGATACCATTCTGCCGTTATTGAGACTTCATTCAAGTACTGCATTTTGGACTTTTTGTTGACTATGAGGGCTACTCCATTTCTCCTAAGGGATTCGTGCTTACAGTAGTAGATATAATTTTTTTTTTAAAAGATGTTCTTTTCATTATAGGGGACTGGAATGCAAAAGTAGGAAGTCAAGAGATACCTGGAGTAACAGGCAAATTTGGCCTTGGAGTACAGAATGAAGCAGGGCAAAGGTTAAAAGAATTTTGCCAAGAGAACACACTGGTTATAGCAAACACCCTCTTCCAACAACACAAGAGAAGACTCTACACATGGACATCACCAGATGGTCAATACCGAAATCAGATTGATAATATTTTTTGCAGCCGAAGATGGAGAAGCTGTATACAGTCAGCAAAAACAAGACTGGGAGCTGACAGTGGCTCAGATCATGAGCTCCTTATTGCAAAATTCAGACTTAAACGAGAAAGTAGGGAAAACCACTAGACCATTCATGTATGACCTAAATAAAATCCCTTACAATTATACAATGGAAGTGAGAAATAGATTCAAGGGATTAGATCTGATAGATAGAGTGCCTGAAGAACTATGGACAGAGGTTCATGACATTGTACAGGAGGCAGTGATCAAGACCATCCCCAAGGAAAAGAAATACAAAAAAGGCCAAATGGTTGTCTGATGAGGCCTTACACATAGCTAAGAAAAGAAGAGAAGCTAAAGGCAAAGGAGAAAAGGAAAGATATACCTATATGAATGCAGAATTCCAAAGAATAGCAAGGAGAGATAAGAAAGCCTTTCTCAGTGATCAATGCAAAGAAATAGAGAAAAACAACAGAATGGGGAAGACTAGAGATCTCTTCAAGAAAATTAGAGATACCAAGGGAACATTTCATGCAAAGATGGGCACAATAAAGGACAGAAATGGTATGACCTAACAGAAGCAGAAGAGATTAAGAAGAGGTGGCAAGAATACACAGAACTATACAAAAAAGATCTTCATGACTCAGGTTACCAGGATGGTGTGATCACTGACCTAGAGCCAGACATCCTGGAGGGTGAAGTGGGCCTTAGGAAGCATCACTATGAACAAAGCTAGTGGAGGTGATGGAATTCCAGCTGAGCTATTTCAAATCCTGAAAGATGATGCTGTGAAAGTGCTGCACTCAATATGCCAGCAAATTTGGAAAACTCAGCAGTGGCCACAGGAGTGGAAAAGGTCAGTTTTCATTCCGGTCCCAAAGAAAGGCAATGCCAAAGAATGTTCAAACTACCGCACAATTGCACTCATCTCATACGCTAGCAAGGAGAAGGCAATGGCAACCCACTCCAGTATTCTTGCCTGGAGAATCCCAGGGATGGGGGAACCTGGTGGGCTGCCATCTATGGGGTCTCACAGAGTCGGACCTGACTGAAGTGACTTAGCAGCAGTAGCAGCAGCATATGCTAGCAAAGTAATGCTCAAAATCCTCCAAGCAAGGCTTCAACAGTACATGAACCGTGAACTTCCAGACGTTCAAGCTGAATTTTAAAAAGGCAGAGGAACCAGAGATCAAATTGTCAACATCCGTTGGATTATCAAAAAAGCAAGAGTTCCAGAAAAGTATCTACTTCTGCTTTATTGACTGTGTGGATCACAACAAACTGTGGAAAATTCTTAAAGAGATGGGAATACCAGACCACCTGACCTGCCTCTTGAGAAATCTGTATGCAGATCAAGAAGCAACAGTTAGAACCAAACATAGAACAACAGACTGGTTCCAAATCAGAAAAAGAGTAGATCAAGGCTGTATATTGTCACCCTGCTTATTTAACTTCTATGCAGAGTACATCATGTGAAATGCTGGGCTGGAAGAAGCACAAGCTGGAATCAAGATTGCTGGGAGAAATATCAATAACCTCAGATATGCAGATGACACCACCCTGATGGCAGAAAGCAAAGAAGAATTAAAGAGCCTCTTGATGAAAGTGAAAGAGGAGAGTGAAAAAGTTGGCTTAAAATTCAGCATTCAGAAAACTAAAATCATGGCATCCGGTCCCATAACTTCATGGCAAATAGATGGGGAAACAATGGAAACAGTGAGAGACTTTATTTTGGGGGGCTCCAAAATCACTACAGATGGTGACTGCAGCCATGAAATTAAAAGACACTTGCTCCTTGGAAGAAAACCTATGACCAACCTTGACAGCATATTACAAAGTAGAGACATTACTTTGCTGACAAAAGTCTGTCTAGTCAAAGATATTATTTTTCTAGTAGTCATGTATGGCTGTGACAGTTGGACATTAAAGAAGGCTGAACACTGAAGAATTCATGTTTTTGAATTGTGGTGCTGGAGAAGACTTTTGAGAGTCGCTTGGATGAAGGAGATCAAATCAGTCAATCCTAAGGGAAATGAACCTTGAATGTTGGGAGGACTGTTGCTGAAACTCCAATACTTTGGCCACCTAACGAGAAGAGCTGACTCATTGGAAAAGACCCTGATGCTGGGAAAGATTGAAGGCAGGAGGAGAAGGGGACGACAGAGGATGAAATGGTTGGATGGCATCACTGACTCGATGACATGAGTTTGAGCAAGCTTCGGGAGTTGATAATGGACAGGAAGCCTGGTGTGCTGCAGTCCATGGTGTGGCAGATCAGACACCACTGAGCAACTGAACTGAACTGATCCGGTCCCATCACTTCATGGCAAATAGAAGTGGAAGCAGTGACAGATTTTCTTTGGTTGGGCTCCCAAATCACTGCGGACAGTGACTGCAGGCATGAAATTCAAGGACACTTGCTCCTTGGAAGGAAAAATATGACCAACCTAGATAGCATATTAAAAAGCAGAGACATCACATTGCTCACAAAGATCTGTATAGTCAGAGCTATGTTTTTCCAGTAGTCATGTATCGATGTGAGAGTTGGACCATAAAGAAGGCTGAGCATTGAAGAATTTATGCTTTTGAACTGTGGTGCTGGAGAAGACTCTTGAGAGTCCCTTGATCTTGAGAGATCAAATTAGTCAAGCCTAAAGAAAATCAACCCTGATTATTTATTGCAAGGACTGTTGCTGAAGGTGAAGCTCCAACACTTTGGCCATCTGATTCAAAGTGCCAACTCATCAGAAAAGACCCTGATGCTGGAAAAGATCGATGGCAAAAAGAGAAGGCAGAAGATGAGATGGTTAGATAGCATCATTGATTCAAACAAAATGAATTTGTGCAAACTCGGGGAGATTTGAAGGACAGAGGAGCCTGGAGTGCTGCCATCCACAGGGCCAAAAAGAGCTGGACATGACTTAGCAAGTGGACAACAACCACAAATCCTCAAAAAACAATTCATGATGTTGGTGACTGGGATATACCAAAGAGCAGCTGTAAGTGCTTCGTTTAAGAGGAAAGGCGAAAGTCCTTGACTTAACAAGAGAAGAAAAAAAAATCGTATGGCTAGATTGCTAAGATCCACAGTAAGAATGAATCTTTTCTTCATGAAATTGTAAAGAAGGAAACAGAAATCTGCTAGTTTTGCTGTTGTACCCCAAACTAAAAAAGTTATGCCACAATTCATAATAAATGCTTAACTAAGGTAGAAAAGGCATTATATTTGTACAATAAGATATTTTGAGAGAGAGAGTAACCACATTCACATGACTCATTATACTGTATTGTTAAACTTTTTTGTTTCATTATGACTGTTATTAATCTCTTACTGTGCCTAATTCATAAATTACTTATCATATGTATACATAGGAAAAACAGTATACAAAGGGTTTGGTGCTATCTGTGGTTTCAGGGGAATGTACCCCACCCTGCTGACAAGAGGGGACGACTGGATGTTGATCCAGGGAAGGACTAATTGGACCCACCGGACTTTGGTCCCACCTTATTGAGGGAAACATGGCAAAATCTCCTGTATGGTGCCTAAGACCTTCTGACATCTCAGGCACCGTGTATCAGTCTGCCTTCTCAGAAGCAGGGGATCATAACACTGCCCATCATTGTCGAGCAAGGCTCACCCAGAGGCCAGGGTATGTTCTCTTCTAAAAAAGAGCTTGCATCTCTGAGATGAGGAAGGAGAGCTCTCATGGTCTACAGAGCCCTTGTCCTGCATGAAGACTTGTAGGTGGACATTCAGAGCGGTGCTCTTCATAATTGCCCCAAAGTGGGAACACTCCGAATGCCACTTAGTGGCTGAATGGGGAAGTAAAGTGAGGGTTAGCCATTCAGTGGCTAACCTTATGGCAATAAAAAGAAAAAGCAAATGACAACATGGATCACCTCAAAAGCGTTTTACTAAGGGAAAGAAGCCAGACAAAAATGACCATGTACTGCCTGACTCCATTTATATGAGATGTCCAGACAGGCCACACCTGCAGAGACAGGAGGGCGATTAGAGGCTGCCTGGGGCAGGCGGTGGGGATGGCAAATGAATGCAGATACAGGGGGCGAGCGAGGGCAGCAGTCATGGAAATGTTCTCAAACCATATTGTGGTGGTAGTTACATGACTCAGTGAATTCCTAGAAATCACTGAATTTATCCTTTAAAATGAATGGATTTTATGGCATGTCCATCAACAAAGCTTTTTTTTTTTTGGCTGAACTGCATCTTCACTATGGCACGTGGTCTTAGCTGCTCTTTGGCATGTGGGATCTTCGTTCCCCGAGTGGGGATGGAACTCATGTGCCCTGTATTGAAAGGTGGATTCTCAACCATTGGACCACCAGGGAAGTCCTGGCAAAGCTCTTTCTAAAAAGAAAATAAAATGAAAAGCCCTTGAAATCTTTTTTTTTGGTTCAATCTCTAAAGAAACTCCTCTCAAATTCTCTTTGAAAATTACACTTCCCTCACTTTTTAGATGACTGTTTCTATGAAAGGTCAGTGAAAATCCCCCCCACTGGTGTCCTAAGTCATATAATAATATGTAAAATATTATAAAAAATATATAAAAAATAATAAATAATCAGGCCTTGTTTCTGCCCTGAGGCAATAAAAAGGTCATAACATTCAGACCCTTTGAAGTGGTTTTCTGATCATGTGTGCAGACCTTGGTCCACTGACCCTGTCACTGGGTGAACTGTGTGAACTCCGGGGATCTGTGCCCATGGAGCAACTGAAGAATCCAGATTCACATAGGAACAGGAACAGCACAGTGAAGTCTTGCATTGTGATTACAGGAGATTGATGAGAAAGAGTGAAATACTCTGATTAGTCTGTCTCAGTGACCTGCAATTTCCATCTCAATGCAATCAGAGGACAGAGGTACCTTCGACTTTGGCAGCAAGTGCAGATACAAAGGGGATGTAGCCCTAGGTCTGGCCCAGCGTGGGTCCAGTGCCCATGCCTGCCCTGGGGAGAGCTCACCATGAATGGCAGCCCACTGGAAACACAAGGAAAAGTGAAGGGAAGTTCCCACAAAGGAAATAAAGATGGTAGGAAGGTAGAAACACCAGATAGCCGTTGTATTCCTCCCATGTGCTGAAAAATTGTAATAGAGCAAGATGTCCTCTGAGCAGGGGAAGCCAGTGCAGACTTCAGAGAGCACAGGTCTAACTGCTGCTCACAGGGAAATGCCCTCCTGGTTATATTCAGATCCACCTCGATCAGGGGCAGCTAGATTTTCCTTTCTTAGAGCCAGCCCCATATGTGTCCAGATCCTCTCTCTCCATTCAAGGGACTTACAAGTGTTGAGGATTCTGGGATAGCCCGTGGTCCAGAGGAGATGGTCTCTGGATGATCCACATGGGCAGTGTGAAAACAGAAGCCCACATCAAAGCATTTATATGAAAAAACAGAATAGGGTGGGACGAACTGAGAAAGTAGCACTGATGTATATACACTATAAAATAGACAGCCAGTGGGAGGCTGCTATAGAACGCGGGGAGCCCGGCCCTAGTTATGACTGATTCATGATACCGTAGGGCAGAAACCAGCACAACATTGTAAAGCTGTTATCGTCGGATTAAAAATTTTAAAAAACAAATAAAATCGAGAGGCCAGAAGGGGGCGCTCTCATGCACTGCTGCTCCGTGTCAATTGCCTGCCCCACAGAAAGAAGGCACCTTGTTCTGTGCAACAGGAGACGTCAAGGAAGAATTTCTCCTTGCTCAGCAACCGCCCAGCCAGAGAAGTGTTGCGGCTCAGCTAATGAAAAGCCATCACCGCCCTGAACTCCTGAAAGTGAAAGTGTTAGTCGTGTCCAACTCTTTGCAACCTCATGGGGCTCCTCTGTCCGTGCCATTCTCCAGGCAAGAATTCTAGAGTGGGTTGCCAGAACTCCTACTTTTCCTCCAGTGAATTTTACTTAGAACAGCCTCTTCCAACTCCCCCTGCTCCCCTTTCCCCTTATTTCGTTCTTTGGACATGCTTATGTTTTACCAAGGATTGCATGTCCCCAATCACAATTCTTTGCTGTTCCCAGATAAAGTCGCTTTGCTGGCAAAATAACTTGCTGTTTTAATAATTTAATCTCAAAGATTTTCAAGGTCCACAGCAGACAGTTCAGTGTCTACTGAGTCCCTTCCACCTTTACAGTTATGCAGGACTGGCTATGTATATACTTTTCAGGGCTCAGTGCGAAATGAAAATGAGGGGCCCCTTGACCAAAAAATATTAACAATTTTAAGACAATGACCAGCAGAACATGAACGCAAGCACAGGGTCTTTCTGAGCATGGGATCTGTGCCACTGCCACTAAAGCTGCTCCTGTCCTTATGACATAAATGTCTTCTTCCTTGTTCTGCTTGGAAGACTCCAGTACTGCCCCACCCCACAAGTCCCACTCCTCCTAGTCACTTGTGACCCCCTCCTCCTTTACCCCAGCCTCACTGTTATCTAGTATTGAAAACATATTAAAAAAAAAAAAACACAATAAAAACAAAAACAAAACCCCACCTCCCCAGCAAGTTTAAATCCAAGTATCTCTGAGGCTAGAGAGCTCTGCCAAGAGAAAGAGTTTTGCATGTTGAGTACCTCTAAGTGTGTGTCTTGCAGTGTTTTCTTCATCCTTGCCCGGAAACGGCCCTACCATTATTCGTGGGCCTCAGGTTGAAGATGAGTAGCTACCTGAATGGAATCCCAATCAGCACGGCCGTCACCACTTGGTGATGTTTAATAACTACTTCCAGGCTTCCCTGGTGGCTCAGCGGTAAAGAATCCGCTTGCCAATGCAAGAGACCCAGGTTCGATCCCTGATCCAGGAAGATCCCACATGTAGCAGAGCAATTAAGCCCATGCACCACAACTGTTCACTGTCTGGGGGACCACCTTTTGCATTCCTGACTACCAGAGCCACAGACCTCCCTGAAGAGACCAGAGGCCCCATCACAGTCCCAGAGTGGATGATATCTGACACATAAGCCTACATGCCCATTGTCTGGGGGTATATGATCAGGCCGCCCAAGATGGCCACTCTCCTGTTCTCCTTACATCCCCTGCTCGAACAGTCCCTGCTTCACCTACACCCCACTCATAGGACTGACTTTCCCTCTTACCCATGGAGCCTAATCAGAAGATGCCAGCATCCTTGCTCTGACCCCAGCTTGTAATCGTTCTGATCTTCAGATGAGAGCTGTCTCCGCTATGATAGTCAAAGAGGCGTGCCCCTGTGCTGGTTTCCCTGGCAACTGATGAGCCAAGCTGATTCCAATTCCCTCTATAATGGTAACCACTTCCCTCCCCTCTGCTGCCCCCATAGCAAAGGCTGCTGCTACGTCCTGACCATTGTGCACCACGCATAGCGGGGTGTCACTCCAGGCCCTTGCTTCAGACCTGTATGATCCCCCATCCATTAAACCACTGAGGTCTCTGTCACTGACTCTGGGCACTTTCTTCAGTCTTGAGGCTGGGCAAAAACAGTAATGTTCAGTCCGTAACCCTAGGCTTTTCCCTGGATCCAGCAAGACCCAGAGATCGTCCCTGCCACTGAGGGGCCCTCCCTCTCCAAAGAAAATGCTGCTGACTGAGTGAGTAATGAAGTAGTTCCTGAGAGGGCTGGTCTGCTTAATCCCAGACCTGCTCTCACACTGGCAGTTCAGCCAGTTTCTCAGAGAGGCGCGTGCATCCCCCTATCACCCCACCTTGCTCAGGCATGTCTGAGCCTCCCAGCAAACCCCTTACCCAAGTCTTCTGAGGATCAAACTCTTTCTTGCCTCAGACAAATTTTCATTTGTCAAAACCTGTTTTTGCAATTACAAAACATTTTTTAAATTGAAGTATCGGTGACTTGGGCTTCTCCGCTGGCACAGAGAACTCATTAGTCAAAGAACTCGTTGGTAAAGAACTCTCCTGCCAATGCAGGAGAAGGTAAGAGACTTGGGTTCAATCCCTGGGTCGGGAAGATCCCCTGGAAGAGGGCATGGCAACCCACTCCAGTATTCTTGCCTGGAGAACCCATGGACAGAGGAGGCTGGCGGGCTACAGTCCATACCATCCCAAAGAGTTGGACCCGACTAAAGCAACTGAGCAGGCACGAATGCAGAATTGACTTGCAATGCTGCAGCTGTTGGACCTCAGTTTAGAAGGGGTCTCACCTCCCGCCTTGTGTTTGTGTGGGGCCTGGGGTTACAGTGAGTGCCGACCCTGCACTTGAACTACCCTTGAACTTTGGATACTAAAGTGCCTCCCTTGCTTGACTCTAGTCTTAGCCCTGCTTTGCTCATCAGCCTCTTTTCTTGCTGCTGTCCGCTGAGGAGTAGCCCATCCACACTCGCCTGGACGGTGCTGTTTCCTAGATTTTGTGCTGGAACCAATGACTGAGAGTTCTGCTTCTGTTTCCATCATCCTGTTCCTGTGGTTGCATCTTTACAACTCCAAGCTTTGTCAACCACAGTGACCTCTGTGCCCCCAAGGCTGGGGGGTGGGGGAGGGTGTTGTAAACCTTTGGAATGGAGGGAGTTTCTGCAGTGGTCCAGACCCTGGGAGGCCACCCTCAAGTTCACCTTCACCCCGGGTCCTCCTCAATCTTTGTCAATCTACCATTCCAGAGCCACCTTGAGTTCGATTCCCTGTACCAAAGCAGGTTTCTCTTTGGAGACTTATGATCTCCCTAGGCTGTGTCATGGACAGCTGGTTTCTCTCAGATCCCCCGAAGCCTTTCTGGAGACCTCAACAATTCACTGGCCTTTGCCACTTCTTCCAGGAAGTGAGGAGTGAGGACTCTGTTCTCTTACCTCACTTCCTCTCTCTCTGTCCCTTCCTCCTCCCAGCGGATTCTACTTCCCCATTCTGTCTGGTAGGAATATTCTTTCATCATTACCTCATTGTTCTTTTCTTCCTGTGGTCCCAGACCAGCAGCAGCAGCATCTGGGAACTTGTAAAAAACGAAAGAAAAAAAAAAAAGCAAGTGATTAGGACCCAATCCAAACCTTCTAAATCATAAACTCTGAGAGTGGGACCCAGCAATCTATATTTTAATAATCCCTCCAGGGAATTCTGCTGCATGCTCAAGTCTGAGAACTACTACTTTAGGGTCTAAATCAATAGTACTCCATCCTGGTTGCATTAGGACCTCTAAGCCCCATCTGCAGGCCAACTAAATCCCAGGCCCATAAAAAGACCAGATCAAAGTCAGCCCAGCCAGGTGTAAATCAACAGAACTGCCCAACTGACCCACAAACAATAATAACAGGTGTCAGCATTAATCATGGGTCTTGTTTTACACAACTAGGTTTGGGAGTGGTTTGTTACACAGCAGTAGCTGACACACAGAACATTGTGAACTTCTGGTGGAAAGGCGATTGATCTCCTTGCTTCCCCTAATCCAGCCCTCATTTATATTCCATATCTATTTTCCTAGCTGCCCCAGTCACTGGGATGATACCTTATCTTAGACCCCAAGTCGGACCTCCACACTGACCCTGCCCCAGTCTCAACAAGGCAATCAATCAGGACCAGATGGAGGCTCCAAACCAATAAAAATATAAAATAAGACACACTTAATTTTATATTTGCTACTAGCCACTTTCCTACTTTTAGTTTTCTTTTTTCGGCTGTGCTGGGTCTTTGTTGTGGTATGTGGGCTCTTCATCATGGTGCACAGGCTTTTTCATTGTGGCACTCAGGCTGAGTTGCAAGTGGGATCTCAGTTCCCCAACCAGAGACTGAACCTGTGTCCCTTGCACTGGAAGGCAGATTCTTCCCTCTGGACCACCAGGGAAGTCCCTAGCCACATTTTCTAAAATGGTAAAAAGAAACAGTGGAATTAATTTTAATAATGTATCTTGTTACATATTTTCTTATATAGTTCCTTTAACCCAGTGTATCCAAAATGTTGTCATTTCAACATCTGGCACTAGGCACATTGCAAATGTTGACCAGCCACATACTGGACAGAGCAGCTCCATGCTGACCGCTACTCATGTCCCTTCCAGAGCAACAGTCCCAGCAGGAATGAGTAAGAAGCAGAGGGAATAGAAAGAGCAGAGCCTCCACCAATCCCACGTCACTCTGAATCTTGACCAAAGAACAACTGTGCCCAGCACATTGCCACGTGTAAGACATCTGCTCATGCTATCCCCCTGCCCTACACTTCTTCCCATTCTGCCCAACAGCTCACATGTCCCCATCTCCGTGAAGCCTTCCTTGAATGCCCGTAGCTCTAACTTCAGAATTCTAAAACAGTTCTTAAAGACATACAAATGGCCAATAGGCACATGAAAATTACACTCAACATTGCTAATGATTAGAGAAATGCAAATCAAAACTACAATGAGGTACAACCTCACACCGGTCAGAATGGTTATCATTAAAAAGTCTGGAGCTGGGGCAGAGCCCTCCTATACTGTTGGTGGGAATGCAAATTGGTGCAGCCAATATGGAGAACAGTATGGAGGTTCCTCAAAAAACTGAAAATAGAGTTGCCATATGATCTAGCAATCCCATTCCTGGGCATATATCCAGTCAAAACTATAATTTAAAAAGATATATGCACCCCTATGTTCATAGTAGCACTATTCACAATAGCCAAGACCTGGAAACAACCTAAACATCCATCAACAGATGAACAGATAAAGAAGATGTGGTACAAATATCCAATGGAATACTACTCAACCATCAAAAAGAATGAACTAGCGCTATTTCCAGCAACATGGATGGACCTAGACAAAAGTGAAGTAAGCCAGACAAAGACAAATACCATACAATGTTATATGTGGAATCCAAAATATGACACAGATTAACTTATCTATGAAACAGAAACAGACCCACAGACATAGAAAACAAGACTTGTGGTTGCCAAGGGAAAGAGTGGTAGTAGAGGGATGGATTGGGAGTGTGGGATTAGCAGATGCAGACTGTTATATATAGAATGGATAAACGACAAGGTCCTACTGGATAACACAGGAAACTACACTCACTATTCTGTGATAAGCCATAATGAAAAAGATTATATATGTATAACTGAGCCACTTTGCTCTACAGCAGAAATTAATGCAACATAATAAATCAACTATATTTCAATAAAATGATTTAAAAATTAAGAATTCTACAAAATGCACAGAAAATTAATTAAAGAATTCCTGATCGCCTTTCCCAATAACAGCTACGATTTAGCGAGTGCTTTGTTGTTGCTGTTCAGTTGCTCAGTCATGTCCAACTCTTTGCGACCCCATGGACTGCAGCATGCCAGGCTTCCCTGTCCTTCACTATCACCCAGGTTTGCCCAAACTCATGTCCATTGAGTCAATGATTCCATCCAACTATCTCATCCTCTGTCATTCCCTTCTCCAGCCCTCAGTCTTCCCCAGCATCAGGGTGTTTTCCAGTGAGTCAGCTCTTTGCATCAGGTGGTCAAAATATTGGAGCTTCCGCATCAGTCCTTCCAATGAATATTCAGGACTGATTTCCTTTGGGATTGATTAGTTTGATCTCCCTGCTGTCCAAGGGCCTCTCAAGAGTCTTCTTTAGCACCACAGTACAAAAATATCAATTCTTCAGTGCTCGGCTTTTTTATGGCCCAACTCTCACATCCATACACACTGCTGGAAAAACCATAGCTTTGACTAGACGGACCTTTGTTGGCAAAGTAGTCTCTGCTTTGTCATATGCTGTCTAGGTTTGTCATAGCTTTTCTTCCAAGGAGCAAGTGTCTTTTAATTTCGTGGCTTCAGTCACTGTCCGCAGTGATTTTGGAGCCCAAGAAAATAAAATCTGTCACTGTTTCTACTTTTCCCCATCTATTTGCCATGAAGTGATGGGATTGGATGCTATGACCAATTGGATGCTATGACCAGTTTTTGAGTGCTGAGTTTTAAGCCAGCTTTTTCACTCTCCTCTTTCACCTTCATCGAGAGGCTCTTTTAGTTCCTCTTTGCCTTCTGTGCTTATTGTGTACCAGGTACTGGGCTGAGCCCTTAACCTGAATTATATGATTTGATGCTGATACAACACCCTGAGTAGGAATTATCATCTTCACACAGAAGAGGAAACTGAGGTTTAGGGAGCTAAAGGAACTTCCCCAAACTCACTCAGCTGGTAAGCGGAGGAGTCAGGATTTGAATCCATTTGAGTTAGGCTCCAGACATGATACTTCAAGTGCCTGGCCCCTTGCTAATCAAAGTGTGGACTTTAGATTGGCAGCAGCAGTAGCATCACCTGGGAGCATGTGAGAAATGCAGATCTCAGGCTCTTTCCCAAATCTACTTCTCAGAGTCTGCATTTTCGGAAGAACCCAGGTATTTCATGTGAATGTTAAATTATGAGAGGTGCTGGCCAAAGCTAGTCAGTATTTCAGCTACTTGTTTTTATGTCTGTTTCATCCCTAGGCCACCAGCCCTGCAAGGACAAAACTGCACCTCTTCCACTTCTGTTTCCTGAACACCTGTTAGAGAACTTGGCTCAGTAAACTGCTGGGACCACCTACTTTCTATTAAGTAGATTGTGCATGCTCAGGCATGTCCAACTCTTTGTGACCCCTTGCCAGGCTCCTCTGTCCATGGAATTTTTCAGGGAAGAATACTGGGAGTGAGTTGCCATTTCCTTCTCCAGGCGATCTTTCCCACCCAAGGACTGAACCCACATCTCCTGTCTTACAGGTGGATTCTTAAGCCACCTGGGCTGGCTACTTCCTTTTTTTTTTTTTCTTCAAATCCTGCCCAGGGAAAAAGAACAAGAATCCGCATCACATGGCCGATTTACAACATCTACTTGTGTCCTCAACAATAGCCTGTTCCACTTTAAAAAGCATGACAATGCCCTGGGGTCCCTGGTTGCGGAGCTAACCCCACCCCACCCCCCACCCCCACCAAAGGTGTTGGAAGGCAAGACTCAGCTATATCACTTGGATGTCTGCTTTTGAGGAATGTAGTTTTTCAGAATGGAACCCATTCCGCTCTTTTCGGAAGTGAAAATCTTTGGAGACTCCTCAGCAGAGGTAGCCCCGGGACTTGTATGGAAGGAGAGGAGTTAGGATGCTGGTAGAAAGGAGGTTTGACGATGAGGATGTTGAATGGCACAGTGGATTAAGAAAACGTCAGCTGCCCATATTAAAGAGTGGTGGACGGATGGAAACTGAAGGATGGGGAAAACGAAACTCCCCCCAGTACACACACACACATATAATGCTGTCCCCTGGGAACCACCAATGGTATTTGGGTCTTAGGAATGGAAACCACAAACCATTGGAAAGATAGCTATTTGGGATTCAGGGTTGATCTCAAATCAATCTAGCAGGATTTTAGGATCTTCACATTATCAGAGCTGACTGGGTCGTGGCAAAAGATAAGTGTTTCAGAAATATTTCTTAATCAGCAGTGTTTGTGAAACTCAGCCTCTGTTTACCAATGCTGAATAGTAACGCGGAGACAGAGTTTTGGATGAAGTAGAAAAGAACAGCTTTATCGCTTTGCCAGGCAAAGGGGGCCACAGTGGGCTAATGCCCTCAAAACTGTGTGTCCCGTCCTGGAGGGAGTAGTGAAGAGTGTGTTACAGTGTTCCGGGGGCAGGGTGTGATCAGTTCGTGGGCATTCTTCTGATTGGTTAGTGGTGAGGTCATCAGGAGTGAGCACTGTCAACCTTCTGGTTCCAACAGGTCTGCAGTCTATGTGCTTGTGGGCAACACAGTTAACTTATTGCACCTGGTGGGGGGTTCAGTATCTAGGAAACAGCTCAAAGGACATGGCTCAGAATATTATCTATAGCTCTTGAGGGAGACCTAAAGGTCCTTGACTTGGTTTAATGGCTAAAGTATTATTATTTTTTGTCTTGCTTGACAGTTTTCCTTTCTTTCTGCATTTTCTTGCTTCTCTGATTGAAGTTTTTCTTTAACTCAAGTTTTCCTACAGACAAAACACAGGCAGTGGACATGGGTGGGGGTATATTCTGGGAAGGCCTCATAGGGTCCTACTTGGTCACAGTAAGAATTAGCCTGAGTTGAGATTTTTCTCGTCTTTTAGATGCTACAGGGCCCAGGGATCCAGGAAAGCCTAAATCTTCCCCCTGTCAATCTCCTTTTACCACCCCTCCTCTCCTCCCCGTCCCTCTCAAAGTTACTGAGGGAGCTGCTGTGAAAGTGTTAGTCGCTCAGTCATGTTCGACTCTGCTACCCCATGGACTGTAGCCCGACAGGCCCCTCTGTCCGTGGAATTCTCCAGGTAAGAATACTGGAATGGGTAGCCATTCCCTTCTCCAGGGGATCTTCCCAACCCAGGGACTGAACCCGGGTCTCCCACATTGCAGGCAGATTCTTTAGTGTTTGAGCCACCAGGGAAACCCAGCACTTCTTTACTAATAGTTGAACATAGACCTAATCATCAGTGTAAATTTTCCTTTAAATATGGCACAAATAAACCTACCTACAAAAGAGAAACAGACTCACAGACATAGAAGAATAGATGTGTGATGGCCAAGGTAGGGGAGAGTGGAGAGGGAGAGGGATGGACTGAGAGTCTGGGGTTGGTAGATGCAAACTATCACATTTTGAATGGATAAGCAACAAGGTCCTACCGTGCAGCATAGGGAATTATATCCAATCACTTGGGATAAACCATAATGCAAAAGAATATTTAAAAGAATGTATATGTGTGTAACACTTTGCTGTACAGCAGAAATTAGCACAATGCTGTAAATTAGCTATGTACTTCAATTTTTAAAAAAGGAATAAAAAATTTCCTCTAAAATTTAGATTAGAGCACTCAGTTTAAGCTCTAGAATAAAATGGGCTTCTTAATCCCCTATCCCCATGCATGAATATAAATCTTGCAGCTGGCTCAGCCTCAGGGAGCGGGGGTAGAGCAGAACTGCAGCCATTGCCCCACAGTGACCTCTCCCACTAGTGACACGTGGCCCAGGGAGTCCTGGATTCTCGGGGAGCTGGCTAGCATCTTCCCCTCATAGAGGGGCTAAAATGGTAATGGGTAGTAGGGCCAGGCAAGAAGTCTGAAGACTGCTCTCTGAAATGAAGTGAAGTGAAAGTTGCTCAGTCATGTCTGACTCTTTATGATCCCATGGGCTATACAGTCCATGGAATGCTCCAGGCCAGAATACTAGAGTGGGTAGCCTTTCCTTTCTCCAGGGAATCTTCCCAACCCAGGGATTGAACCCAGGTCTCCTTCACTGCAGGCGGATTCTTTACCAGCTGAGCCACAAGGGAAGCCTGTTCTCTGAAGACTTAAATAAATCAATAACCTCTTAGGCACCAACCCCCTTCACTTTGCATGAGAAAACCGAGATCCCCAAAGGAAAAATGGCTAGCCCAGGGTCACACAACAGGACTCCTGGCACAGCTGGAGTGAGAACTTGGGTTTCTGATTTCTGATTCAGAGCTTGGCAGATGGATTCTCCTCCCAGCTGGCCACAGCCTCTGAGACGTATCAAGTCTGTGAAAGAATGAAAGGGGCTCAAGTGTCATCAAATCCCCTGAAATGAATGCTGCCCTCTTCTCGGCCAAAACAGGATCATACAGATACCCTTGGGTGCAAAGGAGTCTGGGACAGCAGGAAGTAGCATTTCCTGATTGATTTAGTGATCCATAGTCCAAGATGAGCCCACTCCTACCTGGAACAAATTCAGAGTAGGCAAAAAAGTAGAAGGATAGATAACTTGTAGGCAACCTTGTCCATATTACAAATGAATAGCCTAATATTAGAGAAGTATTCATAAACTGACTTACCAAAGGTCACAACAAATTAATGATCAAATTACATTTCTCCCTTGATTCCCGAGTCTGAGCTCTTAGTTGCAATGGGATACTGACTTTCAGAAAGAAAGCAAAAATAATGAGACTCTTAAAAAATTTGAGATTCTAATCACCTTTAAATCAAGTCAGTTCAAAGATACCTGAAATTTACACACATTTTTCATTCAAAGCAACAGGAGACCATTTTTTCCTCACGATGGAAGGATGTAGGACAATGGAACCACACAACTCCAGGAGGCGCTACTCATGGGGCCTGCGTCATTAACACTCTGAGTTGTGCGGTGCACATCCTGCCCGGCCACAGATATTAAATGTTGCTAAATTCAATCTGGGCTCCAATTTCCTTATCTGTAAATTAAGCTGGTCATTCTAGAATGATCCTGAGGCCCCTTCTGAGACCTTACGATACTGTGATAAACCATGTGCAGTCACATGGGAGAATAAAAAAATAGGCCAATACACGAAGGGGTCTTATGCTTTCCCGGGAGGACTTTCTGGTGCTTTGCCAAATGGTAGTGCAGAGATGTTTCTGACTTCCCCATATTGCCCATAACACAGCCCTTTTGGTTGTAAAACACCCTCATCAACAACCCGGAACTCTCTGGAGTTTAATTTATCAGAAACAAAGTAAGTCCCTATAGTCACACAGAAGTGATGCCTCTTTCTTGTCAGAACAGCAGGGAGTAGGATGCTGATTCCTGAAGGAATGGTGCCCACTATGAACTGACACGACCTTTCCCCCTCATTTCTGTCTAGTCCCCAAAGGGACAGGCCCCCTTATTACATTTTCTCAGCCTGGAGTTTAGCTCCACAGGCAATCTCCTGTGATTTGTTTGTCTAAAGGGTATTGTTTCTTCTGAAAATCTAGCTAGGATCTTTTTAAAGGGTTCAGCCTGGGTGTGAGGGAATTAAGTATGACTCAGAGTGTGTGCTTTCCAAAGCCAGGTGAAAAGTTAGATGATCATTCGTTTGATTTATTCATGTATTTATTCAGTCCACAAGCCCTGACAAAGCACTTTTCATTGTGCCAACCTCTACTGGGAGTTCAGGCAAGTGGATAAAAGGGAATAATTTGTCTCCACCTCGGCACTGTTTAGCCCCGTATGACAAGTACTCCGCTTAAAGGAAACTAATTTAAACACGTGGCGCATAACGCCACGGATCCACCAAGTTGTATTTTTGTTCCCTCTTTTTGGACGGATAAAGGAAGTTTACATTTCACAGCCTCTCTGCAGCTAAGAGAGGCAATGTAATTCTTTCTAGCCAAAACACATAACAGAAATGACCAATGTCATTTCTGGTGCAACCAGAAGCAGGGTGCAACCTTCCATTCTCTGGTTCTCTGGCCTGGGGACCAAGAATGCAGAGATGGAGGTCTGAACGTCAGTCAGCCTGAGCCTCCATGAGTGACAGAATGGAGCAGAACTACACCCCTGCTTCCTCTACCCAAATTCATACACAAAGCAGGAATGAGAAAGAAACATTCGTTTTCTTAAGCTACTGAGATTCAGGGATTCACTTATTACCCCTACATAACTTAGCCTCACTTGACTAATTTAAAATCTAAACTTTTAAACCAGTTAAACTGGTGGTGAGGGACTTGGGGAGAACAATGATATACCTCCTTTATTTGGAAAATGTGTACAGAGCACAGACTATATGCCACATACTATGTCATGGTTCCAAAAACAAGTAAAGGATTGTCTCTGTCCTTATGGGGCTCATGATTTGATCATAATCATAACTTCACAGTTCAATTGCTCAGTCACATCCAACTCTTAGCGACCCTATGGACTGCAGCACGCCAGGCCTCCCTGTCCATCACCAACTCCTGGAGCTTGCTCAAACTCATGTCCATTGAGTCAGTGATGGCATCTAACCATCTCATCCTCTGTTGTCCCCTTCTCCTCCTGCCTTCCATTTTTCCCAGCATCCAGGTCTTTTCCAAGGAGTCAGTTCTTCGCATCAGGGGGCCAAAATGTTGAAGCTTGAGCTTCAGCATCAGTCCTTCCAATGAATATTCAGATTGATTTCCTTTAGGATGGACTGGTTTGATCTCCTTGCTGTCCAAGGGACTCTCAAGAGTCTTCTCCAACACCACAGTTGAAAAATATCAACTCTTCAGCACTCAGCCTTCTTAATGGTCCAACTCTCACATCCTTACATGACTACTGGAAAAACCATAGCTTGAAATAGAAGGATCTTTGTTGGTAAAGTCATGTTTCTGCTTTTCAATATGCTGTCTAGGTTCGTCATAGCTTTTCTTCCAAGGAGCACATAGTAATTGCTCAATAAATAATATTATTACTGTTAATATAATTGAAGCTCAGATGTAAAGAGATTCGCTTATGAAATGTACTCCAACCAGCATGCCCAGATTGTAACCAAATGAAAATGTATGAGAAAGTAATCTGTGCCTTAGATTATGTTCTTCCTTTAAAGAAAAAAATATTTATTTATTTGGCTGAGCCAGGTCTTAGCTGCGGCATGCAGGATCTTTAATTGTGGCATGTTGGATCTAGTTTCCTGACCGGGGATCAAACCTGGACCCCATGCATTGGGGGTGGGGAGTCTTAGACACTGGACCACCAGGGAAGTCCCCTACCCTTCTCTTTGCTGAGCTTCTCCTATGCACATTTCATCAGCCTGTGAAAACTTAATTATTTTTTTTAAATCATAGAAAGTTGCCCTTATATAAGAAAAGGCAGATAAACACACTCAACTTCACTTCCAAAAACATACAACTTTAAAAGAAAACCAGAGTTATTAAATATGATGTGTTGCACTCGATTGGATCCTGGAACAGAAAAGGAACATCCGTGGAAAACTTGGTAAAATCTGAATAAAGTCTGGAGGTTAGTGAATACCACTGTGCCAATGTGAATTTTTCAGTTTTGACAAATGCACTATGGTTTCAGAAAATTTAATATTGGGGAGCTAGGTGAAGGGTATACTGGAACTTTCTATGCTGTCTTTGCAGCTTTCCATAAATATAAAATTATTACAAAAGATTTTTTAAAACAAGTGATGTTTCTCCAGGTTTGTATTTTACAGGTGATAAAAGCGAGTTGAGTCTGTGTGTAGGGTAGCCAGAAAAAAAATGCAGGAAGCTCAGCTAAACTTTAATTTCAGAAAAACACTGATTTTTAGTATAAATACACCCCAAACATTGCATGGGGCAATAAATACATTTTTTAAAGTATTCATTGTTCATCTGAAATTCAAATTCACCTGAATTTTTATTTGCTAAATCTGGCAATGATATCCAGATGTAACATTAATGAAGATGTAGAAATAAACCTTATTATTAAAATGTGTTCAGTTGTGTCCAACTCTTTGCAACTCCATCCATGGACTATAGCCTGCCAGGCTCCTCTGTCCATGGGCTTCTCCAGGCAAGACACGGGAGTGGGTTGTCATTTTCTTCTCCAATTATTTAAAATGATAGCACATAAACTGTAGATTCTAATACATGATTATTAATATGAAAAAGTATTCTTCCTTGTTTCATTGTCTGATATTAATTATAACAGTGAGGTATTCTGGTGATTAAAGGAGTTAGTGAAAGAAAGACTGGAAGGAGGAAGGAAGGAAAGAGGCAAGAAAGAGACAAGAATGGGTGAATAAATAAGTAAATGAGTGAGTGAGTGGATTGAATGGGTAGTGTCTCCAAATTCCAAAAGAAAAAAGTTTATAGATGTTAAAAATATGGTAGGCTTTCTAAAATATTTAATACCTGCAATCCACTTTATAAATTGGGAGAGATTGGGATGAATTGGGAGTCACAGTTCTATTTACAACGGCACCAATGATCCAACAGTTTACTCAAGAAGGAAAAAGAAGGGCTTCCCTGGTGGTCCAGTGGTTTAGAATCCACCTGCCAATGCAGGGGACAAAGGTTCGATTCCTGGTCCAGGAAGATTCCACAGGTCACAGAACAACTAAGCCCGTGCACCACAACCAGTGAAGCCCCTGCACCCTGGAGTCCATGCTTTGCAAAAAGAGAGGCCACTGCAATGAGAAGACTGCACACCGAAACTAGAGAAGGCCCCATGCAGCAACCAAGACCCAGCACAGTCGAAAAAAGAGAAATAATTAAAAATGTGAAAGGAAAATAAATCAGGAGCTTGGGGAAAACTTTTCTGAAAATGGTACTTCAAGGAACCTGTGTACCCTTCTCCTCAGAAAAGGAGAGAGTGCCTTGCTTATGATTTTTATTCTCCAAAATTTAAAATAAAAATTTCTGAACATACCAAGAAGCCTAAAGAATTTTACAGTGATTGCATAAACTCAGCCTTTAGTATTTTATTCCATGTGCTTCGTCTCGAATGTGTCCATCTCACTTTCCATCTCTTAATCCATCATGAGTGCTGTTGATACATTTCAGAGGAAGTTGCAGATATCAGTTCACTTCTTCCTAAAGACTTTTCAGCAAGATTATCATTCCCCAGAATCCAGTATTTGTGTATAGGTAAAATTCCAAATGGTAGTTTGCACAGATCTTAAGTACACCCCTTAATGGGTTTTGACAAAGGCACACAGCTGTGCAACCCCAACCCCTATTGAGATACAGAACATCTCTATCACCCTAGAAAGTGCCTTTATGTGCCTGCTTTTCTCATCCATGCTGAACTTCCACCTTTGTAAAAAATATCTAAATGGGTAAAATTAAAGGCAAGTGCATACAATTCTAGAAGAGCAGCTCAAAGTGCTGCAAGCCATGGATGGCAAGCCAGGAGGATAAGGGGTGCAACTTATAGAACATCTTCTGTGAATAAGGCACTGAGAATGCAGCAGTGAACCAAACAGATAAAAAAAATCCCTGCCTTCATTATGTTTATATCTAAGTGTGTAGGGGGTGGGTGGTGGCAATAGAAATAAGCAAATACATGGGATTCCAGATAGTGGTAAGTGCCGCAGAGAACAATGAATCAGAAAAGGGAACTGATGGGTATGAAGCAAAGGAATGTGGAGCTGCAGTTTTAAGGAGGGTAGTCAGGAAACCTCGCTGAATGACAGCTAAGCAGAGAACTGCAGGGGGCAAGGAGTGTAGGAAAGTATGATGAGGGAATACGTGAATGCATTACTCTGCTGGGGCCTCCACAACAAAATCCCAGAGACTGGGGGTCTTAAGCAACAAATGTTTTGTTCTGAAAGTTCTGGAAGTCCAAGATCATAGTGTCAGCAGGTTCCTCCTAAGGCCTCTCTCTTTAGCTTACAGATGGCCACCTTCCCGCTGTGCCCTTGCGTGGTCCCCTCTCCATCCATGTGTTGTCTGTGTCCTCATCTTCTTTCCCTATAAGGACACCAGTCCTATTGTATTAGGCGCCCCCGCCCCACATCTGATCTCACTTCACCTTCATTCTCTCTTTAAAGGTCCTCTCTCCAAATGGCAGACACATTCTGATGTACTGGGCGTTAGGAATTTCAACTCAGTTCAGTCATAACACTGAGTGAATGAATGGATGAACCAATGAACCAGTCTACCGCTTTGCTTCTGCGTAGGAGAATAAAGACACATGAAGACTGCAGGAACGGGGGACACGGAGCGAGCATCCACATTAGGAGGAGAGCCAAGGATTTGACATGTGTTGTTTTTCAAATCCCTCTTGGCCAATTCAAAATGTGCTTTTTTCTGGCTCTGGCTCCTAACTATTTCCAGAAGTGGTTTTTATTAACTGCTGCCTGCAGCAGGAAGTGGTAGAGGAAAACCCCGACCTTGGAACGAGAATAACTGGGTTCTGTATCCACTCTACTGAGTGACCTTGAAGAAGCCACTTAACCCTCTCCTTCGCTTCATCTATGCAATGGGGATGAGAACCTGGCCCCTTCACAGAACTGCCAGAGAAGTGAAGTGAGGCAGTCGAGGGCAGACGAGGGCGTGTAGCAATAACGCTTAGTAAACAGGGAAATGTAATGCAAATAAAAGCAGAGGTATTACTTCGAGGCTTGCAGTGAAAACCACTGCAGACAGCTCAGAGCTGTGGCCTCCTGGTCATTTCAAGGGGAGTTTATTAAACCGTAGTCCTTGTCCTGGTTGCTTCCACTTCGGTCCCCAGGGCAATTACATAGCTGGGGGAGTGCAGGCCAGGGAAAAGAAAGGCTTATAAAATTGAAAAGAGAGGTTGTCCGCATCTCAGGCCCAGAACTGGCCATTTCTGCCTCACCAAGGATTCTTTATACACGTATATAAAGTTGTAGATGTTTAATGTATACAACGTGGTGTGTTTGGAGACAAGTATATACCTGTGTAACCAGCATCACTGTCAATGCCATAAGTGTATTCATCGCCTCCAAAATTCCTCCTGCCCCTTTGTTTTTTTCTCTTTTATGGGTAAGAGCACTTAACATAAGATCTATCCTCTCAACGGATTTTGAAGTATATTATACAACACTGTTAGTCATCAGCCCTATGTTGCACAGCAGATCTCCAGAACTTTATTTTGCATAACTGAAGCCCTTGGCCCACCACCTTCCAGGCCCTAGCAACCACCATTCTACTCTCTGCTTCGATGAATTCGACTATGTCTAAGTCCACTTATGAATGAGATCATGCTGTATTTGACTTTTCTGTGGTCTGGCTTATTTCACTCAGCATAATATCCTCAAGTTTCATCCATGTTGTTATATATGATAACCTTTCCTTCTTTTTTATAGGACTAAATAGTAGTCCATTATATGTTTATACCACATTTTCTTTATCATCAAACTCTTGGTATCAAAAGTTGATAATAACGAGCACCCTCCTTACCGCTGCTGCTGCTAAGTCGCTTCAGTCATGTCTGAACTCTATGTGACCCCATAGACGGCAGCCCTCCAGGCTCCCCCGTCCCTGGGATTCTCCAGGCAAGAACACTGGAGTGGGTTGCCATTTCCTTCTCCAATGCATGAAAGTGAAAAGTGAAAGTGAAATTGAAGTTGCTCAGTCGTGTCCGACTCCACGAACCCATGGACTGCAGCCTACCAGGCTCCTCCGCCCATGGGATTTTCCAGGCAAGAGTACTGGAGTGGGGTGCCATTGCCTTCTCCCTCCTTGCCGCATTTAGTACTAAATCCTCTCCAGGCATAAATTCATGGAATCTGGACAATACCCCCTGATGCTGGGGCTATTATTTACCTATTTTTTAGATGAAGAAACTGAGGCTCAATGGAGTTAAATAATTGCCCAGATCATATGGCTATTTTTTTTTAATTTATTTATTTTTGGTTGCAACGGATTTCAGTTGCCACGCTAGGGCCCAGCTGCCCTGCAACCTGTGGAATCTTAGATGCCCGATCAGAGATCAAACCCATGTCCCCCAACCAGGAGATGGACTCCCAACAACTGGACCACCAGGGAAGTCCCTTACGATGCTGTTAAGAGGCAGAACTGAACCCAAACCAACTTCCACCTACATCCCATTACAAATACACAACATGTGCTAAAGATATTTAAGGCATCTCAATTCTGCTTGAATTCCAGCTCTGACACTTCCCAGCCGTGTGACTTTGGACAAGTAATTTATCTTCCAGAGGACACCCTGCTGACCTGTCACCTCCAGGGCTGGCCAAAGGTGAGTTGAGGGTTGTTCCTTACCTTCTTGTAGACTCAGTTCCTTTAGCTGTAAAATAGGGGCGATGACAGCTCATATCCCCAGTGAGAAGCGCCTAGCCCAGTACCTGGCAGCAATCATTTTCTGATAGCAACAATGGTGCCTCTACACCAAATTGGGAGAAGGAAGAAGAGCAAAGATAGAAACACAAACAGAAAGAATAAATTTAAATTTTCACATCCAGCCTGTTTAGAACTTAGGATCAAAAAATAATTATCTCAGCTAAACGTGTGTAATTTTCCTTTGATTCAGTTAAGTTCAATCGCTCAGTCGTGACCGACTCTTTGCAATCCTTCTGGACTGCAGCATGCCAGGCTTCCCTGTCTGTCACCAAATCCCAGAGCTTGCTCAAACTCACCTGCATGTAGCTGGTGATGCCATTCAACCATCTCATCCTCTTCTCCTCCTGCCTTCAACCTTTCCCAGCATCAGAGTCTTTTCAAATGAGTCAGTTCTTTGCATCAGGTAGCCAAAGTATTGTAGTTTCAGCTTCAGCATCAGTCCTTACAATGAGTATTCAGGACTGAATTCCTTTAGGATTGAATTGTTTAATCTCCTTACAGTCGAAGGGACCTTCAAGAGTCTTCTCCAACACCACAGTTCAAAAGCATCATCTCTTCGGAGCTCAGCTTTCTTTATAGTCCAACTCTCACATCCATACATGACTACTGGAAAAACCATAACTGACTAGACGGACCTTTGTCGGCAAAGTAATGTCTCTGCTTTTTATTGTGCCATCTAGGTTGGTCAAGCTTTTCTTCCAAGGAGCAAGTGTCTTTTAATTTCATGGCTGCAGTCACCATCTTCAATGATTTTGGAGCCCAAGAAAATAAGGTCTGTCACTCTTTCCATTGTTTCCCCATCTATTTACCATGAAGTGATGGGACCCTATGCTGTGATCTTAGTTTTTTGAATGTTGAGTTTAAAACCAGTTTTTTCACTCTCCTCTTTCACTTTCATCAAGAGGCTCTTTAGTTCCTCTTGCTTTTCGCCATAAGGGTGGTGTCATCTGTGTATCTGAGGTGGTTGATATTTCTCCCAGCAATCTTGATTGCAGCTTGTGCTTCATCCAGCCTGGCATTTCTCATGATGTACTCTGCATATAAGTTAAATAAGCAGGGTGACAGTATACAGCCTTGACATACTCCTTTCCCAAATTGGAACCAGTCTGTTGTTCCATGTCTGGTTCTAATTGTTGCTTCTTGACCTGCATACAGATTTCTCAGGAGGCAGGTCAAGTGGTCTGGTATTCCCATCTCTTGAAGAATTTTCCACAGTTTGTTGTGATCCACACAGTCAAGGCTTTGGCATAGTCAATAAAGCAGAAGTAGATGCTTTTCTAGAACTCTCTTGCTTTTTCAATGATCCATTGGATGTTGGCAATTTGATCTCTGGTTCCTCTGCCTATTCTAAATCCAGCTTGAACATATGGAAATTCTTGGTTCATGTACTGTTGAAGCCTGGCTTGGAGAGCATTGGAAGCCTGGCTGGTTTTGAGCATTACTTTGCTAGCGTATAAGATGAGTGCAATTGTGTGGTAGTTTGAACATTCTTTGCCATTGCCTTTTTTGGGGATTGGAATGAAAACTGACCTTTTCCAGTCCTGTGACCACTGCTGAGTTTTCCAAATTTGTTGGCATATTGAGTGCAGCACCTTCACAGCATCATCCTTTAGGATTTGAAATAGCTCAAATGGAATTCCATCACTTTCACTAGCTTTGTTTGAAGTGATGCTTAAGGCCCACTTGACTTCACATTCCAGGATGTCTGGCTCTAGGTGAGTGATCACGCCATCATGGTTATCTGGGTCATTAAGATCTTTTGTGTACAGTTCTTCTGTGTATTCTTGCCACCTCTTCTTGATACCTTCTGCTTCTGTTAGGTCTATACCATTTCTTTCCTTCATTGTGCCCATCTTTGCATGAAATGCTCTCTTCTTTTCTCTAATTCTCCTGAAGAGATCTCTAGTCTTTCCCATTCTATTGTGGGTGTGACTGGTGATGGAAGTAAAGCCCGATGCTGTAAAGAACAACATTGCAGAGGAACTTTGAATGTTAGGTCCATGAATCAAGGTAAACAGGAGATGGCAAGAGTGAACATCAACATTTCAGGAATCACTGAACTAAAATGGACTGGAATGGGTGAATTTAACTCAGATGACCATTATATCTACTACTGTGGGCAAGAATCCCTTAGAAGAAAAGGAGTAGACTTCATAGTCATCAAAACAGTCGAAATGCAGTATTTGGGTGCAATCTCAAAACAACAGAATGTCTCTGTTTGTTTCCAAAGCAAACCATTCAATATCACAGTAATTCAAGTCTATGCCCCAACCACTAATGCCAAAGAAGCTGAAGTTGAACAGTTCTATGATGGCCTACAATACCTTGTAGAATTAGCACCAAAAAAAAAAAAAAAAAAAGATGTCCTTTTCATCATAGGGGACTGTAATGCAAAAGTAGGAAGTCAAGTAGGAAGTCAATACCTAGAGTAACAGGCAAGTTTAGCCTTGGAGTACAAAACGAAGCAGGGCAAAGGCTAACAACGTTTTGCCAAGAGAACTCACTGGTCATAGCAAACACCCTCTTCCAAGAACACAACAGACGACTCTACACACGGACATCACCAGATGGTCAATACCAAAATCAGATTGATTATATTCTTTGCAGCCAAAGATGGAGAAGCTCTATACAGTCAGCAAAAACAAGACCGAGATCTGACTGTAGCTCAGATCATGAACTCCTTATTGCAAAATTCCCTTGATAGGAAAACAAGAAATTGTGTGAAGTGTGTGTTTCCCTTTTTGCTTTGGCTACCAGAAAATACAGAGCTAAATTCCATTCCTATTAACAGTAACCAGACAGAATAGAATCTAGGCTTAGTTTCCTTTATGCTATATGCATTAAAAAATTTTTGTTCTATTAACTTTATTGTCCTATGACATTTACTGTCAAAATAATTGTTAATCCAGCTGCTTGAAAAGTAGGTAAAAATAATCAAGGCATTTAATATAGTTATTATGAAAATGAATTTCATATTATAAATGAAATCAGTCTGAATATTCATTGGAAGGACTGATGCTGAAGCTGAAACTGAAACTCCAATATTTTGGCCACCTGATTCAAAGAACTGACTCACTGGAAAAGACCCTGATGCTGGGAAAGATCGAGAGCAGGAGGAGAAAGGGGTGACAGAGGATGAAATGATTGGATGGCATCACCAACTTGATGGACATGAGTTTGAGCAAGCTTCAGGAGTTGGTGATGGACATGGAAGTTTGGCATGCTGCAGTCCATGGGATCTCAAAGAGTCGGACACGACTGAGGGACTGAACTGAACTGAATATAGTTACGGGTTGCTGATACTGATAAGTCGATTCAGTCGTGTCCGACTCTGTGAGACCCCATAGACTGCAGCCCACCAGGTTCCGCTGTCCCTGGGATTCTCCAGGCAAGAACACTGGAATGGGTTGCCATTTCCTTCTCCAATGCATGAAAGTGAAAAGTGAAAGTGAAGTCACTCAGTTGTGTCCAAGAGTACTGGAGTGGGGTGCCATTGCCTTCTCCAAGTTACAGGTTAAGGCAGTGCATTTGAAATCAAAGCATTATCTATTACTTGAATTTTAGACAAAGATAGAAGGCACTGAGAAGCTAGAGATTAATTTAGAAGTGGAATTAGTTCAGATGAAACATTTATGGGAAAAACAATTTGTAAATGATTCCCAGAGTAGGTCAATCCTATTTGCAGGCAGAGAGAAGGGTCAGTTCTCAGTCCCCTGGGCCACCCGGGCTGGCATTCAGCTTTTTCAGATCCCACTTCTTGGAGGAGCAGAGGCCTGCCCTGTTTCCCACACCGTCAGGGGTTTCCTGTTTTCTTTCCAGATCGTGGGTCCACTTGCACAAGATGTGAATCCATGGCAGAAGCCAAAATGATTTACATTTCTGTCAGCTCAGTGTCAAACATGCTGGGAGGAAGGAAATTTATATTTAGATGGGAAGAAGGAAATTTAATTTAAATTAAATTAAAATTAAATTAAACTAATTTAAATTTAATTTAAATATAAAGTTCAGTTGTGTTCCCATTGTACAGAGTCTCCAGAAAAAGTAAATATGTGTGTGTGAGAAAGAGTGGGTATTTGCATTCAAACATGATATTCTCTCAAAGTGACAAAGGGTTGTCATTTCTGGCATTGGTATATTGGCCAAAAGATTGGAAACAATGTAAAGTTAATCAGTGGGACCTGGTAAAATGACCTGCCCATGGGATGAAAGAGGAAGATGTGTGTTTAATAAAGAATGAAGACACAGCCACTTTAGAACTAGTTTGACAAGGTCCGATTACGATGAACTCACAGCAACTCAGGATTTCCTCAACTTCAGTCACTATCAGAATAAAATTCAAAGTTCTCAGCCTGGCCTACAACAGGTTTTTCTCACCATGAGCACTGTTGACGCTTTCGGCCGAATATTCTATGTTTGTGGTGGTGGGGGAGCTGTCTGGTGAGTGCTAGGATATTTATGGGCATTCCTGGGCCTCACCCAGAAATGCCAACATCACCCCCAGCCCCAAAAGCCGTGACAGCCAAAAATATCTTCAGACATTGCCAAAATATTGCATGGATAAATCTCACAAACAAAAACACACGTAAACACAAAGAGTACATATGGGGAATTCCCTGGCGATTCAGTGATTGGGACTTCATGGTTCCATTGCAGGGTCACGAGTTTAATCTCTGGTCTGAGATCTAAAATCCCGCATGCTGGGTGGTGGAGCCAAAAAAAAAAAAAAAGGGAACATATTATTATAAACCTATTTGGGTTGGGAGAAGGAAGACGCAGGCAAGGGGCTTCTGGGATGAGGCTAACAGTCTGTTTTTGGATTGACGTACTGACTACTCGGGTGTTTTAAACTCTGAAAATTCATCATGTTGTGCACTTTTTCATTATTATAATTCAATAAAATGGTTTTAAAAAATGAGGCACATCTACACGGTTTGACATGGAAAACTCTCCAGTATACATGGTTAATGGGGGGAAAAAGTTGACTACGGATATTGTAATTCCATGTATAAAGTATTTCCAGAAGCGCAGGAAAGCACACACACTACTGATGGGAGTGTAAGTTGTGAACCACTTCAGAGCGCCCTCACTAACGCTGAAGCTGCCCACACTCCACAACTTGGCACCTCTGGACCTCAGGGTGTGCTCTAGGGAAACTCCTGCCCATTGTCCAAGGAGACTCAGACAGGGAATGTTCACCATGTGATGACTGAGCCCCAGACGGTTAAGAAACTTGCTGAAGATCACACCACTTGTGAATCAGAAAGCCAGGATCTGATCCCAGGTGGCTGAGGGCCGCTAGGTGCTCTAAGTCTCCAGCACTTCCGCTGGTCCTGCGTGTGGATGAAGGGGTCCTGGCTAAGTGTCCTCGGGCAGAGCAGCAGGTATTCACAGGAGGCAGGCTTCGCAGTGAGGAGGTGAGGGCAGCGTCACTACGCAGGGTGTCAGCCCATCCCCACCCCCAGAAGGCACCACAAAATGCCCCCCTTTTATCATCCCCTCCTTGGAGGTGCCAGCTTCGGGGAAAAGAGGACAGAAAGGAAAAGCCCCTCTCTCCTCCATGCTGTGGGTTAACCTGGAATGGCCCTCCCTCAAGGGGCCTGGCAGCCAGCCCGCAGCCCCAGCCAACCCAGGAGTGACGCAGATGACCCCGGGCTGGAGGATCCCACTGCCTGGTGGCAGGAAGCCAAAGGTGGCTCTTGCCTTTGGGAAGGGAGAAGCTGTGAGCTGACTCTAGAGATCAAAGGCGGCTCCATTATTTTCAGCTGAAATGAGCTGCTAACACTTTTAAAGAGAGAGCATAAGTAAACATGGGAAAATACCCCTGAGTGAAAAAGGAGTCACGTCAGAGAAACTCTTGCTAGAATCTGAGGTATTCTCCTGCTTTCTCTTCTCCTGATATGCGATCATCCATAAGAATGAGAGGCTTCCCAGGTGGTGCGGTGGTGAAGAATCCTCTTCCCAATGCAGGAGACGCAAGAGACGCAGGATTGATCCCTGAGTCTGGAAGACTTTCTGGAGGAGGGCATGGCAACCCACTCCCGTATTCTTGCCTGGGAAACCCCATGGACAGAGGAGACCGGTGGGCTACAGCCCAAAAGGTCACAAAGAGTCGGGCACAACTGAGTGCACACACAACACCAGAAAGTCAAATTCTTTCCCATACTGATGGTGCTGATGAAGACTAACTCATGAATATAAGTGCTCTACATCTAGTAATTCGTCCAATCCTCCCACTTCCCAAAAGCCTAAGAAGGAGGTTCAGTTGTTAGCCCAGATGAGCCACTGAGGAAACAGAGACAAGTCTCAGCTCCAGGCCAAACCATTTCCAACTCAGCTGATGTCAGAATCCTAAGTTGGAAGTCCGCTTCCCGCCATTGTCTCCGACACTTTGACCTCGAGGCAGGAGATGATGTCATGGGAACTGCTGTTTTGGTGGAAAGGGACAGGCAAGGCTGGGGAAGGGCCCCCGAGGGCAGCCCTTCTCTCCCCTCCTGGTGGCTCATGGGAGTGTTCAAAGATCTTCCTCACATGCTTCTGTGTTATTTGAACTCTTTACAGTGAGCATATATTATTTCTAGGATCAAAAATAAACAAGAATTTTATTTTCATTTTGAAAAAAACAACCCAGCGCCAGTGCACTTTTTTAGATCTCCAGGGTCAGTTTCCGACCGATGTGGATCACTTGCTCATTGGCCTGGCTCTCTGTGAAAATAATCTACCAGACTGGGAGCCGCTTTCTACTTCCTTCAACTGCAGACTGCTCTGAAGTGAGAACACTAGCTGCTTCTGAGACTCGGACGAGTGAGTCACAGACTAAGGACTATCTGGCACAGAGCCAAGTACCTAATGCGCACTCAATAAATGGCCCCTCCATTATTATTCATGAGTCTTAACTATGTTCCATACCAAATACCTTGCTTGCATACTTGGTTGAGAGACAGGTTCTCACTTCAAACGGATGAGGAAACTGAGGTTCCGAGAGACAAAGGGACGTTCCCAAAGTACTGAAATCAAACCACATTGCACCTTCTGCCTGGCACATCTTTCCATCAAGCCTGAATTCAGTCCAGCGTTACTTCCCTGAGTGGATTCTCAATTACCTGGCCGAGGGCTCTTTGCCCCTGGCTTCACATTTGAATCATCTGGGAAGCTTTTAAAAATCCTATTTCCTAGCTGTTTCTGTATCAATGACATCAGAATCTTCAAGGGTGTAAAAGTAACTTGGGGGTATGATAGAGTATAATACTGGAGGCCTGGCAATAATATTTATTAGCACTCCACCCACTCCAGTATTCTGGCCTGGAGAATTCCACGGACTATATAGTCCATGCGGTCACAAAGAGTTGGACACGACTGAGCGACTTTCACTTTCAGATGTTTCAACATATAGCTAAGATGACTTCCCTGGTAGCTCAGGTGGTAAAGAATCTGCCTACAATGCAGGAGACCTGGGTTCGATCCCTGGGATGGGAAGATCACCTGGAGAAGGGAATGGCTACCCACTCCAGTATTCTGGCCTGGAGAATCCCATAGACAGAAGAGCCAGCAGGCTACAGTCCATGGGGTCGCAGAGTTGGACATAACTGAGCAATTAATAATGAGATTGAGAACTGGTGTTTTAGAGGGATCCATTCACCTGTCTTAACTTTCTTGTAAAAAGGACCAAAGTAGGTTGAATAACTGTTCTGTTTGCCTGGGACCAAGGGTGTTCCAGGGACATGTTACTTTCAGAGCTAAAACTTTCAATGGGCAAACTGAGATGTGTTGATTACTTTGGCCAAAGCCAGGTCCCACTGGTGGTAAAACCAAACATCTCCAGGTATCGAGCCACCTAAATGCGTGAAGTTGCCTGTGATGGGCAGTAGGAGATGGTGTTTGAGAGCAAACAAATGAAGAGAGTGTGTCTGGCTGAGACCCTACACATACTAAACAATGCTGCACTATCAGACCAGACCCACTTGTTTTAATCTTCCAACAGGCAACCTTCAGCTTCTACTCTGGAGCCATCAGAACCATCGTGTGTCTCCAATAGAGTCTGGTGTGATCTCAGGTGGTCTTGGCCTGCAGCAGCTTGAAGCAGGGTTTTGGTTCCCTGCCAAACATTGAAGTCTAGGCCGCGGTGAGAGGGCTGAATCCTAGCCACTAGACCACCAGGGACAGTGGCCAGTGACAAGGCCCTGGCCCATCAACTGTGTAGAAATGAATTTCCACATAGAGACAGAAAGTAGAGAAGAAAGAAGAAAGTGTTAGTTGCTCAGTCGTGTCTGACTCTTTGCAATCCCATGGACTGCAGCCTGCCAGGCTCCTCTGTCCATGGAAATTCCCAGGCAAGAATACAGGAGTGGGTTGCCATTCCCTTCTCCGGGGGACTTTCCCAACCCAAGGATGGAACCCAGGTCTCCCAAATTGCAGGCAGATTCTTTACCATCTGAGCTACAGGGAAGTTTATTAGAAGGAAAAAGAGTACATGTGGATAGACACATTGACAGGCTCTGAGAGAGTCACACCCTTCTGGTAGTTTGAATCGCTTATATGGGGCATCTCTTCTAGGTTTCCTTTGGCCAGTCATCTCGCTTTGCTTGGTTCTGAGTCTGTATTTGGTTTACTTCAGGGTCCTCCCCTGTATGCACATGCATCTCTTAGCCAAGATGGATTCTAGTGAAGCTTATTGGTAGTTGACATCACTTTCTCTGGGGTGGTGTCCCCTCCCTTTTTGACCTTGAAGGAGCCTTTCTGTGCGTGTGTAGTTGGGTAGTCGGGAAGGTGTCCTTGACTTTTCGAAGAAGGAATATGCAGTCTTTTATCTCTTATCTTGGCAGGACTGAGCTTCTCCTGACTCCTGCTATTTTGGAGCATCCGTCCACAGGGGATAAAGTCCAGCTGCTCAGCCTGGGGCCCATCTGTCTCCTGCCTCAGGTGGACCTGTAGTTCTCAAGCTTACTTTGCACTTACCTGGTTGGTACGTGGGGGGCTTTAACAAAATCCTGATGCTCAGACCCCACCCCAGAACAACTGATTTATAGTCTCTGTGGGTAGGACCCACCCTTGGTATATTTTTGAATCTCCCCAGGTCACTGTAATCTCTGGCTTGGGCTAAAGATGGATGCAGTGGGTGACTGAATGAAGGCGGAAAGTGGGACGTTTCTTCTTTACACTTGATGTGTCTCTAAAACATCCTTGGTGTCTACTTATAAGATTTGAAGACCTTTTCTATTCTACCTTTTCTGAACAACCACTAATAAAAATCAATTCTGAGGCAACAAAGATGTCCTGCAGTAGGTGAATCAGCTGTGGTACATCCAGATGAAATATTTTTCCACACTGAAAGGAAATGAGCCATCAAGTCATGAAAAGACTTGGAGGAAACTTCATTTCAGTTCAGTCGCTCAGTCATGTCCGACTCTGCGGCCCCATGAATCGCAGCACGCCAGGCCTCCCTGTCCATCACCAACTCCCAGAGTTTACCCAAACTCATGTCCATCGAGTTGGTGATGCCATCCAGCCATCTCATCCTCTGTCGTCCCCTTCTCCTCCTGCCCCCAATCCCTCCCAGCATCAGAGTCTTTTCCAATGAGTCAACTCTTTGCATGAGGTGGCCAAAGTACTGGAATTTCAGCTTCAGCATCAGTCCTTCCAATGAACACCCAGGACTAATCTCCTTGCAGTCCAAGGGACCCTCAAGAGTCTTCTCCAACACCACAGTTCAAAAGCATCAACTCTTTGGTGCTCAGCTTTCTTCACAGTCCAACTCTCACATCCATACACGAGCACTGGAAAAACCATAGCCTTGACTAGATGGACCTTTGTTGGCAAAGTAATGTCTCTGCTTTTGAATATGCTATCTAGGTTGGTCATAACTTTCCTTCCAAGGAGTAAGTGTCTTTTAATTTCATGGCTGCAATCACCATCTGCAGTGATTTTGGAGCCCCCAAAAATAAAGTCTGACACTGTTTCCACTGTTTCCCCATCTATTTCCCATGAAGTGATGGGACCAGATGCCATGATTTTCGTTTTCTGAATGTTGAGCTTTAAGCCAACTTTTTCACTCTCCACTTTCACTTTCATCAAGAGGCTTTTTAGTTCCTCTTCACTTTCTGCCATAAGGGTGGTGTCATCTGCATATCTGAGGTTATTGATATTTCTCCCAGCAATCTTGATTCCAGCTTGTGCTTCTTCCAGCCCAGTGTTTCTCATGATGTACTCTGCATAGAAGTTAAATAAGCAGGGTGACAATATACAGCCTTGACGAACTCCTTTTCCTATTTGGAACCATTCTGTTGTTCCATGTCCAGTTCTAACTGTTGCTTCCTGACCTGCATATAAGTTTCTCAAGAGGCAGGTCAGGTGGTCTGGTATTCCCATCTCTTTCAGAATTTTCCACAGTTTATTGTGATCCACATTGTCAAAAGGTTTTGGCATAGTCAATAAAGCAGAAATGGATGTTTTTCTGGAACGCTCTTGCTTTTTCCATGATCCAGCGGATGTTGGCAATTTGATCTCTGATTCCTCTGCCTTTTCTAAAACCAGCTTGAACATCTGGGAGGAAATTTAGGTGCATATTATTAATATAACATGGGAAAAGTCAATCAGAAAAGGCTACATACTGTATGATTCCAACTATGGGACATTCTGGAAAAGGCAAAATATGGAGACAGTAAAAAGATCAGGTGTTGGGGAGGGGAGAGTGATGAACAGGTGGACCACAGAGGAACTTCAGGTCAATGGACATACTCTGTATGCTATAGAATGGTGGGTACACATCGTTAGGCATTTGTCCAAATCCAAAGGATGTGCAACCCAAGAGTGAACCCTGATGTAGACTTTGGGTGATGGTGATGTGTCAGTGTAAGTTATGAAATGGAGTATGCCCTGCCATATAGTTAAACAAGGATGTCACAGCCATCCTTGATTCTGGTGCTCCAAATGTGAATTTCTGAGCCCAGGAAGAACAATAGCTGCTATCTGGCAGCCAAGGAGCTGCCACCACAAGCTGAGCCACTCCCTACGGTGAACAAGGAACTAAGGATGTGAATAATCAAACCGCAGATGCTGGCCCCAGGTAGCTGTTCAGTTCAGTTGCTCAGTCATGTCTGACTCTTTGTGGCCCCATGAATCACAGCACGCCAGGCCTCCCTGTCCATCACCAACTCCCGGAGTTTATCCAAACTCATGTCCATCGAGTCGGTGATGCCATCCAACCATCTCATCCTCTGTCGTCCCCTTCTCCTCATGCCTTCAATCTTTCCCAGCACCAGGGTCTTTTCAAATGAGTAGCTGAGATGCATATAAAAGGAATGATTTCAGTAAGCCCAGACCCTTGCATCTTCCCATGCATAGAAAAGTGCTAAATTCTTCGAAATATCTGGTTTTCCTTAATTAACAATAATCTTCCGATGTTCAGACTATCTGTCTCTTGCTGCAACTTCTGCATAACCTGACTCCTCCCCCCACCTCCTCAGAACGGTTCTCTCAGGGTCACTTGAGATGCTGCCTCAGAGGCTTGAAGTCCTGAAAATTCCCACCAAATAAAACATAACTCTAAGTCTCTAGGTTGTGACTATTTTTGAAGTTGACAAAGTCCATCAATTGTAACAAATGTACCATCTGGTGAGGGACATTGATGATGAGGGGGCAGTGGGTACACGGGAATCTCTATACCATTCAGTCAATTTTGTTGTGTTCTAAAAGAACAAAGTATTTAAAAAACAAAAACAACACTGACCAAGAGCTTCCAATACAGTCACTCATCAGGCGCCACTGAACCCCAGTGTCTGACCCAACTGCATGCTGGGAGGTCAGGGTGTGCTGCAGGGGGAAGGGGGGATGGCTTCTGCTGTGTGACCCCAGGCTATGTACTTTGCTTTCCTGTTTCTCAGTGATTTCCTCCACATCGAACATCAGCTTGAGGCACCTGGGTCTCAGGTCCTATGGCCACTGCAAGTGGGGCTGGGGACCGAAGGTCCCAGGGCCATAGGCCTTGCTGTGGTAGAGTTAGATTTTGCACAATGGTGGGAAGGCACAGGGCTTTCTGGCATGCGGACAATACCCTGTGCAGAAACGGGGAGGAAAAGGTCCTCTGAATCACTGAAGGAAGTTACTATGGTCAGCGGAGAGGGAGGAAACTGTGCGTGTGTGTGTGTGTGTGTGTGTGTGTGTGCGTGTGTGTGTGTGTGTACGTGCATGTGGATAGGCGTGATTATGTAAGTGAGAGTGGGGGATGGAATCTGTGAGGGTGTGTGTGTGCCAGGAGTGTGTGTATATGAATGTCTGTGTGCAAATGTGAATGTGTGTGTATATGAATTTGCACGAGAATTTGGTGTTGAGAATTAGCATGTTTCCTGCCATATCAGTAAATACGGATGTCGTAGCTGTCACAGTGGAATCAATGATTCCAGCCCTCTGATGTGAGTTTCTGAGTCCTAAGGGCACGCAGGAAGGGGAAGAACACCTGCGATCCACTCCCTTCAGTGAGCCCCAAGGGAGCTCAGGAAGCGAAAAACACAGCATACTGGCCCAGGATAGCCGAGATAAGTGTGAAAGGAATGATCTCAGTGAGCCCACTCTTACATCTCCCCATGCATAGAACAGCGCTAAATTCCTTAACTTGTGATGTCTGTTTTTCTTAATTAACAATAATCTTTTGATGTTTCAACTACCTGCCCTTTGTTACAAAACTTCTATATAACCTGGCTCCTCCCCTTGCCTCCTCAGAGCAGCTCTCTCAGGGTTACTTGACATACTGTCTCCCCAGCTTAAAGTTCTAAAAATTCCCACCAGATAAAACATAACTCTCAACTTATAGGCTGTGATTATTTTTCAAGTCGACAGTCTATATGAGGATGTAATTGTGTGCATTTACATGAATTGTGGATATATGTGGTGGGTATATGTATGATGTGTGACTACGTATGTACCTCCATATTTGTGTGAGTGGGCATGTATGAGGGTGTGTTATGAGCTGGGTGTTGGTGGGCAAGTTACTTAACCTATCTGTGCTTCAGTTTCCCTATGTCTAAAATGAAGATAAGTAATTACTGTGGTGGGTAGAAGGTGGCCACAAACTCTTTACCATCCTGGAGAATTCCATGGACAAAGGAGCCTGGCAGGCTACAGTCCGTAGGGTCGCAAAGAGTCAGACACGACTGAGCAACTCTCATGCACTCAATCAATTCTAATATTTATGACATTTATTATATGCACTTTTCACTTTCATGAATTGGAGAAGGAAATGGCAACCCACTCCAGTGTTCTTGCCTGGAGAATCCCAGGGACAGGGGAGCCTGGTGGGCTGCCATCCATGGGGTCACCATCCCTGCCATTGACAGGTGGAATCCATGTCACTTCCCTTGAACTGGGCTGGACCTGTGGTTTGTTCTGACCTATAGAATCAGAACCAGACCTGCAGTTCTGCATTTGCACACACGGAACTCTTCCGCTCGGAGTCCAGTGGCCTAGTCACGAGAAGCTAGAGCCAAACGGTGAAGCCACATGGAAGGAAACTGAGGCATGCCCGTCCAGTGGATGGGCCTGGATGCCCACGTTACAAGGAGCAGAACTGGACCTGAGAAGTGATCTCGGTGAGGCAGGAGTGAGCAGTGGCATGAAGCAAGATCTTAATTCCCTGCCCAGGAATCACACCTGCAATGGCAGCCCACTCCAGTCCTCTTGCCTGGAGAATGCCATGGATGGAAGAGCCTGGTGGGCTGCCGTCCATGGGGTCGCACAGAGTCAGACACGACTGAGCGACTTCTCTTTCACTTTTCACTTTCATGCATTGGAGAAGGAAATGGCAACCCGCTCCAGTGTTCTTGCCTGGAGAGTCCCAGAGATGGGGGAGCCTGGTAGGCTGCCGTCTATGGGGTCGCACAGAGTCGGACACGACTGAAGCGACTTAGCAGCAGTAGCAGCCTGGATCAAAGCCAGGAATCCTAGCCTCCAGACCAGCAAGGGCTAGAGGCTTTAGAAGCTAATTTTCCCTGGATCCTTGCCCCTGTGAAAAGTACATCTATCACAGAGGCAGAAACTGTAAAGGCAGGTACAAAGTTTATTGTTAGACATAGTACAACAAGTGGGAGAGCACACAGAGGAACAGTTTAGTTGAGATGGAAGCAAGGCAGGGAGGCACACCCATTGAGAAAAGGTGTAGGTGTCCCTCCTAGTGAGGAGGAGCGTAGTAAAGAGGCGGTTAAGTCATTTATATAGGTCAGTGCTTCCCAGTCTTTGTCTCCTTTCAGGCCAATTATCTGGTTTCTTTTTCCACACCTGACCTACCCGAGGGCCCTCTCCTAGGGTGCGCACACACGTCTCAGCCAAGATGGATCTCGAAGTGAAGGCTTCTGGGAGGAGCAAGACTCATTATGGCCTGGAGTTATCCCCTGACTTGACTCTGAGAAGCCTTTCTGCGCCTGTGTAGTGTCTCCCTTATCCTTTACTCAGACAGGGTTTTTGCCTCTCTTTGTCCTTGCCATGATTATTCTCTTGAGATGTTTATAAGAGACAAAGACTGGCTATTTACCCTGTTTCTGTTGTTACTTCCAACAGGGGGCTGGTTGTGAATTCCTCAACTGGAGTCCACCTATGTCTTGCCTCAGGAAATGCAAAGAGGAGGCTGACTGATTGTAAATGTCCAACCTGGAGCCCAGTCTATCTCCTACCTCAGAAGAACTCTGCGGGGCCCTCCTGGGTACAACCCCTTCCACTTCTTGTTTGTAGAAAAAGCTTTAGTCTCTTAGGCTTTCCCTGGGTTCCAAAGAGAGGACTGGAACAGTTAATGATCAGAGAAGGGAGGACAATATGGTCACAGGATTCCTTGTTCCTCCTGAAGGAGTGTAGATAACAGTCTGATGCATATCTTTGACGTGTTCTACAGAAACTAAGATACCTCCCACCAGCCTGAAGGAGGACGGTGACTGCATGCTGACCACAGCATGCAGACCCCAGACTGGTTGGAGCCAGAAGGCCCTAAAACACTTCCCTGTTACCTCACTACCAATCAATCAGAAGAAAGTCCACCAGCTGATCACACACCCTGCAACCTTCACTCCTAATACTGTCTTTAAAAACCCTCATCTGAAAGCTGTTGAGAAGCTTTGGCCTTTGAGCACAAACTGCCCATTCTCTTCTCTTGATGTCTTGCAATAAACATTGCACTTTCCTTCACCACAGCCTGGTGTGGCTTTGCTGCGCTGTGGACCCGAGTTCCGGTGGGTAACAGAGCTCAGTTAACAACAGACTCCTGAGAGAGAAGAACGGTAGTGGCTATTTTTAAACCACTTAGTTTTAGGGTGGTTAGTTATGCAGCAATAGATACATTTACTTCATAGGTTTTTCAAACACTTAGAACATGGGATCAGCAAACTTTTCCTGTGCAGGGCCAGGTAATAAATATTTTAGATTTGGGGGCCGTATAGTCACTGTCAAAACTACTCAGCACTGCTGCTGTGGCGTGAAAACAACCAACACAGTGCATTAGTGACCAGGGTGGCTGTGTTCTGGTAAAACTTTATTTATACAAACAAGCTGGATTTGGCCCAGGGGCAATTGCTGGCCCAGACCCAGAAAACTGCCTAGACATAAAAAGCGTCAGCTATGAGCACCTACAAAAGTGTCAGCTATGAGTACATGTGTGTGAGGTCAAGTGTGCATGTCTGTGTGTACATGTGAAGCATAATATAAAAGTGCATGATATAAACGTATACTTTGTAAGTCTGTGTACCCGTGTGTCTTCATGTGAAGCATGCATCTGGATGAGTGGAAATGTGTGTGGAATCGGTTAAAAACACATCAACAAGCTGTAACAGCTGATGTTTCAACGACTGCTCCCCACCCCTCCTTCCTGCTTCTATTCTGAGGAGAAAAGGGAGCATGGGAGAAAACCAAGAGAACAGAGAGAGCTGGCCGGTCCCATCATTTGCATCTGGGCTGCGTTTGGAGGGAAGCCATCGTGGCTGGGCTACTGTAGGGCGGAGTCCACGGCTTCCTGTTGGCGGAAAGGAAAATGAAGTCAGTCCCCTGGGGGTGGGGCGGGGAAGGGCGGCGGGGGAGGTGCTGTACAAATGAAAAAGGAACTCTAGAGCTTTAAGGAGGGGCTTGGGGGTGGTTGTGGGGAGAAAGCTACCCCCCTCCTGCAGCGGGTGGCTTTTCCAGGCAACTTGTAAACGTCTGCCTGCTGGTTTCATTTTGATCCCCCATTGTGGGACTCCAGAGGGGCTACTTCCTGCATGACTAACTTCCTTGGCTCAGTTTGCCGGTGGCCAGAAATGCATCAGGTGTTAGCTTGGGAGCCAGTAGATGTGGGTTGCAATCCCTGTCTGCATTTACTTACTAAGTGGCATCGGGGCGTTCAGCCTTCCTTACCCGTATAACGGGGATGCTGTTAGCACCACCTCCTAGGACTGTTGCAACGATCAAATGAGGATACTGTGCATCTAGCCTTTGACAAGGAGCTTCCCACACAGTAAATGCTCTGTAAAGTGACACTCTGAGACAAACCCCATGGGTTCCAGTGCTGGGCTCCAAGATTTCCAGTTTGTCTTCCCTAATCCCCACCAGGGCTGCCTTAAACTCCTGATTTACGGAGTCATAGAAACCTGTTTCTTTCCTTCAAAATTGCTACCTCTATTAGTTACGCAGCACTCACTGGCAGGCTTATTTGATAAGCGTCTGTCTCCTCCAGCAGACTGAAAGCTGCAGCCAAATGAGACAGTGTCTGCTTTGCTAGCCACTCTGTCCCGAGGGCCAGTACAGGGCCTGGCACACAGTTGGCACTCGATAATTAGTTACTGAATGAGTGAATGGAGATGCAAAACTTCACAATTTGGAATTATCTGGGGCCTGTGAAGAAAGCTGAGCATTGAAGAATTGATGCTTTTGAACTGTGGTGTTGGAGAAGACTCTTGAGAGTCCCTTGGACTGCAAGGAGATCCAACCAGTCCATTCTGAAGATCAGCCCTGGGATTTCTTTGGAAGGAATGATGCTAAAGCTGAAACTCCAGTACTTTGGCCACCTCATGCGAAGAGTTGACTCATTGGAAAAGACCCTGATGCTGGGAGGGATTGGGGGCAGGAGGAGAAGGGGACAACAGAGGATGAGATGGCTGGATGGCATCACTGACTCGATGGACATGAGTTTGAGTAAACTCTGGGAGTTGGTGATGGACAGGGAGGCCTGGCGTGCTGTGATTCATGGGGTCGCAAAGAGTCAGACACGACTGAGCCACTGAACTGAACTGAGGGAAGAACAGCTCCTCATTTTTAATCAACACATGAATTTGAAAGGCTTTCAATGGGGTCTTCTAAAACGGGGTTAGGCCAGGACAGCCTCTTGTGTTAGTTAAGTCAGGCTGGGCTATGCTGCTGAAACCATGAACCCTGATGTTCCTTTCAGAGGCCCAACATCACAAAGGTGGATTTCTCACTCAAAGCATGAATCAGGTGTCTGGCAAGAGCAGTTGTTCTCAGTTCCTCTCGTGCTGCTGGCATCTTCATGTGTGGCCTTCACCGCCTCTGCAGGATCACGACCAGTCCCTTCTGCTCCCTGCCCAATGGTCAGAGCCAGCCGCTCAGCCCAGTCAACCTGCCGGGGGGCACTGGGAGATACTGGGCTGCTCAGGGATGCTCAGCTAGCAGCAGAAGAGTCTCTGCCACAAATAGGAAAGGCTCAGACTTCCTGGCCGTTCTCACAGATCTGGGTTTCATGTGAGGATGTCTGAATGCATTTTGAAGGCTTGGAAAGTGGAGATTCCTACTGATTAGACTGCTTTTGAAAATCAGGTATTTATCAGAGGAAGAAAAATAACCAGTCATCACAAATCCTTTGCTTAAAATATTGCACAATGTTTTCAGTGCAGTTTCTTGCTGTACAAGACCCTGAAGGCCCATCTTAAAATGTCACAATCATTTTTCTCCATGGTTGAAATAATTTTTAAAAATGTTTTTATTGGAGTACAGTTGTTTTACATTGTTGTGTTAGTTTCTACTGTACAGCAAAGTGAATCCTCTATATGTATACATATATCCCCTCTTTTTTGGATTCCCTTCTCCTTTAGGTCACCACTGTGACCTAAACTCAGAGCACTGAGTACAGTTCCCTGTGCTATACTGAAATACGTTTTAATGGTTTCACTTTGATAAGGATCAACAGCCACCCATCAGAGGCTTAGCTCCGAATTCGAGGAGACCAATAATTCAATAAACCATAAAGATAAACATCTTTTGATAAGGTCCTTAAAAGCTTTTAGTTTGAATCTGCCACATAGTGGGACTCCTAATATTTTTTTTTTGATGATTGGATGGACTGCGATTGTTCTTAAGTGCTGGCTCAAAGTCACTGCATCCAAGATGGCAGTGGGGGAGGGGAGACACTGAGATGAAGTGCAGGCAAAACCACTGACTATTCAGGAAAAGAGCCAGCATTTTGTGAATGCAGGCTGTGTATGATGTATGCTCTCTCCAGGCTAGAAGACAAAGAGGATGAGGGAACTATCCCTTCTATTAAAGAGGCTTTTCTTCGCGAGAAGTTTCAGGGTGACTCTGATGCCTTTTTAAAAAATATTTCCATATCCCTGGGGTTGTAGATAAAGGGAACTGCTAGTGGCATTAAATCCTGTGCCCGTTGAGTGATATTCTGCCTTGTACATTCCAGTCATAGAGTTCTGTCCTTGGGTTTTATTCCCGCACCACCACCTCCACCCTTTCAGCTGCCTATCTCTGTCACAAAGCAAGCCTCACAGATACCAGCTGGTGGCTCCCCAGTAGCTGGTGGGGAGATCCCAGTTGCTCTACTGAAAGGTTTCAGAGGAGCCGTCTGACCTAAGTCAGTGGTTCACAGCCCTGGCTGCATTCTAGAATCAACCACAGAGCTGTATCCATGCCTGGGCTGCACCTGGGGAGACTCTGGCATCACTGGGCCAGGATGGAGTCCTGAGCGTGGATAATTTTACAAAGCCCCTTGTGTAGCCAGGGCCAGGCCTGAGAACTACTAGCCAGAGCTTTCCACCAGGACTCAAATTTCATTTAAGGAATGAAGTGGGGAGAAGCCTTAGAAGATGACACAATTCAGAAGAAAGAGATATAGGTATGGACGGATCTCTCACTGTATGTCCTCCTTTCTAGGAACATGTACAACAAATACTCACAAGTGTACTCACTCACAGTCCTGTGTGAAAGGAAGCTTGATGATGGGGAGGCAAGAATTCTACCACCAAACCACCAATGCAGAAGTTTGGAATTGGGGAGGCTCTGGGCAGAATGACTCAGGGTGGCCCCCTCCCTTAAGATATGGATTCAGCTTCCTGGGGTACCACTCCTAGGATACAGTAGCTAACATTTGGTAGTATTTCTCAATCCCACATGCATTACTCTTTGATTCTTCCAATAAGCCAATAAAAGGAGGGATTATCAACCTCATTTTGCAAATGAGGAAACTGATGTTCAGACAAGTTGATGGACTTGTCTAAAAGATTATAGGCAGGGAATGGTAAAGCTGGGACTTCTATCCTAATTGGAGAAGGAAATGGCAACCCACTCCAGTGTTCTTGCCTGGAGAATTCCATGGACAAAGGAGCCTGGCAGGCTACAGTCCATAGGGTCGCAAAGAGTCAGACACGACTGAGCAACTCTCATGCACTCACTCAATTCTAATGTTTATGAAATTTATTATATGCACTTTTCACTTTCATGCATTAGAGAAGGCAATGGCAACCCACTCCAGTTTTCTTGCCTGGAGAATCCCAGGGACAGGGGAGCCTGGTGGGCTGCCGTCCATGGGGATGCACAGAGTCAGACACGACTAAAGCGACTTAGCAGCAGCAGCAGCAGCAGCAGCAGCAGCAGGCCTCCAGATGGGCATAGATTATATAATTATGGAATTATAAGTTCCCCAACTACTTCTCATTTCATTGACACAATCTTCTGCTATTTGTTTCTAGCATTTCTGTGTCAGAATCTTATTTGTTCACTAATACCCATCCATCTTTCATATTTTGCTCAGGGCTGCTAAATGCCAGGCTCTGTTTCCAGCTTCCCTTGCAGCTAGGAGTGGTCATATGACACCATTCTGGCCAATGAGATGTCAGGGAAGTCTACTGCCTTCCTTAACCCAGGCTCTCTTCTCCGTGGCTGAAGTAGCCATTGTGGCAGCTTGACAGAACAGGAATGAGGATAAAAGTGAAAATATCCAGAATGGCAGAGCAAAGAGATGCCTGGGTCCCTGATTCCCTGAACTCCTGGCTGCCTACCTCCAGGCTTCTAGATGATGAGCAAAAATAATTTAAGTCATTATAGGTTAAGTTTTTATAGGTTGTGGCCAAATGTCTTCCTACGTGATAGTTTCCCAACATGACTTTTATCAGTTGTTGTTTTGTCCTTTACAATTGAACATACCACCCAAAAATTCAACACCAGCCAGCATCTGACTGAAGCTGAAGCTTAATCATGAGGGGACACTGAATGTCAGTTGCATTACTTTTGAGACCTACAGCATGTTGTCACCTGAATCAGCATTTTCATTTTCCAGCTTCCATTTGCTTTTCCGAGATGAGGGCAAATGCAGGAACACAAACGTGTAAACATGCCCCCCAAAAGACGGTGCCACTGCCACGACTCAGCCCACCCTCACTGGGCTTCAGCAGATGAGGGAAACCTGGATTCACTGTGGGAAGGTGGTTTCTAGCAAAGTCTGGCTGTCTGAAGGTCAAATGCATAGAAGTCAAGGCTGCCTGTTTACTCCACTGGCAGCCCCTCTTTCCCAATTTTTTTTGAACTTCCAAATCATTCAGGTATTGCTAAGCTACAAACTACCACTAACTCAGCAGCTTAAAACAACGTATTCAGTTTTTCTTGGTGGCTATAGGCCAGCTGGGCGGTCTTGCTGATCTGGGCTGGTCTTAGCTGGGCTCGGCTGGTCAAGTGCTTCAGTCATTCTGTTGTCCGCTTGGTTGTAGGCGGGAAGGGAAAGCTCATTTGCAATGGCCTCCGTCACATCTTGAAGGTGGCGGTCACCTCTGGCGACAGGGCTACATGGTCCCTCATTCCCCAGCAGGCCAGTCGTTCACATGTTCCAAGAGAACAACTGGAACCAGACAGGCCTAGGCTGGGAATTAGCAAAATGCCCCTTCTACCACATTCTACTGACTAAAGTCACAAAGCTGTTCCAGTTTCAAGGGGTGGGTGAAAAGCTTCCTTCTGGATGGCAGAGAATGCAAAGTCACTTCGCCAGGGGCAGAGGGATAGGGAGCTTTGGAGAACAGGGGCGACTTTTATAAGCAGGCTATCATGGTACCTGAGTAACAGCTTTCCCTAGAGGGGAACACCATGGGCATCAAGGAGCAGGAGGAACAAAATCTGGGAGCAGAAATATGGTCAGGTGGACCCTGCTAAGGAGGAAGAATGAGCCCAAAGGGAGCAGATGAAGAAGTTGGAGACAGACTAAAGGGAAATTCCATTCAATAATTAGTTCCACACTGACACACACTGGGTGCTGAATATGTGGCAAGTCCTTTATAGACACGATCAAGTTAATCTTGCTCACTCCTATGAGGGAGGTTCTATTATTAATCCCATTTTACAGATGAGGGAACTGAGGTTCAGATAGGATTGGGTAACTTGCAGACACACAGAGGAGAAGAACAAGACGCAAGACTTGAAGACAGGCCTCTTGAAGATAAAGCACTGGCCTGAACGTGACACTGGTCTGTCTTCAGGATAACTTGTGTCTCTGTCCCCACCCCTCTGCCTGGCTTGGACCGCTGCAGCATCGGATGACTTCCAGCCAACGTTTTTTGTAAGAGGCCAGAGAGTGATTCTTTTCAGTGCTGTGTTGCAATTACTCAACCCTGCTGATGGAGAATGGAAGCAGCCAGAGACGGTATGTACATGAATGTGTATGGCCGTGTTCCCATAAAACTTTATTTATAAAAACAGATGAATTGCCACCCTCTTCATTCTCCGCCTTGCAATTCAGAGTGGGTCAAACTCAAATGTGACTCTGCCATTCCTTCCTAAGGTGGATTGCCAGTATCTTGGGGGTCAGTCCAGACTTTCAGTGTGGTTTCCAACCTTGCAATCAATGTGCGGTGCCTGCATCAGCAGCTTAGCCATCATCTGTAAGGAAAGTGGGCTTTCAGGTTGCACCCAGATCTGTGGAATTAAGAACTTACATTCAAACAAGATGCCCAGGTGGTTTGCACAATGCAGTTTGAGAAGCTCAGGCTTCTGGAACCCCTGTGCCCTGGTGCCTTCCTACCTCTCCCACCTTATCCTTTGCCCCTGGAGCCCCCTTGCTCCCACCCACCCTCACTTTCCAGCCAAACTGACTGCTCCCGTCACCTCTGTGTCTGAAGCTTTGCTCTCCAGCCCAACTCCCTTTAATCAGCGAATTCCTGTCTATCTTTGGATCTCAACTGCAAATCGCTTCGTTCAAGCAGCCCTCCCTGAAACTACTTCTGTGCACCCAGGCCCTCCTCCCACATAGCACCCACCACACTGCATGGAAATGACTTCTTTAACTGCCTGCCTCTCGCAGCGTCTTGTGAATTCATGAGAGAGACCCTATCTGTTACCTCTGTGTGTCCTCACCCCCTGGGGACAGGAGCCACCCCAGAACTAACTGCTGAAAACTAATCAAAACACACCTCTTTCCCTCAGGCAAGTGTTCTACACAACCACTGTTTAACTAGCCAACTTCCACCTGGTTCTAAAGACTTTGAAGAGTCCTAGTGGCCTCTGAGATTCCAGCTCTCACAAAGCCTCGTGGTTTTTCTTATTAGCTAATGTTTACCATTTGGAGAGGGCCTGCGGCTAGGGGGCTAAGAAATTTCTGGGCAAAATTCTTAAGCTACAAATTAGCCACAGGCCAAGACCTGAGTTGTGTTTGGTGTGTGAGAGGCGAACTGAGGGTAGAGGCGGGTGGAGGTGGGAGGCAGAGAGGAGGGGCAGGGCCAGAAGCTTCTTGCTAAAAAAGTGACTTGAAGGCAAGACCCCACACTGCCCACAGAGCCATGAACTGGCATCCTTCTCCACCCGTGCACGATGTCAATTCTGTACAATGGTCCCAGCTTTGCTGTGTGGAAAAGCGTCCCATACACCCACTCGCTGAAAGCAGGTGGCCTGTGTAAGGAATCACAAGCCATTATAGCCACACGCTGCCCTCCCGGAATATGAGAACTCTCTCTAAATCTGATGTTCAGTCCAGAGGTTTCTATAAGTTCCTTTATTAATAAAGCAAAGTATGAAAGAACAAGGTCCCCAATGACCCATATGATTAAAAGTGCAAATTTACTTCAACCTGAAATAGAAAACAAATGGCTGGCCTCAACTGTTTGGACCATGGGAATTTGGTGTGATTAAAGCACCTTTTAATCACACAACTGTAGCAGCTGAACCATATTTGATCACCTCTTTGGTCTCTGTTATTGGAACAAAACATATGCTATGACCGCAGCCGATAGACAGCATCATAATACACAGTTTAGGGTCAAAATCCACACTAAAAATAACAGTAAAATAAGAGGAATGTTTTAAAGTCAAGTGACTGAATCAAGGCACTTAAAAAAAAAAGTAAACGGTGCTTACAATATTCCTGAATATCTGATACTTAAAAAACGAGATTACATGTGATTTAGCTGCACATTTTAGTCCATTCTCTCTGTACAGATGATCACATATATCTTCATCCTCTCCCAACGTATACTTGCTCTATTCCCACCAAATCATGTGCTATGAAAGTATAAAAAATATAAACAGTAGTGTCTAGGAAACAGACAAGCAATTTTTTTTAAAAAAATTAACAAATGCCACAATGATAACACTGAACTTTTTTCCCTCCCAAGGGATAATGGAAATGTCCATGAGGTTTACTTTTTCCACCACTGGGGAGGGATAATAATAATCTTCCTCCCCATGTATATGATCAATTAAATCATCATCAAGGTCAAAAACCACATTTTATAGAAAAAATGACTGACTTCTTGAGGCTAAAGGAAACACTTTGGAAAGCTATTAGTTTAATTCTTCCAGCTAGGATGTCACTTTTGGTGGGAGCCATTGAGTCAGAAAGAGATAGGAACATCTGATCAGAACAGTGCTCTTAACAGTGGGGCTGGTAACAAGCCTAAGAAGCTTGGCAGGGAGGCCCTGGCATGCTTCTCTGGTGTTCACGGGCACCAACTATCATCCCAAAGGCTAGGAAATGACTAAAAAACAAAACTTAATTTAAAAATAAGAATAAAACACAAATAAAAAAGAAACAAGTTATTCTACAATCCTTCCTGATTACTCATCTGCAGACTCTGATAGAGCCAAGGAATTCAGGCCCAACTCACCACGAAGGAAATGCCAAGAGCTGGTCCCCAGGGGCCTGATATCCAGTCTGACTCTTTCGGCTCTAGGATGGAGAATCCTCCTGGGAATTTTAAGTTAAGTGTTACCTGTGGCCGTGTTAATTTGGGGGATTTGTTTCTACAATAAAGCTTAGTTCTGAGAGAGAAAGTAGACTTGAAATATCACCCCCAACCACATAGTACAACATCATACCCATAACAATAAATATAACCTTATTCATACTTGAGGGGTTAACTGTGTAAGGCAGGGATCGCAAACTGGTAGCCCCCAGGCTCATCCAAATGTATTTTTGGCCCACATGTGTTTTGGATTTTTTAAAATTATGTTGTTTAAAAATCAGAAAGCTTCCTTTTTAAAAAACAATCCTGACTTTTTTTTATTTCCAGCCCCACCCTACCCTCTTCCCTGCATAGAACTGAGCAATGTGCCCCCTGAAGATGGGCAGAGTACCCGCCACCACCCACCCCTCCCCTATTTACCTCCCTGTCCTGCTTCTGCAGGCTGCTGAGTTTGCGACCCCTGGTTTGAAACAGCACATATCTAAACAACGTGTTTCCTAACCCAAACCTCTTTCACACCCTCATGTGATTTCACCCCATGGAGTGAAATCTTCTGCCCAGCTCTTCCTTTCACATCCATCTTAAGTCCTCCTTCCTGAAATCTTCAGATTTCTCTTCGTTCGCTCACATTTTCCCTTCTTTCAGCTTCAGTTTCATTTTACAAAAAAAATCTCCGTCTCTCAGCCCACAAGCGTTTCGACATGGCTCCCAAGACTGGTCAGTGGGAGTTACTGAAGTGTGTCTTACGGCAAAAAGGCTGAGTCATCTCCCCAAAACATTTTCTTCAGACACTGGCTGGACAGTTAATCTTTTTTTTCAGAGCATGAACAATTTTGAGCCTTCTGGGATGAGAATATTTGCATCTATGAATCTCCAGTACCAAGTATACACCAAAAATGTATATATTTCAGATCAAGGACATGATGGAGCCCTAATAAAACAGAGAATTGAGCTTAATTTAAGTGCCATGGGCAACCATCACACCTGGCTAATATGCCATATTATTTCGTTTGTACACAGTACATGTTTTGGATTACTAAACATTGATCAAAATTGATCGAAATCTCCAAGTTTTTGGTTACCATGTACAGAGAACAATTGTTCAGCATGGCATTTAAATAAAACATTAATAGTTTAAAAATTCACAAACACAATGCCCCATTCATTAAAAACAATAAAATTTAAAAATCTTGAGGATGGATGAGGCTTTGGGTAATTAACCTAAAAAAAAACAACAACAAAGGAACTACAAGAACAGTAAGTATGTTACTAGATTCAAACATCAAAATGCTATTCAAAAAAGGAACCTATCAACTTAACTAGAAATATTTGGAAAATTCAGCTTTTAAAGCTTTATAATACCCCCCCTCCCAATAGCCTCGCTTTCCCCTATTCCAACTACAGGGGAAATTGTAGCTGAGTATGGAAACATTATAAATATATATTTATATAAAGATCTACTTACTCTTGAAATTTATTTAAAAAGTAATTTAAAAAAAACACTGTGCAGTTTATATCTTTGCAGGAAGTTGGTAGACTGATTCCTTTGCTAAATGCAGTACCTTACGACCTAACACTGACCTCAAAAACTAGGAATGACTTTGTGGTATCCAGGGGAAATGTCCCCAGCGCAACCCCAAAGAGACAGCACAACATTTGCAACTGTTTCTCTTGTAGTCCAAGGTTGCAAAGGACTAAGAAATCTCTGCAGTTCTGATGAGAAGGATTCCCTATAAGTCATCTATTCACAAGGATTTCCCCACAGTGGCCAAGTAGGGCCCCTAAAAAGTTTTAAAAGTTCCCTCCAAATAGCTCAGAAATTAAACAATGGCCCAATTCATGTGACTACTTCTGTCTTCCAAGTTTTACCTTTAAAAGTCTCTGTTAAAAAAAGAAAAAGTTAAAAAACCTAAAGTGTATCACTGGGACTGGTTGTATTTTCTATTCAGCAGATGATGGCCCATTCTAAACGTCAAGTGAGTTTTATGTTGACTGATGCAATTGAGAGCTATTAGAAAATTGGGAGGACAGAGGGATTTCAGAATGGACGGGCTGCAAAATACACTCAGCCTGGTGATGTTTATGCTCAAAGAGAAGAAAGAGCGTACAGCTGACAAGGGCTGTCTCCCTCCATCTCCCCTTAGCTTGCCCTCCCCTGCTGTCTTTCTCCTGTCGACAGACTGGGAAATAACTGATCTTCAAGCACAGAGCCCAGAGATGCTGAACTCTAAGTGAAATGCATCACAAGACCTGTGCTGAACCAACTGCTTCTCAAAGGTGGCCTTTGGGCCATTAAAAGGCTGCTTGGGCAATCAGAGCAAAACGTCCCAACCACGAAGGATCACTGAGATTGGCTGAGAGCAGGCGCTGCCTCTTCACTATCTCATTAAACTCAGAAAGAAAAGGAGTTTGCTAAAAAAGACTTTAAAACAAAAATGAACAAACAAAAACAGGTTTCTCTGTCTAGCCAGCAGCAAGCCCTGGCGAGTCACCTTGCTAGGCAGAGTGAGCTTCATCTTTTTCGAGACTCAACATGTTTTCTGCCCTCACCAGTGCTGTCTGAAGCATCGTCACTCTGCCCTGAGCATGGCTCACAGCAGGGGCTGATGAGCGCTCATCCCAGCGCCTGCCTGGAGCTGTGTTGAGCAAGCCTGCTCTTCAAGACTGCACCGCCCTTCATAGCAAATGTAACTGGCCTCCCTTTCCGATGCCACACGTGGCACTAGCAATTACCCCAAAATGAAAGAACTGATCAATAAAGTGCTGTTTGCTCTGAAAGTTTTGCTAACCAGCTCTTGACTGCTGCTCAACACCTATGACTTAATTCTTCACAATCCTGTCAAACACCCTTGATGGGACCCTTTAAAAAGACCTTAATATTTATCTGAACAGTGGAAACTACCTCAGAACATGAGCCCCTGAAATAGAATTACAGTTCCAGTTGTAGAGAAAGGTTCAGATTTTTAAAGACAACCAGGAAACCAGGACCTACCAAGTAGTTATGTCAAAAAAATAAAAAACCATTAGCTTCTTTAAACTGGGGGGCAAGAGAGATCTAAACAACTGGCAGAGGGAACTTTTTCTGCAGCTAGTTCTTGCTTTACTGAACCTCCCTAAAAGCTAAATCCTTCTACAGAATCATTCCACACAAACCAACATTTTGACCAACTCTCAGTTGCCAATGGTGGCTGTCTTTCCATAGCTCGTCCAGGACATTCTGGTGGGTGTGAAGATGCCATGATTATCTGGATGGTGGAGCCGGGGCGATGTTTAAGCTGCCAGATGCCACTGCTCTGAATAGTCCAACCCCTTCTGCAGGTCATCTTCCTTGACTTAAACAGGCTTCACTGCCATCCCCGCCCCACCAGTGGAGTGGGGCTGCAGGAGCACTGGGCCAGGTGGGGGCTCTAACAGGGTTTATGGTTCATCTTCAGGGAACCCTTGGGTGCGCTGACTCCGGGGTGGCGGACACCTGACGAGGTAGCGGGGACCGCCATAAGCGCGGAGAAGCTGGGGCAGCCTTCGCCAAGTGGACAGCAACCGCGCCGCTGCGAGTTCCCGAACCTGCCGGTCGAAAGCCGCCAGGAGGTCAACTGGGGCAGCTTCACGCAGTACCTTGGGTAGCGGGCCCACCTCGGTGGCCGCCCCTCCAGGGCCCAGGACGCAGTGGAAGAGCGTCCGGCGTCGCAGCAGGCAGTCCCTGAGGAACTGCACTAACTCCTCCAGGCGGTCGCCCAGGTGCCCCTCGTCCCAGCCTGGTGCCGGAGCCCCCTCGCGCTGCAGCACCGCCAGCAGCGCCGACTTGAGCACGTATGAGGAGAGGATGCGTCGCCACTGCGCGGCGGCCGTCGGGTCCAGCCCGCGGGCGCCCAGGTCTCGCAGAGCTTTAAGCAACTGCAGGCACTTGAGGTAGCAGGCACCTGGAGGGGCCCTTTCCTGCAGCCAGCTCAGCAGCTTCTGCTCCTGGCGCGCTGTGTTCAGCCCCCACAGGGCATCGGCACGCAGGCCTCCCGGGAGCTCCGATAGGGGCCCGACAGGTGAGGGTGGCGGTGGTGGCGCCACCAGGAAGACGCTGTCGCCCAAATGGACGGCAGGGATGAGTCGCACGGCCATGGAAAGGCGGCAGCAGCCGTAATCGGTGCGGCAGGGCAAGATGTGTAGGGTGGGCGGCTGTTCCAGACCGCCCGGGGTCAGGCTGACCCGACAACGCCCCTCCAGGCTGTAGCGCACGGTGGCCAGGGAGCGCTGCAGGTGCGCCTGGAACCAGCGCAGTACCAGCGTGGCCGAGAGGAGGCGCCGCCCGCGGACATCCACGCAGAAGCCGTCGGAGAAGGGTTTGCAGTCCCGGAGCCAGTGGCCGCTGGAAGCCCCTGGCGGCGCCTTGAGTGCACACACGAAGCAGCCGTGGAAGGCTGGAGCCAGCTCGGGCTCTGAGCCCAGGCTCCGCGGCTCCAGCGCCACCAGGGGAGGGAGGCGCAGCGGCACGAGCACGTCGAAGCCGTCGGGCCGGCGGATTTTATGCTGCTCGTAGGCGCTCCCTACCTGGATGAAGTCTCCGCGGAAGGCCAAGGCCAGCGCCCCCCCAGGGATGGGGCCTGGGGACCCTCGGGCACGGCCAGCCCGCACCAACTCGCCCACAATGCGGCTCACGTGTGCCTTGCTGTGGCCCAGCACGTGCGGAGACAGGCGCACCTCGTGTTCGTAGTAACTCTCCAGCAAGATGTCTAGGCTGGGCTCGGGGAAGTGTTTAGCTGAGAAGGTGGAGTGGCCCCCCATGCGGGGAGGCCCGGGCAGAAAGCGCTGCCGGACAGCGTGGCGACAGCGCAGGAGGATGTAGCCAAGGAGGAGGAGGACCGCCACCTTGAGCAGCGGGAAGCCGCCGTCCGCGCCGTCTGGGGGCTCGGTTCGGGCGCCCGCGTTTCCCCGCAGGACATGGTAGAGGCACACGAGGGCGGTGCACAGGCCGGTCACCAGGGGCCAGAAGACGCGCAGATTGAGGGTGTAGTGCACCGACATGCCGGGCGCCGGGGGCAGCGACGGCGGAGCAGCCCAGGGCGCGAGCCCCGGCGGCGCCCCCGGCCCAGCATGCGCGCAGCGCCCGGGCAGCCCCACTGTCCCGGTCTCCTTCGCCTCCGCGGCGGCTCCCCCGTCGCCGGGCCGGGGAAAGCCGCCCTCCAGCTCGGCCTCCTCTCCCAGCTCAAGCGCTCCTTCCAGCAGCGGCCGGCCCCGCCCGCCCCGGCTCCCGGCCGCGCCCTGTGCCGACTGCGCGCGGCGTCCGGCCCGGCGGCCCTCCCCGCCCCGCGCCCCGGCGCGCCGCTGGCGGCCAGCTTCTGGTCCCGCCGCGCTCGCCGCCTACCCGGGGCTGCCCACCCGGAACTGCGAGGCACCGGCCCGGGGGTCCCTCGCCGCTCCCCTCCGCGCTTGTTCCCGTTACTCGGCCCCAGGAGTTTTCCTCTTCCGAGGGGAGGCGAGACCGCGCCAGCTAGCGGGGAGGAAATGCCGGAGTCTGGAAACCGCGCGCCGAGCCGGCGGGCGGGGTCGGCCCCCTCCCGGGCCTCCGCCTTCAAGCGACGCGGGGCGGCGGGAGGGACTTCGGGAGGCGCTGGCAGCTGGCCTCTCCGGTCCTCCCTGCCCGAAAGCAGATAGGAAGGCTCTGATTGCGGGGCGGTCGCCTGTCCGGGGAGCTTTCTGGAGTTGTGTTCACACAGAGTTGCGCTGAGACGTTGAAAGGAAGTAGAGAGAGACGGCGCAGAGGAGCCCGTCCACCCCCCGCCCTCCCCCCGAAACCGCCCCCCTCACCCCAGCAAGCCGCGGCGGCGGGGTGTTGGTGGCGTGGCAGATCCTGGAGCGGAAGCGGCCCCTGCCAGCGTGCCGCCGTCCTTTATTCAAACCGATACCTCCTGAGCACCTACTGTGTGCCCGGCAGACCAGGGGCTGGTGAAACAGCAGTTGGCGAAATAGATTAGGCTAATGATGCCCTTCCTAAAGCCTAACGGCCTTTTTTAAAGAGGAAAACAAAAAAAAAAAAAAGGAGGCGTCCCACAGCAGAAAAATGCTCTGAAAAGGAATAAAACTGTGTGAGGGAATGATAAGGTGGGGGCTGCCCCGCGGAAGCTGGAGGCTCTCTGTGGGAGGTGACGGTTGAGTTCCCGAGACCCGGAATTGAGGAGGAGCCAGACTTGGAGGGACAATCACAGCCTTTAGACAGGTCACACACGCTGGCTCCTCACGTCCTCCTATGAAAGGGGCACTATTATTTCCCGCATTTTTCAGATGAGGAAACTAGGGCGCAGACAAGGTTCAGCCCTTGCCCAGGGTCACACAGCTTTTAGCAGCTGTGCTTTGAATATCAGCACCTGGCTCCAGGGAAGCAGGACCCGGGAGGCCGTCCCTTCCTGAGAAGGGTCCTTTGTCAGGGCCTACGCTGGGCCCCCAGCCCAGGAATCCTTGTTTTGTTTCATAACAGGGAGCACTCCTTGAAGTTATCAGCATTTATTTAATTATCTGAACTTATAATTTTTAAACAACTTATTTACACTCATTGCACCTTCCTTGTTCCCACCACCGGTAAAGGAGAGCAAGGGTAGATACATTAAAAATGTCAGAACTCAAAAGTCATCTGGGAATCAGGACTCAGAGGATGGCTCCTGACTTAAGCCCCAAGATTACTCCCAGGAAAGCCTCTCAGAGCTAAGCAGAACTGTACTCAGATACCTGTCTCCACCTCCTATTAACATTAACCATGAGATCAAAGTCTATTAACTCAGGAGTCTTTGAGTTGCAAGTGACAGACATGCAGCTTTAAAAGCATTTATTGCTGGTGCACTGGGATGACCCAGAGGGATGGAATGGGGAGGGAGGAGGGAGGAGGGTTCAGGATGGGGAACACATGTGTACCTGTGTCGGATTCATTTTGATATTTGGCAAATCTAATACAGTTATGTTAAGTTTAAAAATAAAATAAAATTAAAAAAATAAATAAATAAAAGCATTTATTGTCCATTTATTGTCAGGTTAATTGAGACGTCCTTTAAGATCCTAGAATACTTAAGTATGGCTGGATCTAGGTTTGCTCAAACCACTCCTTAGCTCTGCTTTCTTCTAAGTGGGCTGCACTCTCTGCCAATCTGTCTGGAGAGGCCCCTGCCCGCTCTAACCTGACCTTTTCCTCATCGCAAAGGAAAAGAAGGTTTTGGTTGCCTGAAAGTTGCAGCAAATGTCATGCCTAGGGATAACCCTGAGTCCTATGCTAGAAGTGACCAAGTAAGAGAATGCAATGGTAAAGAATCCGCCTGCCAAGGAGATGCCAGAGATGCAGGTTCAATCTCTTGGACCAGAAGACTCCTGGAGGAGGAAATGGCAATCCACTCCAGTATTCTTGCCTGGAAACATCCATGGACAGAGGAGCCTGGTGGGCTACAGTCCATGAGGTTGCTAGAGTCAGACACCACTGAGCGATTATGCACACGCACAGAAGAGAATGCAGTGATTAACCTGAACTGGGGTGGTGCCACAGACTGAAATGTGTCTCCTCAAAATTCACGTGTTGAAGCCCCTTTGTCCCTAAATTAAGTGCATATTCACAGGTTTCAGGGTTAGGATGTGGACAAGTCTTTTGGGGGAGCCACCCTCAGTAAATGATGTACTGTATTACCGTTGTGTGTGTGTGTGTGTGTGTGTGTGTGTGTGTGTTAAGTCACTTGGTCATGTCTGATTCCTTGTGACCCTATAGACTGTAGCCCACCAGGCTCCTCGGTCCATGGGATTTAACTGGCAAGAATACTGGAGTGGGTTGCCATTTCCTCCTCCAGGGGATCTTCCCACATACAGAGATTGAACCCATGTCTCCCTCGTCTCCTGCGTTGTAGAATATCACCATTACTATCATCTTTTCTGCCTATAATCAGTTTCCATAGCTCATTTCCTCCAGAGAGCTCAAGGTACAGACTTCGGAAATTTGCCCTTGGAAAAATCTACTGCATGTTTCAGATCAAGTACAAATTCATTTTTTCCTTAATTTATTACCCAACATACAATGTGCCAGGCAGAAGGGGACATGCAGTAAAAGAGTAGGGGCTCTCTACTTACGGACTAATGCTACATGGTGTGGGTAGATTCAGAAAACTGCCACTGTTTCATCGACTTTTGACCATTATTTCATTAAAAATCTTTAATGTTTAATTTTTGACAAAGGCCACTCTTTTTTTTTTTTTTTTCTAATGCTCAGCAAATATACATACACAGCCCTCCCAACATTTCTGATTCCCCAGAGGTGTGTCCTGTGAAGAAAGAATGGCAGGGACTCACTTCCCAGGGAGGGCCCAGGGAAGGCGCCTGGAGCGGGAGGAGGGTGACCCCCGATCAGGCTTTGGTGGCTGGGAAAGGACAATGTGTTTGATAACATGTCTGGTGTTTCTGCTGCAGACATTTTCACTGCATAACTAATTGGCCTTCAGGCAATGTTGCTGTAAAAGATAAAATAGTGAAAAATAAAAAAGGGGCATTAAAGGAAATAATGAAACATGAGAAATAAATAACAAAATTAAAAAGACTTTATGGCAAAATACAAATGTATTTGAATACATTTAAAAAGTGTGTCAATTTATGGCAATACTTCACAGATAATTGATTCTTTTTGTAGATTGTACCTAAAATCACTGCAGATGGTGACTGCAGCCATGAAACTAAAAGACACTTGTTCCTTGGAAGAAAAGTTATGACCAACCTAGACAGCATATTAAAAAGTAGACACATTACTTTGCCAGCAAAGGTCCATCTAGTCAAAGCTATGGCTTTTCCAGTAGTCATGTATGGATGTGAGAGTTGGACTATAAAGAAAGCTGAGCACCGAAGAATTGATGCTTTTGAACTGTGGTGTTGGAGAAGACTCTTGAGAGTCCCCTGGACAGCAAGGAGATCAACCCAGTCAATCCTAAAGGAAATCAATTTGAATATTCATTGGAAGGACTAATGCTGAAGCTGAAACTCCAAAAATTTGGTCATCTGATGTGAAGAACTGACTCATTTGAAAAGAGCCTGATGCTGGGAAAGATTAAAGGTGGGAGGGGAAAGGGATGACAGAGGATGAGATGGTTGGATGGCATCACCAACTCAATGGACATGAGTTTGAATAAACTCTGGGAGTTGGTGATAGACAGGGAGGCCTGGCATGCTGCAGTCCATGGGGTTGCAAAGGGTCGGACATGACTGAGTGACTGAACTGAGCTGAAGCACGTGTCCTCCAAGTCTTTTGTTCTTAGTATTTTAAAGGTTTCTTTTGCTTTTGTCTCACCTGCCTGTTCAGCTTTGCTTTTTCTCTAAACTTTCTTTTGTCTTTAAGAGAGGCATCAGCTTCCAAATACTAGGATGCATATTTGTACCTGAGCTTTGTGTCGTGTTAGGAAAGCTGTTTGTTCTTGGCAGGTTGTCACATGTGCCCTGATAGACGTTCCAAAGTTCTGTGGAAGGTGTGGGTTCAACTCTGTGTCTTCAAATCACCAAAGGATCTGCAGACTGACATGTTGTCATGTTCTAGTGCAGTCTGGTGGTTTAGTCGCTAAGTCGTGTCTGACTCTTGAGACCCCATGGACTGTAGCCTGCCAGGCTCCTCTGTCCATGGGATTTCCCAGACAAGATTATAAGAGTGGGTTGCCATTTCCTTCAGGGGATCTTCCCAGGGATAGAACCTGGGTCTCCTACATTGCAGGCCAAGTCTTTACCAACTGAGCCATACAGTACGTGCTCTGACTTACTCTCTTACTTCACACTTGCAGTAAATTTTATCACCATATTTTCTATCAAGTCCATATACATAGTTGTCATCATCCTCTATTTTAAGACCGCCATGCCTGCTTGTCCCTGTACAGATCATCATGAGGGCTGAGATTGACGGGATGGAAGAAGGACAGTCCTGTGTCAATGGAGAAATGAAACCAAACTGTCAACTAGTTGAAAGCCAACAGTCAAACCCAACTGTCAACCAGTTATTTTATCTTTTACAGCAAGATTGCCTCATGACCAATTAATTTTGCAGTGAAAATGCTTGTGGAAAAGATGTCTATGCAAAGATGCTTAAGGTACGAGTACTCAGAGCCCTTCGATAAATACCATGTGCCTCCTGGACTCGGCTCTTGCCCTGTGGTTTCTGCAGAGAAGCTCAGAACCAGCCCAGCTATCAATGCCATTTCACATATGGGCAGAGCGAGGCAGAGACAGGATAAGAAAATCACACCACTGGCAAGGCTGACTCTGGAGCTGGACTCTGAACCCCTCTGCTTCACTCCCTTTCACATTATAAAAGGTTTTATAGGCACACCTTTTATGGCACTTTGCTTTACTTTGCCTCATGGATATTGGGTTTTTTTTGTTGTTGTTTTAAACAAATTGAATGTTTATGGTCACTCTGTGAGCAAGTTTATCAGTGCCGTTTTTTTTCAACAGCATTTCTTCACTTGGTATCTCTGTCACATGTTGGTAATTATCTTAATATCTCAAGCTGTATTATTACTATTATATTTGTTATGGTGATCTGTGATCCGTTAACTTTGATGTTACTCCTTTGACTTACTGAAGGCTAGGATGATGATCAGCAATAAAGTATTTTTAAGTTATGGTGTGTACATTGTTTATTTAGACATAATGTCATCGCATACTTAATAGGCTACAGTATAGTGTGAACATAACTTTTATGTGCACTGGGAAAGCAAAAATAGTTTTGTGACTCACTTTATTGTGATATTTGCTTTATTGCAGTGGGTTGGAACTGAGCCTGCAATATCTCTTGGGTGTGTCTGTGTAGCACAGAAAGGGCACATTCTGGGAAGGCAGGTTAATTTATGGTTGTCTCCAGTTGCCAAGTGCTGACCAGGTTCTGCTGTATGGCTTAGAAACCTTTTCTGGAAGTTGAGCTCAGAGCTCTTTCCTGCAACTTTTCCAGTGATTCTCAGAGTATCTGTGATAAATGATCTGTTGTTGTTTTTCTAAAGCTCTCCTGGGGGTTCTCCCGGCATCTCCCGTGTACTGGACACAGCTCATGGCACACAGCTCAGAATACCCACACGAGAGAGACACACACCTATCAGTCACTTTGGTGAACATCACAGCAAAGTCAAGTTGATGCAAATGTGTCTGAACACTTACTCTCAAGTGACTGGGCCAGGATATGACTGAGCGACATTGACTTCACTACACTTTGTGTATAAGCAGAAGGATGGAACAGGCAGAGGCCTTAAGGAAAGAGAAACCATTGCAGTTCTGAGAAGGGTAAGAAAAAGTCAGGAGAGCGAGCAGCTGACCCGAGAATGGTGGGTATCAGAGTTGATACAGGGGCGTTAGAGCTGCCCAGATAAAATTCCAGATCCCCTTCCTGTTTTAGTTCCCATGAGTCTGATAATACTCCCCACTTGTGAAATACTTGCCATCCCCACTGGGCTCTGAGACCATATGAGTGTGTCTGTTCCCTGCAACCCAGACTCAGGGGTGGAGAGGAGTTTTACCCTGGTTCCCTGAGAAACAGAATCTAAGAGTATAGCTTGCATATGAATGTGTTACTGGGAGTGTAAAACCTAGGAAGCAAGAGTGAGGGCAAAGGGGAAGTGAATCAGGGAAGGAAGGGGAACAGAGTACGAGGCATACAGAGCTGGTCACAGCATCACTGCAAACACAACAGGCTCCTCAGCCACCAATGAGGCTGCACAGAGCCCCTTCACAATATCTTCAGTTCAGTTCAGTTCAGTCCAGTCACTCAGTCGTGTCCAACTCTTTGTGACCCCCTGGACTGCAGCACACCAGGCCTCCCTGTCCATCGCCAACTCCCAGAGTTTACTCAAACTCATGTCCATTGAGTCAGTGATGCCATCCAACCATCTCATCCTCTGTCGTCCCCTTCTCCTCCTGCCTTCAATCTTTCCCAGCATCAGGGCCTTTTCCAATGAGTCAGCTCTTCGCGTCAGGTGACCCAAGTATTGGAGTTTTAGCTTCAGCATCAGTCCTGCCAATGAATATTCAGGACTGATGGACTGGTTGGATCTCCTTGGAAGGAAAAAGGCAGACAATTGAAGGGATGGCTCCTTCCCATCACCTGCCCCTCATCTGTGAGAGTATGCCCGCGGGGCACTAGCCACACTTCCCTGCCGCATCTTGGGGCTGTTAAAGCAGCCAGGGTCTCTGTGGGTCTTGCCCAGTCTGAGCACAGGTGGGCAGTCTACTCGGTCGGCACCGTGCAAAGGAAGTCCCTGGTCTGTGGCAGTGACAGGAACCAGTTTTTTCCAACAGTGAGGATGGAGTGAGTCGTGGCAAGGGCTGTTCTGGGCAAGAAGCGAGGCTGAGGCTCAGGTGTGCAGACAGGGCTGAATGAATCTGGAGAAACTGGGTCTAGAAGAAGTCTCCCTGGGGAAAGTGCCTGCTAAGCTGATTCTGGAGGATGAATTGATCATTGCCTTATAAAGGGATGGAGGAAGCCAACGGTGCAGAAGTCCCTTCATGTATGGAATTCTGCAGAAGTGAAAACAGGATTTTGATTCCACTAAGTCTGAAGTTTGGGGCTGAGAAGAGAAATGTTAAGAGATAAGACTGGAGAGCTGGTCACAGCCTTGTGTACCAGGCTATTTGGTTAAAATCTCCTTGGTTACTGGTAACAGAAGACCCAATTCAGTTGATTTATTCATAAATAGCTAGGGAGAAAAGGGGACAGACAATTGAATGGATGGCTCCTTCCCATCTCCTGCCCCTCTTCTGTGAGAGTGTGCCCACAGGGCACCACCTGGCCACACTTCCCCACTGGCTGATAGAGCATTGGGTCTCCACGAGTTGGCAAGGACGTGTTACCACCTCACAAACTGGAAGTCTGAAGGTGGAATGGTTCTAGGCTCACTTAATTTACTGATTCAATCATGCCATTGGATTCCTTCCAGCTACAGACTAGCTCTCCTCCTGGTTACCAAATAACTGCCACAGATCCAAGCATCACACCCAGACACAATAGCATCCATCAAAAGATGGACCTAACACCCTGCCTGGTACTTTATAGAGGTGGCCGTCTCCCTTGGATCTCTATTTTAGAACAAGGAAAATTTCACAGACATCCCCCAGCAGAACTTTTGGCAATTTTCATGGCCTAGAATTGCATCTTGTCCAGGCCAAGAGTTACATCTTGTCCAGGCTCATTGCCCTGATTGGTTTATATTAACAAGGATTTACCTCTGAGTTAGGGGTACAGTCATCTGTGTTAAGAGTTGATACTTGAATAAATTTGGGGCTCTCTTAATAAGGAAGAAGAGGACTGGGTGATAGATCAATGTATTAGGATGTAAGTTCTGCTGGTGTCACAGAAAAACCTGAAATGACCGTGCCTGAAGCAAAATAGCAGTTTGTCTCTCCTGAAACAGTCACCAGGGTTGGGAGCCAGACTGCCTCCATCTCACTGACCCACCACACCCAGGTGCTACCCTGACTGCTCTGTGCACCCCCGCCTGTATTCCAGCCCACGGGAAAGAGCAGAAGGACAAAGAGAGGGCATGCTCTTCCTTTTAAGAGCATGACATAAAATTGCACGTGCTGCTTCTGCACATTACCTTGGCCAGGACTTAGACACATGTGTGATATTGTGACTTAGAATAAGAAATATATATTTGGGCTTCATCTCTGTTCCTGGCACAGAGCTCCTAAAATCCTTGGAATATCCTAAGTGATGGAAGAGGCAAAGGTGTCCTGTGTTGCAGCTAGGTGACTTTTAGAAGCACCTGAGTATGGGAGCTGGTTGCCAGAACCGACCACCTGGTTAGAGCGATGGAACATTTGGTCCCACCCCCCCGACCTCCACGGAGAGGAGGGGGCCGGAGATTGAGCTCAACTACTAGCGGCCAATGATTCAATCAATTGTGCCTATGTAATAGTTCAGTTCAGTTCAGTTCAGTCGCTCAGTCATGTCTGACTCTTTGCAACCCCATGGACTGCAGCATGACAGGCCTCCCTGTCCATCACCAACTCCCAGAGCCTACTCAAACTCATGTCCATTGAGTCGGTGATGCCATCCAACCATCTCATCCTCTGTCGTCCCCTTCTTCTCCCGCCTTCAATCTTTCCCAGCACCAGGGACTGTGTAATCAGGTCTTCATAAAAACTCAAAAGGATGGGGTTTAGAGTTTCCAGCTGAGGAACACATGGAGGTGCAGAGAGCATGGTGTGCTGGGAGCGGGCATAGGAGCTCCGGCCCACACACCCTGCCCTGTGCATCCCTTCCATCTGGCTGTCCCAGAGTTACCGCCTTTTAAATAAGTCACTTCTGGTGAGTAAAAGTTTTCTCTGAGTTCCATGAATTGCTCTAGGAAGCTGACCAAACCCAAAATGGGGATGGGAGTTGTTGGAACATCCGATCTATAGCCAGTCAGTCAGAAGCACAGGTGATAACTTGGACTTGCAACTGGAGACGCAGGGGGAAACTGAGTCCTTAACCTGTGGGATCCAACACTGTCTCCAGGCAGATGTCAGAACTGACTTGAATTATAGCACATCCAACTGGTGTCTCAAAATTTCTTACAAGTGTGTGTGTGGGGGGAAATCCCTCCACACATTGAAATTGGTCCCAGGAAATTCGCTGGTTGTCCAGTGGCTAAGACTCCAAACTCCCAATGCAGGGGACCCAGGTTTGATCCCTGGTTGGGGAACTAGATCCTGCATGCAGAAACTAAGACCTGGTGCAGCCAAATAAATAAATATTTTTTGAAAAATAAATTAGTCCCAGAATTGTACATGGCCACATATAGCAGCAGAGGAGGCTGGGAAATGTTGTCATTATCATAGATAGCAAGCATCTTGCTAAAAATAAATGTTTCATTACTATGGAAAAGAAAGAGAATAAATGCTCCGAGACAGTCATCAGACTTTGCCATAGTAGGCAAGCAACAGTATCTGATCAATGGGCTCCATCCTAATTGTGATTCACTATTTGTGTGATTGCTCATTACATGTTTATATTTCTAAATATATCCTGAGGTTTTTTTATGAGCAGGTACTACATCTGTCCAGTGCACTGCTCAGGACTGACACTGAAAACAAGTCAATCTATTTCAGAAGTGCAGCAAAGGAATTCCATACCGATAAAGAGCTTTTCACCAGAAAATGTTCTTTCCCAATCTCCATTTTCAAAGCCTCTGTTGATATAACAGTCGTGAATAATGAAACCAACATCCGTCAAAGGGAAGCTTCTGTCTTGCAGAGATGAAGGGCTAGGAGAAAGCTACTGAGTCTGTAATACAATTTGGTGCCAATAAAATGGTGCAATATTAAATTCAAGTCCATCGGATTTACACTATAAATCCCACCCAATTAGAGAGCAAGCAACCAACCCCCACCTGCCACAGTTCCTCTAGTTTGAGTCATTTTACGAACACAGACTTCCCCAGACATTGCCTGGTGATGTCATAGAGAGAATTTTGACAGTCATTACATTTCTGGCTGGAGGGCCAAGGAGGCCAAGGAGACTCGGAGCTGAGTGGAACATAAAATGACTGGGTTCAAAAGGCACAAAGTCAATTGTCTATAAAGTTAATGAGTTGGCTGCAGGCCTCTCGTCCCTGCTGCCTGCTCGCAGGGTGGTGATGAGGGTCAGCCTGTCCTGAGAGTTCACCCTGCAGCAGGGGATGTTCTCATTAGACTTTGCATGATTTAACCCCATTCAGCCTCCACCACACAGAACAACCTGATGAGAGACAGTTTATTTTTACCCACAGTCCCTGGGGAAACTGAGGCCTAGCCATAGGATACATACTTTGCCCAAGGTCATAGAGCTGCTTCTGCTGCTGCTGCTAAGTCGCTTCAGTCGTGTCCGACTCTGTGAGACCCCATAGACGGCAGCCCACCAGGCTCCCCTGTCCCTGGGATTCTCCAGGCAAGAACACTGGAGTGGGTTGCCATTTCCTTCTCCAATGCATGAAAGTGAGAAATGAAAGTGAAGTCGCTTAGTCGTGTCCGACTCTTAGCGACCCCATGGACTGCAGCCCACCAGGCTCCTCTGTCCATGGGATTTTCCAGGCGAGAGTACTAGAGTGGGGTGCCATAGGTCATAGAGCTAGAAAGTGGTAAAGATGAGATTCAAACCCACGCTTCCTGTGCTGATATTTTTGCCCACCCTACCACCCCCATATGCAAACTGCCTCTTGTTTTCAAATGGGCATGTGTTCCTGGGTCTGGGGCAACAGAGCAAAATAAGACATATGAAGGGAATTTTTCATAAAGCTCAATTCAGAGGGGACTCTCAACTCACAGGGTAGGGACATTTGAAAATCAGCACATGGCAAAAGAAAGTCAAATTTAGTTCAAAGTAGATCGGCATAGGGGCTTGGATCACACTTGCATCAAAATTCATTAAGTGATCCTCTTCAAGTTTGGGCATTTCGCTGTATCTAAATTTTGCCTCCAAGAAATCACACACACACACACATCAGATTCTAGTAAGTGATACACATGCTGAAGTGTGCTGCCTCAGCAATTGCCCTTGAAATGTAACAAAAATAAGACGGGGACCTCCCTGGCAGTCCAGTGGTTGAGACTCCAAGCCTCCAACGCAGGGGACACGGCTTTGGTTCCTGATTGGGGGACTAAGGTCCCCCATGCTGTGCGGTACAGCCCCCAATTTTTTTTTTTTCAAAATCCTTAAAAAAAATAAGATAGATGGATCGAGGGATGGAGGAATATACAAATGTGAGGAAGCCGTCAAGCTAAACGGTAATGGTAGAACAGCAGAAGTGGGTGTATCAGTGTTCTTTGTACAGTTCTTTCAATTTCTCTGTGTATTTGAAGATGTTTTTAATATAATGTTGAGAGAGAAGAGGAATATTTGAAAATCTGTTGGGAGGTTGCTGTTGCGGAAACTGATACTCTGTCCCCTGTTGGTCATCACAGAGTTTTCTCCAGCATTAAAAACCAAATTTTAGTGGTTGAGCACCTGATGAAGCTGTTGGTTTGAGTTTATGGGCCAAGTTGTGGCAATTATATGTATCTTTGGGCACTCAGCTTGAAGTAAAGTGATGAACAGGACAGTCTATGCTATTTAAAGAACTTTCTGCCACACCCTGAAGCATTTTTACGTAGCTGTGAACTAAACTTCATATTGTACTGCAAGACAAGAAAAACTTAAACATAAAAGTTTTCTCTGCCCTTTGGCCTCCTCTCTGCCCATACTGTGCATTGTATATCTGCGTTATTCATCAACCAAACCTCCCCATTGGCAGAAACACCTACTCAGTTCTAAAGAGCAGTATTCTCCCAACATCAGCAGGACAACTCCCAAGGAGATAACTTCCCTTCTTGATCCTGTAAGGTGCCATGATGACCCAAGACCTGCTACTGTACTGCTAAATTGTGAAACTGTTGTTATCATTGAAGGTACCTCCCTCTGTCTCAAAAACTTTTATAACCATGCTTGACCTCCAACCAAGAGAACAATTCTTGGAGCTTTCTGAGAGGCTGTTCCCAGGTTATAATCCTCAATCTGGCTCAAATAAAACTTTCCATTTCTTTTTTTTCCTTTTTAATTATTGTCTTTATTTATTTTTTTAATATAAATTTATTTATTTTAATTGGAGGCTAATTACTTTACAATATTGTATTGGTTTTGCCATACATCAACATGACTCCGCCACGGGTGTACACGTGTTTCCCATCCTGAACCACCCCCCCACCTCCCTCCCCCTACCATCCCTCTGGGTCATCCCAGTGCACCAGCCCCGAGCATCCTGTATCATGCATTGAACCCGGACTGGCGATTCGTTTCACATATGATATTATATATGTTTCAATTTCTTTCTTACATCAGCTGATTGATTTTTTTTGTCACAGCTGAATCCCAACAATTTAAAGTTTCATATGATATGGTTCTAATACAGTCATTTAAAAAGTCTGTCCTTTAAGAGTATGTCCTTCCACTCTGTTGCAGGTTTAAGTAGCCATTTTCTTCTGAGGAAAAATGGATAGAAATGATATTCACAAGAAGGGTTTCTTTCTTGAAGTGTTAACAGCAAAGTGAAAACTTGGCGATCCCAGGCCTCTCAAATGTGGGCAGGACTTTTATTTGCTTCATGCCCTGTTATCTCCCCAGTGCCTGGCACAAGAATCACTCACTGAATAAATATTTGTTGAACTCACTTCACAGGCCTGTGAAATCTGAAGGGCTGGGGAGAATAAAAGCCTGCATCAAGATACAAGAAGTCCTTACTGAGCCCATGGACTGCATGGTACCCGGCCCTGAACAGATGTCCTGTGATCATCTGCTCAGGACACAGTTGTCAAGGCATTCCAACTGACAGGAGCAGACGGCAACCTGGCTGGGATGCCCCAGGGTCACCCCCGCTCCGTAAACTTCACTTGGGACATCTTTCCCACAGGGACAGAAAGCATGTGATGCCCCTCGAAAGCCAAGAGGACCTGTGTGTTTTGACCCCCTAGGGAGGGTGTCACTGTGGATTTGCATCTCTGTTGGATGAGGAAAAAAAGACACCAAAAAGAAACAAAGCAGAGAGGAGCCCAGAACTGCCAAGGGTACAGGGTCTTTCAGAAAAGACATCAAGGATGCTGTAGCTACTGACTTAATGAGCCGGTCTGGTGGAACCTTCTGACCTGGAAAAGATGCCCGGTTTTGAACACTGGTCTCTTTTTGGTGGTATCTTAACCCCTCCACAGGCATCCAAATCTCTACCATTTAGTTTTCTTATAAGAGTTGAACAGCAAAGCCCCATCCTTAAACTGAACTGCAGAAGGCTTAGAATTTGGCCATTTGTACCTCTAAGATGGTTCAGGAGAATGTACTTGGAAATGAAGTTAGGATATACGGAAATAGGTGGAAACTTCAGGTCTGGAATACAGTTGGAGTGCTTTTAGCCTATGTGAATTTTGCAGGTAACCTGCCCATCTACGCTTGAGTCTGGAGCACACGCCCCCATCTTGGTGCAGATGAGATGGAAGCTGGTAATCTACTGTCCCCTTCAACATGGCCCCAAGAAACAACCCCTTACAGTGCTCAACCAGAGAATAGAGTGGTGGGATCCAGCCTTGGAAGAAATAAGCTAGGTGTACAGAGAGACTGTACAGGCTTCTCAGGTGGCTCAGTGGTAAAGAATCTGCCTGCAATGCAGGAGACACAGGAGACGCAGGTTCGATCCCTGGGTGGGAAGATCCCCTGGAGGAGGAAATGGCAACCGACTCTAGAATTCTTGCCTGGGAAATCCCATGGACAGAGGAACCCCAGACGGCCACAGTCCATGGGTTTGCAAAGAGCTGGACACAACTTACTGAGCACATGCAGACAATACAGTGCTGTATATTTCAGGAATTTAAGAAACTAGTCCAAAGGAATCTCTGCCAGTACGTGGATTTCATCGTCCTTGCTGATGCTGGAACCTGCCCCGTTGCATCCCCACACGGGAAAGGATGGGGAGAATGAACACACAGCCCATTTTCTGTGAAACCTACAGCAACTCTCATCCTCTGGGACATTTTGGTCAATTGCAGCTTGGGGTGCTCTCGTTGGAGGGTCTGGTGGTCTTCGTCTGACCCTGTGAACACACCATAGGCATACATGTGATTTCTGAGTCTTTGAAAGCTGGCATTGCCAGTGACCTTGGGAGCAGCCTTCCCAAATGCCTCCTCGGCTCAGTCTGCCGGTGCTGGGGGTGGGCGTGAAAGGATGCCCCCCCCACCCCCTGCTGTCAGGCCCTCCCTGACCACACTGGGCTGCTCTGAGCCTGGGCAGCAGCTTGTTTGTGGCAGGGCACTCTGGCCATCAGCTTCACAAAATGCTGAGCTGCTTTTGTGCTCCTTCCACAGAAACAGAGGCCCTTCACTTTCCTCCTTTGTTAAAGGCGCCTGGAGAGGAAAGCAACAGTGAATTAGGCCGTCTTTTTATAGCCTCTCCAAAGGTCAGGCTTTCTTCTGTGGCTGAAAGTGGCCCATGACACACTGCGGGCATCAAAGGGATGGATTATCAGCCCGGCCTTCATGTCAGGGCTGTGCTGAGCACATACTCTACCTCGCTTTTCTTTGGCCAAGCCACCCAGGGCTCAGTTTGATGTGTTTCATTTCTCCTCCTGCGTGACACAGCCCACCAACACCCCCAGCCTGTACGAGGCCTTGAACAATACTCACGCCCTTCCTCTGGGGTAAGCCATCCAGACCATGCCAGATGTGAAGTGGGTGGTTCAGTCCCATGAATCAAGTCCCAAATCCAAACTGGGTCCAGCTTGTCACAGCACAGAGAGGGACCAAGAGCCCGGCATCCATGCATGTCCAAAGTCATTACAGGACAGTCCTCACGCTGCTGTGTGGCTTTTGATCACTTGCAGATGGGTTACTGATGATTCACTTACCATCCATTGACTCAGAACAGACTTGTTGACCACCTACTATGTGCCATGCTCTTCTGTAAGTGCCGGAGATGCACTCAGTGGACAAAACACAGATCTCAGCCATCCTGGGCTAACATTGTAGAGAAGATCCTGGAATTTATTGACTCAGACACTCTTGAGGGAAAATGTTGCCACAGATAAGTAGGCTGGGCAACAGGCACTGACCAGGGCATCCTGGCAAACCACAGGGGAGATATGCGGTGTTATAAGAGCTTGCTTGTAGTGGACACAGTCAGGTGCTCCTATAGAGGGAAGAACAGGCATTCTGGAGGTAAGCCGTGCCGGGTTTCAGTCCCCACTCAGAGACTTTCTCACTGGGTCTCATCAACTCTGTGTCTCTTGTTTTCTGGTCTTCAGGTTCCCTGGGTAGTAGGATTAAGTGAAGAAACACATGGAGGGCACTTTGCACATGGGTTGGAGTTTAGAATCTATTGGTTTCCCATAACTCAATTCAATGCCACCCACCCCCCAAACACACACACAACACACCTACACACATGTATAAATCTAATAAGTTACTCTTGAATATCTAAAGTAGTTTACTTAGATTTGCATGAAACTTTGTTTCTGCTAGAGGAAAAGGAGGATAAGATCAGTGAGAAAATCATAATAAGCACTATATTTATTGAAGGTTTTCTACAAATGCTGTCATTTTCATGTTCATTGTATTTCATAATCCTTACAATCTCTATGAAGCAGGTCATGGTTTTGTTGACCCATTTTAAAGATAAGGAGAGTAAGGTCTACACCAGGGGTCAGCAAATATTTTCTGTAAAAGGTCAGCCAGAGAGTTAAGTATTTTGGGTTTTGAGGGTCCAACTATTCATTTTGCATGGTACCAAGAAAGCAGTCATGTTTAACTTATATGCAGAGTACATCATGAGAAATGCTGGGCTGGATGAGGCACAAGATGAAATCAAGATTTCCGGGAAATACCAATAACCTCAGATATGCAGATGATACCACCCTTACAGCAGAAAGTGAAGAAGAACTAAAGAGCCTCTTGATAAAAGTGAAAGAGGAGAGTGGAAAATTTGGCTTAAAACTCAACATTCAGAAAACTAAGATAATGGTATCTGGTCCCATCACTTCATGGCAAATAGATGGGAAAGCAAGGGAAACAGTGACAGACTTTATTTTTGCGGGGCTCCAAAATCACTGAAGATGGTGACTGCAGCCATGAAATTAAAAGACACTTGCTCCTTGGAAGAAAAGTTATGACCAACCTAGACTGCATATTAAAAAGCAGAGACATTACCTTGCTAACAAAGGTCCGTCTAGTCAAAGCTTTGGTTTTTCCAGTAGTCATGTATGGATGTGAGAGTTGGACTATAAAGAAAGCTGAGCACTGAAGAATTGGTGCTTTTGAACTGTGGTGTTGGAGAAGACTCTTGAGAGTCTCTTGGACTGCAAGGAGATCCAACCAGTCCATCCTAAAGGAAATCAGTCCTGAATATTCATTGGAAGAACTGATGTTGAAGATAAAACTCCAATACTTTGGCCACCTGATATGAAGAACTGACTCATTGGAAAAGACACTGATGCTGGGAAAGATTGAAGGCAGGAGAAGGGGACAACAGAGGATGAGATGGTTGGGTGGCATCACCAACTCAATGGACGTGAGTTTGAGTGAACTCCGGGAGTTGGTGATGGACAGGGAGGCCTCCATGGGTTTGCAAAAAGTCAGACACGACTGAGTGACTGAACTGAACTGAACTGAACTGAAGCAAAAGGTGTGACTGGACTGTGATCCAATAAAACTTTATTTATAACAACAACTACTCCAGCTCAAGATGGCAGTATAGAAGGATGTGGGCTCATCTCCTCCTGCAAGAGCACAAAAATTGCAGCTAGCTATTGAACGACCATCGACAGGAGGATGCTGGAACCCACCAGAAAAAGATACCGCACGTCCAAAGACAAAGAAGAAGCTGCAGCAAGATGGTAGGAGGGGTGCAATCATGATAAAATCAAATCCTATACCCGCCAGGTGGGTGACCTGCAGACTGAAGAACAATAATACCAAAGAAGTTCTCACACTGTTGTGAAGGTTCTGAACCCCACGTCAGGCTTCCCAGCCTGGGGATTTGACAAAGGGACTGGGATTCTCCAGGGAATCTGGCCTTGAGGGCCAGGGGGATTTGATTGTAGGACTTCCAGAAGACTGGGGGAAACAGAGAGTTTTGTCTTGGAGGGTGCAAACAAAATTTTGCACACACCAAGACCCAGAGAAGAAGAGCAGTGACCTCACAGAAGACTGAATCAAAACTACCTGCTAGTGTTGGAGGGCTTCCTGCTGAGGCATGGGTGGCAGGGGCTCACCACAGAGACAGGTACTTGGCATAAACCCTCTTGGAGTTCACCATTAACCCTACTATAGAGCCTGTAGACCCTAGGGCTGGGTCTCCTCAGGCCAAACAACTACTAGGGAGGGAGAGCAATCCCACTCATCAGCAGATAATTGGATTAAAGCTTTACTGAGCAAGGACCTGCCCACCAGAGCAAGACCCAGTTTTCCCCAGTTACTCCCATTGGGCTTCCCAGTGGCTCAGGGGTAAAGAATCTGCCTGCAGTGTAGGAGATGCAGTAGACTCAGGTTCGATCCCTGGGTTGGGAAGATCCCTAGAGAAGGAAATGGCAACCCACTCCAGTATTCTTGCCTGGAAAATCCCATGGACAGAGGGGCCTGGTGGGCTACAGTCCATAGGGTGGCGAAGAGTTGGACATGACTGAAGCGACTTAGCATGCACACATGCAGTCACTCCCATCAAGAACCTTACACAAGCCTCAGCCTCAGCCATCAGAGGGCAGACAGAAGGAGCAAAGAGAAGCATAGTCTCACAGCAGCTAAAACAAAAACCATATTATAGAAAGTTAATCACAATGAAAAGCAGAAAGTTATATCCCAGATGAAAGGACAAGATAAAACCCCAGAAAAACAACTAAATGTGGTGATAGGCAATCTTCCAGAAAAGGAGTTCAGAATAATGATAGTGAAGATGATCCAGGATCTCGGGAAACGAATGGAGGCAAAGACTGAGAAGATGCAAGAAATGTTTACCAAAGACCTACAAGAACTAAAGAACAAAGAGAGATGAATAATACACTAGAAGATATCAATAGCAGAATAACTGAGGCAGAAGAACAGATAAATGACCTGGAGGATAGAATGGTGGGAATCACTGCTGCAGAACAGAATATAGAAAAAAGAATGAAAAGAAATGAAGACAGCCTAAGAGACCTCTGGGACAACATTAAATGCACCAACATTTGCATTATAGGGGTCCCAGAAGGAGAAGAGAGAGAGAGAACCTGAGAAAATATTCAAAGAGATAATAGCCGAAAACTTCCCTATCATGGGACAGGAAATAGTCAACCAAGTCCAGGAAGCACAGAGAGTGCCAGGCAGGATAAAGCCAAGGAGGAACACACTGAGACACATAGTAATCAAACTGACAAAAATTAAAGACAAAGATAAAATGTTAAAAGCATCAAGGGAAGAAGGACAAATAACACAAGGGGATTTATCAACAGAAATGCTACAAGGCAGAAGGGAATGGCATGAAATATTTAAAGTGATGAAAGGGAAGAACCTGCAACCAAGAACACTCTACTCAGCAAGACTCCCCTTAAGATTTGATAGAGAAATCAAAAGCTTTCCAGACAAGCAAAAGTTAAGAGAATTCAGCACCACCAAACTAGCTTTACAGAAAATGCTAAAGGGACTTCTCTAGGTAGAAACACAAGAGAAGGAAAAGACCTACAGAAAATAAACCCAAAACAATTATGAAAACAAATGGTAATAGGATCATACATATCAATCATTATTTTAAATGTAAATGGATTAAATGCACCTATCAAAATACACAGACTGCCTGGGTGGGTGAAAATTTGTGCATGTATGCACTTCTACTTACCACATCACTCTGCCTAAACCCCAAAATTTATGTAATTATTTTATATTGTTAAGTCAATCATGTTCCCATTATGGCTTGCAATTGTAATTATCTTTTTTAAGTTTATATTTATATATTTTATTTTATATTTATATTTTATACTTTTGATTGTGAAAACTGATAAACATCTTTTACTATTGTGATTATAGAGCTATTACTCACTTAATACCATTGTATCATGACTGGTCAACAGAAAAATAATAAGAGTTACATATCACCAAAACTAGGATCTAATAGAAAAACCTGCAATCATTTTTTAAAATCCAGATGTATATCATAATTATCTTAGAATCTTTTGAAAAATACAAATGCCCAGGTATTGTTTTTTTTTTTCTTCCAGAGCTCCAGATATGTTTCTAATGAACAGTCATGTTGAGAAACAACAAACAACTGAACTATATGATGATCTTTTACTTTTATCTAGTTTGTTTCACTTTTTCTATTTCATATTCAGTGCTCCCGTTTAATTCAGTTTATGTTTTCCAATTTCTCCTTCTCTTTCTTTTGATGTACTTTCTCAAGGCTTTATCAAGTGTAGTAGAAAAGCTTTTGTATACATATACATATATATATATAAAATATATATGTATGTATAATACATTCTAGAAAACATGAATTTTTGCCTAACTAAAAAAATTATGACATTTTGATTCTATTTTGACAGTATGAATAGAATGCTAGATTTCTAATTTAAAAATAGATATGCAACAAGCAACAATGGTTTACTGTATAGCATAGGGAACTACATTCAATATCTTGTAATAACTTATGATGGAAAATAATTTCAAAAATAATATATGTGTATTTGTATAACTGAATTACCTTGCTGTGCACTTGAAGCATTGTAAGTCAACTATACTTCAATAACTTACATATATATTAAAAAAAAAAAGCTAGATCTGGCTTTTTGGCCATAGTTTGTGGAAACCTTTGACCTACAGATGTGACTTCCAGCTCAAGCTCGTCAGGCTGGTGAAGGATGAGCAACATTGATACACACTGTTCTGCATCTTGGTTTTGCTCCACTACTGTGTTTTTTGGGATATGTTTCCATATCACATTAAACAGCCATCTCATTCTTTTTAATTGCTGCAGAGCAATCCCTGGCAGTTAAATCATGGTTTGTTTAGTTGATCCTCTTCTAATCAATGGATGAAGTTCTACCTTCTGGTCTGGAGGTAGGTTACATTTTTTGCTAACACAAATATGATGACACAAATCTTTCACAAAGTCATTTTGCTCCAGGGGAACTGTTATCTTCAGAGTAGACTTCTAAGGGGGATTGGGGCTTCCAGCATCTAAGACATGTTGCAGGAAACTAGACTCTTGTGAAGAAGCCGTGTGAAGACGGGTGATCCAAAAACTGTAGAACCTTCCTTCATCCCATGCTTAGCTTGCTGATCTCCCATGCTGGCAAGCACCAAACACCATGATTAGCCTCCAGATAAAGGTAGCTCTAGGAGTCAATGAATTACTAAATTGCTATACTGGGACAGGTGAACTTTTATCAATTCTGCCTTCTTGATCTTGAAACTAATTTCTTCACAAATGGCAACCCACTCCAGTATTCTTGCCTGGAGAATCCCATGGACAGAGGAGCCTGGCGGGCTACAGTCCACAGGGTCACAAAGAGTCGGACACGACTGAGTGACTTCACACACACACATTTCATCTAAAGCAGAAATCTAAACTGTGAGCTTCCTGAGAAAAGAGACTGTCTTAGTCCACAGTGAGTGCCTGATTCATCCATTCATTCACAGATAGCTATCAAGTACCCACAATGGGTCCTATGCTGTGCTAGATCTGGGACTACAGTGATAACAGGAGAGACAAGGTCCCTGGTCTTGGGAGGCTAAAGCCTGGTGGGGCTTAGAGACAAGGCTGTGATAAGGGCTTTGACATAGGACAGATAGAGCATTACAGGAACCCATAGAAGGGAATTCAGGTGGAGGGTTGGCAATCAGAGAAAGCCTTCAGGAAAAAGGAGGTCTACCCTAAGACTTGAAGCCATTCACTAAAATTGTCAGTTAGGGTTGATAACTTTTGGCTGCTATTAGCAGAAACCAAAAGTAACAATGGCTTAAACATGATAAGCCATGTTTATAAGCCTGAAAGTCCACCTTTCAGGTCAGAAGGTGGACTGTCCAGAAATGGTGGTGGCAGTATTGTGGTCACTGGGGATCTAGAAGCCTTCTATCTTTTGGGGTTGTCATCCTTAGCCAGGGCTTTCATCCCCAACAATGCCTCATAGTTCACAATAACTTCTGGAGTAAGTCATCATATCCATATTCCAGGCTGGAAGCAAGAGTTAGGAGCAGGTAAAAAGGACCAGGTCCAGCTGTCTGCTCCATTCCTAAGGAGCTTTCTGAAAGTCTCTCCAGTTTATATTTCACTGACCTCAGCATAGACCCTGGGCACATCCAGGTGCACGTAGAGGGAGACAACATCCTTTGCATTGAGCCCAAGAAAGAGACAGTGACATCGGGTAAGAGATGATGGTGGCCACCCCTTGGGAAGAGGTGATGGCGGTGCAGAGAAAATGAAATGGTTTTGCATTTTTTAAAACCTGATAAAACTTCCAGATAATCTCCAGCTTTGCTCAAATCTACTTAGGAATCAATACCAAAGGCAGAGTCTCCTTTTTAGAGTGATTAATTCCCTCCCTTATCTCTATTTAGAATACAAAGAAGGAAATGGAGAAAAGGAAGACGAGACTTCCTGCCACTGGAGAATGGACGATCCCAACCGCTGACCCAAGGTGATTTAACAGTCTGAATGCCCCCCGGGCTCCTAGGGGTGGGTAAACATGACACTCTACGGAACTGCAAGGAGGCAACTATGGCCCAAGCTGTCCCTTCTTTGAGTGGCTTTCTTAAGACCCCCTTCCCTCAGATGGGAATAAAACATGAGGTAGGGAGTGACCCTTAGGAGTCAGGACTCAGCCTTAGCTGATTCCAGGATGGGTGTCTTTTTCTCCCTGTCTGAAGAGGCTTTCTCTCCCCTTCCCATCTTTTCTATACTTTAGGCCCTGCTTTGCTTAATGGCATTATATTGGAAAATGTAGATAATTTTCCCTTGAATACTATCTTATCCTCCCCAATAAACACTTAACACTGTTAGTATTTAGCACCCTTATCACCTTGACTTGCTTGGGACTGCAAAAATACTTTATGTTGGTACACCTTGATCAATACCAATAACTTTCTATTTTCTAATTTCATATACAGTAACTCTTCAAATACCTCAAATATTTCCATGGTCCTCCTGAACCTTAAATTGTTATTAAATGTCGTGGATTTTAAAAAGACAGATGAAAGTGAAGCTGAAAGTGTTGTTCAGTCATGTCCAACTCTTTGTGACCCCATGGACTGTAGCCGGCCAGGCTCCTCTGTCCATATAATCCTCCAGGCAAGAATACTGGAGCAGGGAGCCACGCCCTTCTCCAGGGAACCTCCCTGACCCAAGGATCGAACCTGTGTCTCCTGCGGTTCCCACATTGGCAGGCAGGTTCTTTACCATCGAGAACCACCAGGGGATGGTGATTCCAAGGAGAGGCCTCTCCATCTGCCAAGGAAAGGGAGCCAAGAGCAATTCAAGGAGGTTAAATTATAGATCTTGAGATTCATTCCATGTTGAGGCTGAGGCTGAAGACAGAGGCAAGGACAGATTTGGCCTCTGATTTTGGCAACTGGTGGAGCTTTTAATCTCCAACAACTGTCACTTTATCTGGCTCAGGGCAGACGCTGAATTCGTATTTGTGAATGAAAGAAAACTTCACAAACCAGTATCTTCCTTGATTTGATTTCCTTATTTTTGTCCTATATTCTGATTGGTTTCCTAGTCATCCAGCCCGAAACTCCCCACTGACTCATCTTTCTTTTCGGTTCTGTGTTAGTCAGGGTTCTCCAGGGAAGCAGAACCAAGAGGACGCATAGCGAGAAAGGAAGAGACTCATGTGATCAGGGAGGCTGACGAGGGCCAGGATCTGCAGATAGCAAGTCAGAGACCTGGGAGAGCCAATGGCGCGGTTCTCTGTCGAGTCTGGTGACTCCAGACCCAAGAAGGGCCAGTGTTTCCATCTGAGTCCGAAGGCAGAAGGTTGCTGTCCCAGCTCAGCAGCCAGGCAGGAGGAGTTTCCTCCTTCATTTGGGAGGGTCAGCCTGTTGTTCTAATCAGGCTTTCAGCTGATTGGATGAAGCCCACACACAGGAGGCTGGGCACCTGCTTCACTCATCCAAGTGTTAATTTCAACCAAAAGACCCCTCACAGACACACCCAGAATCACATCTGACCAAATGTCTGGGCACCCCGAGACCCAGTCAAGTGGGCACATAAAGTTGACCATCAAGAATCCTTTCTGATTAGCCAACAAGTCCTGCCCTTCTTTCCATGCCATCAGTATCCTGCCAGGAAAGAGAGGCGCACATATTGGTGGAGTGACAGAAGGGACCGAACGACGGGACTGTTCAGAAAAGTGAGGACCAGACGAAGGGAATTCAGGATGGTGATGCGCCAGGGACCTGGGAGCGTCAGAGTTGCCATGACCTCTGGGATCGTGCTGGTAGAGCAGGTGTGACCGGAACTGCTCAAAACACGTGACATGTATTATCTTTAAAAACCTCCATGGTTGCTTTTATTCACATACCATACAATTCACAGATAAAAGATGTACAATCCACTGACTTTTGGTATACTCACAGTTGTACAACCATCACCATGATCAATTTTAGAATATTTTCATTACCCGCACTCCCCCCAGCCCCAAGCAATCATGAATCTACCTTCTGTCTTTGTAGATACGCCTATTCTGGACATTTCATGTAAGTGGATCACATATTCTGTGGCCTTTGCGATTGGTTCCTTCCACTTAGCACATTGTTTTCGTATTTATCCATGATACCCCCAGTGCCATCTTTTACAAGGGGGAAATTAAGGCCCAAAGAGGTTAGGTAACACTTGGTAAGTGGCAGAGCCAGAATTCAGACCCGGGTGATGCAGACCAGCTTTCTAGGCCGCCTGGCACCCCAGAGCCCTGACCCAGGTCCTCGTTCACCGTCAAGGGAGGTTATCATCATGTCCCCTGGGTCTCAGCCTTCCACCGCATCTGGAACCCTCTGCCCCACTTGCATCCACTCAAGACCTGTGTCCATCACAACATCCTGGGCTCAGGGGACATCAGGCCTTTTTATCTGCCCAATATCTGTTCTCCCTTCTGGTGAGGGGACTCTGGTTTCCTTTGGGGGAACCACCTTACCCACTCTTGACCCACGTGGCTTGGCTGGAATTGTCCCCACTCCACTTGCTTCAGGAGCAAGCGTGTAACCAGGCATGGCCAATGAGATTAGTCACAATCCCCCAGGCCAGGTTGAGGGCCAGGAATGTGATCTGATTGGAGAGAAATGAAGCTAGAGGTGGGGGAGGGCTATGCTTTAGATTCTGGGAAAACAAAAATTTCTCCCTCTTCTGCAGAAGCTAGAGAAACAGACCCTCATCCTTCTTTTGGATCGAAGAGTGTTAGGAGGTGATGTATGAAAGTGCTGCATACTTGTGCTCATACTTGACGAAGACCCCAGGGGCCACTCTGTCTAATGTCAACACTGTGGAAGCAGAGACAGGAGAGAGAGAAGACAAGTACTTGGTTTGAGCTCCTGGATCAAACCATACCTGAACAAAACATGCTATGGATTTTCCATTTAGCAGAACAAACAACTTCCTACTAAAGCAAACGTGAGATGTTTTGTGTCTCTTCTAAATAATATAAAAAAGGAGTATGAATTTCATATCCTAAATTTAGGATATTCCACAGCACTTAGAATAATACGCTACCTTAAAGTATCCAGATAACTGAGATAATTATTCTTTTTAATGCCCATGTTGTCTTATTTAAACGCACATACAGAGAGCATCAGGAGGTCAGTGTAACAGGGGGCCTCTCCATGCAATTTTTTCAGACTGTTTCAATAAAGCCAGCTGGGAGTTAGGCATGGAAAATACCACACAAATGCCACTCACCCAGCAGAACAGGGAGCACGGCTGCTCAGCATTGTTCCCACCTGATGAGGACAACTTGATCTGGAATATGTTTCCAACGGTCGCAGCACTGAATGGGCTGGAGAATACTGCAATTACAAGTCACATCTTAGCAGAAGGCAGTGCAGGGAAGTGGGACAGAGTGGAAATCCTGAAGCAGCCCAGAAAAGGAGGATGGAAAACGCAGGGAAAGCCCCCTTTGGAGGCAGGTTTAAAATAAAGTCCTTGTGGAATCAAACCACTGATCCTTAACCATGGCTGTGTATCAGAGCCCCTGTATGAATTTTTAAATTATATTTCTCCCTTAGGCCCTTGGAGTGGAAAGTGGCAACCCACTCTGGTATTCTTGTCTAGAAAATCCCATGGACAGAGGAGCCTGGTCGGCTCTAGTCCACAGGGTCACAAAGAGTCAGACATGACTGAGCACACACACTTTAGGCTCAGCCCAGAAGTTTCTGCTTCAGCGCAGTTTTCTGCTTCTGGGCAGAGCAGGAACATCTGTAGATTTTTTTTTTTTTTAATCTCAAGAGTTTATTCTGATGAACATGCCCAGTTAAAAAATCCAGGATTAAGAAGTAGGAAATTCTGTACAACCTTGGAAATATCGGAGTTGAACCAAAGGGAAAAAAAAAAAAGGAAAAATGTATAAATGTATCATGAAAAGGACTCCTCAAAAAAAAAAAAAAGACAGAGGAATGTATAAAAAGCATTTCAAAAGAGTAGAGACATGGTCACGCATTAAATGTTTGCCAGGTTTTGGGGTGCAAATGGACAAGAATACTGACTGAAGGGCACTCACTCACAAACTTGGCCCTCCCTCCCTGTTTCACACTTTCATCCAGAAGTTTCTAGGTGTATGCATATTGAGATCAGGAGGCTCATTTGTCAATCCTTGTAATTACTTTTGTTCCATTCCATATGCTTGTTAAAGTTTAGATTAGCTTATCAAAAACATTGAGGTCAAGCTAAACTCCAGGTGTTGGGGTAGCCCTTGACTTTGGGGAGCTCGTGTCAGCTTGGAGAGATGGTAGGGAAGCATTAACGCTGAGGTGCAAGAAGCTGAGGGGCTGGGATGGGAGAGGCCCTGAGGGATGATTTCACCTACGAGGTGCAGATGCGGCTTTAGAAGGGCAAACAGCCTTCATCAGGGAAAGCGCTGAGCGTGTGGACCGAAGGGAGGCTTGTGTCCAGCAAGCAGCACGAACTAATGAATAAATAGTCATGACACTCCTCGGACACTGCTTGACGCTTGAAGCCGGTTTCATCGTGTGTTTCCCCTAGAGAGAGGATAATCGACCACCCCTGTGTTTTCCTCTCTCTCTTTTCTGAAACAGAAATTGCATCCTCCTGGTTAAGGACGCTCCCCTCGCAGACCGCAGCGGCCAGGTGCGTCAGCCCACACCTCGCAGTGTGTGAAAGAGACGTGCCACTCTCGTCTGACAGCGGAGTTCACGAGGCCAGATTATCACCATCCGTAGCAAAGACCTGGGAAAGACTGAAGGCAGGAGGAGAAGGGGACGACAGAGGATGAGATGGCTGGATGGCATCACAGACTCGATGGACCTGGATTTGAGTAAGCTCCGGGAGTTGGTGATGGACAGGGAGGCCTGGTGTGCTGCAGTCCTTGAGGTCGCAAAGAGTTGGACACGACTGAGCGACTGAGCTGAACTGTAGCAATGACCTGGCCTTGCCCGCCGGGCGTGTCCCGAGACTTCAGGCAGTGCCGGGCGGGCTGGCAGCGGCCGGCGGACTCGGATCGCCGGGGCGAGGGCGCCCTCTGGCGGCGGCAGGCGGCGCGCGCCCTTGCTCGCCCTTGGCGCGCCCAGCGGATCGTCCTCGGCGATCCGGATCAAAGGATCCGCGACTCAGGCAGAGCCCTGCAGGGCTGCCATTTCGGGAACTGGAGTGGGAGGGATCACGTCCTCGAAGGTAAAAGGAGCCTTTTAAACCTTTGGAAACATTCGGTAGAAAAGTGCTTTGTGTTCCCGTAGAGCCGGAAAGAACGATTTTTGAGGGAAGGTTTCTTTTGTTCCTCGCGATAGGGAAAGGTCATGTTTTCTTCTCAAATCACCTGGATTGACAGGCCTAAAAGGAGGCACAGGGGTGAGGGTCCAGAGCTTTTATCATATTGGCAAAGAAGTCTGGGGTCTCCAGAAGGGTTAAGGACGCCAAGGTCCCTCCTCTGGAAATTCCAGAGACTTGTGTTCAGGGGTGGTCCCCGCAGGAAAAGTCCCCCAATTCTGTGTTAATAACCCAGATGCCCCCCGCTGGCGGAAGCGAGGACCTAAGAGGTCTCGGGGAAGAGAGGACAGAAGAGAGCTAAGTGGTTAAGTTCCAGCCTCCCCTGCAAGGAGCGTCTCCTCCTCTGCTGAGCGGGGATGCGGAGCGTAGTGCAGGCTGCGGGGCGCGTGGTGGCGGTGGCCCTGCTGGGAACTAGCAGCCAGCTGGAGGGATGAGGTGGACCCGGAGGCTGGATCCACAGATTGGAAAGGCAGCCGATATCCCTCACGAAGTCAAAAATGTACACATCAGATCAGGATGCACAGTTTATTATTCCGTTTGAGGAACAACACAGACCCCAAGCTGTACAAATATGGATAGAAGATTTTTTGAGTCTGGAAATGAAGGCAGTGAACCAGTAACAGTGGTTACTTTTAGGTAATGGAGTGCTTCCCTGGTGACTCAGACTATAAAGAATCTGCCTGCAATGGTGAACACGTGGTTTCACTCCCTGGCTCAGGAAAATCACCTGGAGAAGGAAATGGCTACCCACTCCAGGATTCTTGCCTGGAGAACTCCATGGACAGATGAGACTGGTGGGCTATATAGTCCATGGGGTTGCAGAGATTAAGACATGACTGAGCATGTATTATCCTTTATAGTTGCTGAGAATTCGGGTGTGACCCAGCCCGGTGGTTCTGGCTCTCAGCCTCTCATGAGGTTGCAGTCAGGATGTTGGCTTGACTGAGACTGAGGATTCCCTTTAGAGACGTTTCACAACATGACTGTTGGCAGGGGCCTCAGTTCTTGGCCATGTGACCCACTCCACAGGTTAACTGTTCTCACCACAAGGCAGCTGGCTTCCTGGAGAGGGGGAGAGAGATCCTAGAGAGAAACGTGGAGCCTGCAAGGTCTTTTATGACTTAGCAGCCTTGCAGGTCACAGTCCACCATTTCTGCCACACTATTTGTTATAAAAAAGTCACTAAGGACAGCCCATACTCAAGACAAGGAGAATTAGGCTCCACCAAACAGAGAAATGGGCTTCCCTGGTAAAGAATCCTCGTGCAATGCAGGAGACCCTGGTTTGATTCCTAGGTTGGGAAGATCTCCTGGAGAAAGGAATGGCAACCCACTCCAGTAGTCTGGCCTGGAGAATTCCACAGACTGTATATAGTCCATGGGGTCGCAAAGAGTTGGACAGGACTGAGTGACTTTCACTTTCACTTTTCAAATAAACACTTAGACTTTCCAGGTGGCTCAGTGGTAAAGAATCCACCTGCCAATGTAGGAGCTGAGGGTTTAATCCCTGGGTCAGGAAGATCGCCTGGAGAGGGAAATGGCAACCCACTCCAGTGTTCTTGCCTGGAAAATCCCATGGACAGAGGAGCTGATGGGCTACAGTCCAAGGGGTCACGAAGAGTTGGACAAAACTGAGCGACTAAAACAACCAACAACAACAAAACAGAGAAATATCAAGGAATTTGCAGACATACTTTAAAACCACCAAATCTTGTTAAAATGCAGATTCTGATTAGGCAGGTCCTGGGAAGATTCCCCAAATTCTGCATTTCTAACAAGTTTGCAGGTTACCACTGCTACTGGTCTGTGGACCACTTCTGAGTAGAGAAGGAATCAAAAACACGCAAATAACTATAGCTCAGATCACATCTTTGGGAAGTGGACTGCTTGCAAGAATAATATCCTTCGTCATCCTGGCATCATCTTTGGATGGTGTCCAAATCTAAAATCACATTTCCCCTGAAAGGTCAGAGCAGTAACGTAAGAGAAAGACAAGGTTACCTTGTTAATACAGAGGACAAGCTGTAATGGAATTAAAACAGTCAAAGGGGGATTCGGCAAAGCTCTCTAGCCTTATATTCAAGAAGCTCTCAGAAAGCACAAAACATCAGCCATCAATTCTGAAGGGGATGCTAAACAAACAGTAGCAAATCTGGGCTTCCAATAAGGATTGTACAAAATGCCTTCATAGGACTAAGACTACTGACTGCAGTACTTACAAAATTCACTTTGATACAGGAAGGCAAGAAGCAGCATCAGCATCTCAGAAGATCAAGACTTCTGCATGCTCGGCTGGCTTGAAGACTTGTACGTTAAATAAATCATTTCCCATTCAATTGCCTGGACTGAAATTTGCTTTCAAATATAGCATAAAATTGCTGTATGACTCAAATGTAAAGAATCTGCCTGTAAAACAGAAGACTTGGATTCGATCCCTGGGTCAGGAAGATCCCCTGGAGAAAGGAATGGCTATCCACTTCAGTCTTTTTGCCTGGAGAATTCCATGAACAGAGGGGCCTGGTGGGCTACAGTACATAGGGTCACAAAGAATAGGACACAACTGAGCAACTAACACACACTTACAGCATAAAACTACAAATCCTGTATTTTTTTTAATGGCTATGATTCATACCATAAAATTCACCTTTTTAAAGCCTACATTTCAGTGGTTTTTAGCATGTTCATAGGTTATGCAACCATCACCACCATCTAATTCTAGAACATTCATCACCCCAAGAAAGAAACCCTAAATCCATTAGCAGCAATTCCCCATTCCGTCTCTTGCAGTCCTTGGCAACTAGCAGGCTATTCTTTGTCTCTGGATTTGCCTGTTCTGCACATTTCATATAAGTGAACTCAAAAATTATTGCTGTAAAATATATGTAACCATTTACCATCTTAACCATTTCCATGTGCAGAGTTCAGCGGTATTAAGCACTTTCATATTGTTGTGCAACTATTGCCACCATCGCTCTCCAGATCTGTTTTCATCTTCCCATACTGAAACCCTGTAACCAAACATCGAGTTTGTAAGGTTCCCCAATGCTACAACATGCATCAGTACTTCCTTCCTTTTTACAGGTGACTAACCCACTCCAGCGGATGACACCACCCTTATGGCAGAAAGTGAAGAGGAACTCAAAAGCCTTTTGATGAAAGTGAAAGTGGAGACTGAAAAAGTTGGCTTAAAGCTCAACATTCAGAAAACGAAGATCATGGCATCCGGTCCCACCACTTCATGGGAAATAGATGGGGAAACAGTGGAAACAGTGTCAGACTTTATTTTTCTGGGCTCCAAAATCACTGCAGATGGTGACTGCAGCCATGAAATTAAAAGACGCTTACTCCTTGGAAGAAAAGTTATGACCAACCTAGATAGCATGTTCAAAAGCAGAGACATTACTTTGCCAACAAAGGTTCGTCTAGTCAAGGCTATGGTTTTTCCTGTGGTCATGTATGGATGTGAGAGTTGGACTGTGAAGAAGGCTGAGCGCCGAAGAATTGATGCTTTTGAACTGTGGTGTTGGAGAAGACTCTTGAGAGTCCCTTGGACTGCAAGGAGATCCGACCAGTCCATTCTGAAGGAGATCAGCCCTGGGATTTCTTTGGAAGGAATGACGCTGAAGCTGAAACTCCAGTACTGTGGCCACCTCATGCGAAGAGTTGACTCATTGGAAAAGACTCTGATGCTGGGAGGGATTGGGGGCAGGAGGAAAAGGGGACGACAGAGGATGAGATGGCTGGATGGCATCACTGACTCGATGGACATGAGTCTGAGTGAACTCCGGGAGTTGGTGATGGACAGGGAGGCCTGGCGTGCTATGATTCATGGGGTCGCAAAGAGTCAGACACGACTGAGCGACTGATCTGATCTGATCTGAACCCACTCCAGCGCTCAAAATTCTCCAAGTCAGGCTTCAGCAATATGTGAACCGTAAACTTCTGATGTTCAAGCTGGTTTTAGGAAAGGCAGAGGAACCAGAGATCAAATTGCCAACATCCGCTGGATCATGGAAAAAGCAGGAGAGTTCCAGAAAAACATCTATTTCTGCTTTATTGACTATGCCAAAGCCTTCTGACTGTGTGGATCACAATAAACTGTAGAAAATTCTGAAAGAGATGGGAATACCAGAACACCTGACCTGCCTCTTGAGAAATCTATATGCAGGTCAGGAAGCAACAGTTAGAACTGGACATGGAACAACAGACTGGTTCCAAATAGGAAAAGGAGTACATCAAGGCTGTATATTGTCATCCTGCTTATTTAACTTCTATGCAGAGTACATCATGAGAAACGCTGGGCTGGAAGAAGCACAAGCTGGAATCAAGATTGCTGGGAGAAATATCAATAACCTCAGATATGCAGATGACACCACCCTTAAGGCAGAAAGTGAAGAGGAACTAAAAAGTCTCTTGGTGAAAGTGAAAGAGGAGAGTGAAAAAGTTGGCTTAAAGCTCAACATTCAGAAAACAAAGATCATGGCATCTGGTCCCATCAGTTCATGAGAGATAGATGGGGAAACAATGGAAACAGTGTCAGACTTTATTTTTTTTGGCTCCAAAATCACTGCAGATGGTGATTGCAGCCATAAAATTAAAAGATGCTTACTCCTTGGAAGGAAAGTTATGACCAACCTAGATAGCATATTCAAAAGCAGAGACATTACTTTGCCAACAAAGGTCCGTCTACTCAAGGCTATAGATTTTCCAGCAGTCAGATATGGATGTGAGAGTTGGACTGTGAAGAAAGCTGAGTGCCAGAGAATTGATGCTTTTGAACTGTGGTGTTGGAGAAGACTCTTGAGAGTCCCTTGGACTGCAAAGAGATCCAACCAGTCCATCCTAAAGGAGATCATCCCTGGGTGTTCTTTGGAAGGAGTGATGCTGAAGCTGAAACTCCAGTACTTTGGCCACCTCATGCAAAGAGTTGACTCATTGGAAGAGACTCTGATGCTGGGAAGGACTGGGGGCAGGAGGAGAAGGGGACGACAGAGGATGAGATGGCTGGATGGCATCACCGACTCGATGGACGTGAGTTTGAGTGAACTCTGGGAGTTGGTGATGGACAGGGAGGCCTGGCGTGCGGCAATTCATGGGGTCGCAAAGAGTTGGACATGACTGAGCGACTGAACTGAACTGAACTGAACCCACTCCAGTGTTCTTGCCTGGAGAATCCCAGGGACGGCGGACCCTGGTGGGCTGCCATCTATGGGGTTGCACAGAGTCGGACACAACTGAAGCAACTTAGCAGCAGCAGCAGCAGCAACATTCCATTGTATAGATATACCACATTTAGTTTATCCATTTATCAGCTGATGGACACTTGGGTTGTTTCTACTTTCTGGCTATCACAAACAATGTTATCAATACTATGAATACAATGTTATTAATACTATGTATATTCATATCCAATTACTTATTTGAATACATTTTCACTCCTTTTAAGTTTATACCTAGGAGAGGAGTTACTGTAGCACAGTAATTCTATGTATAACTACCTGAGATGTCAGACTGTTTTCCAAAGGCGCTGCACCAGTTGCAGTCCCACCAGCCCTGTGAGAGGGTTACAATTTCTCCACATCCTCACCAACACTTTTTATTCTCCATCTTTTTGATTGTAGCCATCCTAGTGGGTGTGAAGGGGTGTCTCCTTGTGGTTTTCTGTAATGACGAATGATGTGGGGCATTTCTTTTTCCCAAATGCTAATTGGCCATTTGTATATCTTCTTTGGAGACATGTTTGCCTATTTTTAATTAATTTGTCTTGGAGTTGTAAGAGTTCTTCATATTCTAGATACAAATCCCTTATCAGATACACGATTTGCAAATATTTTCTACTGTTCTGTTGGTTGTCTTCTCATGTTCATGAAAGTGTTCTTCCAAGAACAAAAGTTTGTATTTTGATGAAGTTCAGTTTATCTATTTTTTTTCTTTCATTGCTTGTGCTTTTGGTGTCATAATTAGACAACTGTTGCCTAATCCAAAGTCACACAGATTTACTCTTATGTTTTCTTCTAAAAGCTTTAGAAATTTAGCAGTGTGTTTTAATTTTTTTAGCATATTCAAAAGCAGAGACATTACTTTGCCAACAAAGGTCCATCTAGTCAAGGCTATGGTTTTTCCTGTGGTCATGTATGGATGTGAGAGTTGGAATGTGAAGAAGGCTGAGCGCCGAAGAATTGATGCTTTTCAACTGTGGTGTTGGAGAAGACTCTTGAGAGTCCCTTGGACTGCAAGGAGATCCAACCAGTCCATTCTGAAGGAGATCAGCCCTGGGATTTCTTTGGAAGGAATGATGCTAAAGCTGAAACTCCAGTACTTTGGCCACCTCATGCGAAGAGTTGACTCATTGGAAAAGACTCTGATGCTGGAAGGGATTGGGGGCAGGAGGAAAAGGGGACGACAGAGGATGAGGTGGCTGGATGGCATCACTGACTCGATGGACGTGAGTCTGAGTGAACTCTGGGAGTTGGTGATGGACAGGGAGGCCTGGCGTGCTGCAATTCAGGGGGTCGCAAAGAGTCGGACACGACTGAGCGACTGATCTGATCTGATCTGATGTGCTATTAAGTACAGATCTAAATTCATTCTTTTGCATGTGGATTCATAGCCAAAACTCCAGTCTGTGTTTTTTTAAATCATCAGCAAGAAACACAGACAAGGGCCTTCCTTTGGTTTCCCGGTACCATCTCCCTATCCCCACCTTCTCCCCATCTGCTGGCTAAAAGATTTTGAGTTTTACAGCAAAACAATTTGTACGGGCCAGGGCCAGGGGCCCAGCACAGCTTGGTATAATCTTTTCAATAAATCTCCACTGAATTTTGCTGGGATGCAAACAGAAGTGGTTCTTTCTGATTTACCAGTTATCTGAAAATGACTTCTAATAAGGGAGAACAATTTCTTCATCCAATCCCATCAACTAGTGATGTGTTAGAGATTAAAACAAAGATTTCTACCCTGTAGAGCTTATATTCTTGCAGGGAGAAAACAGACAAGAAACAGAAGTAAGTACCTTATATAATATGCTAAAGGGTAGTAGTGCTATGGGGGGAAAGTGCAGAACAGAGCAAGAGGCATGAGGTTATGTGGTGGGGTGGGCTCTGCAATCTTTTGGAAAGAGGTGTTCAGAGTTGGTGTCCTTTCAAAACTGACATTTGAACAAAACCTTAGGAGTCGGAGAGGGATTTGACCATGGAGATATCCAGGGGAAAGGATTCTGGGCCGAGAGAATAGCCATTGCAAAGGCCACAGGGCAGAAATATGCCTCAGCATTTCAAGGAATAGGAAGGGAGCCAATGTGACTAGAAGAGTGAGGAAAGGGAAGCTGTCACAGAGGCGAGATTATGTAGGTCTCATAAGCCATCTTAGGGACCATGACCTTTAACCTGGGAAAAGCCACAGTGAGGTTCTGAGCTGAGCAATAGTACTGGGATGTGACGGACAGTTCAAAGTACACTTCTGGCTGCTGGGCTGAGGAGGGATCGTGGCAGGGCAAGAGTAAGGCAGGAAGAATAGTTAGGCTTCTAAAATAGCCTCGGTGAGAGATGGGGGGAACGGGGAGAGAGACTTGAGTGACGGCCGTTGAGACAGTGAAGAGGATCTGGTAGAGCCCAAAGGATGTCCTGGTTGATGGGAGTGTAACAGAGGCAGGTGTCAAAGGGGACTGTAGAGCTTTTGGCCTGAGGACCAGAAAGAAGTTGCCATTCCCTGTGATGGGGAGGCCACTGGGGAAGAAAGACTAGGGGTGGGAGGGCAGGGAGCTCAGCTTGGGGTGTGTGGAAGCTGGGACTTTCTTGACTTCCAAGTGGAGGATCTTGTAGGCAGATGGCTATTTGAAAATGAGAAATCCGGGTGGAGATATAAATGTGAAGGAGTCAGCCTCAAGGCAGGATGAGACACCAAGAAGAAAATGATGGACAGAACAGGGCCAGGGATGGTGCCCTGGGCGCCTCTGGCACTGAGATCCAGAGGAGATGAAGAACACCCACCGAGGCCGTTTTCCTAGCAGTTTGGTAGCTACTTAAGTACATTTTGTCCCTCCTTTCCTTTTCTTTTCTCCTTTCCTCCCCTCCCTTTTAATGGGCACCTACTGTGTACTAGGAACTAGAAAAGATGTTCAGCCCTCAATAAACTCATTGTCTTTACAGGAAATAAAATGAGTATTTATAAAATAATGGAGACAGGCAACAACTGAGTAGAAACTTGGCCTTTCAACAGACATCTGTTTGTAACCTAATGCAAGAATTTAGAATTCAGTTGTCTTCAACCCTTCTCCCCCATGTTTAATTTATTGCAATTGGAACCAGAAGACTGATTCACTTGCTCACATAAGATTAAATGCATGTTCGGTTTAGGAAAAAAGAGAGGTTATAGAAGACTAATCCAAACTATCCCAGTGTTGCTGTCCTTCAAAACAGGACGCCCTGAAGCAAGGCGGCGATTAAACACAGGGCGCTAGGCAGGAGGCAAAGACCCAAGGACATGATTCTTCACAAGAAGCTGACAATCTAGTACTCAGCCTAGAATCACCTGGGAGCTTTTGAAACCATTCTCATCCTGGGCTCCCCCCTAATTAAGTCAGAATTTTTGGTTCACAATCTGAAAAATTATAAAAGGCTCTTTAGGGACCCTAATGTGCAGCCAGAGAAGAGAACCACTGATCTAGGTTTTTTTTCCACAAATTATTTTAAAATTTGTAAATCATAAAGGATTTCAACAAAGTATGAAAATTATAGTTCATTTGGTCCATTCTTTAGGGAACAGACCTAAAGGAAATGATTATAATTCAACTTCACAAATAATCCACAATTTAGTATATTCTGATGGGAGTAACCTGCTCTCAACCCATATTTCACAATAAAAACAGTGTCAGTCTTCTGCTTACCTGATGGGCTAGACAGTCTTGCTTTGTCAATTTTAAACATCACTGTTTTAAATTACTTTTTGATACTGGTAAACTCACTTTTTTTTTTCTCTCGAAGATATGTTATTTTCTTAATGATTCATACTTGTTGCTTTAGAAAAAAATGTATAGACCAAATGAGAACCAGTTTCATTTGCTGTCATCTGAACACACCTGATAAACTGTCAGCCTTATGGCCATAAAGCAGCACAGAGAAAAACCAACACTGGAGAATTTTATTAACGAAAAAACCTCTCATAATTTATTAACAAAGTCACAGAACAATAACTGTACATTTCCTTCTCTGCCACTGTCACCTGTTAAATTACTATTATCTTTACACACAAGGAAAAGTGGACATACTTTAAAGTCTTTCTGATAAATATATCGCCACTTTGCATCCAGCCTGGATAACGCTCTTCAAAACGGCATATGCTGGAGCCTGTTAAAAAAAACAACAACAGTAAGCAAACCAAAGAAATCCGTTCTATATTCACCTTCCATTGAAAGGCAAAAGTCTAGCATGGCAGGGTTGGGACTTCTCCGGATAAGTAATAAGATCTAAGAAATGATTTTAACAGGGGAAAAAAAATATCCTTTCCAAAAGATTAGAATGCCTTTGCTACACCAAAACATCTGACCCAACCAGCTTCTCACTGGAAAGAGCGAATGTGCTGGGGAAAAGGATAAGGAAGCAAGAAATGATTCCCAGCTGGGAGCAAGGCATTTGCTTGCTTTCTGTTAAGCAGTTCTATTAATGCCCAGTTGTGAATGCAACTGGTGATGGAACTAAAGTCGAATGCTGTAAAGAACAATCTTGCATAGGAACCTGGAAAGCTAGGTCCATGAATCAAGGTAAATGGGAAGCAGTCAAACAGGAGATGGCATTTAGGAATCAGTGAACTAAAATGGACTGGAATGGGCAAATTTAACTCAGATGACCATTATATCTATTACTGTGGGCAAGAATCCCTTAGAAGAAATGGAGTAGCTCTCATAGTCAACAAAAGAGTCTGAAATGTACTACTTGGGTGCAATCTCAAAAACGACAGAATGACCTCTCTTCATTTCCAAGGCAAACCATTCAATATCACAGTAATCCAAGCCTATGCCCCAATCACTAATGCAGAAGAATCTGAAGTTGAACGGTTCTGTGAAGACCTACAAGACCTTGTAGAACTAACACCAAAAAAAGATGTCCTCTTCATCACAGGGGATTGGAATGCAAAAGTAGGAAGTCAAGAGATAACTAGAGTAACAGGCAAATTTGGCCTTGGAGTACAAAATGAAGCAGGGCAAAGGCTAACAAGAGTTTTGCAAAGAGAACACACTGGTCATAGCAAACACTCTCTTCCAACAACACAAGAGACAACTCTACACATGGACATCACCAGATGGTCAATACCGAAATCAGACTGATTATATTCTTTGCAGCCAAAGATGGAGAAGCTCTATACAGTCAGCAAAAACAAGATTGGGAACTGACTGTGGGTCAGATCATGAACTCCTTATTGCCAAATTCAGACTTAAATTGAACAAAGTAGGGAAAACTACTAGACCATTCAGGTATGACCTAAATCAAATCTCTTATGATTACACAGTGGAAGTGACAGATTCAAGGGATTAGATCTGATAGACAGAGTGCCTGAAGAACTATGGACGGAGGTTCGTGACATTGTACAGGAGGCAGTGATCAAGACCATCCCCAAGAAAAAGAAATGCAAAAAGGCAAAATAGTTGTCTGAGGATGCCTCACAAATAGCTTAGAAAAGAAGTGAAAGGCAAAGGAGAAAAGGAAAGATATTCCCATCTGAATGCAGAATTCCAAAGAATAGCAAGGAGAGATAAGAAAGGCTTTCTCAGTGATCAATGAAAAGAAATAAAGGAAAACGACAGAATGGGAAAGACTAGAGATCTCTTCAAGAAAATCAGAGATACCAAGGGAATATTTCATGCAAAGATGGGCACAATAAAGGACAGAAATGGTATGGATCTAACAGATGCAGAAGATATTAAGAAGAGGTGGCAAGGAGAACTATACACAGAACTATACAAAAAAGATCTTCATGACCCAGATAACCACAATGGTGTGATCACTCACCTAGATCCAGACATCCTGGAATGCGAAGTCAAGTGGGCCTTAGGATGCATCACTATGAACAAAGTTAGTGGAGGTGATGGAATTCCAGTTGAGCTATTTCAAATCCTAAAAGATGATGCTCTTAAAGTGCTGTACTCAAAATGCCAGCAAATTTGGATAACTCAGCAGTGGCCACAGGACTGGAAAAGGTCAGTTTTCATTCCAATCCCAAAGAAACATAATGCCAAAGAATGCTCAAACTACCACACAATTGCACTTATCTCACATAGTAGCAAAGTGATGCTCAAAATTCACCAAGCCAGGCTTCAACAGTACATGAACTGAGAACTTCCAGATGTTCAAGCTGGATTAAGAAAAGGCAGAGGAACCAAAGATCAAATTGCCAACAGCTGTTGGATCATCGAAAAAGCAAAAGAATTCCAGAAAAACATCTACTTCTGCTTTACTGACTACGCCAAAGCCTTTGGCTGTGTGGATCACAATAAACTGTGGAAAATTCTTCAAGAGATGGGAATACCAGACCACCTGACCTGCCTCCTAAGAAATCTGTATGCAGGTCAAGAAGCAACAGTTAGGACCGGACATAGAACACAGACTGGTTCCAGTTTGAAAGGAGTACATCAAGGCTGTATATTGTTACCCTGCTTATTTAACTTATATACAGAGTACATCATGCGAAATGCCAGCTGAATGAAGCACAAGCTGGAATCAAGATTGCCAGGAGAAATATCAATAACCTCAGATATGCAGATGATACCACCCTTATGGCAGAAAGCAAAGAAGAACTAAACAGCCTCTTGATGAAAGTGAAAGAGGACAGTGAAAAAGCTGGCTTAAAACTCAAGATTCAGAAAACTAAAATCATGGCATCCGGTCCTATCCTGTCATGGCAGATAGATGGGGAAACAATGGAAACAGTGACAGAGTTTATTTTGGGGGGCTCCAAAATCACTGCAGATGAGAAGTGCAGCCGTGAAATTAAAAGATGCTGGTTCCTTGGAAGAAAAGCTATGACCAACCTAAGTAGCATATTAAAAAGTAGAGACATTACTTTGCCAACAAAGGTCCATCTGGTCAAGGCTATGGTTTTTCCAGTAGTCATGTACGGATGTGAGCGTTGGACTATAAAGAAAGCTGAGCATTGAAGAATTGATGCTTTTGAACTGTGGTGTTGGAGAAGACTCTTGAGAGTCCCTTGGACTGCAAAGAGATCCAACCAGTCCATCCTAAAGGAAATCAGTCCTGAATATTCATTGGAAGGACTAATACTGAAGCTGAAACTCCAATACTTTGGCCACCTGATGTGAAGAATGACTCTTTGGAAAAGACCCTGATGCTTGATGATGATTGAAGGTGAGAGAAGAAGTGGACGACAGAGGGTGAGATGATTGGATGCCATCACGGACTGGACATCAGTGGACCTGAGTTGAGTAAGCTCTGGGAGCTGGTGATGGACAGGGAGGCCTGGCATGCTGCAGTCTATGGGGTCGCAAAGAGTGGGACACAACTGAGCGACTGAACTGAACTGACGGATATGGGTTCTCTTTCTCTGATGGTGGTTTTATAATTTTCTGCAAACAGAAACGTTCCTGTGCCTCAACCTTCCAAATAAAGGACCACTACAAGCAAACAGTAAAGATGGGTCCCCACCAGTTCTGCGTCATGTTCGAGGCCTATGTCATGGTGTTCAAGCTCTTCATCCCGAAATTTCCTGATCACCTGGTTAAATAAAAAGAAATTGAAACAAGTCAGCCTTCCAAATCCCCACTGTTCAAACTTACTCTGGTGGCCAAAGCCTCATATTGCCATCTAAGACACGGGTAGGCAGACTTTTCCTGCAAAGGGCCAGAGGCAGTACTTCAGGTTTCACGGGCTATAAGGTCCCTGTCACGATGACTCAACTCTGCCACCCTAGAGGGGACAACAGCCATGGACACACAGACAAGTGAGTGCAGCTGTGTTCCAGAAAAACTTATTTACAGAGACAGGTGGGTGGCCACTGACTTAAGACTTAAAAAAAAAAAACAGTTCCCTTATTTTCTGTAGAAAATTTCTGAGGATATTTGTTTATTATTCTGAGGATATTCGTTTATTTAATCTGAAGGATCCGTGCTCATGGCCTTCGCTCAGAGTCCAACAATGACCCAGAGGCAGAGAGAATACAGGTGTGGGCTCAGGAAACGCGGGTTTCAGTCCCAGCTCCACCTGACCACGTGACAGGGCCCACAGCTTGAGCTGCCTCAGTGTGCACGCCCTTCAAATGAGGTGCTGCCCCAGGTTTCTAAGGCAGTGCTAGTCCCTAACACTCTGTTTTGTTCCTCTTACCAAACTGCGTATCTGCCCTTTCCCCCCGGCAGTCCCTTCCAGAGCATGGTCCAATACCTGCAGAAGCTCCTCGTATTTTTCAGGCTCCTTCTCCATCAGTGTCCTGATCTGGTTGTTGTAGTGGTGTGCGATGGACTCTTCCACAGCCACCGTGCAGGCCATGGCGCCCTCCTTCCCAAGCAGGGCAGTTCCGGCACCTGGAATGGTCAGATCCAAAAGGTAAAGGATGGGGTTGACACCACTGGGGATGGAGACCAGGTCAGGGTTTGTCACCTGGCACCCTGGGGCTGGGTAATTCCTTGTTGTAGGGGAGTGTCCTGAACATGGTAGGATATTTAGCGGGATCCCTGACCTTTACCCACTAGGTGCCAGTGGCATCCCCAGCTGCAACAACCAAAACTGTCTCTAGATGTTGCTAAGTGTCCTCAGGAGCAACCTGCCATCCTTGAAAACCACGGTACCAGATGACAGTGTCAAACCCTGAATCACAGTAAGAATGTTCTTTCAGTGCTTTTTCTAACCTTCTGATTATGGCAGGAGTGAGTCTTCACTGGGGTTCTTTGGTTCTTCTGTATCACTGACTCTCCCTTTTTGTCTTTTTTTTTTTCTTTTGGCTGTGCCTCAGGGCTTGTGGGATCTTTGTTCCCCAACTAGGGCTGGAACCTGGGCCCTCAGCAATGAAAGCGCTGAGTCCTAACCACTGAACTGCCAGGGAGTTCCCTGACTCTCTTTTTAAGAGTGAGCAGATCCCAAGTCTAGAACCTTCATCAGGGAACTTCATCTGGCCACAGTCAAATTACTCTAGCCTTTTCCCTCTCTGTTGTAGTTATTTTCAATGTATCTTCTATTTATAAAAGTACTGATTTTAAGCTTCTATCTTAAATAAATTTAAGCAAAAAAAATCAATTTAACTTTAGAAAAATATTAAGTAAATGAAAAGGTTGTAAGGGGACACAGCAAGAATTGTAGAGGAGTTATTTAGTGATTCAATCATCCCAGATCCCTAAGGTCACACAGGCTCTCCGAGATAGACACGTACCCAGTGCAAACCCCACCACGTTCCAAAAGGGCATGAGAATGGTCGGCCGCACCCTGAATGCAACCATCAACTCATTGAACTTTTTCAAGTGGTCCTTTTCTTGATCCCACATTTTCTGTAAGAAACAAAAAAACAGAGACATTTCAGAGAGACCACCTGCTACATAATAAGGAAGCCACATGCTGTGTTCATGTGGGTAAAGGAAGCATAATGGGGAGAATGATGGGAACTGCTACCTCCCCCAGTCCCCTTGAATCATCGAAGGAAAAGCCCTAAACATCAGATTACGGGGAAGAGAGACAGCAAACCAAGAGAAGTGTCTGTTATCTCCATTCCAGACAAGCAGAGTCCGAACCGCAGAGCTGGCAGAAGCTGCTCGGATCCACAGTGCACCTATTCAAGGACAAGGGGCCACACCCCAAAGACATGAGATGCGTAGCCCATTTCAAAATTAGGAGGGCAGAATATTACCCGTTATATGATTTCCTTTCAGACAGCCAGAAATGTATCATTTACATCAAAGGAAAAGGGAAGAATGATGGTAAGAGCTAACACGTAAGAGTATGTCCCATAGCCAGGGACTGTCAAATAGCTTTGTGAAGGACAAACTGTTATTATCCTCACTATACAGATGAAGGAAGTGAGGCACAGAGAGGTTAGGGAATTTGCCCGAGTACTCAGAGCAGGCCATTTAACTTGTGCTAAGTGGCTACTACATGCCAGGCATGGTATTCGCTGCTCTACACCAGCTCATTTATTCCTCACCAAAACTGAATGACGTTTTGTCAGCTCATTTTGACACGGAACACGGAACACGTCATGGGACTTCCTCAAGCTCACAGAGGTAGGAGGTGGGACAGAGCTGGAATGGGAACTTCGCTCTGTGTGACTATGAAGCCCAGGCCTGTCCGATCTGCCTCTCAGTATAAAATATAAAATATCCCCACTGGGCTCCACTAGTGGTGGGACCACAAGGTCTTACAACTGGTGCTTTGAGTTAATGCAGTGACTCTTAGTCCTTTTTTATTGCTCCTTGCCATGAAATTTTAAAACTACAGCTAGACTGTATATTTGTTTATGTGCTATAAATCTGCTTATGTCTGTCTGCAGTTTATAAAAAAGAAGACTATGCTTTTTACTCCTCCACCCCCACCCCACAACCAATTTTTCCTCTCTTGGGGACAAGAGTACCTCCCTTGACAACGCATGACCCGATGTGATTCATCACTGAGATCAAGAGGTGCCCACCTGAATGACCGGCCCGATGCTTGTCCGACCCAGGACGGCCATCTGCCCTGCATAGATGCGGTTTGCTCCATATTCACCTGCGTGATCCACCCGGATTATTCGATCCACAGCTTCCCTATTGATATTGTCTAAGGTCATTCCCGAACTGCAAAATCTGACACTGATTCTTCTTCCATAAGCTGCAATGCAAGTGTTTATTCTCCGTTACTCTCAGGTAAAATTGAGATGAATCATTTCGTAGAAGAAAGAGGCATCTTACAGCAAAAGTCACAAATAAGCTCCCCATAGGTTGGGGAAGCCTACAAGTGGACTCTGTTTAACCTGCAGTGATTTGTGGCTTTGTTTTTTAAACTTATTTTGTATTGGGGTATAGCTAATTATCAAAAAATGTGATAGTTTCAGGTGAACAGGGAAGGGACTCAGCCATGCATACACACGTACCCATTCTCCCCCAAACACCCCTCCATCCAGGCTGCCACATAACACTGAGCAGAATTCCATGTGCTATACAGTAGGTCCTTGTGAGTTATCCATTTTAAATACAGCAGTGTGCAGTTTTCTTTTTTTTTTAAAGTAAATTAATTGCCAGTATTTAAAACACAGAAGATTTAACTAAAGATCTGGAGCCTGGCTTCAGCTGAAGTGTATGTCCATCTAGAAATACTGACGGTGTCTTCTCACCAGACAGCTAACACGGCAGCTGTCTCTGGATGGGCATGTTTCCCCAGTTCATACACCTGCTTCTTTTCCAACTCTGGCTGCACACAACCCCTACGGGGCTCTCAGAATCATGGATGCTTCTCCCCAGTTGATCCCTGGGAGATGATGCTTTTAAAAAGTTCTGTGCACAAATGTTCTCTGCAGCCAAGGTTAAGAACTGTAGATTTAATTTCTCTTATTAAAAGTTATCTGTGCCAGTGAGCATCTGACTTTGAGAATTTAGCCTAGCGCTTACGTTTCATCTCATTCTGGTACTTGATTCAACTGAACTCTTCTTGCTTTCAAAATGTAAATCCTTCAGGATTAGATTTTGTCTTTTAAAAAAATCTCCAAATAGTTAACACCTTGACTATAATCTCTGAGGCTTGTATTAGAGCATTCCCAAAGTTCTCTCCCCTAAGAGAAGAGTTTTATAACATGTTTAGATGTATAAGGTGTTAACTCATTTTGCAGATATGGAAGTAAAGACTTAGACCATTTAGTTGGTAATGTGAACTCTGACTGTATTGATACATCTTGAGATGTGTTTCAGGGCTCTTATTATGACTACCATCTGTTTAATAGATACCTTTCATTTAGGCTAAGGAATACCCACAAAATGTGTAGAAAGTTTCATTCTGATACATCTATAGCCTTTTTTTTTCCCCATTAAAAAAGGCTTGAGTGCTTTGGACACAAAGTGATGGGGTAGGCCTGATGAAATCGGAGATGTGCATTTGAACTTTTCAGGCTGACGATTTTAAATGCCTCACTCTAGACAAAGGAGCAGTGGATATGGGAGTCTGAAGCATGGTGTCCCAGCTTTGAGCCATTCTTCCACAGAACCTGCTCCATCTCACTGAGCATGTCTGATTTAACTGGGTGGATTCCAAGTTCTGCCAGGTGTAAGGTACCACTCAGATTTATGTCATCAGATAGCAGGTCACTGTGGTCCATGGCCTTTTGCTTTGTTTTGGCCACGCTGCATGCAGGATCTTAGTTCCCCTACTGGGCTTCGAACCTGCGCCCCCTGCAGTGGAAGTGCAGAGTCTTAACTGCAGGACTGCCAGGGAAGTCCCTCCATGACCATTCCATGTGGAGAACAATTTGAGACATTTGACAAAGTCAAGGTAACCTGTCCCAAGTTTTTCCTCCAAGTCCAAGGCCTGGCCTCCTTGTAGAAAGATGTGGTCCAAAAGTTAAAATTAAAAATGATGAGATGGGACTTTCCCTGGCGGTCCAGTGGTTAAGAATCCGTCTGCCAATGCAGGGGACATGGGTTCGATCTCTGGTTCTGGAAAACCCCACACACCACAGGGCAACTAAGCCTATGCGTCACAACTACTGAACCTGCGCTCTAGAGCCTACAAGTCACAATACTGAAGCCCACCCGCCTACAGCTTGTGTTCCACAACACGAGAAGCCACTGCAGTGAGAAGCCCTCAAACTGCGATGAAGAGCAGCCCCCGCGCTGCGGTGAGAGGAAGCCTGTGCAAAGCAACAGAGACCCAGTGCAGCCACGAATAAATAAATAATGAGATGACTCGATTTCTTAAAATAACCTTGTCTGCTTGTTCTCTCATTTTGTTACTCCCACCATAAAATGTGTTAATAAGAAAGAACTTTTAAAACAACGCAACACTCCTTTCTTTTTTTTGGCCAAGCTGAGTGGCTTGTGGGATCTTAATTCCCAGACCAGGAACTGAACCATTGAACTGGGCCCTCACCAGTGAAAGTGCAAAGTTCTAACCATTGAACCATGGGGAAATTCCTCAATATTAATTTTTAAGAAATCATTTACTGAGAAATAGCAAGGGGTTAAGTGCATGAGTTCAAACACACAGCTGACTTTTGGCGGGTAGAGTTATAATTCCTACTAAAAACATATTTGACTTTTCCCTAACACTGCAACACTTTTCCAGATTCAGGCACCTAATAAATGCCTTTTTTGAGGTATATGTGGAGGGTGAGGTATCATAATATTTGCCATCCCTATCTTGTCACAACTTCTGCAAGGTGGCTTTAAAAAGTATTGGGTGGATGCTTTTTAGACTGCAAAAAAAAAAAAAGATATCATTTAAATGGCCATACTATCCAAAGTAATCTACAGATTTAATGTGACCCCTATCAAATTACCCATGACATTTTTCACAGAACTAGAAAAAATAATCATGAAATTTGTATGGAACCATAAAGACTTAGAATTGCCAAAGCAAGTCTGAGAAAAAAGAACAAAGCTGGAAGAATAATCCTCCCGGATTTCAGACAATACTCCAAAGCTACAGTAATCAAAAAAATGTGGCACTGGCACAAAAAGAGACAAAGGGATCAACTGAACAGAATAGAGAGCCCAGAAATAAACCCACACACCTAGCCAGTTAATCTTTGATAAAGGAGGCAAGACTATACAATGAGAAAAAAACAGTCTCTCCAGCAAGTGGTGTTGGGAAAGCTGGACAGCCACATATAAATCAAGTTAGAACATGCTCTCATAGCATACGCAAAAATAACTCAAAATGTAAGTTATAACATAAATAAATAAGACAGGACACCACAAAACTCGTAAAAGAGAAAATAGGCAAAACATTCTCTGATATAAACAGTACCAATGTTTTCTTAGATCAGTCTCCCAAGGCAATAGAAATGAAAGCAAAAACAAATAGGACTTAATCAAACTTATAAGCTTTTGCACAGCAAAGGAAAATGCAAGGACAACCTTCACACAGAAAATATTTGCAAACAATGCAGCCAACAAGAGCTTAATTTCCAAATTATACCAACAATTCATACAACTCAAAAAAAACACACAAAAAACACAACCCACTAAAAAAAACAGGTAGAAGATCTAAATAGACATTTCTCCGAAGAAGATATACAAATAGCCAATAGACACATGAAAAGATGCTCAACACTGCTAATAAGAAAAACACAAATCAAAACTACAATGAGGTACTACCTCACACCAGTCACTCAGAATGGCCATCATTAAAAAGTCTACAAATAACAAATGCTGGAGAGGGTGTGGAAAAAAGGGAACCCTGGTACATTGTTGGTTAAGAATGTAAACTGGTGGAGCCACTATGGAGAACAGTATGCTGGTTCCTCAAAAAATTAAAAACAGAGTTGCCGTATGATCCAGTAATACCACTTCTGGGCATATACCTGGACAAAACTATAACTGGAAAAGACACACGCACCCCAACGTTCATAGCAGACTATTCACAACAGCCAAGAGATGGAAGCAAACTAAACGTCCATTGACAGATGAATGGACAAAGAAGATGTGGTCTAGCTACACACACACACACACACACACACACACACACACACACACACACAATGGAACACTGCTCACTCCTAAAGAGTGAAATAATGCCATCTGCAGCAACATGCATGGATCTACAGATTATCATACTAAATGAAGGCAGAGAAACACAAATACCAGGTGATACCACTTACGTGTGGAATCTAAAATGAGAACTAAGAAGTTTACAAAAGAACTTATTTAAGAAACAGACTCAAAGACATAGAAAACAAACTTGTGGTTACCAAAGGGGAAATGGGGTGGGGGAAGGATAAATTAGGAATTAACAGATACAAACTACTATCTATAAAATAGATAAGGGCCTTCCCTGGTGGTCCAGTGGTTAGAACTCTGCCTTCCAGTGCAGGGGTGTGGGTTTGAACTCTGGTCAGGGATTTAAGATCTCACATTCCTCACCGCCAAAAACCAAAACATAAGACAGAAACAATATTGCAACAAATTCAATAAAGACGTAAAAAATGGTCCACACTAAAAAGAATAAACAAGGTCCTACTATATAGCACAGGAAACTATATTCAATATCTAGTAATAAATCATAATGGAAAAGAAAAAAAAGTATAAGATGGACCATAGATAGGGCACAGAACTAGAATCAGAAAATACCTATCTTGTCTCTAACACAGACTTGACAATTCCGAATTGCCATTTCTTACATATAAAATTGGGAGCAATGTGGTTATATTCTTTTTTGGGGAAACACAATAACAATACCTTTCTTACTGAGTTATCATGAAGATAAAAAGATAAAGGATGCAAGTAACTACAAGTGAAAAAAAATGAAGGAGCATTAAAATTCATCTTCAACAATCCTGAGTTTTGCCTGCATTGTCACACACTTTAAAACTGAGAAATAATAAAATTGAGGCCCAGTGCTAAAAGCTCTCAAGTGCATCATTTTATATTTGTGATTTCCTAAAATGTGAAACATATACTACAAGATTTCAATTTGTATATGAAAAGATCTTAAGTTGCTATGATTCTCTTCCATACACATATAGAAACCTGTATGCAGGTCAAGAAGCAACAGTTAGAACTGGACATGGAATAACAGACTGGTTCCAAATTGGGAAAGGAGTATGTCAAGGCTGTATATTGTCACTCTGCTCATTTAACTTAAATGCAGAGTACATTATGCGAAATGCCAGGATGGATGAAGCACAAGCTGGAATCAAGATTGCCAGGAGAAATATCAATGAACTCAGATACACAGATGACACCACACTTATGGCAGAAAGCAAAGAACTAAAGAGCCTCTTGATGAAAGTGAAAGAGATGAGTGAAAAAGCTGGCTTAAAACTCAACATTCAGAAAACTAAGATCATGGTTTCTGGTCCCATCACTTCATGGCAAACAGATGTGAAAACAATGGAAACACTGAAAGACTTTTCATGGGCTCCAAAATCACTGCAGATGGTGACTGCAGGCATGACATTAAAAGACACTTGCTCCTTGGAAGGAAAGTTATGACCAACCTAGACAGCATATTAAAAAGCAGAGAAGTTACCCTGCCAACAAAGGTCTGTCTAGTCAAAGCTATGGTTCTTCCAGTAGTCATGTATGGATGTGAGAGTTGGACCATAAAGAAAGCTGAGTGCTGAAGAATTGATGCTTTTTAACTGTGGTGTTGGAGAAGACTCTTGAGAGTCCCTTGGATTGCAAGGAGATCCAACCAGTCCATCCTAAAGGAAATCAGTGGTGAATATTCATTGGAAGGACAGATGCTGAAGCTGAAACTCCACAATACTTTGGCCACATGATGTGAAGAACTGATTCACTGGAAAGGACCCTGACGCTGGGAAAGACTGAAGGCAGGAGAAGCGGATGACAGAGTATGAGATGGTTGGATGGCATCACCGACTCAATGGACATGAGTCTAAGCAATCTCCCGGAGTTGGTGATGGACAGGGGAAGCCTGGTGTGCTGCAGTCCATGGGGTCGCAAAGAGTCGCACACACGACTAAGCAACTTAACTGATTCTCTTCCAACTCTTTTGATTTTATCAAGGAGACTGTCTCAGTTTATAGCTGACATTATCTTAAAATCTTCCTAACGCTTATTAATTTTCCTTTCTTTCGAGAAAAAAGATGGGCTTGAGTTCAAACCTTGGTAGACAACGGTATCTAATACAATAACTTGTTTTCAGCGTACTTTTATGATTTTTTTCTTGGGACAAGAAATACTGGTTTTCCGTTTACCCAGGGATCTAGTTTCCAATGTTCTGATTTTAAAAAGGAATACGGTCTAGGGAAATTAAAAAAAAAAAAAAAAACTCTAGTAATATCAGTGGTAAAATATCAATGGTACAGTTATTAAGCAAAAATCCAGAAGGTGGTACACGAATGGTTTAACTTTGAGAAAATGACCTCACAATTTTCTGAGGCAGCTCAGATAAATGAGGAAAAGACGAGTCAGAATCCAAGCCCAAGTCTCCCTACTACAATTCGATGCTCCTTCCAACATTCCGGTGCTTCTCTAACTTGCAAATGCACACGAGTCATTCCAAGGTCTTGTTAAGATCCGGTAGGTTAGAGGACCGATCTGAGAATCTGCGTTTCTAACCGGCTCCGGAGTGGGGCGGGCGTACGGGAGGAAACCCACTCTGCCGGTCGTAGGGCCACCTACAAGGCCATAAGCGAAAGCTACGAGGACCCCCACCCCCGCCCCAGGAAACTAAACTTTCAAGGTTGCCAACTCTCCTCAGTTCGGAACGCCTACCACACCTGCAGTGACGTCACAGAACAGGCACGAAATTGCGTCATCCCCCAAACGCACAGACGCCGAATGGGCTCGCCAGAAAACTGAGGAAAACCCACCCCCTTTCCGTCCGGCGGGCTCCGCGGCCGACTGCAGGCCTCGCGCCGCTTTTCCAGCCGCGCAGTCGCCCTCCGTCGCAGCCCTGTGACGTATGAACGCCTACCCCCCCCGTGACCTCTCCGACCTAAGCCTAAAGCAAAAATTCCTGGGCTCCTCAGCCCCGCGCGCAGTCGTGCTCAGGCTTCCCCTTTACCTGAGAGGGGCTGCAGGGCGCCTGTGCGCAGCCGCCACAGGCAGCAAGCCGCCAACGCCCGGGCACAACTCATTGCCGCGGAAGCAGCACTACTCCTCCTTGAACGGAGGGGGTCAACGGTACCCTTGGCGCAGACTGATGACGCACGGCCTACGTAAGGCAGATGCAGTTGGCTCCCGCACCGTTGGAAACGCCCCTAATCCCCCGCTTCCACTCGATTGGTCGGAAATGTCAAATGAAAAGACTCTAGTGGATACCATCGCTATCAATCACTACGTAAAGAGTTGCCATGGAGACGAGAACGCTAACTTGCTCTTTGAAAAATCCAAACAGGTAAAAGATTACTCACCTCAGTTCCTGAGGAAAAGGACCTTGAGGGAATTGTTTACCGGCATAGCCATTGTATTTTGTGCTTTGCCAATACAGGAAATTTCTATCTGTAGGCTCTTTAAAATAGTAGAAATTACAGTCTGAAATTCAATTCACCACCTGCAAATAGTGTTGACTCTAGGTTTTGGGGTTGACAAACTAAATTTCTTCCTACTCCTTTTCTCTATTTTTAGATTTTCTACAAAGAACATTTATTATTGCTATCCTTATTTCTCCTTTACTGTTAGTGAGAGCGTGTGTTAGTCCCTCAGTCGTGCGGGACACTTTGTGACCCCCATGGGCTTTAGTGTTCCAGGCTCCTCTGTCCATAGAATTCTCCAGGCAAGAATATTGGAGTGGGTAGCGATTCACTTCTCCAGGGGATCTTCCCCATCCAGGGATCCAGTGTGGGTCTCCTGCACTGCAGGCAGATTCTTTACCATAGGAGTCACCAGGAAATTGGTGCAAATTGGTTTCTTGAGGGGAAGGTTGGGATGAGTAGATTTAGCAACATATTCCATACTTTTCAGTCTGTATTCAGTCTGTCAGGGCAGACTCATTAACTGTAACAAATCTCTGGTCCGGAGGCTGTGTATGTGTGGAGGCATGTTTAATAATGGTAACTTCAGAGTTGAAATTGTGAGAAGGTGACTTTCATTTTCTACTTTACATTCTTGGATTATATAACTTTTATCCATATATTTAAGATAGACTGCTATTGTAAAATAATGTTGCTAGTTGTTTTAAAATTTAACGCACTTTTTGCTGAAAGTTTTACTTTCCTTTCAGGTTGGAAGGACTCATTAACACAAGAAACCACATGGTATTACATACATAAACAATTTCAAATTTTTATGAAAGATCATTTGATAATTTCAACATACAATAATTAAAAGAAGAGAAATAGAAACAATAGAGAGAATTAACAACACATACACCACCAAATTGGTGGTGTCTACATCTAGACTACATCTAGTCTACATTTAGACTTTTACAGGCTGGAAGTCCCTTGTTAACAGCAATCTGGAGTCTCTACTGGGAAAGGGTCCTGGGCTGTGTATCCACCCCAAGGGTGAGACTTCATATTGCAGTTTCAGGGGCTCTTGTTTATAATCCTAGACTGCAGACTGGTATCATTAACAGTTTGCATGAAGAAATTCAGCTCTGTTTTCACTTTCACCTTTTTACAATGCTGTTTGTTTCACCTTGTGAGCCATAGGATTCGTTGACCCTGCGGGGTTGGCCAGATCTCCAGGGGCTCAAGAATTCTAAGACCCACTCCTTTTCTTATCTAAAGTGCTGCCTGACTTGCTGTGCTTGCGCACACGGAGTCTTGGTGGTGTCAAGGCTGGTCCAAAGCAGATCAGAGGCCTGCTCTCCTGCTTCTGAAGCCTGAACAAGACTTCCTTCATTTTACTTTCCCTAAAAGCTGGGCTCAGGATTGTTTAGGCTGAAATGCATAGGAATAAGGCAAGATAACACAAGTAGGCGTCTTCATTCTATAAGTCACATAACAATTCCAGATAGTCAATAGAAATAAAGTGATCAAAGAAACAAATAATGGGTTAAGCAATGCAGGAAACACTTTTTGAGCAGTAGGGGACTTAGTAAAGAAGACGTTCCACCATGAATGAGAAGTATATTTTGGTACATCAACTCCTACATCCATTAACTTATTGGTAGCAATAGTAGTAACAACAGAATGTTCTATCAAGGTCTGATTACCTGTATCTATGAAATTTTGTAACTCTTTCAGTTCAATACAGTCACTCAGTCATGTCCAACTCTTTGTGATCCCATGAACTGCAGCACACCAGGCCTCCCTGTCCATCGCCAGTTCCTGGAGTTTACTCAAACTTATGTCCATTGAGTTGGTGATGCCATCCAACCGTCTCATCCTCTGTCATTCCCTTCTCCTCCCACCTTCAATCTTTCCCAGCATCAAGGTCTTTTCCAATGAGTCAGCTCTTCACATCACGTGGCCAAAGTACTGGAGTTTCAGCTTCAGTATCAGTCCTTCCAATGAATATTCAGGACTGATTTCCTTTAGGATGCACTTGTTGGATCTCCTTTCAGTCCAAGGGACTCTCAAGAGTCTTCTCCAACACCACAGTTCAAAAGTGTCAATTCTTCAGCACTCAGCTTTCTTTATAGTCCGACTCTCACATCCATACATGACTACTGGAAAAACCATAGCTTTGACTAGATGGACCTTTGTTGGCAAAGTAATGTGTCTGCTTTTTAATATGCTGTCTAGGTTGGTCATAACTTTTCTTCCAAGGAGCAAGTGTCTTTTAATTTCATGGCTGAAACCCCATGGACTATATATACAGTCCATGGAATTCTCCAGGCCAGAATACTGGAGTGGGTAGCTTTCCCCTTCTCCAGGAGATCTCCCCAACCCAGGGATTGAGCCCAGATCTCCCGCATTGCAGGTGGATCCTTTACCAGCTGAGCCACAAGGGAAGCCCTTGTAACTCTTTGGTTCCTTGCAAAATCTTTTGTAAGGGTACTAAGGGAAAGCTAATATTGGGAACAGAAAGAATAGGGAATAACATTCGAGTCCACAATACCTGAGTTCTCATGGGGGAAAGTAATAGGTGGGCCCCTTCCAATATAAATGATTAACATGTGTTAGGCATCTGGAAAAAGGGGTTCCTAACTGATACATGGAAATTGTTTCTACATAATTGATTACACTACATACAAATTGAGGGGCAATCTGAAAAACATACTACAGGATTTAGGGAAGATAGTCCATTCACAATAGTTTAATAGAGTTCTCCAATAAGCAGGATTCCCAAATGCCAGATGTTTGTCCACATAGCAGTCCTTTGGTAGCCTTTCCACAGTCGTATCAGTAAGTGGGTATGATTATTAAAGTCCAAATAAATTTCCAGTAAAATGTGGTAATCAATACTCTTCCCCAGATACAATGGGCAACACACGAAGCTGGTATAATCTAGCAAACAGATAAATTTTATCCATAGAAAGTCAAAGTTAAGAAAGGCCACAAGTTGTTTGCAGGGCAGGTGAAATTATCTTGAGTTCAGATCTGGTTCACGTTTCTCTAGCTGAAGGTTCTCTGACGATTTCCAAAGGCCAGGGGTTGAGGCATGGATGACAATCCACATTACGGTCAAACTTCCAAGAAAAATCTATTTGCAAGAATGACAGTGAGTTAATGGCACGTATTTCCATTTTTCCTGTCTGGTGATCATCACTAATATGGTATTATCCTTCCCCTGCACAGTGACATCAGCAGGTATGGGAGGACCGTTAGCCTCCTTCACCCAGACTTTAGCTCCAATTGCATGTATTTCATTTGTGGATCCAAACCCTCCATCACCTCTGTTAATTAGGTGGGAGGTTCTCCTTTTTGTACTTTGTCAATTACACATGGATGAATCAGCAATTTGGCAATTCAGTCGTTTATTAATAAATAATTATCTTTTCCTTCATTTTGTAGAATTACTTGATTTCTCCTTGATAGTCTGGGTCTATAACTCCCCCACAAACACTGATCCCTTTTAATGCTAAACTGGAGTATTTGATTATCCAAAGTGTCCAGAAGGCATTTTAATTCCAATACCAGTTGAAACAGTACTTATCGATCTTTTAGTAAGTCTGTGTTCAGATACAGAGTACAAATTCAGTCCAGCAGCCTCAGGAGGAGCTCAGAAAGGAGCTAGGGCCCCTGGGCTAATTTCCCAATACTCATTTGTTTAAAGATGGAAGTTGATGTTATGAATTTGTAAATTTGGCATAGTCATTCTCATCAAAGAAATTTCTGATTCTCCTGTAGGTCTGTTATTTGAAATATTGAGGACAATATTAAAGTTAGTTCTCCAGTTTTTAAAAGAGTCCTTTCCCAGTTATTAATTGCTGTTTAAGCAGACCATTCATTCTCTCAAACAGCAGTTTGAGATAAGGAATATGAAAGGTCCATTGTATATTATGTTCTGGGGTAAACTCTTACATTAACTTAGCTTTAAAATGTGACCCATTGTCACTCGGACTTTGAAGTGGAACATCATATTAGTTATCTTCAATGTTTTAATAGTATTAGTCTGATCAGATCTGGCTTTCCTGAAGGGAATGGGCACTAAGTATCCAGAATAGGTGTCCACAGCAGTACTCACATATTGGCATCCTTTGTTTCAAATTAATGGATGAATATAATCAATTTGCCATATTTTCCTAGGCAGCTTGCCACATGCCAACTGTCCTTTGACTAGCTGTGGCAAGCTTCTGGGCTTCCCTGATAGCTCAGTTGGTAAAGAATCCACCTGCAATGCAGGAGGCCCTGGTTTGATTCCTGGGTTGGGAAGATCCGCTGGAGAAGGGATAGGCTACACACTCCAGTATTCTTGGGCTTCCCTTGTGGCTCAGCTGGTAAAGAATCTGCCTGCAATGCGGGAGACCTGGGTTAGATCCCTGGGTTGGGAAGATTCCCCTGGAGAAGGGAAAGGCTACCCACTCCAGTATTCTGGCCTGGAGAATTACATGGACTGTATAGTCCATGGGGTCACAAAGCGTCAGACAGGGCAAGCTTCTGTGCTTAATATGTTGACAAGCTGGACACTAAAATAACAGTTTTAATGACATCCATAGTTAAGGAAATAGCTCAATCCTGAGCCCACCTGTACTTTGCTTTTCCTCCCAGGTGGCTACATTTTTTGTGTACCCACAAAGTCAAACCTTTTATGTCACAGGAGTCTGGATTGACTTCTGCTTGGATTTGTGTCTGTTCCTTTGTAACAGGTGGCACAGTGATAAAGAACCCACCTGCCAATGCAGGAGTCATGAGAGACATGGGTCTGATCCCTGGGTCGGGAAGATACCTTGGAGTAGAAAATGGTAAGCCACTCCAGTATTCTTGCCTGGAGAATTCTATGGGCAGAGGAGCCTGGTGGGCTAGTCCATGGGGTCACGAAGAGTTGGGCATGACTGAGTGACTAACACACACACACATACTGCATATAATTCAGCAAATTGATTACTCTTATTATAATTTTTCCAGCCTCTGGAAATTTCCTGTTCCAGGAACCCAAGGTTACTGTTTTGTTGTTTTTCCCATAAACTCCAATTACCATACAGTTCATTGATAGATACGTGTAATTTTATGATCCCTGGTTGTAGCTAATGGGCTGTCTAATCTCTATCCAAATATAGATCACGGAAATAAGCTTTAGAATAATTCAGTTAACTTTTTAGCAATAAACATAATAGTAAGGAACTATCTGGGAAGTTCAGTTCAGTTCAGTCGCTCAATCATGTCCAACTCTTTGCAACCCCATGGACTGCAGCATGCCAGGCCTCCCTGTCCATCACCAATTCCTGGAGTTTACTCAAACTCATGCCCATTGAGTCAGTGATGCATCCATCATCTCATCCTCTGTCATCCCATTCTCTTCCCACCTTCAATCTTTCCCAGCATCAGGGTCTTTTCAAAGAAGTCAGCTCTTCGCATCAGGTGGCCAAAGTTTTGGAGTTTCAACTTCAGTATCAGTCCTTCCAATGAATATTCAGGACTGATTTCCTTTAGGATGGACTGGTTGGATCTCCTTGCAGTCTAAGGGACTCTCAAGAGTCTTCTCCAACAGTTCAAAAGCATCAATTCTTCAGCGCTCAGCTTTCTTCACGCTCCAACTCTCACATCCATACATGACCACTGGAAAAACCATAGCCTTGACTAGACGGACCTTTGTTGGCAAAGTAACATCTCTGCTTTTTAATATGCTGTCTAGGTTGGTCATAACTTTCCTTCCAAGGAGTGTCTTTTAATTTCATGGCTGCAGTCACCATCTGCAGTGATTTTGGAGCCCCCTAGAATAAAATCTGCCACTGTTTCCACTGTTACCCCATCTATTTGCCATGAAGTGATGGGACTGGATGCCATGTTCTTTGTTTTCTGAATGTTGAGCTTTAAGCCAACTTTTTCACTCTCCTCTCTCACTTTCATCAAGAGGCTCTTTGTTTCTTCTTCACTTTCTGCCATAAGGGTGGTGTCATCTGCATATCTGAGGTTATTGACATTTCTCTCGGCAATCTTGATTCCAGCTTGTGCTTCATCCAGCCCAGCGTTTCTCATGATGTACTCTGTCTATAAGTTAGTCTTGGTCAACATCTCAATTAACAAAACCAGAATTTAATATTCAGTGAAACATAAAATTTGTCTGTATGTGTTTGTGTGTGTAAGGGTATTAACCCTGCAGCCAAGGAAGCCTTTATCCCATCAAATAAAAAGTGAGGTTTGTAAGGGGACTGGGAAAAGCCAAGTGGCCATCTTGGGTTTCCCATAGCCTAGACTGTTTGATTTATAGCTATTTTAAATAGCTATTTTACATTCTTTGATTGAGAAGTAGACTGTGCCTTGTCCTAAGGACATCAGGATAGCAAAAGTCTGACAATGAGGGGTTAATTTTTTGTAGAAGCAGAATGAGTTTTATTTATGTGTGGCACAACCTTCACAGATGACTGTGAAATAACATTTATTTACTTTACCAAAGTAACAAAACCCTTTAAAAACAAATGTAAATCACTTCAAGGCAAAGACATTCACATACTCTGTTATCAGAAGCCACATTCCAAGAAAACTTTGTTATCATCTTAACAGAGAGAGAAAGCCAACTTCTAGTCGGATAATAGCTTACTGTTAATAACAAAATTGGTTTATCTAGTTAATTTTAATGTACTCTTAGGTCCTTTCTGTAAATCTTGACCAGGTGATAGCATCTTTTTTCACAAAGGCATCAGAGTGGAAGCATGAGCTATCCATGTGACAAATGGCTTAAGAAGGAAACTTTAAAATCTGATTATATTGCAATTGACAAAGTAGCTTGGTTACTGCTGTGACATGTAACATTTAATACAATAACTAGAATTATGACTGATAACATTTTATCTGAACATACAGATTTTTATGATAAGAAAGGTTTGTGGAAAGTGGACCCTGAGAAAACAGTTTTATGCATGGTAGAAGTTTCCCTGGGATGCTGAAGTGCCTTTGATAATAGACTTAAGTTTATTTACCCTTTAAGTGATCTGTTTTATATTTACCTATGAATATTTTCTGTATCCATAACTTTATTTTCCCATTCAGAAACAGATACCTGTAAGTCAGACCTTTCCTTTCCCTTAACAAACTGCAATTCCATTCCTCATACTTTACTAAAAACACACATTCTACTTTCCTTAAGCAACCATGAACTCTCCTTTAGATTAGCATTCTGTACATTGGTGAACCTAAAATACCAGTGATAATTTCTAAAAATACTTGCTTTCTTATAGAGAACATCTCAGGATGGTACCAAACATATTCACTAATAGTTCTAAACCTTTTTTCTATAAATAGAAACCAGTGTTTAGTAATTATTTGAGCATTTTATTTGGAAATGGCCTAATTATTTAATAAACTTCCATCATTTAACGTGATTTAGCACAAGCCTAGAAATTCAAGTTACCAAATCTGGAGAAACTGTTTTAGGTACACATTGCCCAAGCATAATTATTCCTAATAGAGTTTATCTAAAAGCGCTTACCTCATTTACATTTTCTTTCTGTAAAAGTTTCTTCACGTGGAGTTACTCTGTCAAGTGGGCTCAGTATCTGGCCCAAATGTGGAATATGCTGTCACCAGAAGCCAAATATCCTTTATGCATTTTTGTGCCTTTTGTCTCAGAAGTCTGAAATTCCATTATCTTTTGTTTAGCCTTAGGTAAAATCTCTTTATGTCCTTTAGCCCATTGTATTCCCCAAAAGTTTAGAGTCTGGGCAGGTCCCTGAATTTTGGAGGGATTAACCTTCCATCTCAAGCATTAAGGTCCCAGGCTACTGCTGTTTTAGCTATTGCCAGATAAACTTTCTTTTTGTTAACCTGGCTGTACCAATTTCAATATTTAGCTTGTGCAAACTTTACAGTGGCTTTTTTGGCTACTGACTTTAAAAGTGGAGACTTGGTCAGCTAAAATGTAATTTTGACATTGGAACATGGATAATCGTCCTTGCAAATTGCCTAACTCTTTCTCCAATTTTAATTTCTCTTCACTAATCTTAATTTAGCTCCATGCACCTTATGGTAGGCAGAGAGGATTCAGCTTCTCCTACCAGTGTGGTATATTCTTGTCTTTTCTCAGTTAGCACGAGCCACAAATGTTCAGTAACTACTAAAGGTTCAGCTCGCTTTAATTTGAGGTCCCATTTCTCACACAATCCAGTGCATATGCTCCATTCAATAGCTAACGAGTCATAAGGCAAATCTTCCCATCCAGAAATAAAAACTTGATTAGTTTTAACCTCTTTCTTCTTGAGTGGCATTTTGTTTCATGAATCTTGCTCACAGCACCAATTTATGTTTTGCTGAAAGTTTTACTTTCCTCTTAGTTTTGAAGGATTCATTTACACAAGAAACCACTTGTTACACACATAAACAATTTCAATTTTTAATAGATTTGACTTAATTTCAATATACAGTCATTAAAAGAAAAAAAAAATAGGAACAATAGAGAGAAGTTAACAGTACATACATCGTCAAATTGGGCCAGCCTACATCCAGACTTGAACAGTGCTGGGAAGTTTCTTGTTAACAGCAATCTGGAGTCTCGATTGGGAAAAGATACCGGGCTGTGCATCCATCCCAAGGGTGAGGCTTCAGATTGCAGTTTCAGGGGCTCCTGTTTATAATCCCAGGCCGCAAATAGTTATCATTATCTGTTTGCATGCAAAAATGCAGCTCTGGTTTTACTTTCACCTCTTTACAATGCTGTTTGTTTTACCCTATGAGCCATGGGATTTTGTTAGACCCTGAGGGGTTGGCTAGACCTCTGGTAACTCAAGAATTCCAAGACCACTCCTTTTTTATCTAAAGTGCTGCCTGACTTGCTGTGCTGGCAGGCAGGCACAGAATCTTTGCAGTGTCCAGGCAGGTCAGAAGCAGGTCAGAGGCCTGCTCTCCTACTTCTGTAGCCTGAACAAAACTTCCTCCATTTTAATTTCCCTAACAACACTGCATGGAGAAGGCAATGGCACCCCACTCCAGTACTCTTGCCTGGAAAATCCCATGGACGGAGGAGCCTGGTAGGCTGCAGCCCATGGGGTTGCTGAGGGTTGGACACGACTGAGCGACTTCACTTTCACTTTTCGCTTTCATGCATTGGAGAAGGAAATGGCAACCCACTCCAGTGTTCTTGCCTGGAGAATCCCAGGGACGGGGGAGCCTGGTGGGCTGCCGTCTATGGGATCTCACAGAGTCGGACACGACTGAAGTGACTTAGCAGCTTAGCACTGCAATGATTTAAAATTGTAATTGACTGTTATGTAACTATTTCTGACTGCTCTGGGTCTTCGTTGCTGCTCATGTGCTTTCTCTAGTTGCAGCAAGAGGGGGCTATTCTCCAGCTGCAGTGGCTTCTCTTGTGGAGCACAGGCTCTAGGGCACAGGCTCAGTAACTGCGGTGCATGGGCTTAGTTGCTCTGAGCGTGGTATGTGGGATCCTCCCAGACTAGGGATTGAACCTGAATCCTCTGCATTGGCAGGCAGACTCTTAACCACTGGACCACCAGGATAGTCCAGCTTTTTAACTCCTAATACTTGGTGAAAGTGAAGGTGTGTAACATTCTCACGTAAAGCTCCTGAATGTAAATCTTGTTCTCAAAAGCCTTGCAATGTTCTAAACCTTGGCTGTAATCCCATTTCCAGGTCTCTATCTCAAAAAAAAAAAAAAGGAAAAAAATGTTGACAGAGATTTTTGTGTCTTCATTATTTGTCATCAGGGACATTTGGAAACAAAATGAATGTTGAGCTGCAGCAGAATGTAAAAAAAAAGTCGTGGCCCATCTGTATGATGTTATGTAGCCCACTGAAATGCTTATAAAGAACTTTGGATAAAGTGAGACAACACTTATGAAAAAGAAATGAGAATTTTTATTTTTCTTCCTTTTGTTCTTGTCTTCCATCCCTCACTCTGTTCTTTCTACCTTATGAGGCATTTTGCCAAGGTTAACAGTGGACGTCCATAAATGTTGCTTATACATGATTCACTTCTTTTTTCTCTATAGCTTTCAAATTTCTATAATAAACAAGTATTTTTGTAATGAAAAAGCAAAATTTCATAATGAAAAGGCTTCATTCAGTTCAGTTCAGTCGCTTAGTTGTGTCCGACTCTTTGAGACCCCATGAATCACAGCACGCCAGGCCTTCCTGGCCACCACCAGCTCCCAGAGTTCACTCAAACTCATGTCCATTGAGTCGGTGATGCCATCCAGCCATCTCATCCTTTGTCATCCCCTTTTCCTCCTGCCCCCAATCCCTCCCAGCATCAGAGTCTTTTCCAATAAGTCAACTCTTCACATGAGGTGGCCAAAGTATTGGAGTTTCAGCTTCTGCATCAGTCCTTCCAAAGAACATCTAGGACGGATCTCCTTTAGAATGGACTGGTTGGATCTCCTTGCAGTCCAAGGGACTCTCAAGAGTCTTCTCCAACACCACAGTTCAAAAGCATCAATTCTTTGGCGCTCAGCTTTCTTCACGCTCCAACTCTCACATCCATATGCATGACCACTGGAAAAACCATAGCCTTGACTAGACGGACATTTGTTGGCAAAGTAATGTCTCTGCTTTTTAATATGCTATCTAGGTTGGTCATAACTTTTCTTCCAAGGAGTAAGTGTCTTTTAATTTCATGGCTGCAATCACCATCTGCAGTGATTTTGGAGCTCCCCAAAATAAAGTCTGACACTGTTTCCACTGTTTCCCCATCTATTTCCCATGAAGTGTTGGGACCACATGCCATGACCTTAGTTTTCTGAATGTTGAGCTTTAAGCCAACTTTTTCACTCTCCTCTTTCACCTTCATCAAGAGGCTTTTTTTTAGTTCCTCTTCACTTTCTGCCATAAGGGTGGTATCGTCTGCATAGCTGAGGTTATTGATATTTCTCCCGGCAATCTTGATTCCAGCTTGTGCTTCTTCCAGCCCAGCGTTTCTCATGATGTACCCTGCATATAAGTTACATAAGCAGTGTGACAATATACAGCCTTGACATACTTCTTTTCCTATTTGGAACCAGTCTGTTGTTCCATGTCCAGTTCTGACTGTTGCTTCCTGACCTGCATATAGGTTTCTCAAGAGGCAGGTCAGGTGGTCTGGTGTTCCCATCTCTTGAAGAATTTTCCACAGTTTATTATTATTCCCTAATTCAATCCTCAAAAATAAAAGTGAATTCAGTTATTTTTTCATTTTAAAAACGAGGGTACTTTATCTCAGAAAGGTAAGGAAACCTGTAAAAACTTATGCAACTAAGCAAGTTAGAAAGCCACTCTATAGTCCCAAGCACATCCCATGTATTGGAAAGAAAATATACCAAATGAAATTTACTAATAAAGTAACACCCTATATAAAGAAGACACATTAAAAAGTTCTATCTTCCTAGAGATCAGACCTTGCTGTGCCATCCCTTTAATTCTTTTCTTCTGCTCTGCTCTTCTTAGTCTCTCAGCCGTATCCAACTCTTTGCAACCCCATGGACTGTATGTGGCCCACCAGGCTCCTGACTATGGGGATTCTCCAGGCAAGACTACTGGAATGGGTTGCCATGCCCTCCTCCAGGGGATCTTCCCAACCCAGGTATCGAAACCAGGTCTCCCACATTGCAGGCAGATTCTTTACTGACTGAACCTCCAGGAAAGCCCTCTCCAATACTTACTCAAGTGAGTATCTGCAATCAGACATGAGGCTGCAGAAATTTACTTTGCTAACAGAGTTAATACAAATTAAAGACCTGTGTAACTGGATTCTTCTCTACTGGGATGAGAATATTTTGTGAATGCAAGGAAGTGCAAGGCTGTCTTGATAAAGAACAAGAACCTGAAGCTGGGGTGGGGGGTTGGAAGGGAGGTTTTAAGGTGGGGGGATATATGTATACTTATGGTTGATTCACGTTGTTTAATGGCAGAAACCTACACAACAGTGTAAAGCAACTATCCTCCAATTAAAAATTAAAAAAAAATAATATTGAACTTTTAATAAATAAATGCATTTTATGTAAAAACAACAAAAAAAAAACAACAAAAAAACAAAAAAAAAACCTGAAGCCAAATGGGGTAGAACAGAGAAAAGAGAAATGTTTGCATGGACTTTCAAAATTCCAACTCCCAGTGTTTATAATGAGGTGTGTGGGGTCAGGGAGTGGATAGTGCCTGAAAACTAAGTATCCAGCACTGGTAAATGATTATGAAAGTATACAATGACATATGGAAGAATGCCATGTACTCATAAAAAAGAATGGGTAGCTACTCTTCAAGATCTTCAAGATATTATTAAGGAGGAAAAAAGGAGATGCTCAGAAATAAATAAATATCATGCATACAACTATAGATACATATCTGCTTGAATATATATTATATAATTTTCTGGGAGAATAAAATTCCTCTGGGAGGTGGGATAGGGAATGCTTGAAATAACTATGTCTTTTAAGTTTAAAACACACACACATACATCCCTCCTTGGCTTAAAAGAGAGTCTTAATAGCACTCATTTGATGATTTTCTAAAATTAAATCTATCTTCTCTCTGATTCTAGGAAAAGGCAAAGAGTAACATTACAAACTGTTATAGTTTTCTATGGTCATTAGATTACTGACAAGACCCCCTCCAATCACACACAATCACATTTTAAAACCTTCAAGATACAGTTTAATCAGTAGTTTTAATGCACATTTGTTAGAGAGAGCTGCACTTTAACAATTATACAGACATCTCCTGCAGTTATTAAAATTATCAAAATATTAAAAAATTCAAGTATGAAGTATGCAAATTAGCAGCATTTACCTAAGATGAATATATTAGCATATTTCAGTATAGTAACAGGGAAAGAAAACAGAGCTTCCAACACACACATACACAAACACACACACGCTGCACAGAATACTTGACTGTTCTCAGAAGCATGCTGAAGGCAAGAATGCGCTACATATAAATTCTTTAGGCAAAAATGCCAACAATTTAGAATTTTTTAAGTGAGGATGGAATGAACTTTCATTTGTTCAAAATTCCATACTAGTTATTAGACTGAAATATTCATAAACCTTAAAAAGGTATGAAAAGCTTAAAAAGCTCATCAGTTTTATAGTTTTTAAAAATACCCTGTGTTAATACTAACTGTAGAAGAGCAAAAAAAAAAAAAGTCTGGCAAAGGGACAAGTAGATAGACTTGTGTTAACTATGGTGAGCTTGCTTTGTTTCTAAGAGCAAGGAGTGAATCATTTTTGAGTAATGGGAGAGTCCTGGGGGTGGGAAATAGTCTTTATAACAGCAGCTTTCTAAAACCTGCACCCACCTTTACATGCCAGGCAAACCCAAGGAAAGGTTTAATGAGCCAGTGAAAGGAAGGAAAACATGAGAAGGAGGGCACAGACAGTCCATTACAAAACTACAGTACTTTGGAAAAGATTCTGAAGGTATTAGAATGAAAACTGATTAAACTATAATCAAGGCTTATGTGAAAGGGTTTAAAGCTATTAATTTCAGGTAAGCTTATACTGAGGTATTCATTGCATAAGGTTTTTATGGTAACAGAAGTCTTAAGAGATATCTACATATTTTGTAAAATGAAATTAAAAATTTTAAGCACAAGAAAAACAAGAGCCCTTAAAACTATGCATACGTACATTTAAAAGCTCCAGCATTCGGTCTGGTTGGGTACACTGCCAAAGGCTGGCCTGATGCTGCAGCCCACGTGCCCCCAACACTCAAACACTCAACAGCCCCTTCCAGCCTGGCTCCGAATCGTGAAGTGACATTCAGAGAGCTCAGTGCAGGAAGGGACGCGGCCTTTGGCAGAGCGAGATGCACTCTGCCTCTTAATCTTGATGGCACAGAACCCTCTGCCAAATCTCCAAACCCAGGACCAGAAGGGAATGGAAGGTTGTGACTATCCAGGCCCTTAAAGCAGCTTCCCCTGAGTAATGAGGCTGCAGCAACATGCCCAGGAAGCTATGAAATCCAGGCTACCAAGCTGTGGCTGCTCCCCCATCACGGGCTCAATCCAAGGCCCTCGGGGCCTTCCTTATTCACACGGCAGGAAGGGCTTTTCTCTGTCATACAGTATTACTCTCATATTACATATTACCACATTACTGAAATTACATAACCATCCTCTCCATGCTCCACCACCTGTTTCAAACATCATGATTCCAGGGTTTCTGCATTTTAAGTATACAGAACCATTCACAAGAGTCACTGCTTCTTAAGGGAACACCTCTCAGCCTAAACCCCCAAAACCTGGTTCAAAAGAACGAACCCAGGCTCATGGACTGATGACCTCCACAGTTAACTTTAAAAGACGATACAAGTGAGCTTGTAAAAACATGAGTGGTCTCTCCTCAATTTCAGTTGAAAAGCTTCAAAGTCAGTGTTTTGGTTAAGTTGCCCCTGAGCTGCTGGGTTACAGGCAGAAGACATGGTTTTGAATCTGCTTTACTAATGCCCTAAGGACAGGGACCTGTTAATGTAAACACGGCCACTGGAGCTGCACGTATGGAGCCACTTTCAGGAAAGGCCCAAACTCCAGAAAAATGTATTTTAAAATTTCCGCTAAAATCCCCGACAGATATTGTAGGCTGGTAGGTCACCAGGCCAGCCTGTAAGCCACAGGCGGCAGCATCTCCCCGTCAGTCTAGCCGGTTCCTCAGATCCCTCTGGGCTTCTGTGAGTTTCTGGATTAGATAACGCTTGTCACGACTTTCCTAAAAACAGAGATAGGTTCAACAGCACAGTCAATATATTTGGAAACAAATATTATTTCAACCCAAGAAATTACCTATCAGATTCAAGGCCAAGGATCCAAACTACTGGACCTCCAGTGACCTCCAAACTGTGTCTTTCATTCTTGCCCCCCAGACCCCCCTACCCCAGCCCCCAGTTCACAAAGCAGCCTTGTAAAAATGTTCTTTTAAAAATGAACATCACAAAAAAAAAAAAAAATGAACATCAGACTTGGACAACACCCTCCAGTGGCTTCTTATCACACTCAGAATTAAACCCAGACTTCTCACCAGCACCCTCAACCAGTGCTGTGACTCAAGCTTGCCTTGCCTTTCCCATCATGCACCCTCCGTGCAGACTGCCCTTCCTCCTGGGCCCAGACCTCGCTGTTGTCTCTGCCTGTTACTCTCATACCCAAGACCTCCCATAACTGCCTCCTTCTCATCATTCAAGTCTTGGCTCCATCGTCACTTCCTGCTGAAATGGCTGCTATCTCAGCAGCAGATGGTCCACCAGGCACCCTCTAACTAGCTCATCTACGCCATCCTTACAGCAGTTATCGCAATCGGAATGTATCTTTTTCCTTTAGCCACTGAGCAGTCTGTCTCCTTTCTTCACCTCTGCATCCCAGCACAGTATGAGGATGGAGCCTGAAGGCAGAGTTCTGGGGGAGTGGTGATGCAGTGTCCCACTCTCTCTCCCTGGGAGAAGCTCCCCATTCCTTTCCGTGTCCTGCCATAAACATCCCTGGCCCTGACACCCGGGACCGGAGCTTTCTTACCAGGTTCAGCTGCTCTCGGAGCTGGACGACCACCCGCTTGTGTGCTCCGGCTAGGGCGATGAAGTAAAACATAATGAGGCTGCAACATAAGGCGAGAAGTCACTAGGGAGTTTGTACCATCTGAAGGCCACTGCAAAACGACCCAACCCACTTGGCCTGGAACAGTTTTACTTTTGTTTGAACAGAAGAAAAAAAGAAAACCCACACCTCTCCCAAGCAGAGAGCATCAGAAATAGCCAGAGAGGTTTTATTTGGCAATGGCAGCAGAGACCGATTCCTACCTTGCTTTCTAAGTTAATACTAAAGCTCTTGAATCTCCGCTGGCACACACAGGAGAGGGGAGCGAGGAGGAGATGGGCCAGAAGCTCAGCTCAACACAGAATAAAGTGACTGTGGATGATCACTGTGGAGCCTCTCTGGCCTCAGCCCCCTCATCTGTAAAATGGGGATAACAGAGTAAAACCCAGTGATAACAAGCCTAACATAATACAATTCTGAATAAAAGCAACTGGCAATTTCTCCTGTTTTCTGTGCAGCCCCAGACCTCAGTTATGGGTGGTTGAAATTATTATCTTTGAGAAGACAGACAAGTGAAGTGAAGGGCAAGTGCCCAGGTAAACAGCAGGCAACATCATCCATGAAGGGGAGGTGGCTGCCTGTTTAATCTCCCCAGAGAAGGCTGAGGAAGTGAGGGCCACTGGAATCAGGGATGTCAGTCTTCTCTTCTGGAAGTCCCCATGGCCAAGGTCAAGAGTGACCCCCAATGATGTGGAAGCCAGATCAGGTAACCACCCCAGATGGCAGCAGCCAGACCACAGCTGGAGTGAACCAACAATGATGGAGCCACTGGATTCCAGGATCCGAGGAATTCCAGGCTAATGGGCTACAACTCCCACATCATTGTATTAACATTAAAGGTATCTTACCTTTAACAAATAAATTTTTTAACCCTTTTCTTGCATCATTGTGGGATTTTACTGTAGTAATATCTACCTCATAGGATAACCGATGACTGCAGGAGTTAGAACAGGTAAGCTACAATCAACTCGGTGATTTGTGGTAGTTCTATAGTTTCCAGGAAACTGAACCAGTGAATTCTGAAACAATGGTCCCAAAGGAAATACAGAACAGGTTCCTTTATGCCTCTGGTCACAACATTTTTGTCAGCTGATCAATAGTTTCTTTTATGTTTCTTGAGAAAGAAAGTTATTAATACATAATAATTGTTTCTATTTAAAGACACCTTATTTAATATCACTGAACTCACAGCCAACAGCACCATGATGTGTGCCTGAATGAAGCGTATTTAACAAGCACAGTTCAGTTCAGTTCAGTCGCTCAGTCGTGTCCGACTCTTTGCGACCCCATGAATCGCAGCACACCAGGCCTCCCTGTCCATCACCATCTCCCGGAGTTCACTCAGACTCATGTCCATTGAGTCAGTGATGCCATCCAGCCATCTCATCCTCTGTCGTCCCCTTCTCCTCCTGCCCCCAATCCCTCCCAGCATCAGAGTCTTTTCCAATGAGTCAACTCTTTGCATGAGGTGGCCAAAGTACTGGAGTTTCAGCTTTAGCATCATTCCTTCCAAAGAAATCCCAGGGCTGATCTCCTTCAGAATGGACTGGATGGATCTCCTAGCAGTCCAAGGGACTCTCAAGAGTCTTCTCCAACACCACAGTTCAAAAGCATCAATTCTTTGGTGCTCAGCTTTCTTCACAGTCCAATTCTCACATCCATATGCATGACCACTGGGAAAACCATAGCCTTGACTAGACGGACATTTGTTGGCAAAGTAATGTCTCTGCTCTTGAATATGCTATCTAGGTTGGTCATAACTTTTCTTCCAAGGAGTAAGTGTCTTTTAATTTCATGGCTGCAATCACCATCTGCAGTGATTTTGGAGCCCAAGAAAATAAAGTCTGACACTGTTTCCATTGTTTCCCCATCTATTTCCCATGAAGTGATGGACCAGATGCCATGATCTTCGTTTTCTGAGTGTTGAGCTTTAAGCCAACTTTTTCACTCTCCTCTTTCACCTTCATCAAGAGGCTTTTTAGTTCCTCTTCACTTTCTGCCTTAAGGGTGGTGTCATCTGCATAGCTGAGGTTATTGATATTTCTCCCAGCAATCTTGATTCCAGCTTGTGCTTCTTCCAGCCCAGCGTTTCTCATGATGTACTCTGCATAGAAGTTAAATAAGCAGGATGACAATATACAGGCTTGATGTACTCCTTTTCCTATTTGGAACCAGTCTGTTGTTCTATGTCCAGTTCTAACTGTTGCTTCCTGACCTGCATACAGGTTTCTGAAGAGGCAGGTCAGGTGTTCTGGTATTCCCATCTCTTTCAGAATTTTCCACAGTTTATTGTGATCCACACAGTCAAAAGGCTTTGGCATAGTCCATAAAGCATTTCTAGATGTTTTTCTGGAACTCTCTTGCTTTTTCCATGATCCAGAGGATGTTGGCAATTTGATCTCTGGTTCCTCTGCCTTTTCTAAAACCAGCTTGAACAACTGGAAGTTCACGGTTCACGTATTGCTGAAGCCTGGCTTGGAGAATTTTGAGCATTACTTTACTAGCGTGTGAGATGAGTGCAATTGTGTGGTAGTTTGAGCATTCTTTGGCATTGCCTTTCTTTGGGATTGGAATGAAAACTGACCTTTTCCAGTCCTGTGGCCACTGCTGAGTTTTCCAAATTTGCTGGCATATTGAGTGCAGCACTTTCACAGCATCATCTTTCAGGATTTGAAAGAGCTCAACTGGAATTCCATCACTTCCACTAGCTTTGTTCACAGTGATGCTTTCTAAGGCCCACTTGACTTCACATTCCAGGATGTCTGGCTCTAGGTCAGTGATCACACCATCGTGATTATCTGGGTCGTGAAGATCTTTTTTGTACAGTTCTTCTGTGTATTCTTGCCACCTCTTCTTAATATCTTCTGCTTCTGTTAGGTCCATACAATTTCTGTCCTTTATTGAGCCCATCTTTGCATGTAATGTTCCCTTGGTATCTCTAATTTTCTTGAAGAGATCTCTAGTCTTTCCCATTCTGTTGTTTTCCTTTATTTCTTTTCATTGATCACTGAGGAAGGCCTTCTTATCTCTTCTTGCTATTCTTTGGAACTCTGCATTCAGATGGTTATATCTTTCCTTTTCTCCTTGGTTTCGCTTCTCTTCTTTTCACAGCTATTTGTAAGGCCTCCCCAGATAGCCATTTTGCTTTTTTGCATTTCTTTTCCATGGGGATAGTCTTGATCCCTGTCTCCTGTACAATGTCACGAACCTCCATCCATAGTTCATCAGGTACTCTATCTATCAGATCTAGTCCCTTAAATCTATTTCTCACTTCCACTGTATAATCATAAGGGATTTGATTTAGGTCATACCTGAATGGTCTAGTGGTTTTCCCTACTTTCTTCAATTTAAGTCTGAATTTGGCAACAAGGAGTTCATGATCTGAGCCACAGTCAGCTCCTGGTCTTGTTTTTGTTGACTGTATAGAGCTTCTCCATCTTTGGCTGCAAAGAATATAATTAATCTGATTTCGGTGTTGATCATCTGGTAATGTCCATGTGTAGAGTCTTCTCTTGTGTTGTTGGAAGAGGGTGTTTGCTATGACCAGTGCATTTTCTTGGCAAAACTCTATTAGTCTTTGCCCTGCTTCATTCCATATTCCAAGGCCAAATTTGCCTGTTACTCCAGGTGTTTCTTGACTTCCTACTTTTGCATTCCAGTCCCCTATAATGAAAAGGACATCTTTTTGGGGTGTTAGTTCTAAAAGGTCTTGTAGGTCTTCATAGAACTGTTCAACTTCAGCTTCTTCAGCGTTACTTGGGGCAAAACTTGGATTACTGTGATATTGAATGGTTTGCCTTGGAAACAAAAAGAGATCATTCTGTCGTTTTTGAGATTGCATCCAAGTACTGCATTTCGAACTCTTTTGTTGACCATGATGGCTACTCCATTTCTTCTGAGGGATTCCTGCCCGCAGTAGTAGATATAATGGTCATCAGAGTTAAATTCACCCACTCCAGTCCATTTTAGTTCGCTGATTCTAACAAGCACAGTCTCTGCATAAAACACATTCCAGGCTTCGTGCACTTAGAAAACCCTAGACAACACTTCATGTCTGCATGAACAGCAAAATCACCCACCACCAAAAGCATGAAATGCAAGAAACATGGCACTATAAACAGATCATTAAAATTTAGGATACTTAGTTACAGTCTGAGCTATGGTTTGAATACTGTGTCCTGCCAAAGTTCATATAAGTCCTAATCCCAAGGTGATGGTATTAGAAAGTAGGCCTGTGGGAAGTGATTAGGTCATAAGGATAAAGCCCTCACAAATGGGACTAGTGCCCTATTAAAGAGACATCAGAGAGTTCCCTAGTCCCTTCTGCCATTACAGAATACAAGAAGTCTGTAGAGGATCTTCATCTGACCATATTGGAATCTTGATCCCAGACTTCCAGGCTCCAGAACCATGAGAAATAATATTTAGCGACCCAGTCTATGATATTCCACTATAGCAGTGGAATAATAAATGCACTGAGACACTGTATGTCAAAGCAACTCATTTTTTGTTACTCAATGCATGAGTAACGCACTCCATAAATAACCACAAAAAAGCATCACTAGTATTGATTTTTTGGTTACAAAAACATTTTAGCTAGTAAGCATTTTTACAATACATAAAAATATGGAATTTATGAATGATGAGAATGGACAGTAATTAGAACAGTGCCTAGTACAAAGTAAGCCCTCAACACACATTTGTGATTAGAATTACTTTAACACGCAAAATGAATCTCTACACAAAAGCCTTCATCGCCTCTGCACCCAATTACTGAGCCTTCACTAAGGGCCGGGTCCTCTGCTAATCACTTCACACGTGTCACCATGTGTCCTTCTCACAGCCCTACAAGGTATGTGCCATTTTTATTCCCATTTTCCAGGTGAGGAAATCAAGACTCAGAGAGGAAATCTGATGACCTGAGGCCACACAGCTTATAAATGGTAGAGCCAGGATTCAAGGGCATGCTCCTACACTGGTACTTTTCTCTCAGCCCAGTTATCAATTCCTTTTCTGAAGAGCAACTAATTTTGTGATACTAATAATATGCAGTAATACTAATAATATGCAGTGTTTATTGGGTTATATTTTATAAGTCAGCCATCTAGCTAAGTGCCTTATATTTGGGATCTCCCTGAACCTGTTCAACGATATCCTGAAAGAATTACTATTATTACAACATTTTAGGGATTAGGTAAAGTACAGCCCAGAGAGGTTCAGTAGCACACCAGTGTCTCAGGTGACCTCCATTTCCCAGCGGAGAGCAGCCCACCAGTCTCGATGGAAAACACTTGCAGAGCCCAGGTGGTTCTCACTTACCAGATGATCATGAAAAAAGGCACTGCGAAGGCTTCCGAAGTGATGCCATAAACCAGAGTCTGCAGCGAGTTGGGGAAGGTGCTCACTGTCTTGGGGACCACCTCCCAGGTGGTGTTGAAGTTGGTGAACGGCCCGCAGGCTTTGGAGGACGGGATGCTGCCAGGACACAAAGCACGGGGCTCAGGCCAGGCCTGCAGCACAGGCTGAGCAGCCGCCTCTGCACGCCTGCAAAGCTGCATTAACAGGACCCACAAGGAACTGCCTGACCGCATGGGCCTTCAGGAATATCCCAGTCAAAAATGCTTACCCTGAAGTCTCAAGTCCCTAGACTTGATTTCCAGTTTACAAGAAATTGAGGACAGAAGGTCAAGTTAAAAAATAGAGCTACCATATATGATCCTGCACTCTTACTCCTGGGCATATATCCAGAGAAAACTCTAATTTGAATAGATACACGCACCCCAACAGGGGAGCCTGGTGGGCTGCCGTCTCTGGGGTTGCACAGAGTCAGACACGATTGAAGCAACTTAGCAGCAGCAGCAGCATGCACCCCAATGTTCACTTCATGGAAGCAACCTAAGTACCCATCGATAGATGAATGAATAGGAAGATGTGGTACACACACACACACACACACAATGGAGTATTACTCAGCCAGAAAAAAGAATGAAACAATGCCATTTGCTGCAAATAGATGGACCTAAAGATTATCATATTAAGTGAAGAAAGCCAGACAGAGAAATGGTATAATCTAAAGTGTAATCTAGAAATCTACCATTTACTTTTTTTTAGAGTGTAATCTAAAAAAAAAAGAATCAAATGAACTTTTTTTACAAAACAGAAATAGACCCACAGACATACAAAACAAACTTATGGTTACCAAAGGAGAAGGTGATGAGTGGGTAGGGATAAATTAGAAGTTTGGGGTTAACATATACATACTGCTGCTGCTGCTAAGTTGCTTCAGTTTGTCTGACTCTGTGTGACCCCATAGACGGCAGCCCACCAGGCTCCCCCGTCCCTGGGATTCTCCAGGCAAGAACACTGGAGTGGGTTGCCATTTCCTTCTCCAATGCAGGAAAGTGAAAAGTGAAAGTGAAGTCTGACTGCTCAGTCATATCTGACTCTTAGTGACCCCATGGACTGCAGCCTACTAGGCTCCTCCATCCATGGGATTTTCCAGGCAAGAGTACTGGAGTGGGGTGCCATTGCCTTCTCTGACATATACATATTACCTACATATAAAACAGATAATCAACAAGGACCTACTGTAAAGCACAGAGAACTATATTCAGTATTTTATAATAACCTATAAAGGAAAAGAATCTGAAAAAGAATATATTTACATAACTAAATCACTTTGCTGTATACCTGAAACTAACACAACACTGAAAATTAACTATACTTCAGTTAAAAAAAAAGAACCTGTTACTCAAAGATAGATACTCTGGTGATATTCTAGAACAGCAATAAATTGAGCACCAGAAATTAAAAAAAAAAGGATCAAGATAAATGACACTGTGAGAAAACAGACAGCTCTAGAATGTGGGGAGACCACTCATCAGCCTATTAATTTAGAGGTGAGGAAACTGGCCTCAACTTTTTGAAGAATTAAAGGTTAAAAAAGACTAAGGAAACATGGTAACCAAAAGTAATGAGTAAAACCTGAAAAAGAGCCTAATTTACAAAATAAAGCTCTAAAAGACTATTTGTGGACAACTGGAGAAACTTGGCAATGGCAGGAATATGATATTGGCATTATTTTTCTTAGGTGTGATAATGTTATTGTGGCTATATAGGAAGAATGTCGTTACTTTTAGGAAGTGAAGGTTTAGCTATTTAGGAATGAAATGTTATGATGCCTACAACCATGGTGTGGTTCATCATACACAAAAATTATGCATAGAGAGAGAGAAGACAAATGTAGCAGGATGCAACAGTTGGGACATCCAGGTAAAGGGTATATAAGCTGTCGCTGCTGCTATTTTTTCAACTTTTCTATAGATTTGAAAATTTTTTAAATAAAAAGGGAAAAATAAAATTACAATGGGAAAAAAATTAAGGCTTACAAGAATTGGCTATAGTCACATCACAAAGTTCTGTGTAGGAAATTTTCTACTGCAGCCCTATTTTAGGGATAAAAATAGATTCCTGGAAACAACCTAAATGTTGTTTAAGAAAATGGATGAGCAATTTGTGATCCATTCATACAATGGAATAAAGAACCACCGAGAGGGACACACACACATATAGATATGACTGTCTTAGAGAAACTAAGTAGCCGGAAACAGAACTGGAGGATGAATTTCTACCACATACTCGTCTATACTTTTCCAATTCTATGCCATGTGAATGCATTTCTTATTTTAAAAATTCAAAGTTAAAAAATTAAAAGAACAAGAGTTCTGTATGTGCTGGCCTGGAAAAGGACATAATATAAAAATGAAACAAATTAAGTTGTAAACAGTATTATTCCATATGCATTAAAAAATACATTTTTCATAATAAATTTCTTTAATTTACACTCTTTTCTGTCTACTTGAATTTTTCAATCTATAACATACTACCATTACACTAAACATACATAGACTTTGGCCACCTGATGCGAAGAACTGACTCATTGGAAAAGACCCTGATACTGGGAAAGATGGAAGGCAGGAAAAGAAGGGGACGACAGAGGATGAGATGGTTGGATGGCATCACCAACTCGATGGACATGAGTTTGAGCAAGCTCTGGGAGTTGGTGATGGACAGGGAATCCGTGCTGCAGTCCATGGGGTCAGAGTCAGATACGACTGAGCAATTGAACTGAACTGAACTGACACAGACTCAAATTAGTTTAAAAAATAATAAAACCTGAGAGAGGAATTCAAAGTTCTAGGCTTTTCAGTTAAAGATGAAGAAATGAGGCGCAGTGGTAAAGAATCCACCTGCCAATGCAGGAGATGCAAGAGATGTGGGTTCAATCCCTGGGTCAGGAAGATCCCCTGGAGTAGGAAATGGCAACTCACTCCAATATAAGAAAAAAAAAAATGAAGACATGGGACAAAATAAGATAAAATAAAGAAACGGAATTCCATGAGACTAAGTCAAGGGGTGGCAAACTACAGCCCATAGACCAAATCTGGTCCACAGTCTATTTTTCATAAAGTTTTACTGGAACATAGTCTTGCCTACTGGCTTATATACATAGATGCAACATAGGCTGCATAGGTTGCAACACAGATGATACGTAATCAGTTGAGCCAAATAAGTGCTACAGAAACCATATAGCTTGCAAAGGCTAAGTCGTTTACTCTTTCCAGAGTCTGGTATAAATGGTTATAACAGAAAAAGTGGCACCCCTGGGTTTGGAACCCTCAATTTCTCATCCTCAGGACTGAACATTTCCCTTCTTTCCAAATTCCACACTAGATGACACACTCCCCTGTGCCATGTCTGAGTTGTCTTTATACCCCCAGCACCTAGAACAGTGCCTGGTACATAGAAGACACGCCAAATCTTCTCAGTGACCATGCATTATCTTTACAATCAGAAACAAACAATCCCAAAGGCAACCAGAGGAGAGGTCCTAGGAAAAGGGATCGGGTGGAACAGATCCAAACAACACTCTCAAAACCAATGGGAAACCTCTAAGTCCAAGTTCAGAAGTGAATCAAGATATTTCAGCATCCAGAGGGTGATTCCAAAACAAAGGTGGACCTGACAGCCAGGAGTGACTTACTGACCTCTGCTGGTGCCAATAAAGAATGCAAAGAAGGCTTTAACACAAAAGAGGGACAAGTCAAGGAGGGAATGTTCTGGAAAGAAAGTCATATTTACCGTGCCATGCTGATTGTCAGAGGTATAATTGCCAAGCACAGTCCAATCAGCAACACCAACAGGAAGAAGAAATTAGAATTGGATGCTCTGAACTGCCTCGGAGAGGGTCTGCAGGTATAAAGAAGACTTATCTAAGGAGAGAAAGGAAGAAAGAGGAAAAATGAAGAGCACTGCTTCTCTGAGGATAAATGAGCACAGTCATGCATTACAGTGGGAATATAAATTGGCTATAACCTTTCTAGAGGGTAGTCAGCAATACAGACCAAAGTGAAAAAAATGGCCAAAACACATGTACATGGTATTTACTGCTACAGTTGTTGATAACAGGGAATAACTGAAAGCAACCAAAAAAAAAAAAAAAAAAAGTCGCTCAGTCGTGTCCGACTCTTAGCGACCCCATGGACTACAGCCCACCAGGCTCCTCCATCCATGGGATTTTCCAGGCACGAGTACTGGAGTGGGGTGCCATTGCCTTCTCTGGAAAGCAACCAAAGCAGCTATCAATGTAAGCAGCTATCAATGTAGTTCCTTAAAGGTTAAAGTGATTCATACGATGGAAAACCACCTAGCCCTTAGAAAAAACAAGAGAGCTTTACATCGTATAAGGTACTGTCAAATGAAAAGTCGGGACATCAAAACTTTGTACTGTATGATCTCATTTGTTTTTTAAAAAAATGTATTTTTAAACACTTTACCATAAATTTCTTTTCTCAGCTTTACTGAGGTATAATTGACAAATAAAATTATAAGGTAGAGTATACAACGTGATATATTTACAGTACACAGCATGAAGATTTGAAAAGATTCAAAAAGTATTCTCCTTAGGGGTTTAAATATGTATTAAATATATACATACCAGAATAGGAGATACTTTGCTTGCATTTTTACGTGAACATGGATTTTTCCTATATATTAAGTCTTTACTGAATTTGTTCCAATACTGTTTCTGTTTTTATGTTTTTGGTTTTTTTGGCTATGATACATGGGATTTCAGGCTCTCTGACCGGGGACTGAAACATCACCCTCTGCACTGGACCCCCAGTGCTTAAGTTCCTTTCCTATATATTAAAAATAAATATTTCCAATGAGGGAAAGACTTGAAGGGGAGATCAGGTGGGGAGGGAGGGAGAAAGAGGCATATACTTCCTCCTGAGTATTGCAGAAAGCTATAGTCTCAGCAGCATCAAGCTCCTGTGACCACGGCAGTCAGAGCATCTTGTGAGCCGAGGGACCCTGGCGTCTGGTCAGGGTGTCTGGGGGCAGCTGGCCAGCCAAGCTGGGGTGTCAGAACTCAGTCCAGTGCCTGTGATCCATTCTATTACCCCCACGCTGTCTCTACTGAGCTACACGCTGGGAAGCCACTGCCTAACTGATACTTTCTGGAGGAAGAAAAAGTTCCTACGAGCTTTCTGGCATCCACTTCTCCTGTGGTGACTTCAGCCAACTGAAGTTTTCAAATGAAAGCACTGGAACATTCTTCAAAGACCAAAACAGCTGGGCAGAAAGTATGACCCAATGAAAGGCCCAGCCTACTGGATTAAGAGCATAGGCTCTGGAGTGAGGTAAACTTGGGTTCACATCTCAGGAGTCACTGATAAGCTGTGTGATCTTGGATCAGTTACTTAACCTCTCTGAACTTCAGCTTCCTAATTTATAAAATATGGTTACTAGCAGTACCTACTTTAAAGTATTACATGATCATCTATATAGTGGTTCAGCAGAGTGGGAGGACACAGTATTATTATCACCTGTTAGTACTGTTGTACTTATTAATAATACTATTATTACTTCCATTTTTTAATACCTAGGGCCTGGTATATTAGGTGCTCAATTATGTTGGGCTTATTAACAGAGGGTACCTCTAGAAGAAGGGATGGAATACATACCTGCACTGTTTAAATGTTTAACAGTGAGCATATATTGCATCTATAATTTTAAAAAGTTTGATTAACAAGCCAAGATAAATTAGTCATCTGTAGGGCTACTTCACCCACTGAGCCCTTAGTTCAGGTACAATGCCTACAATCTGTGAGCTGTTTAAGGAGCTACATAAATAACTGAGAACTGAAAATAAATGCACCAGCTCAAAATGCCAAGCAGAAAATTAAATAATTTTAAATAATAAACCTTTTCTTAAAAATCACCAAAATGAACCACTGTCAACTGATTGATCAATTGCAGCTCAACTGTTAGCTACATAGAAAAACATTTAAACCATAGGAGCAAGACCATTCTTCAACTCTCAAAACAATAAAAATGTGAAAATCCATTCAAAGTTTTTTTTTTCCACAATAAAAAAAAATATATATCAAATAAGGGATGCAATTCTGATACATCTGATGGGATCTGAGTGGGCTCCAGGCATGTGTGTGCTGAATGTCCTGCAAGATCAAGAATGGTCCGGGTTATCGACCCCTCAACCCCACCTCTCCTTACCTCTTTCACATAAAAGATGATAATGAACTTTAAGGTTGCAATTGCAGGAAGAAGGGGTGAGAAAAAGGCTCCAATCCAGCAAATGGTTTGCCCGTAAACAATTCCCAGAACATTATCAGGGATAGCAAACTCCTGCTCTCCCCAGCACTGAAAAAGCTTCCAGGAGGAACAGTAGGTCACCAGGATCCTGCAAATAAACAGGACAGCTTACCGCCTGGACTACCAGCATCGGCCGAGACACAGAACCACATCCACACAATTAGGGCTGTTTCCATGCACACTTCTCATGCAAACTGTTCGTCGTATGTCTAGAAGATGCAAAGTAGAGTGAACTCTGGAGTCATTAAGACTAGGGTACAAGTCTCAGACCTATAGTTTACCAGCCAAGTAACATTAGACAAGGCTCATTTTTCTCATCTGAAACATAGGGGGATTAAAACACAGCTTACTGCACTGCACTGCATAGACAGTAAATGAGCTGCAGTCTCTGTGTGCTGGTATGCCACTCAATTCAAAAAGTACAGCGCTATTGTTCATCCACACAGATAATGGCTTACGAGGGACCTATCGCCCTGTATGCCACTCCTGGAATCCTAGAAGCTTCCTATAGAAACCCTAGGACCAGGGGCCCGAGATAAATACACACAGCTATTCACTGTAGCATTATCACATATTAGCAAAAATACCGGGTAACAACCCAAGTGCCCATCAGTAGGGGCTTCATCATCAAATTAGAAGCAATGTGTACAGGGGACTATTACACAGTCTTTAAAACATACGAGGAAAATGTATATGTGTCCTGACATGTAAAGTCATGGTATTTTGCTTGTGTGGGGGAAAAAGCAAGCTGTGCTGCTACTGCTAAGGCCCTTCAGTCGTGTCCGACTCTGTGCGACCCCATAGACGGCAGCCCACCAGGCTCCCCCATCCCTGGGATTCTCCAGGCAAGAACACTGGAGTGGGTTGCCATTTCCTTCTCCAATGCATGAAAGTGAAAAGTGAAAGGGAAGTCGCTCAGTGGTGTCTGACCCTCAGCGACCCCATGGACTGCAGCCTACCAGGCTCCTCTGTCCATAGGATTTTCCAGGCAGGAGTACTGGAGTGGGGTGCCATTGCCTTCTCCGAAGCAAGCTGTGGACCCACATAGATGTAACATGATCCCGTTTGTGGGTGAGAAAAGGACACTTTCAGCAAGACTGTGTGTTTACTTACATGTGTATTTATGCAAATATGCTTTTGTTTTCCTTTTAAGGATGGCTGGATCTACCCACAGGTGTTAACAACGGCCACTTCCGAGGAGTGGGGTGGGTCTGGGGAATTAGGGGTAAGGTAACAAGAGGGCTCTCACTATTCTCAGAATTTCTATATATATTTAAATATTTAAAAACTGTAATATAAACATTCACATCATATTTGTGTAATTTTTTTAAAAGGACAGTTTCTTTTTCAATGTTTACTTTTATGGGTTTATTGAACTTCTGGCATAGGCCAGGAGAATTTGTACAGGTGAGTAAAAAAGAATTTGTACATATGATTAAGTGAACAGTTTCACTTAAGGCTCAAAAAGATGCTGAGAAAAAAAAAATTTTTTTTTTTAATGAAGGCATAGTAATGATAATTCTGATGGTGACAGTTAATGTTTTGTTGAGTTTCGTGGCATGGAGTGTTCTTAGTACTTTTATCTGCATTTTGTCATTTAATCTTCACCAAAGGCGTATGAGATGGGTGCTGCCAGTATTCCCATTTCACAGGTAGGAAAAACAGGCACAGAGCTTAAGTAACTTGCCCAAGGTCACGTGATGAGGAAACGGGCAGTGCTGGGCTTGAACACAGATTAGGAAATGCAGTGTCCACTGCAGCCTGGAGGGCCTCCAATAACAGGGCCCGTGGCTGTGACATGGCAAGAAGTCACCCTGAGGGCATCCCCCGGAAAGCAGCCTCATTTCTGCTCTTTCTGCTGCCTTTCAATGGGGCGCATAATGGACTCGGGGTGATGGCCTGGAGCTGTCTGAGAGGTGCCAGTGGTTGTCAAGTGGTTTCCAGGACGTGGCATCATCCAGTACTTAGTGAAGAGCAGCTGTGATGGGGACCTGTTGGGGAGGATGAGGGGTGGGGGGAGATAAGAGGGGTGCCCCTCACACTTACTTTCTAGGAAAATCCACAAAAAGTGTCACAGCCAGGATGATGATGAGGTCAAAGATCATCAGCTTGTACATTTCCTGCCCAACTTGGGTCTCCCAGCACTGAAACCAAGAGAGAAACAAGCCTGACTTGGAGGAGAAAAAGCCAGGTTATACCGAGGTCATTTCCAGTCCCCGATCTTGTGCCACCAGCCAACACTCCCCTGAGCTCCAGCACAGACTTGGATTTTCAAACCCTTAGGAGTTCCTGGTGTGACAGACTCAGCTACAGAGCAAGAAAGAGGATCACCTGGGATTCACACCCTTGGCTCCATGGCCTGTTCTCTCGACCTTAATGCTACCGCCCCCTGCAAATGACCCACCTTGTAGGACGCCCTTCCCCCCAGCCTCACCGGATAGAGTTTCTGGTTGTAGCCACAGAGCTCACACAAGTAGTTGTCACAGGATGTAATCTTGGAGCCCAGGGTGAACACCAGCACACAGATGGTGGCCAGCCGCATGAAGACGCACCTGCGGGGAGAGGGGAGGCGGGGAACATGGGATGAGAAGGGCTTGGGGCAAGCTGGCCCCTCGGAACAGGGCTGGGTGCAGAGGAGTTGCCTTATTAACAGCAAACCCACAGATGGGCACCGGGCTTCAGTTTCGGATGATGAGCAAGTTCTGGAAATGGCAGTAGTGATTATGTATGGCAGCATTGAGTATGTACTTTGTGCCACTGAATTACACACTTACAAGTGGCGAGGATGCTGACTTTCATGTTATATACATATTTTATCACATTTTTTTAAATGCAAAAGAAAAAAAAAATATCAGAAAGCTGGGAAGTCCTGAGTCCATGACGATGTAGCCATGCTCAGAACAACTCCTGCAAAGAACTAACTGAATTTTCTAAGTATCAGTTTTGAGAGATGGCTTAGGATATATTGAGAAGTGGAAAAAAAAAATACATGGCAGAGTCTCAGGTAGAAACAATCCTATTTTTAAAAGAAAACAAAATGTGTGAATGTTGGCATGAACAACAGGAACCATGTAGATAAGGGCTGCTGGGGGGAAGTGGATTTAAGACAGGAGGGCAGAGGGCTCGTTTTCTATGAAGATGGTTCATTTATTGTTTGGTTTATAATTTTAAAAAATTAAATGAAATAGAAACATTAAAAAGTGTGTGAGTTGGTGAGCAAACCTATACCATCCATCTGATATTCTGTCCTCCTAGGAGATGTGAGTACCCAGCATTGCCAGGGAGGCTTCCATAACTCAAAACTCATTTGGAATCTAATTAAAAAGTCTGAATCCACAGTCATTATTGGTGACGAGGGGGTATAGAAAAACAAAAGACACAAACAGCAACAATGATCTAAACCCAAAATAAAGAACATTATATAAGACAAATGCCCCAGCTTCTCTCACAAACCAATGGCATAACACAAGGGGAGGGGGATTTTTGAAAGGACAAAAGGGATTTAAGAAACATTAACAACCCAAACCAGCAGGGGGCCTTTCTCTGGATCTTGATTTGAACAAACCAAGACCAACCAATCACAGAAAGCCCTCTACAGCTCCACCAGGGACCTGACAATTCTATGAGGCATGATGATGGCTATGTTTAAAAAGAAAAGTCTCTGTCACTTTGGAGATACACTGAGCTTTTACAGGTGAAACATGCTGCCTGAAATTTGCTTAAAATATTCCAGCAGAGTAGGGGAACCGCATGAATGAAGACTAGCAAAATGTTCACCGCAGCACTGTTTATAATAGCCAGGACATGGAAGCAACCTAGATGTCCATCAGCAGACGAATGGATAAGAAAGCTGTGGTACATATACACAATGGAATACTACTCAGCCATTAAAAAGAATACATTTGAATCAGTTCTAATGAGGTGGATGAAACCGGAGCCTATTATACAGAGCGAAGTAAGCCAGAAAGAAAAACACCAACACAGTATGCTGCTGCTGCTAAGTCACTTCAGTCGTGTCCGACTCTGTGCGACCCCATAGACAGCAGCTCACCAGGCTCCCCCGTCCCAGGCAAGAACACTGGAGTGGGTTGCCATTTCCTTCTCCAATGCATGAAAGAGAAAAGTGAAAGTGAGGTCGCTCAGTCGTCTCTGACTCTTAGTGACCCCATGGACTGTAGCCCGCCAGGCTCCTCCATCCATGGGATTCTCCAGGCAAGAGTACTGGAGTGGGGTGCCATTGCCTTCTCCGCCAACACAGTATCAGATCAGATCAGATCAGTCGCTCAGTCGTGTCTGACTCTTTGCGACCCCATGAATCGCAGCACGCCAGGCCTCCCTGTCCATCACCATCTCCCGGAGTTCACCCAGACTCACGTCCATCGAGTCGGTGATGCCATCCAGCCATCTCATCCTCTGTTGTCCCCTTCTCCTCCTGCCCCCAATCCCTCCCAGCATCAGAGTCTTTTCCAATGAGTCAACTCTTCGCATGAGGTGGCCAAAGTACTGGAGTTTCAGCTTTAGCATCATTACTTCCAAAGAAATCCCAGGGCTGATCTCCTTCAGAATGGACTGGATGGATCTCCTAGCAGTCCAAGGGACTCTCAAGAGTCTTCTCCACAGTTCAAAAGCATCAATTCTTCAGCGCTCAGCCTTCTTCGCAGTCCAACTCTCACATCCATACATGACCACAGGAAAAACCATAGCCTTGACTAGATGAACCTTTGTTGGCAAAGTAATGTCTCTGCTTTTGAATATGCTACCTAGGTTGGTCATAACTTTCCTTCCAAGGAGTAAGCGTCTTTTAATTTCATGGCTGCAGTCACCATCTGCAGTGGTTTTGGAGCCCGCAGTATACTAACGCATACATATGGAATTTAGAAAGATGGTAATAACCCTATATGCGAGACAGCAAAAGAGACACAGATGTATAGAGCAGTCTTTTGGACTCTGTGAGAGAGGGAGAGGGTGGGATGATTTGGGAGGATGGCATTGAAACATGTATATTATCATATGTGAAACGAATCGCCAGTCCAGGTTCGATGCATGATTCAGGATATCCGCTCGGGGCTGGTGCACTGGGATGACCCAGAGGGATGGGATGGGGAGGGAGGTGTGAGGGGGGGTTCAGGATGGGGAACACACGTACACCCGTGGCAGATTCATGTCAATGTATGTCAAAACCAATACAATATTGTAAAGTAATTAGCCTCCAATTAAAATAAACAAATTTATATTTAAAAGACTAGCAAAATGTTGGTAAATAGTTGAAACTAAGTGATGGACACACATAGGGGGTCACCATACTTTCCTATTTGGAAATTTCCAAAAAAAAACACCTTTTTTTAAAAGATGCAAATACCACCTGAGGCATTTGAGAAGCAGAAAGAAAACATTCCAGTTTCATACAGTCCCCACCTGGTCCTCCTTAACACATGTGTGTTAACTTGAGTCAAGCTTTACCCTTGGCATTTTTTTTTTTTAATGAAACTGAATATTTTTCAGTATGAGAAGAGAGATTACAACAAATTATAAAAAGGCAACAGTAGCACACACAGTCGGTATCTGGGCCACATTTTTCTCAGCATTCACTCCAGCAAAAGTCTCAGGTTCCTACTGCAAGTTTCTAGTTTAACTCTCTTCCCAAGGCCCACGCGTTGGGGCCATGGGATGGAACTTGTGGGGGAGTTAATGCCCTTGGGACTCAGCCACTCTTAGGCAGGGGAGGGTGAACATTTGTTGAAGGACAAACACTCTACTGAGTGGGAAAACCCTAAGATATTTTCCATGCAAACTCCCTGAGCTGTCCTGCAGAACCGAGCCCCAGTTACAACTTCCCAAACAGCATACCCTTTATTAGCTGCCTTCCCTTCTCTCCCACTTCCTCACTCTCCTGCTGGTATACACGTGTCATTCTAACATCTTCAGAGCAACATTCCTCCAAGGACCCACCCTATGCCCTCAGCTGTCAGTATGCTAATACATGAACTGAAAATACACTGCAGCAGAGTAGACACTTAAGTCAAAGAGATTTCTCTGCATGTGAAAACTGAGTCATTTGTGGAGACTATCTGAAGGCTGAAGAGGATTTTTGACCCAGCAGGGAAAAAGGTACCACAATTGATTAGCAGTGTCTGCTGTGGGCAGGGGAGGTGACAAGTGGTGACCTGTTTGCCATGCCTAGGCATTACCTAAGGATTGTCAGCCGGATCTCAAAGCCTGGGGAATAATCCTCATAGTGGATGATCTTGGCAAAGATTATCGGGGTGATAAAATTGGCCAGCGTGATCACAATAGAAGGCAGGTACAGAATCAAGAGGTTCTCTCCAAAAACCATCTTGTCAATTTCCTAGGAAGATAACAAAACTGGTCAGGAGTATAATAAATTGCATCACAAATGAATTGACCTTAAGAGAACACAACTATACATATGTCAAATCATTATGCTCAACACCTTAAACTCACACAGTGTTGAATGTTAATTATATCTCATTAAACTGTAAGTGGGGAAAACACCCAAACACATTTAGCAAATGAAACAAAACATTTTTTCATTCAACATGGCACCTAAAACTAAGCAATCTTCTCCCTTGGGTGTTCAAAGAGAGGAACCATGATCTAGTACCATATGGAAAGAAAAACAAGCTCTACTGGATTTACTAAGGTGAAATATTAAAAAACCCATGCACTCTGGATCAACGGGTAATTTACAGAATTTTCAAGGCTGTAATTTTATTTTTTTCCCAGATAGCCATATATGTCATTGAAATTCTATTATGAAAGGAGAGAATGGCTATTCCAGGCCAATTAGTACTAATTGAACATGCTGTAAACTACCCATTGATACGCAATCTATCTCCCTAGGTAAATGGCTATCTATCTGACTAAATTTTGGCCAAAGGGATATAAATAGAAGTTTTCCATGCAACCTCCATGTGCTGCCCCCCATCTCCTTCACTTCCTCCCCGCTGGCTGGTGGGCTACCCTGTGCCATACAGGAGAAGGCCACGTCCTAAGGAAGGCAGGGCTACAAGATGGAAGGAACCTGGGCCCCTGATGGCTGATTTCATGAAGCAGAGCCACTAGACCAACTAGGATTTTTAAAACTACTGTTATTTTAGGTAAACTGAGTCCCCTTTACCTACTTACTAAAGTAGTACAGCTGGGGCTTAAATCCAGGCAGTCCAGCCTAGACTTGAATACTGTAAATTCCAGGGGGAGTAGGTACCCCAAACACACTATTTTGGATGCTTTTTTCCCTACTGAAAATAAAAAATTGGTTGGTTTGATCTTAGTTTTTTTGTCATATCAGCCAAATGTATATTCCCATATGTAAAACAGAATGATGACAGTCTGTCTCTTGCAGGTTTGCAATACACTTAGCACTACCGGAGTAAAAGTTAAATTGACTTTCATGGAGCACTTACTTTTTTCATGTGTTCTTGAGAGAATATAGTCGCTCTGTAGATAGCATAAAAGCATGCTGCTAAAACAGCCAGCACAATACAGTTCAAAAATAGTCTCAAAGAGTAAATTCGTATCGTTTCTTCTGAAGTCCTTTCTGCTATTTTTTGCCGTATTCTTTCCTCCTCCAGATCTGCCTGAGAACCAAAGAAAACTCATTTGTGAGCACTGGGATGAAAGGATATTTAGGGGTGGAAACTGTGACTCATCGTCATACCCTCCCTCTCGATCTTTAGTTTCCTTAAATACTCATCTCCCCCAGGATACCCTCTCAGACCAAGCCCAACCAGTTTCCAAGTCTACTAAAACCTTAAGTAAAGGCAGAACCTCCTATTAAGACTGCAATTCCATTTTGCACTATATGTGAAAACTGCCCATTCAGGACATTATCTAATGTAGTAATTATGTAGTAGGCATTGTGGGGCTTCCCTGGTGGCTCAGCTGGTAAAGAATTCACCTGCAGTGCAGGAGACCTCGGTTCAATTCTTGGATCAGGAGGATCCCCTAGAGGAGAGCATGGCAACTCACTTCAGTATTCTTGTCTGGAATATCCCCATGGACAGAGACGCCTGGTGGGCTTCAGGTCATGGGGTCACATAGAGTCGGACACAATTGGGCGACTAAGCAGCACAGCAGGCGTTATTTCTTTAAACAAATAATACACCTGGTTTGACTCCTTCCATCTCATGTTGTTAATCTTTTGATATCATCTGTCTCTCCTCCTTTTGGGGCAGGTTTGATAAAGATGATATTTGTTACTCCTTTTATCCTGATTAATTTGGAACTTCTGCATGTTCATATTCTCTGCATCCACCTTATCATCATAGCATTCTTACTTCTATTTGTCCTGTTTTACGTTCTATTTCGCCTGGTTTATGACAGGTTCTCATCAAGTGGAAAAATAACAGTACAAACCAACAAGGACCTACTGTATAACACATGGAACTCTACTCAGTATTCTGTGATAATCTATATTAGAAAATAATCTAAAAGAGAATGGACATAGGTAATAACTGAATCACATTGCTGTACATCTGAAACTAACACAACTTTGTAAATCAACTATACTCCAACAACATTTTTTTAAAAAGAATCAGTTTTCTTCAACTAGGATTAAAATAAGTTTCCTAAATTAAAAAAAAAAAAGTTCTGAGAAGGGAAGATACCATCTCTTTCCCCAGCTCCAGTTCACCAGCTTTATGCTTGGAGGTAAAGTGATCAACCTCAGGAAGTGGTTCTTCAAAACACTCTTGAAAACCTCACAGGGGAAGGTACCTAAGTAGGACAGCCCGGCCCCCACTCGCTCCTCTGCAGGCTGCAACCCCAGCTCCCACCAAGAGAAAGCCGAGCAGCACTCACCCGGAGCTCATAGCGCAGGCTGCTGTGCTTCAGGTCCGCCATGCTGCGGTTGGTGATGCAGAAGTCCCAGCCGGCAAAGACCTTGTTGCAGTAACTCTGGAAGTGCTCCTCACTTCGGATCAGGTTGATTTTGAACCCTTCCACCGACCTGACCCCAAAACATGATTATCCATTTTATTACAACAAAAAAACATAGGCCTGTGGATTGGCTTTGTCTAAAATTAAAAGGATATACACGTGACTGCACCTTCCACTGATTTTGACATGCATGGCCCAGCTCTGGACCATTCTAAATATGGAGCAGACAATCAGGCATCTCAGTGTTGAAAATTGGTCCCTTTATCCATTTCAATGACCTTGTTCCACAGCTGGAATATAATCCAAACTCAACACACCTTAGAGTCCTACATGATCCTGCATGGCACCATCTTTCCTCCCAGAGAGCCACTCTGCTGTAATGACAATAGCTTTTTTCCTTTTCCATAAACACCTGAACCTCTCCTGCAGCCTCAGGGCCTTTGCACTTGCAGTTCTCTCTGCCTCCCCTCTTCCTACGGCTGCCTTCTTATTCCCTGGGGTTTCACTCAACTATCCCTGTATTCCATAGATTCCCCCACTATCCCATCTAAAGTTGTGGTTTCCGACTTCAAGTCAGTCTCTTTACTTTCCCTGACAGCAATAACCTAACCTACAATCATGTTATTTAATGTGTTCACTGTGTTTTTAAGTCCTTATCCTGACTAAATTTTAAATTCCTTGACAAGTACCCTGACTGTCTTGCTACATTTATATCCAGAGGGCCTGGATATAATTATAGCCACTATCCATTTGATGAATAAATGCATGAATAAATGACTTAAACAGTAAAATAACCAAATATTTAGTGAGCACCTGCTTAAGTCAGACACAACTCTGTTGCACAAGTTCATAATTAATACTCATTCAAATGCTTTTCTGGAAAACATACTCTGGTACTTGACATAGCAATAAATACATCAAATGCCACACACTCTGTAGACAAACCAGGGTGTTTTTAGGATTCGCTACTGAGTTGTGAACACAAATAGAAGTGGAAGGAATTATAGCAATCAGTCATTCTGCCAAAGGTTCATAGCAAGGCATTTATGTCAGAACCACCTGGGCTGCTTTTCCAGTGATTCCATGTGGAATCACTCCCAGGTGATTCCATATCCTGAGATTTTTAATTCAGTATGTCTCATGGGGGGTAGTGCATCCAGAATTATGCTATTTATAAAGCTCCATGGTGATTCTGAGGTCCCACTCCAGTTGAATTGGTCTGATTTAGACCAAACCTACATTTTACAGATGAGAAAACTAAGATCTAGAGAAGGAAAAAAATATTTCCTAGGCCCAGAGAGCTAGAGGCAGAACTGGGGCTAGTTGAGTGGTGATGATGATGGTGATAATGATTTTAACGTCTACAAGGTGCCAAGCCCAGTGCTAAGTTCTTTACCTGCCCTGTTTCAGTTAATCCTCCCAACAACCCTTCTAGGTGTGTGCATCTCACAGACAAAGAAAATGAGGTCCAAAGAGGTGGAGTGACATTTGAACCTTGGTCTCTGGACCCCAAGTCCACCCTATTTGCTACCCTATAGCACTTCCTCCTGCCTGGGGAGGCCACTCCCCATTACATCACGGGCACCCTCTCTGCAGGCTTTACCATGAAACAATCAAGGCCATTAGGTGAAAGAGCTCAGTCAAGACCTGCAGGTGGATTCACTGTTCAGCTAATAAAGCTTCTTCTTCAGGGCCCCTTCCAAGGCCCTGGAAGCACCTCTAGGAACATGTTCATGAGGTCTTGTTTTTATTTTTTATAACATGCAAAAGATATTCTCATGCTCTTTGTCTTACAGAGGTTCCCTCCATACTGTCTACACAGAAGGTCCATAAAACTTGGGTCTGCCCCTACCACGAGCACAGACAGTAAAGCCAGAGCCCCAGTCAACCAACATTTCTTTACCAAGCATCTTTCTGCCCTCAAGATGAGCAGAATGACTGCTCTTTCCTGTCAGTACTGTCTGTCTGGTGGGGGATAGACACACATCAGTTCATTTTCATATCATAGATTCTGACTCAGAACACAAGTACCTAGCTGGGCTCTGGGGTTTTCTCTGTGGTGGCAAACCCTGGTCTCCATGGAGGACAAACTCAGACTCTAACAGCCTGGTCTCTTTTACATCTGTAATAAGGAGCTTCACAGCCCCATGGCTTACAGCACTGCCTGGCTCTTATAGGGACAATGAAGTGGGTAAGAGAGGTGTTCATCCAAGCTTCCCACTTGGGTTGGAGACAGTAAGCCGTCCATCAGGAACGTGTGGTTCTCCTTCCATAGCGTAGCACAAGTGCTGGGAAGTGGCTACCAGCCAAGGACAACAGTTCTCAGCCTGCCCTGCAGTGAGTTGTGGTCATGTAACTGAGCTATACTGATAGAATGACAGTGAAGTCCATCCCTCTCAGGCTGAGCCCAGAAACACCTTCCGTGTGATTCTCCTCCAAGGTCATTTTCCCTTCCAGCCCTCAAGAGGAATAGCAAAGCCACACATGCAGACGATGGCTAAGCTTCAGTCAGCCTGAGCTCTGGCAGGACTGAGAAGGAGTCTTCTACACTGTGCCCACTAAGAACTCCATGTAAGGAAGTTCATGTATGACTTTCATCGTGTTGGGCCACTGTACTTTTGGGGACAGTTATTTGTTAAAGTAACTTAAAACAATTAATATTCCTCATTTTTCTTGGAATTGACATCTCCCACTAAGATATCTGTCCACCATGGGAAATGCCACAATCTCATATGACCCTAACCCACTGGCCACAACTGAAGGGCCGGGATTGGGTGCCTGAATGAAGCAGAGCCAATGAGTTCCTTCAGCGGATTTCTGAGCTTGTGACCCTGGGACTCCACACAAGGAAGCTGCCACCAGCAGAATCAGAAATGCAGGAGCCCGTGCTTTGAGTTGTTTTGAATCCATCTTTGTCCTTCCTGTAATCTGGAGTTTCCTCTCTTCCTTGGTTCTCTCAGCCACTCAATTCCCCTTTATCCCAGTTAGTCAGAGTTGGGATTCTGCCACTTGCAACCCAATAGAGACCTGTTAGTATACATATCAGATCAAAGATAATGCTGGGGGAATGTATTCAATAGTGAATGACTGAAAACTCCAGGCTGCTACTCCAGCTCCCAAATGCTGCCTCCATTTCCTCCAGGTCTCCACAGCCTCCAGCACATTCACAAATCTTGTTTTCCATAAAGCCCACCCTTGGATTCTTCTCATCCTTTGGGCAATGGCTCCCAGAGTCCACAGACCTCCAAGAGACTCCAACCATCAAGAGTAATTCAAAAAGAACAAAATGATAAAATAAACTGTACCTTTTCACTATCCAAACAAGGCTCAGAGCCAGGTAGGCAATTGTGCTTAACAAATAAGCCAGAGGCAGATCATAGGTGAAATTCTGAAATTTCACCCCATCAATGGTGTAATGTCCATAAAAGAGGTAGGTATCCTCCAGGAAACCCTGAAATAAAGCCAAGGGCACGAGGTCAGATTGCTGAACTGACTGCAGGAAACCAGTCTCCACCTCAAGGAATTCACATTCCAGTGTCATTGTTCATCCCTGAATTCCCAGAGACTGGAAAAATTCCAGATCTGTAGCAACATGGATACAACTAGAGATGATCAAACTAAGTGAAGTCAGAAAGTCAAATCCCATATGATATCACTTATATGTGGGAGTCTAAAATATGACACAAATACAAACAGAATCATGAATATAGAGAACAAACTGGTAGTCAAAGATGAGGATGTTGGGAGTTAGCATATGTAAGCTTTTATATAAATAATGGATAAACAAGCTCTGTGCTTTACAGTAGGAGTATATTATAAAAAAAATAATGTACTGGACTTCACTGGTGGTCCAGTTCTTAAGACTCCGCACTTTCAACACAGGAGGCATGGGTTCAATATCTGGTCAAGGAACTAAGATCTCACATGCTATACAATGCGATTTAAAAAAAAGATATATATACACATATATACAAATATACATATAACTGAATCACTTTGCTGCACAGCAGTAATTAACAACACTGTAAATCAACTAATACTTCAATTTTAAAAAATTAATTTAAAAATTTAGACCAATTCAAAAAAAATTCCAGAAGTATATAGCTGCTCAATTAGGGTTTGGGAAATAAAGCACAGATAAAGTCTGAGCATTAAAAATACATAGGGGTACAATCCAAAAATGAAATTAAGGAAACAATCCCATATGCAATAACAGCAAAAATAATGACATCCTTAGGAACAGATTTAACAAATCAAGTATAAACCTTATATTCTTAAAACCATAAAATATTGTTTTAAAAATTAAATAAGAACTAAGTAAATGGGAAAACATCCCTTGTTCATGGATCACGAGATCCATGCCAACATTCCCCAAACTGGTCTAACAGAATCAATACATCGCTATCGGAATCCCAGCTGCCTTCTATGAGAAACTGCTAAGATAATCCTAAAATTCATATAGAATTGCAGGGGTCTCAGAATACCAAAATAATCTTGAATAAGAAAAATAAAGTTGTTAAGACTGCTACTGCTACTGCTGCTAAGTCGCTTCAGTCGTGTCCGACTCTGCGCGACCACATAGACGGCAGCCCACTAGGCTCCCCTGTCCCTGGGATTCTCCAGGCAAGAATACTGGAGTGGGTTGCCATTTCCTTCTCCAGTTGTAAGACTAACACATCCCAATTTCAAAACTTACAACAAAACAACACTAACCAAAACAATGTGATACTAGTATAAGAATAGATGTATAGGTAAATGGAATAGAACTGAGTCCAAAAATGAAACCCATACATCCACGGTCAACTGATTTTTGATAAGGGCAAAAAGAAACAGTGCTGAGATAACTGGACATGCACACATGCTCAGTTGCTCAGTCGTGTCCAACTCTTTGCAATCTGCCAGGTTCCTCTCTGGATAGCCACATGCAAAAAATAAAATAAAGCTGAGCCCCTGCTGCTGCTGCTGCTGCTGCTAAGTTGCTTCAGTCGTGTCCGACTCTGTGCGACCCCATAGACAGCAGCCCACCAGGCTTCCCGGTCCCTGGGATTCTCCAGGCAAGAACACTGGAGTGGGTTGCCATTTCCTTCTCCAGTGCATGAAAGTGAAAAGTGAAAGTGAAGTCGCTTAGTCGTGTCTGACCCTCAGCAACCCAACGGACTGCAGCCTTCCAGCCTCCTCCATCCACAGGATTTTCCAGGCAAGAGTACTGGAGTGGGGTGCCATTGCCTTCTCCGAGCCCCTACCTTACCCTATATGTAAATTTTAACCTAAAATAGACTACAGGCCTAAATGTAAAAACTAAAGCTATAAAACTCTTAGAAGAAGATAGAGAGTTAAATCCGCATGATTTTGAATCTGGCAATGGATTATTAGATATGACACCGAAAGCACAAGCAATAACAGAAAAAAGAAACTGGACTTCAGAAAAAATAAAAACGTTTGTGCTTCTAAGGACACTATCAAGAAAGTGAGAAGACAATCCAGAGAAGAGTAGAAAATATTTATAAATCATATACATGATAAAGTATTTGTATCTGTAATATTTGGAGAAGGAAATGGCAACCCACTGCAGTATTCTTGCCTGGCAAGTTCTTTGGACAGAGGAGCCTGGAGGGCTACAGTCCATGGGGTGGCAAAGAGTCAGCCATGACTGAGTGACTGAGCACAGCACATCTAGAATATTGAAAAAAACTCTTATAACTCAACAATAAAAACACAGATAATCCAATTAACACTAAAAAGAGAATCCAAACAGACATTTATTCTAAGAAGATACACAAAAGACCAATAAGCACATGATCAACACTATTCATTAGAGAAATGCAAATCAAACCACAAAGAAATTCCACCGCACACAAACTAGGGTGACTATAATCAAAAGGCCAGGTAACAGCGAGTGCTGGCAAGGACGTAGTAGACACATCAGGAGACTTATTCAGTGCTAGCGAGGATGGAAAGCATACAGCCACTGTGGAAAAGTCTGGCAGTCCCTCAAAAAGTTAAACATCTGATCCGGTGATTTCCACTCCTCAAAGAAGTGAAAAGATATGTGCACACAAAATCTCGAACATGAATATTTTTAGCATCACATAATAGGAGAAGGCAATGGCAACCCAGTCCAGTACTCTTGCCTGGAAAATCCTATGGACAGAGGAGCCTGGTAGGCTGCAGTCCATGGGGTCTCACAGAGTCGGACACGACTGAAGCGACTTAGCAGCAGCATTCATGATAGACAAAAGGTGAAAACCATCCCAATGTCCATTATGACTGTATAAACAAAAAATGCAGTATTTCCACACAATGTACTCTTACTTGGCCACAACAAGGAATCAAAGACTGACAGATGCTCCAACATGCATGAACCTTAAAAATTTGCCAAGAAGTTAGAGACAAAAGATCTTGTATTATATGATTCCACTTATAAGAAATGTCATGAATAAGCATTTCATAGAGACAGAAAGTAGATTAATGGTTGCTTAGCATTGATTAGCGGAATTGGTAGGTGATAATGGGTACAGGTTTCTTTTTGAGGTGATAAAAATATTTTAAAATTGATTGTGGTAATGGCTGCATAACTCTATGAATATACTAAAAACCACTGAATTGTACACTTTAAATTGGTGAATTGTACAATATGTGACTTGTACCTCAATAAAGCTATTATCAGAGAAAAATAAAACAAAACAACACCCCACCTCGAAGCCCAAAGGAACCCTATGAGAAAATACAGCAGAGAAAAGTCCATGACTCTTACTGTGGGAATAAATGAGTTCACCTCAGACTCCTCCTTGAATAGCAAGGATAGACCATCCTAGGAGAGTGAAGAAGGAAATACACAGAGAACAGAAATAGTAAACGTAGCAACTAGATGTTCACTATTGTTTAGAAAGGGGAAAATGGAAACAATCTGAATGTTCATCAATCAGAGACTGGCTAGATCATGAAAAATCCATATTGTAGAATATTAAGAAGCCCATATAAGTGCATAAGAAAGGTCAAGAAAGCAATGAACCATGGTGTGAAGGGATTAGTGGTCTCTGGGAAGAAGTAATTTTATTTTTCACTCATTAAGTCTTATATTTCTTATGAAAACCATGTATTCTTATACTGAATAGTTAAGTAAATTTTTAATAGGAAAATAAAAGATGTAGAAACACAAGACTCTATCTTTTTTTTGTAACTCTGGGGCACACAGGCCATAAAAACTTGCCCAACTACACAAAGCCTGTCTTTATTGCCCTGGGTTGGTATCAGGACTGTCCTCAATCAAGTAGCGTAACAGGACAAAGGTCCACTGGGCCCGGAAAATAATTTCTCTGGTGTGATCATGAGCTTGGCTCAATTGTTTTCAGCAAAGACAAGCCACTGCTTAATCTCTGTGGCCAGCTCCCTCCTGGGCCTATTTAAATTTAAATTTACACGTGACAGGATAAAGGTTACTAGCTAAAGCTACTGTGGTCATCATATTATAATACATAAATGTATCAAAAGGTTGTACATTCTCAAGTGTATACAACACTGCATGTCAATCAGATCTTAATTTTTAAAACACACACACAAAAGATGTAAGAATGCTACTTACTTGCTATGTTGAAAACTGTGTGTTTTAGTGACTAAAGGTGACAGGCATACTCTACTACATTAGTGAAGATTTTAAAACCACAGGACAAAAGATGGTTGTCAAAGTGCTACATGCTCAATATGTTCAGAATACTTTTATTTTAGTCAATGCATGGGATGTCAATTCTGTAATGCGTGTAGAAAATTTTTAAAAGTCAGTGTGAGAGAAGTTTGTAAGACTGCTACAGACTTGCAACACACATGGAGAAATGAATCCCAGCATTTCCACAAGTGGACGTGACAGTCGTTTTGTAAGACACATAGAAATATTAAAAAACACTTGTAAGAAATATGTTAAAGTAGCATGTGCTTACTGCATAGAAAATCCTGTAGCATGAGTGGATGCTCTGCTCATTCCATAAACACGAACAGAAGTGCTTAAAAACACATGGAAACTATGTGTAAGTGTGCTACTTGCTTGCATAGGTGAGAACAGTGACATCACAGGGAATGTATGTGATAGCCATTCTGTAATGTGTGTAGAATGGTTTTTAAAACACCTATTGAAAACAAATAAATTGAAATTGAAATGAACAATAAAATTAAATTAAAATTCAATTTCTTGGTCACAGTAGCCATGTAACTCAAGTACTTAAGAGTTAGTGGCTGTCGAATTTCACAGCATAGATTCAGAACATTCTCATCGCTATAGAAACTTCATTCTTTGGGGCAGGGCTATTTTTTATCATGCGTAATTTACTGAACATTTATGATCAAGTGCATCTAAGTCTCCTATAAAATCTTTTCTATGATGAAGATGATCATGGTGTGCGGAGCTCCACAAGGAGAAACTTCTCTTGTGGGATATGACCAAATCAAACGGGGCTAACCGCAGTTCTGGGATGTGATCTCACCCGCATTTACCTCGGGTGAGTCACTGACTTGCCTCTCCTTGTATAGCTTGCAAGTTTCAGCTTTCCAATTTGCACAGTGGACATTTTAACACCCACCTGACAATTCCTCTCAGTTGTTCTAAGGAGAACATGAAAGCAGAGATGTAAGAACCACTTTTTCAAAATTGAACGTGGTGGGCAAATTTGAAGCTTTCTATTTGTTAATTTAGAAATGTTCGATGACATGGCATTTTAATATCAGTAACCTTCAGAAAGATATTTTAATATAGTTGTGTTTTCCATGGGGTCGCAAAAGACATGACAATTATATGTTGTCCACTTCGTGACTAAACAACAGTTTTTAAAAACAGGTAAAGGAGTGGTTCTCAATCTGGGGCAATTCTGTGCCCCAGGACACATCTGGCAATGTCTGGAGGCACGTTTGGTTGTCACAGCTGTGGGGCTGCTACTGGCACTGAGTGGAGGGAAGGCAGGATGCTGTGATGCCCCCCAGGGCACAGCACAGGCCTATAATACAGGAGCATCAGGTCCAAGGCTGAGAAACCCTCTTCCACAAGGCAGAGACAGCCACTTTTCATGGGCACTCTTATTTGCTGGAAAAAAGTGGGATTAAAAAAATGAAAACACACACAAAAAATAATTTTTTAGAGTCAAGAATAAAAAGAAAAGAAAACCTTTGGAACTATCATAGGAAGGATGACATTAATTCCATTTCAGAGCATCAGAGTTAACATGGGATTAACAGTCTTTCAGGGCTTCCCTAGTAGTTCAGATGGTAAAGAATCTGCCTGCAATGCAGGAGACCTGGGTTTGATCCCTGGGTTGGGAAGATTCCCTGGAGGAGGGCATGGCAACCCACTCCAGTACTCGTGCCTGGAGAATCCCCATGGGCAGAGAAGCCTGGCGGGCTACAGTTCATGGGGTCACAAAGAGCCGGACACAACTGAGCGACTAAGCACACATCACAACAGTCTTTTAAGAGATTCCATGGAACATGTCCGTGTGTGCACAGTTGTGTGTGCGTGTGCATGTATGTTGTGCACGTGTGTGCCACAAATCCTTGTGTGTGTAATTTCTGGGGAGAAGAGTCATAGCTTTCATCCAGGTGGTCTAGGACTACAAAATCTTAAGGTTTTTCAATGTCAGAGAAGTTAAACACATTCTATCTGGGTTTATATTCACTGAAGCTTCCGTCTACGGGGGATCTCAGATTTTGTTACAGGTCAATAAGAAGGCGGCAGGCATTAGGCAAAAGCCAAGGGCTGAAAGCGACAAAGCACTTTTCCTGTATATCTAAGCAGGGGGGATGAACATCATCCTCGCCAATAAGGTCACTGCAAATACTGTTTTTTTAACCAGTACTTGTGTCAACACTCATGTTTGACTCTCACTGCAGACATTCAGAGACCTATTTCAGTACTGAGGATCCAAATCTAGAATTATGTTAAATACTTACAGTGCCAGAAAGTAAGTCTATGATATAACTGTAAAAGTAAATGAGTCCAGAACTACTTATTGGATACACTGTGCATTGAATATCTGTAAAAAACAAAAACAAGAACATCAGTGGGAACAGCCTCAGTCTTTAGAACCTTATCATAATTTGTGTACATATGCATGTATATGTAGTCATATACAGTTATGTATGGCTGTGTTTATGAATCTATTTGCAACCCAAACCCCAGTGTACCAAGTACAATACCATTTTCCCCTTTCACTATTCTAAGTATCTGGGGATATACGTTTTTCTATACATTTTCTATTATAAGGGTCTATTACAGTACAAGTTTTCTGACTATATTGGCATTTTACATTTTGGAGTTCATGTTTGCACATGTTTTAGAAGATATGGCTGATATAATTATTATTGCATTTTAAGCATATCCAATTTTAAAAGATCTCTACATGTATGTAAATTAACAAGCTGTTTCACTCTAAAAAAACACATATTTACCTATATAAAACTGATCCAGAAATTTTTTGAACACCAATTTTAGTGACACTACATTGTGCTTGATCAACTAATTCACTTGCTTTGTATCAGTCAGCTACTGCTGTGTAATAAATAGCCCCAAGTCTCAATGACTTAACCTCCAAATATTTATTTTCTCCTTCAAGGTCTGCAGTTTGAGAACATGAAGCTCATTCAGGATAAGCCAGTATGGATACCAGGCTCCCAGTTACATGGAGGTATTCTCTGTATGACTCCACTCAGGGGACAGACTGGAGATGCAATGGCTATATGGGGGGTGCTCTCTTCATGACTCTTCTTATAAGGCAGGACAACCACATAAAGCCATTTCAAGCTAAAATTCCATTGGACAAAACAAGTCACATAGCCAAGTACAATATCAATGGGATCAGAAAGTATTCTTGGCCCACAGTGGGAGGTTCTGCAAGTCACAATTACAGGAGAGTGAAAAACTGGGGAAAATAATCCGATCCACGACCCCTTCTCTGGGCCTTAGTTTCCCCTTTGTTAAAATAAGAGAGTTGAATCAGTTTCTCCAAGGCCAATCCCAGCTTTTCTATTTTATAATTCTAATGTGAGTGCTTATTTATTCATTCAACAAACATTTCTTAGTTACTATGCATCAGGTAGATGTTGGAGATAAAATGATAAGTAGAAGTTACTGCCTTTGAAAAGCTTACCATCTAGCGGTAGAAAAGGCAAGTAGGAGTCAGGTGTGTGTAAGGTGCTCAATGGTTTATGAACACAGTATTAGAGTAAAGAGGAGGGAGATAGTCACTCTGTTTGGGAGTAGAGTCAGGAAGATGGAATGAGACAGCTGCTTCTCTGCTCATCACCCTGTCAAGCCTAGACATCAGCAAACTGTGGCCCGAGGGCCAAATTTGGCCAGCTGCCTCTTTTTGTCAGTACCGTGTTATCAGAACACAGCCGTGCTCATTCAGGACATCTGTCCACGGCCACTTTCGTGCCACCATGGCAGCACTGAGTAGTTGCAACAAAGACCGTGTGGCCTACCAATCCTAAAATATTGACTACCCGGCCCTTCCCAGGAAGTGTGCCCACGTCACGCTAGGCTTCTCATGTCTCCAGTATGCTGAGTTATTCTCATCTCTGAACCTTTGCAACTTCTGTTCGTCTGCATGAAGATGCTTCCCCAAGTTCTCCAGTGGCAGCCTTCTTGTCCTGCTGGGCTCACCTGTCTTCACAGAGGGCTCAGGGGACCCCTCCAGAGTCCTGGTGTCCAACCTCTCAGTACCTTATCCTTTCCCCTCCCCACAGGCAAATTCATCCTTCATATGCCTCTTCATGAGATCCCTTCCTAACCCCCACCCTTTGCTAGAGGGTACTACATGGACTCAGGTGTGGTAGCTCCTGCCAGGACCTGAATTAAGGGCTGGCACACAGCAGGTACTCAATAAGCACTGAAAGAATGAAAAAGGGAAGGAAGGTAAGAAAAGGAAGAGAGGGACTTCTGATCCTTTCCTGAAGGAACAAAGTCTAGTAGGTAAGTAAAAAAAAAAAGCATGCATGGGAGGACGATGTAGTCAAAGGAAATAATGAGAAAGCAGAGACTCGTGGCATCCACGCTCAGAGTCCAGCTCCATTTCCTCCAAGAGGGTGGCCTCCCTCTGTCCAAGGCCCTGCTCACAGCTGAACGGACCACTGAACAGGCAGTGGTGCCCAGTAAGACAGAATGGTTTTCAGTTCTTCTAGAAAGAAATAATACTAAATAAATAAATAACAGCTGCCATTTATTAAGCACTTTCCATGGGCAAAGTACTGTATTATCTTAATACTCATTTAAAAATTATGAGTATGGCTTAAATAATCATTACTTATACTTTAAAATTTTTTCATATTAAATAATATACTTTATATTATTGTTTTTAATTATTTATAATCTAAATAGTAAACATTTTTAATGGCCCAAGTATTAAATAGTATAGTTATTATCTGAATAATGAAACAACTGTCTCACTATTTATATCATCACTTTCTACAAACAAGGAAAATGAGGCTCAGACAGTCTAACCAACTAGTGGAGGTGGGCCTTGAAACTGAACCCAGAGTCTTCCCACAGCAGCAGGTGATATTCATCTGTGAAATGCACATATTAGGAAATGAGAATTCAGCATCAGGCATACAGTAGGCACTCAAAGAGTCAGGATTTCCACGTTATTCTCATTTGATTTTTAAGTGTAATAGAATTAAAACAAAAACAAATGTGATGAAGAGGAATGCTGAGGGCCACAGAAGTGACGCTAGAGGGAGTTTTTCTGGGGAAGGAGTCATGTGATAGAAGCAAAACATGTTGAGCATTCAGTAAGAAAACACACGCCCATTACTGCCACAGAGTCTGGCAAATTACTAGTGTTTAATGAATGGCAGCCTGAGCATGACCATTATGGGAAATAAAAGCCTGAAATAAAGTCACTGGAGTAGATTGTATTATGTTTACTAAGTATTCCACTTTCTACCCTTCACTGCTTCTCCCAAATGCCTTGCTGAATCCAGGAGTGGCAAGTGACTTGCACTGGCTAATAAGATGCGGTAAAAAGGATGTGTGTCATCTCCAGGCAGAAGCATTAGGAGCCAGCACATGTTTGCCACGACTCTTTTTTCTCTGGACATCGTGACTGCCAGTGGTCCGAAGACAGGCTGCTCCATCAGCTTGGGCTCCAGAGAGAAGACAACGTGGAACAAAGGCACCACCAAACCATGATGGACACACAGTGTGAATAAGAAAGAAACTTGGTGGTTATCAGACACTGTGCTATGGGGTCATCTGTTTCCGCAAACAGCCTAGCCTATCCTAATACAGTCACCCAAGACTTGGATTATAAAGACCGCTAGAGAAAGCAGCACTGTAACTAGGTACGCAATGAAAAGAACACTCTTCATGGCAAGCCAGGCCTCTTACACTCACCCACGTCTTGAGATGGAATGAGAATAAAGCTGCTGTTGGTGATCTTGTATGTGGTGAGCAAGACTGGGAGCAAAACCACCATAAAGATGATCAGAAATATCACCAAATTCAGCAACACCAGAAATCGTAAGAAGGAGAAGTAGGACTGAATCCCAGTGCCAAATTTCCCTGGAAAAAAAGAAATTCAGAAATCACTGACCAGGAGTATGGCCCCAGTACCCACTGCAGGTTCAGTCAGCCACGGAGGACTGAACTGAAATTGGAGGATCTTGGTGGGGGAAGGAAGAATCATTTTATATTCTCCATTGTTGGCTTCAAGGCTCTATTTCCTAGTGATTTAAACTTTCACATGTAAATCTACAATCAATTATAAATTACTAATTTGAAATGGTGTGAGGGAGGGGTCAATATTTACATTTTCTCATAGGAATATCTAATTAACTCAGCACCATTTATTGAACAGGTGATCTTTTCCCTAGTGAACTGCAGTAGTACATTTGTAATTGACTATATACTTATGAAGGCTTCCCAAGTGGCTCAGTGATAAAGAAACCACCTGTCAAGCAGATGACATGGGTTCGATCCCTGGGTTGGGAAGATCCCCTGGAGAAGGAAATAGTAACCCACTCCAGTATTGTGGCCTGGGAAATCCATGGACAGAGGAGCCTGGTGGGCTACAGTAATGGGGTCGCAAAAGAGTCAGACATGAATTAGTGACTAAACAACAACAAATATATTCATGGACCTGTTTCTAAATTCTCTCTTCTGTTCAGTTGGTCTGTTTGTCTATCCTAGGACAACACCAGACTGTCTCATCACTGCAGACTTAAAATAATATTTGATATATGATGCTCTAAGTCTTAAAGCTCTCTTCTTCCTCAGGCATCCTTGGTTCTCTGCATTTCTATATAAATATTAAAATCAGCATATTTGTTTTGCACACATACATATGTGTGCAAAATCTGCTGAGATTCTTACCGAGATTTATACGTCAGTTTGAGAACAAGTGACATCTTTATAATATTGAGCCTTTGAGCCATGAACATGGTATGTATATAAGTTAATTTCTCTCAACAACATTTTATAGTTTTCTGTGCACAATTATTTCACACAGTTCTTTAGATGTATTCCTAGGTATAATGATACTATTGTGTAACTTATTTTTTAAATATTTGTTGCTGGTAATATAGGGAAGCCCTGGTGGCTCAGTGGTAAAGAATCCACCTGCCAATGCAGGAGATGCAGGTTCTGTCCCTGGGTTGGGAAGATCCTCTGGAGGAGGAAATGGCAACCCACTCCAGTATTCTTGCCTGGAGAATCCCATGGACAGAAGAGCCTGATGGGCTACAATCCATGGGGTCACAAAGAGTCGAACATGACTTAGTGACCAAGCACACACGCTGGTTTATAGAAATACAATTAGTTTTATATACAGCGGTTACAACTAGCACATTGCTAAATTCACATCAGTGCTAATAATTTGTTTTCTACAAATAAATCATGTAATCTGGAAAAAAAAAGACAAGTTATTTCTTCCTTTCTGGTCATTCTGCCTTTTTTATTTTTTCCCCAATCATTGTACATTAGCTAGGACTTCTGAGATGATGAATAGAATCTGTGATAATTATCAACCTGATCTTCATTCTCAATCTTAAGAGAAAAGCTTTCAGTATTTCACCATTCATAGCTCAGCTGGTAAAGAATCCGCCCACAATGCAGGAGACCCTGGTTCAACTCCTGGGTAAGGAAGATCTTCTGGGGAACGGATAGGCTACCCATTCCAGTATTCCTGGGCTTTCCTTGTGGTTCAGCTGGTAAAGAATCCACCTGCAATGCAGGAGACCTGGTTCGATCCCTGGGTTGGGAAGATCCCCTGGAGAAGGGAAAGGCTACCCACTCCAGTATTCTGGCCTGGATAATTCCATGGACCGTATAGTCCATGGGGTTGCAAAGAGTTGGACACAACTGAGTGACTTTCACGTTCACTTCATTTCACCATTATATATGATGAAAATCTCCAGAAAGGTGGCCCCTTACAGGAGAGGAAGCTGGGCATGATGGCTAAAACCTTGGGCTCTGAAGCTTCATTGCCTGGGCTCAAATTCTGGATTTGCCTTATCTTAGATAATGAACTAGGGCAAGTTTTTTAACCTGAGATACACAGATGATAAATGCCGACAGTACTTTTTAATTAAGGTATATACATTATTTTTTAGATACAGTGCTATTGTACCATAACAGACTACAGTATAGTGTAATCACAACTTTTATATGCACTGGGAAACCAACAAATTGTGTGACTCACTTTATTATTACTTATTGAGGTAGTCTGGAACCAAACCTGCAATGACCCCTAGGTCTGCCTGTGCTGTGCTTAGTCGCTCAGTCATGTCCGACTCTTTGTGACTCCATGACTGTAGCCCGCCAGGTTCCTCTGTCCATGGGATTCTCCAGGCAAGAATACTGGAGTGTGTTGCCATTTCCTTCTCCAGGCATCTTCCTGACCCAGGGATCAGACCTGGGTCTCCTGCACTGTGGGCAGATTCTTCACCAACTGAGCTACTGGCAAAGCCTGGTCTGTCTGTACTTCATCCCAATTCTCACCACTATGGGGAAGTAAGTGTGTTCAGGGCCATGGCTGCCTCTGCAATCTGATAAGTCCTATTGAACCCCATCTTGCAATAATACTCTTAAATGCACAAAATACAAATGGTTATTTGTCCATATGATATCACAATATTACAAACTAAATTGGCAATAGATTAATACACGAATATCTTCATTAGTATTCAAAAACAAGAACTAGCGGCAGATCTAATCACTGCTGTAATTTCAAAGCCAAGATGAGCACACGAGCTATTCCCAGACAACTGCAACATGTAGAAGGGATGGGAAGACACCTTGTGATTTTCCCGGTGATGAAGACACAGGCTCTATTAGCCCTAACTGTGGTGTGCTGCTCGCATTCCCCATGGAAGGAAAGATGACATTTCAGCTGGAGGTGGGTGAGAACAAAGCCGTACTTTCTCTAAGGGCAGGCTACTTCTGCAGAGGAGCATGGGCAGCGTGGGCTGCGGTACCTTCTATGCTGCGAATGTCCTCCCGCCACAGCTCCAGGTGGGTCGTCATCTCGCGAGCCTTCTCTATGAACCTCTTCCAAGACTTGCTGCTATACCGTTTCCACTGGTCCCACTCAGACAGGTACTTCATTTGGGTCTCCTGAATGTCCCTGCATTAATAAACAAGCATGAGAATGGCAGGGTCCCCAACTTCAGCATCAGATCAAGCCCCTACCGAGAGGATGTGGAAAACCTGGAGCCCTCATACACTGCTGGTGGGAATGCAAAACAGTGCGACCACAAGGCAAAAGTTTGGCAGCTCCTCAAAATTTAAACAAAGAATTGCCATATGACCCAGCAATTCCACTCCTAGGTAGAGACTCCAGAAGAATTGAAAACAAGGTCCAAACAAAAACTTGTACACAAATATTCAGTGCAGCACTGATAAGAGTAGCCAAAAGATGCTAACAACCTAAATCTCTATCAAAGGATAAGTGGATAAACAAACTGATATAGCCACACAATAGAATATTATTCAGTCATAAAAAGGAAGTACCGATACATGCTACAACTTCAGTGAACCTTAAAAACATGCAGCTAAGTGAAAGAAGTCAGACACAAAAGGTCCTGTATTATACGATTCCATTTACATGAAATATCCAGAATGGCAAATCTACAGAGATAGAGAGTAGAATAATGGTTGGCAGGAGCTGGGGGTTAGGGGGAACAGAGTGACTGCAGAAAGCAACGCGGCTTTGGAGGTTGCAGAGCCGTAAGACAGAAAGAGCCTGGGTCCCTGAGTGACTGCAAAGTCTCCCCTTGACCTCAGCCCAGGACCTTTATGTGAGCAAGAAATAAATTTCTAGTATGCTGAGATTTTATGTGTGTGGGTATCTTTGTCATAGCAGCTTAGCTTATCCCAAGTAATAAACTTAATTATGTGAACTCGTCAGGAAATGTATTCTATGCCTAAAAGGCCCCCTTTCCCAAAACAGACATCATATGCCCTCCAGACGGCGAATGGACAAACCTTAGTCTCCGCTTCTCAGAAATGTTCAGTGCATATTTTCGAATGGATTGGCTATCAAGGTCTTCAGTGAGTTCTCCCTCCAGTTGGAAATTGTAAGAGTCTGTTGGCTTCAGCAAAGTGCCACTTTGCTTGTCCCGGGAAAGGATGGTTGTCCTCTTACGAGCAATGGAGCGGTAACTTGGCAATTCTTGAAGGAAATTCACAGGTGGCGATGAAAAGCAACTGGAGTCCAAAGAGAGGCTCTCTGGGTAAGAAAGAAGAAAACCATCATTCTCCCCAGTGAACCTGGGAGCCAAAAACCAAAACTTACTTAGGACACTTGGATCTCAGAGACCCTAACTAAACCTCACAGACACTCAGGAGCCTAGGGCGCTGACCAAAGGACTTCTTAATTATTTTATTTACCAGGATGGTATTCAAGTTCAGGACAATAAAATCATCTGCAAAAGGGTTCACTTTAAGCAGACGTGTTTGCAAACATGCTTTACATTACATGATACTTGCATTCTAGTGTTTGGCTGCAGCCACTTGCTAAGTGTGAGGTTTGGAGTAACCCAACCTGCTTTTCATTTGTCAAATGGGATGCACAGTGACAAGAACATCATCGTCAACAACAACAACAATAATAATAGGGTTTATGGAGCATTTCCTATGCACCAGGCACTGTGTTAAGAGAGTCACACACACTCATGGGATGTGGACTGGCCTAATGACCTGCCTGGACCAACAGAATGCAACAAAAGTGATGCTGTGTCAGTTCTAAGTCCAGCCTCAGGAGGCCTTGCCGGCTTCAGCTGCTCTCTGGACCAGCTGCTGCTTTGTGAACAAGCCGGAGCTAACCTGCTGGAGGTGGAGACCAGGCAGAGAGGGGATGATTGCTCCAGGCCAGCCTACACAGTCTACAGTTGCTCAACTGACCACTGATCCCTCACACATAGGGAGGCAGGTACTATTATCATCCCCATTTTACAGATGAGAAAACAAAGTCACTCATGGTTCCCCAACCCCTTGCCCAAGTCCTCAAAGCCCTGCACAATCTGACTCCTGCCTGCCTGCCAGCTCCTCAGGCCCTGTGCCCTCCAAACTACATTTCTTAGGATCCTTCATACACTAAACTGGGCCTGATCCCTCTTCCTCAGGGCCTTTGCACATGCTGTTCCCTCTGCCTGGACAGAATCTGCTCCATCTCTTAGCTCCTACTTGAAAGTCTCTTCCTCGAGGAAACCATCCCTGCCTCACCGTACTTCTACTGTTACATATTTTCCCATACACAGTAAGCCCTTGACAGCACTTACCACAATCTATAACCTTGTATTTATTTGTATGGCTATGTGAGCACGTCCGTCTTGCCCCGTGGACTCTAAGTTCTTGGAGGGTAGGGACCGTGATGATTTCCTCACCATTGCGACCCAGGACCCAGCGTAGTAGTTCAAGAAAATACTTGGCTCAGAGCAGTTCAACACTCACTCATTGATGGATGGATGAGAGGATGACATCTGTACTTTGCCTGTGCTTAGAAAGTGTGTTGGTGGGGAGGGGAGCTGCAAACAGAGCCAGGTCTGCCTACTCAAGACTATTCACGCTGCTCCATCAGGTCATGGCTGGAGGCCAAGTTTCGCTGTGCCCTGTACAGCAGTCCACGAAGGGAGAGCTTTCCTTTTGGAGGTGAGGAATGAACACCACCATCAGGGTGGATTTTATGCCTGATCTGATCCTAACTGGGGAAGACCATCCTGAATGGAGACAGGACATGGAAGGAGGAGGTAGGAGGCAGCTGTAATAATAAGCAATTCCCCCGACAGGCAGCAAAGCTTCTTTGGATTTGAATCCAGGATCTGTCAATTACCAGCTGCGTCTCTGGGAAAGTTACTTAAATCTCTCTGAGCTTCAGTTGCCTCACCTCAAAAATGAATTCATTCACCAAGTATACCTATCGTGTGTCAGATGTGGAGCAAGGGATACTGAAGTGAACAAAGTAAACATCTGACTCACACGACACTTGTTTTCTAAGGAGGGGGCATAGCAAGATCAGACAATACACATGCAATAAATATGCCAGGAAGTGTGTGCGTGCTCAGTCACTCAGTTGTGTCTGACTCTTTGCAACCCCATGGACTGTAGCCAGCTATGCTCCTCTGTCCACGGGATTTCCCAGGCAAGAATATTGGAGTGGGTAGTCATTTCCTCCTCCAGGGGATCTTCCTGACTCAGGGATCGAACCCTTGTCTCTGTGCTTCCTACATTGGCAGGTGGGTTCTTTACCACTAGTGCCAGCTGGGAAGCCCATGCCAGGAAGTAATGAGTGCAAAAAAAAAAAAAAAAAAGAGTCAGGTAAGGGCACAGAGGTAACAGGCAGGGTACCTTGTTTTTTATAAGATCGAGTCAGGTATGGCTTCTCTACTAAGGTAGCATTTAAGCTGAGGCCTAAATGGAGGGGTGGTATGTATACCCTGTGGATACTGGGTGAAGGGAATTTTGGGAGAGGGAAACAAGTGCAAAAGCCCTGAGGCAGGGGTGTGCACCGTGTGTTTGAAGACGAGGACAGAGGCCTGGGTGGCTGGGGAAGAGTGAATGAATGGGAGCCTCACGGGGTCTTTTGCTGGAGGCCCCCAAAGAGCCACACCAGCCCTCTGGGGTCCCCTCCCCTTGAATCTGGGCTGGATCTGTGACTTGCTTTCACCAAAGTTGCAACAGAGGTGACACTCTGCCAGTTCCAGACTCAAGCCTTAAAAGGCCTGGAAGCTTCTACCTTTCCCTGCTGGCTCAGATGGTAAAGAATCTGCCTGCAATGCAGGAGACTCTGTTCGATCCTTGGATCAGGAAGATCCCCTGGAGAAGGGAATGGCTACCCACTCCAGCATTCTTGCCTGGAGAATTCCAAGGACAGAGGAGCCTGGTGAGCTATAGACCATGGGGTCACAAAGAACTGGACATGACTGAGCAGCTAACATTTTCACTTGTGCTGTTGGAAGCCTGGGGCTGCTGTGTAAGAAGTTCACCTGTGCTGCGGGCACGACCACGTGGAGAGAAAGAAGCTGCAAGCCTCCAAGGAAGACAGCCAAGGAACTGGATGACAGCGAGAACCAAGGTCCTGGCTTATGAACCCAGTGAGCTGGGGTCCCCAGCCCTCCGGGTCATCCCCGCCATGGGCGTGAAAAGGCCACTGGATGCTCAGAGCCAGCAGACATGACACACAGCTGAGCAAACTGTCTCCTCTGTAGCCTGTTCAGTTCCGGATGCACAGGATCAGCAGAAAGATTACAATGGCTTAAGCTATCACGTGTGGCGCAATCTATTAAGCAACAAGAGGGAGCTGGGACAGAAAGAGTAGAAAGCAGGGGTCAGAGGTGGCCAGGCCAGACCAGGTCAGACTCTGTGGGCTGGGCTATGACCTTTCGATGTGGCAGATGGGCAGTCACCCAGGGTTCTGGGCCAAAGCATGTTGTGATCTGACCACATTTCAAAGGGTCACTCTGTAGGCTTTGAGGCTGAGGACGAGACCCATCACAGGAGTGCCAGCTTATGAGACTCAAAGGCGATCATGCAGATAGAAACACTGAGCACAGCCCGGCACGCAGCAGGCTCCGTCAATGTACTTATAGACAGCAGGGCACTGGGAGAGGAGGACCGGCCAAGGCTCGATCCAAGCTGGAGTCTGACGGTGCAGAGCCGTAATCGTCACCTCTCTGATGGGCGTGTTCACACGGTACAGCAGCTGACCCACTGACGATGACACAGACACGCGTCTGGAGCGCCGCCAGTCGCCAAGTATAAGCCTGCGAATCCCACTCAACCTTTCACTCCCAGGCCCCCACACTCCCTGAGGGTATGACAGACTTCCATAAACTTCCATTGGTAATGTGGTCCCTAAGCAAACACGAGGGGCGGGGTGGGAGTGGACTGAAGGCTACGGAGTCCAAGCCCAGCTGGAGGCTGCTTCTCCCTCTGGCCAGCGACAAAGGGCTGTTATTAACCAGAACAAAGGTCTTTGCATCTGATGGGGGATATTCACTGAATATTCAGTGACCACGAGGTCAGGGACCCAGGGCTGGAGCTGGAAGCTGACACCCCAGTGGAGACAAAGACCATCTCTGAGTCACTTGTTTCTCATCTCAGGAACAGGGGATATAATACCATGATCTCATCGAAGTGATCATGAGGACACATTTACCAACAGCATAAATAATACTGGCTCGGAATATTTGAACTATTGGAAGTATACAATATGTATCACCACAGTCAATTCTCTTGAGCTACTCTTTGAACAGAATTGTCCTGTTTTACAGATGAAGAAACTGAGGCTCAGAAGGCTAGGTGTTTTGCCACTCACACAGCTGGAAGTGCTGAAACTAGGAACCTCTCACGTGGCAAAGCTATAGGCTTTACTAATTTGAAAATACTTCATAGACACTACAATGCCATACAAATTAACTATTGGATTATTCTTGCATCCACACCACAGGAAGGATACATCCTGTCCACATTTCCCAACAACAGTCTCTTGTGGAAAATTCTATTTTCAAAATGGCCAGTGATTCCCTGGTGGTCCTTGGAGTAGGACCCCGAGCTTCTACTGCAGGGGGCACAGGTTTGATCCCTAGATAGGGAGCTAAGATCCCACATGCCACAATGTGACCCTCCCCTACAAAGAAAATCCAAAATGGCCATCATTGAAGAGGAATGCTTTTTTCTTTTCAGACATCCCTGGAAGTTCTCCATCTTCAAGTTAAAAAAAAAAAAAAATTCACAACCTTTGGACACAGGCATCATTTTTATAGCTGATCTACCTAGGACCACATACTTTCTACAGCATGATGTCACTGAATTTCTTATGCCAACCTGGGGGAGGTGCCCTGGCTTTCTTCAGGGACCTGAGGCCCAGAGAGATGGCAGCTTGCCCAAGGCTTTGATGCCAAGACAGATTCCTGGTTCTACCGCTTCTTAGAAAGGCAGGTAGCATCACCTCTCCTAGCCTTGGATTTCTCGTTTGAGAGGACAAGAATGTCTCATGAATGTCAGATGTTCTCTTGAGCTGATCGTTTAAGCCTGTGGTGTGTGGGCTCCTTGATGACCATTTGCCTGGGAGGGGGCGCATGTCTCAGATACTGGGGTGCCCCCATCTAGGAAGCTCTAGAAGCTATTGGCCACTGGAGCCAGATTTCAGCAAGTAGGTGGTTACTTAGGTGGGAGGATGGCCAGATAATTACAGGGGATATGGAGGCAGGGGCAGGTATAACAATGCTGTCCTTCCAGGTTAAGAACAAAGTTAGTCTCTTTGAAGCTTAGAGCAGTGTCGTGCTCACAGAAAGCCCTCCATCTGAAGAATGAATGAATGAATGGGCAGAGGCAGGCACATCTAGAGAGCATCTTCAGGTCCCAATTTCCCTGGCAGCTCTTTCCATAGGACACCAACTCCTACCAAAGGGCACAAACATTCCCAGAATGTGGGCACAGGCCAAACGGCACTAAAACCACCACCACCTCCCTCACGAGCTTGCCAAAAACCTAGCCCGACTGGATGGGTGCTGGCTTCCCTTCAGGGTTTTTCTTCCCTCAAAGAATCATGGGAACTCTAGGAAAGAAGGGACCTTCTGGGTCATCTGGTCCAGGCAACCTGCCAGTTGCTGTGGGAATCAGTTCTGTTTGATACTTTGTATGGGATCCCTCTCTGGGTGGGACCCCAGGCTGGGGCCCGGGGCTCTGGAGATGATGAAGTTTTGCGGACTTGCTTCCTGCCTGCAAGAGCTTTCCCTCCCTTCTCCAACCGGCACGTGTCTCCTAAGTGTCCAGCCTACTACAACATCCCTGTCATTATCCCATCCTCCTCCCTAAGGATTTACCTGCATAGTCTCTGACCCTTTCCCTCCACCATTAGACTGTGACCTTCAGGAGCAAAGGGACCTCATCTCTCTCCTTTACCACTGAGTCCCCAGGTTCTAGCACAGAGCCTGACTCACAGTGGATGCTTAATAAAAATCTGTTAAATTAATGAACGCAAGCATCAATTGTGAATAAATGAATTTGGTGCTGAGGATACAGGCAACATTGGCTCACCCATCAGGCAGATCAAAGTAAATATTTAGCATACCACCAACACAGGGGCACCAAAATTGAGAAAAAGATCTAAGGAATTTAAGCATTTAATATTATTTTCTTTAGACATGATTTTTTTTCACAACTGAAAAAGTTAGCAAGAAGTATTGAGATGTTGACCACACACCGCTGGCTGCTGCTGTTTAGTCACTAAGTCATGTCTGATTCTTTGCAACCCCATGGACTGTAACCCACCCGGCTTCTCTGTCCATGACATTTCCCAGGCAAGAATACTGGAGTGGGTTAGCCAGTGATCAAACCCGTGTCTCCTGCATTAACAGGCAGATTCTTTACCACTGAGCCACCTGGGGTGCCCCTGACCATATATTACATCCTTTTCTATTTCAGATACTTTACATAAGCCAGCCCTATTAGACACATGCATATACACTCAGTTTTTGATGTTACCAATAAGACAATGCAGACAACAATTTCAGGGCTTCTTAGACTTATTTCCACTCATGTCTATGTGTGTGACATTGTTTTTATTTTGGATGCTAACTGGGGCTAGGCATCTGGATAATCTGCCCAATAACTGGCCAGCTGCCAAAGGTTCTTAATGCAGGGGCTCACGGTCCAGGGGGTCTGGTCAAAGCTGCTATGACATCTCCACCAAGTGCTCAAAAACCTCCTAGGCCAGGGACTCATCATGGCCCTACTTCTGGCAAGGCCACCCACCCACCCACCCATTGAGCCATTCACTCACTCACTCACTCAAAAAGATTTACTGAGCAATTGCTATGTGCCATGCACTGTTCGAGGACTAGGACGCAGCCTTGAAGATGACTTTAAGAACTCTCCCTGCCTCTGGAGGAAATAGACAATGAAATTTATTAAGTATATTTCAAATTGTGATAGATGCATGGAGAAAAATAAAGATGGGCAAGGTAGACATAGACAGAGAAGAGCAAGTACAAAGGGCCTGGAACTCCCCTGGTGGTCCAGTGGTCAAGAATCCACCTTTCATGCAAGTGGACACAGGTTCGATCCTGGTCGGGGAACTAAGATCTCACATGCAACCAAGTCTGTGTGCTGCAATGAACGATCTTGCATGATGCAATGAAGATCCTGCATGCTGCAACTAAGGCCCAGCACAGCCAAATAAATACATAAACATTAAAAAAAAAATTTACAAAGGCCCTGGGGCAGGACTGTGGCTAGTGATTTCAAGGAACAAGAAAGGCCAATGTAGCTGAAGGAGAGTCTGCAAAAAGAGAGGAATGGGGTAGGAGGTTGGGGAAAAACAAGCTTGCCCACATAGGACCTATGGGGAATGGTGTTACCATACTTGGGTTACGGTGGGAACTGAGGGGGATTCTGAGCAGAAGAATGACATCATCTGACTCAGATTTAACAGGATCTCTCTGAGCAGCCCTGTGGCTATTTTTGTCCTTGAGCTACACAGGTCAGTCTGGCTGTATCCCATGGCAGAACATCACGTATCAGGTCACACTGTCCTGCAGTGATGGAAATGTTCTATAATTGTACCATTTGATATGGTAACCACAAGTGGCCACTGCATAACTGAAATGTGGCTGGTGAGACTAAGGAAATGAATTTTTAATTTTATCAGACTTTATTCGATTTACACTTTACAGCCACATATAGCTAGTATCTGGGCTTCCCTTGTGGCTCAGCTGATAAAGAATCCACCCTCAATGCGGAAGACCTGGGTTCAATCCCTGGGCTGGGAAGATCCCCTGGAGAAGGGAAAGGCCAACCCACTCCAGTATTCTGGCCTGGAGAATTTCATGAACTGTATAGTCCATGGGGTTGCAAAGAGTTGGACACAACTGAGTGACTTTCACTTCACTTCACTTCATAGCTAGTAGCTACCGTATGGAACAACACAGAGGGGCCTCGTTCATAGGAGTCCAGAGTCTAGTCCGAGAGGGGAGGGGCCAGGGCCTTGAGAGCTTCCTCTGTCTGCCAGACTTGAGAACTGCAGGGCAGGGAGGACCTGCATGAGTCACACCACTGGGCACCTGGGTGGGGCACCTGGGGAATGACTGGATCCAAGGCTTTATGACCAGACAAGCAAACAGCCTTCAGGAGCAGTGACTAACTGCTCAGGGCAATCGGAGTCATGCAGGCCCCAGAACCCAGGTCTCCTGGTTTCCAAGCTTGTAGAGCATCCAGTGGGCTGTCCACAGAGCAGTTACTGTGATCCTGTCTGTCTAAGGAGGTGACAAGACCAGTCGGAGGTTAAGTACACTGGCTCCGTAGCCTGCTGCCTGGATTCTAACCCCAGCTCCACTTGCTACCTGTGTGACCTGGCAAGTTTCTTGACCATTCCATGCCTCCGTTTTCCCACCTGTAAAATAGGGGCAGCAGTTCCCACCTCACATAGCCATCTTAAGGATTAAATGGCTCTTGTATGTCAAGTGCTTAGAAAAGAGAACAGCAAAGCTTTTCTGTAAAGAACCAGATAGTAAATACTATTCACCACACAGTCTCTGCTACAACTATTCAACCTGCCACTGCAGCAGCCATAAATCCATAAATGAATGTGCATGACTGTTTTCTAATGAAACTTCATAAAAACAGGTGGTGGATCAGACTAGGCCCATGGGTTGCAGGAGACTCAGGTTCAATTCCTGGGTCAGGAAGATCCTCTAGAGATGGAAATGGCAACCTACTCCAGTGTTCTTGCCTGGGAAATCCCATGGACAGAGGACCTCGACGGGCTACAGTTCATGCGGTCGCAAAGAGTCAGAAATGACTTAGCAACTAAACAACACAACAACAGTAGTTTGCAGACCCCGAGCTGAGAGCAGTGCCCAGCATACTGTGCTATGTACTTGAAGCCAGGACTCTGGTTATTTACTGATGAATTTAATGTAATCTGCAGTCGGGGGAGGAGGTCTTCTTGCTAAGGATTCCCTATGTAGAATTTATCTTCCTTGGCTAGGACCTCTCCAAAAATGATTTCCAACATTCCTGAAAGTGACAATATCCACATTCACCTTTACTGAGCATTTACCATGTGCCATGATTATGTCAAACCCTTTACATAGTTATCTCCTGTGACCCTCAGGATGGGCTTTTCTTACATTTTGCTCTCATTTTGCAATACAGAAAGTTCAGAGAAGACAAGAGCTTTGCCCAAGGCTGACTTAAGGTCTGAACCATGAGGGTAAAGACCTCAGCGTGTCTTACTCACCCTTATACCCCTGGTGATTAGCATGGGGTTGGCTAAAAAAACATGTCACAGATACACAGATACAGCAGCTCTAGATTAGCAACATTAACTTCCTCCTGCTTCAGTAGCTTGCCAAGTAACTTCTCAGGGCCTCAGTTTCCAGGGAGGTAAAATGGGCAAGAAATACCACCTACTCGATGGCATCACTGACTCAATAGCATCACCAACTCGATGGACATGAGTTTGAGCAAGCTCCGGGAGTTGCTGATGGACAGGGAGGCCTGGCGTGCTGAAGTCCATGGGGTTGCAAAGAGTCAGACACGACTGAGCGACTCAACTGAAACTGAATACCACCTACATTGAGTGGCTGTAAGGAATTCCAGAAAGTTCTACATGCGAGTCCCAAATTCAACTGCTAAGGGAGTCTGCCAGACCTTCAGGAACCGGCTCCGGCTTGCTGCGCTCATCCCATCTCCTCTCCAAGCTCCAGCCCGAGGCCTCCTCAGATGCACGCAGATCCTCCCCACCTCTGCCCTCTGCTCCCCTCACTGCCCCTCTTGAACGCTCTTCCCACCTGTTCTTCCCACTCACCTGCACTGGCTCCTCCACATCCCTGGACCCCAGCTCAGTGGTCCCTCCTGGAAAGCCAGCAGGCAGCCGCTCTCCTCTCTATACCATCACCTGTTTATCTCCTTCTCAGCAGCTATGCTTAGCTGTCTCTGACCCTATTTCCCTCTGTTTAGGGTCTCCCCTGTTGGATTAGAAGCTTCATGAAAGCACGTCCCTCGCCCGCCTCTTCCATCACTGGGCCCACGCCTGGTACATGCTTTTGGCTCAGAGTCAGTTTCTGGCCTCCTCCGGGGAGGAGGGTGGGTGGGGGCAGCTCCACAGAAGGACTGGGTGGTCCCACAGCCAAACAATACTCCTTTTAAAAGCAGCCAGACTGCAACAAAGTTTACAGCACTGAAAAGTCATTTCCCCCTTTTATACCTTAAATTCTTTACTTCCTGCAAAAAACAAACCAAAAAAAGCCACTGAGGGCGGCCTTTGGGCCTAATCTGGGCCTGAGCTGCTGGGCAGACGGAGCTCTTGGCCTCTTCTAGACAGAGGGGGAAAAAATCACTCAGGTCAGATGGCTGGCTCACCAGAGAACCAACCACTTCAGTCTGTGTCCAGACCTGAACAAGAGTCCTCCCACCCAGGACACCTTTGAGGAGTGACCTGGATGAATGGACCTAGCAGATTAAGTAAAAACATAAAACCAGAAAAACCACTACAGGTCAAATGGTTACTTGTCTTCAAATGTTAAACAATCTGTCAGACTAAAATAGCCCACAAAATAGCTGTTTAACTACATAAGTGTCTATCAGGTAACGCTAGAACACCTGCAGTCATCAAACCTTATAATACTGGGCTAGAAAAGGCCCTAATAAGCATAATGATAACGTGATAATAATCAAACCAAGAGCTACCACTCAACCCCATTTGACAAGCTTATCTCATTAAATCCTTTCAGTGACACTAGCAGACCAGGGTATGAAGCTATTTTGGAATTAGAGGTGTGATGGTTGTTTCATATTTCGAATGCACTACAAGGTGCTGAATTGCACACTTCAAAGTGGGTGATTTTGTTACGTGAATTATACCTCGATCCTCCCCTAAAGAAGGCACTGCATGCATGCTAGCTGAAGGACTCCTGACTGGAACAAGCATGTAATTACCCTACACATACTGCACACCTCATTTACTGGCTGGTATGGAGTCGGACATGACTGAGCAACTGAACCGAACGGAATGAAGTCCTGATGGGCTGGAACAGTCTCTCTGGGCATATGTGGTTAGAGTAAATTCTAAGTCATGAGAGAGGAAAGGGGAAGGAGCCTTTATGGCTTATTGTAATTTTAGAGGGTCTAAAATATTTGTGAAAAGCTTCTGAGATAGACTTTATGGGACACTGTCTAAACTTCATGGAACAGAGGGAATTTCATAACATTGCCTAAGACTCTCCAGGCCAACCATCCTTTTTCGTTTCGATTTTCCCAGAATCATGCTGCTGCTAAGTCACTTCAGTTGTGTCCGACTCTGTGCGACCCCATAGACGGCAGCCCGCCAGGCTCCCCCGTCCCTGGGATTCTCCAGGCAAGAACACTGGAGTGGGTTGCCATTTCCTTCTCCAATGCATGAAAGTGAAAAGTGAAAGCGAAGTTGCTCAGTCGTGTCCAACTCTTAGCGACCCCATGGACCGCAGCCTACCAGGCTCCTCCGTCCATGGGATTTTCCAGGCAAGAGTACTGGAGTGGGGTGCCATCCGGGATCATAGTGTCCACTAAAATAAGGGACGTGCAAACAAACCACTATACATACAACTGACTACCAACAAGGATGCAAAATGTGAAGGCTCTGGATGTTTGTCATCTTGTAGGAACACAAAGGGACTTCCCAGGTGACCCTAGTGGTAAAGAATCTACCTGCAATGCAGGAGATGTGGGTTTGATCCCTGAGCCAGAAAGATCCTCTGGAGGAGGAAATCGCAACCCAGGCCAGTATTCTTGCCTGGGAAATCCCATGGACAGAGGAGCCTGGCAGGTTACAGTCCACGGGTTTGCAAAGAGTCAGACACAACTGAGGAACTGAACACAGGGGAACAGAGACATCATAACAACAGTTAATGCTTACATGGTCCACAGCAGTCGGTCCCCAGGATGCACTCCCTCCCCCCAGGAGGAGTACAATATTCTCCTCCCAACATTCACGCCTTTAAACAGGCCCCACTCACACTGAACAGGGCTGACCCATGGGAACAAAACAAGTAACAGAGTGATTTCTAAGACCAGTTCATATAAGACACCACAGCTTCCGCCTTGCTCTCTCTTGGATCATCTGCTCTGGAAGAAGCCGGCCACTGTGTCTCGAGGACACTTAGACAGCCCTCTGTGAGGTCCACATGGAGAGGAACTGAGGCCTCCTGTCAACAGCCAGTGTCTGCCCATCCATGTGAGCAAGTCATCCTGGAAGGGATCCGCCAGCCCCAGGCAAGCGTTCGGATGACTGCATGGCTACGCTGGCTGACCCCATGACTGCAACTTCACAAGAGACTCTGGGCCAAGAAAGCTGAGACAGCTCATTTCCCAATTCCTGACCCACAGAAACTGGGAGATACGTGATTATTATTGTTCTAAGCTTCTAAACGTGGGGATAATTTGTTACACAGTGTAGATAACTGATATAAGCACTTATTTATGTAAATTATCTGAATCCTTGAAATGACCCCTGAAGTAGGTTTTATCATTATTTAATCCATAAGGAAACTGAGGCACCAAGCACTTACGTACCTTTCTCAAGGACAAAACCAGTAAATGGGAAAAAGAGGATGGGCATCTGGGAGTCCAAAGTCTAGACTCAAAACCAACTACACTACAGCTCCCACTGTGGCTGCAGGTATGAGGCAGGAGATGGGCCCTAGGCTAGGCATTTACAACTGGCCTCCTGTTCAACCTCCTGGCATAAGAAGATGAGCTCCAGTCCTGTTTACATCTCCCAAAGCAAGAGACAATCAGGCTCCAGGACTACCTATTTATGGCCAGACTCCTGTCTATATTTCGAGATCTACACCTTGATATAGAAAGCAGCAACTGGAATAGGGTTAATAACCAGACATTAGTCATTTTTGTGGCAGGGACAGAGTGAGATTAAACGCTTTAAAGGGTCATATATTTCCCATCCCTGGGGCAAGGGAGACATTGGGAGTCAAAAAGGAGGAGACATCACCCCATAATATGTGATGCTAAGGGTGTCACATAGGCCTCTGGGCTGAAATCCATCTTGGAAAAAAGTTGCACATCTATGTAGGGGAGGTCTATATAAATGACTTAACCACCTCTTTTCCGCATTCCTCCTCACAAGGGGGTATGTCCAAACCCTTTCTCTATGGGTGTGCATCTCTGCTTTTCTTCCATCTTAACTAAACCATTTCTCTCTGTTCTCTCCCTCTTGTGGTTGTGCTGTATCTCTAATATTAAACATTATACCTGCATTTACAGTTTTTGCCACTGTGAGAAAAGAATTTCCCCTGGGGGCAAAGATCCAGGGAAAAACAGCTTTTAGCCTTTAGCCCTTGCAGGTCTGGTGGCGGCTAGGATTCCTGGTGCTCATCCAGGCTACCCAGGTTCAATTCCTGGGCAGAGAATTAAGATCTTGCTTCAGGCTACCACTCACTGCTGCCTCAAAGAAATCAGGTACAGCCCATCATTCATTTATTCAATGAATGTTCAGCAGGTACCATGTGCTGGATGCTGTTCTACATCCCAGAGGAACAAGAAAAAGCCTCTGCTTCTCATGTCACCCACAGTCTAGAAGGGAAAAGAGCTAAATAAATGAGGAAATGTTCAAACCAGATGACTTCAGATGGTGCTAAGTGCTTTTGAAGGCATAAGCAAGGTAACTGGTCAGGGTAAGAGGGATGGGGCCACTTCTGCAGACAACAAGACTCCAGAGGTCTGTCTCTCTGATGTGACAAGTGAGCAGAGACCTGACAGGAAGTAGAAAGAGGTGCCATATGAAGATCAAAGAGAAATGTACTCCAGGCAAAGAGCAGCAGAAGTAAAGGTCCTGAGGCAGAAATGACATTGATATGCTGGAGGAATGACAAGGCAGTCAGCGTAACTGGAGCGAGATGGGCTAAGGTAAGGCTGGAGGTGATGAGAGCCTGCAGAGGTGGGCTGGGGTCCTTGTTGGAGGCCGTAAGTTTATTCTCAGAGCAGTGGGAAGCCACTGTAAAGTTTTAATTAAGAAAGGAAGTACTGTTGTTTAGTCACTAAGTGAAAGTTAAGTGAAAGTGTTAGTTGCTTGGTCATGTCTGACTCTGCAGCCCCATGGACAGTAGCCCATCAAGCTCCTCTGCCCATGGAATTCTCCAGACAAGAATACTGGAGTGGGGAGCCATACCCTTCTCCAGGGGATCTTCCAGACCCAGGGATCAAAACTGGGTCTCCTGCATTGCAGGCAGATCCTTTACTGTCCGAGCCACTAGGGAAGCCCTGTTTAGCCACCAAGTCGTATCCAACTCTTTTGCAACCCCATGGACTGTAGCCCAACAGGCTCCTCTGTCCATGGGATTTCCCAGGCAGGAATACTGGAGTGAGTTGTCATTCCCTTCTCCAGGGGATCTTCGAGACCCAGGGATCAAACCCTGGTCTCGGTGCACTGGCAGGCAAATTCTTTACCACTGAGCCGACCAAGTATATTGTTTATTCAACTATAAGAAAGAAATAATGCCATTTGCAGCAACACGTATGGACCTAGAGATTATCATACTAAATGAGGTAAGTCAGAAAAAGAAAGACAAATACCATATGATATAACTTATATATAGAATCTAAAATACGACACAAAGGAACTTACCTATGAAACAGAAACAGATTCATAGACATTGAGAACAGACTTGGGGATGCCAAAGGGAAAGAGTTTGGGGGAAGGATGGATTGGGAGTTTGGGATTAGCAGATGCAAACTATTATATACAGAACGGATAAGCAACAGGATCCTTCTGTATAGTACAGGAAACTATATTCAATGTAATAAACCATGAGAAAAAAATAAGGCAAGCATTGTGATCTGTTTTATCATTAAGAAGGATACACATTTCCCATTTCTATAAACCAGATGCCCCTTTGTCTCCTGCCTCCCTCCAGCTGTCCTCCCATGATGCTCATACAGTGCCTCATGGTTTACAAAGTGCAACAAAGTTATAAACACAGTCCCTTCTGAGTCCCCCACTCATGTTTGTGGGTACAAGGTCATAAAATATCATCTGTCCAAGCTAAGGGAAAGTGAAAGTTGCTCAGTTGTGTCTGACTCTTTGCGACCCCTTGGACTATACAGTCCATGGAATTCTCTAGGCCAGAATACTGGAGTGGTTAGCCTTTTCCTTCTCCAGGGGAATCTTGGACTACACAGTCCATGGGATTCTCCAGGCCAGAACACTGGAGTGGGTAGCCGTTCCCTTCTCCAGGGGATCTTCCCAACCCAGGAATCGAACTGTGGTCTCCTGCATTGCAGGCAGAGGGAGGAACCTTTTAATCAGAGGTGCTAGTTATAATACTCATGAAAAGATGCTTAGAGACCCCCGTGAACACCCAGCAAAGATATAAAAAAGATGAATCTCATGCCTTCTGTATGGAAAACCAGTGTTGGCATCTTAAATGTGATGAACTGTGACAAAATAAGAGCAATAAAAAATCAAGTGGAAAGTACTTGAATAGCTATTACTGAAGGGCTGAAATTGAGCTCATAACAACACTATTAATAATGCATTATGTTTGGACGTGAGTCTGAGTGAACTCCGGGAGTTGGTGATGGACAGGGAGGCCTGGCGTGCTGCGATTCATGGGGTCGCAAAGACTTGGACACGACTGAGCGACTGAACTGAACTGAACTGAACTGATGTTATATATATATGCCTCAGTTGTGTCCAACTCTTTGCGACCCCGTGGACTGTAGCCCGCCAGGCTTCTCTGTCCATGGGATTCTCCAGGCAAGAATACTGGAGTGGATTGCTGTTCCCTTCTCCAAAGGATCTTCCCAACCCAGGGAGTGAACATTGATCTCCTTCATTTCAGGCAGATTCTTAACCATTTGAGCTACGGGGAAGTCATTCTAATGCTTTAGAAAATGATTAACGTCAATTCCAGGCTGACTTCTTTATTCTGATTCCTGAGCAAGTTCCCAGAGTTTGGGTCTCTCAAGGTGTTTTTCTCTTTTTTTTTTCCTTCTAAATGTTGAGATCAATCCAATTAGAAGGGTCCAATGCCCAAATGCAGCAGCAGAAATGCCCAAATCTACACATATATTTTACTGTAAATCCTTGTAACAAAATCTCTGTTCTCAAACTAAAAGAGAAAAAACGCGGCAGATAAAACTTCACAGTGGGGTCTTGCATTTTGTTAAGGGCAAATATACAAATGCTGGAAGGAAGCCTGCTGGGTGCTGAAAACCTCACTGTCTTGACTGAGTAGCAGTTCTACACATTTATGTAAAAATTCACAGAGCTATACACTTTCTTAACTTTTACCTAAGGGAAAAAGGAAAAGCATATAATACTTGGCTGGCTACCACTGATCGTGTCTTTCTTGTATCAAGCACTGCGCTAGGCACTAAACACATTTTTGTCTCAACCAATCCTACCAACAGCTTATTCCCATTTTACTGAAGAAGCTGAGGTTCAGAGAGGGTAAGTCACTTACCAAAGATCACACAGCGATCAACAGCCCAGGGAGAATTCAGTTCTAGGCCCATCTAATGGTAAAGCCTCATGTGTTTGGGAGGCAGTCACCTCGTATTCCAGGACTCTTGCCTGCAAAGTCCAATGGACGGAGGAGCCTGGTGGGCTGCTGTCCATGGGGTCGCGAAGAGTCGGACACGACTGAGCGACTTCCCTTTCACTTTTCACTTTCATGCATTGGAGAAGGAAATGGCAACCCACTCCAGTGTTCTTGCCTGGAGAATCCCAGGGACGGTGGAGCCTGGTGGGCTGCCGTCTATGGCGTCACACAGAGTCGGACACGACTGAAGCGACTTAGCAGCAGCACCTCGTATTAGAATGTGAGGACTAGCTGGGCTCTCATAATCTTTTCATTTAATTTATAGGATAATTTTGAGGCTAGCCGGTGGCTCCTCGACCAGCTCTGGGAAGACAAACTCACAGCGATCGGGACTCCCACTCCAGTGCTCCTTTTGGCAGAGAGTTCTCTAAATGGGGTGAGGATGGGTTGGAGGAGCGAGAGCAGGAATAAGAAAGATCCGCTTTCCTCCAAGCCGGGAGGTGGGGAGGGGACCCGGCCCGCGCGGAGCTCCAGGCACCGCGCGCCGGGGTGCCCGCGTGCCCGCCCGCCGCCTGGCGCCCGGTCCCCGCCGCCCTACCTTGGTGGATGAAGGGCTGCCTGCTGGGCCTGCCGGGCGGGAGCGCACTGATACTGGACTCGCTCATGACTGCGCCCCGCACCCCCGAGAGACCGCCAGAGACCGGCTCCGGCAGCTACCGCCGCCTCCCGGCCTTCCCTCCGGGAGCCGGGATTCCAGGTTCCGGCGCCGACGTCATAGAGGCGGGGGCGGGGCGCCGGCGCCCTTCCCACGCCCGCCGCGCGGGACCCCAAGAGCCGCGCCGAGCAGGGTCGCGAGGTACTGGCCAGGATCCGACGGAGGGTGCAGCCCCGCGGCGTCCAGGACCTGGAATGGGAGACGCGGGTGGAGAGCCGGAGGAACCGGGAACGGGCTCCATCCAGCGGCCGCGATAAAGGGCTAACTCCCGGATTTTTTAAAGTGTAATAAAAATAACCAGGACTCAGAACAAGTGTATCTAGTAAGTTACTGTTTGGGTAAAAAAAAAAAAAAGAAGAAGAAGAAGAAGGAATATCTTTGTACATATTTATAAACACAGAAGATGACTCTCGAGTGGGGAGCTGGGAGGCTGGGTGAGAAAGGTTCAAGGAAGGATTTTTCAGTTTACCTCGTTTATCTTTGAACCTTATCCACGTTTCCTCTCTGCCTCTATCCGTGGACAGTTTAAAAGATAAAATGAAAACGAATTACGAAATATAAATGCCAAATAAAGAAATGTAATCGTATATGCAGAGTTCCGAAGAATAGCAAGGAGAGATTAAAAAAGCCTTCCTCAGTAATCAATGCAAAGAAATAGAGGAAAACAATAGAATGGGAAAGACTAAAGATTGCTTCAAGAAAATTAGAGATATCAAGAGAATATTTCAGGCAAAGATGCGCACAATAAAAGACAGAAGTGGTATGGACCTAACAGAAGCAGAAGATATTAAGAAGAGGTGGCAAGAATACACAGAAGAACTGTACAAAAAAGATCTTCATGATCCAGATAACCACGATAGTGTGATCACTCACCTAGAGCCAGACATCCTGGAATGTGAAGTCAAGTGGGCCTTAGGAAGCATCATTAGGAACAAAACTAGTGGAGGTGATGGAATTCCAGTTGAGCTATTTCAAATCCTAAAAGATGATGCTGTGAAAGTGCTACACTCAATATGCCAGCAAATTTGGAACACTCAGCAGTGGTCACAGGACTGGAAAAGGTCAGTTTTCATTCCAATTCCAGAGAAAGGCAATGCCAAAGATTGTTCAGACTACTGCACAACCGCACTCATCTCACATGCTAGCAAAGTAATGCTCAAAATTCTCCAAGCCAGGCTTCAACAGCATGCAAACCGAGAACTTCCAGATGTTCAAGCCAGATTTAGAAAAGGCAGAGAAACCAGAGATCAAATTGCAAACATCTGTTGGATCATAGATGAAGAGAGTTACAGAAAAACGTCTACTGCTTTATTGACTACTCCAAAGCCTTTGACTGTGGATCACAACAAACTGGAAAATCTGAAAGAGATGGGAATACCAGACCACCTGAACTCTCTCCTGAGAAATCTGTATGCAGGTCAAGTAGCAACAACTAGAACTGGACATGGAATAACAGACTGGCTCCGTATCAGGAAAGGAGTACATCAAGGCTATATATTGTCACCCTGCTTCTTTAACTTATATGCAGAGTACATCATGCAAAATGCCAGGATGGATGAAGCACAAGCTGGGATCAAGATTGCTGGGGGAAATATCAATAAGCTCAGATATGCAGATGACACTACCCTTATGGCAGAAAGTAAAGAAGAACTAAAGAGCCTCTTGATGAAAGTGAAAGAGGAGAGTGAAAAAATTCGCTTAAAACTCAACATTCAGCAAACTAAGATCATGGCATCTGGTCCCATCACTTCATGGCAAATAGATGGGGAAACAACGGAAACAGTGACAGAGTTTATTGTCTTGGGTCCAAAATCACTGCAAGTGGTGACTGCAGCCATGAAATTAAAAGACACTTGCTTCTTGAAAGAAAAGCTATGACCAACCTAGACAGCATATTAAAAAACAGAGACATCACCTTGCCAAAAAGGTCCGTCTAGTCAAAGCTATGGTTTTTCCAGTAGTCATGTATGGATGTGAGAGTTGGACCATAAGGAAAGCTGAGCACTGAAGAACTGATGCTTTTGAACTGTGATGTTAGAGAAGACTCCTGAGAGTCCCTTGGACTGCAAGGAGATCCAACCAGTCCATCCCAAAGGAAATCAGTCATGAATATCCTTTGGAAAGACTGATGCTAAAGCTGAAATTCCAGTCCTTTGGCCACCTGATGCGAAGAACTGACTCCTTGGAAAAGACCCTGATGCTGGGAAAGATTGAATGCGGGAGGAGAAGGGGATGACAGAGGATGAGATGGTTGGATAGCATCACCGACTCGAAGGACACAAGTTTGAGCAAGCTCTGGTAGTTGGTGATGGACAGGGAAGCCTGGTGTGTTGCAGTCCGTGGGGTCGCAGAGTGGGACACGACTGAGTGACTGAACTGAATTGAATCATATATAGGTTTGTATGGGGCTTCCCAGGTGGCACTAGCGGTGGATAACCTGCTTGCCAATGCAGGAGACATAAGAGACCCGAGTTCGATCCACTCAGCACATAGCACACATATGTTTGTGTATAATACAGGTAACTGCCAAATTAAATAAATGGGAAAGTGAAAGTGAAGATCTCTCAGTCATGTCCGACTCTTTGTGACCCCTTGGACTATACAGTCCATGGAATTCTCTAGGCCAGGATACTGGAATGGGTAGCTTTTCCCTTCTCCACGGGAATCTTCCCAACCAAGGGATCGAACCCAGGTCTTCTGCATTGTGGGAGGATTCTTTACCAGCTGAGCCACAAGGAAGCCCCAGAATACTGGAGTGGGTAGCCTATCCATTCTCCAGTGGATCTTCCCGACCCAGGAATCAAACCAGGGTCTCCTGCATTGCAGGCGGATTCTTTATCAACTGAGCTATGAGGGAAGCCTAAATGGAAAGTGTAGGTAAACTGCCTATGCAGAAGAATTCTAATAAGTTATGCAGATACGTCAAGGAGGTGGAGTGTGGCTACCCAGTCTTTAAGTGTGGGCTACACACAGGGGCTCCCTTCCAAGGAGGATTATGGAAAAGGAGGGCAGGTTACAGCAAGTAACTACCTACATAATACCTGATAAACACTTCCTCAGAGAGATGATCAAGGTCAACATCAACAGTTGACATCTTCCCTTCCTCCCTAGAGTCCACTTCTCAGCCCCTGATCCCAGCCACAGATTTAGAAGTAGATGGATGGAGGCTCCTAACTCCAGGCACTGTCTTCCTCCTATGTCTCACCTGGCACATGGTCCTGGCTTGGTCTGCATCCTAAGCCAAGAGAGGCCCTGGGTTCTCTCTGGGGCAGGGCAATGAGCCCCGTATCCTGAAGGAGTGTGCAACTCATTAGTGTCTGACTCATTAGAAAAGACCCTGATGCTGGGAAAGATTGAGGGCAGGAGGAGAAGGGGACTACAGAGGATGAGATGGTTGGATGACATCACCAACTCAATGGACATGAGTTTGAGAAAGCTCGGGGAGATGGTGAAGGACAGAGAAGCCTGGTGTGCTGCAGTCCATGGGGTTGCAAAGACTCGGACACGACTAAGCAACTGAAAAACAACAACAATCCTGAAGGAGACTCATTCCTTTCAGGTGATCACTGATTTTACAGAAACAGAAATAGGGGAGTTCATTGGGAAAAGGTCACAGAACTCTCCTGTTAGAAGGAAGTAGAAGGGGGAGAAAGGCTGGTAGCCGGAAAAATAGAAATTCAGACGGAAAGATGGCAAGTAGGACAGAAAGGAGAATCCAACATGGAATTCTTGATTCTCTTTCAGTTCAGATCAGTCACTCAGTCGTGTCCAACTCTTTGCGACCCCAGCGACTGCAGCACACCAGGCCTCCTTGTCCATCACCAACTCCTGGAGGTTGCTCAAACTCATGTCCACCAAGTCCAAATCTCACATCCATACATGACTACTGAAAAAACTGTAGCTTTGGACGGACCTTTGTTGGCAAAGTAATGTCTCTGCTTTTTAAAATATGCTGTCTAGGTTGGTCATACCTGTTCTTCCAAGGAGCAAGCATCTTTTAATTCCCCTTTCAGTTCAGTTCAGTTCAGTTGCTCAGTCGTGTCTGACTCTTTGTGACCCCATGAATCGCAACACACCAGGCCTCCCTGTCCATCACCATCCCCTGGAGTTCACTCAGACTCATGTCCATCGAGTCAGTGATGCCATCCAGTCATCTCATCCTCTGTCGTCCCCTTCTCCTCCTGCCCCCAATCCCTCCCAGCATCAGAGTCTTTTCCAATGAGTCAACTCTTCGCATGAGGTGGCCAAAGTATTGGAGTTTCAGCTTCAGCATCAGTCCTTCCACTGAACACCCAGGACTGATTTCCTTTAGAATGGACTGGTTGGATCTCCTTGCAGTCCAAGGGACTCTCAAGAGTCTTCTCCAACACCACAGTTCAAAAGCATCAATTCTTTGGCGCTCAGCTTTCTTCACAGTCCAACTCTCACATCCATACATGACTACTGGAAAAACCATAGCCTTGACTAGATGGACCTTTGTTGGCAAAGTAATGTCTCTGCTTTTGAATATGCTATCTAGGTTGGTCATAACTTTCCTTCCAAGGAGTAAGCGTCTTTTAATTTCATGGCTGCAGTCACCATCTGCAGTAATTTTGGACCCCCCAAAAATAAAGTCTGACACTGTTTCCACATCTATTTGCCATGAAGTGATGGGACCAGATGCCATGATCTTCGTTTTCTGAATGTTGAGCTTTAAGCCAACTTTTTCACTCTCCTCTTTCACTTTCATCAAGAGGCTTTTGAGTTCCTCTTCACTTTCTGCCTTAAGGGTGGTGTCATCTGCATATCTGAGGTTACTGATATTTCTCCCAACAATCTTGATTCCAGCTTGTGCTTCTTCCAGCCCAGCATTTCTCATGATGTACTCTACATATAAGTTAAATAAGCAGGGTGACAATATACAGCCTTGATGACTCCTTTTCCTATTTGGAACCAGTCTGTTGTTCCATGTCCAGTTCTGACTGTTGCTTCCTGACCTGCATATAGGTTTCTCAAGAGGCAGGTCAAATGGTCTGGTATCCCCATCTCTTGAAGAATTTTCCACAGTTTATTGTGATCCACACAGTCAAAGGCTCTGGCATAGTCAATAAAGCAGAAATAAATGTTTTTCTGGAACTCTCTTGCTTTTTCCATGATCCAGCAGATGTTGGCAATTTGACCTCTGGTTCCTCTGCCTTTTCTAAAACCAGCTTGAACATCTGGAAGTGCACGGTTCACGTACTGCTGAAGCCTGGCTTGGAGAATTTTGAGCATTACTTCACTAGTGTGTGAGATGAGTGCAATTGTGCAGTAGTTTGAGCATTCTTTGGCATTGCCTTTCTTTGAATTGGAATGAAAACTGACCTTTTCCAGTCCTGTGGCCACTGCTGAGTTTTCCAAATTTGCTGGCATATTGAGTGCAGCACTTTCACAGCATCATCTAGCACTTTATTTTTACTACTTTTTTGTTTCTCACACTAGAATACAATGTGAGGAAAACTATGGTGAGGTCTCTCTCTTATTATTAGAATAATAGTAATAAATGCTGCTTATCGGGGACTTACTCTGTATCAAACTTTTATCATGCATTACCTCATTTAACTTTCATTTTCCCTAAGAAGACAGGAGGAACCTTCAGTCTCCCTTTTTAGAAAAAAGAACCATGATGTACAGAGGTAGAGTGGAATCGGCCCCCTGCCCTCCTTCCCCACCAGTGATCACCTAACCCAAAGCACCACCACCTCTACCAAGTCAAGGACTGCCTCCTGACTGTCTCCCTCTCTTGTCCAAGCCTTGGCCACCCAGCAGCCAGAGCCAACTTCTCAGAAAGGAACTTGATCTTGTGATTTTCCTGCTTTAACATCCCCTCCTTCTCTGGTTTCCTCTTGCTTGTTAGAACCTGCGCTCTCCTTATCATGTGTGGAACAGGCTTTGCAGGACCTGTCCAGCCCCACCTCCTACCATCACTACTGTGGCTGACTTCTGTTCTCCTCCTGTCTGTTCCTGCCTACAAGTTTATTTGCTGTTTCCCTCTTCCAGGAGCCTGCACTTCACACGTGCCCCTGATTTTGTCTGCTTCTGCTTCACATGGCAAAAGATGGCCACATGGCAGCCCCAGGTTGACATAAAGGCTGAAAAGATTGGTTAGAGGTCTCTGAGTCCCCAGATTCTGACAAGGACAGTCTGATGTGTTTGACTTGAATAAAGAGTAAATTCCTGGCCTCGATGACCATGTTCTTAGTCTAGGTTGTCTTGGTGCATCCTGTTGCCTTTCCCCTTCTTTCCGTCCCCAATGACTGTCATTGCACAAATGATCTATTACTACAACAGAAATGCTTTGTAAACTGCAAATCTCTAAATAAATGTTAATATGGTAACTGTGGCTCTGTAAGACCTAACTGTGGAGTTGCAAAATGGGACCAAAAGGAGGGCATTTTGATTATCATATATGCATGCAAATAAAGCTTTTTAGTTCATTTATAGCAAAAGAATCAGCCAATACCTTTGCTACTCTGAATTTTCATGGAGAATTTGAGTTTGCTATTGGTTTCTTTGCTTTTTTTCCCCACTCATTTGGATGATTTGTCTAAATAAAGCCTTTAGCAAAATATTTTCCTCACCTTCTAATGTGTTCTCTGTCTTGCACCGTAGTTCTGGCATGTGCTGATTAATGAAAGGTTATTGTGAGGATCACAGCTCCTGTATTTGCCAATGATGATAACCCAGTGTGTTCTGTCAAGGGATAATGAGAATTTATTAGAAGAATGCCGGGCAGGATGTGATTGACCCTCAGAAGAGGATAGGAACCAAGGGCTGGAGGGAACCCAGAAAGACCATTTTCTCTCCTCTTTTCTCATTTCAGCTCCTCTCCGAGGCTGCTTGTTCCTTCTCACACCTTGTCCCAGCTTTCCACGAGCAGAGGTGGCAGAAGATGACTAGCGGTAGCTGTTAGAGCCAACAGATCTTCGTTGTTGCTGTCTCTCTCTACTTTTCTCATTAATTTCCAAATCAGGAATTAAATGTGACACCAGCCTCATTTTAAATCAAGTTTGGGAGATATTTTCATGGAGGACTGTAGAATTTTCCCACGTGTATCACCTCAGGAGAAGACAGCTGTGGGTGCAGGTGTCCATTACCATGGACAGAAGAGGGAAGCATTTGCTGTAAGCTTGTAGAGCTTGCTAAGCCTACAAGCTTGTTGTTGTTGCTAAGCCTTGGCCCTACCAGGGATCTTCCTCTGAGAGAGGCTGGAACAGAGCAGTATGTGTTGAAGTGTTGTGGCATACATTTGAGTCCAGGACTTGTTTTTTCTTCTTTGTAAGAAGAGTGTTCAGTAATTGCAAAACATGTAAAAATGTAAATAACAAAAGTAGGTATAAATTATTCTAAGGAGCTTGTATTAAGAATGTTTTCATTTGCAAGTAACAGAATGCCCATCTTAACCTTTAAGGGCATTTTTACTTATTTAATAAGATATCTCAAGATGAGTTTGGTAGATCATCAATGCCATCAGGACTTATATTCTATTTTTCTGCTTTGCCATCCATAGCATATTTGCTTTTTGTCTTCATGGTTGCAAGATGGCTGCCACAACTCCAAACACCACATTGATGTTGAAGGTGGTAGGGATAAAAGACAAAGCCAGCATCAGTTCAGTTCAGTTCAGTTGCTCAGTTGTGTCCGACTCTTTGCAACCCCATGAATCATAGCATGCCAGGCCTCCCTGTCCATCACCATCTCCTGGAGTTCACTCAAACTCACATCCATCGAGTCAGTGATGCCATCCAGTCATCTCATCCTCTGTCGTCCCCTTCTCCTCCTGCCCCCAATCCCTCCCAGCATCAGAGTCTTTTCCAATGAGTCAACTCTTCGTATGAGATGGCCAAAGTACTGGAGTTTCAGCTTCGGCATCATTCCCTCCAAAGAACACCCAAGGCTGATCTCCTTCAGAATGGACTGGTTGGATCTCCTTGCAGTCCAAGGGACTCTCAAGAGTCTTCTCCAACACCACAGTTCAAAAGCATCAATTCTTTGGCACTCAGTTTTCTTCACAGTCCAACTCTCGCATCCATACATGACCACTGGAAAAACCATAGCCTTGACTAGATGGACCTTTGTTGGCAAAGTAATGTCTCTGCTTTTGAATATGCTATCTAGGTTGGTCATAACTTTTCTTCCAAGGAGTAAGCGTCTTTTAATTTCATGGCTGCAGTCACCATCTGCAGTGATTTTAGAGCCCAGAAAAATAAAGTCTGACACTGTTTCCATTGTTTCCCCATCTATTTCCCATGAAGTGATGGAACCGGATGCCATGATCTTCGTTTTCTGAATGTTGAGCAGTTTTCATTCCAATCCCAAAGAAAGGCAATGCCAAAGAATGCTCAAACTACTGCACAATTGCACTCATCTCACATGCTAGTAAAGTAGTGCTCAAAATTCTCCAAGCCAGGCTTCAGCAATACGTAAACCGTGAACTTCCAGATGTTCAAGCTGGTTTTAGAAAAGGCAGAGGAAATAGAGATCAAATTGCCAACATCCACTGGATCATGGAGAAAGCAAGAGAGTTCCAGAAAAACATCTATTTCTGCTTTATTGACTATGCCAAAGCCTTTGACTGTGTGGATCACAATAAACTGTGGAAAATTCTGAAAGAGATGGGAATACCAGACCATCTGACCTGCCTCTTGAGAAACCTATATGCAGGTCAGGAAGCAACAGTCAGAACTGGACATGGAACAACAGACTGGTTCCAAATAGGAAAAGGAGTACGTCAAGGCTGTATATTGTCACCCTGCTTATTTAACTTATATGCAGAGTACAGCATGAGAAACGGTGGGCTGAAGAAGCACAAGCTGGAATCAAGATTGCCAGGAGAAATATCAGTAACCTCAGATATGCAGATGACACCACCCTTAAGGCAGAAAGTGAAGAGGAACTCAAAAGCCTCTTGATGAGAGTGAAAGAGGAGAGTGAAAAAGTTGGCTTAAAGCTCAACATTCAGAAAGCCAGCATAGTTTGGCATTATGACCACCCTCATATGATCATTATGAGGGTTGGGGAAGTGAGGATCTCTTTTTTTAGCTTCTAGAATGGCATTAGGAATGACTATTGAGTGGTCCAGTCAACATTGTCTTCTCTAGCTCTTCTTCAATAAAAAGTACTACAAATGTTCATAAGAGGGGTGATTGCATTAAACCAGCTCTGCCCTGACTCCTCTTTTCAATCCCCTCACTTCCTACTCCTAGAGGAGATGGGAAATCTTGGCATGAAGCAGTTTAAAAGGTTTCCTGGGTGGCAGGCCTTCTCACACTGACTGTGTTTTCTCTGAGGTCACTCTTTCTGGGACGTGCTAGGAATAGCGCTGCCACAACTCCACTGCCACTTGCATTGCTCCTTCTTTTCCTTCTTGTGGGATCTTGAAGATGTTCAAGGGTGGTGAATGTAGAATTCCAGGGTGAAACAACCTTGGTACTGTTCATGAACATCCGTGTCTAGTAGAACAGAAGCCAGGCTCATGTGGAAGAACATGAGCTCAGAAACACACCTCCAGAACACACAGATCACTTACAGGGGCCCTGGCAGGAAAAATCAACTCTCCAGCTTGTAATAATTACAATAAATCTCAATTGCTGATCATATTACCAGAGAATATAAAAAGTCCTATTAGCCTATTCACTTTATTTTTAGAAATTTGCCTTAGGAAAACATAATGCATGTTCACAAAGAGTTGCAAGGAGGAGGAGGATGGAGGCAATGACGGCAATGAAGCCACATTGAGTGACTCTGTTCTGAAGGGTAGATATCATTGTACTTTGTGTGACTAATCCATTTAATCCTTATGATAGTCCAGTGAGGTGGGGACTTCCACAATCCCATTTCCAGATGAGAAAAAGGAGGTCCCGGAAGTTAAATATCCTTTCCAAATTTCTGTAAGAAAGTGAAAGAATTGAGCTTGGATCCCAGGAAGTCTGAATCCAGAGTTCACATAATCAACCACTGTGTTTTTATGATGATCCCATTTAAAACAGAACTCTCTGGAAGTCCAGTGGTTAGGACTCTGTGTTTTCACCACTGAAGGTCCAGGTTCAATCCTTTGTTGGAGAACTAAGATCCCAAAGCCACAAGATTCAGCCAATATCAGTTCAGTTCAGTCACTCAGTCATGTCCGACTCTTCGCAACCCCACGGACTGCAGCACACCAGGCTTCCCTGTCCATCACCAACTCCCAGAGCTTGTTCAAACTCTTGTCCATTGAGTCGGTGATGCTATCCAACCATCTCATACTCTGTTGTCCCCTTCTCCTCCTGCCTTCAATCTTTCCCAGCATCAGAGTCTTTTCCAATGAGTCAGTTCTTTGCATCAGGTGGCCAAAGTACTGGAGCTTCAGCATCAGTCCTTCCAATGAATATTCAGGACTGATTTCCTTTAGAATTGACTGGTTGGATCTCCTTGCAGTCCAAGGGACTCTCAAGAGTCTTCTCCAACACCACAGTTCAAAAGCATCAACTCTTCAGCACTCAGCTTTCCTTATGGTCCAACTCTCACATCCATACATGACTACTGGAAAAACCATAGCTTTGACTAGACAGACCTTTGTCAGCAAAGTAACGTCTCTGCTTTTTAATATGCAAGCATCTTTTGATTTCATGGCTGCAGTCACCATCTGCAGTGATTTTGGAGCCCAAGAAAATAAAGTCTGTCACAGTTTCCAGTGTTTCTCCATCTAAGTCTTCCCAAGTGGCATTAGAACCTCCCTGCCAATGCAAGAGACATAAGAGACACGGGTTCAATCCCTGGGTTGGGAAGATCCCCTGGAGGAGGGCATGGCAACCCACTCCAGTATGCATGCCTGGAGAATCCCATGGACAAAGGAGCATGGCAGGTTACTGTACCTAGGGTCACAAAGAGTCAGACAGGACTTAAGCAACTTAGTACACACACACACACACACACACACACACATACATGTATAACAAAAAAGAATGTCCAATAGATCAGTTGGATCAATTATCCTTTGTAAGGGATACTAACCAACCCTTAACAATGATATTTTAAAAGAATTCACATAGTGAGGTGAAAAAATTTTCCCAGTATTTGAGTGAAAAAAAAAAAGGGAACCAAATATAAAAAGAAATAAAGACTATAAAAGATATAATCCTATTTTAGTAAAAATGTGTGTGTACATGTTTGTATATAAATTAGAACAACCACACCAATACATTAGCAGTTATTTTTAGTAGAAGTTGTTTTTTTCTTATTGTTTTTCTGTATTTTCTAACTTTCCTACAAAATTGCATTCATAGTCAAGAAATGAAAGTTATTTTAAAACATATTATTGGACACCTGTGCTTTAGCCCTATGTTTCATTTTGCATCAAACTCGTAATAGAAAAACATGAAAATACTGAACAAATTTTTTTCCTCCCAGTTTTATTGAGATAAATTGACACACAGCACTGTATAAGCTCAAAGTGTACAACATAAGCGTTTGACTTATTTACATGATAAAATGATTACAATAGGTTTAGGGCACATCCATCATCTCATATAGATACAAAATTTTAAAAATAGGACAAAAAATTTTTCCTTCTGATGAGAACACTTAGAACTTACTTTCGTAACAACTTGCATTTATGGTATGTACTTGTGTGCTTGCTAAGTCGCTTCAGTTGTGTCAGACTCTGCGACCCTATGGACTTTAGCCAGCCAGATTTCTCTGTCCATGGGATTCTCCAGGCAAGAATACTGGAGTGGGTAGCCTTTCCCTTCTCCAGGGGATCTTCCCAACCCAGGGATGGAACCCAGGTCTCCCACATTGCAGGCAGATTCTTTACCAGCTGAGCTACCAGGGAAGCCTAAGAATACTGGAATGGGTAGCCTATCCCTTCTCCAGTGGATCTTCCCGACCCAGGGATTGAACCAGGGTCTCCTGCATTGCAGACAGATTCTTTGCCAGCTGAGCTACCAGGGAAGCCCCATACTGACTAAATTATTATTGTTTTGTCCTGTTTGACTGCTTTTCTTGGTCTCTGCATTTCTTACTTCTCTGATTAAACTTATTCCTTGGTTAAAGTTTTTTTCACAGACAAAATGTGGGCTGAGAACATAGGGACAAGAACCATAAGGTCCTGTTCCTTTTCATTGCCATTTGTAAGATAATAATCTTTCAATCTTTAACTTAGGATGCCCCTCAGAATCATCTGGATTTTCAGCTTAATATTGCCTTTTATTTATTTATTTTTTAATATAAATTTATTTATTTTAATTGGAGGTTGATTACTTTACAATATTGTATTGTATCAACATGAATCTTCCATGGGTATACACGTGTTCCCCATGCTGAACCCCCCTCACACCTCCCTCCCCATACCATTCCTCTGGGTTGTCCCAGTGCACCAGCCCCAAGCATCCTGTATCTGCATTGAACCTGGCAATTCGTTTCATATATGATATTATACATGTTTCAATGCCATTATCCCAAATCATCCCACCCTCTCCCTCTCCCACAGAGTCCAAAAGACTGTTCTATACACCTGTGTCTCTTTTGCTGTCTTGCATACAGGGTTATCATTACCATCTTTCTAAATTCCATATATATGTGTTAGTATACTGTATTGGTGTTTTTCTTTCTGGCTTACTTCACTCTGTACAATAGGCTCCAGTTTCATCCACCTCATTAGAACTGATTCAAATGTATTCTTTTTAATGGCTGAGTAATACTCCATTGTGTATATGTACCACAGCTTTCTTATCCATTCATCTGCTGATGGACATCTAGGTTGCTTCCATGTCCTGGCTATTATAAACAGTGCTGCGATGAACATTGGGGTAATATTGCTTTTTAAAATAAAACTGTCTTTTGAATTTATAAAAATAATAATGCTTGTTCATGGACTTCCCTGAAGTCCACTTCCAGTGGTTAAGGCTCTGTACTTTCAATGCAGAGGACATGGATTCAATCTCTGGTTGGGGAACTAAGATCCCACATGCAGTGTGGAGCAGCCAAAAAAAAAAAGAAAAGAATGTTTGTTCAACTTTTCAGAAATATGTATAAACATACTTGTTTCCAATGACACAGAAACAAGAATAAAAACTAACATCCTTCTTCATACCCTATCCTGTTTCCCTCTCCAGAAGTAACCACTTTTAAGCTTGTGTTCTTCTGACCACTTTATCTTAACTTACACACATGTTATTGTTGTTGTTGTTTAGTTGATAAGTCCTGTCCAACTCCTTGCAACCCCATGGATTGTAGCCCCCTGGGCTCCTCTGTCCATGAGATTTCCCCGGCAAGAATACTGGAGTGAGTTGCCATTTCCTTCTCCAGGGGATTGTCCAGACCCAGGAACTGAACTCGTGTCTCCTGATTGGCAGGCAAATTCTTTACCACTGAGCCACCATGCTGATTTTGAAAAGATGGGATTCTAGTGTATGTAAGTCAGTGGTTTAGAAATTGGTGGACCAGTTTATCTTGGAAATCATGCATGTTACATCAGTGCATTTAGATATCCGTCAGTCTGCTGCTGCTGATGCTGCTGCGTCGCTTCAGTCGTGTCCGACTCTGTGCGACCCCATAGACGGCAGCCCACCAGGCTCCCCCGTCCCTGGGATTCTCCAGGCAAGAACACTGGAGTGGGTTGCCATTTCCTTCTCCAATGCATGAGAGTGAAAAGTGAAAGTGAAGTCGCTTAGTCGTGTCCCACCCTCAGCGACCCCATGGACTGCAGCCTACCAGGCTCCTCCATCCATAGGATTTTCCAGGCAAGAGTACTGGAGTGGGGTGCCATTGCCTAGTCTCATTCTATTCCCTAGTGTCTGACCACTAGGGGATTTTTTTTCTAGGGATTGGGGGGATGTTTTCATAATTTGTGATTCCGTGTGCGATAGAATAATGAAATTGTGACAAAGTTTGATGCCCAAACAGATCACTTGGTTTGACTCCATTTCAAGGCATTGATGTGAGTATTGGGGGAAATCTGCAAGTTCCAAGGTCAAGACAAGCCTGGATTTGAACACTGGCTCTGCTGTTTACTAGTGATGTGTCTTTGGGAAAGTTTCATTTTTCTTTGTATTCCTTCTCTATCCCTCAATCTCCATCTATTTAAAGCTACCTCATGGAGATGTTAAATGGGATCATGAGAGCATGAGTGCTAAGTCACTTCAGTCGTATCTGACTCTTTGTAACCCTATGGACTGTAGCTTGCCAGGCTTCTCTGTCCGTGGGAATTCTCCAGGCAAGAATATTGGAGTGGGTTTTCAGCTCCTCTTCCAGGGGATCTTCCCTACCCAGGGATCGAACCTGGGTCTACCGCATTGGCAGGCAAACGCTTTACCACTAGTGCCACCTGGGAAGCCCAAATGAAGTCACACATGACCTCAAGTGCCTGGTGGGCTCTCAGCCTGAGAAAAGCAGTCTAGGTTGGTTCCCTTTCCCCTGCAGCACCTTCTGGACAGACTGCCGGGACTGCCCACAAGGGGGCACAGGTGAACGGGAGACAGCAGATAGCAGCCTTTGCGCTGAGCACAGACCTACTTCTGGAGACTCCCTGCTACTCTATTCACTGGAAACATCCCTGCAGTGTGTAAACACCTTCCTCTCTGGAGACGGCAGAATAAAATCATGTCTTGGACATAATGAGTGCTCTGGAGGTGGAGGGGGTAGGGTTGGCGGGCAACAGCTCTGCTTTGACCCTGGGGAGCCTGCCTTCTGGTTCCTATGGAAGTTTCACAGCCACTCTCCCCAAAGCACTGAATCAAATCCCTTTTGTGACCAGGAGGCTTAGTTTCACCACTTTTAAAATAGATGGTGTCATATATTCCAGTCCCTCCCTATCAGATTAGCTGAAGAAATCTGGGCACAGTTGGGGGCAACTCAAAAAAGTACTTGAAAGGACACAAAATAACATGCTTACTTTAAAAAAAAAAAACAAAAACTAACTAATCATAACATTCCAGATCTCATCCTATTCAACCCACAGAACAACCTTATGAGGCAGGTACTCTTATTAGCCCATTTGATGATTGAGAAAATGGAGACACAGAGAGGGTTAGCAACTTTCCCAATGTCATACAGCTAGACAGTGTCGGAGGCAAGTTTCAAAGTCTTTTCTGTCCAAACTCCACAGCTTGCAGGTCTAACTCCTGCACACATAGCCTTTCTACTTGAGATGAATATGCCTTTATCAGAGTTAGAAGACATAGCTGAATCACAGTTCTTTTCTACTGAGTAAATTGGTCCTGAGCAAATCCCCTTGTTTTATCTATTTCTCCATCAGAAATTGGGGTGGAGACTATTTCCACTCTTGGATATGTATCTGAAAAACAAAAACACTAATCTGAAAAGATTTGTGCGCTCCAGTGTTGTAGCAGCATTATTTATAATTGCCAAGATACAGAAGCAAATTAACTGTCCATCAATAGCTGAATGGATAAAGAAGATGTGAAATACACACACACATACCACACACAATGGAATACTACTTGGCCATAAAAAGAATGAAATTTTGCCATTTGTAGCAACATGGATGGACCTGGAGGGCATTATGCTAAGTGAAATAAGTCAGACAAAGATAGACAAATACTGTATGATATCACTTATATGTGGAGAAGGAAATGGCAACCCACTCCAGTGTTGTTGCCTGGAGAATCCCAGGGACGGGGGAGCCTGGTGGGCTGCTGTCTATGGGGTCGCACAGAGTTGGCCACAACTGAAGCGACTTAGCAGCAGCAGCAGCATCACTTGTATGTGGAACCTAAAAAACACAACAAACCAGTGACTATAAAATGAAAGAAACAGACTCACAGATTTAGAGAACAAACTAGTGGTTATCAGTGGGGAACAGGAAAGGGGAGGAGCAAGATGTGGCAAAGGAGTAAGAGGTACAAACTATTAGGTATAAAATGAGCTACAAGGATCTGTTGCATAGCATGGGGAATATAGCCAAAATTTTATAACACAAATGAAGTATACCCTTTAAAAATTGTGAATCACTGTATTGTACAGCAACTATACTTCAATTAAAAATATAAAGAAAAACAAAAGGAAATTGGGGCCTGGGGGTAGTGTGACCCCCAGTCCACTAATATCCCTCTCATGGGATTGTGTGTAGGTATCAAATGTGATAAAGGGGGTGAAAGTGCTTTGCAGACTGTAAAGCGATGTACACATATGTAAGGGGCATGCTCACAAAGTTAAAGATGATGATGGTGAGCAAACAATTAATCATGGGCTGCAGGGTCCTTATTGCATTTGGGGGCTAGTTTATTTCCATCTGCAAGATGCAGATGTAACTAGAGGGACAAGGAAGACGGATTTTCGAGTCTGTCGTGAGAGTTGAGGGTGTTGGTGATGTAGATCTCTGTGGAAATGTTGCTCTAGGCAAGGAAACAATGAGTGCAACAGCCCTGTGGCAATCTGGTGCTGGAATGATCGAGAGCAAGGAGGTGCTGGACAGCGCTCTCCAACAGGAAAGGCCACTGTGATGGAGTTGATGAGCCAAGTGGGGAACAGTGGGGGATGAGGTGAGAGGGGTGATGGGTCAGAGCACCAGGGGCCTCTCAGGCCATTGTAGGGACTTTGGTATTTGCTCTGGGTCAGGTGGGAGCCACTACAGGAGTGAGCAGAAGAGGGGCAGGACCTAACTGTGCCTTCGCAGCAGCACCCTGACTGCTGGCTTGAGAACAGACTGTGGAGGACGAGGGTCGTCACAGGGAGACCGTGGAGAGGTCGGTGCAGTGATCAAGAGATGATAGCGGCTGGACCAAGGAGGCAGCAGTATGGAAAGAGTGGGAAGTGGTCAGATTCTGACACCACTTAAAGCTGGGCCACCCTGACAGAGCAGATGCTTTTGGTGCTTCAGTTGCTCAGTCGTGTCCGTCTTGCAACCTCATGCACTATAGCCCACCAGGCTCCTCTGTCCATGGGATTTCCCAAGCAAGAATACTAGAGTGAGTTGCCATTTCCTTCTCCAAACAGAGCAGATGTGGGGAGCAAAAATTGGAAAGACATAGATGGAGGGGCGATTGAGGAAAGAACAGGCTAGAGGAGAGAACTGCAGGGATCAGTGTTTGCTTTGTTGAGCTCAGGACACGCCCTACTTTTCTAATTTTTAAAATTAACTTATTTATTTTAATTGGAGGCAAATTACTTTACAATATTGCAGTGGTTTTTGCCATACATTGACATGAATCAGCCACAGATGTACATGTGTCCCCCATCCTGAACCCCCTTCCCACTCGCTTGAAGCAGTTCTAATGAGGTAGATTAAACTGGAGCCTAGTATACAGAGTGAAGTAAGTCAGAAAGAAAAACACCAATACAGTATATTAACGCATATATATGGAATTTAGAAAGATGGTAATGATGACCCTATATGCGAGACAGCAAAAGAGGTTCAGGTGTAAAAAACAGATTTTTGGACTCTGTGGGAGAAAGCAAGGGTGGGATGATTTGAGAGAATAGCATCGAAACATGTATATTACCATATGTGAGATAGATCATCAGTCTAAGTTCGATGCACCCTACTTTTGATTCTGATTCTGAAAGGTTGCATTGCAAAAGACTATGCTTATAGGGATGGGAGGAATTAAGGACCATTTTTTTTTTGCAATGTATCACAGTTTGTAAATAAATTGTATTTAACAAGCACTTATATAGCTCTTACTTAGGATACGGTGGGCACTGTATATATACCATAACTTATTATATATGCTCCCTCATTAGATCCTCACACCAGCCCTAGGTGGTAGGTCATGATATTATCCCCATTTTACAGATGAGGAAACTGAGGCACTTGGATACCCAGGTGGCTCAGTGGCAAAGAATCTGCCTGCCGATGCAGGAGATGCAGGAGATGTGGATTTGATCCCTGGGTTGGGAAGATCCTCCAGAGTAGGAAAGGGCAACACAATTCAGTATTCTTGCCTGGAAAATTCCATGGACAGAGGCATCTGATAGGCTACAGTCAGTCCACGGGGTTGCAAAGAGTCAAACACGATTGAGCATGGCACAGCAACAGCAACAAAACTGAGACACAGGGACTTAGTAACTTGCCCAAGATTATGAAGCTAGTAAAGATACAGCAGAACTGGAATTTGAACCCAAGTAGTCGGGTTCAGAATCTCCGCACTTTACATTTACTTTAATTAATTATTACCAAGTGAATTAAGTTTCAACACATCTTGACTGTTACTGTTTTCATTATCATGGATTCTTTCTTTGAGCAGGAAAATTCAACAGAACTGCACTATGTAAAATAAATTCAGACTCATTATGTGACCTGTCGCCTTGGGTTTTTACATGCGCTACTCCCTTGGCACATGCTCTCCCCACCCCATTTAACTGACTCCAAGGTTAACTAAGTGAGCCATTACTTTCTTACGAAAGTCTTCCCTGACACCCACTAAATCCCTCCAAATACAAATTCTTACAGCACCCACCTCTTTTGTAATAATCACAGTTGAATTTACATCATCACATAGCTTTTTAAATTGTGGTAACTTACTGGTCTTCCCTGCTGGCTAGTGATAAAGAACTCACCTGCCAATGCAGGAGACTCAGGTTCAATCCCTGGGTTGGGAAGATACCCTGGAGAAGGAAATGGCAAACCACTCTAGTATGTGAGATAGATCATCAGTCTAAGTTCGATGCACCCTACTTTTGATTCTGATTCTGAAAGGTCACATTGCAAAACACTATGCTTATAGGAATGGGAGGAATTAAGGACCATTTTTTTTTTGCAATGTATCACAGTATGTAAATAAATTGTATTTAACAAGCACTTATATAGCTCTTACTTAGGATACAGTGGGCACTGTATATATACCATAACTTATTATATGTGCTCTCTCATTAGATTCTGGGAAATCCCATGGACAGAAGGAGCCTGGTGGGCTACAGTCATGGGGTGGCAAAAGAGTTGGACATGACTTAGCAGCTAAACCAAGAACAAAAAACTTACTATATTAGCCATCTTAACCATTTAAAAGTGTATAGTTCAGCAGAGTTAAGTATATTCATATTGTTTAGCAACAGATTTCTGGAACTTTTTCATCTTGTGAAACTGAAAGTCTATACCTGCCAAACTCTATAATTTTCCCTCTGCCCGCCTCTGTCTTCCCAGCACTTTCTAGTTTGTTTCTATGATTTGGACTACTTAAGATACTTCATGTGAAGGGAATGATACACTATTTGTCCTTTTGTAACTGGTTTATTTTTATTTCAATCAGAATAGTGTTCTTGAGGTTCATAAATGTTGTAGCATGTACTAGACTTTCCTTTTCTTTTTTCCTCATATTTTTTTAATCTAGGGATGACTGATTTACAGTGCTCCAGGTATAGAGCAAAATGATTCATTTATATGTATGTGTGTGTGTGTGCACGTGTGTTCTTTTTCAGATTCTTTTTCCATTATAGATTATTAAAATATTGAATATTGAACATAATACTTCATTGTGTGCATATAACACATTTTATTTATCCATTCATCTGTTGATGGACATTTGGTTTGCTTCTACCTCTTGGCTATTATGAATAAGTGAACATGGGTGTGCAAATACCTCTTTGAAATCCTGCCTTGAATTCTTTTAGATGTGTACCCAGAAGTGAGATTGCTGGATCATATGGTAGTTCTACTTTTAATTTTTAAGGAACTTCCATGCATGCGTGCTGTGTGCCAAGTCGCTTCAGTCATGTCTGACTCTTTGCGACCCTATGGACTGTAGCACGCCAAGCTCCTCTGTCCTTAGGATTATTCAGGCAAGAATACTGGAGTGGGTTGCCATGCCCTCCTTCAGGGGATCTTCTTGACCCAGGGATTGAACCCACATAGCTTACATCTCCTGCATTGGAAGGCGAGTTCTTTACCACTAGCACCACCTGGGAAACCAAGGAGCTCCCATACAGGTTTCCAAATGGCTGCACCATTTTACATTCTCAGTAACAGTGCACGAGGGCTTTGATTTCTCCATATCTGACTCAATGGACATGAGTTTGAGCCAGCTCCGGGAGATGGTGAAGGAAAGGGAAGCCTGGCATGCTTCAGTTGTACATGCATGAGTCGGACATGACTGAGCAACTGACCAACAACATCCTCACCAACACTTTTAATTTTCATTCTTTTTTTTTTTTACAGTGGCTGTCCTAATAGATACGAGGTGATATCTCATTGTGGTTTTGATTTGCATTTCTTAATGATTAGCGATGTTGAACATACGACTATTGGCCATTTGTATATCTTCTTCAAACAAATGCCTATTCAAGCTTCTGTCCATTTTTAAATCTGGTTATTTGTTTTTTGTTGTGGTAGTGGTAGTGGTGGTTGAGTTGTAGGACTTCTTTATATGTTCTCGATATTAACTCTTTATCGGGGATATGATTTGCAAATATTTCCCCCACTACTTAGCTTGTCCTTTCCAGTCACTGTGCATTTTATTTGCCAGCCCTCTCTCATCTGACCTGGCAGTCAGCTCTATGAGGCCATTGGTAGCATCTGTTTTGTTTACTACTCTGTTCCTCCAGGGTCTGGCTGTTGGAGAAGGCCATGGAGAGGATGTGATGACTAGATGACCAGAGAGCTGGACTGGACAGTTGGAGGCTTCTCACTTCCCCAGCCCCTGCCACCCTCCCTGCCATCCTTGGAATGAACATTCTGCCTGCCCTTCCCATGGTAGGAGCTGGTTTCAAGAAGGCAACATTGACAGAATAAGATGCTGTTGAGACCATCAGGACAATGCACCTGACTGAAGCTGGTTGAGGTCTTTCTATAAACCATTAAGATTCTGGCAGGTACCTGTGGAGATCTTGCAGCGGCCAAGACAATCCTCTGTCAACTAAAAAGATAGTCACAACCTAAAAGTTGAGAGTTATGTTCTATTTGGTGGGAAATTTTAGGACTTCAAGCTTGGGGACAACATCTCAAGTAACCCTGAAAGAACTGCTCTGAGGAGGCTGGGGGTGGGGGGAAGGGGTCAATTCATATAGAAGTTTGCAACAAAGGGCAGGTAGTCTGAACATCAAAAGTGGTTTTGTGAATTAAAGAAAACCAGATATCCCAAGTTAAGGAATTTAGCACTTTTCTGTGTTTGGGACGATGCAAGTGTCTGGGCTTACTGAAATCACTCCTTTCATATGCATCTCAGCTATCTGGGGCTAGTACCCTGCTTAGCCTGCATTTTTCCTCAGTGCTCACCACGGGGAGTGGCTGCAGCCCAATGGCCTCTGGATTACAGGTATTCTTCTCCAGCCCTGGTGGGCTGGAATCACTGATGACTGTGACCGCCTTATTTATTAGTCTGGCAGGAAATACTCCATTTCTCACCTTCACAGGTGGGTTCTCCTGCTTGTTAGACCTGCCTGTTTCTCTGGCCTTCTCTTGCCTCTGTGTACCACGACCAGTTTCAGATTTCAACACAAGCTTCACACTTGGTACACACTAGATTTCCCCCATGTGTTTCCTGGAGGAAATAAGGAAGGGCTGAATAATTTCTAGAAGGGAGAATTGGGACAGGTTATTTGGGAACATGCTGTGAATTCCTGCCCCAGATCAGGATTATCCAATAGAAGTATAATAGGAGACACAGAATTCTAAATATTCAAGCAGCTGTAGTTTAGAAAAGGGGAAACAGGTGTAATTAGTAATAATTTCAATTAAAAAACTGTATCCAAAATATTCATTTTAACATTGAATTTAACACTTGTTAATGAGTTGCCTTTTTTTTTTTTAACCCCCCCCCCTCCTTTTTTTTTTTTTTTTTTTTTGGTCCTACGTCTTAAACACGTCTCAGTCTTTGGAGCCACAATTTCACGTGCTCTATAACCACATGTGGCGAATGGCCAACGTTCTGGAGAGCGGAGCCCTAGCCAGCACACCCTCCGGGTCCCCTGGGTGCCCGAAGCACGCACGGCATCTGGTGGGCGCTCCGTAAGGTTTGCTCAATGGAAGCAAAGAATAAATGCAGACTCAGGGCCGTGAAGAGAGGTTTCGGATGCCATCAGGTGTGCTAACCCAGCGCTCAGAAGAACCTGGCTCAATTCCAGGAAAAAAAGTAGTCGGCCCTCCAGGAGGAAGTTCGGCGAGGCTGCAGGGACACACACACCCTACCCGCTGCCCGCGGGTCACTCACGCTCCTCGCGGCTGAGCCAACCCGGCGGCGGCGGGAGCGCCGGGCGCAGGGGACGCGAACGCCGGTGGGAGGTGAGGCCAGCTCTCCAGGTCGCGGGGCGGACGCTGGGGCTGCCTTCCCAGGTATCCGCCGAGTCGGGCGGCGTGGAGGAGCCCTCTTCCCGGCTCCGAGAGGAGGTAGAGGAGGTAGCCCTCTCCCCAGTGGGGCGTGTCCCTAACGCGGGGCTGCGGCGGCTAGGGCCGCAGGTGCAGCCGCGGCGGGGAGAGGGGAGAGAGCTGGGGTGGGATACGAGAAAGGGGGAAGAACCATCCAGGGACGGGAAATGGGCAGTAGGGACTCAAGACATTGGCTCTAGCTCCAGGCAGCCGCGCGCGGACTTCCGCGGTAGGAAAAGTCTCCCAGGGATCACACTGTTTATGCTCTGTGTGCCTTTAGTTAAATTAGTTACTGTCTCTACGCGCCTGTTTCCATCTTAGTTTAAAAAAAAAAAAAAAAAGACGGCCTTCTGCGTGTTGAGAACCCCATGAACAGTTATGAAAAGGCTTCCTAAATAGACTTCATTGTTTCCCCTCGGATAATCTCGCGAGTTAGGGTCTCCTGGTTCCATTTTTCCCAGAAGGAGATTTGGGCTCTGACAGCTTTAGAAGCTTGCCCACAGCTGTGAGATGGAAATAGCAGGATTCGAAGCCAGGAAATCAAACTCCAGAGGCTGGACTTTAAGGTCTAATCCAGGTCCCACTATTTCCTAGAAGGATGAAGTGGAGGTGGGGATAAACTGCTTCTGAGACCCCTACTCGCTATCTGTGAAATGGGTATAATAGTACCTAACCTATGGGGTTATTGTGAGGATTAACTGAGCTAACATGTAAGTGCCTCCCTGCTAAAGTGTGCATGCCACAGGGGTAGGACTTTCTCCCCCCTGTTTTGTTTGCAGGTACAGCCCTAGTGCCTGGCACACAGTAGATGCTAAATAAACATTTGTCCCGTGAGTAAGGAACACATATTACTTTTTATCCTTTACCATAATCCTTGGTGTCCCTATATTCCTGATGAGGAGACCAAGGTTCAGAGAGGTTAGGCAACTTAGGGAATGTCACGCCGGTGGCTGGTAGAGGAGTCAACATTTGAACCCAGGTCTGTTTGATCATAAAGTCTCTGTAGTTCTGATGCCCAGTCCAGGTTCCATCACTTTCTAATAGGGTGAGTGTGGCAAGTTATTTAATTCTTCTCTGCCTCAGTTTCCTTATTCACAAAATAGGGACAGTGATGATACCTATCCCATATCGTTTTTGTCTGGATTAAATGAAGATAAAACTCTCAGAATAATGCCTGGTGCTTAGCAGGGACTCAATAAACATCTGTTACAATACATGCTATGTTTGCCCACTAGGGAGTGGGAAGGAGAGTCAGGGGGGCGAGGTTACCAAGGAGCTTTCCTGCCTTCTGTGTGATCCACAGAGCCAGGCTCCTGTTTGCCCTCTGGAATATTCCTAAGAAGCCCCCTTGCTCAGTGCAGAGGGAAAGGTGTCACCTGGCATCCCGCTGCCCATCTAGTATACAAAGAGACAAAGGCAGGATCTGTTACCATTTTTGTTACACAAAGGGGGTGCTGAGTCCTTCCTGCTTCAGTTGATTCCCATGGCAGCAGATGGGCTTTGGGGAGGATTTCAGGTAGCAAGGACAGTTATGTGGTGGTTGTTCTAGCTAGAGCTGCATTCAAATATCATCTCGAAGTGATTTCCAGCTCTGGGACTTTGGCAAGTCACTTTGCGAGCCTCAGTTCCATCATCTGTAGAATGGGCACAATAATAGGACCTCATAGGGTTATTGAAAGGATAATCTGAACTGTCTCAAAAACATTTTGCACAGTGTCTGGCACATGATAAATGCCAGCTGTTGCTCCTATTGTTGGATGTGTGGTGTTCTTTTCTATTCCTACCCTTAGGATCTGCTGATGTGCAGGTAAAACTCTTCAAGGAAGACTAAATAAGTGCCCTTTCCTTGACCCCTTCTCATCTTGAGAGTCTCCTGGGATTTTCACCCATCAAATCCTTGAAGAGCTTTTCATTCTGATAGATCAGGTGTTTCCCTTAAGTGTTCCAGGGCAGTTTCTGGGGACAGGAAAGCTGGCATATAATGGGAAGACCACTGTGCTCTCTGCCTGGGGAACTCCATCCTTTGATGTGGGCAGTTGGCAGGGGCAGGGATCCTAGCCTTTTGGTATAATCAGTCATCCATTTATAATCAGAGTCATTAATTTGTTCTGTGCTAGACACTGTGCTAAGCCCCAGCTCTAGTCATCCATGGAACCTGGGCTCCAAAGCCAGCCTGTCTGGGTTCCAGTCCTGCCTCTGACATTTTCTAGCTCTGTGACCTCTGGCCAAGCTACTTGAACACTCTACTTTGGCCACCTGACGTGAAGAGCCAACTCATTGGAAAAGACCTGATGCTGGGAAAAATTGAGAGCAGGGGGAGAAAGGGGGCGACAGAGGATGAGATGGTTGGATGGTATCATTGACTCAATGGACATGAGTATGAACAAACTCTGGGAGATAGTGAAGGACAGGGAAGCCTGGTGTGCTTCGGTCCATGGAGTTGCAAAGAGTTGGACATGCCTGAACAACACAACTTCAAAAGATTCATCTGTAAAATGGGATGATTTTAATATACATAAATCACAGGGCTGCCATGAGTATTAAATATAATTAACATATGTAGGATAAAACCAATGTGATAATAAATGTTAGTCCCTTATATAGTTATAATTATCTCATTTTATAGCAAAAGAAACAGGGAAATTAATAAAGAGTAGGACAAGACTAAAGGGACTGAGTACGATTTACGAAAGAATTACTGATTTGTCCTTTTTTTACTTAGTCCAAATTCACTCTGCTTGCCGCACAACAGGCCAATGAATCCAAGAGATGAGATGTTGAAGCAAGGAATATGACTTTATTCAGAAAGCCAGCTGACAGAGAAGATGGCAGACTAATGTCTCATAATAGCCATCTTGTTGGGGTCTGGATACCAAGTTCTTTTGTAGAACCAGAGAGAGAAGTGGTGAAGAACAAAAGTCAAAAGGCGGAATAGAGAGGGAGAGACAGTAAGGAAGTAAAAAGGGCCATCAGTCTTGCAGAGCATCTCCAGGAATGGCCAGCCTTTGGAAGGCACGTGTTAATCTCTTCTTTATTTCAGCCTGTGAGCTGAACAAAGGCACTTTAGTCCAATAGTCAGGCAGAGGGGCACGGTCCTCAGAGGCAGGCCATTATGTATGATTATAATAACAACAGCAGGGAAAAGTGAGTCAAAGAAACAGTTCCATAATGGAGTCAAAATTGGCTCTTCTCTGCAATACTTTTGCCCCGGACTCCAATTTGCTTCAGCTCTATACTGCCTGGCAGGAGCCTGCAGTCCAGTTCTTCCTTGAGTCACATGCTGCCAGGTACTGTCACTTACCCTAGGAATGAGGGTTCTGGAACAAATAAAGCCCTCTTCCTGGAGATCACCACCTAGCTCCTCTCATTTTTAGTCCTTTCCTTGATCAGACAATTTGTAAAGCCTGTCTCTCTCTAAACAGGAGAAAATTCTCCTTGTCTTTGGAGAGCCATTATTTTGTATTTATTGGGGGGGGGGGTGTTAATAACATATCAAAAGCTGGGACCAGTAGCTATGGTCCCCCAATTCTCCTTGTGAATTATAAAAACAGGACTTTCTTTTTTTCTTTTAAATGATTCAGATTCAGATGCCATAGGAAACTTGTTATGGCATTTGTAAAAATATGGAGATCTTACCCATCCCTGGATCATTTACTTCTTTCTTTCTTTCCATATGAATAAAGAGTCTCCCTTTTAGACCTGGGGTTTCCCTTGTGGCTCAGCTGGTAAAGAATCTGCCTGAAATGCGGGAGACCTGGGTTCAGTCCCTGGGTTGGGAAGATCCCTTGGAGAAGGGAAAGGCTACCCACTCCAGTATTCTGGCCTGGAAAATTCCATGGACTGTATAGTCCATGGGGTCCTAAAGAGTTGGACACAACTGAGCGACTTTCATTTTCACTTTCACTTTCTAGACCTGACTGTTCCTGGAGGATTAGCATTCCTGTGGTGGGAGTTTCTTTGTGGGAACTTGAACCTTCAGTGGCTGTTGCTAACTTGACCATTAAAATGGTCTAGCCTTTCTCAAAGATTAACCCATTAGTGAAAGTGAAAGTTTGTCGCTCGGCCGTGTCCGATTCTTTCATGGATTGTAGCCCACCAGGCTCCAGGCAAGAATACTGGAGTGGGTAGCCATTCCTTTCTCCAAGGAATCTCCCTGACTCAGGGAATGAACCTGGGTCTCCTGCATTGCAGGCAGATTCTTTACTGTCTGAGCCACCAGGGAAACCCTTAACCCATTTAGGTCTTACCATACTTTCGGGGGTAGATTATATTGTCCCCATTCTGCAGATAAGACAGGGGAAATTGAGTTTCAGAAGGATACACTTGGTTCAGAGTGGGTAGAGTCATAAAGTGCTGGAGTCAAGATTTGATTCAAGTCAGCCTTGAGTGTGAGCTGGTTCCACACTACCCTATGTCCCTGAAAGTCAGGCCATCATAATTACGAAGTTAAACCTGTAAGGTCTGAATATATTGCCCCAGGGGCTGAATCTACAGGACACAGTGGCCAGTGCCTGAGGGTGCCTAGTGGAGCAGTCTGTTCCAGAATGACCTTCTTGTAAAAATGAAAAGCTAAGCTTTCTGGGGAAAAAAAAAAGCCAAAAACAAACAAACAAACAAACTAACTTCCTTATAGTGTCCAAGAAATCAAATAACGTGTAGGAAGAACTTTGATCTTTTATTGCACTGAAGCTGAAAGAACATTGATGAGAGGGTGGGGCTGGCATTCAGGAAGAAATAAATACACAAAGGCCCTGAGTTAGGGCTCTCCCCACCTTCTCCTCAAACCCAGCTCACAGAGGCCATGGTGCAGCCATGAAGTTGGAAGTCAAGGACTGATCTGTGTATAATGGGTGAGACCCAGTTATCCATTGGCTGACAAGGGGGGAGAAAATAACCAGGGTGGCATAAAACTGCCATAAGCTGGTAGGACATCCTCTCCCTGGGAGCTCAGAGGCATGACCAAGAGAGCAAGCAGGGCTATGTTTAAGGCAGAAAAAGATGGGTCTTATGAGTTAGTAAGAAAAGAGGACCCTCACTGTCTCTGCAGATTAGAAAGGAAATGCCTGCCTATTCCTGAAAGATGGGGCACAGGTAAGAGAGGGCACTTTGAAGAAGAGTTGGGGTGGGTCACAGAAATGATGTGGAATGCTTGGGAACGAGTCTTGGGAGGGGCCAAAACTAGGGCTGTTCTGTTGCTTAGCACCAGATGCTATGTACAGAATAAATGCACAATAAATATTTGTCAGAGGAAAGAATGACCATGGGGAAGTGGGAGGCAAAGCAGTGTGCTGGCTAAAGAGAAATCTCTAGAGCTGTCTGCCTGCACTGGAATCTCAGCTTCGGGGGTCCTCACTGGGAGACGCTGGGGGAGGTGGACCTTTCTGGCTCCAGCTTGCTTGTCTGTAGGACGAGTAGTGTAAGAGTTCCCACTCCCAAGTGGGGCTGTCAGGACTAATCGGAACATAGGGGGCCCTGTCGGCACTCAGTAAATGTTACCTCTGACTCTTCCTTCTCATCCTTCCCTTCTTCCTCTGATAACAATGATGATAATGATTAAAGTTCAGGCAGAAAGGAAAGAGTTTGAATTTCATTCTATCTGTAAAACTGTGACCTTGAGTGAATTACTTAACCTCTCTGGGCCTCGATGTAATCATAAAATAGAGATAATAGTACCTCTTCATAGGTTGCAGTTACAAATTCATAGTTACAATTCAGTTACATATGCATACAGTTACATACAAATTCAGTTACAAATGCATAGCGTGGTGCCTGGTGCTGAGTTAAGCTCTCAACAAATGGTGCTGTCTTGATGCGTTTTATTAGTTATTGTTGCTATTTTACTAGATTGCTTCTGCACAGATTGGCAAATGGACCTCCAATGGAGTTGGATGTCAAGGGTGGGGTTTAGAGTCCTCTTATGCCAGGAAGGGTTCTCTCCTTAGAGGCAGGGTCAGGTTGAACTTTCTGACAGTTCAGTGAGTCATATGATAGATCACGTTGACAAGAGGTCCCGGAATAGAGTAAAAGGAGACTGGACTGTATTACTGCTCAGGTTATTTCCAGCTGCTGAAGGTTCAGTGTTCCCAGAGACACCTACACGCTGATGGAATGCTAATTATTAGGCAAGGTCATTTCTAGGAAAGACACTTTATTTGTAGGGAAAGAAGAGACTAGGTAAGTCCTCTGGATTTTTTACAAGCCCAAACAAACAAGTTCTGCTTTCTATGGCATTTGAATCAGTGTGGATGGTTTTTAAAAGAAGGAAAGAACGTCCTATTTCTATAATTCAACAGAAGAACTGGGGACCATAGTTACTTCTTCCAATACTTCCTGTTTTTGCATCCCCAATAAATGCAAAATAGTGACAAGGCAGACTTTTCTCCTGTGGTGGAGGGTTGACTTAGAATTGTCTGATGAGGGGAAAGACTTTAAAAAGAGAGGAGCTAGGTGGTGATCTCCAGTAAGATGACTTTCTTTGCCCCCAGAACCTCCATTCCTGGGGTGAGATGATGATATGTGGGAGTGTAACTCAGGGATTGTGGGCTCCTGCCTGCCAGGCAGTCCACACTCAGCCAAATGGGAGCCAGAGGACAATTTAGTAATCCTGACCTGTCTTTATTGAAAATGTTGATTTTTAGTTCATCATGGATTCTTGCATTTTTCCTACTTTAAAAAATATTGCATTAAAATGTTATTGATCCTGATTACTGGAATTTTGGACACCCTTTGAACCTTAGATATGCAGATGACACCACCCTTATGGCAGAAAGTGAAGAGGAACTAAAAAGCCTTTTGATGAGAGTGAAAGAGGAGAGTGAAAAAGTTGGCTTAAAGCTCAACATTCAGAAAACTAAGATCATGACATCTGGTCCCATCACTTCATGGGAAATAGATGGGGAAACAGTGGAAACAGTGTCAGACTTTATTTTTTGGGGCTCCAAAATCACTGCAGATGGTGACTGCAGCCATGAAATTAAAAGACGCTTACTCCTTGGAAGGAAGGTTATGACCAACCTAGATAGCATATTCAAAAGCAGAGACATTACTTTGCCAACAAAGGTCCATCTAGTCAAGGCTATGGTTTTTCCAGTGGTCATGTATGGATGTGAGAGTTGGACTGTGAAGAAAGCTGAGCGCCGAAGAATTGATGCTTTTGAACTGTGGTGTTGGAGAAGACTCTTGAGAGTCCCTTGGATTGCAAGGAGATCCAACCAGTCCATTCTGAAGGAGATCAGCCCTGGGTGTTCTTTGGAAGGAATGATGCTAAAGCTGAAACTCCAATACTTTGGCCACCTCATGTGAAGAGTTGACTCATTGGAAAAGACTCTGATGCTGGGAGGGAATGGGGGCAGGAGGAAAGGGGGACGACAGAGGATGAGATGACTGGATGGAATCACCAACTCCATGGACGTGAGTTTGAGTGAACTCCGGGAGATGGTGATGGACAGTGAGGCCTGGCGTGCTGCGATTCATGGGGTCGCAAAGACTCGGACACGACTGAGTGACTGAACTGAACTGAACTGAATGTGTATCCCAGGCCAGGATCTTACTCCCTCACCCGGCTCCTGGCCCTGCTGCAAATAGCCCTGAATCTAGAAACTTCCCACGTGTAACTTCATACTTACTCAGCATGGGCAAAAAGATGACCATATTCAAAATGTGAATGCTGGACAAGCAAGTTGAAAAAAAGGATTCTCTTCCCTAAGAGGAAGGGCCGTTTATGATATTGCACTTCACTCTATATTGGCTGTGTTTCTTGGCCAAGTTACTTAGCCTCTCTGTGCCTTTGTGTCCTTCTCAGCAGAATAAGAATAATAATAGCATCTATTACTAAGGCTATGGTGGGGATTTAATGGGTTAACACCTGTGAAGTTCTCATAACATGTCTGGCATATACGTACTTGTTGTTTTGTTTTCATTGGTTTCAGTTTCTCTTTTCCTGTCTGCAAATCTGGAATAATACTTAGATTGTGTTATATAATGTTTGTTTAAATAGGCCTTATAATAGGACTGTTATACTATACAAATCTGAATTAGTCTAAGAAGTAAGCTTCTAGTGCCAAAGGTGGATGAAGCTCAACCTTTACTGGCCCCTCCTGCCTTTCTGACACCCAGTGGTAGAGAAGAGGAAGATCCCCAGCCCCAGAGGGGAGAGGCACCAAGTGTTAGTGGAAGGAGAGTCTGGAGACCCTTCCTTCTGTGGGCCTCAGCTCTTGGTAAGGGGCAAAGCAGAATATAAGGTCTTACCCACTGCAAGAAAGTTTATTAATAATGACCAAAGAAAGAACAGGTCAGAAAGGATCGGACACAACTGAGCGACTGAGCTGCACGCAAAGAAAGAACAGAGAGAACACCTCAAGAGAGGTGGGCTAGGCCAAGGGAGGCAAATGGCCCTGGAGGACTGGTGTGCCTAGTTGTTAAGGCAGGGTCGTTTGCATAATCCAGAGGGGTCATTGATTGACAGCCTTGACTCACAGCTGCAGGTTATGTAACAAGATCCTCTAGTATGCCTGGCCTTGCCATAGTTCTGTCTGTTATAATTAGATGTATATATTCATGGAATACTTATGAGCAGTTAATGAGTCCAATAGCCACCAAAGGTTACTTTTGTACTGGATTAGTGGAAGGTGTGCGCATGTGCTAGAGTAGGGAAAGTCCTCTAGTCCACTGGTAGAGGGTTTTCTCAGCCCCCTCACTATTTTTGGAGTACTGGTGGGGGCGTGTGAGGGGCTGGGCTGGTACACTGCTTGGTGGGATTGGGTGGCTATTGGGCTGTTAGCTGAAGGGGTGACCTCCCATTGCTCTCAGCCAGCTTCCTGGCTGTCACTTAGGTTTATCATTTTTCCCTGCTCTGGGCAGGATTCTGAGCACATTGACAGTGGGGGAGGGTTCCGGGGTCCAGCCCCGGCTGATCCAGGGTATTCGAAGCGGGGACGGCGTCGGCGACCTATTTAATTATTTATTCATCAAAGATATAAAGAGTAATAGAATAAGGATAGCTCAGTGAGGAAATTCAGTGGAGAAAAGCAGCTGAAATAAGGATAGCTCAGTAGGAAAATTCAGTGGAGAAAAGAAGCTGAGTGGCTTGGTTTACGCGGAAAATCAATATAACCCGTGACACCAGGTTAGCTCTGACCACGGAGGCCGCAGGCGCCCTCTCGAACAGCGGAAGGTGCCCCACCTTAGACACCTTCTCGAGTGGGTCTTAGAAGCCCAGGCAAATAAATGGTCGCAGAGGACATCCGCGCTCCAGATGGACACTCAGCTGGAAGTTAAAGGCAAGAATGACATGGGGAGACCAAATTTCAGTGAACAAGGCCCGCACTTTATTTTCCAAAGTAGTTTTTATACCTTAAGTTATGCATAGAGGATAATGGGGGAAGGGGTAGAGTCATGCAGCAAGCCAGGCTTTTTTCCTGTAAACTTATCATATGCAAAAGGTCAGGTGATAGACATCATCTTCTGGCCAAGAGGCCTGTTAACATTTTAAGAAACTTATCTTTCTCTAAAGGTGATTATTCCAAAGTCAGGCGCCAGCCTTCCAAAAAGCATTGGACAAAGCTGCATTTTACATTTCTATACACCCATTATATCAATCAATACACTGCCAAGGACACAGTAGGTAAGGAGTATGGAGACTTAGCAGCAAACATTGGCCCAACAAGTGAAAAACCCTTCACCAATACAATTTCTAATCAATCTTTTAACTACTCAAAGGAATCTGTGTTTAGGCAGTTTAGAACATCTCCTGCCTCTCACAGTTGGGAGGCTCTGAACAATCACATGTGGCCGGAAAAACCCATTCAGGCAGGCTAGAGGATTTCCAAAGGAGTTTGTAGGTTGAAACACTGTCACATCCAAGAATTATTAACTGGAGCTGTAAGCTAACTCTTTTTCCAGAGAGAGGTAGTGGGAGACAGCCCCCCGTAAAGTCAGAGGTGTAGGTGAAAGCACAAAGCAGAAAGTAGGCAGACTCTGGTTTGGGGGGTAGATGCTCGAGAATTTCCAGGGGGACTCCTGAGGCTCGATCCCGCCTTTGCGTATGCCGAGCCTCCTTCCTCATGACCTTTGTCATGGGTGGAGCTCCTCACGCTGGCTCCCGGCAGTGATAGAATTCCAGTTGAGCTATTCCAGATCCTGAAAGATGATGCTGTGGAAAGTGCTGCACTCAATATGCAATATGCACTCAATATGCAATATGCCGGCTCCCGACAGGAGGGGAAGAGGCGGGGTCTCCAAGAAGTGGGGTCCCTCTTTGGGCAGCAGAATCACCCACTCCTCCCAGCGGGTCTTTGCAGGTATAGGAGCCATGGTGGCTCCTTGTGTTGGGTTCAGCTCTCCCAGAAAGGGATCCTTGTTCTTCTGGGAAGGACTGGGGCAGTCAGCCAGGCAGGAAGGCATGCAACCCTCACATCTCCTCTTCTCCCTCCACCTCTCTGCCTGCTCCTTGCTGATCCGTTCCCTGGCTAATTCGCAGTGATTCTCAAACCTTCGTGCACGGAACCTGATAAAAAGGCAGCTTCCCAGGTCCCACCCAGACCCACTGAATCAAAACTTCTGGGGATGGGACCCGAACTAGGGTGGTCTTCCTGGGACTGGCAGGTTTCCAGGACATGGACCTTTCAGTGCTAAAACTGAGAATATTCTGGGGAAACTGGGACAAGTTGGTCACCTGATGATCCACGGGTCCCCATCTCCCTTAGGCTCCTGGGTGACTCTCCTGGGCATCCAGCTTGATGGTCCCCAAAACACACAGATCAGCGATGTTTTAAAGGTTGAAGTTCCTTTAGGCTCTATGCTTCACTGTCTTTTCCTTCCCTAGACTTGCACTGGTAATCCCATAATCACTAATGGTTATCTACATTAAAGTTAATGAAGGGTTAGTCACTCAGTCATGTCTCTTCGACCCCATGGATGGTAGCCTGCCAGGCTCCTCAGTCCATGGAATTCTCCAGGCAAGAATACTGGAGTGGGTTGCCATTCCCTTCTCCAGAGGATCTTCCCGACCCAGGGATTGAACCCAGGTCTCTTGCATTGCAGGCATATTCTTTACCGTCTGAATAAAATTAAAAATTCAGTTCCTCAGTTGCACAGTTGCACTAGCCACATTTTAAGTACTTGCTAGATACATGTGGTCAGTGGTTGCTCTATTTGACAGTGTGATATAGAACTATTCCATCATCATAAAAAGTTCTACAAGCACACCTCAATTTATATTGTGTTTTTTTTACAAATTGAAGGTTTGTGACCACGCTGCATCAAGCAAGTCTATTGGTGCTGTTTTTCCAACAGCATTTGCTGACTTTGTGTCTCTGTGTCACATTTTGGTAATTCTTGCATATTTTAAACTTTTTCACTGTTATTTTGTTACGATGATCTGTGAAAGGTGATCTTTGATGTTAGTATTGCAAAAAGATTGACTTGTAGGAGGCTCAGATAACAGTTCCCATTTTTAGCAACTAAATATTTTTAAATTAAAATGTATCCATTGTTTTTTAAAGATGTAATACTATTGCATACTTAATAGACCACAATATATATAAACATAAATTTTATATGCACTGGAAAACAAAAAAAATTCACATGACTCACTTTATTGTAATATTCACTTGATTGCAATGGTCTGGGACTGAACTCAGAAAGTGTTAGTCTCTCAGTCGTGTCTGACTCTTTGCAACCCCATGGACTGTACCCCACCAGGCTCCTCTGTCCATGGGATTCTCCAGGCAAGAATACTGGAGTGGATTGCTAGTCCCTTCTCCAGGGCTACCTCAGTGCTAAATGTAGCCCGCTAGACCATTCTTTGGATAGATTTTTGCCATGTCAAGGTGATGTCCTTCATAGGATGAAAATTCATGTTCATTTTCTAGTCTTTGACACTTTCTTATGTGCTTAACAAGCTAAAAATTTTACATTCTTTCGGCATTCATAATATACAACTACTGTTCCTTGGGAATTAAGTAAATCTCTTAAAATTTAGTAAATTCCTTGTTGAAAACTTGAAAAAAGACAAGATGTTTTGTTATTTTTTGTTGTTTTTTTCCCCTTCTATTCATAGAAAGCCAAATCTTATATTCTGAGGGCTCCAATGTGTGGTCTTGAATGTGCCTGAGGCAAAGGCAGAAACAGTTTCTAAAATAATTTAGTTCTGGGAGAAGACTCATGGGGTGCTAGCTAACAAATATTTAGTTCCGGGATGAATTAGTTAAATGGGTGATGGAAGGATTTTTCCCTCACATGCTTTAAAGAGATTAATTTCCTTGGTTTTATTTCCTTGTTCTGCACTTTCCCCGCAGATAAAGGATTCTAAGGTATTTGTTTACAGTGGCTTCAATGATGACAGCCAAAGTAATCATTAAGCTAACATGACCAGCCCAGAAGAACAAGGCACTTGTGAGCAAATAAGATCTACGTCTCCGCTGATACGTGGATGTGTTTGAGCGTGTGGCCTCATGCCTGGGCAACCGCTCTCAGACATGTGGTGGTCTTCGTTCTTTGTGTGGGAGTTGACTTCCCAAGATCAGGTTCCTGAAAGAAATCGAAGCTTCTAGAACCGCAATTATGAGGGTTTGGCTCAAATGAGATGCCTGGGAATGAGCAATGTCTTCTTTTTGAATTCCTTTTTCTTCCCTTTCAGGAATTCTTAGAATTATGGCTGGTATTTCGAATGCATGTGGAGGGAAAGAGGAGAGTATGTAATTATATTATTTGTATAATGTCCATTGTTTCCCTAAATATTGTCATTTGCATTCCACCTTCATACTTGTTACCCCCATTTTGTACTATGAACGTTATTATTTATCTTTTTTTAACTTAATAGATTTATTTTAAAAGGAAACATGTCATTATTGTAAATGGAAAATTTGTATCACTTGCTTATATATATATAGGTGACTTATAGTCATATTTATTTTATAAACATTATTATATTTATTTACCTTTATATGTATTTATAGACATATATGAAAAAAGTGAAAAGTGTTAGTTGCTCAGTCATGTCCAAGTCTTTGCAGCTGCATGGACTGTAGCCTGCCAGGCTCCTCTGTCCATGGAATTCTCCAGACAAGAGTACTAGAGGGGGAAGTCATTCCCTTCTCCAGAGAATCTTTCTGACCCAGGGATCAAACTCAGGTATCCTGCATTACAAACAGATTCTTTACTGTCTGAGCCACCAGGGAAGCCCATAGACATACATACATAGAAGGAAAACCAAACCATGTTATTAAATTCTAGATTGTGAAAGAAGCATCTCAAAAGCTACATTTTGTATGATTTCATTTATATGACATTTTGAAAGATGCAAAACTATTGGGATGGAGAACAGACCCTTCTTGGGCTAAGGATGGGAGGAGGGGTGATTTCAGGGAAGGGCAGAGGGGAGTTTAAGGTGATGAAACTGTCTGTATCCTGACTGTGTGGTTGTGCATGGGCTCACAGAACTATATATCCCAAATATTTTGTTGCTTGTTAATTTAAAAGTGAAATTGTTAGAGTCTAGTCATAAGTTGTAGCCTCATGAAGGTTCTAAACTTGAGTTTTGCTCTCTCCTCTTTGAAAAAGAGACAGTGGCCCATTCAGAGAGTTGTTGAAGAATCATTAGCACTAATGGAGATGATGTAGTTATTAACTTGAATCATTGAGCAAGAAATAAAAAGGAAGGAGCTATCGCTGGGAGATGATAAATAATAAAATCTTGTTATTTTCCATGAGAAAATTTCTCCTTTCAAGAATCCCTGTGATGATCTGAAACCCTCAGTTTATAAATGGGTTGTGTTTGTGGCCACAGGGGACCCAGGCCTGAGAAGGTCTGAGTGAACCTTTCCCCACTCCCCACTGTCCCAGGATGGTCCAGCAGATCCCAGTTAGATTGGTTTGCCCTCCCACTGGCTGCCAACAAGATAGGCTCCAGGCGATGAATGAGAACTTTGTGAGACAACATTCCTTCATTCCTTCAACAAATATTGAGTGTCTCCTTTGTCTCCTGTGTGCCAGGTGTGGTGCTAGATCCTGGGGAGACACTGAACAAAATAGAACAACTCCTACCCTCACAGAGCTCTCAGTCAATGGAAGACACATTTTGAACAATAAGTGCACACTATTAATGTATAATTACAAATTGGTAAGTCCTGTGGAAAAGGGGGCAGGATGCTATTAGAGAAACACAAGGAGAATTGTTTGGATGAGGAGGAATAAGGGAGGCCTCTCTGTGAAGGCAGATTTGAAGCTGGCTCCTTAAGGATGAGGAGTTAACCAGACCAGGAGTGGAGGGAAAAGCATTCTAGGTGGAGGGAGCAGCGTGTACGAAGGTCATGACCCAGGAAAACAGGCCAGCGTGTTTATAAAAGTTTGGCAAACTACCCTCCATAAATGCAACCCCTGTAACTGAGAATGATTTTAAATTATTTAAAAAAAGAAGATTGAGCACTGAAGAATTGATGCTTTTGAACTGTGGTGCTAGAGAAGACTCTTGAGAGTCTCTTGGACAACAAGGAGATCAAACCAGTCAGTCCTAAAGGAAATCACCCTGAGTGTTCATTGGAAGGACTGATGCTGAAGCTGAAGCTCCAGTACTTTGGCCACCTGATGCAAAGAGCTGACTCACTGGAAAAGACCCAGAAGCTGGGCGAGACTTAGGGCAAGAGGAAAAGGGGGGCGACAGAGGATGAGATGGTTGGATGACATCGCTGACTAATGGACTTGAGTTTAAGCAAACTCAGGGAGATAGTGAAGGACAGGGAAGCCTGGTGTGCTGTAGTTCATGGGGTCACAAAGAGTCGGATGCGACTTAGTGAGAACAGAACAAAATGAGAGCATGAAGGGTCCTCCCGCCAAAACGAGTGAAGACTGAGCGAGCGTATGCCCCTGCTGCCTGGTTCCCAGCAGGCAGGTGGTATTATGTCTCAGAAGTATTGATACATCCCTTCACTTCCTAATCATACAAAATGTCCACTTCTTCCTCTTTAATGAAAAGATCTCACCTCTGTTTCCCTTTCTTTTCCTTTTTTGCTGCAAATTTTTCTTTATATCATGAACTTAGAGAGCTGGAAAAGCCCTTTTTTAGATCTCCTGTGTTAATGTCAGTTTAACTCAGCCATTCTCAAACTCAGAGGTGAGGTGGGGAGGAGGAACGGCTGATTTATTTCCCAGTGGACTTTGACAATGCTTGACAAGGTACCACAGACTGGGTGGCTTACCAGAAATGTATTGTCTCATGGTTTGCGGGCTGGAAGTCTGAAATCAAGGTGTTCAGAGGGTAATGGTCCCTCCTATACTTATAGTGGAAGGATCCTTGCTTGCCTCTTCCAACTTCTAGTAATCCTTGGCCTGAGGCAGAAGAACACCAATCTTCATGGCATCCTCCAAGTGTCTCTTCACACACTCCTCCCTGTGTGCATGGCTGTGTCCAAAGTTCCCCTGCTAACAAGGACAACAGTCATACTGGACCTTAATGACCTCATTCTAACTTGATTACCTGTTAGATCCTATGTCCTAATAAGGTCACAAACTGGGATAGCAAAGGTTAAGTACTTTAGTATATCTTTTACTAGGGACATAATACAACCCCTAACAGTGGTCAACATATAAACAATATGAAGTGGAAAATCACCAACCAAATTCAGAATCGTGCTGGCTTTTGGACAGAGAAAGGGGGAGGGGGATAGTGGTGGAAAACTGGGTTGAGGGGAAGCTTGAGAGCTTCCATTTTACCAGTCATGCTTTATTTCCTTGAGAAAATAAGCACAAATCTGGAATTAACATGAAAAAGATTAGTATCTGGTAGTATTTATTCTTTCGCTGTCTGTACTTGATTGTTGTCCATTTTTTAAAAGTCATAAGAGGAAAGAAAATAAGAAGGCATTGAACTAGCGTGTCCCTCCTTCACAGGCACCGGTAAGGGGTGTGGTGTGACATCATCTCTTATAGAAGTCAAAGTCCTGTGTCATCTGATTTTCAGGATGTATGGCCTGCAGTCAGCAGCTGGGAATTTTCAGACTTCAGACTCACGTTAAGGACTATAACCTTCTGGAAATCGTCCCGGATCTGCTTCTATCAACAGCCAGTGGGAGAGAAAACACACATCCATCCGACCCTGTAGTTCCAACAGCATCTGCACGCCAAGTCGCTGTGGGTGAAGTTTGCACTCATTTGGGACAAAGTGAGAAAAACGAGGACAGAGATGTAAGTTTTTAAGAAGGTTAATCTATTCGATGAAATGGACTGTTCTTTCTTTTTAGATTGGGATTTTTTTTCCTTTTAAAAACTGTCTATAAAATGGTTTATGAAATAACAGTGATCGTAGGTCATGGTAGCTGTTGTTGCTTTTAATGTCTTTAGTTAGCAAAATAAAATGTAGCACCCCACCCCTGCCCCAAAAAATAAAAACCTGAAAAATTCGGTTGATCTAAATCAAAATGATGGTGGCTCTTTGGAACTAATTAAAAATTTCTACAGACTCACTTTTTAATAACTTTGACTGTGGATCTTAAATTTGTATGTACTATATACCATTTATAAGCAAGTCGGTTTCATTTAGGTTGAAAGGTTGTCTTGTGTTTAAACAACAAAATTCACCCCATTAGAAGACAGAACATGCAGCTGAAATGAGAATATGTGGCCTCATTTTGCCCCTAATGGGGTGATGTCCTGCATTTGGTGGTGGTCAAGTTAACTTTTACAAGGCTCTGTCCTCTCTTCCCTTGTCTTTCAGGTAATAACTGGCCTTATTAGCAAAATTAACCTTTGTGCAGTTTACGACTGCCTCGTGATTCTAGCGTGGGGTTGGGCAGGAGACGGGAAAAGGAGATTAGAGAGAAGAGCTGTACAAAGCCGGCTGTCTTCTGCTGGAACATGGCGATCTCGAGCATTCTTTTTTAGCCCCACGATATTCCATTATGCAGGTGTGCTGTCACCGATTTGATCCATCCCTTGTTGATGGGTTTTTGGATTGTTTCCATTTTTTCTCATTACACATAAAGCTTGGCCTTAATGACTCCATGTCACTGTTTTGTGAGGTCATTTTGGTGGCTGCAGAACAAAGATCGTGGGTGACTTGCTGTGGCTTATGCTGGTTTAAGTCTGGGAAATATAAGAGGCAGTAGAGATCCAGATACATAGCCTGCCTGTGACCTTATCAAGATTCTAGGATGTAGTTTATCCTTTGAACATTATTGGACTAGCTAAATGCAAGGTTGTTATGATCATCCATTCAAACCAGGAGACTTGCAAGATCAAATAGGGAGCCTGCAATTAACAGATTCAAAAGACATATAATTGTGTGGGAATGTGACTGAAAACCAATGAAACAGTGAAGTAGGAAAACCTAAATAGATGTCAAAAGGAGGACTCAGAATTGATGAATCAATGGCCCTTATTGGGAAGATACTAGAGCAACAAAACTTAGAGGCAAAAAAATATATAATATACTCTATAAAATCTAAAACCCATATTTTATAATAACTATAAATGCAGTATGACAATTAAAATTGTACACCTGTAACTCACATAACTATAACTACATCAACTATATTTCAATAAAAAGAAAAATGTATATGTATTTGAGCTTCTTCCAAGGCACAAAGAGAAATTTTTCCTTGGAAAAGACAGGATGTTTGTACCCCTAAGAGTTAGTAGGAAACTATGAGTAAATTTCTGAGAAGACCACTCCCACTTAATTTCCCTGTCAGCTCAAGACTATTTCCTTGTAGTTATTTCCTCCTCTCTCTTTTCTTTCAGTCATTTTCTGTGGCTTATCTCTTTGCTTCCTTAGGGATTTGAGGTTACAGCACATTGGTGCCTGGTCTGTGAAAAAGACAAGTGAACTGACAAACTCCTGTCAAATGACGTCAGTAGAACAGAGAATTGTACCAGCAGATTGAAACTCATTATTGGCTGATCACATATAGTGTCTATCTATCCATATTTGTGTTATATGAATATATTATGAACTTATATATTCATAAATACATTCATGAATACATATATTAAATGTATGTGTTGTATGAATAAGTATGTTCATACAATACATATGCACAAACACACAGAGATAAACAGGTAAATAAGTGAATGATTGACAGATAAGTAGACAGATGCTATATGTGATCAGCCAACAGTTCATTCATTCATTAATATATTCACAAATATATATATTCATATAATACACAAAGATATATTTGTCAAAGATTCTAAATGATCTTGTATTGTCAGGCTAGGCTAGACTCTGCTGCATTAAGAAACAAACTCAAAATCTCAATGGCTTAACTCCTGAAAGTTTATCTCTTGCACATGAAATGCTATTATGGGTTGTTGGGGGTGGGTTGTGCCCCATTTGGTCACGCGGTCTATGGGTGAAGAGTGGGTCTCCATCTGAAATGTCACTGGTTGCCATGGCAGTGGAAAGGCACTAAAAGGTTGTTTTTGACTCTTAAATTCTTTTGCTTGGAAGTAACACATGCTCACAGCCCTCTGGCCAAAACTAGCCCAATGCCACCGCCTTTATGGAAGGGGGTTGCTCATCTCACAGTGACCTGCAGGGACTCCAGAGCTCCCCCCAACTCTCCCCACCCCCAGCCCCAGCAGCTCGTCCTGGAGTTGCTGGAGGGTCTGAGTTCTTTGCTGGTGACCCTGAGCTGTATTTTGTGGTCATCTGATCCCTTTAGAAGGTCCTCCTGACACATTTTTTTTTTTCCCAGAAATTCATCCTGGGGAAAAGCATGGACTTCTTGAAAAACTGACATACTTCCTTTTTTCCCCAAGAAATGAGTATCACATAACTTGTATGATTCTCTTTCAGTCTGCACTAAAAAGAAGCTCACACCAAAATTTAGTTCTCATTTACAGTCACTATGTCAACTGAGGAATTTGCTAGAATTTCTTTTCCTTCTACTTTATTATAAAGGATTTCTATTTTTAAAAATGTCCTAGTTGAATGCCTGAATTTTTAAAAATTGATGTATAAGTTGCTTTACAACATTTTATTAGTTTCTGTATATGAATTCATACACACACACACACACACACACACACACACACACACACACACATCAGTTGAGTTCCGTCGCTCAGTCGTGTCCAACTCTTTGCAACCCCATGGACTGCAGCACACCAGGCCTCCCTGTCCATCACAAACTCCTGGAATTTATTCAAACTCATGTCCATTGAGTCAGTGATGCCACCCAACCATCTCATCCTCTGTCGTTCCCTTCTCCTCCTGCCCTCAATCTTTCCCAGAATCAGGGTCTTTTCAAATGAGCAGTTCTTCACATCAGGTGGCCAAAGTACTGAAGTTTCAGCTTCAGCATCAGTCCTTCCAATGAATAATCAGGACTTATTTCCTTTAGGATGGACAGGTTGGATCTCCTTGCAGTCCAAGGGACTCTCAAGAGTCTTCTCCAACACCACAGTTCAAAAGCATCAATTCTTCTGTGCTCAGCTTTCTTTATAGTCCAACTCTCACATCCGTACATGACCACTGGAAAAACCATAGCCTTGACTAGATGGACCTTTGCTGGCAAAGTAATGTCTCTACTTTTTAATATGTTGTCTAGGTTGGTCACACACACACACACACACACACACACACACATATATTCTGTTTCAGATTCTTTTCAACTATATGTAGCCTATACATATAATGAATAAAGTAGAGTTGCTCAGTTGTGTCTGACTCTTTGCGACCCTATGGACTGTAGTCCACCAGGCCCCCTCATCCATGGGATGTACCAGGCAAGAATACTGGAGTGGGTTGCCATTTTCTTCCCCAGAGGGTCTCCTTGGGTCCAGGGATCAAACTCGGGTCTCCCACATTGAAGGCAGACTCTTTTACCATCTGAGCCACCAGGGAATTCCATGTAGCTTATTATAAAGATATTAACATAGTTCCCTGTGCTATACAGTAAGACCTTGTCATTTATCTATTTTATACATAGTATTTTGTATCTGCCAATCCCAACTCCTAGTTTATCTTTCCCCCATATCTTTCCCCTTTGGTAACCATAAATTTCTCTATATCTGTGGGTCTGTTTCTGTTTTGCAAATAAGTTCATTTGTATATATTTTTTTTTTAGATTCCACATGTAAGTGACATCACATTTGTCTGTCTCTGTTTGACTTACTTCACTTAGTATGATAATCTCTAGGTCCATCCATGGAATGAACTTTTGTTGTCCACCAAATGGAATGCCTGACTTTTGTTGTCCACCAAGCCTTCTTTCTTGTGAAAGCTGCCAGGGTTTTCATTACACATAAATCAAAATAGTGGTAAATAATATCTTCTATTCAGTGAATGTTTCCTTGATGCCCGTTCTTTATGTGCCCCATATTGTTCACTCCTTCCCACTCTATGAGGCATTATTAGTCAGCATTGGATAGATGAGCAAATAGAATCAAAGAGATTAAGTGATTTGCCCAAGTCCACAAAGCTAGCAGATAGAAACTAAACCCGATGCCAAGGGCTTGATTCCTAACCGTTTCATTGCACAGCATCACATAGTCAAATCTCTTATGATTATGTCGTGGAACTGACAAACAGACTCAATGGGTTAGATCCGACAGACAGAGCACCTGAACAACTATGGTTGGAGGTTCGTGACATCGTACAGGAGGCAGTGATCAAGACCATCCCCAAGAAAAAGAAATGCAAGAACGCAAAATGCTTGAGCAGGCCTTACAAATAGCTGAGAAAAGAAGAGAAGCAAAAGGTAAAGGAGAAAAGGAAAGATATACCTGTCTGAATGCAGAGTTCCAAAGAATAGCAAGGAGAGATAAGAAAGCCTTCCTCAGTAATCAATGCAAAGAAATAGAAGAAAACAATAGAATAGACAGGACTAGAGATCTCTTCAAGAAAATTAGAGATACCAAGGGACGATTTCATGCAAAGATGGGCACAATAAAGGACAGGAATAGTGTTGACCTAACAGAAGCAGAAGATATTAAGAAGAGGTGGCAAGAATACACAGAAGAACTGTACAAAAAAGATCTTCATGATCCAGATAACCATGATGGTGTGATCACTTACCTAGAGCCAGACATCCTGGAATGTGAAGTCAAGTGGGCATCAAGGAAGCATCACTACGAATAAAGCTAGTGGAGGTGATGGAATTCCAGTTGAGCTATTTCAAATCCTAAAAGATGATGCTGTGAAAGTGTTGCACTCAATATGCCAGCAAATTTGGAAAACTCAGCAGTGGCCACAGGACTGGAAATGGTCAGTTTTCATTCCAGTCCCAAAGAAAGGCAATGCCAAATAATGTTCAAACTACCACACAACTGCATTCATCTCACATGCTAGCAAAGTAATACTCAAAATCCTTCAAGTGAGGCTTCAACAGTACATAAACCGAGACCTTCCAGATATTTCTAAAGCTGAATTTAGAAAAGGCAGAAGAACCAGAGATCAAATTACCAACCTCCATTGGATAATCGAAAAAGCAAGAGAGTTCCAGCAAAACATCTACTTCTGCTTTATTGACTATGTCAAAGCCTTTGACTGTGTGGATTACAACAAACTGTGGAAAATTCTTCAAGGGATGGGAATATCAGACCACCTGACTTGCCTCCTGAGAAATCTATATGCAGGTCAAGAAGCCACTGTTAGAACTGGACATGGAACAATGGACTGGTTCTAAATTGGGAAAGGAGTACATCAAGGCTGTATGTTGTCACCCTGCTTATTTAACTTATATGAAGAGTACATCATGAGAAATGCTGGGATGGATGAAGCACAAGCTGGAATCAAGATTGCTGGGAGAAATATCAATAACCTCAGATATGAAGATGACACCACCCTTATGGCAGAAAGCAAAGAAGAGCTGAAGAATTTCTTGATGAAAGTGAAAGAGGAAAGTGAAAAAGTTGGCTTAAAACTCAATTTGGAAAACTAAGATCATGGCATCCGGTCCCATCACTTCATGGCAAATAGTTGGGGAAACAATGGAAACAGTGAGAGACTTTATTTTCTTGGGCTCCAAAATCACTGCAGATGGTGACTGCAGCCATGAAATTAAAAGATGCTTGCTCCTTGGAAGAAAAGCTATGACCAACCTAGACAGCATATTAAAAAACAGACCTTACTTTGCCAACAAAGGTCCGTCTAGTCAAGGCTATGGTTTTTCCAGTGGTCATGTATGGATATGAGAGTTGGACCATAAAGAAAACTGGGCACTGAAGAATTGATGCTTTTGAACCAATGTGGTGTTGGAGAAGACTCTTGAGAGTCTCTTGGACTGCAAGGATATCCAATCAGTCCATCCTAAAGAAATCAGTCCTGAATATTCATTGGAAGGACTGATGCTGAAGCTGAAACTCAATACTTTGGCCACCTGATGCAAAGAACCAACTCATTTGAAAAGACCCTGATGCTGGGAAAGACTGAAGACAGGAGGAGAAGGGGAAGACAGAGGGTGAGTTATTTGGATGGCATCACCGACCCGATGGGCATGAATTTGAGCAGGCTCTGGGCATTGCTGATGGTCAGGGGGGCGGGGCTTGTTGCAGTTCATGGGGTCACAAAGAGTTGGACACGACTGAGCGACTGAACTGAACTGACAACAGAGGATTCAATTCAGATAACGTGTCCTGTCCTCGCCTAGTTTTTGCTTTCATCCACTCAGATGTTCTGTGATGCATATGTGAGAAAACTGGTAATGTTTGTGAGCTGGAGCCATTCGTTTATCTTCAGCTAGTATAATTAGAAGGAAATAGAAGGGGAAATAGAAAGTTTCACATTATGGTTTCTGGTTCAGAGCATTCTCATTTTCTCTTTCTTTTTAAGAGTAAGAGGCTGTATATTTATAGAGAGGTACACAGTTCTTACTATAGTCCATGAGGTTGCAAAGAGTTGGACACAACTGAGCAGCCGAGCACGCACGCACCCACACGGTTCTTACGTGTCCTTGATGCGCACACACATGCCACCATGCAGCCACCACCCAGATCAAGAGGAGGACATTTCTAGAATCCCAGAGGCGTGCTCACTCATCTTGTTTCCCATGTCCTCCCTTCCCCAAGGTAATCGCTATTCTGACTTCTAGCTCCATTATTTAGTTTGCCTGTTCTTGAACTTTGTATAAATGTTACACAGTCTGTAGTCTTTTGTATCTGAATTTCAATCATCATTGCCTCCGTGAGATGAATCCATGTGATTGCATGTCACAGAAGTCCCGTCTTTGTTACTGCTGTATAGCATTTCACTGTATGAATATGCCACAATTCATTTACTTATTCTACTGTTAGCTTGTTTGCAGTTTCTGACTCTTCTGTAAGAAAAGCATCTATGAGCACTCTCATTGCCTTTTGGTGGACATACTTCTTTCTCTTAGGCTGGTATCATACCAGGTTTTATTTTCTTAGATTTAGTAGGTACATTTAGTTTGTTAGATGTAATAGTAATAGCTAAGGTTTTAGTAGGCCACAGAAATCCTAAATCTTAAATATATATTAATTTCTAGTCTTACAATATAAGTAAATCAATGAGTTCATTTTCCATGTTATGAAAAATAAGTTGCCATAAAGCCCAGCATTTAGCCTTTCTAGCACTCAATTTGTGTGAATGTTTCTGTTAGTAAAACTCAGCATATTCGTTGAAATTCTCTTTCATTTGTGTACGACAAAAACCCAACTCAAACAATTGTAAGTCAAAAGGAGAATGTAATGACTCAAGCATCCAGTGGCTGGCTGCCTTCAGGAATGGCTGGATTCAGGTGCTTAAACGATGTCATAACATTTGATCCTTCTTTCTGTTTATTTCTTGGTTCTGTTCTCTTTGCTGTTGGCACTACTCTCAGGCAGGCCTTCTTCCCTGGTGACCTCTGGCAGCTTCAGGCTTATAACTTTGTAAGTCCCAAGTCCAACCAAAAGAGAGAGCTTCTCTTTTTCAACATTTCTGATAAAACTCCCAGAATTGAGTCTTACTGGCTCTGACTCAATCACTGTGGCCAAGAAGCAAATAATTCTGATTGGGTCACACATTTACACCTGGCTGACATGAATTGAGAGGGAAAATGTTACTACAAAAGAGAGAGGTGGATGCTGGACAGGGACATAGTCTCTATTTTGGACAGTTGTGTACCTAACTAGGAAGGGAAAAAAAACACATACTGCAAGGTAACCATCAATTATTGCAGGGAAGAAAGGGAAAAAAATCTGACATTTTCTTCCTTTTGTTTTTCAGATAAAGAAAGAGATTGCTGAATAACTGCAGATGCATTTTAATGCTCCAGAGTAAGCATGTCTGCCTACAGGAATAGCGCTTATGAGGAAGACCCAGATTACCCTGACTATTCTGGGTCTCGAAACCATACTCAGAGGTATTTGAAAACTCCAGGTCCTCTGAACAACTCAGATGAACCCAGCACCAGGAGCAACCCATACCCAGCAGAGTCCAGAACAAGTCCAGACTATCTTGGGTCTCTAGCAGAACCAGATTATCCTGGATCTCAGAGTAATCCAGACTACCCTGGCACCAGGAGCCATCCATACTCTGCAGAGACAGACTATCCCAAACCCATGGCAGAGCCAGAGTATATTGGATCTCAGGGGAATCCATACCAACCAGGCTCATCTAGAAAGCCAGACTATTCTCAGTCTCAACGAAATCCTGATTTTCCTGGTTCCGAAGGCAGCGGAAACTATACAGGCTCCAGAATAAATCCAGATTATCTCGACTCCTTGGGAGAACCAGACTACCCTGGAGCTCAGGAAAACTTGAACTCTTTTGGCCCCAGGGCCAGTTCAAACCATCCAGGCTCCAGAAGGAATCCGGAGCATGCTAGCCCCAGAGTCAAGGCATACATAGACTCTCTGGGAGAGCCTGATTATCCAGGTGCTGAGAGTCAATCTAACCATCCACACGTTTTTGGAGAACCAGACTATCTGGATGCTGAAGACTATCAGAACTCTCCAAACTTTTGGGGAGAGCCTGATTACCCAGGTGCTGAGAATGGTCATGATTATGGCTCTTCAGGGGACCCGGAAATGGCCAGGCAGTAAGTGCTGGACTCTCCTTCCAGTGGGGATGGGAGATGAAGGTTAGATCCTTAAGTCAATTAATGTTTAATTTAATTGGGATAAGGACACATATGATGATGATTTCCATGACCTGGATTTATGGTGAAACTTTCACGCCTACCTGTATACATCACCTGGGCCTTGGATTCTCAGCCTGAGGCTTCATGCTCTTAACTGATAATCTTTCATCACTTCTTGCTTGAATAACATCCTTCCCAGTCTCTTATCTCTTCCTGCCTTGTCCCTGCAAGACATTTAGATCGCACTGTTTTGACCCTGCTACTTCGCCAATGAGATTAGGGTTAAGGTGATAATTATGAACCCAAACCTTTTAACCAGAACTATATCAACAGGAATGCACTTTAATCAAGAAAGTCTTTTGAAAAATCTACCATGGAATCCATTTAACTCAATTATTTTTATACAAGGTGATTGAGCCACTTCTGACTTTTTCTACTTTCATCTTTATTTTGCTGAAATTATTGCCAGAATTGACCACTTTCCACGTGTAGAGCAGACTTGGATCATTGATCTTCTCCATTGCTGTTGCTTTCATCAAGTTGTATTGATTATAGTTTTTGCCATTGTTAGGATTCCTCTAAGGAGGTTTCTTTAAGTCTAATTTTTCCTGATTCAGATTCTGTAGATCTAAATTTTGTCAAAAAGATTTTAATCTTCCAACAGTTTTAGTCATTGACAAATTTTATTAGGTACAGTTTGGGTCATTAACAGTGTTGACTTCGGGTGACAGTTCCACCAAATCTAATTTTTCCTGTGTTAAGTTTCTCAACGTTCATGTTGCCAACAACATGTGATTATTTATTTTTCAGGCTATTTTTAACCTGTAACAAATTTACTATGTGAAATTCTAACCAATGTGAATTTTATTTTGTATATACTATTTCTACTAGTAATATTTATGAATTCAACATAAATCCTTCAGGATAGGCTTCAACAGTATGTGAACTGAGAGCTTCCAGATGTACAAGCTGGATTTAGAAAAGGCAGAAGAACCAGAGATCAAATTGCCAACATCCGTTGAATCATAGAAAAAGCAAGAGAATTCCAGAAAAACATTTACTTGTGCTTCATTGACTATGCTAAAGCCATTGACTGTGTGGCTCACAGTACAGTGTGGAAAATTCTTAAAGAGATGGGAATACCAGACTACCTTCTCCTGAGAAACCTGTATGCAGGTCAAGAAGCAACAGTTAGAACCATACATGGAACAAGGGACTAGTTTCAAATCAGGAAAGGAGTACGTCAAGGCTGTATGTTGTCACCCTGATTATTTAACTTATATGCAGAGTACATCATGTGAAATGCTGGGCTGGATGAAGCACAAGCTGGAATCAAGATTGCCAGGAGAAATATCAACGACCTCAGCTATGCAGATGACACCACCTTTATGGCAGAAAGCGAAGAGGAACTAATGAGCACCTTGATGAAGAGGCCCAAAAACCAAAACATTAAAAAAAAAAAAAAGAAGCAATATTGTAACAAATTCAATAATTACTTCAAAAATATATTCAACATTCAAAAAACTAAGATCATTGCATCTGGTCCCATCACTTCCTGGCAAATAGAAGGGGAAAAAGCGAAAATAGTGACAGATTTTATTTTCTTGGGCTCCAAAATCACTGCAGATTGTGGCTGCAGCTACGAAATTAAAAGACACTTGCTCCTTGGAAGGAAAGCTATGACAAACCTAGACAGAATATTAAAAAGCAAAGACATTTCTTTGCTGACAAAGGTCCGTCTAGTCAAAGCTATGGTTTTTCCAGTCATGTATGGATGTGAGAGTTGGACCATAAAGAAGGATGAGCGCCAAAGAATTGATGCTTTTGAATTGTGGTGTTGGAGAAGACTCATGAGAGTCCCTTGGACTGCAGGGAGATCTAACCAGTCAATCCTAAAGAAAATCAACCCTAAATATTCATTGGAAGAACTGATGCTGAAGCTGAAACTCCAATACTTTGGCCACCTGATGTGAAGAGCTGACTCATTGGAAAAGACCCTTATGCTGGGATAGATTGAGGACAGGAGGAGAAGGGGTGACAGAGGATGAGATGGTTGGATGGCATCACTGTCTCAGTGGACATGAATCTGAGCAAGCTCTGGGAGATAATAAAGGATAGGAAAGCCTGGAATGCTGCAGTCCATAGGGTTGCAAACAGTTAGACATGACTTAGTGACTGACAACAAGAAACAAAAATATGGGATTTGGGTGTGTAGTGGGATCAAATGTCTTCAGAACCTAAATAGGAGGATTAAAAGGACTAGGTCAAAATGTCCTCCTTGGTCTTATCCCCCACTGCCTCATTCATCATTGAAAATATACCTTTGACCTGTCACTCCCTTGTTTATTACCCTCCATGGTTCTCCATAATCTTTGGGAGAAAGACTCCGCCACTTCACTTATGATAATTTAAGAATGAGGATGTGCTGAGCTAATGTAAGATGCCAGCCAGAGCCCAGGCTGACTGGCCTCCTCCCGCTTCTGCTATCCCCTCCCTGTTATTGTTGTTTAGTTGCTAAGTCGTGTCTGACTCTTTTGCGACCCCATGGACTCTAGCCTGCCAGGCTCCTCTGTCCATAGGATTTCCCAGGCAAGAATACTGGAATGGGCTGCTATTTCTTGTCCAGGGAATCTCCCCAACCCAGGGATCGAATCCACATCTCCTGCACTTGTAGGCGGGTTCTTTACCACTGAGCCACCTGGGAAGCCCATCTTCTCCCTACCTCAACCCTATACTGTAGGTCAGTGGTTCTTAACCTTGGCTGATGCTTATAATTACCTAACTATCTGGGGGGCCTTAAAAATCATACAAACACCTGGGCCCAACTTTCAAAGCTTCTATTTAGTTTTTTGGGGTGAGGCCTGGGAATTGATATATACATAAAATTGAGAATCTTTGCTCCAGGTTAATTGACTTCCATAGCATTCCTTTTATATATTCAGCACTTTCTGGTTAGCACTTTACTTGTGCTGTTCTTCATCTTTGGATGCCCTACTCCTAACTCTTTATGTATGGATTTATCCTTCCAATCCCAGGGCAGATGTCTCTTTTCCATGTAGATTTCCCTTCAAACTCTCAGCCCAAATTTTCTCTTTCCTGTGAACTCATTGGACCTGACTTCTTATATTCACCAGTTGCTACTTGTATTGTAATTGCTATGGTTGTGTTTAAGAAGCTGGACCAGACTGTATGGAGAGTTCCTTGAGGGTCAACAACCCATGTCTTTGTCTTTGTGTTCTCTTCCCCTTGCCCATGCATGGTTGGCATTCAGTGGAATGAATGGATGGGTGGATGGATGGATGGATGACTGTCCTTACTATGCTACCAGATAAATACTGACTCATCATTTTGGGATTGCAGAATGCTCAGCAGAACATCTTCAGTCCAGCCCTCATTTCACCATGAGGGTGTCAGCCCCTTGGGCATCCTTGGGAGAGAAGATGTTGATTATCCTGAAAGCATTGAAATGAAATCTGTGGGGATGGCAAATCCATATCCAGATGCTCCTGGCAATGGCTATGGTAAGCATTTGTTAAGAAGAGTATCATTTCCTGGGAAGAAAATAAAATTCAGTGGGCTTGGGACCAGTCATTAAAGATCAGTGAGGGAAGTGGTTTATCCCTTTTCCTTCAAACACCCACTTTACAAGGGCTGAACCCTGAGGGTGTAGAGAAGAAAAGCCGTGTCATCATTTATCTGAGCACATTGGGCAGGAGTGGTGCCCGTGTGTGGAGGCTGATGGTCAGGTTCAAGCCCATGGTGGTTATGTGAGAAAGATGGTCTTAGTGTGGCCAGATCCTCAGATTTTTCTAGAGAAGCCAGAAATCTGGCCTTTTACATGTTTCAAAATAACTTTTAAAATGAATAAATAAAATCCCTGTGCTGAGCAAACAAAACAACTCATAGACTAGATTCAGTTTGTGTGGCTGCCAGTGGGCAGCTTTAGTTAAGCCCCTCCTAAAGGTGTTCACATGGTCAGCATTTGTATTTTTGGAACCTGCTAGGGACATGGAGAGTTAGAAGCAGCTCTGTCCTCATGGTACTTAAAGCCTAGGTGAGGAGATGACAAGAGCACATGAAGACTAAAGCAAATAAGCACACAGATGGATAATATGTGAAAAATCACATCATTCTCAGAATCTGCTGTATGTAAAGGTTTAGTTCTGGGAGGTAAAGAAGATTCTACCAGTTCTTATCTTCTGAGAGGAAAAAAAAGGGGACTTTTCTGATAGAGAACGCCAGCTCGTGGCACAAGTCGATGTTATAGGAATTCAGAGCTGGAGAAGGGAGTGCTTAGCCTTGAACAGAGCGTGGGGTCCAAGTGCTGGTTGGTGCAGATGAAAGACCGCTCAGCCCTGACTGGTAGGGAAGAGATTGAAGAAGATGGGGAGGAGGAAATGGGATGTGTTGCCACACACTCAGGAAAAATGCGGACTGTTACATATTTGCAGAGAAAACATTCAGCTGGGCTATTCCAAACCTTTATGCCAGGCATTCTCAGTGGGGCATACGTATCTCAAGGGATGAAAATTTATTGAAAAGGCCAGAAAAAAACCTTCCTCTTTTTATGTATAAAGAAGATACACAAACACATAGTTATACAGTATAACTATAGTATTAAAATGTCACGGGGGGGACTTCCCTGTTGGTCCAGTGTTTAAGAATCCACCTGCCAGTACAAGAGACGCAGGTTCAATCCCTGGTCTGTGAAGATCTCACATTCCACTGGGCAACTAAGCCCAGGTGCCACAGTACTGAAACCCATGCGCCTGGAGCCCACGCTCCACCACAAAAGAAGCCACTGCGATGAGAAGCCTGCAGATCGCAACTGGAGCAGCCCCCACTTGCCACAACTATAGAAAGCCAACTATAGCAGCAACGAAGACCCAGTGCAGCCAAAAATAAATAAATCAATAATGTCGTGAGGAAGGGCAATGAGGAAGAAATATCTTAAAAGACTCCTTAGGTGGCCGGTAATGAAAAAAAGTGGATTGAGAAACACTGCCCCCTCTAATGCAAGCAGAGCTAATAACTGGTTGGGAGAGTTTCCCATGCTCTGCAGACTCTGCTAAGCACTTTACTTTTACAGTCTTGTTTCCTCTGCAGCAGACACTACTGTTCTCCCTGTTACAGAGGGGAAAACTGAGGTTCAGAGAGAAACGTGCTCAAGGTCACCTAGCTACTAAATCAAAAGAGCCTGTATCAGCCAATCTCTCTGACTCCACTTTACTGCTGGGTAGAAGCAGGGAAAATGCTGACCACCAAGCTCCACAGAACACTGGAATTAAAAAGCTGTTTTTAAAAGTGGCCACATAAAGTGTGGCTTCATTCTCTGGGCTCCTTTTAGGACTAAGGTTGTAGCCCCAGCGTTCTCTTGTCTAGTGCTCTACCATCTTGTTAGACTATGCACTTCTTAAGGAGAACCCATTTCATCCATGTATCTTCCAAAGCTCCATGTGATTTTCCTAATGCTTGGCACACAGTAGGTGCTTGAGCAATGCTAACTGAATTAAAAGCAATAGCTGTAAGGGATGTACCAGTTAGCTGTTGCCACAGGAATGCTGCATAACAAACAACTCTAAAACCCAGTGTTGCACAATAAGCATCATTTATTTCTCACCCACACATCTGTGGGTTTGCTTGGAGTTTAACTGAACCACATTGGGTTTGGTTGTGTCTGATTTGAGTCCACAGACTCTGTTTAGGCATAGTGTCCTTCTTGACCCAGTGAACTAACCTGGGCCATTCTCACCCCATGGCATAAGCTGGAAACACACAAAGTGGCGAGCAGAAACATATGATGTCTCTGAGTCCTTGGTTTGGAACTGGCAAACTGTCGTTTCTGCTATGTTCCACTGGTAAAGGCAAGTCACATGACCAGTCCAACCTCAGTGGAGGTGTCCAAAGTGGAGGAAGTATAACGTTTGCTGAAAACCAACTGATTTACCACAATAGTATATATTAAGAGTTTGTGGTGTTCTGGGATTTGTTTCAAGCACTTTCATACATAGTTACATCAGTTACACGTATTCAGTTAACTGATTCAGTTTCCCCAACAATATTAACTGCTTCAATTTCCCCAACAATCCTATGTGAAGGCCTATTATTATCCTGATTTACAGACTAAGATATTGAAACTCAGACTATTAAGTAACATATACCAGAGAGCACACAGTTAATAAAGCAGCAGAGCTGGGAACTGATCCTTGGCAAGAAGTTCCAGAACCTCCCACAGTATAATTTTGTACATTTCCATCAAAATGTGCTCCAATTTTTTCTGTTATGGAGTTCATTGTTTATCATGAGTTGAATTAGACTTCATTGTTTATCATGAGTTGAATAAAAATATATTGAAATGTGACACTGTCACGTAGATGTCAAAAGTAGACTCTGTCCCTAAGAAAATCATGCCAAATTTCAAATTTATTCATGTGTCATCATAAAAGGCTACAACTAGAAGGAAGCTTTGCAATCATCTCAACAAAATTTGTTTAATTTTTAAAAGCAGGACTTTTTTATAACAGAAGTTTTAGGTTCACAGTAACATCGAGGAAAAGGTGACAGAGGTCTCAACTACCCTGTGCCCCACACGTGTGTGAGTGTGTGCTCAGTCACTCAGTTGTGTCTGACTCCCTGAGACTCCTTGGACCATAGCCCACCAGGCCCCTCCGTCCATGGAACCCTCCAGGCAAGAACACTGGAATGGGTTGCCATTTCCTACTCCAGGGAACACGTGCATGGCCTCGCTCACTATCAGGGTCCCCCACCACAGTGGGACATTTGTTACAGCTGAACCTACATTGACATATCATTATCACCCAAAGTCCTTAGCTTACATTAAGTTTCACCTTGGGTGGTACATTCTGTGGGTTTCAATAAATATATAATGACTTGTATCCATCATAAGGGTATCGTACCGAGTATTTTCACTGTCCTAAACTCCTCTGAGCTTCCTGGGTGGCGCTAGAGGTAAAGAACCTGTCTACCAATGGTGACATAAGAGACAGGGGTTTGATCGCTGGGTCAGGAAGATTCCTTGGAGGAGGAAATGGCAACCCATTCCAGTATCTTTGCCTGGAAAATCCCATGGACAGAGGAGCCTAGTGGGCTACAGTCCATGGGGTCACAAACAGTGGGACATAACTGAAGCAACTTAGCACACAAACCCCTCTGAGCTCCATCTATTCATCCCTCCAGACAAGTATTTTTCAAACTCTGAGTTATGGCCCACTAACAAGGTCCTGCTGACCATTGTGTGCTCAGTAGTAACTAGTGTGGGATTAATTGTCTTGTCTCTTCATTCCAGTGAATCCTGCTTATGTGGGTGATGAAGGTCCTGGCCCAGCTTATGGAGACCCACCCTTGTCTGGACATGATTGGCTCAGTTCACCCCAAGGTAAGGCTTCAGTGGACAGTGACCAAAAGCATCCATCCTGCAGAAGGAGCCTGTTCAAGGCAATGCAGACATTGCCACTGCCTCTTGGCCTCTGGTGTAGTAACTGATGCAGCACTTCCTTAATTTATCACAATAGGTTTTATTCTAAACATGTAGAGTTTTTTTCTCCTTTGGATATCAAGGTGTCTTTGCTAGGACTCTTCCGGTTGCAAGTGACAGAAAGCCAGCTCACCCAGGCCCAAGGCTTGTGCTGTGGGAAGGATGTGGGTAAACAAAGAATGGAAGGTAGAATTACCTTCCAGTACTTTAGTACAGAGCCTGCCATGGCACATAGTAGGTGCTCAGAGGTATTTGTTGGATGAGTTACAGGAACCAGGGCCTCTGGGTCTGAAGCCAGGAGCTCAGGGCCACCTGGACTCTTTTTCTCCATCTATTTCACAGACTGCTTCTCTTTAAACTTCAACTCATTCATCTCAACTAGTCAGGCCTTCTCTGCAGCTGGGGAGCTTGACAGCAGACACACACACAGCTCAGCGATCTCGGGGGAAATCTTCCTTTCTTTCCAGGCCTGTCGGTCATTACTGAGGAACCTCTCTCCAGCCCCATTTGGGACAGATGCCTACACATGAACCAGTCACTTTTACATAGGAAAGAAGGCTGGGTCACATGTCCATCCCATGGCTAATACATGTATTGGTGAGGTGGCATTGCCGTGATCAAAATTTTTCTGAATAATCATAGAATTATTATGATAGTCGAGGATAGGGGCAATCAGTTTGAAGAAGGCTTTGAAATCAGTTAGGAAGCTCTGTAAGGATCGCTGTGTGCTGTGAGGAAGATCTGATCAGAGGCAGAGGCCTAGGAAATAAAAAAGCATCAGAGGAGAGAGGCCAGGGAATGCTGGAAGCTAGAGGCAAACCTGTGAATACCAAGGAATAAATCAAAGACATCCTCTGCGTAACAACACATATTGTGGGGGCCCATGACTTGAAACCATCTCTCACCTTCTGACACCCGACCCTGTAGCTTCACTCTTTAAGAGGCTTCTTAAGAAGGCCTGTGTCTTTCAAGCGGCTGATGTTGCCACTTGGGAGAGAAAACCATGGGGATATAAACAATCATGCTCTCTGTCTTCCACAAGAGCAGGGAATGGCTTTAACTACTGGGAAAAGAAATGCCTTCACCTCTTAAGATGCTCTGTGGCCAATATGAAGATTAGCGCCTCTAGGTGGACGAGGAGTCCCCAGAAGGCAGAGAGCAGTAAAGAAGTAGAGGACCCAGAGATGAACCTGGATTTCTCTACCATTTCGCTTTACTAGTTCTGATTCTTAAATCATTTACAATTAATTGATGGACAGTCTTCTGATAAGAATGTCCCTTTGGTGGATCATGCTAGCAACTAGGAAGTGCCTGGTGCATAGTAGGTACTCACAAATATTCATTTATGAATGATGGACGTAGTGAATGATACATTAGCATCTGCTTACAGGAAATGACCAGGGTGAAGTAATTAAGGCACCGTGCTTTGGGACCAGACGGACTTCGGTTTGATCCTGAGCTCTTCTTACTTGCTGGTTTTGTGGCCTTAAGCAAATTACCTTTTTGGGCTTCAGTTTTCTTAGTTACAAAATGGGGTTTATTACAGTACTTACTTCATGGGGTGATTGTGAAAATCAAACAATATATTCTATTTAAAGTAGTTGGCCTGCAGGTATCGTTACTGATAGTTATCATTTATTGTTTTTTACAAGGAACTTTTTTTCCCAGCTGAGCTGGGTCTTTGTTGGTGTGTTCAGGCTTTCTCTAGTTGCGGCCGGGGGCACAGCTCTCTAGTTCTGGTGCACAGGCTTAGTTGTTCCATGGCATGTGGCATCTTCCTAGGGATTGAACCCATGTCCCCTGCATTAGCAGGCAGATTCCCAATACTAGTAATTATCATTGGTGTGGGGAGAAGGAAAGAGTTCTATTATTAGTCCAGTCCGGCCATTTAATGAGAGCATGATTAGGAGGGAGTTTAGTTCATTCCTTTGCACCTCAATTTCTCCAACTATTGAATAAACAGCACGGTGATTTCCAGATCAGGTCTGCTGTGTAGGGGCTGTGTCCAGGTGCCCAGCACTGACATAGGACAGTGGTTTAGCAATAAAGGGATTTATTTTCCTCTTGTGACAACAAGTATGCCAGGAACGAGTCCAGAGTTGTTATGGCACCTCTGCCCATGATACTCTCAATGCCCGAGGCGCCTTCTGAAGCGTCTTTTCCCATCACCCTTGGCTGGTTCCAAATGGCTGTATCTGGTCAGGAAGAAGGTGAAATGGTGAAATGCCAAAGGTTAAATCAGGCAAACTTTCACCCATTAAAGAGCGTTAACGGAAGCCACAATCTTGTTGGCTAGAGTGGGGTCACAGATCCATCCTAGGCTGCAAAAGGAGCCACCCTTTGCCACGAAGGAAGCTGGGAGAGTTTTAACTGAGCGCAGTGGCTGCATAGCAAAGGAGGCATCTGCTGATGTGAGAGAAAGAGAGAATGGGTGTGGGAAGCAGACAGACAGCAGTGGGGCCACCCAGGCAGTCAGGAGAGAGCAGCTGTTTCACTGTAAACCCATCTGGATTTATGTAGGCACATAAAACCAAAAATATAACATAAGTCTTGGACCAGAGGCACCAGTTAAAGCGAAGAGCTTTGACTGAGTCATTTAGAAGAATCTCTGCCTTCTGTTTCTAGAATCCTATTGCTTTAATAAAGAATTCTGTTTCTGGCCTTTTACCTAGCTACTGGGACAGAATCTGCACAGGAAAACAACTCCTCTTCTCAGGGATCCCCCTCTGGTGTAGATGTGGGGAGCTGTACTGTGATTTGTGGGGGACTGGTTTTGTCCATCTCATCCTGGCATTAAAAACTGTGAATGGGGCAGCTCTCTGTGACTGTCAGCACTTTTCTGGGCGGTCCCCAACAATGCCAGTGTGACTGCTATATGAGGTCTTGGGAAGCTCACCTTGGTGGGACCTAAGGCTTGGGGGAACGAGAGATGCTTTCTGGTGGTCAAGTGAATGAAATCATTGTCGAGGTTGAGCATGTCCCTTCTGGGGTCCAAAGCCATCCATCTTCAAGTCAGATTGTTCCAGAAAAGACACCGGTGAACTCAAACTCCATCCTGGTCTCCTCCATTTCTGACAGCGATGTGACAGACTCTCAGATTTTCAGCAATCGGAATGACAAAAAGGGCAAGCAGTTATTACGATTTGCAACACCTTTGAAGGAATCGTTTGCTCAGACCCTTCATAACTCAGAAAACACAGGCTTAGACACCCCTCATACTTCACACGAGAACATCCAAGGTGAGACCCTGGGGCAGAGGAGTTAGGATGGGAGCAACCGCTTCCGAGTTGCCCACAAGGCTGTGGTTTTAAAACACCGAATAGGGTGAAGGCTTGGTAGATGACCTGAGGGTGTTTGGGACTCGGAAGGGGTCACTTTGAGAGGATCTGACACCTAAGAAGGAGTTTTACCTTGATCAAGCTCATTTCATGTGCCCGGCGTTCTGCCTTTTTGTTACCCATCGAATTTAGTTTATTTGCCTGCCACTCTCTGCACGTGTGATACAGGCACACCTGTCATTTCCATTTGCTGAGAGGCTGAGGCTCAAGGAAATTAAATGACATAGCAGATCTGGGGTCAAATACAGGTCTGCCTGATTCCCAAGCCTGACACCTTAACCACTGTCCCGAACTGCTTTGCACCCAATCCCTAGGTTCGAGTATCATGGGATGCCTCTATTTGTCAAGTCCTCCATGCAACCAGGTCTTAACTGAGACCCTCCCTTGCCTCGCAACTCCTGACATCAAACACTGGTTTCCGAGATGTTGTTTCTCTTTCATCCTGTAATACTCCAGGCATGAAGTCCAGCCATTCTCAGTGACTTCTAAGAGGGGAGGGGAAAAAAAAATCTATTTGCACCAAAGCATTTTATCAGTTTAGCTCCTTTGTTGAAAGATGGGAAGTCTCTTGTCACATTGCTGTCTCCCCGAATTTCTGGGCTTTTTTCCTTTTTCACCTTTATTCCTCTGTCTGTCCCCACTTCCCTCTCAGGAGATGCTCAAATTCCTCATCTTCAGCCAAGTGATGTGGAGGCCCTCTTCTGGGAATTCTCCCTCTGCCTCAGCTGTGTCATTGAGAGGAGGAGAGGTTCCATGCAGCTCAACAACAGGGCCGGGAGCCAGCCGCTCCTACCATGGGCCTGGTGGCCCCCGCTGTTTCCCCCTATTATGGATGGGGCACAGTGCCATGCAGACACAACCCACCCAGAGGGAGAAGGCACTGCCTTTTCCTTGTTTTTTGAGTCTTGCTTTTTTGAGAAGGAAGAAATCTTTTTCATGCAACTCCTCAGCAGACCACCTCCCACATTCGCCAATGTGTCACATGCTTGGAGTTAAACAGGTCATCTGCTGGGGGCTGGGGCCATTGAGATAGGCTCAGACTCACAGGGACCTGCCTGCTGGAGATGGGCCCTGGAGATGAGAACCTGCAGATGGACCCCACCCTGCAGAAGCCCAGGACCATGAGAGGGAGGCGGGTAGATGCCTAACCTGAATTGGGATCCTATTAAAAAAGGAGAGATGACTGTGGGGTAGATGATCACAGCATCTGCCACGTGGACCCAGCCTGTGAATCTGAGTTCTCGGGAGAAGGGAGGAGGACATTCCAGGGTGGAAGAGTAGAAGATAACAGTCAAGAAGAGTAAAGAAGATGCTTGGGCCTGGAGCTCAGTGGGGCAAGAGAAAGCCGTGCAGGAAATTTCAGAGAGAAAAGAGCCAGCATGACCACACGTTCTGGCTTTGCTGAATGTGCCGTGTCATAGGAAAAAGGAAAACACGGAGTTGGAATTGCATACGAACTGTCACGTGCTTTGGCTTTGCGATGTCACATGTATATGCACCATCTTCTTGTTTTTATTCGTGACTTTTTGGCTCACTGAGTCTGCATATTCTTCTCTGTGCACTCATAAAAACATGCTCTAGATCTTTAGCACCATATTTTCAAATGCTATTATTCTGTTAAAATAAAAAAATTAATCTCCATTTTTTTTCCCCTGCAGGACAAAAGTTAATCGAGTCTCTGATACCCATGACATCTAGAGACAGAATTAAAGCCATTAGGAATCAGCCAAGGACCATGGAAGAAAAAAGGAACCTTAGGTATGAACCAAATGTTTTCTTCCTTGCACAGATTTCATGGAAACCTTAGTCTTCTACCTTTGTCTCATGTCAGAAAGCTAAGAAATAAACGCAAGGGAAGAGGCAATCTTCCTACCGAAGAATTCCACGTAATATGTGTTGGTCACCTGGACTGTGGGCTGTGCTTAGTCACCTGCTTCTAGAGAGTGGAGGACAGAAAGAGGGGAACATCGCTTTCCGGGGTGAAGTCTGGCTAATCCTACCTGGGCCAGATGCTCAAGGCTAACATCCCCGGAGATAAGTCATGTGATCAGAGAGTCACCTCTGTGTGTGTGCGTGCATGCGTGCTTAGTCATGTCTGACTCTTTGTGACCCCATGGACTGTAGCCACCAGGCTCCTCTGTCCATGAAATTCTCCAGGCAAGAATATTGGAATGGGTTGCCATTTCCTTCTCCAGAGGATCTTTCCAACACAGGGACTAAACCTGTGTCTCTGCATCTCCTGAATCAGCAGGCATGTTCTTTACCAGCTGAGCCACCTGGGAAGCCCCCCACCCCCGTGTACTCTCTCCTAAAACCCACAACCCTAGTCTAACCAGAGGAAAAAAGCAGAGAAACCCTAATCAAGGGACAGTCTTCATAATATCTGAACATTATTCGTCAAAACTGTCAAGGTCATCAAAAAGAAGGGAAGTTTGAGACACGGTCAGACTGGAGGGTTCTAAAGAGACACGAGTACTAATGCGATGTGGTGTCCTGGATGGGTCCTGGAATAGAAAATGAGCATCTATGGAAAAACCAGTCAAGTCAGAATAGTCTGGACTTTAGGTAAAAGTTACACACCAATGTTGGTTCCTTAGTTGCAACTAACCTACCTTGGAAATGTAAGATGTTAGCAGAGGAAATGGTGAGTAGGAGATGGGGATTTTCTGTATTGTTTTTCTAACTTCTCTGTAAATTTTAAACTCCTCTTAGAAAAAAGGCGTGTGTAAGGGAAGAGTTCCCTGGTGAGCCAGTGGTTAGGACTTGGCACTTTGACTGCTGTGACCTGGGTTCAGTGCCTGGTAGGGGAACTAAGACCCTGCAAGCCGTGCTGTACCAGGCAGGGGTGGGGGTGGGGGGTTGGGGTTACAGAAAACTAAAACAAACAAAACCTCAGAAGCTTTCTAAGCCCAGGGGTTCAAAAGCAAGAGTGAGGGCTGTTTAAGTCTTCAGTCCTTCTTACATTTATTACTCCTCAGCATTTTACTTTTTGCAATTTGTTGGAGTTGACAGGGCTTCCCAGGTAGTAAAGAATTCGCCTGCCAGTGCAGGAGACAAAAGAGACAAAGTTTCATTCCCTGGATCGGGAAGATCCTTTGGAGAAGGAAATGGCAACCCACTCCAGTATTCTTGCCTGGAAAATTTCATGGATAGAGGAGCCTGGCGGGCTACAGTCTATGGGGTCACAAAGATTGGACATGGCTGAACACAAGCACAAAGGAGCTGGTAGTAGAGTAAATGCAATTGCTAATAAATAATTGTATATATGTAAATAAATGATGTAATTGTTCTGAGGTTCAGAGTCTGGCAGGGAAAGTAGATGGGTCAACAAGTAACTTATAAATGATAGAAAGAATATCAGGCCAAATCAAGGGAGAAGGAGATTGCAGGGGGAGGACTAGAAGATAACAGAACTAGAGATAACAATCCACTTGGGCAAAGTAGGGGACGTCTGTGAACTGAGCTTTGAAAGATGGTGTTGTGGGCGTGGGCCTTTGGCTGGGCCAAAGGAAAGAGCCCAGAGCAAAGAAGATGTAATGAGTTCATGGAAAAGTAAAGAGAACAACTGCAGCTGGATCTTTTTGAAAATACCCTTACATTTCAAACTCTGCTTGGCTCTGTCTGTCACACAGTGAAGGCCTTGTGGTGATCCAAAAGACTTCACAGCAGGATTTTCAATCTGACATTTGAGTTGGGATTATTCTATGTTTGGGGGGCTGTCCTGTTCACTCTAGGGTATACAGCAGCATCCCTGGTCTCTAGATGTCAGTGCCACTCCCAACCCCCAATCTGACAACCAAAAAAGTCTGCAGACATACCCAAATATCTGTTTAGGCCAAAAAATCTTCCTGGTTGAGAACCACTGACTTATAAGACCCCAGCCACCTACTCACGGTTATCACTCACACTCTCCACCCTTCCCTTGCTCATTTCTGCCCATCCCAGCCTCCTTGGGGCTTCGAGTTGGCTGTTTCCTGTGCTTGGATAGTCCCTTATCCACAGACTAAACCCTCTTCTCCTTCCAGACTTTGTGCAAATAAGGAGCTATTCAAATCATAACAGGGTCTTCATCCCAGCATTTCCCGCCTCCTTACTCTGCTCTGTTTCCCCCTTCTCTTTCCCATAGTACCACTCACCTTCTATTATCTTATATTGTTTACCTATGTTATGATTACATTTCTTATTTATTTTCTTCCTCTCCCCACTAAGGTGCCTGCTCCATGAGCTGGGGAGATCTGTCTGTGTCTCACCACCTGGGACTGTGCCTGGCACGTGGCAGGCACTCAAGAAATGTCAAGGGGATGAATGCATTACCGCATTGGTGTCTCACTTTCTTCTGCTCTTTGCCACAGGAAAATGGTTGACAAAGAGAAAAGTAAGCAGTCCCGTCATATCCTGGAGCTCAACTGCTGTGCTCAGTGTCTGAACTCCATTTCACTGGTAAGTCGGTCTCTACTGAGGTCAGTAAATGGACACAGAGTAGGGTGAAGCCAGGGAGCGGGGAGAGTGGGGGTGACAGGGGACTCACAGGAAGAAAAACCAAAATTCAGGGCTGTTTCCTTGAAAGAACGTAGAAATTGGGTCAGTTTAGGTGTGGGGAAAACATAGGCATAGGAAGGTCTAAGGAGGTGCAGAGTTACTTAGTTATTTGGGCAACCTAGCTACTGTGGGTGTCACCTTCAACAGCAAACCTAGGAAGGTAATAAATAATAGTGATACAGACCTGGGTTCTTGGCCTTTCTTGATCAATAGAAATTGATAAGAGGCCAGACAAGAAATTCAGGCAAGTCTTTACTAAGGCCCCTGCAAAAACAAGTAGCAGGTTCTCTTGCTTGCTCCCCAAGTCGGGGCAGGCTGGTTCCTAATATGGGCCGAAAGTAGGGGTATGTCCAGGAGAGGGGCGGTGATGGTGATGCTATCCAACCATCCCATCCTGTCACCCCATTCTCCTCCTGCCCTCAGTCTTTCCCAGCATCAGGGTCTTTTCCAATGAGTCAGCTCTTTGCATCAGGTGGTCAAAGTACTGGAGCTTCAGCATCAGCATCTGTCCTTCCAATGAATATTCAGGGTTGATTTCCTTTAGGATGGACTGGCTTGATGTCCAGGGGACTTAGAAGCAGTGGCCTGTTGCTACTGTCAGCCCTGCTCAGTAGATATTTGTTGAGGGGCCGTCCAGCCGTGTGCTTTGTGTCTACTCGCAGGCATACCGAAGGTTCAAGAACAACCTGTCGGAACTGCTCGATTCCATCAGCCTGTGGCAGAAGACGCTCAAGGTCATCGGAGGCAAGTTCGGCACCAGCGTCCTCTCCTATTTCAACTTCCTGAGGTGGCTTTTGAAGTTCAACATCTTCTCGTTCATTGTGACCTTCAGTTTCATCATAATCCCTCAGCTAACTGTGATGGAGAAGAACCACCTCCAATTCACGGGACTGGAATTTCTAACTGGGGCGGTAAGTGCTCCCCCCACACCTGGAGTTCATACTTGGAAACCCAGGACATTCCTGCTGGCGCCCGTCCAGGCCTCTCGTTTGCCTGAGAGTCAACTGATGCAAAAGTGGGTGTTTAAAATGCTTTCTATTTTTCTCCAAAGTGACACACACAATTTCGGGAGAATTTCTGTCTCCCGAGGTGACCATGTTAACGGTTTCCGTTGTCCAGAATCCTCTTCTCTGCACATCTTTGGGCATGATGCACAGACATACACTTCTTTTTTTTTTCCAAACAAAAGATGAATTATTCATATAGACTTCCTGTGACTTGCTTCCTTCCACCTTCTTATTGGTGTTCATAGATCTACCTTTTCCTTTTTTAAAAATTTTCTTTCTACAAAATACAGTGCTTCTTTTAAACAATTTTTCCTAGTGTAGAAGAGAACAAATTAAGAAAAAGTCTATTTCACCCTTGCTCTTTTGTCTACTGCTCTAGTTTGGAGTGTATCTTTATCCACCATTTTTCTTCCTATACAGTCATAGATACATAGATACACAAGTTGATAACACTAAAATATTTTTTTAAATAAAAAGAGGGTGAGATAATACAAGTCTTGCTTTTCAACTTTTTTTGCTTTACTGTGTATGTTGAGCATGGATACACATTCATGTTATTCTCTTTATTAACAATCACAGTGTATCTACCAAGCTCTCTATTGGAGCACATAGCTCCCACTTTGTGAATTTACTTTCTAGAAGAGGTTTCTGCCACTGAGATTCTATGGATAGACAAGAGCCAAATCTGGCTCACCACCTGTTTCTACAGAGCCTGCAAAATAAGATTGGTTTCCACATTTTTAAATGGCTGGAAAAAAAAAATAAAAAGGATAATATTTTTAATTGGAATATAATTGCTTTACAATGTGTTAGTTTCTGCTGTACAATGAAGTGAATCAGTTATATGTATACATATATCCCCTCCCCCGTGGACTTCCCTCTCACCCCCACTGCCATCCTACGCATCTAGGTCATCACAGAGCACTGAGCTGGGCTCCCTGTGCTATACAGCAGGTCCCCACTAGCGGTCTGTTTTATACATTGTAGTGTATACATCCGGAGAAGGCGATGGCACCCCACTCCAGCACTCTTGCCTGGAAAATCCCATGGATGGAAGAGCCTGGTAGGCTGTAGTCCATGGGGTCGCTGAGTCGGACACGACTGAGCGACTTCCTTTTCACTTTTCACTTTCATGCATTGGAGAAGGAAATGGCAACCCACTCCAGTGTTCTTGCCTGGAGAATCCCAGGGATGGGGGAGCCTGGTGGGCTGCCGTCTATGGGGTCGCACAGAGTCGGACACAGCTGAAGTGACTTAGCAGCAGCGGCAGCAGCAGTGTATACTTGTCAATTGTACTCTCCCAATTCATCTCGCCTTCCTCTCCTCTACCCTCGTGTCCACATGTCTGTTCTGTATATCTGCCTGTGTATTCCTGCACTGCTAACAAGTTCATCTGTACCATTTTTTCTAGATTCTACATATATGCATTAATATACAATATTTGGTCTTCTCTTTCTGACTTACTTCACTCTGTATGACAGACTATATCGATCCACATCTGTACAAATGACCCAATTTTGTTCTGTTTTCTGGCTGAGTAATATTCCATTGTATATATGTACCACATCTTAATCATTCATCTGTTGATGGACATTCGGGTTATTTCTGTATTCTGGTTATTGTAAATAGTGCTGCAAAGAACAATGGGGTATATGTATCTTTTTGAATTATGGTTTTCTCAGGGTATATGCCCAGTAGTGGGATTTCTGGGTAATATGGTAGTTCTGTTTTTAGTTTTTTAAGAAAATAAGGGGCCTGTAAATTAGAGGAACAAATTAGACAGACCCAGAGGAAACAATTAGACAATTGTAGAAGGTAGAACATTGGAATGTACATGTAATTGTTGAATTGTTTCCTCCAGGTCTCTCTAATTTGTTCCTCTGATTTACACAGGCACCTTATTTCCTATAAATTGAAGTTTATACCTAAAGACTTGGTTTGTTTCATTTTAAACATTTGACCATAATACTTAATAGATGACAGAGGCATGTAACAGCTGGCTGTCCTGCTTTTAGTCATGCTTGGCTTGTTCACTGGGTCCAGGTGGTGATTACTGGGCCCCTCCATGTAAAGTTGTGCTGCTTTGCAATTCCTTTCCACCTCTAAGAGCCTTGTGATAAGATGTCTAGGTTCTCAGTGGCCTTGTTTGCCTCTTTCCTGGCAAACAAACGGTCTAAACTGACCAGTGCAGGCTTCTTATATACGGAAAAAGGAAACTCTGCCGCCCATAGTCATTCATTGCTTTCTTGGGAGATCCACCTGACCTGGGATTTATTGTCCTTTTCAGGGTTATTTTACTAACACAGTGATGTACTACGGCTTTTACACCAATTCTACGATCCGGCATGGCAACAGCGGGGCCTCCTACAACATGCAGCTGGCCTACATCTTTACAATCGGAGGCTGTTTGGTCGTCTGCTTTTTTAGTTTGCTCTTCAGGTATGGAATGTTCGCCTTTTCTGATTCTAAGCTCTTTACAGTTTTAGGAAAAATTTTAGAGACTCAAAAGTTACTGGGGGAACAGTTTCTCCGCAATTTCAACTTTCTACTCCTGTCTAATCCTTTCTTGTCCTAGAACGTAAAGTGTAAGTTTGGACAGAGGAAGAGAAATTTTCATGTGCTTTTAAAGAAATTGGTCGGTCTGAAAATAAGGATGCAATGACTCAGGTAGTTTTGATGAATGGTTGTAAATTGACAGTTGTCAAATGTTCAGTGTTAAACCTGTTCGTCTATTAGGTCTTGTAACAAAGTACCACAGACTAGGGGGCTTAATCAACAACGTTTTTTTTTTTTTTCTCAAATTCGGGATGCTAGAAATCCAAGTTCAAGATGTTTCAGCAGGATTGGTTTCTCCTGAGGCTTCCCTCGCCAGCTTGCTGACAGCCACCTTCCCACTCTGTCCTCATATGATCTACCCTCCGTGCATATCTGAGTCCTAATATCCCCTTCTTATAAGGACACCAGCCATGTTGGATTGGGCCCACTGAAATGATCTCACTTTAACTACCTCTGTACAGATCCTATCTCAAAACCCAGTCTATTTCTGAGGTACTAGGGGTTGTGTGTATGTTAGTCTCTCGGTCATGTCTGACTCTGACTTTAGCCCTGCAGGCCCCTCTGTGCATGGGATTCTCCAGGCAAGAATACTGGAGTGGGTAGCCATGCCCTCCTCCAGGGGATCGTCACAACCCAGGGATCGAACCCAGGTCTCTTGTACTGTAGTCATAGGACTTCAAAATATTAATTTTTAAGGAGTACAGTTCAGTACTCCGTAACAACCTCACTGCCAGCACGATAATCCAAAATAAAACAAGATTTTGTTTTGTCCTATTGAACTAGGGAATGTTTCTGTTTCTTAAGCTGTTATTACTTCATGGTGGCAAACTTTACAAAGGTAGTGTCCATTTTGCTCAGAATTGTTTCACATGCCAAGCTTAGTGCTAAGTGCTTCCTGGACCCAATTTCAATGAATCCTAGACATCTCCATAATTACAGCTGCCTGTACTGAGTGCTTACTGCGCTAAGGCCTACACCGACTCTTGCTGTGGGCTGAATAATGCTGCCTCTTCAAAGATGTCCATGACTTAATCCCCAGGAACTGTGACTGTGGTACCTTATCTGGCAAAAGGAATTTTCCAGAAGTGATTAAGTTAAATATCTTAAAATGGGCCATTGCAATCACAAAGGTCCTTTAAAGAGGGAAGCAGGAGAGTCAAAGTCAGGGAAAGAGCAGAAGGTGCTAGTCTTCCGGCTTTGAAGATGAAGGAACCACAAGCCAGGGAATGCAGGCAGCATCTAGAAGGTGGAAAAGGCAGGGAAACAGATTCTCCTCTAAAGTCTCCAAAAGGAACACGACTCTGCCAATGCCTTGATTGTTGACCCATTTTCTGATTTCTGACCTCTAGTAAGAAATTGAAGAAAGTGGAGAAAACCACTAGACCATTCAGGTATGACCTAAATCAAATCCCTTATGACTATACAGTGGAAGTGAGAAATAAATTTAAGGGACTCGATCTGATAGACTGCCTGATGAACTATGGATGGAGGTTCGTGACATTGTACAGGAGACAGAAATCAAGATCATCACCAAGAAAAAGAAATGCAAAAAAGAAAAATGGCTGTCTGAGGAGGCCTTACAAATAACTGTGAAAAGAAGGGAAGCAAAAAGCAAAGGAGAAAAGGAAAGATATACCCATTTGAATGCAGAGTTCCAAAGAGTAGCAAGGAGAGATAAGAAAGCCTTCCTCAGCAATCAATGCAAATAAATAGAGGAAAACAATAGAACGGGAAACACTAGAGATCTCTTCAAGAAAATTAGAGATACCAAGGGAACATTTCATGCAAAGGTGGGCTCAATAAAGGACAGAAATGGTATGGACCTAACAGAAGCAGAAGATATTATGAAGAGGTGGCAAGAATACACAGAAGAACTGTACAAAAAAAGATCTTCATGGCCCAGATAACCACGATGGTTTGATCACTGACCTAGAGCCAGACATCCTGGAATGTGAAGTCAAGTGGGCCTTAGGAAGCATCACTATGAACAAAGCTAGTGGAGGTGATGGAATTCCAGTTGAGCTATTTCAAATCCTGAAAGATGATGCTGTGAAGGTGCTGCACTCAATATGCCAGCAAATTTGGAAAACTCAGCAGTGGCCACAGGACTGGAAAAGGTCAGTTTTCATTCCAATTCAAAGAAAGGCAATGACAAAGAATGCTCAAACTACCGCACAATTGCACTCATCTCACATGCTAGTAAAGTAATGCTCAAAATTCTCCAAGCCAGGCTTCAGCAATACGTGAACCATGAACTTCCAGATGTTCAAGCTGGTTTTAGGAAAGGCAGAGGAACCAGAGATCAAATTGCCAACATCCACTGGATCATGGAAAAAGCAAGAGAGTTCCAGAAAAACATCTATTTCTGCTTTATTGACTATGCCAAAGCCTTTGACTGTGTGGATCACAATAAACTGTGGAAAATTCTGAAAGAGATGGGAATACCAGACCACCTGACCTGCCTCTTGAGAAACCTGTATGCAGGGTAGGAAGCAACAGTTAGAACTGGACATGGAACAACAGACTGGTTCCAAATAAGAAAAGGAGTACGTCAAGGCTGTATATTGTCACCCTGCTTATTTAACTTACATGCAGAGTACATCATGAGAAACGCTGGACTGGAAGAAACACAAGCTGGAATCAAGATTGCCAGGAGAAATATCAATAACCTCAGATATGCAGATGACACCACCCTTATGGCAGAAAGTGAAGAAGAACTAAAGAGCTTCTTGATGAAAGTGAAAGAGGAGAGTGAAAAAGTTGGCTTAAAGCTCAACATTCAGAAAACGAAGATCATGGCATCTGGTCCCATCACTTCATGGCAGATAGATGGGGAAACAGTGGAAACAGTGGCTGACTTTATTTTTCTGGGCTCCAAAATCACTGCAGATGGTGATTGCAGCCATGAAATTAAAAGACGCTTACTCCTTGGAAGAAAAGTTATGACCAACCTAGACAGCATATTCAAAAGCAGAGATATTATTTTCCCACAAAGGTCTGTCTAGTCAAGGCTATGGTTTTTCCAGTGGTCATGTATGGATGTCAGAGTTGGACTATAAAGAAAGGTAAGCGCCGAAGAACTGATGGTTTGGGACTGTGGTGTTGGAGAAGACTTTTGAGAGTCCCTTGTACTGCAAGGAAATCCAACCAGTCCATCCTAAAGGAAATCAGTCCTGGGTGTTCATTGGAAAGACTTATGTTGAGGCTGAAACTCCAATACTTTGGCCACCTGATGCAGAGCTGACTCATTGGAAAACACCCTGATGCTAGGAAAGTTTGAGGGCAGGAGGATAAGGGGACGACAGAGGATGAGATGGTTGGATGGCATCATGAACTCGATGGACATGGGTTTGGGTGGACTCCGGGAGTTGGTGATGGACAGGGAGGCCTGTCATGCTGCGGTTCATGGGGTCGCAAAGAGTCAGACACGACTGAGGGACTGAACTGAACTGAAGTAAGAATACATGTTGTTTTAAGCCAGTAAGTTTAGGGCAATTTGTTATAGCAGCAAGAGGAAACTAATACAACTCTTATAGTGAACTAGTATTATCCCCATTATACAGATGTGGAAACTGAGGATTAGGACCCTTAAAATGACAAAATCCCCCAGTTGGCAATCAAAGATTACAAAGTCAGATCCCAAAGCCAGTGCTGCTGACTATCATGCTTGCTGTTGCCCTGTTCGAACGTCAGGCTAACTCTTCCATGCTGCCTTTCACCACTAATGATGGAACTGTTCTTTGTTATAATCCCTGCACCCCCAATGTCTGCCCCAGTAACGCTTGGGTATTTTGGTTTCTGCCTTTCCTAGTATGGCCAGGTATTTCCGGAACAACTTCATTAACCCCCACATTTACTCCAGAGGGATTGCCAAGCTCATTTTTTGCTGGGACTTCACTGTCACTCATGAAAGTGCAGTAAAGCTGAAACAGAAGAATCTGAGCACTGAAATAAGGGTAAGGAGAGCTAGCTTTAACCCCTTCCCATGGCCAGTCCTCTTTCCTCCTTCAACATGCCTGTAACTTTTCTTAAAGTAATAATGTTTTATTTTTTATTCTCCATGATATTGGCAAAAAAAAAAAAAAACAAACCCTAAAACTATTTTAAATGCCCAGTGCTGGTGATGGTGTAGGGAAGTGAACATTTTCACACAATGTGGTGAGTTTGTTATTGACATAAGCTTGCTGAAGGGCAGTTTAACAATTTATAACAAGATGTTAAATACTTATCGACCTCACAGTTCTAGGTTTAAAATGTTATCCAGTGGTTTTTAACTCTGGGCAGATTTGCCCCAGAGACACAGGCCAATGTCTGGAGGCTTTTTTAATTGTTGCTGCAGAGGAGTGTGTATTACCAGCATCTAGTGGGTAGAGGCTCAACATCCCGCGGTGCACAGGACAAGCCCTTAACACAGATTTATCAACTCTGAATGACAATAGAGCTAAGGTTGACAAACCATGATCTATGGAAAAGTATTTAAGAGAAAAAAAGAGCAAGCAGAATTTATAAACTAAGGGGCTTTGACAAGAGGGTTGCAGAGGGTTCCTCAGCCTTATTCTTCAAGAAGGCCCTATGGCCTCAGTGTATTCTCTTAAGATTATGGTCCCAATCTCTTTCCCTCTGAGATGGAAAAGGTAGTCAATGAAGCGATGGGGGGTTCTTGCCCATTAGAGATTTTCCTAGTGGTCTCCTAATCCAAGCTCATGGTGCTTTTCCCCACTCTCTCACCTGTGGGTTTGTGTCTCTTTGAGAGCACCGAAGCCTAGGGTGGTCATCTTTGCTGACAGTGTAGGGGTTCTGCAAGTGAACTTGACTTCCTTGTGTTTACAGGAGAACCTGTCAGAAATCCTTCAGGAGAACGTCAAGTTAACATTCAATCAGCAGTTTATCCGCTTCTCTGCCCACGTGGCAGCCTGGGTTGTCTCTTCCGGAGTGGCCATCATCTGCTGTGTAGCCGTTTATTACCTGGCTGAGAACAATTTACAGGTAACCAGAGAGGCCAGAGATCCAGGGTCCAGAGCACAGAGAAGCAGGTGAAGGGACCAGATGCAGGAGGGGGCGGGTGGGGTCCTGGTCACCACTCAAAACGAGGTCGTGGCCAGCAGCATCGCCACCAGGAGGAAGTTTGTTTAAAAGTGCAAAATCCTGGGTCCCTCTCTTGGTCCATGGACCCAGAATCTGCATCATAAGAACATCCCCAGGGAATGTGTGTGCGCACCTCAGGGTGGAGGCTCTGGGCTAGTGGAGAAATGGGAACTTTGGCCACAGACCTGGGATCAGGTTCTGCTGTCCTCCTTTATCATTATATCCCTAATGCCTCTCTGGCACCAAGCAGACACTTAATAAATATTATGAACCAGTGGAATTTGGCTAGTGATTTACTCTTCCCATGGGCTTCCCTGGTGGTTCAGATGGTAAAGAATCTGCTGGCAATGCAGCAGACTGAGGTTTGATTCATGGGTCTGGAAGATCCCCTGGAGAAGGGAATGGCAACCCACTCCAGTATTCTTGCCTGGAGAATCCCATGGATAGAGGAGCCTAGCAGGCTATAGTCCATGGGATCACAAAGAGTTGGACACGATTGAGTGACTAACACTTTCACTTTAGTCTTCCTAAGCCCCTAATTCCTTACCTACAAACTGGAATGCTTCTTTTGTAAATGTGTGGTCTGGACTAGAGAAAAGTTATGTAAAGAGTCTACGTAGTACCTGGTACTGTGGGTGATAAAGGAATGTTAGCTTTTTTTTTTTTTTTTGATATGAACTCTGAGACTAATTAGCTGGTGGGTGGACAAAGTACTGTTTCTCTGTGATTTTCAGTTACTCTTCTGGAAAGAGGGATAATTGTAGCTGATTTTGCAGACCCCTAGAATTGTGGTACAGGTTGGTCTGATTGTGTCTCTTTCTTTATTGTCTTCCCAGTACTCTAAATATAAAACCTATCCTCCATGGCACGATTGATAGATCTTTTGTGATGTGGCCCCTGCCCATATCTTTAGTCTCAATACCACACAACCACCTGTATACCACACCAGCAACACTAAATGATGTGCCCCTAGTTCCCTGAACACACCAGGTTTTCCCTTATCTCTAGATGGGAAACACGCAGTTCATTCTACACTGCCACCCTTCCCCTTCATCTGGCAAACTCCTCCTTTTCTCCATGAGTGACACGTCCCCCAGGAAATCTTTTCTCACCATCACCTCTCTTACTAGACTGAGTTAGGTGCACCTGACTCTGCAGTCTTTCCCTGTGCACTTGCCACATGCAGCATTGAAAATGCTTGTTTACACATTTGTTTCTTCAAAAGAATAGCCAGGCACCTGGCCGAACTCCTGATACATAGTAGGTGCTCAACGCAATGGAGGAGGAGCCAGCAAGAAATGGGTGTGAAATGGGACAAACCTAAGGGTTCCTATTAAGGTTTGCCCTGAAAGAGATGAGACTGAGTCCCAGTGCTCCAGGGCCTGGCACTGCCTACCTGGGTTGGAAGCTGTGGCAGGGCAGCTGTAAGTATAAAGACGACTTCTGAGTTTCTCCTTGACTCTGAAGGTTTTCTTCACACTTACCTGAAGTGAAGGAGGTAGTGAAGGAGGAGGAGAAGAATCATTCCCATTGTTTGAACATCTGTACCAGGCAGGATCAACCCTCTGCACAGCTCGAGGAGGCACATTCACTGGCAGCTACAATTTCACATGAATGGTGCCCCCAGCTGTGTCATTTAGCAGCTCCGCAACTGGACCTTTCCTTATTTGAAAGTGAAAATGGCTCAGTCGTGTCCGACTCTTTGCAACCCCATGGACTATGCAGTCCATGGAATTCTCTAGGCCAGAATATTGGAGTAGGTAGCCTTTCCCTTCTCCAAGGGATCTTCCCAACGCAGGGATTGAACCCAGGTGTCCCGCATTGCAGGTGGATTCTTTACCAGCTGAGCCACCAGAGAAGCCAAGAATACTGGAGTGGATAGCCTATCCCTTCTCCAGCAGATCTTCCCAACCCAGGAATCGAACTGGGGTCTCCTGCATTGCAGGAGGATTCTTTACCAACTGAGCTACCAAGGAAGCCCCTTATGTGGTCTCACTTAATTCTTACAGTGTCTCTCTGGGTTATATGATAATCTCCCCATCAGGCAGACTAGGAAAGAGGCTCAGAGAAGCTATGCTTGTGGTTCCAAAGCTTTAGCTTATAAGCACAGGGAGAGGCGCAGCATTTGACCCTAAATTAATCTGGCTCCAAAGATACTGTGAAAGTGCAAGTGGTGTTTTCAAAGCTATCCAGAGGTAAATAGAGACAGAGTCAGGCTTCAGGGTGGGCAATGAGGGAACTTTCAGACATCAGATAAATCCATTAGAATCTCTTACTCCAAGAGGGGCGGCATAGGTTTCACTCCAGACAAATGCCAGGGTGGTGTCCCCACAAAGGCAGGGGCACCCCTCTGACCCTCATAGAAAAGAGCAGCATGGGCTAGCAGAGGCTCCCCTTGCCCCCAATTCAGCACCCGAGGACAGGCAAAGCTTGGTGAAATGAACAAGGGCACGCAGGAGAGCAGAGGAGAAATTCCCTTGTGTCGTAGCTTTGGTAACTCAAGCTTTTCTTCCAGCAGCATGGAGCACATTCTCATGTTTCCAAACCTCTTGGTGAGGAAAGTAAAGTCACAGAATGGCTGTTGGGCCATAGGTCCCTGAGTCTGATAGACCTGGGTTCAAATCTGCCAATTTCTAGCTGGGGAACCCTGGGTAAGCATCTTTGCCTCTCTGAGCCTCAGGTTGTCCAGCAGTTAAGTCTATTAACACCCACCTATTGGGCTATAGTGGGAATTAAAGCATCATGTGAGTAATTCTCGGCCAAGGGCAAGTGCTTGGTAAGTGGTCCTTTAATAGCTAATCAGAAGAGTTTTAATCTGGGATTTTCCCACCTTGGGGGATCTTCTGAGTCGGGCAGAGAGGGGTCCGGTGTACGGTCAGCAACTTGATTCTCTCCCTCCATCCCCCGCAGTTCCTGGCGAACCACAGTAACCCTGGGGCGGTGCTTTTACTGCCTTTCGTCGTGTCCTGCATCAACCTGGTCGTGCCTCGCTTCTACTCCATGTTCAGGCTGGTGGAGCGCTACGAGATGCCGAGGCACGAAGTCTATACCCTCCTGATCCGGTAGGTGTGGCTGTCACTTCTCACTCCAGCCTCAATTTTCACGGAGGGAAAAATGGGATGGAAACTAGAAAGGGTTACACTCAAGTATCACAGTTCTGTTTTCCAGAAAGAATTTCAAGAGTAGATTATGTTTTTATGGTATGAGTTACTAGCCATAAAGTCCAAAGAGCCCTGAAGAAATACAGTAATTGGGTACATCTGCCCTTTGCTTAAAATAATGGCTTGTCTTTCCCAGATAAGCTTTCCCAGTAATGGCTTATCTTGCTGCCAGCTTGAGGAGCATGGTTCTCAGTTATGAGATGTATGGGTGAGTAGGTTGTGCACTGCACAGACGTTCTTGGCTAAGAAGTCACGTGGGAACTGATCATCCAGAGTTCCATGAGTCCGACTTGAGGCTGAGTACCCACTGAATCAGCCAGGAGGAACAGGTTCATTTCTGTCATTTAACCATCCAAATTGTTGGTTGGAGGGGGAGGTTGAAGTTGAGGGGATGCTTTTGGCAATTCATTGGCTGGGAAAGGATCCCTTTTTGTGATTCCCAGAAAGGCATTGTATGTGCTGGAAGTGACCCCACAGTCTTGATAAAATATAAAGCTACCCAAATTGTTTTCTTTATTGCTTCTTCCTGGCTAGTACCCTGACCATTTCCTGGTTATGGTGGTGTTTATAGTGATGAGGCTGAACTACCAGATTGACTTTTTTTTACTGATCAATTTCAGAGTCCTTACTTTACCATTGCCTCTGAGATCTGGCTCCTGGTCAGTTCTTCAGTTTTATTTTCTACCTCTTTCCACTTCCTCAGTGACCCCAGCCCCCAGCCTCACTCGCCTTTTCATTGTTCACAAACTGTATGCCCATCTCAGCACCTTTGCACTGGCCATTCCTTCTTCCTGGAATAGCAAATCTATACTTATGTTTATGCTTATAGTTTCTTCACACAAATCTTAAGCATTTCTGTTACCCTTAAATTTGTAACCAGCATATTTTAAAACACACACACACACACACATATATTAAAGTTGAAAGTTAAGTCGCTCAGTCGCGTCCGACTCTTTGCAACCCTGTGCAAAGCAGCCTACCAGGCTCCTCTGTCCATGGGATTCTCCAGGCAAGAATACTGGAGTGGGTTGCCATTTCCTTCTCCAGGGATCTTCCCAACCCAGGGATCGAACCCAGGTCTCCCGCATTGCAGGCAGATGCTTTAACCTCTGATCCACCAGGAAAGTGTATATATGTGTGTATATATATATATATATATATATATACGCTTATTATTTTAGATCAGGAGTTAGCAAACAGCAGCCTGCAGGCCCAGCCTGCCTCCCATTTTCATAAATAAAGTCTCACTGGAATGCAACCATGTCCACTGGTGACGTATCATCTATGACTCCTTTCCTGCTACAACTGCAGAGTTGGGACACAAACTGTATGGTTTGCAAGGCCAAAAATATTTACTGTCTGGACCTTCACAGAAAATGTTGACTGACTTCAGGTTAATGCTTAGAGTTATCTGTATATGTATTTGATAGATAGGTCCAGAGTTCATCTTTATTTGAAGAGCTATGAAACATAAGGAATAGAAGATGATGTGTGCGTGCTAAGTCACCATATTCATGTCTGACTCTTTGCAACCCTATGGATTGTAGCCCATCGGGCTTCTCTGTCCATGGGATTCTCCAGGCAAGAATACTGGAGTGGGTTGCCACGCCTTTCCTCAAGGGCATGTAGGAAATGGCACTCTACTCCAGTATACTCTTGCCTGGAAAACTCCATGGATGGAGGAGCCTGGTGGGCTACAGCCCTTAGGGTTGCAGAGTCGGACATGACGGAGCCACTGAGCACGCATAGATACAAGTATCGTTTTCCTGAAGAAAAAAATTTTAGAAAGCCTTCCTTTCTACCCACACTACACCTCTGGGCGCCTCCTCTCGATGGTTAGAAACAATCAGGATTTTTTTTTCTTGCGATTAAAAAAAAATTTAAACCGTTTTCAGTGCACAGTTCAGCAGCACACTGGCGTCTTTGCTCAGTGTCTGTTCAACGTATCCTACTTACAATGTCTTCCTTTTGTGAGAGAAGATAAGACGTTATTTTAGAGTAGATCTTGGGATGGTCAACTTTTTAAGTACTTCCACGTTCCCACATATTTTTTATTTTGCCTTTCGATTTGAATGTGGATTTGCATAGGCCAAGGACTCCATATTCTAACTACCTCTTCTGAGGCCTACAGGTATGGCTTTGAGGGTTTCTGACATCTGGCATCACCAAACAATCACCCCGTTGTTCTTTCCAGACCCTTTGCATCTGCTGTCTCTAAGTTCCAGGCATCTTCAGAACTACCACCACCTCTGAGGCAGTCTTCTCCCAAATTTGTTTTAAATTTGGTTTTCTCCAGTCTTCTTCACTGACCCCTTTTCATATTTTAATCTTTGTGTCCTTTATTTCTGCTTTCTATTTTCCATAAATTCCTCTATATTTCTGGTCTGTTCATGATGACTTTTTTGTTTCCCACTGCTTTATGGATCTTTTAGCTTTTGACTTTTTTTTTTTCTTTCATCATTTCAGTAGAATGTGGATGTAGAGGTGATAGGTTCAGTATGATAGGTAATAGGCTCCAATGCTCAGTGTGTCATTTTGATCTAATCACTTTATTTAATTTGCATTTTTCTGATCCCAAGAGAAATTCACTATCTTTTAATATATATTAGCCCTAGGTATTGCTTCAGAAAATATTCAAAATCTTCTCTATATGCAGAGAAAATAAGAAAGCTCAGAAATAGGTTTAACCTGGAGTTATACTGCAGTTAATGTATTTAAGTTCTGACACCAGTTCCGACATGTGGGTTTTCCCACACCACCAAGCCATTCTCCAATACACACAGATGGGTGTCCTACAATTTAATTCAACTCTGACATTATGTACCTGAAGGTAGTGTCAGAATCCCACAGGGTAAGGCTCAGCCCCACAGGGCTGCCCCCACCCCCTCTTCTGGTACCAGTCGCAAATCCACATTGTCACCTGGGCTTCTGACTGACCAACTATAGATCGGAGGTTCCAGTGACCCCCTACTCGAGTTTGAGTATTTGCTAGAACAGCTCACGTGACTCAGAGAAACACTTTACTTATGAGATTACTGCTTTATTATAAAAAGCTATAACTCAAGAACAGCCAGGTAGAAGAGATGTGTAGGGCAAAGTCTGTGTATGTAGAGCTTTGTTGCCCTTTCTGAGATTTTCAGTCTCCCAAATACCATCCTGTCACCAAGCCAGAAGGTCACCGAACCCGCCTCCTTTTGAGTTTTTGTGGAGGCTTCATCACGTATGCATGACTAGTTAAATGGCTACTGGTTCTGTGTTTTAGCTCAGTTGTGTCTGACTCTTTGCAACCCCATGGATGGTATGTAGCCTGCCAGGCTTCTCTGTCTATGGGGATTCTCCAGACAAGAATACTGGAGTGGGTTGCCCTGCCCTCCTCCAGGGCATCTTCCCAACCCAGGGATCAAACCCAGGTCTCCTGCATTGCAGGCAGATTCTTTACCCATTGAGCCATCAGAGAAGCCCAATAAATTCAATCTCCAGCCCCTCTCTCCTCCCTGGAGTCTGCAATAGGCACGCTGAGTTCAGATCCTCGAAATCACAGGATCGGTTGTCACGGCAACCAGCCCCTAACCTTAGTAGACCTAGGGGCTTCCCAACAGTCACATTAATATAACAAAAGACACCTTGATAGCTCTCCTCACTTAGGATATTCCAAAGGTTTCAGGAGCTCAGTGCAAGGACAAGAAAAGGACAAGAAGACCAAATGCATATTTCTTATCATAAATGACAGTATCACTGTACAGTAAGGCATTAATCCAGTAGATATTGAGAGTCTATTATAGGCTAGGCACTGGGTAAGAGATTTGGGATCTAGTGTTGAAAAAGGCAAATCCTGTCTCTTCCTTCACTGTGTTGTTTTGTCTAATGGTTGGTTCTCAACCTTTAACCTGCACCAGAATTGCCTGGAGGGATTGCTGGGCCCTATACCAGAGTGCCTGATTCAGAAGATCTGGGAGAGGGCCAGAAAGTTTGCCTTTCTAACAAGATTACAGATGCTACTGCTGGTCTGCGGACCATACTTTGAAAACGACTGGTGTAGTGGTACATGGTTCTTGGCACATCAATGTTGAAGACCTCTTAAAACCAGAAGTTACTGATTTGGGCAAAGTGACTAGATTTAAGAACTCAGGCTGTTAAATCAGGTGGTCCTTGTTTTCAACCTTTGTCACGCCCCTAAGCATAACATTGCCCCTAAGTAATCCGTGTGATCTTGTACAAGTTATTTCATCTCTCTGTGCTTCAGTTTCCTCATCAGTAAGATAGGCATAAAATACTATCTACCTGATGGTAGAGCTGGAATGATTAAGAGGGATGATTCGAAAAAGTGTGTAGCATGTTTACTGTCCCTGGTGGCACCTGATGAATAGTATGTATGTGTACTACTATTACAGTGAGAAGTGAAATCAGGTAGTTTGGATATGCCCAAAAGAGAGTGTATCAGTCAGAATAAATGAGGTTAAACTGTGGTAACAAACATCCCTGCAACCCCCCACCCCCACTCCAAACTCACAGTGATTTAGAACACAAGTATTTATTTCTTGTTCACATTGCACACCCTTGTGGATTGGCAGGGAAATTCTGCCTGCGTTAGTCACTCAGGGGTTCAGGCTGATTGTCCTTCCAGAGGGAAGATGGTGAGTCTCACTGGCATTTAAATACTCTAGTCTAGAAGTGACACAAGATAACACACATTGTTTATGCTCACAGCTCATTTACCAGAACTAGTCATATGTGCCCCGCCCCCACCAACCACAGGGGGCTTCCTTGGTGGCTCAGAGAGTAAAGAATCTGCCTGCAACATGGGACACCTGGGTTCAATCCCTGGGTCGGGAAGATCCCCTGGAGGAGAAAATGGCAACCCATTCCAGTGTTCTTGCCTGGAGAATCCCCATGGACAGAGGAGCCTGGCAGGCTGCAGTTCATGGAGTCGCAAAGAGTTGGGCACAACCAAGCAACTAGAAGCACATAACCACAGGGGGCAGGAATTTCCATCCTACCATGTGCCCCAAATGAAATATTAGCAAGCATCTCCCATGACTACCATGGAAGTAATGATAGTTGTTTTCTCTTCATTTTTTAGAAATATCTTTCTGAAAATATCAATCATTGGAATTCTGTGTTACTATTGGCTCAACATTGTGGCCCTGGATAGTGAAGAGGTAAGATTTCTATGCTGTTTTGCTTTAAGCTTGGCTTTGACCTTCAGGGAGGAAGTGAGTTTCTCAACAGTTTCTGCCTATGGTATTAGAGTAGATACCATGTTATTTTTCCCATCCATCTGTCCATCTACTTATCCATCTGTTCATCTATCCATCTATCCATCCATTCACCTTTCCACCCTTCCATCCATCCTTGGGCTTCCTACAGAAGTAACTAACTTCAAAAACTGACCATTTTGACCTTCCTGTTTATGCCAATCTGATAAACTTCTAGGCCACTTTCTTAATCAAGAAGATATAAATTATTTTAAAATTATTGAAAGACACCAAACCATAGAAACAGGAAGCTCAAAGAACACTGAGCAAGAAAACACCCAAAGAAAGAAGTAAATTAAATTATAAATTAAAAAAAACTCCAACTTGGCACATCAGATAGCATTACAGAAAACTAAAAACAAGGCCTAAGCCTTAAAAAAAACTAGACTATTTTTTAAAACTTTACCTATAGAGGATAAAGAATAGGAAAATGCGGGGGGTTACTTTTCATAGTACTCAAAAATTATTTTTTGAGAGTTTAGGACAATTCTTAAGTGTTGAAATAAAATACACCAACCAAGATTTCCATATTTGGTTAAATTATCCCTCAAAAGTGAAAGAAAAATAAAGACCTTCTCAGAAAAACAAATACTGCGGGAAATCATTTCTAGCAGAACTTCCACACAAGAAAGGTTTAAAGAAGTCCTTTAGATAGAGAAAATATGATATAAATCAGAAGCTTCAATATAAAGAAAAGAAACATGTCAGAGAAAGTATACATAAAAGTAAAATAAAATTAAAAAAAAATTTTTTAAGTTATTGATTTTTCACAAGGTTAATAAGCAAAAGGAATGGAGGCATTATTAGCCATTGACACCTCCTGCTCTTCTTGGCTAAAAAACAGGATCCAGAAGGCATAGGACAAAGATGAAAAGTGTTAAAGGGGAGAGGTAGCGAGACAGGAAAGTCTGGGTACATGAGGAGGGCAAGCCTTAATGGAGGAAGAAGGCGCACAGAAAGAGAATAAACACTCAGAAATAAACTCAGCCTAGAGATGCATTTCTGATGAGAGTGGGTCTGCTTTTCTGGGCACTCCAAGGTTCCATCAAACTAAGCTGCCAGCTCCATTCTTGAGACCAGGCGGGGCAGGAACAGATGGCAACAGCCTCCTCCCACATCCCAACTCTTGTTTGCCTTTGCTTTCCAGTGTTGGGAAACCCTCATAGGCCAAGAAATCTACCGGCTCCTGCTGATGGATTTTGTGTTCTCTTTAGCTGATTCCTTCCTGGGGGAGTTCCTGAGAAGGTAAATATTTGTCTGTCTTGAGTAATTAGTACCTGCTGCTGTAACTGAAGCCGTAGCACTGGCTGAGCAGGAAGTATGGATCCCTTCTGTACTCTAAGTGTACATTGTCCTAAGTCTGCCTATTGTCCTTAGGAATATTGTTTTCTTCTGAAGTAACTGAAATCTCACCTTGACAGTTCTGTTGTCAAAGTTCATTTAATTCAAGTGGCCCTTTATAATCTCCTGAGAAAGAAAGTTCTATAAATGAAATACAGAAACGGAGTCGTATGACATCGTATCCACCATAGATCATTTTAATCTTCTAGTGTATGTATCAGAGAAGGCATTGGCAACCCACTCCAGTACTCTTACCTGGAAACTCCCATGGATGGAGGAGCCTGGTGGGCTGCAGTCCGTGGGGTCGCTGAGAGTCGGACACGACTGAGCGACTTCCCTTTCACTTTAAACTTTCATGCATTGGAGAAGGAAATGGCAACCCACTCCAGTGTCCTTGCCTGGAGAATCCCAGGGACGGAGGAGCCTGATGGGCTGCCGTCTATGGGGTCGCACAAAGTCGGACACGAATGAAGCGACTTAGAAGCAGCAGTGTATGTGTATTCTTCCAGATTTTCTGTGCACGTCTTGCTTTGTGTGTGTGTGCATGTGTGCGTGCTAAGTTGCAAAACTGCTATGGAGTTTGTATAGTGAGAATGCCTTGTCATCTTTCCATGTTTGTACTATAGATTTATCTCATTGTTTTCATTGAATTTAATTAATGCATTAATTTTTAATTTAGACCCCAAGTGTGCAGGATTGGGGAAATATCATCATTGGCCCATGTATGGTCCTCTTTTATTTATTTACTCATATATTTTATAAAAATATTATGAGCATCTCATTCCTAATAGACATTTACTTATTTCACAAGCTGCCTTAGTAATAAAGATGGCATGATGTAATGCTGATTCCTTCCTCAGTGGGTTGAATGCCAAATTTCCGCACTCAATCTACTCTAACTCACTTTTAGTTCAGCCTCTTGGACATAAAGGTGAGAAAGTTTTTGTTGTTGTTATTTTGTTTGTCTTTTATAGCAGTTTTTGGTTTTTTTTTTTTTGCAATTCTTCTGTATGAAAAAAAATCAAAATGGTCTCAACTTTCTTCAGAATAAATGGGGACCTAGGTTTCCTCCTTGTGGATTTAGAAAACAGGGAAACACCATTAACTCAATAGCTGTAACTGAAAGTTGAGAATTTTTCAGTTCATTTTGGTTGAGAGGTGCTGAGTTTAAATATAGATTTAAACTATATTAAAATAAAGGTTTAAAAGAAAGATTTAAAAGCAAAAAGTGGTACAAAGAAGATAATAGGTGGGGTAATTTAAATAATACCTATTTTAGTAAACCTATTAATAATTAGTTATCTGTTTAAGTAGCAGGTGGGATAATTTAAATAATGTTCTCTAGAAATTTTTGAACCACTTTAGCAGTATCTCCATTTGAATCCTTTGTGTTAATTCCATTTTCCCTTGATTCCCTCAATTATTTCTTCTAAAACATGCTCATACTTGGAACTTTTCGAAAACTTGCAAGGGTAGTCATAACTTTATTCCAAACTGGTGAAAGTTTGTCCTCCTTTGTTGGTTGTGGGGAATCTTTTGAAGGAGGGAGTTCATGGTTTGTGTACTAACCTCATCATATTTTCACAGAATCATTGGGATGCGGCTTATCACAAGTCTTGGCTTACAGGAGTTTGACATTGCCAGAAATGTGTTAGAACTCATCTATGCACAAACTCTGGTGTGGTAAGTTTTGAAATTTTTGGTTTGCTCAGTGGTTCCCACCTGACTGTGAACTTGGAGTTTTGGTGGCTATGCCCAGAACCTGTTGTTTTTCAAAGCTGCACAGGTGATACCAAATTCAGCCAGTCTGAGGACCATGCATTCATGTCCCAGAGTGTTCTCTTCCTTTATGAGGACTTCAACCAAGAATTGACACGGAGCAGGGACCCCAACCTGAAGGGCAACCTGGATAAACTTGGATTGTGGGGTTGGCTCTTCTACTCATTGAGGTCACTGAACTTCTTTGAGCCTCAGTCTCCTTATCTGTCAAATGCACATAATAAGAGCTGCCTTTGACTTAGTTGACGATTAAGTCAAGTGATATAAGACATCTGCTCTGCAATCTCAAATAGCCATACAACTGTAAAGCACCTTATTTCCCAACTCTTTAAAGTTGCCCTGGGTGATTTGGCTATCTGCAAATAACTCAGTAATGTCAATGAATTTATTTTTGGAGGTGGTGAAGACTTTTTCTTTATGTAGCTTAGGTGGTGCGTTTGCTTACTGCCAAGACACCACTGGCAACTGGACAGTTGCCAAAGTCCTTTTACCCAATGAACAGGATGCCACTGGGCAAGTTATATATAAACTCTCGCTAAACCTTCATTTTCTAATCTGTTAATGGGGGAAATAGTAGCACCTACTTTATAGACTTTTGGTGAGGATTAAATGAGAAAATGCATGCATTAAATGCTTGGCGAGTAACTGACTCAGAAAGGTTTATTATATGACTGTTGTCATCCTTTTAAGGGCTCTTTTTTAAAATTTGTAGTACAAAACACATAACCTAAAATTTACCATCTTAACCAGCCTTCCTATTTTGCTTGGCTTGTCTAACACTGGACTGTTTTTGACTTTATATTCTCTTTTATGTTGTTTGCTTTTTATAAACTTAAATACATTTAAATGAGTCTTTATTTTATCATCATCAATGGAAAATCATATCATTTGACTTTAAATTCCAAGTCATTTGAAAAATAAAATCAAACCCATCATAAAAAGTAAAATTCTAGCTAGATGCTGCTATCAAGGTTCTCAATCTAAAGACTACCTGTTTTTGTTTTTTTTTTTAAGGAGGTTGGCAAGTGTTAGGACTTAAAGACACCAGCACCCAAGCTGATATTTTCTTCCTTTGGCCTCAGCAGCATTGGGGAGAATTAAAGAGCGAGGGCCCTTCTCCTTTGTAACAATGCAGTTTAATGCTTGTCCTGGCAGGACGTCAGGCCTTCTCAAATGCCAGATGAGTAGGCGGAGTTCACGTCCCGCATTTGGGACACCTGGGCGAGGGCTGCCCGAAGGCCATCTGGTGGTTTAACTAATGGCCAAGTGGGTAACGTTCTCTGCAGAATCTCTTTCCTAGAACTGTGGATTCTGGATATGGTGGGGATTTGCCGGGTTTGCCATATTGGAAGCAGTCCCCCTCTGTATGAGTTTTCTAGCGCTTTGATAATAAAGTACCACATGTACTTTAAATGGTGGCTATTTATTAAATAATAAACCGCACAAATTTATTTTCTCACAATTCCGGAGGCTTGAAATCCCAGATCAAGGTGTTTGCAGGGTTGACTTCGCCTGAGGCCTCCATCCTTGGCCTGTAGATGGTGCCTTTACCCTGGACCCTCACATGTCCTCTTCCCTCTGTGTGTCGGTTAGGGCCCACACGAGGTGAGTGACCTCATTTTACCTTAATTGTCTCTTTCAAGGCCCTATCTCCAAACACATTCTGAGGTATTGGGGTTACAACTTCAACAAATGAGTTTGGAGGGACACAATGCAGCCCGTAACACCCTCCGCCTTCCCCCCACACCCGTCATTAACCCATTCCCTGTGCCTTCCCTGACCTCTGATGCTCATCCCCACTCTCTCATAGGATTGGAACCTTCTTCTGTCCTTTGCTGCCCTTTATCCAAATGATTACTCTTTTCATCATGTTCTACGTCAAAAATGTGAGTCAGTCTGAAGTTGGAACCAATTGGCTTTGCAGTCCCATATGACCCAGTGGTGGTTGAAATTGGGTGGGGTGGGGCAGTGGTGGTGATGGGAAGGCTATCAGGGGACTGGTGTCTAGCTGGGGCCCCCTTGGCCTGCTCCTCTGGCCGCACAAGGGAGGTGACTGCATCTCTTCTTCAGATCAGCCTGATGATGAATTTCCAGCCTCCGAGCAAAGCGTGGCGGGCCTCGCAGATGATGACTTTCTTCATCTTTCTGCTTTTCTTCCCATCCTTCACTGGGGTCCTGTGCACCCTGGCCATCACCATCTGGAGGTAGGAGATGGCAGCCTTGGAGGAGCGGGTGTTTTAAAATGTAGGTTTTTATCATTCTTTAGATATAGTGAGACCAACAGATCAGAAGGCCACAGCCACTGAAAAAATAATTGGTCAAGAAGCAACAGTTAGAACCAGACATGGAACAATGAACTGGTTCAAAATTGGGAAAGGAGTCCATCAAGGCTGTATATTGTTACCTCGTTTGTTTAACTTATATGCAGAGTACATCATGTGAAATGCCGGACTGGATGAATCACAAGCTGGAATCTTAGTCATCTTATTTAAAAGTGTATAGTTCAGTAGAGTTAAATATATTCACATTGTTTAGCTACAGATTTCTGGAACTTCTTCATCTTATGAAATTGAAAGTCTATACTTGCCAAACTCTGTAATTTTCCCTCTCCCCTCCTCTGTCCTCCCAGCACTTTCTACTTTGTTTCAATGATTTGGACTACTTTAGATACGTCATGCAGAGTACATCATGAGAAACGCTGGGCTGGATGAAGCACAAGCTGGAATCAAGATTGCCAGGAGAAATATCAATAACTTCAGATAGGCAGATGACACCACCCTTATGGCAGAAAGAGAAGAACTAAAGAGCCTCTTGATGAAAGTGAAAGAGGAGAGTGAAAAAGTTGGCTTAAAACTCCGCATTAAGAAAACTAAGATAGTGGCATCTGGTCCCATCACTTCATGGCAAATAGATGGGGAAACAATGGAAACAGTGACAGACTTTATTTTCTGGGCTCCAAAATCACTGCAGTTGGTAACTGCACCCATGAAATTAGAAGACAGTTGCTCCTGGAAAGAAAAGCTATGAACAACCTAGACAGCAAATTAAAAAGCAGAGATATTACATTGTGACAAAAGTCCATGTAGTCAAAGCTATGATTTTTCCAGTAGTCATCTATGGATGTGGGAGTTGGACCATAAAGAATGCTGAACACTGAAGAATTGATGATTTTGAACTGTGGTCCTGGAGAAGACTCTTGAGAGTCCCTTGGACAGCCTCCCTCTTTCTGCCATTAGGGTGGTGTCATCTGCATACCAAGTTCCCTTGGTAGCCAACAGATGCTATGATCTAGGGATTAATACATCCAAGTTTGATCACCACATGACAGGTGCCCAGTCTTGACTGGCAGGGCCCCCTCACTTCCTCCAGGTCATGCAGGTTCCCAGCTGGGGAGAATCCAGGTCTCCACACAGAGAACAGAACGTCCTCTAATGAACTGAAAGGTCCGTCTGGTCAGGCTTCTTCTTACACCTCCAACCTCACTTTCACTTTCTTGATGAGAGCTATAACCAACCTCAGTTCAGTCCAGTTCAGTCACTCAGTCGTGTCCAACTCTTTGTGACCCCATGGACTGCAGCACGTGAGGCTTCCCTGTCCATCACCAACTTTCAGAGCTTGCTCAAACTCATGTCCATCAGGTGGGTGATGCCATCCAACCATCCTCTGTCATCCCTTTCTCCTCCTGCCTTCAATCTTTCCCAGCATTGAGGTCTTTACCAATGAGTCAGTTCTTCCCATCAGGTGGCCAAAGTATTGGAGTTTCAGCTTCAACTTCAGTCCTTCCAATGAATATTCAGGACTGATTTCCTTTAGGATTGACTGGTTGGATCTCCTTGCTGTCCAAGGGACTCTCAAGAGTCTTCTCCAACACCACAGTTCAAAAGCATCAATTTTTCAGTGTTCAGCTTTCTTTATAGTCCAGTTCTTACAGTCATACGTGACTACTGGAAAACCCATAGCTTTGACTAGATGGACCTTTGTTGGTAAAGTAATGTCTCTGCTTTTTATTATGCTGTCTAGTTTTGTCATAGCTTTTCTTCCAAAGAGCAAGCGTCTTTTAATTTCACGGCTGCAGTCATCATCTGCAGTGATTATGGAGCCCCCCCCAAAAATAAAGTCTCTCACCGTTTCCATTGTTTAGACAGCAAACAATGAGTCTCTTGGACTGGAAGGAGATCAAACCAGTCAATCCTAAAGGAAATCAGTCCTGAATATTCATTGGACGGACTGATGCTGGAGCTGAATCTCCAATACTTTGGCCACCTGATGTGAAGAACTGATTCACTGGTAAAGATCTTGATGCTGGGAAAGATTAAATGCAGGAGAAGAAGGGGATGACAGAGGATGAGATGGTTGGATGGCATTACCGACCCGATGGACATGAGTATGAGCAAGCTCTGGGAGTTGATGAAGGACAGGGAAGCCTGGTGTGCTGCAGTCCATGGGGTTGCAAAGAGTCGGACATGACTGAGTGACCAAACTGACTGACAGCAAAGAATCAAACCAGTCAATCCTAAAGAAAATCAACTCTGAATATTCATTGCAAGGACTGATGCTTAAGCAGAAGCTCCAATATTTTAGCCACCTGATGTGAAGAGCTGACTCATTGGAAAAGACCCTGATGCTGAGAAAGATTGAAGGCAGGAGGAGAAAGGGACGATAGAGGATGAGATGGTCAGATGGCATCACTGACTCAACGGACATGAGTTTGAGCAAACTCCAGGAGATAATGAAGGACAGGGAAGCCAGGCGTGCTGCAGTCCATGGGGTTGCAAAGAATCGGATGTGGCCGAGCCACTGAACAACAGCAACAATAAATTCAGACCCCAAAAGGAGGGGACCTGTCCCACCATGGGGGCCACGTGGGGAGGAGACACCGGCATCTGTCAGAGGCAGAGAGAGAGAGTAGTAAATGTGGGCAGAAGTCTTGACTGTGGTTTCAGTGGGAGGAGAAGGCAAGGCAGGGTCAGCAGGCTTAGGAGGGGCAAATGTGAATAATCTCATTGGGCTCTGGGGTGTAGGGGCCATCTGGGGTTGTCTGGTACCTGGTGCTGGGGTGGTGGGGGCAGAGGAACAATGGCCCAGAGTGTGAGAGCTTGAGAGAGGAGGTGGGGTGGGATGTGGGCTGGGTGTTGGTTTGCATATGAAAGACGTGCTTTGTAGGCTAGCCCTGGGAAAGGCAGTCTCTCTAGCATCAGTAAGGCCCCAGATGTTACAGATCAGAATAAAAAGACATGCTTCATTCAGTGTTTAGCCCAAGTTCCCTTGATAACCAACAGATGCTATCACCAAGGGAGGAATACATCCGAGTTTGGTCACCACCTGTCAGGTGCCCCGTCTTGACTGGCACAGGCCCCTCACTTCCTCCAAGTCCTGCACGTTCCCAGCTAGGGAGAAGCCTGGTCTCCGCACAGAGAACAGAACTTCCTCTAATGAACTGAAAGGCCCCATCTGGTCAGGCTCCCTCTTACCCCTGCAACCTCACTTCCCATGGCTCCATCCTTCCCCAGCCTCTCAGTCTGTTCAGGGTCATCTGTTTGAAGTGCTCTCCCTGCTCTCTTTGCTTGACCTCTCCTCTCTCAGCTCAAAAGTCCTGTTAAAGATCTGCCCTTCGTGACCATCCCCATCTTCTGTGCATTCCCTTCTCCTCCCTTTCTCTCTCAGGGCGGTTTCCTTTCTTCATTTCCTAGTTCACGCCAGAAATGCCTTTGAATCTTTGTTTACTTGTACCCTCACTGCTTGACCATCTTTCCCATTAGAACCTGGGAGGGCAGGTATGTCTGTCCTGTTTACTGTGGGCTCGCCGGGGCTTAGTATCTAGCACAGTGCCTTCTGCTGATCTTGAGGAGACAGCAGTGAGTGGTGGCTTGAAGCAGGATTGTAGTTCCCTGCCCAGGAATTGAACCTGGGTAGCCTGGGTGAAAAGCAGGAATCTTAGCTGCTAGATCAGCAAGGGCTAGAGGCTAGAAGCAAAATTTCCCTGGCTCTTGCCATGCTTGAAAGCAAGAATGTTTTAAGGAGGCAAAAACTGTAAAAATACAGTTTTTTTTTCTACAAAAAAGACTGTACAAAGTTTATTATTAGAGATGCAGTACAGTAAGTGGGGGAGCACACAGAGAAACAGTTTTTTTTTAAGACAAAGGCAAGGCAGAGATACACACATGGAGAGAAAGGGTGTGAGCTTCCTCCAGTAAAGAGGAGGTTAAATTATTTATCTAGGGCATTTTTTCTGGGTCTTTGTTTACCTTTGGCTAATTATTTTGTTTTTCCACAAATTACCTGCCCTGGGAACTTTCTCCAACGTGCATGCGCACCTTTTAGCCAAGATGGATTCTAGCACAGAGGCCTGTGGGAAGTTTGGCATCACCTATTATGGGGTGGTGCCCCCTCCTTTTTAACCCCAAGGAGCCTTCTACAGATGTGTAGTTGGGGAGGTCTTCTTGACCTCAAGAATGAGAAAATGTGGTCTCTTTATCTTTTATCTGGGCAAGACTCAGCTCCTCTCTGCCTTTGCCATTGCATGTGTGCTAAGTCACTTCAGTCGTGTCCAACTCTTTTGGGATCCCATGGACTGTAGCCTGCCAGGCTTCTCTGTCCATGGGGATTCTTCAGGTGAGAGTACTGGAGTTGGGTTGCCATTTTCTTTTCCAGCCCTTACCATTATTGTTCTCTTAAAGTGTCCACTGGAGACAAAGTCCAGCTATTTACCCTGTTCCTGTGGTTATTTCTATCTGGATATGTAAACAGAAGGCTGAGTGTAAATGTCTCACCTGGAGCCCATCTATGTCTTGCCTCAAGAAATATAAACAGGAGGCTAGTTGTAAATGTCTGGCCTGGAGCCCATCTATCTCCTGCCTCAGTTACAAGTTCAGTGGGCCTTTGTCAAATGAATGAGCAAATGAATGAGCAAATGAATGCACAAGGGAGTTGACTTTTTAGAATACTTGTAGAACTGGAACTTGGCAGCTTCAGGGCAGGCTCCTCTGTCGCGTGATGTTCTCAGTTGTCTCACCGCATTGGCTCTTTGCTCTCTTCCTAACCAGTTCTTAGTCTCAGTGAACTCCAGGAGTTGGTGATGGACAGGGAGGCCTGGCGTGCTGCGATTCATGGGGTCGCAAAAGTCGGACACGACTGAGCGACTGATCTGATCTGATCTGATCTGAACCAGTTCTTGGTGCCCTCTAGTTTCTGCTTGTTCACAACTGACTTTATGTGGCCATTATTACAGCTCTAGCTTCCCTAGATTACAGCCTCCCCTCTTTGTATTTCCTAGTTCAAGTTCCTAAGGAAGAGAGTCCTATCACCCCAGTTCATTTCTTTGTGCCAGGACACGGCTAAGGTCACAGCCTGGTCTTTGGATTGGATCAAGTTGGATCTAAGTTGGATTGGATCAGTTGGATCAAGTGATCCTGCTGTCCAAAAGCTGGTCCTCAGAATACAGGTCATGAGTACAAAACACACCAGCTGGGCCTGTGAGCGAGAGGGTTTCCTTTGGAAGGGGATATGGATGGAGCAGGCAAGGATCACTGGTTCCAGGTTAAGAGCCCAGAAAGGACTGGGCTATTCTAGAAAAACTATACCTGAGTCTGGTGCTAGAGATGTTTCCCTGTCCCTTGTTTTATCAGATTGAAACCTTCAGCTGACTGTGGTCCGTTTCGAGGTCTGGCCTTCTTCATTGAGTCGATCTACAGCTGGATCAACACCCTGAGGAAAAGGTCCAGCTACCTGTGGGTTGTTTGGATCTACCAGAACCTCATCGGGAGCGTGCACTTCTTCTTCATCCTCACCCTCATTGTCTTGTAAGTGGGGTTCTTCGGAAGACTAGAGGGGGAAACACCACATCAACTCAGCATGCGGGCGGCTAGGCTTGGGAGGGGCGGGTGTTTGGTGGGAAGGCGAAGACTGCAGCGTGGCTCAGTGTTCTGCATCATCCCAACTCTGCTCTTGAATTTTTCTAGGAGTTATTTAATATCTTGTCCTTTTTTGGGAGTCTGTTTATGAAGAAAGGAACACCCGCTCTGCTCCCTCTTAAGATTTAACATGAAAACAAAAAGAAAAAAACTGGGTGTGAGAATGCTTAGAAAAATTACTGTGTGATTCTTTCTGAGGTTGTGACTATCTTAAAGTGGGTTGGGTGTTATTAATATATGGGTTAGTGTACTTTCATTTTCAAACTTTAAAATGATTTCTAACTTCTTATGAAAAAGTGGAAGATCTGCCAAGACTGGACTCCTTTTCCTGCAGGAACAGTAGGTCTGCTGATGGCTGCTCCTCTTTAGACGGAGAAGGCAATGGCACCCACTCCAGTGTTCTTGCCTGGAGAATCCCAGGGACGGGGGAGCCTGGTGGGCTGCCGAATATTGGGTCGCACAGAGTCGGACACGACTGAAGTGACTTAGCAGCAGCAGCAGCTCCTCTTTAGAAGCCAAATTCTGATGGCTGAGCTTGTCCATCCTCACACAGAGACACAACTCAACAGCACAGCCTAGTGGAGCCAGCTGATGCCAGTTGTTGAGTGACCCCTGGATTTTACAGGTGGAAGTGCTAAGACTTGCAGAGACAGGGATCCTTCCCATGCTGTAGAGTCTATTTATTGTAGAGGAGGCTGGAACCTGGGTCTCCTAGCTCTTGGTCATGCTCTCCCTCCCAACACTGGTTTGCCTTTGGCCTCCTTACTTAAAACCGGAAGTTCTTCTGTCTTGCTCTTCCAAAATTCTAATTCCCTGGGGAGCTTGTGAGAAATGCAGACTCTCAGACCCTACCCTGACCTATAGCATCTGCATTTAAACAAAATCCCAGGAAGTCTATATCACATGGAAGTTTGAATAGCACTGTCCATATTCCCAAACTCTGGCTACACATTAGAATCATATACACTGAAAAGATTCTGCTCGGGAGTTCCCTGGTGGCCTAGTGGTATGGATTTTGGGTTTTCACTGCTGTGCCCAGGTTCAGTCCCAGCTCTGAGAACTGAAATCCCACAAGCCAAGAGGCCAAAAAATAAATAAATAAAATAAGTTAAAAATACTGTTAAGGACTTCCCTGGTGGTCCAATGGTTGGGAATCTGCCTGCTAATTCAGGAGACACAGGTTTGATCCCTGGTCTGGGAAGATTCCAAATGCCTTGGGGCAACTAAGCCTGGGCACCACAACTACTGAAATCCGTATTCTGCAACAAGAGAAGCTGTTGCAATGAGAAGCTCGTGCACCGCAACTAGAGAGAAAGCCTTGTGTCGCAACCAAGACCTAACGCAGCCAAAACTAAATAAATGTGTTGTTGTTTGTTGTTTTTTGGTCCCTAAGTTGTGTCTGACTCTTTTGTGATCCCAGGGACGGTAGCCCATCAGGCTTCTCTGTCTATGGGATTTCCCAGGCAAGAATAATGGAGTGGGTTGCAATTTCCTTCCCCAGGGGATTGTCTGGATTCAGGGATTGAACCCAGGTCTCCTGCTTGACTAGCGGATTCTTTACCACTGAGCCACCAGGGAAGCCACCAAATAAATAAATAATAATAAAAATACTGTTAAGTGTTTTCACCACAGAAAAAGAAATAATAATCATGTGACATGAGGGAGTGTTAACTAACACCATGGTGGTAATCATGTTGCAATATATAAATGTGTCAAATCAACACCTTAAGCATACTCAATGTTATATGTCAATTCTATCTCAATTTAAAAAATTAAAGTAAAACTAGTCAAACTAGTTTGCATAACTATATGAATTAACTAAAACTCATTGAATTACACTCAAAATGAGTGCATTTTGTAGTATGTCAACCATGCTTCAATAAAGCTATAAAAAGAAGAAAAGATACTGATGCCTGATGCCTGCCCTCGTGCTCAAAAAAGCTCAATTAATTGATCTGAGGAGGGGCCACAGCAGGAGTCTTTTCTCCACTTTTCAGGTGATTTATGTATAGAATCCTGAGAACTATTGCTATAATGAAGTTAACCTCTAAGTCACCCAGATACAACTTTGCAGGAACACTGGCTGGACCAACATCCATCTGTATGCAAATATACGAGTTCCTATGTACCCAGTTGAAATTAGGAGCCTGCAAAGCGTTGGAGAGGGCGTCTGCCATTCTTTCTTTCCTGAAAAGCATTGGAGAGAGCGTCTGCCATTCTTTCTTTTCTTCTTTTCCAGAATCATCACTTACCTTTACTGGCAGATCACAGAGGGAAGGAAGATTATGATAAGACTGCTCCATGAACAGATCATTAATGTGAGTCCCATTGGACCCCTTTGTTACCCTCCCCACCTTTAACATTCTATAATGAAAATTTTCAAACATCATCCAGTATAGAGTATAGTAGAATGAACCTTCCCACCACCCAGCCCTGACCACATCAACATTTGTGTGCTCTTATGTCCTCTACACTGTCCCTTTGCTGTAAATCTCTGGATTATTTTCAAGCAAATCCTGGCCTTTATATCACTTTATCTATAGGCTCTTTCATACTCTTTTAAAAAACATAACCACAGTACCAATCATCACACCTAAAAAAATTAATAATACCTTACTATCATCTTATGGAAACAGTGTCAGACTTTATTTTTCTGGGCTCCAAAATCACTGCAGATGGTGACTGCAGCCATGAAATTAAAAGATGCTTACTCCTTGGAGGGAAGGTTATGACCAACCTAGATAGCATATTCAAAAGCAGAGACATTACTTTGCCAACAAAGGTTCGTCTAGTCAAGGCTATGGTTTTTCCTGTGGTCATGTATGGATGTGAGAGTTGGACTGTGAAGAAGGCTGAGCGCCGAAGAATTGATGCTTTGGAATGGTGGTGTTGGAGAAGACTCTTGAGAGTCCCTTGGACTGCAAGGAGATCCAACCAGTCCATTCTGAAGGAGATCAGTCCTGGGTGTTCTTTGGAAGGAATGATGCTGAAGCTGAAACTCCAGTACTTTGGCCACCTCATGCGAAGAGTTGACTCACTGGAAAAGACTCTGATGCTGGGAGGGATTGGGGGCAGGAGGAGAAGGGGACGACAGAGGATGAGATGGCTGGATGGCATCACTGACTCGATGGACGTGAGTCTCAGTGAACTGGGAGTTGGTGATGGACAGGGAGGCCTGGCGTGCTGCAATTCATGGGGTCGAAAAGAGTCGGACACGACTGAGCGACTAATCTGATCTGATCTGATCTGAGCATCTTATAGTCAGTCAAAGGCCAGATTTCCGCAGTTGTCCAGTTAATATCTTTTTACAGCAGGATTACTGAAGTAAAACATCTGGAAAAGTGTCACATGTTGCATTTGGTTGATGTGTCTTTAACGTTTCTTTCAATCTCTAACTGTTCACACCTCTCTGTTCTCTTGCCACCTAGAAGAAACCAGGTCATTTGTCGTGCAGTAGTTCCCTCATTCTGGATATATCTGAGTTTCAACCCTGCAGTGGTGTTTAATAGGGTTTTGTTTTTTTTTTTTTCCTGTAAATGAATGGTGAAATTCAAAGACCTGATTAAGTCCAGATTAAATTTTTTAGCTAGAATAATTCATAGGTGATGCTTTAAGCAATATTTCTCAAGGCATTATCTCATAACATAAAATGTCTGATTGTCTCCTTTTTTGTATGTTAAGAACGATCAGCGGGTCCATGCTTGGTCAGCTAACCTATCCATCATAAAGCTTCCCAGCAGTCTTTCTGCTAATGGATTTAGCAGCCTTTGATGAGTATAGTCCATAGGGTTGCAAAGAGTCAGACACGACTGAAGTGACTCAGCATGCACGCACGCCTTTTTATTCATTGTCCATTTATTTCATTAGGGATTACAAAATAGTGGTACTCTATTTCTAGAATTTCTTCTGCATTTATTAGCTGGAATTCTTCTATAAAAGAAGAATTTTTACTCATCAACTGTTAGAGCACCTTCAAATACCTTCAGGAGAGGAAAGATGAGGTTAAATACATGACTCCCTTTATTTACCTGTTTTCAAAATGATGATTCGGTCCTCCAGTGTATTCGTTTGCTAGGGCTGCAAAGCAAGTACCACAAACGTGGCAGCTGAAAACAACAGAGATGTATTGCCTCACAGTTCTAGAGGCCAGAAGTCCAAAGCCAAGTTGTCAGCAGGGTTGCTTCCTTTCGAAGCTCAGAGCAAGAGTCTCCTCCCTACCTCTCTCATTTTTTCTGGTGGCTGCTGACTAACCTTTGTGTTTCTTGTCATAACTTCATAACTCCCATCTCTGCCTTCATCTTCACAGGGTCTTTTTCTCTCTTGGTCTCTTTCTCCTTTTCACCTAAGAACTTCTCATTGAATTTAAGGTTCATCCTCATCCACAATGATCTCATATAAAAAAACCCTTTAATTTAATTACATCTGCAAAGACTCTATTTCCAATAAAACTATATTCACAGGTGGTGGGGTTTGAATAAGAATAACTTAAACATATCTTTTAAAAACGGAGATACTATTCAACTCACTAAACATAGAACCTCCAAATGTGGCCAATGAGAAGTTATCATTATGAATTCGTAGATTTAAGTATGTGTTGGCATCTTTCAATTGTAATCATTTGTTTATGCTTAAAATAGTCTCATCCTTTGCTAGAGGAAATCCTTTTGAATTAGCTCCTCAGTTCTTTTGACTTGATCCCAGGAGTCTTTGGTTACTTCCTTGTTCTCTGGAAAAATAAGATGGTCTGGACTCATCTTGTTCATTTCCTGTCCCAGAATAGGAATTAGGCATTTCTTCAAGGAGTCCTGATCAAATGGTATTTAGAGATCAAAGTCTGGACACGGATAAATGGTCATTGCTACTGGGCCAGTTGCCTTTTCTTCTAAATACCAACATAACTGTGAGCACTTATGTCTGAAAATATGAGGAAGAAGCAGGACACTATAGGAGTCTATCTGCTTGAGTCTTTGGGGCTTCAGATTACTTGAGTTGGCACATTTCATATTGTAAAGAAAGAGTATTGGTTAGTTGTTGATGTTGGCCAGTCGCTAAGTTGTGTCCCACTCTTTGCAGCCCCATGAACTGCAGCACACTAGTCTTCCCTGTCTTTCACTGTCTCCTGAAGTTTGCTCAAATTCTTGTCTACTGACTCACTGATGCTATCCACCCATCTCATCCTCTGCCACTCTCTTCTCCTTTTGTCTTCAATCTTTCCCAGCATCAGGGTCTTTTCCAATGAGTTCGCTCTTCATATCAGGTGGCCAAAGTAGTGGAGCTTAAACTTCAGCATCAGTCCTTCCAATGAATATTCAGGGTTGATTTTCCTTTAGGACTGGCTGGTTTGCAAGAAGTCTTGTGGTCCAAGGAACTCTCAAGAGTCTTCTCCAGCACCACAATTTGAAAGCATCAATTCTTAGGGGCTCAGCCTTCTTCATGGTCCAACTCTCACATCCATACATGACTACTGGAAAAACCATAGCTTTGACTATATGGACCTTTGTTGGCAAAATGATGTATCTGCTTTTTAATATGCTGTCTAAGTTTGTCATCGGAGAAGGCAATGGCACCCCACTCCAGTACTCTTGCCTGGAAAATCCCATGGATGGAAGAGCCTGGTAGGCTGCAGTCCATGGGGTCGCTAAGAGTCAGACGTGACTGAGCGACTTCACTTTCACTTTTCGCTTTCATGCCTTGGAGAAGGAAATGGCAACCCACTCCAGTGTTCTTGCCTGGAGAATCTCAGGGACAGGGGAGCCTGGTGGGCTGCCATCTCTGGGGTCACACAGAGTCGGACACGACTGAAGCGACTTAGCAGCAGTAGCAGTAGCAAGTTTGTCATGGGGCTTCCCAGGTAGCTCTAATGGTAAAGAACTTGCCTGCCAATACAGGAGAGACATAAGAGATCGAGGTTTGATCCCTAGGTCAGGAAGATCCCTTGGAGGAGGGCATGGCAACCCACTCCAGTGATCTTGCTTAGAGAATCCCATGGACAGAGGAGCCCTGTGGGCTATGGTTCATGGATCACAGAGTCAGTCACAACTGAGCCTGCACACACGCTAGATTTGTCATAGCTTTCCTTCCAAGGAGCAAGCAGCTTTTAATTTCATGGATGCGGCCAACATTCACAGTCATTTTGGAGCCCAAGAAAATGAAATCTGTCACTGTTTCCACTTTTTCACCTTCTATTCGCCATGAAGTGATGGGACCAGATGCCATGATCTTAGTATTTTTGATGGGTTAGTTAGCTAAGCTCTTTCCCACCTATCCCCAGAAGCATTACCCATAGCTTTCTGATGCAACATTGAATGTTTGGGGCAAGTCTTATGAAGACTTCAGTGTGGGAGGGATTTGATGTTAAAGCTTTCTGTTGTAAGAGTAGTGTCAGGTAAACTCAGGAGTTACTGGGATGACATCATTTCAGGAAGGCACCATAGACATCATGCGATCTGCCTGCCTGGGAGTCTTGCCCGGAATGTGGACCACAAAGACAGGGTTGCTGTCTCTAAAAGAACTCAAAGAGACTGGGAATAGGCTCAGGAACAGTCCTTTCAAAACTCCTGGTTCCTTGTTAAAATTGCAAATTCTTTTTTTTGTTTATTTTTGTTTTGCTTTTTTATTTTTATTTTTTTAATTTTATTTTATTTTTCAACTTTACAATATTGTGTTAGTTTTGCCAAATATCGAAATGAATCCGCCACAGGTATACATGTGTTCCCCATCCTGAACCCTCCTCCCTCCTCCCTCCCCATACCATCCCTCTGGGTCGTCCCAGTGCACCAGCCCCAAGCATGCACTATCATGCATCAAACCTGGACTGGCAACTCATTTCATACATGATATTATACATGCTTCAATGCCATTCTCCCAAATCTTCCCACCCTCTCCCTCTCCCACAGAGTCCATGAGACTGTTCTATACATCAGTGTCTCTTTTGCTGTCTCGTACACAGGGTTATTGTTACCATCTTTCTAAATTCCATATATATGCATTAGTATACTGTATTGGTGTTTTTCTTTCTGGCTTACTTCACTCTGTATAATAGGCTCCAGTTTCACCCACCTCATTAGAACTGATTCAAATGTATTCTTTTTAATGGCTGAGTAATACTCCATTGTGTATATGTACCACAGCTTTCTTATCCATTCATCTGCTGATGGACATCTAGGTTGCTTCCATGTCCTGGCTATTATAAACAGTGCTGCGATGAACATTGGGGTACATGTGTCTCTTTCCCTTCTGGTTTCCTCAGTGTGTATTCCCAGCAGTGGGATTGCTGGATCATAAGGTAGTTTTATTTCCAGTTTTTTAAGGAATCTCCACACTGTTCTCCATAGTGGCTGTACTAGTTTTAAAATTGCAAATTCTTATTACCCTTCCTTTCTCCAAGCAATAGAGGCAACAGATAACATTTTGTTGAGCACTTATTGATGCCTGGCATTGTGCTAAGTGATGAACAAAGATTCTTATTTAATTTTTACTACTCACTTTATAGTGCATTCATTTCTTTAACCTCTATTTTTAAATTAAGGAAATGGATGCTTATAGAGTGAAGCAAGCTGCCCAAAGTCACAAGGCTATTGGGATTTGAATCAGGCAGCTCCTAAGTTTATGCTCTCAGCTACAGTGCAACTTTGCCTCCTGAGTCAAAATTCTGTTGGGCAAAGCCTATGAGTTTGTAGTCTTGCAATCTCTCCAGGTAATTCTAATTCACACTAGAGTATGAAAACAGTTGCTACAGACAAGAGATTTTCAAACAAGTTGGCCACATCCAAGACAGCTGGGGAACTTGTTAAAAGTACCAATTACCATGGACAGCTCTTTATTACAGAAGAATTTCAATTACTAAATGTAGAAAGAATGAGGGAAATAGAAGGCCATTATAAACCAAATATTGCCGTAATAATTGTTGCAAGCAAGATCCACTGGTGGATGCTAAAATGAGTGGGTGAAAGTTTAGGAAGAAACAAAGGCATGGAAAATGGGATTGACCTAGACTGGACAGACCAGGAGGTGAGTGCTAGCTCACCTCAGCACTCTCTTATCTGTAATAGACTCATAGGAAAGTGATTCCCCCTCCTGGGGAAGGCATACCCCATTCCTTTGTTCTCTTTCCCAATTCAGGAATTATTTGTCAGTGTCTACTTTGTTAACACAGATAACTTAAAATTTTTTTATATATATTTATTTATTTTTGGCTGTGCTGGGTCTTTACTGATGTATGGGATTTTCCCTAGTTGCCCTGAGCAGGCGCTACCCTCTTGCTGCTGTGTACAGGCTTCTCACTGCGGTGAGTTCTCTTTTTGTGACTCCCAGTAAAAGCCTGTTGCTGAACCATGAAAGACGCCAGGATTCTTGGCCTCTGGAGGAGAATTCAATCTGGGGCCAGAGATGAGACTTGATCACTCAGACCTTTTGTGTAATAGAGTTTTAAAAGAGTATAAAAGGGATAGAGAAAGCTTCTGACATAGACATCAGAAGGAGGCAGAAAGAGTGCCCCCTTGCTAGTGTTAGCAATGGAGTTATATATTTTTAAATTACTTATAACAGTGAATCAAAAGAATGTCTGGAGGTTGTAAAGACCTTACTAGACCCACTCCCATAATTGACATTTTAAGAAAACAGGATTAGCCAGAAGGTTTTTTCCAGAGACCATCCTCAAGCAGGATACATTATTGTTATATAATTCTAAGGAATGTGGAGGAAAAAAAGTTTGTCCTTTCTTCCTCCTTGAGAATTCCAGACCCCTCTCTCCTTGGGGACCGCTGGACTTCTTATCAACCTGCCTAGGAACTGACTCTCTCACCAGGCTCTAGAGCACAGGTGCCATAGTTTTGGTGCATGGGCTTAGTTGCTCCATGGCATGTGGGATATTCCCGGATCGAGGATCCAACCTGCGTTTCCTGCATTGGCAGGTGGATTCTTTATCACTGAGCCACCAGGGATGCCCTTACACAGATAACTTTGACAAATGAAATATAGTTGATGTTCTTCAATGCAGAGCTATAAGCTTTGACATTCTCAGTGGAAGCACAGGGCAGACCCAGGCAACGCTGGGTTCCCAGAGAGTGCTCCAGGGCAAAGGGCATGCCAAGAGGAGGAATACTATAAACCATTTGTCCTGGGCCCTCTGACAATGGTGTGTAGGTTGCTTCTCGCAGCAGACTAGAGAAAGCTACTACTCAGCCTGCTAGGATAATTGCTTTAGAGGAGAAATATTACAGTTTAGGAAGGCTATGGGGGTTAATTTGGTTTTGCTGTGAGATGTTTCTTTTCTCTCATCAATAGTAAACATGGCAGCAGTCTCCAGCCTCCACAGGGTCCAGGACCCTGTGCTGTGTTGTGCTTAGTCGCTCGGTTGCATCTGACTCTTTGTGACCCCATGGACTGTAGCCCGCCAGGCTCCTCTGTCCATGTGGCTTCTCCAGGCAAGAATACTGGAGTGGGTTGCCGTGTCCTCCTCCAGGGGATCTTCCCAACCCAGGGATTGAACCCAGGTCTCCCACATTGCAGGTGGATTCTTTACCATCTGAGCCACCAGGGAAGCCCAAGAACACTGGAGTGGGTAGCCTATCCCTGCTCCAGGGAATCTTCCCAATCCAGGAATTGAACTGGGGTCTCCTGAATTGCAGGCAGATTCTTTACCAGCTGAGCTCCCAGGCAAGCCCATCCAGGACTGTACCACTCTAAAAATCAACCTTTCCACCATTTGCTTCTCAACCCCACACCATCATTTATTCTCCATATTTTTGTTTTCCTTTTTGGCAGGAGGGCAAAGACAAAATGTTCCTGATAGATAAGTTGATCAAGCTGCAAGGTATGGAGAAGAGAGCAAACCCCACCTTATTTACACTGGAAAGAAGAGATTTGGAGGTGAGGCTGCAGGCTGCCTTGGGATCCCTGTGACACGGATGTGCCCTCCTGTAAAAAGTGCATCAGGAGCTAGAATCACATCTGGGCCCTTCACTTTCTGTGTTTTAACATTTCTTTACTTTTATTTAAAAATATAGTATGCATTCACCATATTCTATGCCTGGCCATGTTCTAGGTAATGTAACATTCTGATAATATCGTGGCAACACAGCAAGGCCCTTCCCTCCTGGAGCTTGCATACATCTTCCTATTACCCAGCCATACAGAAGTGTGTCCCACTGGAATGAAAAATGCCTTGAAATTTCACCCCGCTAGGTTAATGCTTCAGTGTATATTCTTCCAGATCTTTCCCCCAGGCATCTGCACACATCCATACATCTACTAACATTCTTGTTTATTTATTTGTTACAAAAATGGGCTATATTTTACACATAACTTCCCCTCTCCCTGCTTAATACTGTATCTCAAACATTCTTTCAGTTTGTAAATACTTGGACATTTGGGTTGTTCCCAGTTAAAGACAATGTGTAATGAAACTTTTTTGTTATAGTTTTCGTATGTGAGTGTTTTATCTGCCTCAGGCATATGCATAATAATGTTAATAGATATTGCCATATCATGCTCTTAAAAAGGTTTCGCAAATTTTATTCTTACCAAAAGGGTTTGAGAGATCCCTAGAACCCTGCTCTAGTACCAAAGCCTGCACTGACTTCACTGGTATCCTAGGAAATGTGGATAAACAGTAAACCCATGTTAATTCAAATGCTGCTACTTTCGGAAGTTATGATCTTGTCCAAAGAGACTGCCAGGTTGTTTATTGTCTGTGCAAATTAATACCATCAGCACAATACGGGTAAGGGACTTAGAGGCCCAGCTCAAAATTCTATCACCGCAGGGACCATGACTGTACCTTTGCAGCCACAGGTCCTAATATATTACCTGGTGTCTTGTGAATGTTCAGTAAATATCTGTGAAATGAAAGATTAAATGAATGGAATCACTGTCCATAAAAAATAGAACATGTTTGATATTTCCGTGACTGAATCTTGACCTTAATCTGTCACCTCTTAATTTTAAAATGGTGGGGCTCGCAAGTCTTATCACCTATGCAGTAGGATCTGAGGTCAACACAATTTTCTAGTGATGAGATTTCTTGTTTTCTTCTTTTTTAGCAATGGGGCCCTCTGCATGTCAGGCAACATGATGCTCCTCGAGGTGAGTATCCAACTGGCACTGACGAAGGTCTGATTCATCCAGATGATAGATCCCAAGACAGAGGGTCAAAACTGCTTCTAGATTAAGTCATTCAATTGTAAGAACTGGCCCAAACTGCCTTCAGCAAAAACTTGAGAATACTTCTTGCCTTAGGCATAGCCAGAAGCACGGACTCACAGGAAGTCACAAGACCTGGTTTCCTTCTGTTCAGTTCTCCATGTTATTTCCTTTCTCAAATGATCTCTTGATATTACAAGACAACTTTATTAGCTTCTTGTATCTTTGCAGATTCAAGTCTAGTGATGAGGAGACCCAGAATTCTCTTTATGTTTCATTTGATCTGATTGGGTGATACACTCATCCATGAATCAGTTGCTGTGATCAAGATACGGTGATGACTTCATTGGCCAGATCTGAGTCACAGGCCTCATCTTTAGGTATAGGTGGTACAACATAGAGACCACAGGGACTGAGAGAATGGATAAAGGTAGTTTTCCAAAGAAAACCTGTGACTGATGCCAGAACAGGAATGAATATTGGGGAGGAAATGGACAAACAAATAAACCCACTCATCTTTTTGGAATAGCATTTCTGATACCTCCGATGGTGGGAATTCAAGGGGCAAAGTTGAAGAAACTTAGAAGGAGGAAGCAGGGAAAGCCTGAGAAGCTGTGGGATCTTGAAAGCCACTTTGGTCTTTCCAGTGGAGATATGGGCCAGTATGCATCTGTGCTAACATCTCTTCTCTTGTATCAAACACAGACCTGAGATTCAGGCAATCATTTCAAGAAGATAATCCAAAGGCCTGATAATTATCGTGGCACCCAGACGCCAACCAAAGAAGGACAGAAGATAGATGAAGCATCTTCCTCCGTGCCACCTGGGCCTCTAGGAGCTTCCCAGATGAAATTCAAGCCTTTAGCCAGAAGTGGAAACTGACTACAATGTAAATACTGAAGTAAAATTGGGCATTCCCTGTTGGGTTTTTTATACCTGAATTGCTGATTTTTCCAGACAAAATATTTGAGATTTTCCAATAAAGACAGTTGTAGTATTTGAACAAGTTCACAAAAACCTGGGAAGAGTTACAGTTTATCTTTAAGAGCTATGTAATGAATTCTTGGTCCTTAGAAATCTCCCCTCCCAGTACTCCCAGACCTGGCAAAGGTTTGGAGACTGGTGCTAAGACAAGAGGTCCAGCCTAAATAAAAATGTGATCCTCAATCAAGGATGTGAAGCCTCTAAATTGTGGAACCTGCATTTTTTCATGACTTGGAACTAAAAATAACCCCATGTTACCCCAAAGTGAAAGACAACCAGAGGTCTCATCTATGAACTTTGTTACGTATTGAGTACATGAGTCTTTCAGATTGGACTGGGGTGGGGATGTGTGGACAGGGATTCTGTCCCTGTGAGGTTTTATACATGATCATCAGAGTCTTAGGTTGAACCAAACATGAAATCAGTGGTGATGTGTGTAATATATGTGTATGTATATGTGTGTACATATGAATGCATATTCATTGGAAGGACTGATGCTGAAGCTGAAACTCCAAAGCTTTGGTCACCTGATGCAAAGAACTGACTCATTGGAAAAGACCCTGATGCTGGGAAAGATTGAAGGCAGGAGAAGGGGATGACAGAGGATGAGATGATTGGATGGCATCACTGAGTTGATGGACATGAGTTTGAGTAAGCTCTGGGAGTTGGTGATGGACAGGGAAGCCTGGCATGCTGCAGTCCATGGGGTAGCAGAGTCAGACATGCTTGAGTGACTGAACTGAATTGAACTGAATGAATGCATATATGTATGAAGCATTCTTTTGCATATTTGCCAAATAATTCACAAGGCATGTGAACTTTACCTAAAACTGAAGGGCCCAGGAGAAAAGAGCAATTACCAAATTACTCCAGAGGAAAAATCTCTTGAGTGATCACTGTCATGAAATCCAACTGGAACTGAATTTAGAAAAAATTTAAGATGAATTTGAAATAAAACATCCAGTCAGTGCTCAATCATTGGTTCACATCATTGACTTATTTGTTCACTAAGTCATTCATGAGTTTAATTAAGCTCTTTTAGTATCATCTTTGCTAGTGGTTGCTGAAAGTGTTCATTCATTCGTTCCACAAGGATGTGCCAAGTGGTGATGAACAAGATGCTGCACAAGTCAAGACACAGTCTCTACCCTCACGTGCTTATTGTCTAGCAGATCACTTTAATTTTAATTAATTAAACAATAATTATAGCAGGTGTCATGAAGGAGAAGCCCAGGGAATTATGGGAGACAACCTGTCTGTGGGGTCAGTGAAGGCAGTCTGTGGAATCGATATTTGAAGGAATTTTCCCTCTAGTTTCCCTCTATCCTAATGCTGCTTGTGCCTCTTTGGCTTCTACACTGAAATGTGAACTCGCTCGGAAGCATCACTTTTGCTTACTTCCCATATGCTCAGGGCTTGTATCGGAACTTCTTCTCCATCCACCTCTTGTCTCCACTTCAGTGCGGCCCCACCTCTCCTGGAAATTCAAGCCTGGAAGTGTTGTGTGGGCAGGTCTCACACATGGAGTTGAGTGTGCACCATCCTCACACCCATGGTCTCGAGATACATTTGGGGATACATGAGTTCGCTAGGGCTGCCATAACCTGTACCACAGACTGGAGACTTCAACAACACACGTTCATTTTTTTTTCACAGTTCCAGAGGCTGGAAGTCTAAGATCAAGGCGTCCACAGTTGGTGTCCACAGTTTGGGTTTCCCGCTGAAGCCTCTCCCCTTGGCCTGTAGGTGGCCGCCTTCTTGCTCTGTCCTCATGTGGTCTTTCCTCTGTGCGCACACATCCTGGTGTGCCTTTGGGTCCCAATTTCCTTTTCTTATAAGGACACTAGTCAGATGGGATGAGGACCCACCCTGATGGCTTCACTTTAACTAACTCACACGTTTAAAGGACTTCTCTCCAAATGTGGTTCATTCTGAGGCACTGGAGGTTAGGTCTTCACATATGAATTTTGCATCAACACAGTTCAGCCCTCATGGGGCAACTCACCCCTGCCAGGCAGGAATTCTCATCAGGCAACTGGGCTCTCAATGCTGGCTGAGCTCAGGGTCACGCAGGGAGCTGGCTGTTCCAATAGCCGGGCCCAGGCCTTGCGCCAGACCAGCTCAGTCGGGCATCAGTGTGTGCTGTGCTAAGTCACTCAGTCATATCTGACTCTGTGTGACCCTATGGGCTGTAGCCTGCCAGACTCCTCTGCCATAGGATTCTCCAGGCAAGAATACTGGAGAGGGTTGTCATGTCCTCCTCCAGGGGATCATCCCCATTTTTCTCTTAAAGCTCTCCAGATGGTGTCAGTGGGAAGCCAGGGCTGAGAACAACTGAGCTAGGATCTAGAGTAGTTCTTTCTGAACTTGACTGACCATAGAAGTCACCTGAGGCACCTATTAAACATTTAAACAGTGAACTCAGAATATTGCATCAAATATTTCTGGGACCATTGCCCATCTTCCTCTTTCAAAACTTGTCTTAATTATCTCAAAATGATCAAAGCAACATATGCTTTCCAAGAGTTACCTGAAAGCTGGATAATCCCTGAGGTTTTAAGTATTCAAAAAAGATTGTCTGTCTTGAATTTCTACAGGTTCTGATCCTTCAAATGTCCACAGTGAATCACCCAATTCATTTTTTTACAAGGCAATGAGATGACTGTGTGTGAAGTTCAATTATAAGGATTAAAAAAAATCATGACTGACATGTTTTTAATAATCTTTGAATTGAGGACAGGTGGTAAGAATTAAACTCATAAATAGGAATTGTCTCAATAGGTAGCACTTGTTGGTACCTCCTTAAATTCCCACAGTGTGAACTTTTTCATAGCATTTATGTATCTGCTCAGGGCTTCCCTGGTGTCTCAGATGGTAAAGAATCTGTCTGCAATGCAGGAGATCCTGGTTTGATCCCTGGGTCAGAAAGATCCCCTGGAGTAGGAAATGGGAACTCACTCCAGTACTCTTGCCAGGAAAATCCCGGGGACAGAGGAGCCTGGTGAGCTACAATCCATGGGGTCGCAAAGAGTCAGACATGACTGAGCAACTAAGACACACATGTGTCTGATCGACAGTGAGACACGGACCACTGGGAGGAGCTCAGGTATGGAGCACAGCGGGGCCCTCTATTTCCTTCATGACTACACCTGCCTGATGCAGGTAACACCTTACACCTGTGTGGTGGTCTGATCCATCCAGTGCTTTCCCCATTTCAGTCACCCAGGGATCTTGTTATACAGCAGATTCTAGGGAAAGCCCCTGGTGGTCCCTAGGGACTCGGTTGGGACTTGGCATTCTCACTGCAGATCCCACATGCCTTGCAGTGTGGCAAAAAAAAAAAAAAAAAAAAAAAAGCAGATTCTAATCTGTGAGTTCAGGGATGAGGCCCAAGAGCCTGCATTTCAATCTAGTGCTGTGGGTCTGAGGACTACACTCTGAGTAGTGTGGTTTTATGGCTCCTCCATACTTTAAAATTTTTTATCTTCATAATAACAGTATTATACTGTTAACACATTTCTCAAAACACATTAACTTTTTTTTCCTCATTCAAATCTCTTAACATTATTGCTATAAGACAATTGGTACAAGTTTTATAATCTCCATCTGACAGATGGAAACAGGCACACACAGGGTCAGTGATTTTTCTGACGTCTCATAGCAGGTTACTGGCAGAATTGAGCACTTGGTTTTCTTTGGCCCAGTGGTCCTAAGACTTCAGCAAAGATCAGAACCAACTGGAGGACTTGTTAAAACACAGATTGTGAGCCTGACCCAGAGTTTCAGGTTCTAAGAATTTGAATGGGCTCTAAGAATTTGCATTTCTAGCAAGTTTCCCTTTAGGCTGATGTTGAATAACTGTCTCCATGATATTGTGATTTATATGAAATGTATAAATATATATCATCTGAATGACCAATATATATACTTGGTCATTCAGATGACCAAAATTTGCCTCATGTCCATATAATCAAAGCTATGGTTTTTCCAGTAGTCTAGCCATGTATGGATGTGAGTTGGACCATAAAGAAGGCTGAGTACTGAAGAATTAATGTTTTTGAACTGTGGTGCTGGATAAGACTTTTGAGAGTCCCTTGGACAGCAAGGAGATCAAACCAGTCAATCCTAAAGGAAATCAACCCTGAATATATATTGGAAGGACAGATGCTGAAGCTGAAACTCCAATACTTTGGTCACTTTATTTGAAGAGCTCACTCATTGGAAAAGACCCTGATGCTGGGAAAGATTGAGGGCAGGAGGAGAAGGGGACAATAGAGGATGAGATGGTTGGATAGCATCACTAACTCAAATGGACATGAGTTTGAGCAAACTCCGAGAGATAGTGAAGGACAGGGAAGCCTGGCATGCTGCAGTTCATAGCGTTAAGAAGAATCGGACATGACTTAGCGACTGAACAACAACATTTGGCCTTTGTCTATAGTTTCTGGCTTCAACCTCCCCAAACTCTTGGAATCTCCTGAGCATTGAGTAATATCTTTTTGCTCTGTGAATGAGGTGACTTTTGGAAAGCACCTAAGGTTGGGGGTCAGTTGTCAGTGGAGCCAACCACGTGATTAGAGAGTTGGAATTTTCACTCTTGACCCCCTTGATTTCTGGGGAGGAGAGAGGAGCTTGAGGTTGAATTGGCCAGTGATTTAGTCATACATTGGGCTTCCCAGGTGGCTCAGCGGTAAAGAATCCGCCTACAGTGCAGGAGACGCGTGTTTGATCCTGGGCTGGGAAGATCCCCTGGACGAGGTCATAGCAACCCACTCCAGTATTCTTGTTTGGAGAATCCCATGGACAGAGAAGTCTGGCAGGCTACAGTCCATAGTGTTGCAAAGAGTCAAACACGACTAAAGCAGCTGAGTAAGCACACATGCAACTATGTTATGAGCTTGTCTTAGAAACCCAAAAGGATAGCTTTTTGCCCTTCTCTTTGGAGAGCTTCCATGTGAGGGAAACAGAAGACTTCTGTGTGCCCCCGTGCCTGGCCCCAAGCTCTGTGAGCACAGAAGCTCTTTTGTGGAGGACCTTGCCGGATGTAGCTCTTCATCTGTATCCTTTAATATCCTTTCATCATAAATCCGTGATCTAATGAGTAAGCAGGTTTTCCTGAGTCATGCAAACCATTCTAGCAAATTAATCAAACCCAAGGAGGGGATCCTGGGAAGGCCTCATTATAGCCAGTCAGAAGTGCAGGTAACAACCTATGCTTGCAACTGGTGTCTGAAGTGGATGGAGGGTGGTCTTCTGGGACTGAGCCCTTTACCTGTGGAATCTGATTCTGTCTCTGGGTAGACTGTCAGAACTGAGTTGAATTCTGGAGGATCCTGCCTGCAACTGATAACTATTGCTGATGTGGGAAACTCTCCACACACGTAACACATTGGAGTTGGGTCCAGGAACCCTTTTCAGTCTCAGAGGACAGCATTCTTTGGGAACCTTCTGTACAGCTGATAACCATCCTCTTAACACCTGGTTTCTGCTGTTAGCGTTTGAGAATGAAGTTAGATAAAGGAATACACGGGGTCATTAATCTTCAGTATTTTTGATCAAAGAAATCAAATAACTTTGACCCACAAGTGGTAAAGAACCCACCTGCCAATGCAGGAGATGCAGGTTCTATCTGTGGGTCAGGAAGATCCCCTGGAGGGGGACATGGCAGCCTATTCCAGTATTCTTGCCTGGGAAAACCCATGGACAGAGTCCATGGGGTTGCAAAAGAACCAGACATGACAACTTAGCAACTCAACGATACATCACTCCATGCTAAAAGCTTGAGTGAACTTCATTAACTTCCACCCTTCTTTGTCCTCAAAGCTGTGGTTGATTGTCCTATTGAAGCATTAGTCCCACTTTAGGAAACAATGTTATTTAGAAATTCATGTCTAATAAAGAGTATTTATGATTTAGTGAAATTCTTGTCAAGATGACTGGACACTAATTTCCAAATAAGAAAATGAGTAGTTTTATGAAATAAGCAGTGTTTCTCAAGTCTTTTGAAGTAACCCTTCTATGTTATGTCTCCAGCATCCAAGGCAGTCCAATGAACAGCAGAGGATGTGATTTTTATCCCTATTGATTTTCTTGCAAAGAATGCTATATTTTGATGGCTCATTGTCAACCCTGATGAATCATTACACTCCCAAATCTTTACCTAACTCTAGGTCTGTATCATTTCCTCAAGGAAGTTTCCATTTGGGACATTCCACAAACCATTCAACTTTTATTGTCTACTGCGATAGGCACTGTTGGAGTGCTGGGAATGTTTCTCATGATTGAACTCTTGCTAAGGGCCAGACAGGATGATAAACCTGGGTTTAGAGTGGGGGCTCTGGAATTATATAATCTGAGCCCAAATCCTTTTTCTAGTACTGTTGCATGACTCTAAGCAAGTTACTTAACTTCCCTGCACAAAAGAATTATAATGGTACTGACCTCATGGTGTTCTAGTAGACACACAGAAAGGATCTGAAACGCTGTCTAGTAGATGGTAAGTCAATAAATCCCAGTCATCAGCACTTTACTTGCACTCTTTAATCACACCTACTCCCTGGCACAGTACAAATACTGCCCCTATTTTAGAGATGAAATTAAGACACTAGCTATATAACTTGCAGAGGTCATATACCCAGTGACCAGTAATTCAGATTTATCTGAGGCCAAATCCTGTTGTTAACCCCTTTACTAAGCCTTCCAAACTCAACACCTTCTTGCTTCATCGGAATTCTCCATCTTCAGGGCCCATGAGCACCTTGATCGGGCCTGGCTGTCAAGTGCAATATGGATTTGGGCCAAAGTCAAGACAGGAAACTCTGACTCTCAACGGGTCTTCACACCACAGAAGCGATGCTGTGAACTCTGTACTGCCCCGAGTAATGCCTTCCCTGTCAGTTGCTGTGCAGTCTCTGCAGGTAGGCCAAAGGGGAAATTCAGCCCACAGACGTCTTCTTTGGCCCCTTTCTCTTCTTCTTGTCACTCCAGTCATAACTTGGCACGGAGGTCACGCAGCTTAGATATATTCCACTCATTGGATCTTTGTTATTTTAAAATTCAAGAAAATTCATTTGTAAACATCCCAAGTGTGATTTACTGCCCTCCTGCCAACACCAACTATAGCAATAATCAGTCTGCTTCTCACCACCATCTAGCTGTGTGGGCCGATGGCCTTGCTGCTGCATATGTGAGGCTGGGGACCCATTAGGATTCAGGAGAGAAGTCATGACGAAGCTGTGGGCCTGTGATCAAGGCTGATGGAGCTGAAAGAGGGGTGGAGTTGGGGAGGGAGGTAGAGAGAGAACTTTGCCATTTTTACTCAACTTCATTTTAAATATTGCTACTTAAGTTCACAATGTGACGCCTGGGAGCTCTATGTTATAAAGGTAGACAAAGTGAGTGGTTCTCTGAACTGACTGACCTGGATTTGAATAACTGTTACACCAAGGAATGTGAGATCCTGGGTAGGTGCCTCAGTTTTTTAACTTCGCAATGCCTCAATTTCCTTATCAGTAAAAAGAGGTTAATCTCTCTTAAGATTTTTGTGAAGGCTAATTAAAATAATGCACATTAAACCACTAAAATTACTCATAAATAGTAAGCAAGGAATTTTATCATGAGACCAGGCTCTGCATCACCAGCTGTCATTTCTGGGACCCTTCCCTTCCACAGATTTTACTTTTCTCATCTGTAAAATGAGGCTAAGCCTAGATGTTCCTGAAGTTTCTTAAAGTTCTGTCTGAACAACTGTAGTAGAGTAGCTTGAAAGGGTACAACTCTGCCCCCTAGTGGTTTGAAGCTCTTATTTCTAGATACCATCAACAATCCCTCAGACTGGTGTCAAGACTTCCCTACCATTTTCATTTTCTTTCCTATCATTTGGGTTCCCTTGTAGCTCAGGCAGTAAAGAATCTGCCTGCAATGCAGGAGACCTGGGTTCGATTCCTGGGTTTGGAAGATTCCCTAGAGAAGGAAATGGCAACCCACTCCAAGATTCTTGCCTGGAGAATCCCATGGACAGAGGAGCCATAGGGTCTGACAAGACTCAGCAACCGAACAACAATGTCTCATCAGCAGCCCTGGTCACTGGACTGACAACAGCAGCTCCCGTAAATTTTCCAGGTCAGGATATGATGCTTGGTACATGGTTTTCCCTTAGTGCTCCTTTTAATGATTTTATTAGTATGGTCACAAGTTTGATGTCTACAGTACATTGATAATGTAGCTAGATACAAACATCTTAAATAAGTAAATTACATAAGTGTGTCAAGTTTTAAAATGTCTACTCCGAGTGATCATGCATTTCCCATGCATTTGCATCTGCACCCCCAAATTGCACAATACAATCTGTGCTTATCTTCACTGGGTCTTGAAGTGTGCCTCCTCTAAGTCAGGGCAGGAGTGTTGTGCCTTTTTGCAGACCCAGACTTTGAAGAGCATCAATTTTGAACTCAGGCATTCCATGGAGCACGGTGGCTACACTGGGTTTTGCTTTGGTTCAGGTGAAAACCCAGTTACGACTATTGCTTATGTGAGCCACCCGATCCCTCAAGGGCTTGGGCTTATTGATGTCCCTGCGTGAGGCCCACACACAGTTTCTGTAACTGTGTTTCCTCCCTTGGGGGGGAAGTCTAGAATTCAGGTGTGCAGTCTTCCAACATGCTGTCAGTGATATAGCTGGAACCAAGATGAGATTCATAGTAACTTTTTTCATCAAAAGTATTAACAGTCCAAGCAACAACCTGAATGCCTTTAGCTGACCACTTCTTCACATAGTCCCTGGAGAAAGAGGAAAAATCAACCATTAGAATAATGCCAACCGTCTCAGAAATCTCTAATGGTCTCTAAGTATGATACTCACTGAGGTCTAACAGCACCCAGGAGGAGCCTCTTAACCGGCCTCTGCACTGCAGCCAGACTGTTCCAAGCCCAGCATGAGCGCCTCCCCAACACTGCCGCAGCTTTAAACACTTCAGCCACCTCCTAAAAACAATCCCTTGCTGCCATGTGCCCCTACTGGAGGCTGTAAGCAGTGGCCTAGCCCCACCTGTTTCTTTGGCCTCATCTTACGCCACATTCCCTCTTTCTTTTCTGTGCTGTATTCTTTTCTGTGTGTGAACTGATTTTTCATGCAATTCCTTGCAAGCAACAGGCTCTTTCCTGCCACAACACTTTGGCACATGTTTTCCCCCCTTGACTTGGATCTCGACCCCTACCCGCCTCAATTCCCTTCAGATCTTAGCTTAGTTGTTTAGCTCTTACTTCCGTGGGGATGTTTTCCCTGACTCCTTTACTAGGAGAAATTGAACAGTATACATGCACTCATCTCTCCTATATGGCATTTATCTTAGCTGTAATTTAATATTTATTGGGTCGCTTTTTGATTAGCATCTCTCTTTTCCTCTTGACTATAAACTCCGTGAGGGCAGACCATGGCTTCCTTTTTTTCACCACGGCCATCATCAGCTTCTTAATACAGGACCTTGTAATACCATAGGCATACACCAAATATCTACTGAACTGAATGCATGCATGCCTGAAATAATATAAAACTTAAGAACTATAACCACCTGAAATACACAGCCATAAAATTGCCAAAACAGATTCAGAGAATGCTAACAGTTTAGGGAATGGAAAGTTTCTCAGAAGCAATGAAGTGGAGCCTGTAGGAAAGCTAGGAGATGAGGCAGGCGTCCACAAAACGTCTTCCCTGGATCCTGTGTTGGTTTTTAAAGGGAGCCAATCACAAGGAAATACAATTTCTCTGTTTCTGTTGTCATAGTTTGACACTATTTCTTTAAAATGCACTAAAAAACAAGAATAGTTGATCAGTATCTTTTGGAGACAGTGAAATAGGCCTGAACTCTTTCCACCTAAGCAGCTAATGGCATTCCAAATTAATAAAGGCATGGTTTGCTCTGTGGATGGGAACCAATGCAGGTGTCCACTGTTAATCCTCCAAGAAGAACATTCAGGAAATGTGTCAGGAGAAGATAAAATCGTCCAACTTACGGGGATATAAAATCCTTTTGTGCGAGGAAAGCTGAAACTCCACACAGGTACCACAAGATATTATGCATACTCCAATCGAGCAAAATGTCCAAGACCACAAACATGGACTGTTTCCAGAAAGATTCAAAGCGTGGTTTCCCATCTCCTGTGTGGCTAAGGCTCCAAGGTCTATGAATTAAAGCTGTTACTACATTCTGATCTGTTTGTCTCATCTGAAAAGAAATTTGGGGAAAGAAAGCCATAATCATATCTTAACTCTAATACCTCTCATTTGCTCTTTAGCCAATGTACTCATTCTGAACGAGGAGGTCATGGGTGGTATGCTGCCCCCATGTCTACTAAATACTCTATCATACATCCTTTGAGAAAATAATGTGTTAGATGTAAAGACGTAAATATACAATATAGACAGGAACACTTCCTCCACAATCCTAAAAGAACTGCAATCCTATCTTTAAAATGAGAACATTACAATTTCAGGGTCAAATTTTAACAATGTCACAAAGAGTAACTTTTAATTGGATATGGATTTAAATTATGGCTAGAGATAATCAGAATGCAATTAGGATGAAACCATGACCATTTCAAGATGGACTGGTTAGTTTTTGATCCTTTTTAGAGAAAATGGCTAAAAAAAAGGTGTGGGGTTGGGGAAACCGGCTGAGAGAACAGAAAAGAGAGCAGTGGGGGCAGGGATGAAGACAATGCAATGGAGAGACTAAGCAATGGGATGCAGTAGAATTCTTTAGTCTGTGCTCTATGCTGCTCTGGAAAACGTATCACACATTTTAAAGGTCTGTGGTTAAGGAAGTTTGGGAAACGCTTATTCAAATGTCTGAAAGCCCCATTACACTATTCATCTCAATGACACTTTATATCTCAGTAGGCTCCACCCTTACTGTAAAATTTTAAATATATGCTATGTTGCCCATTGTTGAGGAACCAACTCTTTGTTTTGGAAACTGGTGAACAAAGGGCAAAATTAAGCATTTATTTGCTACTGAGTAGTTAAATCATAGATGAGAGTGCCTTTCTACAGAAGAATTCTACCTAGCTAATGTGCTTAGTTGCTCAGCCGTGTCTGACTCTTTACGACCCTGTGGACTGTATGTAGCCCGCCAGGCTCCTCTGTCCATGGGGATTCTCCAGGCAAGAATACAGAAGTGGGTTGCCATTCCCTCCTCCAGGGGATCTTCACAATCCAGGGATTGAACCCAGGTCTTCCACATTGCAGGCGCCACCAGGGAAGCCCATGAATACTGGAGTGGGTAGTCTATCCATTCTCCAGGGTATCTTCCCGACACAGGAATCGAAAGGGGGTCTCCTGCATTGCAGGCAGATTCTTTACCAGCTGAGCTAACAGGGAAGCCCCTAATCTAGCTATACATGAAGAATATATGACAGACTTAAAATATTGATATTTTACAACTGCTAGTAAATTGCCAGAACTGGCCACTGGCATCAACAGCAGCTGCTGACAACACAAGTCAGTAAGACATTATGTACCCCCTAATGGAAAAAGACCCTCACTTAAGAAATCACCTTGCCAAGAATAATTAAACCTAATCTGATTTATAGCCATCACTACCAACTTATAGGAAATATACAGAGGAGACAATGTGCTCAATTGTACCATGGCATAATTAGCAAAATTCAGACTTTGGTAAATAAACTCTACAAAACAGTCTGATTTCTTCAATAAATATATCATGGGGGCAGGGTGGGGGATGACAAAATTTACAGGTTTTAAGATTTAAATTCTAACAAAGTTCTTATTTGGGTCCTGATTCAAATTAATAAGTTGTAAAAAAACAAAACAAAAAAACTATGATATTTGTGAGGCAAATGAAAATTTATACATTGGATATCTGATGATCTTAAGGACTTCCTGTTAATGGTTTTAGATGGGATAATGATATCGTGATTATGTTTTTTAAAGATATTTAATGCAATTTTTATGGATGAAATGTCTGGAATCTGCTTCCAAATAACACTGGGGATAAATGGGACTATGGATGAAACAAGGATTATTGTTAAAGGAGGGCTCACTTTACCATCTACATATTTCAAATTAAGGTGTATTTTAAATTGTCTGTTGTAAGTAATTGACTTATTTTTTAAAAAGGTCTATTCTGCTGTTACTTAGTAAGATGCAGAGATATATAATTCTGTTCTGAGAATGCTTATCAAAGTAATCTGAATGAGTTATAAAGTGAAAATGAAGTCACTCAGTTGTGTCTGACTCTTTGCGACCCCATGGACTGTAGCCCACCAGGTTCCTCCGTCCATGGGATTCTCCAGGCAAGAATACTGGAGTGGGCTGCCATTTCCTTCTCCAGGGGATCTTCCCGACCCAGGGATGGAACCCAGATCTCCCGCATGGCAGGCAGACGCTTTAACCTCTGAGCCACCAGGGAAGCCCTTATAAACATAAAAGGAGGAGCTAAAAAGGAATCAAGGTACTTTAAAACGGGGTCCAAGTACCCTCCCCTTCCCAAATTTTTGTTAATTTAAAAGAGAGGTCTCTTTAATTGATTCAATTCAGTTTAATAGGCATCTATCTTATGCTTATTTAGTCCATTGTTATTATCTCCACCAACTAACAAATTATTACATACAACAAAAACCCAGAATTTTACCTTATAGATAACTTCTGGCAAGAAAGAGCAGACGATACTATTATTGTATAGTTTAGGAAATTCCATATATACTTTTTTTAGAGCATCAGTAGCCTGTAAAACAAAGAGATTCATGTATTTAAAATCTATTAAAATGTAGTCCCAGCCAGTAGCTACTGTATTATTAAGTACAACTTTATTAACTACATCAGAAGTTTACTAATATATGGGGATGTTCAAAGGAGTATTGGTAGGTTGCATTATCCACTAGGATGCATTTTAAACTAGTACCAGCAGATAAGTAAGCAGCTGGGCTACTGCTGCTTTACTATTTTGTTGAGAGGCTCACCTCCTTCTGTCATACTTTGGAAAACTATGGCAGACCACAGGCCAGTGGAGGCTGAAAGCAAAATTTTAAGTCTTTTCCTTATATCCCAGTTTGCTGCTGCTGCTGCTAAGTTACTTCAGTCGTGTCCGACTCTATGCGACCCCATAGACGGCAGCCCACCAGGCTCCCCTGTCCCTGGGATTCTCCAGGCAAGAACACTGGAGTGGGTTGCCATTTCCTTCTCCAATGCATGAAAGTGAAAAGTGAAAGTGAAGTAGCTCAGTCGTGTCTAACTCTTAGTGACCCCATGGACTGCAGCCCTCAGGCTCCTCCGTCCATGGGATTTTCCAGGCAAGAGTACTGGAGTGGGGTGCCATAGCCTTCTCCAATATCCCAGTTTAGCCACTAGGAAAGGTCCTTTTATTCCTACAACTCTATAACTCTCTGCCTTTCCTAGCTGAAGCAGACGTCAACCAGTCTGGGAACTAGAAAGGATAGATTTTCTCAGTCCAGAGAGAGAGGAAACGTCTGAGAGGAAATGTCACCCATCACCAGCATGGAGGGAGAAGCAATGGGACAGGGAGAAACTGGGGAGAGCTGGAAGTCTCCCAACTCTTCCCAGGATGAGCAGAAGTTTCTTTTTGTAGCAGTCCAGCTAGTAAATGACAAGAAATGACACAAGTAAAATACTGGCATTATGTAACCTTTGTTGAATTAAGAGATCTGGCCATCGAACAACAGTAGCAGCTAACAACAGAGGTGTCCAGATGTTAAGTGGACTGTAATGTTGTTACATCATAATTCTTGAAATACTCCTAAGTTTTGGAAAATCACATTTAACCTATAACCAAATATAAGCAATGAAATGCAATAAAAAAATAAGAAAGATATTATTCATGTCATGCTTCCCCTCACTAATATCACAAAGGGCTAGAGAGTTGAAGTCATTTTCAACCAACACGCACTGTGTGTGATGTTTCATCTAGATTCTTTATCTAATTCTTTATCTAATTCTCATAATGACCTTCCATGGTCATTTCTTATGTTGTTCCCTCTTTGCCCACCAGGAAACTGAACCGGATCAAGGTTAACATTACACTGTAGGAAGCGACAGTTTAGTTATGATCTCCAACGCCTGTGATCTCGCTCCTGCACCGCATCTCCAATTGGCTGCTGACACCTGTTGCTTTATATTCCCGTCTTGGTGAATCAGATCACTATGTTCTATCCAAAGCTGCCCAAACCATCTATGAACACCCAGAAAGCTCAAATGGCAATACCTGGATTAAAAGACAAACTTTCTTTTCCTCCCTCATCTTAGTCTAAGAAAATAAGCAAGAAGGTCAGTATACTGTGGGTGAAACGTAGGGCCTATCAGGGTTTCCAAACGTGGGCCACATCATCAATAAAACCTAAGGTGCCCATTAAAAATAATACATGTTCCTTGAGCCCACAACCTGAGCCATTTTTAGGATTTAATCTCTGAGTGGGGTGGCCTAGGAATTTGTATTTTCAATATGTATTCCTGGAGACTCTGATGCAGACTGACTAAAAAACCTAGATATAGAGAACCATCAGTTTACCAAAATAATAAATTAGCCAGAGCACCCTTCTCCTCTTTCTTCAAAAATGGGAGTTTATTGTACTTAAGTTAGAAGTTCATATTTCAGGTTTTAACAATTATTTTCAATTTTAAATAAAAATTGTTTTAAACATTTTTTATTTTTAATAAAAGCTGCTATCATTAGAACTCTCCAGGATTTTACAGGCAAGGATAATGGAGTAGGTTGCCATTTCCTTCTCCAGGGGATCTTCCTGACCCAGTGATCAAACCTGTGTTTCCTGCTTTGGCAGGTGGATTCTTTACCACTGAGCCACCTGGGAAGCCCCTAGCTGGTCATAACTGATCATAATCATCACTGGGGGAAAATACCCCAGTTGTATAAATGCAGAAAAATGTATTTGTCCTTGAAAAGTTAAGAGAACAAACATAATATGAACCATATTTTCCTATTGATTTCCACTGCAATAATGTGTTTTTATGTATAAAAGTATATGTTCTAAAAGTTATGCAAATTTCATTTGAAATGTAATACCATATTTAAAAAAATTATAGTAAATAAGTATAACTATTCAAGTCATAGAATAAAAACTATATGTAAGGGGGACTTCCCTGGTGGTCCAGAGGTTAAGACCGCCTGTCAATGCAGGGGACATAGTCCACCATCTTCCCTGGCCCAGGAAGATCCCACAGGCTACTGAGCAACTAAGCCTGTGCACCTAGAACCTGTGCTCTGCAGCAAGAGAAGCCACTGCAATGAGAAGTCCCAGTACCGCAATGAAGAGTCGCCCCTGCTCGCTGCAACTAGAGAAAGCCTGTACGCAGTAACAAAGACCGAGTACAGCCAATTAAAAAAAAAAAAAAAAACAAAAAACTATACATAAGGGACAGAAATCATACAAAAGTGGCAAATCTTTGTAGAAGATAAATATCCTCTTAGCTATCAGAAGCTTTAAATACAGGAGCTTTCTTTAAATTCAGTCCACAGCTCTCTATCTAAGACTCTTATCAGCCAGATTCAACTGGTCTTGTGTTCAACTTCTGAAATTCTTTTTATGAGGTTACTGCTAAGTTGCTTCAGTCGTGTCCGACTCTGTGTGACCCCATAGATGGCAGCCCACCAGGCTCCCCCGTCCCTGGGATTCTCCAGGCAAGAACACTGGAGTGGGTTGCCATTTCCTTCTCCAATGCATGCAAGTGAAAAGTGAAAGTGAAGTCGCTCAGTCGTGTCCAACCCTTAGCGACCCCATGGACTGCAGCCTACCAGGCTCCTCCATCCATGGGATTTTCCATGCAAGAGTACTGGAGTGAGGTGCCATTGCCTTCTTGACTCTTTACTGTTTATTTAATATCTTTGGTGAATGTTTTATCCAAGTAAGAGAAACCTGACTCTTCCAATTCATGCTAGTTGTTGAGTATGAGGAATTAAACAGTTCCATCAAAGTTTAAAAAGTTAAAAGATTCCATACTTTACTGCTTCTTTGAAGATGTGGATTTTTGCTTTGTAAACTTGCATTACGCAAATAGAATTTTAAAAATAATTTAAGAAGAAAATATAAATAAGAAAATATACAATTAATTTTTAAACAGACTAGCAAATAAAGAGGTATTTTAAAAGAGAAGCCTATGGAATAAACTGTACCTTATATGCATGGCCCTTGACATCAAAGAAGATTGTGAGGTTATGGTTTAGGCACTCTGCAACGGCTTCTCTTAGGGTAGGGATCTTTTCATTAGGGAAATCATTCCTACAAGAGAGGGTAAAGGAATAGTACAATGTAGGAAAAAAGAAAAGATAAAAATTAAATGAAACAGACATCTGACAAATGTCTCCCAACCAAAGGAAGAGTGTTTTCACCAACTTCCTTTCTCTAACCACCCCAAAGTCCAAGGACAATTTACTATATCTTAAACCAAATTAAAGATATGCTAGGCCAAAGATCAGCAACAATAAAAATCATTCACTTTTCAGGCATTCACTGGATTTGTAATTAGTAACTTTAAAGGTCAGAGTATATGCCATCTTTGGAGAACTCTGACTTAATTTTAAGATTGTGACTTCCCCAATAGAGTCTTATGCAGGAGAAATTCCTAGCAATACATATACATCTGTTTACTGTATTGTTGTACATTTAAGTGCAACTTTAAAAAATAATTTTCTAATACATAATTTTTAAAAGAAAAGGAAATTAAGTGCCTTACACACAAGAAACCAGCTTTTCTCACATAATGAAATTTCAGTCTACATGATTTAACGTATGCTAATTCAACCACATTATTCCAGCATTAAGATCTTGGTTTTAAAAAAGATAAAGATAACTTATGTAAGCATTTTTGCTTTAAGTGTTGACTTTGAACTTTACATCTTATTAGCTGCTGCTGCTGCTGCTAAGTTGCTTCAGTCATGTCCGACTCCGTGCCACCCCATAGACGGCAGCCCACCAGGCTCCCCCGTCCCTGGGATTCTCCAGGCAAGAACACTGGAGTGGGTTGCCATTTCCTTCTCCAATGCATGAAAGTGAAACGTGAACGTGAAGTCGCTCAGTCGTGTCCGACTCTTAGCGACCCCATGGACTGCAGCCCACCAGGCTCCTCTGTCCACGGGATTCTCCAGGCAAGAGTACTGGAGTGGGGTGCCATTGCCTTCTCCACATCTTAATAGCTACATCACTGTAATACAGAAACCAGCCTTTCCCTCCCCTTTGGCAGAGCAATCAAGTAACTGTACTAGTAGACAGCAATTTCAGCAGCCCTGACTCAGAACTTTCAAATGTTATCAGTCTCCTTTCTAAAGTATGACTTCTTTTGGCTGACTTTTTCTTTCAGTTCCGAGGAAAACAAAGTCCAAGCCATCTTGTGGGGAGGACTATAACTTAATCACTGGGTCAAATAAATTGACCAGAGAACTGATATAACATGAATTACAGTAAGAACACACTTTTCAGTTTTACAAAGACAAGAGGAAAGGGATTTAAATACTCACATTACAAAGTATATTATCCAGTATACCAATTCCAAGGTTTTTATATAGCTGTTAATGGTGGGATGGGCATGGGTTCTGTGGTCATATACGTTTGAGAAACACTAAATTAAAGGTAAGAATTGATTGACAGGGATACACTGACAGATGTATCCCTAAGGGAAACATCTGAAGTATACAGTGTTTGATCTTATTTGATCATAGAACCCTTTTCTTCTGGAACATCTTACAGAACTAGCTCTGATATACATACATACACACACACATATATAAATTTATGACAGTACAAAGTAATTGCCATGTTAGAGTATTGTCTTGAGAACAATTCTGAATCAAATCTGGCCTCAGTGGGAAAAGATGAATAACATCTTATTTCTGTTGTTCCTGGCACGTGCTTGTTACTTGGGAAACCTGTATATAGTAGAAAACAAAACATAACAAAACAACGCTTCCTGGACCAGAATCAGAAGGTGCCAGTGTCTTTATGTGATCTCCAACACAAGCTGAAAGATATGTTTAGTCGACAGTACACCACTTACCTTAATCTGTGATTTGCTGCAGGATTAAGCTTCCTAATTTGTTCAAATGTCAAATCACACAATCGACCGGTGCCGTCAGTCGTCCTATCTACTGTGCTATCGTGCATTAAGACAGGAATCCCGTCAGCAGTAAACTCAAGGTCCAGTTCCACGCCTGCTGCTCCATTCTTAGCTGCCTTAACAAAAACACCGATGATTTTACTGTCAAGTGGCCACAGGTGTCATTTTGCAATCTAAGCACTCAAGATGACCGTCAGGGCTGGCTGAGCAGACTTTCTTTTACTCATTCTATTCCCTTCCTATACCAAATAGCAACCCAACCTGTTTTTTTCATGGATGTTAACCTTACTTCAATACAAGTAAGGTTAAATGGTGCTAGTGGTAAAGAACCCGGCTGTCAAGGCAGGAGACTTAAAGACCAGTCTGGGTCAGGAAGATCCCCTGTAGGAGGGTATGGCAACCCACTCCGGTATTCTCGCCTGAAGGCTCTCAAGGACAGAGGAGCCTGGCGGGTTACAGTCCATGGGTCACACAGAGTCGGACACGACTAAATGACTTAGTACGGCACAGCACACGTTAAAAATGTCAATGTAAGTAATTCCATAAAAACTCTGACTTCCCCACTTTTCTCATACTCAGACTGGCAAATGGGGAGAGTTTTGGAATTTGTTTTCTCTGCTTGCTTTAACTATATGGGCCATTAATGGCTTACAATTACAAATATTTAGTCAAATTTCACTGTTTACCCACACTCTCTGGTATAGACTCTCTGATGATTCCTCTGTGTTTATTGATTAGTTGGCTACTGCTTTTTTGTTGGTCCATCCTCTAGAGCAGAAACACCTAGCCTGCTTCTAGGAGACACTACATTTGTTAATGTGAGCAGCACTGGCTGTTGGCCAACAAGTTGGTGAGCCCAATAAGGCACAGAAGGATTTATCTAAAAATAGAACATGAACATAAAGTTTGAGGGGCCACGCTCCTCTGAGACGCACTGTCCAACATTTGCTTCCTTGGCTTCTTTGAGACAATGAAGATATGAAATGTTCAGTATGATGAAGACCTTAAAGTTAAAATAAATTTTTATAACTATGCAAAAACATGAAATAACTTTTTTTAATTAGGCAAAAAAGACTTAATGGATATTAACATTTTGCCATATTTGCTTCAACCTCTTCTGCACTAAAACAATATGTATTACTTTTAATCACTATTCTTTTTTTTTAAATTTTATTTTATTTTTAAACTTTACATAACTGTATTAGTTTTGCCAAATATCAAAATGAATCCGCCACAGGTATACATGTGTTCCCCATCCCGAACCCCCCTCCCTTCTCCCTCCCCATTCCACCCCTATGGGTCGTCCCAGTGCACCAGCCCCAAGCATCCAGTATCGTGCACTATTCTAACTACTTTAAATGTATTAACTCATTTGATCATCACAACCCTTTAGGAAGTACTATTAACAGGTTATTTAACTTATACACAGAGTACATCATGTGCAGTGCTGGATTGGATGAAGCACAAACAGGAATCAAGACTGCCGGGAGAAGTATCAGTAACCTCAGATATGCAGATGACACCCTTATGGCATTAACTGAAGAGGAACTAAAGAACCTCTTGATGAAAGTGAAAGAGGAGAGTGAAAAAGCTGGCTTAAAACTCAACATTCAAGAAACTAAGATCATGGCATCCGGTCCCATCACTTCATGGCAAAGACCGGGAAACAATGGAAACAGTAATAGACTTTACTTTCTTGGGCTTCAAAATCACTGTAGATGGTGACTGCAGCCATGAAATTAAAAGATGCTTGCTCCTTGGAAGAAAAGCTATGACAAACCTAGACAGCATATTAAAAAGCAGAGACATTACTATGCTGACAAAGGTCCATATAGTCAAAGCTATGGTTTTTCCAGTAGTCATGTATGGATATCAGAGTTGGACCATAAAGAAAGCTAAGCGTTGAAAAAGTGATGCTTTTGAACTGTGGTGTTGGAGAAGACTCTTGAGAGTCCCTTGGACTGCAAGGAGATCCAACCAGTCAATCCTAAAGGAAATCAACCCTGAATATTCACTGGAAGGATTGATGCTGAAGCTGAAACTCCAATACTTTAGTCACCTGATACAAAGAACTGACTAACTGGAAAAGACCCTGATGCTGGGAAAGACTGAAAGCAGGAGGAGAAGGGGATGACAGAGGATGAGATGGTTGGAGAGCATCACTTGGTGGACATGAGTTTGCGCAAGCTCTGGGAATTGCTAATGGACAAGGAAGTGTGGCGTGCTGCAATCCGTGGGGTCGCAAAGAGTCAGACACGACTGAGCGACTGAGCTGATTAATAGGCTCATTTTCAGATGAGGAAAACTGACAGATATTAAGAAACTTGCTCTGGGTTACACAAACAAGGATGTGGTAGAGGCTGCACTTTCTTTCTTTTAAAAAATATTTATTTACTTATTTGACTCCACCAGGTCTTAGGTGTGGCACATGCAATCTTCATCTTCACTGTGGCAATGTTAACTCTTAGCTGTGAGGCATGTGGGATCTAGTTTCCTGACCAAGGATTGAACCTGAGCCCCTTGAATTGGGAGCATGGAATCTTAACCACTGGACTACCAGCAAAGTCCTGAGGCTACACTCTTAACCACATGACCTTACTATCACACTGCAGATACAACTAGGCAACCCACTCCAGTACTCTCGCCTGGAAAATCCCATGGACAGAGGAGCCTGGTAGCTACAGTCCATGGCGTCGCAAAGAGTCGGACACGACTCAGCAACTTCACTTTCACAGCTAAATTTCTACCCTCTTTTTCTCCAAAGGTAACTGCCAAGTGGATGTGCATTATTTCCATATCAATCCCTTATAGGTCTTTATATATTTACTACACACTTAAGTATAAATAAAAATATACGGCGCTGTAGTAGTGCATAGTAGACATTCAATAAATATTAGCTATGGTTATGATGTTCTTTTTAATGACTATAGTTGTAATACAGTCAAATTTACTATGTCCTTTATAGGTGGAGACTTGTCTATTTTACTTAAATCCTTTCTTAACCTCACTTATAAAGATAAATAACTGTTATTTTTCTTTAGGCTTCAAAGGTTGATTTTCACATATATTACTAAGATTTCCCACTCTAAAAATTCCAATCCCAACACTAACTGGCTATGTCATCTAATTACTTACATTACTCTGGCCTGTTTCATCATTTTCATGATGATGCTTTTCTAAGGATCTTAAGAGTTGTTCTGAGAATTTAGAAATAATGCATGTAAATAATCAAGCTTGGTGCCTGGCTCAGAGACAGCACTCAATATAAGCTATTATGACTAGAAAAACACTTATGCCTCAGCGAAAAAGTCATTATTTAAGATGTAATGGTTCAGTTCAGTCGCTCAGTCATGTCTGACTCTTTGCGACCCCAAGAATCACAGCACGCCAGGCCTCCCTGTCCATCACCAACTCCCAGAGTTCACTGAGACTCACGTCCATCGAGTCAGTGATGCCATCCAGACATCTCATCCTCTGTCATCCCCTTTTCCTCCTGCCCCCAATCCCTCCCAGCATCAGAGTCTTTTCCAATGAGTCAGCTCTTCGCATCAGGTGGCCAAAATACTAGAGTTTCGCTTTAGCATCATTCCTTCCAAAGAACACCCAGGGCTGATCTCCTTTAGAATGGACTGGTTGGATCTCCTTGCAGTCCAAGGGACTCTCAAGAGTCCTCTCCAACACCACAGTTAAAAAGCATCAATTCTTCTGCGCTCAGCTTTCTTCACAGTCCAACTCTCACATCCACACATGACCACTGGAAAAACCATAGCCTTGACTAGACGGACCTTTGTTAGCAAAGTAATGTCTCTGCTTTTCAATATGCTATCTAGGTTGGTCATAACTTTCCTTCCAAGGAGTAAGCATCTTTTAATTTCATGGCTGCAATCACCATCTGCAGTGATTTTGGAGCCCCCCAAAATAAAGTCTGACACTGTTTCCACTGTTTCCCCACCAACTGTACACTAATTAAAGGTACATCTTTTTATAAAAGCGTACCTTTTCTAAGTTAAAGATATTTATTATGCACTGGTAAATCAACACTGGTTATATATTTTACAACATAAAACAAGAACACATTTCCAGTATTCACAGTGCATCTCTCTCACTGTAACACAAATGTTAACCTCATTCTTTGAGGCTAGTAATTAGGTTCAATTATACTTTTATTCATTACAGGCATTTTTATTTGGCTACCACACAAAAAATAACAATGGTGAGAGAATAGTACAGTGTAGTATAGTAACTGATAAATAACCATATAATACAAATTCTTGTATTTTAGCAACAACAATTAATAATAGAATAGTATAGCACAGTATAGTAACAGAAATCAGATCAATGATTGCCTTAGGGCAGAGGCAGGAGTAGAGGTTGACTCCAAAGAGAACACATATGAACATTCTAGGATGATGGAAATGAACTGAAGTGGTGCCTACTCAGGTATATGTTTATCAAAACTCATAAAAGTGTATACCAAAATATACCTTTAATTGTATGTAAATTATACTTTGACAAAACTGACTTTAAAGTATCTGCTTTAATAAAGTCATTCTATCTATTTATTGACCATGCTGTGCAGCTTGTGGGATCTTAGTTCCCCAACCTCCTGTGTTGGAAGCCTGAAGTCTTAACCACTGGACTGCCAAGGAAGTTCCAGTCATCAATATTCATATGGCTTTTGAGATACTATTCACATACCATAAAATTAATCCATTTAAAGTATACAATTCAATTTTTTTAAAGCATATTTGCAATTGTGCAACCATCACCACAATGAATTTCCGAACTTCCTCATCACCCCTGCTAAAAAAAAAAACCATACCCATTAGCAGTCAGTCCCTACTTCCCTCTCCAACCCTCCCAGTCCCTGGCAACTACTAATTTACTTCTCTCTCTGTGGCTTTGCCTACTCTAGACATTTTCTAAATACAGAATTATAAAATATGCAATATTCTGTGACTAGGTTCTTATACTTAGCATACTGTTTTCAGGTTCATTAATGTTATAAGTGTATGAGGACTTAATTCCTTTTCCCTGTGAAACAATATTCCATTGTGTGGATACGGCACATTTTATTCACCCTTTCATCAGCTGATGGGCATTTCTGTTGTTTCCATTTTTTTGCTATTATGAATAATGCTGTGAACATTTTTTGTGTGTGTGAACATTCTTGTATGATGCACATTTTTACACGGTGCATGTTTTCAATTCTTTTGAATATATACCTAGGAGTGGGACCGCTGGTTCATATGGTAATTCTATACTTAACTTTCTGAGGAACTGCCAGACTAGTTTCCCATCATCAGTGTATGAAGGTTCCAACTTCTCCATAATCTTGTCAATACTTCTTGTCTTTTTGCTTATACCTGTCCTAGTGGGTATGACAGGAAAAGGTACACCCAACTAAATGCAGAGTTCCAGAGAAGGGCAAGGAGAGACAAGAAGGCATTCTTCTATGAACGATGCAAAGAAATACAGGAAAACAACAGAAGGGGAAACACCAGAGATTTCTTCAAGAAAACTGGAAAAATCCAAGGAGTATTTCACCCAAAGATGGGCACAATAAAGGACAGAAACAGTCAAGACCTAACAGAAGCAGATGAGATCAAGAAGAAATGGAAAGAATACACAGAAGAACTGTACAAAAAAGATCGTAATGACCCAGATAACCACGATGGTGTGGTCACTCACCCAGAGCCAGACATCCTGGAGCATGAAGTCAAGTGGGCCTGAGGAAGCACTGTTGCCAATAAAGCTAGTGGAGGTGATGGGATTCCAGCAGAGCTATTTAAAATCCTAAAAGATGGGAGTGGCAGCTGCGAGGCACTGGAGCGACTTTAAGATGTCACAGCACCCCCAGTACCGGAGCTCCAAGTTCTGCCACATCTTTGGCAAACCAGCCAACAAGAACTGCTACGACTCTGTGCCCATCACCCACAGCGTCCCAGACAATCATTTCTGTGCTGTGAACCCCAACTTCACTGCAGTCGTGACTGAGTGTACTGGTGGGGGTGCCTTCCTCATCAACCCCTTGCACTGGACGGCAAAGTTGGATCCCCACTACCTGAAGGTCTGCGGGCACAGAGGGAATGTCTTAGATGTCAGATGGAACTCTTTCAATGATTTTGAGATAGCCTCCTGTTCTGAAGATGCCACGACTAAAATCTGGGGCATCCCCAAACAGCTGCTGACCAAGAACCTCACAGCCTTCAGGAAGTAGCTGGTGGGCCATGCCTGCAGAGAGGGCCTGGTGGAGTGGCACCCTATGGCTGCCAACATCCTCTTCAGCTCTGGCTACGACTACAAGGTGATGGTCTGGAACCTGGATTCAAAGAAGTCTGTTAATTATGAGCCCCATGAAGACAATTAACTGTCACCAAGACGTGATCCTCTCCATGTCCTTCAATACTAATGGCAGCCTGCTGGCCACTGCCTATAAAGACCGCAAGATTTGGGTTCAGGACCCCCGAGCAGGGGCCATCCTCCAGGAAGCCAACTATAAAGGGCACCGGGCCAACAAAGTGCTGTTTCTAGGGAACCTGAAGAAGCTGCTGTCCACAGGCACATCCCGAGGGAATAACCGGCAGATGGCCCGATGGGATCAGGATGACCTCTCTGTGCCTGTCACAGAGGGGGACCTCGATGGCTCCTCGGCCGTGCTGTTTCCCTTCTATGACGCGGACACCAACATGCTCTATGTGGTGGGTAAGGGAGAGAGGAACGTCCGCTACTATGAGATCAGTGCCAACAAACCTCACCTGAACTACTTGATGGAATACCACTCTATAACCCACAGAAGGGGGTCGGGGTCATGCCAAAGAGAGGTCTCGACGTGTCCTCCTGTGAGATCTTCCGTTTCTACAAGCTGATCACAACCAAAAGCCTCATCAAGCCCGGATCCATGATTGTATGCCGGCAGTCAGAATCCTACCAAGAGGACATCTACCCCGCTATGGCCAGTGCCCAGCCCTCTCTGACAGCCCAGGAGTGGCTCAGCGGGATGAACAGAGCCTGTCCTGATGTCCCTTAGGCCTGGTGCCGAGCCGCTGAGCCTGCAGCCTCTGCCCTCAGAGAGACCCCTCTCTGTCCCCACGGGCCCCACCTCACCTCTTCAACCAGACAGAAAGGCTGGTTGCAGAGGATGGCCGGAGGCCCTTCTCCCTGCTAGAGGAGAAGGCGCCAAGGTGGGCGGCAGAACACACACTGGAGAAGAAAACCTGGCTCATGGATGGCTTTGACATCTTCAAATGCCCCCCACCAGAGACAGAGAATGGGCCACTGCAGATATTCTATTGGCTTTAAGATGAGATCCAAAGGCTCTGGAAGCTGGTGACACAGGACAAGGTCCAGGCCAAACAGCTGGAACTGGAGATCAGAAACTTGTGGGTGAGCTCACAGAGGCTCTGAGCAGAGTCCTCTGCCCTCCTCACCCTCAGGGACACCAATTGGCTCCATGGGGAGGTCCAGAACCAAACCACAGGTCCTCTGAGAACACCTACTGTTTCTATATTTTTTTACTAGAAATGAAACTCTTGGTCACTGAAAGATTCCAGTGGGACCTGCTGCTGATTTTCCATTTGCCTTCTTGAAACAAGAGTCTGAACTGACTCTTTTTAGATGATACCTGGTAGCTCAGATGGTAAAGCTTCTGCTTACAATGGAGAAGACCCGGGTTCAATCCCTGGGTTTGGAAGATCCGCTGGAGAAGGAAATGGCAACCCACTCCAGTACTCTTGCCTGGAAAATCCCATGGACAGAGGAGTGTGGTAGGCTACAGTCCATGGGGTCACAAAGAATCGGACATGACTGAGCAATGTCACTCACTCAACTCACTGCCTTTGGTTTACTTGTTTTGAACGGTCCAAGATAACCTCTGAAGGGGAAGACAATACTGTAGAAAGTTAGAGCTGGAAGGACCTAGGAGGTGAAGCCGCCTCTGGTTTTCAAGTTGTGGTTCACAGCAAGGCGGGGTGGGGAAGGTTAAGCCAGGAGGGCTGTTTTATAATATTGGCTTCTATGGAATACATAATTCTCCTACTACAAATTAGAAGTTTGCAAAGCAAATAAATAAATAAAAAATCCTAAAAGATGATGCTATTAAAGTGCTGCACTCAATATGTTAGCAAATTTGGAAAACCCAGTAGTGGCCACAGGACAGGAAACGGTCAGTTTTCAATCCAATTCCAAAGAAAGGCAAAGCCAAAGAATGTTCAAATTACCCTACAATTGCACTCATTTCACATGCTAGCAAGATTATGCTCAAAATCCTTCAAGCTAGGCTTTAGCAGTATGTGGACAGAGAACTTCCAGATATACACTCCGGATTTAGAAAACACAGAGGAACCAGAGGTCAAGTTGCCGACATCCGCTGGGTCATAGAAAAAGCAAGGGAGTTCCAAAAAAACATCTACTTCTGCTTCACTGACTACACTCAAGCCTTTGACTGTGTGGATCACAACAAACTGGAAAATTCTTGAAGAGACGGGAATACCAGACCACCTTACCTGCCCCCTGAGAAATCTGTATGCAGGTCAGGAAGCAACAGTTAGAACTGGACATATAACAGCAGACTGGTTCCAAATAGGGAAAGGAGTACATCAAGGCTGTATATTGTCACCCTGCTTATTTAACTTATGTGCAGAGTACATCATGAGAAACGCTGGGCTGGAGGAAGTACAAGCTGGAATCAAGATTGCTGGGAGAAATATCAATAACCTCAGATATGCCGATGACACCACCCTAATGGCAGAAAGCGAAGAGGAACTAAAGAGCCTCTTGATGAAAATGAAAGGGGAGAGTGAAAAGTCTGGCTTAAAACTCAGCATTAAAAAAACTAAGATCATGGCACCTGGTTCCATCACTTAATGACAAATAGAAGGGGAAAAGGTGGAAGCAGCGACAAATTTCCTGTTCTTGAGCTCTAAAATCACTGCGGATGGTGACTGTAGACAGCAAGTTAGAAGACGATTGCTTCTTGGCAAGAAAGCTACGACAGACCCAGACAGTGTGTTAATAAAAAGCAAAGACATCACTTTGCCAACAAAGGTCCATCTAGGCAAGGCTGTAGTCTTTCCAGGAGTCACGTATGGATGCAAGAGCCGGGTCATAAAGAAGGCAGAGCACCGAAGAATTGATGCTTTTGAACTGTGGTGCTGGAGAAGACACTTGAGAGTCCCTTGGACTGCAAGGAGATCAAACCAGTTGATCTTAAAGGAAATCAACCCTGAATACTCACTGGAAGGAGATACTGAAGCTGAAACTCCAGTATTTTGGTCATCTGACGCGAACAGCTGACTCACTGAAAAAGCCCCTGATGCTGGCAAAGATCGAAGGCAGAAGGAAGAGAGGGCAACAGGGGATGAAACGGTTGGATGGCATCACCGATTCAATGGCCATCAACTTGGGCAAACTCCAGATGGTGAGGGACAGAGAAGCCTGGTATGCTGCAGTCCATGGGGCCACAAAGAGTTGGACATGACTTGGCGACTGAACGACAACAAAGGGTGTGTGAAGTAGTATTTCACTGTGGTTTTGATTTGCATTTTTCTGATGGCTGACCGTGTTGATTATCTTTTCTGATGGGCTACTTGTACACCACAATTCTTCCAACAAATGTCAATATTTATCGAGTGCCTACTATGTATCAGGCACTGTTCTACGTAGTCAGATTGATGAGCAAGGAAAAAAAGGAACACAGATCTTACATTTTAGTGGGGAGAAAGAGATTATCAACATGTTACATGTCCTAGGGTAGTGATAAAAGTTTGAAGAAGAAAATGGAGGGTAATGTGAAATTTAAGGCAGGCAGGAGTCACTAGACAAGACAATCAGGGAAGGCCTGTTTAAGAATATGGTATCTGAGAACAAGACAGAAAGCCCAGAGATAAACCCACACACCTACAGGCATCTTATCTTTGACAGAGGTGGAGAGACTATACAGTGGGGCAAAGACAGTCTCTTCAATAAGTGGTACTGGGAAAACTAGACAGCTACATGCAAAAGAATGAAACTAGATAAATCAAAATGGATTAAAGACCTAAATGTATGATCAGAAACTATAAAACTCAGAGGCAAAACATTCTATGACATAAATAACAGCAGGATCTTCTATGAACCACCTTCTATAGTAATGGAAATAAAAACAGAAATAAACAGGTGGGACCTAGTGAAACTTAAAAGCTTTTACACAGCAAAGGAAACTATAAACAAGGTGAAAAGACAATCCTCAGAATGAGAAAAAATAACAGCAAATGAAACAACTGACAAAGGATTAATTTCCAAAACAGACAAGCAGCTCATGCAACTCAATACCAGAAAAAGAAACAACCCAATCAAAAACGGGCAAAGGCCCTAAACAGACATTTCTCCAGACAAGACGTACTGCTGGCAATTAAACACAAGATGCTGAACATCACTTATTATTAGAGAAATGCAAATCCAACTACAATGAGACATCACCTCCCATCCATCAGAATGGCCAGCATCAAAAAAATCTACAAACAATAAATGCTGGAGGGGGTGTGGAGATAAGGGAACTCTCTTGCACTATTGGTGGGAAATGTAAACTGATATAGCCAAAACGGAAGACAGTATGAAGATTCCTTAAAAAACTAGGAATGAAACTACTATATGACCCAATAATCCCACTACTGGGCCTATACCCTGAGAAGACCATAACTGAAAAAAATACATGTACCCCAAAGTTCACTGCAGTACTATTTACTAGGAGTACTAGGACACAGAAGCAACCTAGACGTCCACTGACAGATGAACGGATGAAGAATCTGTGGTAGATATATACAACGGACTACTGTTTAAGCCATAAAAGGAATGATTTGAGTTGGTGGTAATGAGGTGGATGAACCTAGAGCCTGTTATAAAAAATGAAGCTGTTACAGAAACTGCTATTCTATAACCTACCAGAAATTCTACCACTGTCAAAATGTCTTCCCTGAATTTTTACATAATGGAATGTTTAAATTATGAGCTGCAAACAAGCACAGGGAGGAAAAACAGGACAAAAACAAACTCTGAAGGGAATAAACTACATAATTCTTTTGAAGTCAAGAGGGATGTCTTCTGCAGTCTGTATTAGCTGTCTTCAGCAGCTAAATTCTATTGCGGCTAAATAGTTCACCTCAAGCTAAATGACATCTCATTTCCTCTTAAAACCAGGAATCAGCTTGGAACAATGTTATTTAATTATAATTACATAAAGACATGTTCAACCTAAACACATAAGGTATGAATGGAATTTAGCTGTAATTCCCCTGCAACACAACAGGATATGACACCCTATCCATGTATGTGTATTTTGCATACACGTATTTCCACATTTAATATGGTTTATATTTAGTTGACATGTTCCTGGCCAAACCATGACATCCACTGGTAAATACTTATGAATACCTTCTGTGCTCAACTGAGTTATACTTTAAGGCATGGACATGAACTTGGGCAAACTCTGGGAGATGGTGAGGGACAGGGAAGCCTGGTGTGCTGTAGTCCATGGGGTTGTGAAGAGTCAGCTATGACTTGGCGACTGAACAACAACATACTTTAAGGCAATTTACATAAAGGTAAGTTAAATGAAAGCCAGTAACAATTAATGTTTCTTTTCTATAGTAATTATTCCTTTTCATGACAATTTTATCTCCTGTGTAGTTGTTACTTCATCCAACCTTTCAGTTTGTTTAGAATGAGAAATACATTCTTCACTATCTTTAGACTTATTTTTAAAATTTATTTCAATTGGAGAATTATTACAATATTGTGATGGTTTTTGCCATACATTAGCATGAACTGGCCACAGGTACACAGGTGTCCCCTCCCTGCTGAACGCCCCTCCCACCTCACTCCCCACCTCATCCTTACAGGTTGTTAGAGCTCTGGCTTTGGGTTCCCTGCATCATACATCAACCTCCCACTGGTCTATTTCACATATGGCAATGTATATGTTTCAATGCTATTTTCTCAAATCATCTACCTTCTCCTTCTCCCACTGTGCCCAAAAGTCTGTTCTTTATGTTTTTTTTAAATTATTTTTGCTTGTTTAGGTTTTTTTTATTGTTTTAGTTTGTTCTTTGTTTTTAGACTTATTTTTAAGCAGAATGCTAAAAGAGCTGTTCTGTCTCCCTTCTGTCACAAAGAACTAAAGGCAAAGAAGCATAAAAGACATAACTTGATTTATAAACAGATGCCCTTCACCAAATTAAAACTGCCTTCTGACCCTCTTCCTTCTTCAGACTTAAAACTCTTTACCTTTACTCTGTCTTTAGATTCTTGGCCCAAAGAGCTAACATTTGTGGAAGTCTTATCTTGGGCCGAGCACTTTATGTAGACTACTTTACTGAATCACAACTGATTAGGCGGATATTAACATCATTCCCACTTGACAAATGAGGAAACTAAGGTCAGAGCTAGGATCAGAGTGAGGCAAGGTATGCTATGCTTGCTACATCCTACCCGTGACTCTGACTGGGACACAGAGCACTTAAGCAACTGGCTCACCACACAAAACTGTCTGTCCCCTAGCTGGACAAAGAAGGTCAGTCCAAATTCAACATCCTGGAACATGAATATTCTAATCTACAGCAAAGAGCACTGGGGCTTGGAATCAGAAGGTGATATTGCGCAGGGCCCTGTGGAACTCATGGGCACAAAGACTTATCTGAGTCCCCCCACTTCTTGTAATCCAGGAAACAGCTTTCAGTCTGCCTCTGTGACCTTCCCAGAGTTCCAAAGGGCAGATTTAAGCAGTTGTTAATCAGGGAAGGGAGTGGATGTGAGACCAGGGAGAAACAGTCAAGAGAAGTCTTGGGGCAAGGTCCTGTTTCCCTATCAACAGATAAACACAGGAATATCTTTGAGCTATTTACAGGTACTGAAACCCCCTCCAGGTGGGAGCATTTATGATTAATGACAGTATGCTGCCCAGAAGCATGTAGACCCCAGACCAGTTGGACCTGAAGGTTGAAGATGTTGACTCCCACTTACCTCACTACCAACCCATCAGAAGAATGTCCATGAGCTGATCATGCCCTCTTTGAACAATTACTATAAAACTTCTCACTATCTTCCCAAAGTGGAGACACATGGTTTTGAGGGCATTAGCCCACTATGGCTTCCTTTCTTTTTCTACTTCACCCAAAACTCTGTCTCTGAGATTTGACTTGGCACCGGTGTATGGAGAAGCTAACAGAATCAAAGGCTGAATTCGAGAAACAGCTGTGTGTGTTTGAGCCAGTTTTCCTACTGACTCAATGTTAAAATGTTTCAGAGAAATGAGAGGATCAGATATATTTTCACAGATGCAGTAGACAACTGCAAAGCTCTCTTACTAAGCAAGCTATCATTATGATGAAGTCTGGAGACTGCCAAGAGAGCCTTGTGAAGAGAGGCAGAAATCATCAGGCGTCCTGCTGCCAGGGTTGTCTGACCATGGGGATCCTGATAAGGAGACGACCTGGATAGTTTGGAGGACAAATAAAGACAGCCCCTGTGAAAGTGATCCACTTAGAATATATAAGCTAACCACTGACCAAGACTCTCCTTAACCAGGCCAGATTTCCTGCTTCGTTCACACACCAGCCTTTGTTTAGGCCCTTGAAGTTAGGCCATATACTATTCTGTTCCCTAAGGATCCCAACATCATTCCCACCTCAGTACCTTTGCACTTGCTGTTTCCATTTCCTGGAGCACTTTTCCCCCAGATTCATGGGTGGCTCCTCATAATTACAGTTTCAGTTCAAAGGTCACTTTCCAACAGGATTTCTGTCTACAGTAGCCTGACTTCTCCATCTAGTCATTCCTTATTGAGTTAGCCTACTTCTTCATTGCACTCATTGCTCTCTTAAAAGTACCTCATTTATGTTTAAGGCCTGTCTCCCCTACTCCAACGCCAAGCTCTGTGAAAGCAGGGACCCCTTCTATCTTGTTCATGACTATCCTCAGTACCTGGCATATAGCAAATACACAGGTATTTGCAGTGTTCCATAAATACTTGGAAGTCCGGAGATTTTCCAGCATTCAGACGGATTGATGGCCACTTGAATGTATTCTTTGTGGACGAATGGGGAATGGTAAGACCATCATGAAAAGGCTGGGGAACCTTCGGAAAGGCAGGCAAAAAGTCCAAGCTCCCAGGAGGGGCGCAGGGGAGGGAGGCGTGGGGGACTCACCTGCCGAATGGCCGCCAGCGTGTTCTCGGGAGCGTCGTGGCTGCCTCCGCGGTGGGCGATAGCGGAAACGCGGTCCCGGGGCTTGAGCACCTGCATAGCCCTGCGGGAGGGCACCGGCTCAAAGCTGAAGAGGCGCAACAGGAGGTAGAGGCTGCCAGTGAAGAGGCAGGCATTGAAGGGACTGCGCGTTAGCAGCAGCAGCACCAGCAGCAGGAAGGAGAAGGGGCCCATGAGGCCCCCCTGTTCCTCCCACAGCCACATGCCGGCGCCCGCACCGGCACAGATGGGAGGCCCGGACCCGCCGGGCTCCCAGGACAGGAGAACGAGAAACTAGGACGGGAGCCCAAAGCGCCGTCTGCAGCCAGCACCCTTTGAGTGGACCAGCGCCGCACAATGGCGGCGGCCGCTACTTCCGCAGAAGTAGACCGAGGCCCAGCCAATCAGGGCCGAGGATCTCCAGCGCTCGGGGCGGAGCCGCTGCCAAGGCAACGGAGGCGGGCTCAGGCTCCCGGCTGGCATTCCAAAGTGGCTTGGGGTTAATCTGCAGTCCGGACTTTTATCAAGGCTTTCAAACACTAGAAAGAAGGGGAGGGATATAAGAGCAGTCTTAAGGTCGTAAGATTAGAAAAGATCTTAATGACTCCATTTTGCCATCAAGGGACCTGCCCAGGGTTCCTTTGAAGGGGCACGACGCTTAGACTATTTATTAGTTTAAGGTATGCAAACACCGGGGCTTCCCTTGTGACTTAGCTGGTAAAGAATCCGCCTGCAATGCGGGAGACCTGGGTTCCATCCCTGAGTTGGGAAGAGCCCCTGGAGAAGGGAAAGGCTACCCACTCTGGCCTTGGAGAATTCCATGGACTGCATAGTCCATGGGGTCGCATAGAGCCAGACACGACTGAGTGACTTTTACTTCACTTCATGCAAACACCAGTCCAGATGCTCAGGGCAACAGCGAGTGAACAGGACCGCAGGGTCCTTTCTCTCAATGGTGCTTACATTCTCGTGGGGGAAAATAATAGAGTGTACAGCTAACATTTATAGACCACGTAACCATGTTATATGTTCCATTCCTGCAAGTGCTTTATGTATTATTTATTCTCACAACAGCTTCAGTTGTGTATTTTCTCTGGAGACTGAATTCAGTCGACTTTAGAAGGATGTTTCAGATTCAAAGGGAATAAAAGAACATAGCAAAGTAAACTACTGTAAAGTCGCACTCATTTCATATGCTCGTAAGGTTATGCTCAAAATCCTTCAAGCTAGGCTTCAGCAGTACATGAACTGAGAACTTCCAGATATACAAACTGGGCTTAGAAAAAGCAGAGGAACCAGAGAGCAAATTGTCAACATCTGTTGGATCATAGAGAAAGCAAGGCAATTCCAGAAAACCATGTACTTCTGCTTCATTGACTATGCTAAATCCTTTGTGTGGATCACAACAAGCTGTGGAAAATTCTTAAAAGAGGTGGGAATACCAGAAAATCTTACCTGTCCTTTGAGAAACCTGTATGCAGGCCAAAAAACAACAGTTAAAACTGGACATAGGACAATGGACTGGTTCCAAATTGGGAAAGGAGTACATCAAGGCTGTATATTGTCACCCTTATTTAACTTATATGTAAAGTATATCATGCAAAATGCCAGGCTGGATGAATCGCAAGCTGGGATCAAGATCACCAGGAGAAACATCAACAACCTTCAGATCAGATCAGATCAGTCGCTCATTCGTGTCCGACTCTTTGCGACCCCATGAATCACAGCATGCCAGGCCTCCCTGTCCATCACCAACTCCCAGTTCACTGAGACTCACGTCCATTGAGTCAGTGATGCCATCCAGCCATCTCATCCTCTGTCGTCCCCTTCTCCACTTGCCCCCGATCCCTCCCAGCATCAGAGTCTTTTCCAATGAGTCAACTCTTGGCATGAGGTGGCCAAAGTACTGGAGTTTCAGCTTTAGCATCATTCCTTCCAAAGAAATCCCAGGGCTGATCTCCTTCACAATGGACTGGTTGGATCTCCTTGCAGTCCAAGGGACTCTCAAGAGTCTTCTCCAACACCACAGTTCAAAAGCATCAATTCTTAGGCGCTCAGCCTTCTTCACAGTCCAACTCTCACATCCATACATGACCACAGGAAAAACCATAGCCTTGACTAGACGAACCTTTGTTGGCAAAGTAATGTCTCTGCTTTTGAATATGCTATCTAGGTTGGTCATAACTTTCCTTCCAAAGCGTAAGCGTCTTTTAATTTCATGGCTGCAGTCACCATCTGCAGTGATTTTGGAGCCCAGAAAAATAAAGTCTGACACTGTTTCCACTGTTTCCCCATCTATTTCCCATGAAGTGATGGGACCGGATGCCATGATCTTCGTTTTCTGAATAGATATGCAGATGATACCACTCTAATGGCAGAAAATGAAGAAGAACTAAAGAGCCTCTTAAGAGAGTAAAAAGGGAAAGTAAAAAAGTTGGCTTAAAACTCAACATTGAAAAAACTAAGATCACGGCATCTGGTCCCATTCAGTTCAGTTCAGTCTCTCAGTCGTGTCCGACTCTTTGAGACCCCATGAATCGCAGCACGCCAGGCCTCCCTGTCCATCACCAACTCCCATTACTAGAAATCAAATAGAAGGAGAAAAAGTACAAACTGCGGCAGATTTTTGTTTTCTTGGGCTCCAAAATCACTGCAGATGGTGACTGCAGCCATGAAATTAAAAGATTCTTGCTCCTTGGAAGGAAAACTATGACAAACCTGGACAGTATATTAAAAAGCAGAGGCATCACTTTGCCAACAAAGGTCTCAATAGTCAAAGCTATGGTTTTTCCATAGTCGTGTACAGAAGTGAGAGTTTCTTCTCACAAAGAAGATTGAGTGCTGAAGAGCTGATGCTTTCAAACTGTGGTGCTGGCAAAGACTCTTGAGAGTGTCTTGGACAGCAAGGAGATCAAACCAGTCATTCCAAAAGGAAATCAAGCCTGAATATTCATTGGAAGGACTGATGCTGAAGCTGAAACTCCAATTTTTGGCCACCTGATGCAAACAGCTGACTCACTGGAAAAGTCTTTGATACTGGGCAAGACTAGGCAAAAGGAGAAGGGGGCAGCAGAAGATGAGATGGTTAGATATTCATCACCAATTCAATGAACATGAATTTGAGCAAACTCTGCGAGATGGTGGACAGAGGATCCTGGTGTGCTACAGTTCATGGGGCTGCAAAGAGTTGGGCAGGATTCAAGGACTGAACAATAACAAAACTGTAAAGCAGGTATAATCAGATTATAAAGCTGGAAGGGATTTCAATAACACCTTCATTTGACAGACGAGGAAACTGAGGCCAGGAGAAGTGAAATGAAATGAGCTGATAATGGCAGAGTCAGGACTAACATCATGCTGCCCAGTTTTATGCCATGCAATTTTTACTGCTACTCCTCCTAACCGTACTTCTTCTCCTGCTAACTGCTAAGTCACTTCAGTCGTGTCCGACTCTGTGCGACCCCATAGACGGCAGCCCACCAGGCTCCCCCATCCCTGGGATTCTCCAGGCAAGAACACTGGAGTGGGTTGCGATTTCCTTCTCCAATGCATGAAAGTGAAAAGTGAAAGTGAAGTCGCTCAGTCGTGTCCGACTCCTAGCGACCTCATGGACTGCAGCCTACCAGGCTCCTCCGTCCATGGGAGTTTCCAGGCAAGAGTACTGGAGTGGGGTGCCATTGCCTTCTCCGACTTCTTCTCCTACTAAGGTCTGATGATGGGGCTTCTGTACAAGGAACTGCAAGAATTATCTCAAGTATTCCTTACAACTACTCTTGTGATAGGCACGTTTAAATCTTTTATACATGAGAAAATTGGCATGGGAAAGTGGGTAAAGAGAGGCAGATGGTAAGGCCAATTTAGGAAAGGGGCTAGCTGCTAAATCATATTTTGAAAATGCCAACAAAAATTGGCAGTTGCCTTTGCCTCTGTTAAGGATTAAATTATTAGCCACTGAGGCCACTGACCTTCAACACATCCTGAAAGGAGTTCAGGGTGGAGATCAGGAATGAGGCACTTTGTGCTCCGGGAAAAACTGGGTATTTTCAGATTTTATGAGCCCAATTCTTACATCTACTCCTATCTAGAAAAGCACTAAGATCATTAATGTTGACATCAGCTCCTCTTGGCCAGCTGGAAGCCTCTGGCAAAACGTGTGCTTGACTTCACATATCCCTTTTCGCTAAAATCGTATGTAATACTGACCTCTCCCTGCCTCTCTGGGGGCAGTTTCTCAGAACTATCTGAATTGCTGTCGTCTCCTGAGTAATAGTCCTCATTTTTGTCCCAAATAAAACTTAACCTACAACTCTCATGGTTTTTTTAAGATGACAGAAAACTGGCAATATGTTTGGACAGAGAACTTTGGCAAAACATTCTGAGCTTTTCCTGCCATTCTGAACCTGCTGCCTTCCTTTCTTGGAGGTATTTTCCCTGTGATTTGCAAGAGTAGGGAAGTGTTGAAGCTTAAAGTTGTGGCATCTAGGATTCAATCATTTTTTTATTTTAGAGAGAAAAAAATTTTAGTGCCTACTGTATGTATTCCAACGATTGTACAGAAAGAAGTTATCTCTTTACAAATAAGTGAAAAATAGTAGCTTCAAGGAACATTTCTCGAGGCTTCAGTTCCTAACGAAATAAAATTTGAGCGCTGTCAGTGAGGACTACGTTTCCCGGCGTGCACCGCGCCTCCCGTAAGAAAAACGCCTTCTATCGCTGGGCGGGGACGCGTACCCAGGGGCGCACAGCAGCTCGGGGATTGTAGTTTTCTGGAGGCCCAACCGGGCCAACGGACCCGGAAGCAGCCACCGGAAGTTCCGGCCCTAAGAGGTGGAGTCCGGAGGTGGGGGTGCGGCTGCGGCGGCGGTGGCGGCGGCGGTTGCCGGGAGCCCGCGTTGCCGCCAGAGTACCGTAATATGGCGGGGAGGAGGAGGAGAAGGCGGCGGCGAACGGAGCTGTTTTCAGTCAGTACCAATTGAGCAATTTCCTTCCTACCAAGGCCAGGAGCTAGGGGAGGAAACCTGCCGGGGCCGTGGGAGAACAGGTGTGTGCCTGAGAGTGGGCTTGACTCAGCGGGTCTCGGCTGCGAAGCCGCCGGGCGGGCTGAGTTGGCGCGCTGTGGAGCTGAAAGGAACCCGAGCGCAGGGGCTTCCGGACCTCGAGCCCCTGGGAAGACTCAGGCTGTGTGGAGGCGGGTGCCCCGGGGGCCGGCGGCTTCGGTCGCAAAGGTGATGTTCAGATGCTGGCACCGCCTGGTGGGTCCTCGGGATGGAGCTTTATCAGAGGAGCTGGGGAAGGTGGGCTTGGGGCGCTGGGGAGACGGCAGAGGGTCCCCAGTAAATAAAATCGGACCAGAACTGGGGAACCGTCTCTTGTTGATAGAACTGGTTGGGCCATTTTTTTTTTTTTTTCCTGGCAAGGGGAGCGTCGCAGGGTGTGCACTGGCCATTTCTGAATGCCAGTTATCACCAGCTAAAGGGCCTAGGCGCATTCTTCACCCTGCGTTTGTGACTCTGGGGGCATAAGGAGAAGGATAGAAAAGCAAATTATCTTTATTGGCCCTCATGCTACTAGGTGGTTTCCACCCTTTGCTTCTACCTGGTTATAACCCCAGTTCCCTGCTCCTAGTTGAAGCAAATGGCAGGCGCCTAGAGTTTGACTTAATGGGGAGGGGTATAAACGCAGCAAAATGAGGAAGCTGAGGTTCCCCCTTTCCACGTTTTTTTTTAAAAATTAGTTTTTAATGGAAGGATAATTGCTTTACAGAATTTTGTTGTTTTCTGTCAAACCTCAACATGAGTCAGCCATAGGTATACATATGTCCCCTCCCTCTTCAACCCCCACGTTTTTAAGTTAAATTTGAATCTTATCAGAAACCAAGCACTGTCACTGCTGTCTAGGAATTCATAAACTAGTGGAAAAAAATAGTCGTCATCATTCTCTTCCTAATGAAAGTTGCTCCCATTCGTTGCTTTCTGCATGTCCTACTAATGAATCCACACAGAATCTCGTCAAAGCAGATACTATGATTATACCTATTTTACAGGAAACTGAGGCATAGAGATGGTAAGTGAAATGCCAAGAACATGCAGCTCGTGTGTGCCTGAAAAAGAAAGCTTCCCCTTTTTTTTGCCCCTTTGAAAAGACTGATGGGTAAACAAGTAGCTAGGATATGTAAACAGGACATGTTCTGTGTTCTTTTAACATTCCCTTCAGTGACATTTCTGATGGAGCACTGATGAGCAGGTATCAGAGTTGTGAGTCTATGGGGTTTGCAAAGAGGCTCATTGGGAGAAGGATCCTAGTTTAAATGGAGAAGACAGGCCATGTCTGAACTTGATGCAGCCAACAAATTATTAATTCAAGTGGACCAGTAATGCCTAGTGGTTAAGTATGGGGCAGTAGATTTGTGGTTTCAGTGGCCTTGTAATCAATGCTCCCTTAAAATAAAACCCTGTTGACAGAGGTAATTGTGGCATGAGAAACGGAGTTCCCTGTTGCTTAAGTATATAGGATTCAGGCTCTCGATTTTTAAATGGTTGCTTTGCAGTTTAGAGGTACCATTTTCTCTGGGAATAGGGTTATCTATGAAACTCCCGTTCTCTAAATTCCATTCTTCCTTGCTAGCTTCTTTGCAGTGTAGTCCAGTGTCTTCTTTTTTTGATTTACTTTACTGTTTGAGCTAACTATTCTGTTTATTCAATATTTTTATGAAGTGCCTCCTGTGTACAGACTTTGTCCTATGTAATGGGGATTCAGTGGTGAGCAAGACTGAGAAGGTACCTGTGCTTATGGAGATTACATTTTGGTGGAGGAAGACAGACAAAACCCAAGGAAATAAACAAGATAATTTCAGATAGGGGTAAGTGCTATGAAAGTTGGGAAACAGCAGGATAGTGTGATAGTGAATGACGCAGGGTTCATGCTATAGGGTCACTTGGTCATTTTCATCATCATGATATTAGACTTGTATTTGGATGTTTAATGCATTATTATAGGCCATGTTATGCGGTAATAATAATATATTGCTGTATGTCTGCAGTGTGTATGGCAAACATATACTGTTAAAGGGATGTGAATTTAACTTTCTGAAGCAATGGGGCATATTTATATGATGTTGAAAGAAATATAAAGCTAGTACCATAAAGATATTTTATTTCCTTAAATTTCCCAGACCTTCCATGCTTTGCTTGTGTATCCATTGGAAGTATATTACATTAATTGTATGAGTAATCTATTTTTGTTTCTTGTAATGCTGGATGTGTGGGTTGTGTTAAAAATTCTTTTGAAGTATTTTAGTAGAGAGGGGATCATTTAACTTTCTCATATCTTAGCTTCTGCCTATTCTAATTTTTAATATATAATGTGGGTTGAAGCCTAGACTAAATGAGGCCTGTTTTGGTTATCATGCAGTAAGCTGTTTTGTATTTTATTTTCTTGTTTTATGAATTTAAGTTTGCAATATAATCTCATTTATACGCTAGAGAACCAATTCTTTGAAATTAAGCGCTCAATTTGCGTAAATGAATATAGAAATAATTAGAATTGATGGGATGGTAGGAAGAAGGTTTGCTATTAATAAGACTACCAGTTTGTCAAAAGTAGCAATAGATCTTATTTTCTCATAATGTAATCTTAATTTCATATATGATTTTCCTTCATTTCCATTTGTGCTATTGTTTGTCCCAGATACGTTAGAGTACTAAATTTTTAAGTACCTTGAGGCTTAGGGCAGTATCATATTGTATCTTATTTCATCTTTGCATATTCCACGTCATGAATTGAATTTCACTTCCCTCTCTTTTTTTTTTTTTTTTGTTAATTGTTTTAAAATGAACACTTAAAGGAATATTATCGTATTAGTTTTTCAGTTTTCACAGTTCATATCCTTGTTGGTTATGAGTCCAGTGATAGCTCTCTTTCCCTTTCCCTTGCTTATTAAAGGAAACAATGCCAGACATAATACTGTGAAAACAGGCAATCAAATATTTAACACATGCTGGATGAATGAATTGGTAGCTAATCCTTCCTGGTTACCTTATATTTTCATAGCCACCATCACAGTTTTCCAGAAATTGTGAAATTACTGGACTGATTGTTGTAAGTAGTTTGGTGATGGTTCCATTTTTCAACTATAAAGTAGAATTAATATGAGGGCCAATAGATTCTGTTTTTCACTTCTGATTCGGCCAGTTATCATGGAGTCAAATTATATTCTTAAAGATACGCAAGTGATAGACTGGACTTTGTGGTAGAAGAAGTTTTGAAAGTAAATGTCTTTCTTATTTAGCCCCCACCCGCCTTTTTTGTTTTGCTAAGAAGGATTCCTACCTTTGTATTATATAGTTTTTCCTGTGATGTGTAGATAAGTCCTGCTGAAGAAAAGATAATATTGTTTTATAGTCTGAAGTTAGTTAGGTTGCATAGCATTTCTTTTCAGAAGGTTTCATTGCTGAATTCTTTGTGCCTTTCTAAATTAATCACATTTAAAGATTGACTATATACAAATCTTCATAAATATTTAGTATATGAAGCCAGGCTTAATTGGGCAGGGTCTTGAGGTCTTTTTTGTGCCCAAGAATTAGCTCCTGATTAGGAAAACAATTCTGGGAAGCCCAGTTCTAGAAATTGTGAATTCTAGGAATATTTCAGTGCCCTACAGATTTGCCAAATAAACTAAGATCAGCACATTAAAAATGGCTTTTTTCCCCTGCTGTAGTGTGATTGTGGGAAGATGGAGGAGTATGAGAAGTTTTGTGAGAAAAGTCTCTCCAGAATCCAAGAAGCATCTTTATCCACAGAGAGCTTTCTACCTGTCCAGTCTGAAAGCATCTCACTTATTCGCTTCCATGGAGTGGCTGTGCTTTCTCCACTGGTAAATGTTCTTTGATTTAAAAAAAATTTTTTTTAATAGTGAATCAGTAAGGTTGCTCACAGAAAAATAAAAGAAAGGCTTGTAAATATCTAAAAGATGTCTAACCCTTTTCAAAAGGAGAGACATGTTCACAGAAAAATAAATGAAAGGCTTATAAATACCTAAAAGATACTTAACTCTTTTCAAAAGGAGAGGCATAGCTTTTTTTTTTTTTTTTTTTGCATTCTGATATATGACATCCATTTAGAACTCAACACCAATACAGAACATTTTCATCACCACAGAAAGATCTCACATTCTTCATCCCAGTTATCAACCCCAACCATGGTTCAGATTTCTTTCACTGTAGATAGTTTTACCTGTTGCACACATCTTTAACATTCTGGTTCAGAACTTCCTGATTTTATGATATTTTTACATTTAAGAGAAGTAATTACATATTTATGATGTTTTTCAGCTTAATATTGAGAAAAGAAAGGAAATGCAACAAGAAAAGCAGAAAGCACTTGATGTCGAAGCAAGAAGGCAGGTTAATAGGAAGAAAGCTCTACTGTCTCGTGTCCAAGAGATTCTTGAAAATGTTCAGGTGTGTTATATAAGCTCTTTTAAATTATAATTAAGAAATCATGAGATAAGCATTGATGATAATTTTTCAGAAATATATTTGCTTTAGTAGTTATTTACCAATATGCAGTTGTGTTTGAGAAGCTTCGTAATTTGCAATATTCCATTTCAGTTACTCCAAAGAAAATTCACTTGCTTGTTAGTGATGCTCAGTACTTGAATCAGAGGGTATTTAGACAGTGGACCCATACACTGAGTATAGTTGCTTATTGTCTGTGTCTTATGACTCTAAAAACATTGAATTCTCAGTGACAAAGTGATAGAATTGGCCATTGTAGTTTACCTCTGAACTAATCAGTCTATTGACTCAGTGATCTTATTCTCATTCTCTGCTAAAGTAAATAACTGCTTCCAATATTTTTTGGTGAAAATTCTGATCTTAGATATACAAATGCAATTTAGATTACATAACAGAATTTTCTTGATGCATCTTAGATATAAATTGAAACTATTTAAACCACACATCTTTACCTTTTGCAGTTACTTTAGATTTGTATAAACAATTTAAGTTCTGGATCGTGTCATACTAAAAAGAAAAACAGCAAGTAAGTTAAATAATTTCTGCCGTATGTAGCACTGTTTTGCTGCTTGCATCTTTTAATTCTTTTATAATGTTAGAGGTTTGTGGTTCATGTAATTCATGCTAGATGATATTTCCCACTAACTCTACCATCCTTTCGCTGTGGGTAGTTGATGTTAATTTGTAAAGTATAATTACTCCTCATATTGAATTTAAAAACTAATGAGTAGCACAACAAGGGTGGGTTTTTGATTTATTACATATTTCCTATTTTTGGAACAAAACTGGCATATTATTCTTGGTCCATTGAGGGAACAATTCACATATATTACTAATGGAATTATCGTTGAGTTTAAAAACTTTCTCTACATGTACAATATAGAGTAGTGAATTAATTATGCAAGTAGAGAAATTTTATCTTACACAAGTAGCTTTCTAAGGTCTGTTTTACCTGTAAAATCTGTGATTTTGTGGTAGATTGTTTTTGTTGTTGTTATTTAAATTGTATAATCAAAGGCTTATTTTAGTGATGTATAAAAAGGATGGGTGCTGAATATCACGGATGTGTAATGTTTAGTTATTTTGAGGAAATAATTTTACTTAAACTTGTGAACACGTGTCCTGAGTATGTATCCCTTTTATTTTATTTCAGTTGTGAAGTTGTAAGTATATCTCACTGTATTGTTTATTGCAGAGTACCTGGAAACAATTGCATGTCTTGGGATTTGTAAGCTAAAATAGGAGTGCCATGTTGTCTAAGAAAAAAAACACAAAACAACTTAAAAATCTTTTAAAATTCAGGATTCTGGAGTCTGTATTCATAAGATAATATGGTGATGATTTTTGCCAGTTTCATGTATGCTTGTATAATCTTTACAATTATGCTCCGGGAGTTGGTGATGGACAGGGAAGCCGAGCATGCTGCAGTCCATGGGGTTGCAAAGAGTTGGACACAACTGAGCAACTGAACTGAATCTTTAGAAAACATCCTAGTTGACTTTTTATTTAAAAATAATAGATCCAAAATGTAATTTTATTTTTTTTTCCTGTTGAATTTTGTGTACACAATTGTTCTTTTTAAGTTTTTTTTTAATAAAGCTTTTAACTTACTTTGCTTGTTCAAAAACTCATTAGCAGGAAGTTGTATTAAGTAGTCATCAGTTAATCAAATTGGAATTTGCTTTAATGTATTGGGTTTTAAGTTAAAATTTTTATTTTTCAAGTATTAAACTACATAGCTGAGCTATCATTTACCACAAATTTGTCTCATCATACAGAGGGTTTTAGTTAAAATTTGGAGCAAGCATGTGGGAGGCAAGAGTCTTGGTACTGGATTAATGTTGCTTAATCAATATCCTGGGCAAGTTAGTCTTTCTTAAAGAGGAATCATTTAAGTAAGAAATTTAATTACTTGCTATTTATCTTACACATTGTTATCCTTAGATGATAGTTCTCATAGGAGAAGCAGTTGGTGATGTTAATAACATATAACCAGAAGAAAGTTATGGAAAACACTTCTATTCCAAGATTGAATTGCACATTGGTATATGAATATATATGTGTATGTGTATGCTGCTGCTGCTAAGTTGCTTCAGTCGTGTCCGACTCTGTGCGACCCCACGGACTGCAGCCTACCAGGCTCCTCCGTCCATGGGATTCTCCAGACAAGAACACTGGAGTGGGTTGCCATTTCCTTCTCCAATGCTTGAAAGTGGAAAGTGAAAGTGAAGTCGCTCAGTTGTGTCCGACTCTTAGCGACCCCATGGACTGCAGCCTACCAGGCTCCTCCATCCATGGGATTTTCTGGGCAACAGTACTAGAGTGGGGTGCCATTGCCTTCTCCCTTGTGTGTGTGTATAGACATGTACATACGTTCATAATTTTATTAGGTTATTTAAATGTTACTTTTTTTCTTTTAATCTTTTAATAAATAGTCCAGCATGACCAATAGATGCTTTTTATAGTAATTTGCGCTCCATATGATACAGAATACCATGGAAAAGGTTATCTGAGTTTTTGTTTGTGTTTTTAAATATTAGAATTCTGAATCTTCAGTTTCAGTTTTGCTTTAGAAAACAATGAAATCAAAGGCTTTTTGTGTAGTGATGAAATGTTAATTTTTATATTTCCTTTTTCAGGTTAGAAAAGCACCTGATGCCAGTGATTTTCATCAATGGGAGACTGAAACAGTTTACTCTAATTCAGAAGTCAGAAACTTGAATGTTCCTGCTACACTTCCAAATATCTTGCCAAGCCCTACTGAACACTCTACTTTAGCAAAGTTTGAAAAGATAACTGGAATTTTGCCATTGAGTAATGAGGATCGATTTAAATCTAATGGGATAGACTTAGCTAGGGACTCGGAAGAATTGAGTTATCTGAAGCAATGTGATAGTTCAAATATTAGCCAGGCAGAAAATGAAACTTCTTTAAAGACTTCCTCCACAGCTGCACAGGAGACACTTACTTCTGATGTTCTCTTTCCAACAAATGAAGAACAAGATCCATCACTTTTGGAGGAAGTTACTCCGGATCCCTACATAATGAGTCTTCAGAACCTGATGAAAAAGTCAAAGGAATATATAGAAAGGGAGCAGTCTAGACGCAGTCTGAGAAGTAGTGTAAAGAGGAGTGTTAACGAGAGTCATTCAGACAAAGAAAATGATGCTGTTAAAGTGACTGACAATGGAAAGGAGAAGTCCCAGTTGATAGGCAAACACTGTGGTTCAGTTATTCCTGACAAACCAAGCCTTAATAAATCAAATGTTCTTCTCCAAGGTGCTTTCACTCAAGCAAGCAGCATGAATACATCTGTTTTAGGTAACTTTTCTAAAGTGGACATATCTATACGAACTGGCCATTCCACTGTTTTAGAGACTGATTCTAATTTCCAAGGCATTCCCACTTTTGTTACTGAAAATAATGTTATCAAAAGTCTTACTGGTTCATATGCCAAAATACCTAGCCCAGAGCCAAGCCTAAGTCCTAAAATGCATCGAAGGCGTTCTAGGCCATCATCAGCATGTCATATACTTATAAATAACCCAATAAATGCTTCAGAATTAAGTCCTAAAGGGAAAGAACAGGCAGTAGAGTTAGTTGTTCAAGAAACTGATGAAAAAACAAATGTACCTGAAACTGTGCCAGAGTTACCGGTTGATTTAGCAGGAGTTTGTTCAAGTAAGGTTTATGTCAGCAAAAATACAGAAGCCATACAGGAAATGGTTTTAGGTAAATCAAATCAGGTATGTCAACCTTCAGGTAATCAATTAGAAAATAAAGTTATTCATGGACTTGCTATCATGGAAGGTCAGTTAATATCTGATGCGAGAGGACTGCACAGAATGGACAGTACATGTACTGCAGGAGAAGGATTGCATGAGCCATATGCCATCAGAGAGAGTGTTCTGAGTCAAAACTTTGGTACTGTGAGTGGAGTGAAGTCAACCAATGTGTTAGAGAAAAACTGCAACTTACAGATGGAACTGAACAAGTCTTATGATGTAAAAAACCCATCTCCTTTACTGATGCAGAACCAGAGTACCAGACAGCAGATGGATACCCCTACAGTGTCCTGTGGAAAAGAACAATTTTTGGATAACAGTTTTGAGAAAGTTAAACGGAGACTTGATTTAGATATTGATAATTTGCAAAAAGAAAACTACCCTTATGTTGTAACAACTGGAATAGCTGAACAGGAAAGGCAACATTTGCCAGAAAAAACATATTCTAAAGGATCTGTCTACATCAAGAATAAGATGTTAGAAAGGAGTTCCAAAGGTAAGAAGGCTTTGAAGTGTTTAATATCTGCCAAACAGATGGCATCTTTAATACTTTTAATTGACAATATGCAGAATAATAATAATTGTCTTCACCTGTTCAGGTTACTTTCATTTATCAGAGAGCATAATTAGCTACAGTGTATTGCCACTTGATAGGCTTTCTTAAAGGATTTTCTTATTTAAATTATAAATCTTTCACAGTCCATTTAGTATTAATAGAGAATATTGTTAATGACTGAAGGAAAAAGTTCTTGCATGAAGCATCATTCATAGTTTTAATCCATTGTATTGCTGTTATGTCTTCCTTTATTTTCACCAATATTCCTTCCAATATTTTCACCAGTTTGCCCTTTGATTTGTAATGAGATGCTTATGCAGTTGGCCCTTTGAAAAGTGAAAGTGTAGTTGCTCAGTTGTCTCTGATCTTTGTGACCCCATATGGACTGTATCCCACCAGGCTCCTCTGTTCATGGAATTCTCTAGGCAAGAATACTGGAGTGGGTTGCCATTTCCTTCTCCAGGGGATCTTCCTGACCCGGTGATTGAACTTGGGTCTCCCGCCTTGCAGGCAGATTGTTTACTGTCTGAGCCACAAGTTGGCCCTTCAGTAAACACTTTAACATCAAATTATTAGAGAAAATAGCACTGATAGGGCTCTGTGAGTAATGTTTCAAGAATGGTATATTTAGTAGTGAAAATTATTTCAAAATTTCTGTTGCATCTAGTGTTATATTAACAGCAACTTGTTAAAACAAGTCTTATTACACCTTACTTTGTTGTTATGATTCATAATTCTTCATTACTGGTAGTAAGACTTATAAATCAAGTAAATTAACTTTTTAGACACAGACATTTTAACTAATGTGATATATAGCTTCCTGAAAAAAAACTATATTCTATAAAATTGCACACTAAAAATAACAAAGTTTATCAGAAAAATAGAGTTGGATTGGGGCAGATCCTTTAATGCATGTGCAGCTTTATCAGAACTCTAATAAAGAAAACAGTTGATACTTGAGAAGCTGGCTTGGCTTCTCTAAATAGATGACACAACAGGCTAAGGCTGTCTTGGTGAATACCAAAAGTACAGGGACTAACTAAGTGGCAATTTTGGCATAAGAGGAAGGCCATGTGTGGGAGATCAGGCCGGTCATGGAGGCAGCTGGGTTGCTGTTGTGGTGGGCATGGGAGGCAGCACAGTGTGCTGAGAGCTGCCCATAGCTTGGCTGTCTACCTTGGGGACACCTCCCAAAGAGGGAGCCCCTGGACAGGCGCTCATTTATAAGTTTTTAAGGTAGAGCTGAATGGACTCCTGCTTTTGGCTGAGTGGTTAAGTGGAGAGCCTTTTTCCTTTCTTGCTGAGAGTTAACTATTCTACTGCTTTTCCAGCTCCCCCTCTCAACCTATAAAAAATTGCCCGTGTACAAATGCCAATTGTTATAGCTGAATAAAATGGATTTAGGAACAAATTATTGGAATACTACAGGAGTAAGACAAATATAATTATTTTCAATGAAAATCATTGTGTATTTGAAAAGGATTCTTTGAATTTAGGGGAATTACAGTGGATCCCTGAATATCTGTGCTACGTCTGTGTAATACTTGGTATTTCAACATTTCAGAGTATCTCACCACTTTCTGTTCAGTAAGTTGCATAGTCATACTGATTTAATATATTTTTTAGTAATTAAAATGTATGGAATTTTAGTATTTAATCTTTTTTGTAACTTTATACTGAGTAGCTTTACACTATCAAAGCATTTATTTAAAAGAAAAATAAAGCACAGGCTAAGCTATAATACTAGAGACTCTGGAAAAGGACAAGAGTGAAGAGAATAAATGGAGGTGAGGTGCACACGAGAACCACATCTTGAAGTTCACTGGAGTAAGGAGAGTCTGGATGGAACGTACAGTCTTGTCTCCATCAGTTCAGATCATGAAGGGATCTGTTGAATAATTGGGTGAGGGTGATAAGATACAGACCTTTAGTAACCTGAAATGAAAGGAGAACAAAAGAGAATGTGGTTCAGAATGGTGATCTGGCTGTATCTTGATTGTACTATGTTGGATCCAGGAATATTCTCTGGTTAGAAGCATAATTTAAACTGATGGTATAAATCATCAGATATTACTAAATTTTCAATTTGAGGGGACATGTTTTTTTTCAGAAGGCGAGGAGATACTAAAAAGCAAGATATTAGCTTTTGAAGAAATGCGGAAGAGACTAGAAGAACAGCATGCCCAGCAGTTATCACTACTCATAGCTGAGCAGGAAAGGGAACAGGAAAGACTGCAAAAGGTGAGGAATTAAAATGTAGAGATATAGGGCTGGTGAGTGGAATTTTGGTCATGTAGAGGATATTTATATTGTTACTTATGTGTATCTTACTCTAAGGGGGTCATTGATTTTGTTACATGGATGGTATTTTTATTGCCGGAGTATGAGTTACAATATTTAGATGCTTATCTAAAAGTAAATGCATAATCTATCAAAAGGATACTTAATTGAATCCTTGATTCAAAATTTTTAATATTTTAAAAGGTATTTTATAAGTAGATGCTGAAATATGCCTTCTGTAAGGGTATATTAGAAGAGGAAGGACACTTGTTTTAAGATTATTACGTTTTAGAATTAGTTAAACAAATTGTCAGTTTTATTTGAGGGAGGAAAACCTAAAGTAATAATTTGCTGATAATCATACATACTTTTAGCTAAGCCTAAAATGATACTCTTTGGAGATGTAATTAAACAAAAGAGCCTACCACATTGTAATAAACTTAATCTGCAGGACATAGAAGAACAGGAGAAAATGTTAAAAGAGAAGACGATAATTACAGCAGAAGCCTCTGAATTGGACATTAGCAATGCTGTGGACTTAGAATGGAGAAAGATAAGTGACTCTGGTTTACTAGACACAATGCTGTCTCAAGTGGACTCACTCCATACTTCGAATTCAAATAGTTCTGGTAAATATTAAAAAATCATTTAACATTTAAGAAAATTATCCTATACTAAGATATTTTGTTTGGCACACTTTAAAATTGTACCTCCTTTCTATTAGTCATCACATGTCCAACCCGCTGCTCTTTGCCAGCTGCTTACTAACTGATGAAAAATGAAATGATAGCAGCAAAGACCAGTGAGCAGGTGTTCATGAAGAAAAGCCACCTTAGCAAGGAAAATATCAGGAAATTTGACTCAGAGCCCAGTCTTTGTTCACTCATGCAGCAGGTGATATTCTTCAAGGGAAAACTCAGTTTGCTATCTCCTGGGTGATGTTGAATTGCATCTCATTTCCCAGCCCCAATAAGAGCTTATCTTCAATTATCCTGAAATGCTCTTTGTGTTGAAAAGATCCATCTGGTGTATAAGCTTGAAGTCCATAAATATTTTAAGTCTGCATGTGGATCAATTTCAGAGGAGTTGTTATTCTTAATGAGTGTCATGTTTATTTGGACGTTCTGTGTATTCTAATTGTTTTGACATCAAATACAATACTATGTGTATGTTTCTCAAGGTTTCACAAGTTCTGCCCTACAACATAGCTTTGCTTCTGCAAATGAAGTACCATTCTACCTCTGGGGATCATCAAGTAGTGGCTTGACCAAACTCTCAGTAACAAGGCCTTTTGGAAGGGCCAAAACTAAGTGGTCTCAGGTGGGCAAACTTAATGATATATGCATGCATGTTTGTCTTTCTTTTAAATTTTATTTTGTTTTTGGCTGTACCATATGGCATGTGGGATCTGGCATGCAGGATCTTGTTTCCTTGACCAGGGATTGAACCCAGGCCCCCTGCAGTGGAGGCACAGAATATTAACCACTGGACTGCCAGGGATGTCCCTAATCTGTCTTTTTTAAAGAGCTACATTATCTTAAGTTCTAGTTCTACAAGTGAACCATAAATATTTTGTGATACATCAGAAGCTTAGCTTTTATTAGATATTAAACAACACAGCAAACACATATAGAAGAATTTCATATGTACAAACTATTCATTGTAATAGATAAGAAAACAGTCTTGAGTATAATGTTCAGGTTATTAAATTGTTGTGTCTATACTATTTCTTCTAGGTTTTCAGTCCAGAAGTACAAGCAAAATTTAACAAAGTAACTGCAGTGGCAAAAGGATTCCTTACTCGTAGGCTTATGCAGACAGATAAGCTGAAACAACTTCGACAAACTGTAAAAGTAAGAGGATTGTGTACATTGTATTGCATTTCCATCTCAGTTTCTATCAGTGTTCTGACACGGTTGACAATTGAGTTCAGTACTTAGGCAGATTAAATACTTTCAGTCCCTTTAAAAGCTTAAATTTTAGAAATTGATTGATCTCATTCAGATAATTTTTAAAAATAGGTGAATGAAGTAGGTTGTGCATTTTTTGTCTCACTTTAAAGAGGGTGCTGTTTGACTTCTGATGTAATAGTTTTATTTGCATACATACATTTGTTTTGACTGAAAAAAAGAACACAAACTCCAGTGATCATGAAATCTTCCTAGAAAAATGAAGGAGCGTTTCTTTTTTCAGGATACTATGGAATTTATAAGAAGTTTTCAGTCAGAAGCACCTTTAAAGAGAGGAGTTGTTTCAGCACAAGATGCTTCTCTTCAGGAAAGAGTGTTAGCTCAGGTAATGCATGTGTCCTCAAGGCTCTTAGGAAATGAAAATGTTTTATTTCTCTCCCTTGATTGAACCACTGAAAGTAGGTTTCAATTAAAACTTTAACCTTTTTCTTTAAGAGTACATAATATTACTGACCTCTAACCTCATCTTTTTTAAATTGGTATAATATTTTCTTCTTTTGAACTTAGTTGCGAGCTGCCCTGTATGGCATTCATGACATATTCTTTGTAATGGATGCAGCTGAAAGAATGTCTATTCTACATCATGATCGAGAAGTTCGCAAAGAGAAAATGCTCAGGCAAATGGTACGTTTCATGATTTTTAAATTAGTGAATGATGAAAAACACATTTCTTTCCTTTACACTCACAAGATACTTCTCATAGCAAATATGTGGGTTTTCCTCCCACACCAGATCTCTGACACCAGCTGGGTGTCCTATGATTCAGTTCAGTTCTGATACCATCTACCTGGTGTCAGTGTCAGATGCTACAAGATAGGGAGGCATTCATATAAGACTGCGCCCCTCTTGAGATGCCAATCTCAGGTTCCATGTTGTATTTCTGACCAATTGGCTATAAATTGGGGTTCCCATGAACACTTTCTCTACTCTGGTTTGAAAATTTTTCTAGAATGGCCTACAGAACACAGGGAAACCTTTGCTTACATTTAATGGTTTATTATATAATAAAGGATACAGTAACAGATAGAGATGAAGAGCCAGAAGGAGAGATGCACAGGGTGCGGGTGGAAGGGTCTTGAGAGCAGGAGCTTCCATCCTGTGGAGGCTGTGCGCCACCTTCTCAGCATAGGGACGTGTATTTTGGGTTTTTATGGAGGGTTCATCATGAAGGCATGATTGATTATTGACTCAATTTCTAGCCTCAGTCCTGCCCCAGATGATAGGGGGTGAGACTGAAAGTTCTAAGGCTATAATCATGTTGGTCTTTCTGGTGACTAGCCCTTATCCAGAGACCCTCAGGTTTATCTTATTAGAACAGAAGGTGCTTTGGGAAATTCCCTGGCAACCCAGTGGTTAGGGCTCAGTGCTTTTACTGTCAGAGCCCAGGTTTGAAAAAAAGAAAAGAGGATGCTTTTGTCACCCAGGAAATTCCAAAAGATTTAGGAGCTCTGTGTCAAGAACCAAAGTCCAAGATTGAACATTAGGAAAAAAAGATGATCCTGTCACTCAGGATATTTGATTACAAGAGTTTTAGGAGCTTTGTGTCAGGAACTGGGTTCAAAGACCAAATATTAATAGGAACTAGGGGTATATTTATTTATCTATAATTACTTCACAATGAGGTGGTTCTGGGTTTGGAGTCATTGATACTAAATATCATTCTTTATTGATTTTAGCACCCTTCCTACAATTCTTAAAACACAGTTCTCAGGATTACCAAAAATAGTTAAATCTGTAGACAAATTGAAAAGAAACTGGTAAAAGGATTATATACTGTTTTGTGATTAGGTTTTTGAATTAAGCATGGCATGCTGCTTGGATGACTCATTAAAAAACTATTGACTGTTCTTGATTAAATATCCTTGAAACTATCATGTGCATAGTTCCTCTTTTATAAATGAGAAATAGAAAACAGGCTCCAAATTAATTTGAAATACAGTTGCTCCTTGAACAATGTGGGGGATTAGGGGTGGCCCACTGTCAAAAATCTGAGTATAACTTTTGACTTCCCAACAACTTAACTACTTACTAGCCTACTGTTGATCAGAAGCCTCACCAATAGCATGAACAATCAACACGTATTTTGTATATTATATGTCTTATATATTGTGTCCTTACAGTAAAATAAGCTAAAGAAAATAATAGAGTATATTTACCATACTGTACTATATCAATACCATAAATTTATGTTGTTTGTTTACAAGATGAATCCTGTCTTGCAGTACCTACAGCAGTATTGTCTTTTATGATACAAAACACTGAAGATGCTATATGTATTACTAACATTAGACATAAAAAATGAAAAGATAACATGTAACATGAAGAAGAAATTCATGTTTATTTACAGGTATAATGATTCATGCATTGATAATGAAGAGACAGCAATATGTTTGATTTCTGGGAGCCTAGTATAATCACTGTGATTACTTCATAGTAGACTGGCCTGTACACTAAATAATGTGCTGCTGTGCTGTGCTAAGTCGCTTCAGTTGTGTCTGACTTTTTGTGACCCCATGGACTATAATCTACCAGGCTTCTCTGTCCATGGGATTCTCCAGGCAAGAATACTAGAGTGGGTTGTCTTTGCTGTCTTCCAGGGGATCTTCTCAACCCAGGGATCAAACCTGAGTCTCTTATGTCTCCTGCAATGGCAGACGGGTTCTTTACCACTAGCACCACCTGGGAAGCCCACACTAAAGAATAAATCATTATAATTATGACCTACAGTGTTACAGTTATGTTCATAAGACAGTATTGGAAACTGTTAGCCTTTTTCCTTTTTTAACACCATTTACCTGTTATGATATGCTGCAGTTGAAAGAGAAGAGAGCAGGAGGGAGGGATAAAGAGAGAGGCTGGCATATTATATGGTAATGTAACTTTGAAAGCAAAGTTATAAAACAGAAAATAAACATTAATTTTATGTGAAATACTCACACCTTATGCTTATAAGGATAGACCAGTAGATACATATATTTTATGCATTCATGACATACTTAATTTTTTTGGACATTTCTAGGTTATACAGTTCATCTTTGAGTTTTTAAAAATTGTCACAAATCTCAAAAAAATTTCCAATACATTTGTTGAAAAAAGTCTGGATATATGTCACCCGGGCAGTTTAAACCTGTGTTGTTCAAGGGTCAGCTGTATATCAGAGTGTTGGAAATCTGTGGTTTGAATCAGTGATCTTAGTGGGGTTGGCAAAAGAGAAACAAGCCAAATTTATATTATTGGGGAAAATAATTTTAATTAATTTTGAAAAATCAGATTGTTTCAATTGTAAAGACTAGGTTAAAGTTCAAAATGTTAGTAAGAGAAGTCTTTCCATACAATTTGAGATCATCCTATACTATAATACAGTGGTATTACTGATACCACTAGAGCTTCATGTTACTTTTGTCTTAAAGGATAAAATGAAAAGTCCACGAGTGGCTCTTTCAGCTGCAACACAGAAGTCTCTTGATAGGAAGAAGTACATGAAGTAAGTTTTTCATGCCTTGTCACATTCTAATTTAATTATTATCAGGCCAATTGATTTTAATCATCTGTTGGTTTGTATTTTCAAATTAGAAATAAAGAACAGTTGACTCTTCTTTAACTAGGGTGATAGAAGTTCCCTTGTATAGAGAGTTTTATTAAAATCAGGTGGTAAAATCTGGTTTTATCAGTAGATAAATGTATTAATAAAGTATGTCAGCGTCAGCTTGTATAATTGATAGCTAATCAAATAATCTTAAAAATACTTAATCCTTATGTTCAATGTTAATTTTATCTTTTAAATATATTCTTTTTCAAATATTCTAAAGACTTCATAGTGGGAAAAACTTAATGCAAAGAATATTCTGAAACTATCCTATTAAAACTCTTCTTTCTTGAAATTTGTCTTTAGTATGCTTATTACAGGTCTTCCAGTAGTGTACCAACTTTGAAATGATTTGTTTCTCTCATCCTGTATCAGATTTGTAATCATGTATTTTCTCCCTTTCTAAAAACATTATTTGTATGTCCTTATTTTTATATTGTGTTAGGGCTGCAGAAATGGGAATGCCAAGTAAGAAATTTCTGGTTAAGCAAAATCCTTCTGAAACAAGGTGAGAAAAATCACAGTCTCACTGAGAGACTTTTTTAACTTTTAAGGGGAAGAAAATTTTATAAATCCCAAGCCTTTTATTAGCTTTGTTCTCCTTTACATCAGTAAATCTCTCCCTGTTGAGTTGGAGGCTGAGAGGGTCAGAATCCACAGTAATACCTGGTCATGTGCAAGGTCATGTGTCAGACCAGATGTTCCTGGAGCCTTCTGTAGGACATAGAAATTTGAGCCCCATATGTCTTTGAGTTCAGTTTGCAGTCTCAGGGGTCTTGGATATTTACTTTAAAGTCTTAGAAGGTTAAACTTAACTGTGACCTGTTTTGTGCTCTTACAAGAGTGTTTTATTTCTTAGATGTTTGAAAGGAAAAATTGGCTTTTGTAAAGTACACAAATAAATTATCTAAAAGCACAGGGTTAATACTTATGTTAGATATCTCCTGATAAAAAAAACCAAAGTTTGGCCTCTTGGTGAGCATTTAAGCACCAAATTAATATGCTTTAATCACTTCGTTTTCCTTTGTGGTAATTTATAGACCAGATCATTGCATAGTTGACTTCTTCCTCACTGTTTCTTTCATCTATTGAAAGACAATAGGGGAAAAACTGAATTTATCCTGTTGATTAATTTTTATTTACTTTGTCAACAGAGTCCTTCAGCCAAATCAAGGACAGAATGCACCTGTTCATAGGCTACTGAGTAGACAAGGGTAAGAATTCAACACACATGGGTATTTAAAAATATTCAAATCGAGATTAGATCTGAGAGGGAAAAATAACATAGTGCTTTTTATGTAAAAGATAATTATTTTAAAATGTGATCTTTTTATAGCATTAGGAAGAGCTTTTAATGTTTTGTTCAAAGATAACCCTTTGGTGTACTGTTGTGTATTATATTTTAATTATCATCTTTTGTTGGTGTGTTTTTACTTTTCATTTCATACCATTTTGCTCATTAAATATTGTAAACATCCATATAGTACGTTCAGCATCACCAAAGTGATTCTCCAACAAAGCATAAGCTATAGTTTAGTGGTTATCGTCTCCTGCTGAAGCAAAAGTATAGTTTTCTTACTGTGCGCATGCATGAGACTTAAATTCTCTTCAAGCTTATTTGTGCTTTGAACAGTTGATGCAGTATGGTTGCTTTTTTTGAATGTTGAACATTTAGAACTTAATGCAAGTGACTTATTAATTTTTTTATATTCAATTAGAACCCCTAAGACATCAGTGAAGGGGGTTGTGCAAAATAGACAGAAGTCTTCACAGAGCAGAGTGCCTAGCAGAGCGCCTGTTTCAGGTGTGTAACAAATTCCTGAAACCTGTTCGATAGAAAGACGTGCACAAGCTGCCCCATAACGCAGGCCATACCAGGGCGATACGGTGTCTTTCCTTGCCACCATAATTTTGGCATATTCACAGTCGTTCTCACTGGTGATCATTTGTGTTAGTATCTTATGGCAGTCAGGAGATCTTAGTAAAATTGTGGTTCAGTGTAAATTCCATGAAGATACTATGTATTTTTTAATTTGAAAAATTTGTAGAATTATACACACTTAATTCAGAAGAGTTTTTATAAATGAGTAAAATATAATGATCTATCTAAATCTGTGCATGTCTATTCAGTTTTGGGTCAGTGCATCCCCCAGGAATATTTGTATCTGCACATAAGGGGAAGAATTTTTCCCTCTGACTACAGGGTCACATGTGAATATGCCAAGTGTGAGGGGGTAAGGGCTTAATCTTTTGCTCAATAAGAAGCTTGAGCTAAATGTCTTTGTATTCATTATTTGAGAATTATTTAAGGATTAAACAAAAAAATGTGTTTTGAAATCCTATTTATGGTGGCAGAAAGACAAATTCGTTGTTGAGCTAATGCAAAACCTTTAAGCTAATGTTTTAATGTTTTTAGCTACCTTTGTTAAGACACTATGATAAGCTCACCAAAAATTATGTGATCCATTAAAAATACTTTCAAACTGTTTTGCTTTAACTAGACTGCTTTCTAAACTTTTAAAAGAAATCTAATCACCAGGCAAGGAAAATTAAATCTTTAACAGTTCTAATCTTCCTATTAATATATTTTAGAGCTTTTATTACTAAGTGATTTCCTCCAGATTAGGAGGGAACAAGCAACAAATTTTTTCATGTTATTCACATAAGTTCAAAGAAGGAACAAGATATTGATTACAACTTTGAATTGATTGCTCACCTTTTGCATGTATTAATAGTGAGTTTAATTCATAATGTTGAATATGTAGATAATTTAAAAGGTCATCTTTTGGAATTCACTGCAAGTGACAGTCAATGGAGCTGTTTTAAAGGGATTAGAGAGTTGAAAATCCTGCTTATTCCAGAGGTTGGATCAGCTTGTTTGAAAGATAACCATTTGGACCAAACACCAGATCTGTTGCTTGTGAAGTTTTGTGAAATTTTAAGACATTTTCAGTTTTTTATCATGTTAGCATTAAATAATTTGATAAATCTAGCTAGTTGGCAAGTTATTGAAGAATAAGTTTTGTTTTGCTTAGTATTATCTATTCCCACAGTGACTACTTTCCATATTCTTTTCTCATGCATTTCATCTCCACTATTTGTCACTTGTGAACCTATAAGAAAAATAGCAACTACTGTTTTCTTTTCAGTAATACGCAACAGTATAAGGGATGAATAGAAAGTCATTGCAGTTAATGTGTACAATGAAGTTCAGTACTTAGAACTATTGTGGTTAAAAATATACTTAACCCTTAATTATACATGTTCATTCAAACATGTATAATTAATATGTATCTAACAAGTACAAAAATTCTCTCCTGTTTTTTCCTAAAGATTTATTTATACATGAGTGCATATTTAGACAATTGAAAAAGACTAAAGAATTTTATCCCTTTACATAAACTGAAAATTTCTGTTATGAATGACTAAAATTCTGTGAATCTCAACACAGGGATCCATAGTTGCTTTTGAAAAGACTATTCTGTCTTCCTTAAATTTTTAATGGCCTGGATTATGTTTCAAAGAAATTTGAAATTATGCATTGATTTTACCTACATTACATGTTCTAATAAAAGAACATACCTTTTATTAAGCATTTTACAGAAAGTTCAGTTTTGTTATAATAGACTATCAATCTCTCAGCTTGAAGTAGAGTTCTGAGGTGTTTGAACTGCAGTTTGTTGCAAAGCAGTTAAAGTTGTTGATAGTTTTTACAAACTAAATTGCAATCTCTGATCTCACATATTTTAAGACATTTGTTTTATGTCTTGTGCTTTAGAGTTTATAGTGAAATTCAAAAACTGCTGATTAGAGTAGGAGACAGTAATGCAAAATGGTTAAGTAAAATAATGAATCAGGTGGAATTGGGTTCTCAGAGTTTCTACTTCTTACTCTGTTGTTTATACAAGTGACTAGTACCCTTAAAATAGTATAGCAATTTTGACCTAATGATTATTTTACATAAGGATTAAATATGTTAATATGTTTTGCTTAGTTCAGTGCCTGGTACATAGTGAGCAGTCATTAAATGGTATTATAGAAAAACCCACACTGAGAAATAATATTAGTTTTGCTCTGTTTCCAGGAGTATATGCAGGAAAAATCCAAAGAAAGCGGCCAAATGTTGCGACAATTTAAGAAGACAACATTCATTAGGATAAAAACGGGGGGAAAGGTTAGGATCCATATTATTTTTCCTGCTCATGATTTTTTATTTAACTCTGGCCTCTGTTTACACAGGCAAAGTGATGTCAAAGGGCTGAGAAATCATCTGGATATTTTGGTCTCTTTCTAACCACCTTCCCCCTCCTCAAATTTTCCTCTTAGTATCAGTTTTTTGTTGTTGTTCAGGCACAAAGTTGCGTCTGGCTCCTTGAGACCCTATGGAATATACCCCCAGGCTTCCCTGTCCTTCACTGTCTCCTGGAGTTTGCTCAAATTCATGTCCATTGAGTCAGTGATGCCATCCAACCATCTTACCCTTTGTCTCCTCCTTCTGCCCTCAGTCTTTTCCTGCATCAGGGTCTTTTCCAATGAGTCTGCTCTTCAGTTTTGGGTGAAGACAAATTAGTGCTTAGTAACTGACTCATTTTTTTCCTTAACCTGTATAAGTTTATTACTCAGGTGTCTGTTGAGAACCTTTTTGTAAACTCAAAGGACATTTGGGTTTATTTCTATAAAATATTGAAAAGGTGTGATAAATTATAAATAAGTTCTGAAATATAAAGTTCATTCATCTTAACACACTATTTGATAAATTAGATACTGTTCTGTTTGAGAGGAAATTATTGCAGAAGACTGTTTTTCTTTTGTTTTATTACTGCAAAAACTCTGATTAATCTCTCATATTCTTGGATTTATGATGTAATCTCAAGGATAACACACTTGCCTGCCTATTGTGGTCTACCTAAAATGTCCCACAGAAGTAGCTGGGTGTCATCATTTTGGTCACAAGTGTACATTCTTCTCAAAAACTAGTTGTCTTACAGAAATGTTAGGCTTAATGTACGTTACCCCAGTAATATCAGAAACATTTCTACTAAACTATGAAATCTGTTGAGGGTAACAAATTTGGGGAAGATAGCACAATCTTGAATGTAGTAGTGCTTAGGAATGAATGCATTATTAAATCTATTTCTGTAAAATAGAATAACATGTTGCATGCAGTTACATTTTCTATTTAGTCTGTTTATTTCTTCATACTCTGCTTTTTTTTTAGCATGCTTGATTTAGGAGAGGAATAAAGGGCTATCTAATATGATAAATTCAGATTTTCAAATGGGATGATAATACTCTAGTTGAAAGGCTGCATTACATGAGACACTTATATTTAAGGTTTTTCATCACTAACATATTCATTTAAAATATAAACCAAAAAAGGTTACCAAGGGAACATGACTTTATAAAAAGAATGTCGTTGTTAATTTATCAAGCCATTTCCAAAAGGGCTTTGTGCTTCTCACGTAAAATTGGGAACATTTATGTGTGCATTTAATCTTTCTGACTTGAATATTAAAAAGATACTGGTATTCTGAAAATGCAGACTGTATGTATTCTTAATATTCTCTTAAGGATTTTGAGATAAGGATGGTTTTCTTCGATTTTCCACTCCTTTTAAAATTTAACTTTTCCATCCAACTGTAGACAGAAAATTGTAATCTACTCTGGGTGTAAACTTGATTTTCTTTATTGAAATGTATCATTTATTTAAGGAGTGAATCAGAAAATTAGAAATAGAACACAGTCAAAAACGTCTGAATTACCAATTTATATTTTTGGGCAAAGTATATCAAAATGATCTTAATATGATAAATTGTGCTTTATCATTCTAAAAACTCAGGATACAGATTACTTATTATCATTGTGGGTCTTTCCAGTATGAAAGATAGATGCTAAATGTTTTGTGTACAGTAATGCAGATTGGCTATAACAAATAGTGTGTTTCAGAGAAAGTTAAAACTAGTTTTGGATTAAGGATGCAGAACTTGAGTTTTTTTTTTTAAGGGTAAAGCTTGCATGTTTTACGAATTTTTTAATGTTCACAGCTTTTTCTCATAAAAGTGCCAGACATTGTTTTGTGCTTTTAATGTGCTTTTTATTTATATATATTATTTTTATTATTTTTACTTTGAGTGGAATGTCCATTAATGTAAATTATATTTATTTTTATACTTTAATTTTCACTAGTTTTGCTTCTAGGCAAAAGGCAAAATAAATTTTTCATTGTAAAAGAAATTTGGTGTGGTTTTTTTTTTTTTTTTAATTACTAAAGAAAGGACTTTTGAAAAGTATGTGACCAAGACATTAATACTTTAATATGGTGATTTTTTACAAGACCCATGAAAAATATGTCACACTGTTTAATATGTAACCTGTAACAGTGCTTAGCCCAGCATCTGATTTTACATGAATTGGACTTCTCAGAGGGCAGAAGTTTACTGGAGCTGGAAATGTCTTCAGCTGGAGCTGAGCCAGTGGGAGAGAATGCTAAGGTTGAAGCTCACATCAAGCTGCTAATTTTGCAGTGTTAAGACTCCAACTCCTGATGCTGCCTGACTGTCTAATGTGAGGATAATCCAATGGTCCTTGTTTTTACCTCTTATTGAGAAGATACTGTGATAACCTGCAAGGCAGTGTGAGAAGAGCCCCTCCTTTTTCCTATGGCTACCCTTTATTCTTGTTTATTTCATATATTGGGAACAGTGAGATGGCTGGGAACTCTTTATTATTCATATTGAGCTGAAAACAAGGATCCATTTTGGAGATGAAGATCTTTTTTTTGTTAGGTGTCACTGTCCCATGAACAACCACACACAACTCCCCTTCTTTCCCTGAAATGAAGAGTAGTAGTTATAAAAAAAAAAAAGTGAAGTTGGAAAGGTATTCCTAACAGACCATAGTGAGCATACATATAGGTTTAAAAATAATTTTGAAAAACAAAGGAGACTTTCAGTCATGGAATACAGCAAATCAGATTGGGATATGGTACAGTGGTGTCACATTGGTTAGGTTTTAAAAACAGGTCTGAGAACAAATGGTTAGGTTTTAAAAACAGCTCTGAGAACAAACACGTTTAACCAAAGTTATACTTAACAGTAAAATAATACCGTTTCATTTGTTTAATCTGTTTTTTGTCAGTTTCTTGATGTGGTAGATAGCGTAGCCACCAGAACTATGGTTTTGCTTCTCACCTACAGTGGGAAAAACCTCTCATTCACATTTTACATAACAGCCTGTTTCAGGATTACTTCCATTATTTGTGTAATACACTTGATAAAACAGGGTTCGGATTCAGTGATTGAATATGCTAAGGAGCGAATGATGTTGGTCTGCTCTACTGCCTCCTGAGTTATATGCTGCCCCTCTCAGCCCCCCACCCCACAACTTACAGTCCCTTCTGTATCGAGAGACCAGCATCAGGGCCATGTGGGGACTTGTTAGAAATGTAGAAGCCCAGGCACTGCTCCAGACCTGAATTAGAACCTGCATTTAACAAGATGCCCAGGTGAATCTGTGCAATTCAAATGGGAGAAGCTCTGCTTTATGATACACTGCATAGTCTGCTGCCACAAAAAGTAAAGCTCTGAAAACAGGAAGGTCACAGAAGGTACAGTAAGATTTTTTAGCCTCCAAGTGAGTGATGTACTGCTTAACTGAGTGCTGATCATTTATTTGCTGGGCATTTTATAATCGTTTCCCTTCACCTCAGTCAGAATTATCATAATTTCAAAGATGAAGAAACTAGGACTCAGCGTGGTAAACAACATATTCTGTTAGAGAGTTAGGGGTATGTTCTATTGCGTTTTCCTGAGGAGGTTTTTGAGAATGTAGTTTTCTAACCTCTTTATGTCAGAAAAAGACAAAAACTCTTGAAAAGGGAAAGTGAGGATCTGTTGCTGCCTTGTGATTAACCAACTGTTAACCAACAGTCTCCCCCATTAGATCTCTGTTAGATTAAACTAGTAGTCAGGTTTGGAGTCAGGTCAAATCCCAGTTGGGGCACTTACTAGCCATACTAGGTCATTCAATCAGTTCAGTCACTCAGTCATGTCTGACTCTTTGGGACCCCATGGACTGCAGCACTCCAGGATTCCCTGTCCATCACCAACTCCCAGAGCTTTCTCAAACTCATGTTCATCGAGTCGGTGATGCCATTCAAACATCTCATCCTCTGTTGTCCCCTTCTCCTCCTGCCTTCAATCTTTCCCAGCATCAGGGTCTTTTCCAGTGACTCAGTTCTTCCCATCAGGTGGCCAAAGAATTGGAGCTTCAGCATCAGTCCTTCCAATGAATATTCAGGGTTGATTTCCTTTAGGATTGACTGGCTTGATCTTGCTGTCCAAAGGACCGACTCTTAAGTGTCTTCTCCAACACCACAGTTCAAAAGCATCAATTCTGTGCTCAGCTCTATGGTCCAACTCTCACATCCATACATGACTACTGGAAAAACCATAGCTTTGCATATATGGACATTTGCCAGCAAAGTAATGTCTGTAATATGCTGTCTAGGTTTGTCATAGCTTTTCATCTAAGGAGCGTCTTCTAATTTCATGGTTCAGTCACCATCTGCAGTGATTTTGGCGCCCAAGAAAATAGTCTCTCACTGTTTCCATTTTTTCCCCATCTATTTGCTGTGAAGTGATGGGACCAGGTGATAATGGTGTTTATTTCAGAGGTTTCAGTTCAGTTGCTCAGTCATGTCCGACTCTGCGACCCCATGAATCGCAGCATGCCAGGCCTCCCTGTCCATCACCAACTCCCGGAGTTCACCCAAACTCATGTGCATTGAGTTGGTGATGCCATCTAGCCATCTCATCCTCTGTCATCCCCTTCTCCTCCTGCCCCCAATCCCTCCCAGCATCAGGATCTTTTCCAATGAGTCAACTCTTCACATGCGGTGGCCAAAGTATTGGAGTTTCAGCCTCAGCATCAGTCCTGCCTATGAACACCCAGGACTGGTCTCAGAGGTTTACCGAGGAATAAATGAAAATTGAATGCAAACTCCTCAGCATGACACAGGTTTACTTACAATGGTGTGAAAGTCGCTTAGCCGTGTCCGACTATTTGCGACCCCATGGACTATACAGTCCATGGAATTCTCCAGGCCAGAATACTGGAGTGGGTAGCCTTTCCCTTCTCCAGGGGATCTTCCCAACCCAGGGATCGAACCGAGGTCTCCTGCATCGCAGACGGATTCGTTACCGGCTGAGACACAAGGGAAGCTACAATGGTAAGCATTTGTTAAAATATCCTGAATTATTATTATTTTTCTTTTTTAAATCATAGAAAACACCAGAGCACAGGAAGTTATGTAGTGCAAACGAACAGGTACCTTCATAGAAACGTATGGCTCTGCTAAGTGGGGTGAAATGCTAACCCCCATTTTTCCAGTTTAGTTCCAGTCGAGAGTTATCCATTTGCATCTAGGGCAGCCCTTAGAGACGCACGTTATTATTCCTGGGAGGGAGCAGAATATCGGAAGTGCCTAACTTTTTTGGTGCACGGAGTGGGGCGTGGTTGGCTGGCAGAGGGGGCGTGGCTTAGCCAGCCAAATAGAATTAGCCTCAAAAGCCAGCCTAGGGGCACCTTCCCATCCTCTGCTGGGGTTACCATCTTCCCTCAGTTGTTGGTCAGTCGCTCAGTCATGTCTGACTCTTGGTGACCCCATTAACTGCAGCACGCCAGGCTCCCCTGTCCTCCACAAACTTATGTCCATTGACTCCCTGATGCCATCCAACCATCTAGTCCTCTCTTTTGTCCCTATCTCAGTTCAGTTCAGTTGCTCAGTCGTGTCCGACTCTTTGCGACCCCATGAATCGCAGCACGCCAGGCCTCCCTGTCCATCACCAACTCCCGGAGTTCACTGAGACTCACGTCCATCGAGTCAGTGATGCCATCCAGCCATCTCATCCTCTGTCATCCCCTTCTCCTCCTGCCCCCAATCCCTCCCAGCATCAGAGTCTTTTCCAATGAGTCAACTCTTCGCATGAGGTGGCCAAAGTACTGGAGTTTCAGCTTTAGCATCATTCCTCCCAAAGAAATCCCAGTACTGATCTCCTTCAGAATGGACTGGTTGGATCTCCTTGCAGTCCAAGGGACTCTCAAGAGTCTTCTCCAACACCACAGTTCAAAAGCATCAATTCTTTGGCGCTCAGCCTTCTTCACAGTCCAACTCTCACATCCATACATGACCACTGGAAAAACCATAGCCTTGACTAGACGGACCTTTGTTGGCAAAGTAATGTCTCTGCTTTTGAATATGCTATCTAGGTTGGTCACAACTTTTCTTCCAAGGAGTAAGCGTCTTTTAATTTCATGGCTGCAGTCACCATCTGCAGTAGGCGTCTGGATTCTTCACCGCCTCCAGAGGGCGGTGCGGACCAGACGTTCACCTGCCACACAAGTCCCCACTGACGTCAGCGCAACTTCGGCGGCCCGGCGCGTCAGGAGTGAGCCCGCCCCTCGCAAACATGGCGGCTGGGAGGGGCGGGGTCTGAGAGGGTGAATTGGGCGGGCGGTTTCAGACCCACCGGTCATGTGACTGGGAAGATGGCCGCCTTTCCCTGGTAAGGAAGAAGCGGCGAGTGGGCTTTAGGGAGGTAGTGGCCTTGGTTGTCTTTGGGACTCTTGTTTCTGGGTGTGTGTCTCCGCGAGGGAGTGTATGAACTGTTCTCCGTTGGGTTTGGTGAAGTCTCCCACCCAATCTCCGGGTGGGGCGGCTATCCGGATTCAGAGGACATTCCTAATGCCTGACCGGTGGGGTCTTGGTCCTCTCCTCCTATCGCCCTCCCCGCTCCTTTCTCCATTCGTTTTCTTAAAAAAAAGCTCAAGTTCCCCGGCTTCCGCTTTCCCAGAAGTTGTCGGGTGTCCTGGGGGCGCGGATGCAGAGAATGGTGGACTCAGCTCTGGTCTGGACAACTCGGAGGGCCTGGCTGTGTTCTGAATGACTGGCTTCTTGTACAGGAGACTTGCCATTCATCCGACTCTGTGCAGGGCTCTCTCCCTGCACCGTGCGGGTGCAGAACTCGAGGATACAGAACCCTTAGATACACTCCTTGGATTCAAGGAGCTGCTGTTTAGCGGAGCAGATACGCAGAATAGAAGAAGGACCAAAGAAGGCTTTGGGATGAGGCACACCTGACGGCTTGGGGAAGGCTTGAGAGGAAGAGTCATAAATTGAGTTTTGGAGGTTGAATAGGAGTTCATCGAGAAGGAGCTGTGGGCGTGTGCGGAGGCTAATGGGTGTGTAGGGGCCCTTCTGGCTGGAGTAGCTAGGAGAGATTGGCGCTTCAGCAGTAGCTGAAGCCTTATGGCTCCTCTCTTTGTAAAGTAAAATAAAAATAAAAATAAAAAATATATATGTGTGTGTATATATGTATATATATATGTGTGTGTGTGTATATATATATACACACATCGGAGAAGGCAATGGCACCCCACTCCAGTATTCTTGCCTGGAAAATCCCATGGATGGAGGAGCCTGGTAGGCTGCAGTCCATGGGGTCGCTAAGAGTCAGACACGACTGAGCGACTTCCCTTTCACTTTTCACTTTCCTGCATTGGAGAAGGAAATGGCAACCCACTCCAGTGTTCTTGCCTGGAGAATCCCAGGGACGGGGGAGACTGGTGGGCTGCCGTCTATGGGGTCGCCCAGAATTGGACACGACTGAAGCGTCTTAGCAGCATAGTTGTTGTTTAGTCACTAAGTGTAAAGAACTCTTTGCGTCCCTCTGTCCATGGGATTTCCTAGGACAGTTATGTGAAGAACCGGAGCAAGTTGTGATAGTGGTGGAATCATAGGGGCACGTGAGCTCTCCTCTACATCTCAGAAAGGGAAATTACTTTCTAATATTTCTCTGCAAGTGATGTGAAGTGGTTAAAGGCACATAACAATGGGCAGGTCCTTTTTTAAATGGTGGTAGAAGAAAGTCTGAAACTGCAATAAATATCTGCCTGGGATGGGGGAAAAAAAAAAAGAAATAATCAGGTACATACTTGTGGTTTGTATTTCCTTCACCTGGCTAACTCTTTAAAGAGTCTTCCTTCAAAGGCTCGGTACACTAAATTAGGATTAGATGACAGTGAATTCTTATATGTCCTGCCCTGAGTTTTCTTTGACCTGGTCATGCAAAAGTCCTTGTAGGGAATTCAGTTCAGTTCAGTTCACTCGCTCAGTCATATCCGACTCTTTGCGACCCCGTGAATTGCAGCACGCCAGGCCTCCCTATCCATCACCAACTCCCGGAGTTCACTGAGACTCACGTCCATCGAGTCAGTGATGCCATCCAGCCATCTCATCCTCTGTCGTCCCCTTCTCCTCCTGCCCCCAATCCCTCCCAGCATCAGAGTCTTTTCCAATGAGTCAACTCTTTGCATGAGGTGGCCAAAGTACTGGAGTTTCAGCTTTAGCATCAGTCCTTCCAAAGAAATCCCAGGGCTGATCTCCTTCAGAATGGACTGGTTGGATCTCCTTGCAGTCCAAGGGACTCTCAAGAGTCTTCTCCAACACCACAGTTCAAAAGCATCAATTCTTTGGCGCTCAGCCTTCTTCACAGTCCAACTCTCACATCCATACATGACCACTGGAAAAACCATAGCCTTGACTAGACGGACCTTTGTTGGCAAAGTAATGTCTCTGCTTTTGAATATGCTGTCTAGGTTGGTCATAACTTTCCTTCCAAGGAGTAAGCGTCTTTTAATTTCATGGCTGCAGTCACCATCTGCAGTGATTTTGGAGCCCCCAAAAATAAAGTCTGACACTGTTTCCACTGTTTCCCCATCTGTTTCCCATGAAGTAATGGGACCAGATGCCATGATCTTCGTTTTCTGAATGTTGAGCTTTAAGCCAACTTTTTCACTCTCCACTTTCACTTTCATCAAGAGGCTTTTGAGTTCCTCTTCACTTTCTGCCATAAGGGTGATGTCATCTGCATATCTGAGGTTATTGATATTTCTCCCAGCAATCTTGATTCCAACTTGTGCTTCTTCCAGTCCAATGTTTCTCATGGTGTACTCTGCATATAAATTAAATAAGCAGGGTGACAACATACAGCCTTGACCTACTCCTTTTCCTATTTGGAACCAGTCTATTGTTCCATGTCCAGTTCTAACTGTTGCTTCCTGACCTGCATACAAATTTCTCAAGAGGCAGATCAGGTGGTCTGGTATTCCCATCTCTTTCAGAATTTTCCACAGTTTATTGTGATCCACACAGTAAGGCTTTGGCGTAGTCAATAAAGCAGAAATAGATGTTTTTCTGGAACTCTCTTGCTTTTTCTATGATCCAGCGGATGTTGGCAATTTGATCTCTGGTTCCTCTGCCTTTTCTAAAACCAGCTTGAACATCAGGAAGTTCACGGTTCACGTATTGCTGAAGCCTGGCTTGGAGAATTTTGAGCATTACTTTACTAGCATGTGAGATGAGTGCAATTGTGTGGTAGTTTGAGCATTCTTTGGCATTGCCTTTCTTTGGGATTGGAATGAAAACTGACCTTTTCCAGTCCTGTGGCCACTGCTGAGTTTTCCAAATTTGCTGGCATATTGAGTGCAGCATTACTAAGACTTAAATGCCATAACATATGGCTTCAGTGAAATTGGTTAGCTGGAATTTTGTAATTAGAAGATCCAGGAAGATGCTCTTTAATTTCAGAGCATTTTTACCTTTGGTATATTTTACTTTGTGGCTTCCCAGGTGGCTCAGTGGTAAAGAATCCGCCTGCCAATGCAAGAGACTAGAGTTCAATCCCTGGGTCAGGAAGATCCCCTGGAGAAGGAAATAGCAACCCATTCCAGTATTCTTGCCTGGGAAATAGCATGGATGGAGGGACACAAAGAGTTGTTTAGTGACTAAACAATGACTATATATATATATATATATATATATATATATTTTTTTTTTACTTTACAGAGAGAGGATCCATAAAGCTTTTAGCATCAAGGGTTTCCACAGTTCTTAGTCTGACTGTCCTGTAAACATTTCTGTCTGTGGTAGCATGTGTTCATCTTTCAGTTTGCTCTGGAGACTCAATGCTCTTCAAGTTAAAGGGACTGAGTTTTAACCATCATTGTATTTTCAGTGCTTGGCATGGAGCTTGGCAGATAGTAGGTGTTGAATGATATTATGGAATGAATGAGGAAACTAAGGAGGCCCTCAGAGGAGAAAAGTGTTTGTAACATTAACTGAGATATTTATTGAGCTTTTATTTTGTGCTGGATGCTGTGCTTAGAGCTGAATGTGCAACATCTTCTCTCCTAAGACTCCCATTTTTCAGATGAAAAAATGGAGACAGAAAGATGAAGCAGTTCAGTTAGTTTTACAGCCTGCAAGGAGCACTGAGGTTTGAAGCTCAAGCCTGTGATTAAAAAAAAATTTTTTAATTGGAGGATAATTACTTTACAGTATTGTGATGGTTTTGACATGAGTCAGCCATAGTCACATGTGTCCCCTCCCTCCTGAACCCCCCTTCCACCTCCCCCTACCCATCCCTTCAGGTTGTCACAGAGCACTGACTTTGGGTGCCCTGAGTCATCAAGCTCCCCCTGGCTCTCTACATATACATATGCTAATGTTTATATTTAAATGCTATTCTCTCAAATCATCCCACCCTCTCCTCCCACTGAGTTCAAAAGTCTGTTCTTTATGTCTGTGTCTCCTTTGTTGCCCTGCACATAGGATCATCGGTACCATCTTTCTAGACTCCATATATATGTGTTAATATATCATATTTGTCTTTCTCTTTCTGACTTATTTTACTCTGTATGACAGGTTCTAGGTTCATCCACTTCATTAGAACTAACTTAAATACGTGCCTGTTTATACCTGAGTAATATTCCATTGTGTGTATGTACCACAACTTCCTTTTCCATTCATCTGCCAGTGGACATCTGTGTTGCTTCCATGTCCTAGCTACTGTAAATAGTGCTGCAGTGAACATCGGGGTACATGTGTCTTTTTCAGTTCTGGTTTCCTCAGGGTGTATGCCCAGTAGTGGGATTGCTGTGTCATATGGTAGATTTATCAATCCTGTGATTTTAATCATTATCGTTAGCTGGTCCTTCAGCCTAGGTCGTGGGCTGAGGTTCTTGGATTGTGCGGCTCCTGAATCCTGCTGTGTTGTCATGGGTCTCCCCAGAATACCTCTTTTCACCCACACTTTTTGTTACCACTGACTTCACTTGTGAGATGTCCAGTGCACTGTGGATGGCATTTCCTATTCAATCCTGTGGTCATAGCACTGTTAAAAATACTGTTCCTTGAAGTCATAATTTCTACATCATTTTAAGACCGTTAGGGAAGGGGAGTACATTGTGATTGGGGGATAAAAAGTTGTGTGGCCAGATTATGTCATTAGCAATTAAAAAATCACTTGAGAATTAAAAAGCGGTTAGTTGGAGCTTCTGTGGTCTCTCAGTGTTGAAGAATCCACCTGCCAGTGCAGGAGACATGGATTAAATCCCTGATCCAGGAAGATCCCACATAGCTTGGAGCAACTAAGCCTGTGCGCCACACAACTATTGAGCCTGTGCTCTAGAGCCCGGGAGCTGCAACTGCTGAGCCCACAACTACCCAAGCCCGTGACATGGGAAGCCACCACATTGAGAAGCCTGAGCACCAAAACTAGAGAGTAACCCCTGCTTGCTGCAACTAGAGAAAAGCCAGAGCAGCAGCAAAGACCCAGCACAGCCAAAAATAATTAAATAAAATTACTAAAAAAAAAAAAAAAGGAGTTAGTGGATTTTACTGTTTACAGCATAAGGAGATTCATTTAGTAACTGGTAATAGGATTTATATGCATTCGTGTTATTCACTGTAAATAATTTAAAAATAGGGCAGTGTTAATCTTTAATGTGCATTTCAATCACTTGGGAATTTTGGTGAAATACAGACCCTGATTCTGTAGGTCGGGATATTTCAGCACTCCCCAGTGAAGCCCTTGCTGATGATCTGTGGGCTGTACTTGGAGTAGCCGGAGGTCTGACCAAGCTCAGAGTGGAGATATGAAATGTTGGCCTTTTTTCTGTGGCAACTGCCAAGGAACCTGACCAACCTTTTGCATTGCTGGGAGCTGGGATTTGTGGGGATTTTTATCAGTTTATCAGGTGCATTCACAGGAAGAAGAAAAGCAAGGCTTTTTGAGGAAATGCCCACTAGAGGTCACTGTGAGCCTTATCAAAGACCCAGGCTTTGGAGAAAATGCTTTTGTAGGAAATGGCAACCCACTCCAGTATTCTTGCCTGGATAATTCCGTGAACAGAGGTGCCTGGTGGGCTGCAGTCCATGTGGCAACAAAGAGTCACACACGACTAAGTGCACACGCATGCATGCGCGCACACACACACAGAAGGAACTGAGAGCAAAGCTGAGGAAATGATGGAAGTAACAGAAGATGTGATTGAAAAATCAAAATAGCAACTTGACATGGACTTTCAGGAAGGGTAAATGTTTCTTCCCCCCTTTTTTTTTTTAAGGTTTTGTTTTATCAGAAGCAGTATTTTTCCCCCGAAAGAATCCTTCCCTCAAACTTAAAAAAAAATCATTTCAGAGCTCAGTCCTTAAAATGACAATTGCTTTTTCAAATTCTCAAGGTGACCTGTGGATGATCTATAGAACTGCTGAATCCTAGAGGCAGGCTGCCTCAGTATGCATCTGTCTTTGTCACATGCTCACCTGTCCCAAGTTAACCAACAGCATCAGCTTCTCCATCTGAGAAATGGACGTAATCATAGTGCCTACCTCATAAAGTTGATTAAATGGGGTTCAGTTCAGTTGCTCAGTCGTGTCCGATTCTTTGCGACCCCATGAACTACAGCACGCCAGGCCTCCCTGTCCGTCACCAACTCCCGGAGTCCACCCAAACCCATTTCCATCAAGTCGGTGATGCCATCCAGCCATCTCATCCTGTGTCATCCCCTTCTCCTCCTGCCCTCAATCTTTCCCAGCATCAGGGTCTTTTCCAATGAGTCAGCTCTTCGCATCAGGTGGCCAAAGTATTAAATGTGGTAATAGAGGTTAAGGGCCTTGGCCTGCATCCTGATGTATAGTGTCAGGGAGGGGAAATCCCCCTCTGCCCCCACTCTCTTGATTTCTTGTGGCTGCACTAATAAAACTGACACAAGATTAAATCAATGGGAGAAAAGAGACAAGTTTTAATTTACGTGCCTTGGATGTCTCATGGAAATGAGACCTAAGAAGTGGTCACAATAGGGCAGCTCTTATATTTTTTTAGACAAAGAAACTATAAACTTGTGAGGAATGGACAGAACAAGGAAAGTTAGGCTTTCTGTCAGTTCATTTCAGTGGCTCAATCTTGTCAGGCTCTTTGTGACCCCATGGACTGCAGCATGCCAGGCATCCCTGTCCATCACCAACTCCTGGAGCCTACTCAAACGCATTTCCATTGTGTCGGTGATGCCATCCATCCAACCATCTCATCCTCTGTTGTCCCCTTCTCTTCCTGTCTTCAGTCTTTACCAGCCTCAGGGTCTTTTCCAATGAGTTGGTTCTTCTCATCAGGTGGCCAAAATATTGGACTTTAAGCTTCAGCATCAGTCCTTCCAATGAATATTCAGTACTGATTTCCTTTAGGATTGACTGGTTGGATCTCCTTGCAGTCCAAGAGACTCTCAAGGGTCTTCTCCAACATCACAGTTCAGAAGCATTAATTCTTCAGCACTCAGCTTTCTTTATAGTCCAACTCTGATTTCCATACATGACTACTGGAAAAACTATAGCCTTAACTAGAGGGACCTTTGTTGGCAAAGTAATGTCTCTGCTTTTTAATATGCTGTCTAGGTTGGTCACAGCTTTTCTTCCAAGGAGCAAGCGTCTTTTAATTTCATGGCTGCAGCCACCATCTGCAGTGATTTTGGAGCCCAGGAAAATAAAGTCTGTCACTGTTTCCATTGTTTCCCCATCTATTTGCCGTGAAGTGATGGGACCAGATGCCATGATCTTTGTTTTCTGAATGTTGAGTTTTGAGCCAACTTTTTCACTCTCCTCTTTCACTTTCATCAAGAGGCTCTTTAGTTCTTCACTTTCTGCCGTAAGGTGATGTCATCTGCGCATCTGAGGTTATTGATATTTCTCCTGGCAATCTTGACTCCAGCTTGTGCTTCATCCAGCCCAGCATTTCACATGATGTACACTGCATAGAAGTTAAATAAGTAGGGTAACAATATATAGCCTTGATGTACTCCTTTCTCAATTTGGAACCAGTCTGTTGTTTCATGTCCAGTTCTAACTGTTGCTTCTTGAACTGAATATAGATTTCTCAGGATGCGGGTCAGGTCGTCTGGTATTCCCATCTCTTGAAGAATTTCCCACAGTTTATTGTGATCCACATAGTCAAAGGCTTTGGCGTCGTCAGTAAAGCAGAAGTAGATGTTTTTCTGGAACTGTCTTGCTTTTTTGATGATCCAGCAGATGTTGGCAATTTGATCTCTGGTTCCTCTGCCTTTTCTAAATCCAGCTTGAATATTGGAAGTTCATGGTTCACGTACTGTTGAAGCCTGGCTTGGAGAATTTTGAACAATGCTTTGCTAGCATGTGAGATGAGTGCAGTTGTGCAGTAGTTTGAGCATTCTTTGGCATTGCCTTTCTTTGGGATTAGAGTGAAAACTAACCTTTTCCAGTCCTGTGGCCACTGCTGAGTTTTCCAAATTTGCTGACATGTTGCGTGCAGCACTTTCACAGCATCATCTTTTAGGATTTGAAGTAGCTCAACTGTAAATTCATCACCTCCACTAGCTTTGTTTGTAGTGACTAAGGCTCACTTGACTTCGCATTCCAGGATGTCTGGCTCTAGGTGAGTGATCACACCATCGTGATTATCTTGGTTGTGAAGATCTTTTTTGTACAGTTCTTCTGTGTATTCTTACCACCTCTTCTTAATATCTTCTGCTTCTGTTAGGTCCATACCATTTCTCTCCTTTATTGTGCTCATCTTTGCATGAAATATTCCCTTGATATCTTTAATTTTCTTTAAGAGGTCTCTAATCTTTCCTAGTTAGGAAGGAAGAAAGATTAGTTCTCTAGTCTTTCTAAGTTAGGCTTTGGGTGCTTAATTAGTGAAGAATCTAAACAGCAGACCTGTGGTAGTAAAGAGATAATGAGGCTCACTTTATACACTGGAGAAGGGGACGACAGAGGATGAGATGGCTGGATGGCATCACTGACTCGATGGACATGAGTCTGAGTGAACTCTGGGAGTTGGTGATGGACAGGGAGGCCTGGTGTGCTGCGATTCATGGGGTTGAGAAGATTTGGACACGACTGAGCAACTGAACTCAACTGAACTGGCCCTGAATTCCCTGTCTCTGATGACAAGGGTGTCCTTCTACCTTCAGATTCAGGGAGAGCACTTCTGACATGGGAGACTTATTTCCTGCTTTCAGGAAGACAGAGAGGAGGGTCAAACTGTCCCTTTTTATATCATCTTTTTCTTAAGTAACTTTAATTCAAAATAATATGCCATATTTTGGGGTGGCTTACTGTGGGCCCCAACATTAATAAGCACGTAATAAATGAGAACAGATATTTAGTTGTGTGTCACATCATCTTGTTGTTTTGACTTTGTGCTTTTTGTAGCTGTTGATTTGCTAATAATTATTATAGAAGTGAAAAACACATTTGCAGTTAAATTTCAGGTCAGATTATATTTCTACTCATTCAATTAGCTTTTCAGTATTCTACTGATAAAGTTAAGAGTGATCTGAAAGGAGGAAAAGTATAATCTGATTTTTAAAACTCCATTAGGGCTGTTGATGACTAGTCTTCCAATTTATTCTTCAGGGTTTTGTTTGTTTTATTAATCAAGAGTTGGTTGGTGGCATATTAAAAGGAGCTTGGAAGACTGTTTCAGCAATGAATTCAGCTGCAATATTTTTGGAAGATGAAGGCAGTATATGATTAGTAAATGTGACGCAAAGGAACTAGGCAGTATATTGTGGTAGGAGTTTTCGTTTAAAAACAAAAACAAGCAGAGGCTGGTCTGTGTTGTTCACTAGTTTTTCTCCTTTCCTACACCCAAAGTGAAATTTATTTGGAAAGGGATAGAAGTGAAATGGCATGGGGTTTCATTTCTTTGGTACTGTGTTAGATTTCTGGGTTGGTGGGGCTTACTGAGTAAAGCCAGTTAACTGCTGACTAGATTTGGGGTTCATACAAATATTAATAAAGTTAAGAAGCTGTGAATGGGGGTGGGTTTGAGGGGGGAGGGATGAATTCAAGGCATTTGGAGGCCAAGGAAACAAAGGGGCCAGCTTCCTGTGTTGTGACAATTTTCTGAGTTTTTAAGTAGTATGTCTTCCGCCTTTTATGTTCTAGTTGTCATGCATTCTTACTCTATGTATACTGTAAACACCATAAGAAGTTATTTTTTGTAGTTGATTTAGTTTTGCCTGTACCTTTATCTTTTGTGCTCTTTTGTACATATTGCATATATGCATTGTTGTTGTTGTTCAGAAGCTCAGCCGTGTGCAACTCTTTGTGACCCCATGGACTGTAGCACACCAGCCCTCCCTGTCCATCACCAACTTGAGGCAGAAAGAGAAGAGAAACTAAAGAGCTTCTTGAAGGTGAAAGAGGAGAGAGAAAAAGCTGGCTTAAAACTCAACATTCTGTAAACTAAGATAATGGCATCCAGTCCCATCACTTCATGGCAAATAAATGGGGAAACAATGGAAACAGTGACAGACTTTATTTTCTTGGGCTGCAAAATCACTGCAGATGGTGATTGCAGCTATGAAATTAAAAGATGTGCACTTCTTGGAAGAAAAGCTATGACCAACCTAGACAGCATATTAAAAAGCAGAGATATTACTTGGCCAACAAAGGTCTGTCTAGTCAAAGCTATGGTTTTTCCAGTAGTCATGTATGGATGCAGTCCATGGGGTCACAAAGAGTCGGACCTGACTCAGTGACTGAACTGAACTGAAATACATATTGTTGCTAAGTCACTTCAGTCGTGTCCGACTCTGTGCGACCCCATAGATGGCAGCCCACCAGGCTCACCCGTCTCTTGAGATTCTCCAGGCAAGAACAGTGGAGTGGGTTGCCATTTTCTTCTCCAATGCATGAAAGTGAAAAGTGAAAGTGAAGTTGCTCAGTCATGTCTGACTCTTAGCGACCCCATGGACTGCAGCCTACCAGGCTCCTCCGTCCATGGGATTTGCCAGGCAGGAGTACTGGAGTGGGGTGCCATTGCCTTCTCCGGAAATACATATACACATGCATATTTTTTGCTTTCAGCTGGGATCATTTTCCTTCTACTTTCAGCATTTAAAAAAATTTAACGTGTGGTTCTGCTACTGCTGCTTTTCTCCCTTTTCTTTGACTGGGAACTTCTTTGTTTTGCTATAATGTTTGCAAGATAGTTTAACTAGGTCTAAAATTCTTGGTTAGCAATTATTTTCTTTCAGTACTCTAATACTCCAGTATTCCTTTGTCTTCTGGATCTTATTTTATGCAGAGATAATAATCTTACTGTTGTCCTTTGGTAATAACGTATCTTTATTTCTCTTAAGAAATTCTCATTTTAGTTTTTAGCCGTTTTATTATGAAGGCCCTAAGTATGGTGGTTTTTTGTTTTGTTTTTATACTCGTCTTGCTTGGGGCACAAGTGTTTCTTGAATCTCTGAATTGATGTCTTTAGTTTGGGAAATTTTTTAGCTATTATCTGTTCAAATGCTGCTTCTGCCTGTTCTTTCTCTCTTCTTCAAAATTCAGATATGTGTGTTAGGCGTTCCTTCATGTCCTTTTCGTCTTTTCCACTCTTCTGTGCTTTTCATATTTTCTCCTTTCTGTGCCTCAATGTGAATAATCTCTCCCCCTTTATTTTTCTTTTCACTAATCCCTTCACTTGTTGGTTCTCCACCAGACTGATGAAACTGCCTGCTCTTCATCTATTTGGCTTCTTCCTCTTGCTCCATACAGCTTAATTGGTGACTACTTTGAAGGGAAACCAGGACCAAATCTCTCACTTAATTGGTGACTACTTTGAAGGGAAACCAGGACCAAATCTCTCACTTTTCTTCGGAAGCTCTTCCATTAAGCCCTGGCTGTCTCCATAGCTCTGAACCCCAGTTTCTGTCACCAGCCTTGTGAGTTTTCCTTAAAGCTCTTTCGCGCTCTGCCTCCTAGCAGCCACCCTCTGCCTGGCTTCAGCCTCTTGTCCCACGTCAAGAATCAACAGTCCCCAGCCAGAGATAGCCAGCAAGAAGTTGGCTTCACCTCACTGAGCTTCCTTTTGTTCTGGTGTCTGGCCTCACAGGTTTTGTTTGCCTTGGCAGCTCTTTATACCTTCAAACCATTAAAAAATTTAAAAAAAATTACCATTACTTACTGGTCTTAGTAGAAATACTGTTCCACTGTCAATTGTCTCATCAAAAACAATTTTTTTTTTTTAACGCAAAAAGTTTTTAATGTGTATGCATCTCCAACTAAATTGGTTTCTGGGTTTTGCTGTTTACCAGGCATTCCAGGAATAGGAACTACAAGGCTGAGTTTGCATCATGCCGATTGGAGGCTGTACCGCTGGAGTTTGGGGACTATCACCCACTGAAACCAATAACAGTAAGTTTTGTCAAGGGTCCCCCTATAACATTCCTATTCCATAAAATTATAGACAGCGTTCCTGGTTCTTTCTCATTTTGTCAGCGGTAGCCGGTTTTGGATTTTTAAATCTACCAGTTTGTTCTCTGCCCCATTTTTTGTGATGGTTTCACCCACCATCATTTTGATTCCCTTTGTCATGTTAGTGAGGTGGTCACGAGTGTGGGATGCCTTTGTTCCTGATTTGGAGGCTCCTATTTGAAGAATTAAGGTCACTGTAATTACTGTTACCTCCATTGTAGGGGTGTACCATATTTTGTTTATCCAGTCACCCAGTAACTGATGTTTTTGATTATTTGTACTTTTTGCTTTTTTTTTTAAAAAGTTCATTTATTTAGTTTTTGGTTGCACTGAGTCTTCGTTGCTTTGTGCCAACTTTCTCTGGTTGTGGTGAGTGGGGGCTGCTCTCTAGTTTTGGCCCACGGGCTTCTTATTGCAGTGGTTTCTCTTCTTGTGGGGCACAGGCTCTCGGTGCACAGGCTTCAGTACTTACAGCGTGTTGGCTTCAGAAGTTGCAGCACATGGGCTCAGTACTTTTGGTCCACAGGCTTTGGTGCTCTGCAGCATGTGGAATCTTCCCAGAGCAGGGATTGAACCCACGTCCCCTGCATTGGCAGGCGGATTCTTATCCACTGTACTACCAGGGCAGTTCCTGTTTATGGTTTTTTATTATTATGAATAATGCTGCTGTAAATATTCATTATGTCTTAATTTCTTTCAGGCAGGTTTATGGGAGAGGTCAGAAAGTTGTAAAAGTTTTGATTCCTCCTGGTCTTAGTTTTTTAGCAATAAGTTGTTAATTTATTTCACTAAATGAAGCTAGGGTGGCAGTAGGGGTTTGGAGGCAAGGAATGTGGTTAGGCTTCATATTCTAAGGGAAGTGGGAAAGAGAGCAGACCAAGGGCTTGTAAAAGGAATGTTAAGTGGCATACAGATGCCTGCTGAAATTGGAGACCCTTGAATCTTTATGGTTGTGAGACATTCTTAGATGCACTAGCTGCCTGGTGGAAGAAGCAGAGAAGTCTCTGAGCTCAGAGAACAGATTTGGTCAGAGTGAGAGTGTGAGAGCTGGAAGCAAAGGAAATTGTGATCAGAATATTATATTGTTGTTAAGATTCTGATAGGGTACAGTTTTGGGGTTGAAAATGTTGTGAATTTGTCATATGGACATTTAATTGAGGCTTCTTTTTGCAGAGTTGCAAAGAGTAGGATATAGCATGGAAAGTTAGATAAATGTCCAGAGCAAAAATAAGGCAGGTAGTAGAGGAAATAACCACATGTCAGTGGCAAGGCAGATCAGTCGGTCAGGGGCCAAGTCAGGCAACAGAAACTATAGAAGATTTTTGAACAGAGAAATTTAAAGAATTGTTAATTAGTAAAAGATAGCTAATTACTATAAAGGATGAAACAGGGCTAAAGCAGGAGTTGGCATTATTATGGCCAGTAGCGCAGTTTTGTAAATAAAGTTTTATTGGAACACAGCCATAGTCATTCATTTATATATTATCTGTTTTCATGCAGAGTTGAATTGGGACAGACTATTTGGCCCACAAAGCCTAAAGTATTTGCCTTATAACAGTGCCAACCTTGCTCTAAGAGGTCCAAAAGTACCAGGTATAAAGATGCAGACATCAACTCCAGGTTGAGGAACAGTGGCTAGTGAAGGAACTTTGAGGACTTATGATAAAGCCTCTCCCCCAACCCCAGGCTGAAATTCAGCATCGTTGAAGAGGGTATGGCTATCACAGGAACACACAGGTTGCCTATGGCAAAGACATTTGATAGAGCTGTCAGATGGGAAGAGTGTGGCCTGAGGGTACAGCTGGAACTGGTCTTTGAGGACCACTGAGCTTCTATAATGAATTTTAAAATGGAGGACTGGAACCCTGATGAGAATATCTTCTGCTGCTGTTGCCTTTGAGTGCCCTCTATTCACAAAGTCTAACGCTGTGCTAGCTGGCAAGGAGGAATGTTTATAAGGTCTAGTTCTAGTATCACAACGTACAGCAAAGGGTGGATTTGGAACTGATACACAATAAATTGATAACTGCCGCATAAAAATGATGGAGAACAGTATAGGAGAATGGCATGAGCCTCAAAGGTTTTTGCGTGAAAGTGAGGGATAAAAGAAAGCAGAAGCATAAGTAAGTAAAAATGGGGAGCTTCAGGATCTGAGGACTACAAGGTAATTAGGTGTTTGAGAAAATGAGGTGGTTTCATTTAAGCATAAACATAAGAGAAAAAACATTTGGTTTATGGTAGACAAGCCTCAAAGGTGAAAAATTTTAAAATTTTAAGGGATTGTGCAGTACTGAGTTTCAGCCCTGCCTTGCAGTACTTGGTGTTTAAGTTTGGTGTAATACCTGATGAATTAATTCATTGTATAAAGACTTCCCAGGTGACGCTAGTGGTAAAGAACCCGCCTGCCAATGCAGGAGACGTTAGAGGTGTGGGTCAAACCCTGGGTCGTGAGATCCCTGGGAGAGGGCATGGCAACCCGCTCGGTATTCTTGCCTGGAGAATCCCCTGGCAGGCTACAGTCCATAGGGTCACAAAGAGTGGGACATGACTGAAGTGACTTAGCACAAACACTAATCACTAATAGGGAGTGCTGTCTTAAATAGCATCTTAGTCTATTTGTGAGTTTATTTAAAAAACAAAAAGCAGGCAAGAGATATAGATGGTCCCTCTTGGGTTAGCACTTTTTTTATTAGCGAGTAATAGATGCCGTGTGGTTGTCATCTTGGGTGGGATGAGGTTGACAGATGCCAGTGGATACTAAGGATGTTAAGTTTCTGAATGACAGAGAACCTGAAAACGTAGAGGTGATTCCATAAAGCAGGCGATCACAAGACTGAGCTTCAACCTCACAGGGCCCTCAAATCCCCATGGGCTTATGTGGCTGCGGCTGACCCACCAGTGAGTTGGTTCCAATCTCAGGAGCTCAAACCCAGCAGCAAGGAGAGTCTCTTCTTTGCAGTTTCTGTGTGCTCAGTTGGGATACATGTCCTTCCCCGAATCAACCCTGGTGACTGGGGTGTAGAATATGCTGATTGATTGGGTTGGGGCTCGTGCCCACCATGGGAACCGGGAGCAGAGTCCACTCCACCAGGCCTGTAAGAGCTGAGAGTCAGGTAGGGCTACTTTCATTCCCAAAGAAAATCGGGACTGTTGAGCCTGGGAGATGGGGGAATGGATGCCAGGCAGGCAGGAACGACAGACATGCCCCAGTGGAGGCACTTCACCCGACTCCCCACAGTTAGACCACAGGGTTAGGGCAGGGCCTTCAATCAAGCAGCCCTGGCTTCAGACTCCAGCAGCAAATTTGGGGGTCCCTTGGCCACCCACACTTCTGATCAACTGGCTCCAAATCCATGGTTTCTGGAGATCTCCCTTTTTTTTATGAGTCAACTTTTCGTTTCCCTGACCAATACTTCCAGTTGTGTCTCTGATGCTGTGTTTAAAATCTTCAGAGTCCCCCAAAACAGCATTTAGGCCTCCTGTATCCAGAGACAGGGACCCAGAGTCAAAAATGGTCGGGCTCCAGGCTGTTTTCAGGTGGGACAGTGGCAGACATTCCTGTGCAAGTCTGTGTCAGCTTTTAACTGAAATGCCTTTAAGCTCTCCATCCCGAAAGTCTTCTGTGGCATCTGTGACAGAAATACACCATCCTCATATACACAGCTCCGTGGGGGTGGGGGCATTACATCAGTACTAGCCAGACTTCTTATTCAGCTGGAAACTGGACTTCTGGTTCAATTTAATAACAAGAAGATGTGCAAAACTGTGGTGAGTATCTTGGCTCTTCCTCGAGCTAGAGCTCAGTGTGAATGGAAGCACTACCCACGATAAAGGTGAATTAGGCTCTATTAAAAAAAATAAAAATAAAGTTGCTGCTGTCTCTGTGAGTACTTCTAAGAATCCAGGGATGCCACATCTCATTCCTCATCCAGACGTGGCCAGTTCCTCAGGCAAAGCTACATGGGAAGCATAAAAACCTTTTGTTAACTTTTGAGGGATATAGTTTTTTAGTTAGCCGTACTGGGTCTTAGTTTCAGCATATGGGATCTTTTATCTTTAGTTGCAGCATGTGGAATCTAGTTCCCTGACCAGGGATCGAACCGCAGGCCCCCGGCATTGGAAGCATGGAGACCTCACCACTGGACCACCCGGGAAGTCCCTATAGGAAGGATTTTTTATTCCCCCAACCAACAAAAATTATGTATCCACACACACACTCAGACACATACATATCCGTATTTAAGGAAAGTTTTCTTCCATGAGTTCAGGACTCCAGAATTTGGCCTCCCCCAGGCCGAGAGACACTGCCTATTAACTGCACAGATCTGATAAACTAACATACTGTATGTGGCTCCTCATAACTGAGAGGGCAGGGGCAAAGAGAGTGGCTCCTTCTGGGGGATTTGCTTTTTGTCTGAAATCCAGTCTGCTCAGCAACACTCCAGGCTCTGGGAGAGGTTCTGTGGGTGTGAGATGGTGGATGACCTGATAGTCCCAGCCCACTGTGATTGGGTACCAACTAGCATCTCTCACAAAGTCTCTGTGGACTTGGCTTCTAAACACCCTGGAAAGGCCTCAGTCCACAGCGAGTGAGCAATGCTCACTGACAAAAGCTAGAAGGAGAACCGAATGGGGAGAACACCAGCCCAGTGACACCCTGGGAGTGTGCAGCTAGCTGAGGGCACAGCTCGCACTCTTGTTGTCTGCAAGGGAGACAGTCCCATTCTCAGCACCGAAGACAACTTCGTCCTGCTGAGGAGGCCCAGCCAGCGAGGAAGGAAGGTAGCCAGAGGCACTGCAGTCCTTCTGTGGTGCTGGCTTGAGACAGCCGGTATCCTGCAGTAAAATTCCATTGTCCTCACCACCTGGAAGAATCCTTGTGGGGAGAGGCAGCAGCGCAGGTGACCTGCCCAGAGTGAGCTCAGAATGAATTCAAAACCTTGATGCAGAAGTCTTTTCTACTGCGGACTTCTCTGCTGTGTGCTAGAACTCAGGTCGCTGACTGTAGACACAGTGTCATCGTGCTCACACTTGCAGAACTTGCTGACAACAAGTGTCTCCTCATCCAGCTCCTCCAGTTCAACAGTGCCTGAACCGGAAGTCACTAGGATACCCCTGTCCTTACCCAAGTGAGGCCAGCCTCCCTGGCCTCCGTTTGGGGGTTTAGGGGTGAGGTTTCCTTCCTCATCTCCACAATTCCAACTCCAACCCAGAGTCAGACTGGATGCCCATTGGAGATTCAGCTCTGTGACCCCTGTGTCCCTTAGGTTTGATAATTTTCTAGAACAACTCACAGAGCTGAGATAAGTGCAGTACTTACGCTTACAGTTTTTTTTATAAAAGATGCACATGAGGACCAACCAAATATAGGGCAAGGTTTGGCAGGGTCCCAAACACAGAGCTTCCGTGCCTTCTGCCTGTGCAAGTCAGGGTGCATCACCTCCCAGCACATCATCTGTTTGACTGGGAAGCTCCGCTGAGCTTTGGTGTCCAAACTTTCTGTTGGGGTTTTGTTTACATAGGCATGATTGGCTGATTCCTTGGCTGCATGATCGAACTTTATCTCCAGCTTCCCCCAACCTCCACTGGGGTGGGGCTTGGGAGTCTACATATTTATAAGCCACCAGGTGCAATGGATGCTGCTTGTCCAGAGACCACACTTTGAGTAAGAAGGCCCCATGAAAAATCAGTTACATCATCACCTCCTAATCCACAGAGGCCCTGTCTCTCCCTTCCTAATCCTAGCTTCTCAGCTTCTCTTCCTCAACAGCTGGGATTCTGAGTCATGTCAGCTTTTCATGAAAAATAAGGGTCTCTGCTACAAAGAAATGGTCAGTTCATAATGAAACAAGGGAAAACCCATTTGAGTGTCTCATTGGGAGAAGTCATAGGAGACTTCCATTTTACCTCCCCAATTTTTCTCCACAGGTCACAGAGTCAAAGACAAAGAAAGTGAGCCGGAAGGGAAGCACTTCTTCCACATCCTCTTCATCGTCCAGCTCCGTGGTGGACCCGCTGAGCAGCGTCCTGGATGGGACCGACCCCCTCTCCATGTTTGCAGCCTCTGCTGACCCTGCAACCCTGGCGGCTGCCATGGTAATGCTGTCAGCTGGATCGGTCCTGTGGGTGCCAGGATGGGGGTTTTCATTGAACAAGTAATGTGCAGCAGAGTCTGATGGCACTGCTGCTGAGAGGCCGGAGTAGATCCTGGAAATGACTGCAGCCGCTTTTTTTTTTTTTAAGCGTTTAAAAATTTTTCATTTCACTCTTTTTATGTTCTTTCCTTTGGATTTTATATAATTAATTACATGAGCAATTCACTAATGTTTCATTTAAAAAATCAAATATTATCAGTGAAGTCAACCCATCCTCACTCTGTTCTCCACTCTGGAGGTCAGCAGTATTACCAGTGTAAATGCATATCATTTAACTTTTTGTTTGTATTTTCATAGATATTTATGACAGTAGTTTCTGAGCATTTACATACATACTCATATATAAATAATAGCCACAACAGTAATAACAGTATCGGCTAACAGCATGGCTGGAGTTTTACAGTAAATTCCAAGTTTAGTTCCTATGCTGCTGTGTGCAAAAGGTATTATAAGCCTCATTTAAAGAGGACCACACAGAGGAGCAAATAAGTTAAGTCACATCCAAGCTAGAATTCAAGTCCTGGCCTGACTTCACCATCACTCTTTGCTGGCATTGCATACATCTGTTTACTTTCTTTATCTTTTTTAACATATATACATTTTTTTTTAACTTGACCACATGTCTTGGAGAACTTTCTATATTAGTACTTATAGAACAACTTTCTTATTTTGAATCTGGCATTGTATCATAAGGAGCAGGACATGCTTTAATTTGCCACGATGGACATGTAAACTGTGTGCATGTGGTGTGTGGTGGTATAGTCAGTGGTGCATTGGTCCTTGAACGGACGTAGATCTTGGTGCCCATGCACAAGGGTTTCTATAGGGTAACTTGTTAGGAGTTCATTACTGGGTTAAGGCAATGTGTATATAAGATTTTGATGGCTACTGCCAGATTGTTTTCCAGAAAGGGCTTACCAGTTTACACTTTCATTAGCAAAGCAGTATTTTGGAGTGCCTGTCCCCTGTATCCTTGCCAACTAGGATTATTATGAGTCATTGAAAACCTTGTTTTTTAAATCTTTGGCCACACCTTGTGGCATGCGGAACTTCCCTGACCAGGGATCGAACCTGCCCCTTCTGCCATGGAAATGTGGAGTCTTAACCCCTGGACCACCTGCAAAGTCCTAAATCTTGCCATTCTGATTGTTGAAAAATAATCTCTTTTACTTTGCCTTTCCTTCATTCTTAATGAGTTTGAGCATCTGTTGATAGGTTTGTTGGCCTTTTGTGGTGAATTAACTTGAAAATTTTTTATCATAGTAAACCTTTAGATATATCTATTATCAGTTCAGTTTAGTTGCTCAGTCGTGTCCGACTCCTTGTGACCCCATGAACTGCAGCACGCCAGGCTTCCCTGTCCTACACCAACTCCTAGAGCTTGCTCAAACTCATGTCTATTGAGTCAGGGATGCCATCCAATCATCTTATCCTCTGTGGTCCCCTTCTCCTTCTGCCTTCAATCTTTCCCAGCATCAGGGCCTTCAGATGAGTCAATTCTTCCCATCATGTAGTCAAAGTATTGGAGTTTCAGCTTCAGCATCAGTACTTCCAATGAATATTTAGGACTGATTTCCTTTAGGATTGACTGGTTGGATCTCCTTGCAGTCCAAGGGACTCTCAAGAGTCTTCTCCAACACCACAGTTCAAAAGCATCAATTCTTCGGCGCTCAGCTTTCTTCACAGTCCACCTCTGACATCCATACATGACTACTGGAAAAACCATAGCTTTGATTATAGGGACCTTTGTTGGCAAAGTAATGTCTCTGCTTTTTCATATGCTGTCTAGCTTAGTCATAGCTTTTCTTCCAAGGAGCAAGCTTTTTTTTAATTTGATGACTGCAGTCACCGTCTGTAGTGATTTTGGAGCTCCCCCAAAATAAAGTCTCTCACTGTTTCCATTGTTTCCCCATCTATTTGCCATGAAGTGATGGGACCAGATGCCACTATCTTAGTTTTCTTAATGCTGAGTTTTAAGCCAACTTTTTGACTTTCCTATTTCACTTTCATCAAGAGACTGTTTAGTTCTTCTTTGCTTTCTGCCATCAGGGTGGTGTCGTCTATGTATCTGAGGTTATTGATATTTCTCCCAGCAGTCTTGATTCTAGCTTGTGCTTCATCCAGCCTGGCATTTCACATGATGTACTCTGCATATAAGTTACATCAGCAGGGTGACAATATACAGCCTTGACATACTCCTTTCCCAATTTGAAATCAGTCTGTTATTCCATGTCCAATTCTAACGATTGCTTCTTGACCTGCATACAGATTTCTCAAGAGGCAGGTCAGGTGGTCTGGTATTCCCATCTCTTTCAGAATTTTCCACAATTTGTTGTTATCCACACATTCAAAGGCTTTGGCCTAGTCAATAAAGCAAAAGTAGATGTTTTTCTGGAACTCTTGCTTTTTCAACGCTCCAACAGATGTTGGCAATTTGATCTCTGGTTCCTCTGCCTTTTCTAAATCCAGCTTGAGCATTTGGACATTCACTGTTCACGTATTTTTGAAGCCTGACTTGAAGAATTTTGAGCATTATTTTGCTAGCGTGTGAGATGAGTGCAATTGTGTGGTAGTTTGAGCATTCTTTGGCATTGCCCTTCTTTGGGATTGAAATGAACACTGACCTTTTCCAGTCCTGTGGCTACCTTTGAGTTTTCCACATTTGCTGGCATATTGAGTGTAGCACTTTCACAGCATCATCTTTTAGGATGTTAAATAGCTCAACTGGAATTCTATCACCTCCACCAGCTTTGTTTGTTGTGATGTTTCCTAAGGCCCACTTGACTTCACACTCCAGGATGTCTGGCTCTAGGTGGGTGATCACACTGTTGTGATTATCTGGGTCATGAAGATCTGTTTTGTCTAGTTTTTCTGTGTACTCTTGCCACCTCTTCTAATATCTTCTGCTTCTGTTAGATCCATACCATTTCTGTCCTTTATTATGCCCATCTTTGCATGAAATATTCTCTTGGTATCTCTAATTTTCTTGAAGAGATCTCTAGTCTTTCCCATTCTATTGTTTTCCTATATTTGCATTGATCACCGAGGAAGGCTTTCTTATCTCTCCTTGCTACTCTTTGGAACTTTGCATTCAAATGGGTATATCTTTCCTTTTCTCCTTTACCTTTCCCTTCTTTTCTCAGCTATATGTAAGGCTTCCTCACAAATAAGGAGGTCTCCTCCTTGTAAGGCTCAGAGGGTAAAGTGTCTGCCTGCAATGTGGGAGACCCAGGTTCGATCCCTGGGTTGGGAAGATCCCCTGGAGAAGGAAATGGCAGCCCACTCCAGTACTCTTGCCTGGAAAATCCCATGGACGGAAGAGCCTGGTAGGCTACAGTCCATGGGGTCGCAAAGAGTTGGACACGACTGAGTGACTTAACTTTCACTTTCTTTCCTCCTTGTAAGGATCTATTATATTCTACAGTAAAGGATTTTCTGCCTTCTGTTCATGCCTTTTTTTTTTTTTTTTAACCTTGTTGAGGTATAATTGACAAATAAAATTGAAATGTATTTAAAATAGCCAATGTGATGGTTTGATACACATATATATTGTGAAAACATTCCGTACATTGAGTTAACTTGTCTATCACCTCACATATTTACCCTTTTTTTTTTAATGAGAACATTTAAGTTCTACTGTCTTAGCAAATTTCAGTTATCCAATACTGTTATCAACTATCATCACCATGGTTACTTATACTTTTTAAGACAATTGCTGCTGAAGAGATTGTCTTGCCTTTCCTTAGGACAGCTCCAGAAAGAAACGTGACAGGGATGATAACTCCATTGTAGGATCAGATTTTGAGCCTTGGGCCAGCAAACGAGGAGAAATCCTTGCCCGGTACACTACCACGGAAAAGCTCTCTATTGTAAGTACCAGTACACTTTTCTCCCAGTGTCTACTTCAGATGTAGTAGTCATTTCTTTTTGTTATTACGATTCTATGCCTGATTCCAGCATATAGGTTCCCAGTCCTCTGCCCCTGACCCTGCCAGCAATTCTTCAATACAGCTCAGTGTCCTGTAAATCAACTCAATTGTGATCCTGGAGAAAGCAATGGATCCCACAGGTTAAGGGCTCAGTCCCACATCAGACTCCAGTCAAAAGTCCATGTTGTTACTCTGCTTCTGACCAACTAGCTGTAAGTCAGAGGTTCCCATGACCACTCTTTGGGTTCACTTATTATTAATTCCCTAATGATTCAGATGGTAAAGTATCTGTCCAATCCCTGGGTTGGGAAGATCCCCTGGAGAAGGGAATGGCAACCCACTCCAGTTTTCTTGCCTGGAGAGTTCCATGGACAGAGGAGCCTGGTTGGGCTAAAGTCCCTGGAGTTGCAAAGAGTTGGACACAACTGGGCTAAAGTCCCTGGAGTTGCAAAGAGTTGGACACAACTGAGCAACTAACACTTTGGGCTTCCCTGAAGGCTCAGTGGGTAAAGAATCTACCTGCAGTGCAGAAGATACAGGAGTGGTGGGTTTGATCCCTTGGTTGGGAAGATCCCCTGGAGGAGGGAAATGCCAACGCATTCTTGTATTCTTGCCTGAAAAATCCCATGGACAAGAAGAGCCTGGTGGGCTACTGTCCAAAGGGTCACAAAGACCCAGACACAACGACTAAGCATATAGTAATTTGTTAGAATGGCTCACAGAACTGAGAAATCGGTTGACTCACTAGATTACTGGTTTATTACTAGGAATATTAAAGGATATGACCAATAACCAGACGAGGAGAAACCTAGAGTGAGGTCCTGAAGAAAGGAGCATCTGTTCACATGGAGTTTGGGGTGCAGCATGGCAGCATGTGGATGTGTTCTGGTTCACCAATCTGGAAGCTCTCTGAACCCCATCTTTCTGGGTTTCTATGGAGGCTTCATTACATAGGAGGATTTGTTAAGTTGTTGGCCACTGGTAATTGCCCCTAGTCCCTCTCTCCTCTTGGGAAATCAGGGAGGTGGGACTGAAAGGTTGCTTCTCCTGACAAACAGCCCTCATCTTTTGGTGCTGCAATAAACCCACCTCATTAACATAACAAAAGACTCCTGGATTGTTCTCATCTAGTAAATTCCAAGGATTAGGAGTTTTGTGCCGGGTATCTAGACAAAGACTAAGCATGTATTTCTTATTATAAGCCACAGTATTCTTATTATAAATCATCTCTCTTCATAACTCATCTGGTTATTGGTTCATATCTTTTAATATCCTTAGTAATAAACCAGTAATCTAGTGAGTCAACTGATTTCTCAGTTCTGTGAGCCGTTCTAACAAATTAGTTTTTTTTTTGCCTAGTTTCTTTTTCTTTTTGCCTAGTTTCTTTTTCAGTTGGTATGTCAGTATTAGTTGGGAAAAACATGTTGATTGGTTGCTCAAAAAATATGTTAAGAATTAGGTATCAAGCACAGTTCAGAAAAAGAATTGGAGTCACACAGTCCCATCTCAGGGGGAGCTGAGAGTTATGAGGGGTGGAGAGAGCTATCCTGAAGGTTAACTTCTTACTGTTGTTCAGAGACTCCCACTGGTGGATTTTCTGCCAGGGCCAGAAATTCACTGTTTCTTTAGATGATGGCCACTGGGTCAAGTTGTTGGCTTGTGACCGGGGCTTACCCCGTACTCTGCAAGTTGCTCAACTGGGGTAAGCAGGTTAATGCTTATGTACTTGAGGACTAGATTGTAACTTAAGCCTTCCCTAAGGCTTCATCTCTCTTCACACTGGAAAGATGCCTGCAGGCTGGTGGTCCAGGGCTGTGTGGCACCTCTGAAGTCATCAGGGACCCGACTCTTTCTGTCTTGCTGCTCTGTCTTGTTCAGTGTCACCTCATGTCCAGATTGTTAGACAGTGGAAGGGGAGAAGTGGGATGCACCCTCTCACATTCAAGAACACTTCCTGAGTTCACTCAACACGTCCAGTTACATTTGTCTTGAAGGTCGTCATGGGCTGTTCACAGTGCATCCATCAGAAATTGGGTCTGTGAGCAGGGAGGAAGGGGTGAACTCAGCAGCTAGGAAGGTTCAAGTCCCTTCTTCCAGAGTCTGTACTTGTTAAAAAGAATGGTGGCAGAATTGCTGGTCTATTTAAAATTTTTTCTTACTGTTTTCTGATTGCATTGAGTTAATGTAGAGCTGTGATTCTTAACCAGGTGACATGTGGCAATGTCTGGAGACATTTTGGTTGTCATAGCCATGGCGTGCTACTGGTATCTATGTGGAGAAAACAGAGATCATGCTAAACATCCTGCAGTGCGCAGGACAGCCCCCCACAACAGTTTTCCACCCCTTAGCGTCAGTATTGCCAAGGTTATGAAACCTTGATTTATTAGAGTGCGCTGAAGGCTGTCACATGCCACCATCGTTCTCAAAATCTTGCTCTTTGTTGTCTCGCTTTGAGAGTCTCGAATTGACTAGAAATTTGAATCTCTAGTAGTTTCTAGTGAGCAGTATTTTCTTCCTTTGAATGAATATTTCTGTTTTTCATTTGGATAAGTAAATGGCTTTATCACAAAATGATGACTCCTGTGGAATAATTGGGTTTTTGTTTGTTTTTTTTTTGCCTCTGCAGAATCTTTTTATGGGATCTGAAAAAGGTGAGTTTTTGTTGTTGTTACTGTTTTGGTGGAGAATTCTCCCATTACCTTTGAAATAGCTTTCCAAAGAAAAAAAGTTTGTAGTATCCAATCCTGATGTTTAATTCAGTTCAAGCTATTATTTCCTAGATTATATATAAAACAGTAGAATTGAAATACATACTTAGATGATGAATGAAAGAAAAAAAGACCAAAGAGGCTACTACTAGGAGTAAAACAGAAACCTTGATTTTGGGGTTACAGAGCAGTAGTCACCCCTCTTGTATGCCTCCTCACTGGCTGGGGAATGGTTGAAATTCTCCTTTTTAGAGATTCTTTCCTTTGCTTTACATCTTTATCTCTTTTGAAAACACAGATCCACCAATAAGGGGAATCACACATTCAGTTTTACCAGCCACTGGTCCCTAAACACAGCAGTTCTCAATTTATTCTGCCAGGAGACATTGTCTGGACCAGAGCATCTCATACTAGGTTTGCAGCAGGGTCGTCTGGGGATAAATATATATTTAAATATATATATATTTATATAATGTATAATTATATATATAAATATATATTTATATTTCACGCAAATATAGACCACTGGGTCCTACTCTGCTTATCAAAGTAATCTTGCAGAATGGATCCCAGGAATTCCATTTCTGAAGCTCCTGGGTGATTCTGAAGCCATTGACTTAGCTTCTATATCACTGGGGCGCAGAGGAGCACAGGCGTGCTGTATTGCAAATTGCTGGTATGGCAGCTACAACTCTGTGTGTTCTCTGCAGATTGAAACAGCACATTAGAAATCAAGAGAGTGGGGGCACCTTTGTTATAGGTGTAACTTTGACCCCAAACCATTAAAAAAGTAAATCATAGCATTGCGTATCTACCAGTTTGGAGAGCTCAAAAAGTGACCATATCACTAGCTGGTGAGAATGTAGAGCAACAGGAACCGTCCTGTGGTGCTGCTGGGAGTATAAAATGGCACAACCACTGTGTAAAGCACTTTCGTATTATCTGTTAAAATTGAAGATGGCCCAGCCTTTTTCCTTAGCAGTTCCACTATTAGAATATACCCTAGATCAGAAAGTGGCAAACTGTATCCTCAAGGCCAAATCTGGCCCAAATCTGGTTTAATTTTGTAAATTATGTTTTATTGGAACAAAGCCATGCCAGTTTGTGTGCACACTGTCTGTGGCTGCTTTTGTACTCTCATGTCATAGTTGAGAAGTTGGGGCAGAGACTGTATGGCTCACAAAACCTAAAATACTTATATATGGCCTTCTAGAGAATGCATTTTTTCAACTCTGCCCAAGTCCATGTTTCTTCAAGTGTGGTCAGTGATATCACCCGGGAGCTCATTAGATATGCAGAGTCACAGGCCCTGCTGGACCTACTAAAAATCAGAACCTGCATGTTAACACATTCTTAAGTGATTATTGTAAAAGTTTGAGCCGCACTGCCCTGAGGAAATGCATGCATATAGGAACCAGGAGACATGCACAGAAATGTTCTTAGCAGTGTTGTTCACAGTAGCCCCAAACAGGATACAATCCAAACATCCGTTGATGGTAAAATAAGAAATAATTTGTGATGTATTCACATCATGGAAAATACTAAGCAGCAATGAAAATGAGTTAGCTGCAGTTTTGTGCAACGACGTGGGTAAACTTCATGAACTAAAGTTAGCGGTGAGTGAAAGAAGCAAGAAAATATACTATCTGGGTGGTGGCTGCAAAGGTTTTATGTTGTTATTGTTCAGTCACTAAGTTGTGTCCAGCTCTTTGCGACCCTATGAGCTGCAGCACGCTAGGCTTAATCTGTCCTTTGCTATCTCCTGGACTTTGCTCAAACTCATGTCCACTGAGTTAGTGATGCCATGCAACAGTCTCATCTTCTCTCGCCCTCTTCTCCTCTTACCCTCAATCTCTCCCAGTATCAAGATCATTTCCAGTGAGTCAGTTCTTTGCATCAGGTGGCCAAAGTATTGGAGCTTCAGCTTCAGCATCAGTCCTCCTAATGAAGGGTTGATTTCCTTTAGGACTGACTGGTTTGAACTCCTTGCTGTCCAAGGGACTCTTAACAAAGGGTGTATAATGGTCTGCTAAAATGTACATATATGCACGTTCTGTGATATATTTCAAAATGAAGGGGAAAGTAGAAACCAGGTCAAAAAATCAAATTATTTGGAATCTTAGTAGTTGTTAGTAATTGAATAATTGTACCATGCTCTCAGCTGATCCCAGCATATCTGTGCTTTAACACCAGAGCTACGAAACCAGTGCCTTAAAAGAGTAAACTTTAGTTCCTGAGAGTGAGTTCAGTAGGCAGGAGCAAGCAGGCCTCTGGTCTAGAACAGAAACCCCCTTAAGATGGAGAAAGGGTTCTGAAATAGAAGGCTCCGGAGGACAACAGGCTGCTGGGCAGAGAGCCCTGCCCTGTGACTGGCTTATGGCCTGGGGTCCTTTCCTTCTCCTCCCTTGAGTCCCTGCTGATGAGAATCGTTGTGTTGATGGACGAGGGAAGGCGGCTCACAAGTCCTGTTTGCTTGAAGAGAGGGCTTTGAAGCCCTAGTGTTTCCACTTCTGGACAGTGGGATTGTTGTTCTGTTAGTTGTTAGTACAACAATTCTACACTGTGAGTAAAGCCTGAGAGGGCCTTTTGTTTGAGGAAAACAACTAAATGATGGATTCTTGGCATCCTTATCTGGACTGCCTTTCTTTAGGAATAAACAAATGATTTAGTGAAAAGTTTGTAAATATCAAATGTCATGGAACCCTTTTGAGGTTGGCCCGCTGCGTTCCCACGAACAGCTCCTAGGCAGAAATGTTTCTAATGAAACTTGGGTTTCGTAAGGATATTGCTTTCAAAATCTCAAGGAGTTGTTTGTAATAAAATTGTTCCCCAGCCTCTTTATTCATGATGAAGCGTAGAGTGACCAATGCATTCTTTTGAGGGTATTGGTGACAGAGGAAAGCCACCTGTGTGACATAAATCTGTTCTGTCTAGGCAAAGCTGGGACCGCCACATCTGCAATGTCAGAGAAGGTTCGGACCAGGTTGGAGGAGCTGGATGACTTTGAGGAGGTGAGCGAGTCATTTGCTGAATCCCAGGAGCAGTGATGCTGCCGGTGCTTCTGCCAAGCGAAGTCAGTCTTGGTGGCTGCTCTCTGATTAATCCTCGAGCTGCGCATTGTGTTCAGGCCTCCTGAGGCACTAACCAATCTGGGGAAAGATGCCAGCGGTGTGGTTGGCTGAGCTTGCAGGAGTCTGCCTCGGGCTGGTTTTCCGAAGGCGTCCTCCTCACTGTGATACTTGAGCAAACCTGGGGCGTCTGGGGACAGAGGTTAACTGGGGAAGCCGACTGGAACCATCTCCTGGGAAGCCGCCCTGCGTAGTGTGGCCTGGTCATGCCTGCTGCAGAGGCTGCTCGTAGCTGCTCTGCTGCTGGAATCTTTCATTAGCCTGCCGTGCTTTTAAAGAGCACGACTCCTTTGCCAACTCATAAAAATTAGTAAATTTAACGTATGAATCTAGATTTCTGGATTCTCTTAAATTCCACCTAACTGTGGGCTCACAGTCTCATGTTTGACGTGGATTGCGTAGTTCTCCCTGGCAAAGTTCACTCATAAACATTACTAGCCTGGTTCCTGGGGAGGGGTGAGACTGGTAGGTAAGAGGGGAAACTCTGGAGCCAGACCTTGGGTTTGAATCCTGGCTCTACTATTTGGTAATTCTGTAATTTGGGACAAGGTGCTTAAGAACTTGAGCTCTGTGCCTCAGTTTACTAATCTGTAAGGTGGAGGTGCTACCTAGTATCTGCCTCTTAGAGTGAATACAGAGGATTGCATGAGTTAATGCATGTGAAGTGCTTAGACCAGCACCTAGCACATTCTACATGCTTTGCAAGTGTTAGCTGATGTCACTACCATTCTGAGTACAGAGGCCTTAGCTTGACTGCTTATTAACAGGGTAGCCTCGGGCATTCATCTTACTGTTCTCATTTCCTCATCTGTAAAATAGAGATAATACAGTTGTGTGGGCTGAATGGGAATGCCTTGAAATTGCAAAGGTCCATGTAATAGCTGCTTCCCTGGTGGCTCAGATGGTAAAGCGTCTGCCTGCAATGCAAGAGACCTGGGTTCAATCCCTAGGTTGGGAAGATCTCCTGGAGAAGGCTATGGCCACCCACTCCAGTATTCTTGCATGGAAAATCCCATGGACAGAGGAACCTGATAGGTTACAGTCCATGGGGTCGCAAAGAGGTGGACACGACTGAGCAACTTCACTTTCACTTTTTCTTTCCATGTAATAGCAGTTGCCATTGCTCTGTTCTACATTTTGCCTCTGGTTTCTGGGTCCTTCTAGCCCTGAGACCAGAGTTGTTAGCTGCTCAGCAGAGTCTCATAGTCCAATATTTTATTTCTCAATTCAGTAATGACGTTTTGAATTAGGGTGCCAGAGAGCCCAGTCTGCATGTCACCAGCCAACTTTGGCTGGTAGGGAAATGCCAAGGGTTTTATCAAAGCTCTGTTGTCTGTTGAGTAACTGAAACTCACTTGAACTGGTTTATGTGGAAAATAAGGACTGTATTGAAGGGTACACTGAATGCAAGGGCACACAGGCCTGGAGGCGGGAACTGAAAAACCGCCCGGAACCCCGGCAGCTGTCTGCTGTCTCTCTTGGTTCTGTGTAGCCTCCAGACTTTTCCTAGTTCTCCTTTTTTTGTGTTTTGTTTTTGTCTTTGTTTTTCTGCAGACTGGTTACCTGGCTTCTCCCTGCTCATAGCAGCAGATGGCATGGCTTCCAGGTTAACATGGCATATTTGTCAGGACAAGGCAAGGTTGAAAACAAATGAACTCCAGTGTCTCAGTGGCTTAATATAACAAAGGTTTATTTCTTCTCACATTACTCATCCAATGTAGGTGACAGGCATACCACCATCTCATGGTGCTGCCATCTCAACAGATGGTTCCAGGGTTGTCAACCGCAGAGCTGGAGATGGGGTCACTTCTCACTGCCTCAGCCCAGAAGGGACATGTGCAGCTCTGTTCACCACCCGTTTGTCCAAACTAGTCATGTGGCTCCTCCTACACCAAAGGGGCAGGGAGAATCCTGTCTCTCTGTTCAAGTGACCAGTTGGGATCAGTTCACATTTCCTGAGCCTCCTACTTGTATTTCTTTAATAAAGAGTTGTTCCACCAATCCCACTCCTGGGCATGTATCTGGAGAAAACTCTTAATTCAAAAAGATACATACACCCCAGCGTTCATAGCAACACTATTTACAATATCCAAGACATGCAAGCAATGTAAATATCCACCAACAGATGAATGGATAAAGAAAATGAGGTACGTATACATAATGGCATACTACTCAGCCATAAAAAGAATGAAATAATACCATATGCAGCAGTGTGGATGGACTGAAAGATTATCATACTAAGTGAAGTAAGTCAGGCAGAAAAAGATAAATATCATATGATACCATCTGTATATGGAATCTAAAATATGATACAAATGAACTTATTTGTAAAACAAAAACAAGCTCCAGACTGACAAAACTTTTTTTTTTCCCCCTTACGGTTACCAAAGGGAAAAGGGTGGGGGGATAAATTAGGAGTTTCAGATTAGCAGATACAAACTACTGTATATAACATAGAGAAACAACGAGGACTTACTGTACAGCACAGTAAGCAACTATACTCAATATCTTATAATAAACTGTAATGGAAAAGAATATGAAGAAGAATATATATACATACGTGATATAACTGCATCACTTTACTGTACACCAGAAATGAACTCCGTGTTGTAAAGCAGACGTGATAACCACCACACTACAGAAGCCTTGCCAGAAATGAGCTCAATGTTGTAAATTAACTATACTTCAATTAAAAAAAAAAAAGTTCTTCACTTTGGATTCCAGGGAACATTCATATAAAAAGGATTTGGTTCCCGGTCTCCTCACGTGGGTTGTTAGCATGACCTTCACTCCTGTGAGCTGTGTAATCAGCATCTTAACAATAAGTCAACGATTAATAAGCATGTACTGTGTGCCAGTGGTACTGGTCTTTACAATATGTTGTTATTTCATCCCAGTGATGACCTCACCTGCTTCTGCCATGAGTTTTTGCTGAGTCTGCTCTCTGTCCTGAATGCACTCTTCTTGGTCTAGTTAATACCCCTCCATTGCCTAGTTAATACCTGCACCCCACTGAGAATTTGTTTCAAGCATCACTTGCTCCAGGAAACCATTCTTGACCACCAGTCTAGACTAAGGTGAACCTTTTCCTCAACATTTGCATATTCCTGAAATTGAGCTGTCTCTCTCAATTGGTGGATGTCCACCATCAGCATTTTTTCTTCCTTAGTGATACATAAAATAATTGTGCTTCTTACAGTGGACACCTCAGATTTAGATACACTGTGATATGTATCTTTGTAGAATTGGTTTCCCTGAATATTTGTCTCTGTATTAGGGTCCATCTTGTCCTCTGTACCTTAAACTCTGTTAGTCCTGAAGTAATGTCTTTTTGTACAACTTTGTATCTGGGACATCTAGTATACCATACTTGCTAGCTCAAAACATGCCCCATTAACTATGTGTTGAATAAAGGTAAGTCCTGTTATCACTGTTCACAGAGGAGACTCAGAGAGGAAAGCAGCTGATCTTGAGTCATATGGCTAGAATGTGACTGAGCTGGGAGTGGGCTCAGGTCTGACTTACATTCCAGGCCAGTCTCCCAGTCATTGCCCTCTGCCCATCTTTGCAGTAAACTCAAAGAACTTCTTTGATCACAAGACAGAACTGTCGATCTTGCTTGGGATATGAGGACAACCTACAGATCAAAACTCAGCTAATATTCATGGGGGTGGGGAGTCCAAAATGTTTTTCTTCTGTACATGTGCCTTTCTACTTTCTGCCCACAGGGATCCCAAAAGGAACTGTTGAATTTGACTCAACAGGATTATGTAAACCGCATAGAGGAGCTCAACCAGTCGCTGAAGGACGCCTGGGCCTCGGACCAGAAAGTGAAGGCTCTAAAAATAGTCATCCAGGTCAGGTTGAGTGAGTTTTTTTTTTTTCCTCCAGAATTTCCTTTGTAAAACTCCTTTGTGGATAATTAGGGTTTTCAGAGGCCTGCCTTCAGGGTCTTACCCTAATTTTTTCACCTGTTCCATTTTCACCTACCTCCTGTGAAAGTCCATGATTATGAGTCCGTGTTTTTTAAGAGATGGCTAATCCCAGGGCCACCATGTGCAGCTGTATAGATTATGCATGGTATAATTCCAGGAAATTTCACCCTAGATTACAGAATTACTGAGGTCCCCCCAGGGTTGTGCAGTTTGTTGGCCCTGTTACAGCCCCTGACATATTTATGATCTGTATAGACTAAAGATTGAGCAACTGTGTTTTGGGTTTTCTTAACCAGATTTTCTTTTATCTTTGGGACCAATGGTTCTATGTTCCTGATGTATGCATTTTGGGGTCATGTTCTGTATAATGATGTGGCATAGACAATGTGTTTATAGTGTCAGAGGTACATTTGCTGAGTCCTGTTTGTTGATCCATGACAACTTTTGGATTACAAGAGCAAGTTCTGTAGGGAAAACAGCTTACCCTGTCTCTTGAATCATAAAAACATCCTGTCTTGGCAAAACATGTCCAGAAGTACACTATACAAGGACTGATGTATGCGTTATGATTTTCAGAGCAGAGGTAACAGAATTGCTGAACAGCCATTTTAGTTCAGAAGTACTAGCTCTCATTCTTGTTTCTTGTCATGGGAATGTGACATTTGTTTTCTTGCCTTTTTTTCTGGAGGAGGGTTAGGAGAGTCTGAGAGTCTTTACACTGGGTACTTGAAAGCATTAAGGATAACACTTTGTGTGGCAGGTACTGTTTATTTTGGTGTTCATGATAGAGGCAAACCCAAGCCCATTTCCCTTCCTTCACAGTTGTTAGTTGACAAAGTAAATATCTGAAGGTTTCTCTCATCCTGGAGGCACTTGATGGAGGTTGCTTGCTGAGTGGCTCAAGTGAGAAAATAGCTAAACTAACAAGAGCGTCTTCAAAATGTTTTCGTTGGCAGCATCTCTCCGTAGAGTTTTGTAGCACAGAACTGTGACTTCTAAGAGGTTTACATCTGGAGATTTGATTCATGTGTATCCAAAGAAAAGAACCATAAAAGTGTTTAATTAACTCCACATCTGGTTAATACTAATTATTTGACTTTCAGTACTTTAAAGGCTACCTTCTTTATCCAAAAAAGCTGGTGAAGGCGCAGAGTATGGAGAAAGGAAGCGCAGTTCCCTTTATTTGCTCTGTAGTAAGATTTTATTTTGTTTTGTTTTTTCAACTTTATTGAGATAATTTACATGTCCTAAAATTCACCATTGTAAATGTACAATTCAGTAATTTTTAGTAAGCTTACAGAGTTGCACAGCTGTTCCACAATCTAGTTTTAGAACATTTTCATAGCTATTGCCACTTTCAGCTCCAGAAAAACCACTGATCTGTTTTCTGATTCTGTGAATTTACCTTTCCTGGACATTTCATATACGTGGGGTCATTCTTTTGCCTCTGGCTTCTTTCACTTACCATGTTTTTGATGTCCATCCATGTTGTTACATCAGCACTTTTTTTTTTCCTGCAGGGTAGTATTTTTTCCTGCAGGGTAGTATTCCACCGCAGGCATAACCACGTTTTTCTTATCTATTAGTAAGTTGGTGGCCATTTAGGTCGTCTCCACTCTGACCGTGATGAATAATGCGGCTGTTCACAGTTGCATACAAGTCTTCATATGGACATATATTTTCATTTTTCTTGAATAGATTCCTAAGAATGGAATTGCTAAATAATATGGTAAGTTTATGTTTACCTTTTTGAGGAATGGCCAGTTTGCTTTCCAAAATAGCTGCAGCATTTGCATTCCCACCTGTACGAGGATTCCAGTTCCTCTATATCTTCTCCATCACTCGTTTCGTTATTGTCTGTCTTTTTGATTATAGCCATATGATTGGGTGTAAAGAGGTATCTCATGACATTTTAATTTGCATATCCCACCTGACTAATGATGTTGAGCGTCTTTTCATGTTTATTGGTCATTTTTATATCTTCTTTTAGTGAACTGTCCATTCAAGACTTGCCCATTTAAAAAGTCATTTCATTTATCTTCTTTGCTGAGTTGTAACAATTTTTTATCCTTGATATAAATTCTTTATCAAATACATGATGTACATGTATTTTTCTCCTAGTCTGTGGCTTGTCTTTTCATTTTCATAATGTTATCTTTTAAAATGTGAAAGTTTTTAATTTTAATTAAGTTCAGTTTATCAGTTTTCTCCTTTTTTGGCCCATGCTTTTGGAATTCTTTCCAAGAACTGTTTGCATAACCCAGGGTCATGAGAATTTCTTCCTATTTTTTTCTACAGAGTTTTATAGTTTTAGCTCTTACATCTAGGTTTATGGTCCATTTTGAATTATTATTTTGTATGTATAGTGTGAGTCGCTAAATTTATTAATTTTTTTTTGCTTATGGATATCCAGTTGTCTCAGCAGTATTTGCTGAAAAGACTTTTTCCTGTTGACTTACCTTGGCATTATTGTTAAGTCAGTTGGCCATAAATGTAAGGGTTTATTTCTGAACTCTCAATTCTATTCCATAGATCTCTAAGTGTATCCTTAAGCCAGTACCACCTGTCTTGATCTATAGCTAGTTTTAAGTTTTGGAACTAGGTAGTATAAGTCTTTTAACTTCTTTTTCAAAATTGTTTTGGCTCTTCTGGGTCTTTTGTGTATCCATGTGAATTTTAGGGTCAATTTCTACCAAAAAAACAAAACCAAAAAACCTTCTGAGATTTTGATAGGGATTGTGCTGACCCTATAGATCAGATGGAGAGGTTTGTCATTTCCTTCTCCAGGAGAATTCATCTACTGATGCATAAATTATGTATCATTCATTCTGTTGATGAGTTTCCAGTTCTTTTCTTTTCTTTTTCCTTTTTCATTATTATGAACAATGTGAACACTAGTCATGTCTGCTGGTGGCCATATAAAGTGTTTCTCTAATGAAGGCCCATACCTAAAAGTAGAATAGCTCAGGTGTGTGGTGTGTGCCTCGTCCACTTTGCCAGATGATGCCAAGTTACGTTCTGCAGTAGCTGTGCCAGCCTGCACCGTAGTGGCAGAGTGTGAGAGCCTGTGCTGTTCGGCAGCCTACCAACATTTGGTATGAGCAGACTTGCTATTTTAATTGTTTCAATTTAGGAGGTAATAAAATCATATTTTATTGTGATTTTAATTTGCAATTCCCTGATTATAATAAGATTGAGCATCTCTTCAAACATTTATTGGCCACTGGAGTTTCTTTTTCTGTAAGATGCCTTTTGTTGATTCCTTTTGCTCATTTTTCCATTATGTTATTTGTATCTTTCTTACTGATTTTTAGGATTTAAAAAATATATGTTCTAGGCGATAATTGTCCTCTGATTAGTCTGCTTCCTTCCTTCTTTGCTCCCATCCATCCATCCATATAGTCATGGTTTTTTAGTACTCAATCATAGGTTATCTTTTAATTTATTCATTTGCTTTGGTTTAAATTTTTGTTTTTTTAGTTCCAACTTAGTTTTTGAAATTGTTAGTTTCTTTCTAGAATATCATTAATTGGCAACAAATGAAAAACGTTCCTTTAGTATTTTTTCTGCAGTGTTGATAAATTCGATAGCAAGTATTTCAGGCAGGTAATTGACCAGTCAGTTGCTCAGGAAATGTTTATAACAATGGTTCTCAACCTTGGCTGCACATTAGAATCACTTGGGAGCTTTAAGAAATCCTGTTTTCCAAGCTGAACACTGGAGCTGATCGGTCAGAATCCCAGGCACTGTTATTTCACAGAGTTCCCCAGGTTTTTCTGAAGCGGAGAACCCCTGGTTTGTAGAACGCTTATTCCATTCAGAGGGTAGTACAGATTGTGGATTTCACGAGCCCAGTGTCACGGGCTTGTGTCAGTGCAGAACCTGGAACCCTTGTTTAAGATGCTGATTCCCTGGTGCCTCCACGGGTGGTTTTGACCAGTAGGTTTGGAGAGGAGCAGGAACTCTGTTTTTAGTACATACCACGGGGTGCCTGATTTTTATTAGTTTAGGAAACTGCAGCAAAGCTTTAAAAAAATAGCTGTGGAATCTTCAAAATAGTGACTTCAGTTTATAACATTATATGACTTTAACTTTGGATTAAAAAACCTTATATTCTGTGACACCAGCTGGGGAGACAAATCAATGCAGTGTTGGGAATCGCCAGCTGTGTTTAATTTGAAATCTTGTTTGAATTCTCTCTCCCTCCCTCCTCCCCACGGGCAGTAACTCATCTCTGAGGGGTTCTGGTAGAAACTCAGGAGATGTCACATCGCTAGGAACCAAGCGCTGTGTACTGTAAACAGTCTCTAAGATTCAGAGCTGTTTGTTTTCTCCAAGCCCTGAAGTCTCATGGGGTAATTGTTTAAGTTGGAGCTCTCATAAAGGGCATGTGAAAAACACAGAGCAAGGTGTCAGGAAATGGAGTTCTGTGTAGATACAAATGCCACGCTTGGTGTCGATGCCATTGTTTTCACAGCTTACGTTCCCCTCATCTCCAACCCCCAAATAACATTTGGGCTATGAGAGGTTGCTTCACAAATTGGACACGTATTTACTTTTAATTAGATAATGCTAAAGAGAAACTTGATAATTATAATAATTTAGATATTGGGTAACAAAGCCAAACTGAAAACACATGTCAGTCTACCTCTTGTTAAGATGAACTTTCTAGCCATTCACTGCACATTGAAAATGCATACATATGAAAGGACTCTTTCTAAATGTCCAAATAGTTTTGGTTTTTACATGACATATTTTATCTCTGATAAACTATGGCAAGGTTATCTAGTTACTTATCCAGACTTTTGAATCTGTCAAGACTTCAGGGTATCACTTTGCATTCTTCAAAGTAAAGATAGATTTTTGTTTTTGATTCTACGAGATGACTTTATCTGGGGTGTTTAGGGCCACGTTGTGTGGCTGTAATCTGTTTTGAGTCCTGAACGTGTCAGTGGCCTTCTGGCGTAGGTGATGCTGGAGGGATTGAGCAATTTCCTGCAAACCCAAAATGTTCCTGGTGTTGCAGAGCACAGTTCCAGAGAAACATGTAACTCTTTGAAACTTGTCAAGTTTCCTTTTAGAAGGAAATTTAAGAGTGAGTATAAATAATAGATGCTAGTGTAGGAAGCCCTGGAGAACCTATGGGGTCATTTCATAGAAAAGAACATTTAAGAATCAAGACCATTCTGAAATAAACCAGAGGAGGCCATACTGAAAAGATGGAGTCACCTGCAAGGATGATGGCTGACTTTCCTGGTGACTACCTACTGATCCTAGTTCAGACCCTCTGGATAAGATTCCTGAGTTGTGGCTTTTCTGGAGGCAGGTGATGGTGCCATTCCTTAAGAGGCTCTGTTAGGAGCAGAGTCGACTCCCTTTGTCAAAAGCACAGTGGTATTTCTTGTAATTATACCTCCAGAGATTAGCACCAGGCCTGGCCCATGGTAAAAACCTGCGCTTGTCTGTAGAAATCCTTTCATTTCCAGGCTTGGAGTGTTTCAACCCGGTCAGACATGACAGAGTGACTTTTCCCTTCTCTTTTTCTAGTGCTCAAAGCTTCTTTCGGACACAAGTGTTATTCAGTTCTACCCAAGCAAATTTGTCCTTATCACTGATATACTCGATACATTTGGTAAGTACTAGTTTTATTCATCTTAAATCTAAGAAGTAGTTTGTTTTGCCAGAAATTGGATGGTCGAGTTGCTTTAAAATACGTTCTGTTGTGGTTTCATTTTTGAGGTAAGTCACAAAGGAAATCAAAACCCTCACCCTTACCCTTGCTCACCTGCTCATTAATAAGAGTGCTGTTTTTGAAAGAATTTTATTTTTTTAACTTAATTTTTATTGGCGTATAGCTGCTTCATAACGTTGTGCTTGTTTCTGCTGTGTGGCAAAGCAAATCAGCTACACATATACATGTATCCACTCTTTCCCAGATTGCCTTCCTATTTAAGTCACCACAGAGCAGTGAGTAGAGGCCCTGTGCTACATGGTAGGTTCTCTTTAGCTGTCTGTTTTATATATAGGTGTGTGTGTGTGCATGTGCACATGTGCGTGCTCATGCTCTCATTTGCTCAATTGTGTCTGACTCCTTGTGACCCTGTGGACGGACTGTAGCTCGCCTGGCTTCTCTGCTCAGGTCATTTCCCAGGCAAGAATACTGGAGTGGGTTGCCATTTCCTCCTCCAGAAAGAATTTTACATTACTTGTTTCCCACCTTCTGATAGGCTAGTAAGGTAAGTGAGCGAAGTGAGGCGGGCTGGGGAGCACACGTCCTATCCAGGCCTTGATCCGTTGCCAGCCAGCTCATGGCATCTGGAACCCACTTTGTTCAGAACTCAGCCCAGCATCTCTTCCCAGCCCTTCCCCACCCATGCTGGGTTTCTGTCCTAGGGAATGGCGATACCATGCACCCTGTTGCCCACTCTGGAAATCTGAGCATCTTCTCGCCATGCCCCACGTACAGTCTATCACCAGGTTCTTCTCTTCAGCCTCCTCAGTTTCTCCCCAGTACTCCATTTTTCTGTCTTCTCTGTTGAAACCTTAGTCTAAGCCTCCAGTCTCTGTCCCGTGGATGATGGCTGCAGCTCCTATGAGGTCTTCCTGCATCATTGTGGCTGCCCCTTGTCACATGCTCAACCCCTCAAGCCAAATGATCTTTGGGAGCCCGGCAGAGAGATCTAGATGGAAGAGATTAATTAACCAGGAGTCCCTTGGAGAAACAGGAAGTCTCCATGCTGCTTGTGATGGTCAATGGCCAAGACATCATGCCATTAGCAGTTTGCCCAGACCATGCAGCCTGTGGGCTGTACGTGACGTTCAGCAGTGAGGAGCCCTGCAAGAACTAGGAGACAGTCTCCTTCTGAGAACTGAATGCAGAGGGTTTTGGCACATAACGTTAGCTGCCTTGCCAGTGGGCTTGCAACCTGGCAAGTCTAGCCTGTAACCCATTGAAAGGTCAAGTGTGTTAGGAAACAAAATGTCATTCAGAGTGGCCATATATTTCTGCATAGGAGACCGAGGACCTGAGCATATTAACTGGAACAAGTGATAGAGAAACTGACTCATACCAGTCTTGGAGAAGGGAGGGTATTTATTGGCTTATGTTGAAACATCCAGGGGTCATTTCTGGCTTCAGGTACAGCTGGATTCAAGAACTCAACCAGTATCTTCAGAACTGTGTCTTTTTCTAGTACTTTTTCTTGGGTTGACTTCATTCTCAAGCTCCACAAGGTGTCCCCAGCTTCTATCAGCTTTGCTGCTAGTAGTCCCAGGAGAAGGAAGGGAATTCTAGCCACACTTTCCAGCAGAAGTCTTGGAATTCATCTCATTGATTTGGCTTGGATCACTCGTCAGTCCCTGAGCCAGTTATGGGCTCTGGAGGAGGGAATATGCAGATAATCCAGAGCTGGGATACCCCAAAGAAGAAAGGTTGATGCTCTTTCCAGGAGAAAAGGGAATGGGAGCCAACTGAGCCAGAAAGAGACATCTAGGATCTCTGGGTTCAGATGATCCAGGGAGGTAATGTCGGGCGCTCTGCTGGGCGCTGAGGATGTCAGCAAATAGGAAACAAAAATCCAGGCCTTTGTGAGCTGTGCCACAAAGAGGAGATTCACAGAATACATAAGTAAACCTGATTGTATATTACATGAGGACTGGTGCCTTGAGAACCCCATGAACAGTATGAAAAGGCAAAATGATAGGATATTGAAAGAGAAACTCCCCAGGTCAGTAGGTGCTCACTATGCTACTGGAGAACAGTGGAGAAATAACTCCAGAAAGAATGAAGGGATGGAGCCAAAGCAAAAAGAATACCCAGCTGTGGATGTGACTGGTGATAGAAGCAAGGTCCGATGCTGTAAAGAGCAGTATTGCATAGGAACCTGGAATGTCAGGTCCATGGATCAAGGCAAATTGGAAGTGGTCAAACAAGAGATGGCAAGAGTGAATGTCGACATTCTAGGAATCAGCAAACTGAAATGGACTGGAATGGGTGAATTTAACTCAGATGACCATTATATCTACTACTGTGGGCAGGAATCCCTCAAAAGAAATGGAGTGGCCATCATGGTCAACAAAAGAGTCCGAAATGTAGTACTTGGATGCAATCTCAAAAACGACAGAATGATCTCAGTTCGTTTCCAAGGCAAACCATTCAATATCACAGTAATCCAAGTCTATGCCCCAACCAGTAAGGCTGAAGAAGCTGAAGTTTAACGGTTCTATGAAGACCTACAAGACCTTTTAGAACTAACACCCAAAAAAGATGTCCTTTTCATTATAGGGGACTGGAATGCAAAAGTAGGAAGTCAAGAAACACCTGGAGTAACAGGCAAATTTGGCCTTGGAATACGGAATGAAGCAGGGCAAAGACTAATAGAGTTTTGCCAAGAAAATGCACTGGTCATAACAAACACCCTCTTCCAACAACACAAGAGAAGACTCCACACATGGACATCACCAGATGGTCAACACCGAAATCAGATTGATTATATTCTTTGCAGCCAAAGATGGAGAAGCTCTATACAGTCAGCAAAAACAAGACCAGGAGCTGACTGTGGCTCAGATCATGAACTCCTTATTGCCAAATTCAGACTGAAATTGAAGAAAGTAGGGAAAACCACTAGACCATTCAGATATGACCTAAATCAAATCCCTTATGATTATACAGTGGAAGTGAGAAATAGATTTAAGGGCCTAGATCTGATAGATAGAGTGCCTGATGAACTATGGAATGAGGTTCATGACATTGTATAGGAAACAGGGATCAAGACCATTCCCATGGAAAAGAAATGCAAAAAAACAAAATGGCTGTCTGGGGAGGCCTTACAAATAGCTGTGAAAAGAAGAGAAGCGAAAAGCAAAGGAGAAAAGGAGAGATATAAACATCTGAATGCAGAGTTCCAAAGAAAGCAAGGAGAGATAAGAAAGCCTTCTTCAGCGATCAATGCAAAGAAATAGAGGAAAACAACAGAATGGGAAAGACTAGGGATCTCTTCAAGAAAATCAGAGATACCAAAGGAACATTTCATGCAAAGATGGGCTCGATAAAGGACAGAAATGGTATGGACCTAACAGAAGCAGAAGATATTAAGAAGAGATGGCAAGAATACACAGAAGAACTGTACAAAAAAGATCTTCAGGACCCAGATAATCATGATGGTGTGATCACTGACCTAGAGCCAGACATCCTGGAATGTGAAGTCAAGTGGGCCTTGGAAAGTATCACTACAAACAAAGCTAGTGGAGGTGATGGAATTCCAGTTGAGCTATTCCAAATCCTGAAAGATGATGCTATGAAAGTGCTGCACTCAATATGCCAGCAAATTTGGAAAACTCAGCAGTGGCCACAGGACTGGAAAAGGTCAGTTTTCATTCCAATCCCAAAGAAAGGCAATGCCAAAGAATGCTCAAACTACTGCACAATTGGACTCATCTCACATGTTAGTAAAGAAATGCTCAAAATTCTCCAAGCCAGGCTTCAGCAATACGTGAACCGTGAACTTCCAGATGTTCAAGCTGGTTTTAGAAAAGGCAGAGGAACCAGAGATCAAATTGCCAACATCCGCTGGATCATGGAAAAAGCAAGAGAGTTCCAGAAAAGCATCTATTTCTGCTTTATTGACTATGCCAAAGCCTTTGACTGTGTGGATCACAATAAACTGGAAAATTCTGAAAGAGATGGGAATACCAGACCACCTGACCTGCCTCTTGAGAAATTTGTATGCAGGTCAGGAAGCAACAGTTAGAACTGGACGTGGAACAACAGACTGGTTCCAAATAGGAAAAGGAGTACATCAAGGCTGTATATTGTCACCCTGCTTATTTAACTTATATGCAGAGTACATCATGAGAAACGCTGGACTGGAAGAAGCACAAGCTGGAATCAAGATTGCTGGGAGAAATATCAATAACCTCAGCTATGCAGATGACACCACCCTTATGGCAGAAAGTGAAGAGGAACTAAAAAGCCTCTTGATGAAGGTGAAGTGGAGAGTGAAAAAGTTGGCTTAAAGCTCAACATTTAGAAAACAAAGATCATGGCATCCGGTCCCATCACTTCATGGGAAATAGATGGGGAAACAGTGGAAACAGTGTCAGACTTTATTTTTCTGGGCTCCAAAATCACTGCAGATGGTGATTGCAGCCATGAAATTAAAAGATTCTTACTCCTTGGAAGGAAAGTTATGACCAACCTAGATAGCATATTGAAACGCAGAGACATTACTTTGCCAACAAAGGTTCGTCTAGTCAAAGCTATGGTTTTTCCTGTGGTCATGTATGGATGTGAGAGTTGGACTGTGAAGAAGGCTGAGCGCCGAAGAATTGATGCTTTTGAAGTGTGGTGTTGGAGAAGACTCTTGAGAGTCCCTTGGACTGCAAGGAGATCCAACCAGTCCATTCTGAAGGAGATCAGCTCTGGGATTTCTTTTTCTAAATTTTATTTTATTTTTAAACTTTACAGTATTGTATTGGTTTTGCCAAATATTGAAATGAATCCGCCACAGGTATACATGTGTTCCCCATCCTGAACCCTCTTCCCTCCTTCCTCCCCATACCATCCCTCTGGGTCGTCCCAGTGCACCAGCCACAAGCATCCAGTATCGTACATCGAACCTGGACTGGCGACTCGTTTCATACATGATATTATACATGTTTCAATGTCATTCTCCCAGATCTTCCCACCCTCTCCCTCTCCCACAGAGTCCATAAGACTGTTCTATACATCAGTGTCTCTTTTGCTGTCTCATATACAGGGTTATTTTTACCATCTTTCTAAATTCCATATATATGTGTTAGTATACTGTATTGGTGTTTTTCTTTCTGGCTTACTTCACTCTGTATTAATAGGCTCCAGTTTCATCCACCTCATTAGAACTGATTCAAATGTATTCTTTTTAATGGCTGAGTAATACTCCATTGTGTATGTGTACCACAGCTTTCTTATCCATTCATCTGCTGATGGACATCTAGGTTGCTTCCATGTCCTGGCTATTATAAACAGTGCTGCGATGAACACTGGGGTACACGTGTCTCTTTCCCTTCTGGTTTCCTCAGTGTGTATGCCCAGCAGTGGGATTGCTGGATCATAAGGCAGTTCTATTTCCAGTTTTTTAAGGAATCTCCACACTGTTCTCCATAGCGGCTGTACTAGTTTGCATTCCTACCAACAGGGTAAGAGGGTTGCCTTTTCTCCACACCCTCTCCAGCATTTATTGCTTGTAGACTTTTGGATCGCAGCCATTCTGACTGGCAGCCCTGGGATTTCTTTGGAAGGACTGATGCTAAAGCTGAAACTCCAGTACTTTGGCCACCTCATGCGAAGAGTTGACTCATTGGAAAAGACTCTGATGCTGGGAGGAATTGGGGGCAGGAGGAGAAGGGGACGCCAGAGGATGAGATGGCTGGATGGCATCACTGACTCGATGGACGTGAGTCTGGGTGAACTCCGGGAGTTGGTGATGGACAGGGAGGCCTGGCGTGCTGTGATTCATGGGGTCGCAAAGAGTCGGACACGACTGAGTGAGTGATCTGATCTGATCTGATCTGGTGCTGTTGAGGGGGGAAAAAACCCAAATCATAGCAGTGGGTGGTGGTGGGCTGCAGTTTTAAATAGGGTGGTTGGAGGAGGCCTCACCGAGAAGTTGATGTGTGAGCAAGTACTTGAAGTACGTGAGAGATGAACCACATGTTGGCAATGTGGGGCCAGTTAGGACCAAGGAATAGCCAGTGCAAAGGCCCTGGGGTAGGAGCAGTCCTGGCAGGTTTGGAGAACTGAGGCCAAGGTGCTGCAGGAGGTGTGGAGTGGTGGTGAGTGGGGATGGGGACATGGCCTGAAACCTGGTGCGCCATGTAGGCCATTGAAACAACTTGGGCTTTGACCTGGAGGACATGAGGAGCCACTGAGGTGTTATGTAGAGTAAGTGGAAGTTCTAATTTAATTTTTAATATGCTTCCTCTGACTGCTGTGTTGAGACTAGATTGTAGGGCAAGGGTGGGGCAAGGGGCCCAGTTGTGAGTCCCATGCAACATTTCAGGGAAAAAATGAGGGTGGCAGGGACCTGGGGAGGCAGTGGGGATGGGAGGGGGCAGTGATCCAGAACAGACAGATGCTTTAGGCTCTCAGAACGGTCATCAATTACACACCCCTTGGGCCTCAGCTTGTCCTCATGCCCAGCTTGCCTTCAGGGACTGAGGATGTCAGTCAGCCAAAGAGTCTGGTGGCTGTGTCTGTTTCTCCTGACGGTTCTGTTCTCATGGCGAATTGACACATTGACCTTCTGGTTTCCCTTGCCAGCCTCCTGCAAGTCTCTTTTGCCTGAGTCAGTATCCCTGGGCGAGACTAGTTCCAAGAGGCTGATGAGCCCACAAACCTGGCCAGATCCAGACATTAATCCTGTGAGAATTTGGGGCAGTCATTCTGTCAGCCTCTGTGGTGGCAGCCCGACCCCATACCTCAGCCAGCAGGACTGAGGTATGGTGTAGATGCCTGCTGTCCTTCCTGTATTCTAGGAACTAGCTGGGCTGGGGGTTGAGAATAACGGTGAGAAGTCCTCAGCAAATTTGGGCCTGAGTGTTTTAAGTTCTTTAGTGATATTCAGTTACGCCGTCTTTATAACAGCTCTATGAGGTAGGGTCTATGATTATCCCGGAGAAGGCAATGGCACCCCACTCCAGTACTCTTGCCTGGAAAATCCCATGGACGGAAGAGCCTGGTAGGCTGCAGTCCATGGGGTCACGAAGAGTCGGACACGACTGAAGCGACTTAGCAGCAGCAGCTATAATTATCCTCACTTCACAGATGAGGAGGTTGAGGCACAAGGAAGTAAAGCAGCTCATCTACTTCCCCAGGGTAATGAGTGGCAGAGCTGGGGCTCAAATTGAGTTCTCTCTGAGCAGTCAGAGCACCTGCTTTATTGCTCTTCAGTCAGTTCAGTCGCTCAGTCGTGTTCGACTCTTTGCGACCCCATGAACCGCAGCACGCCAGGCCTCCCTGTCCGTCACCAACTCCTGGAGTCCACCCAAACCCATATCCATCACTTGGCTTATGGAGGAAATTCTCTCTGTGAAAACTACAAGTGCGTGTAGCCATGACCCAGCAACTCACCTCTGGGAATTCATCCCCGCAACCCGAGTGACTGACCAGAGCACGAGGAGCCTCTGAGAAGGACTGAAGCTGTGCTGTGTTCCGGTGTGGAAAGTACCCAGGTTATGTCATTGGGTGAAAAGCTCAAGATGCAGAACAGCTGTGAGAGTATGTTCCATTTTGTGTAAGAAAGGAGGGAAAGTTAGAACACTTGCTTGTTGTCACTTGTGTTTGCCTAAAGAAACATTAGGAGGATACTCAAGAAACTAGTAAAAGTGCCTCTCCGCCCCCCCGCCTCCCCCCAAACGAGGGTGGTCCAGGCAGTGAGCATCATTCGGTGCCTCCCGTAGCCTTTTTGAATTTGGAACGGTGGGCATGTTTCACCTATTCAAAGGATTCCCAGAGGCAACCTTGTCCGGATCTGTTGTGAATAGCTTTCCTCAGGCCTGTGAGGCAGCCTGCGTGTTCAGGGGCTGGAGGATACTGTGTTACACTTTGGGGCTAGAAAGCCACTCTCACCTTTTACAAAGGGGGCGGGACTGGCCTTGCTTGAGTGGCAGCTCGGAGTGCTGAGGTCCACTCTGCATGTGTCACTGTTACCCTCGGCTCCACAGGAACACGTGCTGCTGTTGGGGGGCAGGTGGTTTGTGGTGGTGGACGAGGCTGACGGAGCGCAGGAGCATCTAGCTGGGCGGGGATGCGGAACACCACCCTGGGCGTCTGCAGTGCGCAGGTGTGGCGGTGCTTTTGCTGGGACTTCCCTGGAAGCAGTGAGCGCCGAGCTGGGAGCTGGGAGCTGGGAGCTGGGCTCTGGCATCTCTCTGCCTGCATTCCTTGCCTCTCCTCCAGGGTGGTGTGAACCTGAGCCTTGGTCTCTTCACTTGTGGAATGGGAAGTGGAACTTCCCATTGTGAAGTTCCCACAGCTTCACTTGTGGAACGTAGACCTTGCCTCTGGGAACTTCTGGGGAGAATTTTAATTGGGAGAATGTGCAGGAAACACATGATGTCTGTCCCTCTCTGGGAACTGGCAGGGTCACTGTCAAAGTAAGGTGCTCAGAAAATGTTAGCTGTTGTCACTGTTGTTACTGATCTCTTGTATTTCAGTGTCCTTGGTTTATAAGAAAGTGAATCAAGAAAGGAAAGGAATCTAGGATCAGGTGTTATTTCTCAAAATAGTTGTCCACTAACTTAGCAGTGATGTTGAAACTGAAACTCAACAATGATGTTGAAGCTGAAACTCCAATACTTTGGCCACCTGATGTGAAGAGTTGACTCATTTGAAAAGACCCTTGATGCTGGGAAAGATTGAGGGCAGGAGGAGAAGGGGATAACAGAGGATAAGATGGTTGGATGGCATCACCGACTCGATGGACATGAGTTTGGGTAAACTCTGGGAGTTGGTGATGGACAGGGAGGCCTGGCCTGCTGTGGTTCATGGGGTCGCAAAGAGCTGGACACGACTGAGCGACTGAACTGAACTGAAGTTAACGAAGGAAAATAAATGTTCACCAATCTCTTTTGGCCAAAAATGGTTTTATAGTTAAAGGCCCCTTAGAATATGAAGATGAAATACAAAAATGTCTTTTTTTAAAAAAAAAAAGAAAGAAAAAAAGGCCGGTTTTGGAGAGATGGTAAGCTTTTCGTGGAGGAGTAAAGGCATTGGGTTCTCTAAAGTTGGGTCCACACACCTAGGAGGTGTGAGAAGTCACACGGTGCCCAGCGTGGCCTGCTGTGCTGTGCTCATGCAGTTCCAGTGCTTGGAGTTCTGTGCTCATCTCAGGAGGCCTCTCTCCACATCAGGTGTGGCTGCCTTGAAGAGCCTGTGACTGCCAGTAACCAAATGCTTCCTACCAGGAGGTCAAAGGCAGATAGCTTTGAGAACTGGGGCTCGATCCCTGAGGCTTCCTAGGAACTTCTAAATTGAATCCATGGTTTGGGGCCGTGGTTCTCGTCTTCAGTTACATGCCTGGAGAGCTTTAAGAACACTTCCAGTGGCCAAGCTGTGTCCCAGACCATTTACATTAGAACCTCTGAGGACAGATTCCACACGAGCATATTTTCAAGTGCCTCAGGGGCTTCCCTCGTGGCTTAGTGGTGAAGAATCCGCCTGCAGTGCAGAAGATCGGGAGACCTGGGTTCGATCCCTGGGTTGGGAAGATCCCCTGGAGAAGGAAATGGCAACCCATTCCAGTATTCTTATCTGAAGAATTCCATGGACAGAGGAGCCTGGTGGGCTACAGTCCATGGGCTTACAAAGAGTTGGACAACTAAGTGGCTAACACTCGCACTTTCAGCCTATCAGATATGCCCGCTAGTGTTGGAGAGTCTCCTGTGGAGACCTCGGAGGAGGTGGCTTGCCTTGGGGACGGGTACTTGCCGCTGCAGTCCTGGAAGGTGTCCCTTGGCGTAAGCCCTCTTGGAGGTCACCATTGACCCCACCATAGAGCCTGTAGATCCCAGGCTCTGCTTGTTTCTTTTTGAAGTATAACTGACCTGTGTTAGTTCCTGTTACATAACACAGTGATTTCAAAATGATCACCACAATAAGTCATTACTATTTGTCATGATATAAAGATAATACGTAGTTATTGACTATATTCCCCATAACTACATTTCGTACACATGAGTCATTTATCTCTCTCACTGTTTCATTCCTTCCCCTCCTCCCTGGCAACCACGTTTGTTCTTTGTATCTATTACTCTGTTATTTTTTTATTTGTTTTTAGATTTCACATATAAGTGAAATCATATAAGCGAAAGACAGTATTTGTCTTTCTCTGTCTGACTTACTTTGCCTGGCATAAGTGAAGGATCACTTTTCTGCCTCTTCACAGAAAGTGTTAAGTTCCCCGTTTTAATTAAAATCTAAAAGAATCATGGCTTAAAAATTTGGTCCACTAGGTGGCAGCATACTCTCACAAGTTGAAGCTCATCCTGGCGATGTCACCATCCCTGTCCCTAATTAAGAATGTTAATTTAGTGCTTGCACCTGAAGGGCATGATGCTGACACCGTATGTCCTTTTCTCCCCAGGGAAGCTGGTGTACGAGCGCATCTTTTCCATGTGTGTGGATAACCGCAATGTCTTACCAGGTAACGTCATAGCTGTTCCAACGGGTTTCATTCTGCCCTCAAGTCAGGGTTAGAAGGTTTATATCAAGTCAGGATTTATTGAGACCTGAAATTTTTTGTGTGTTGAAAGTTAAAGAAACAGTTACTGATCATCTCAGTCTTTGAAAAGCAGATTTTTCCAACAGCCAGCTAGGGATTTGAGCAAGTAATTTGAATCTGCAAGAATGAAAAGGTCCTATGATTAGATTCAACTGAACTTTTATACCAACTTAAATTTCTCTGGTGCTTGACATTTTAATATTTTTCCTATCTTTCCTAAGAAGCAAATTGCTTTATAGAGCTAATTTTATATTAAAGAACAATGTCAAATAAATCAATAATAACAGATGTTTTGCATCTACAGTATATGCCCAAGTGATGTTTGCATTAAATTTATTGCTGCTCAATTTGAACTCTCAGGAGGTTATAATGGGACAATGAGATCACAAATTTATTTTGTCACATAAATGAAAGATGACAGTGAGGCTAGTGTGGAACCTGCAGCAACAGCATCCATTCTCTCTTACTCCTCCTCCTGAGTTCCTAGCACTGCTGGGAGGAAGCGCGCTCATCTGTTCAAGTTAGAACAACAGGCTGTCTTCACTTTCATCCCACTTCCTCCTGCTCCTGCTTCCCTGGAGGATGAAGAGATGGCATCGGACAGACCTGTAATTTGACTTTTCTTTTTGTCTATTAATCTGTCTTGTCTTTCGGGTTTTCTTTTTCTTTTTTTGTCTTTCTCTCTCTGTGTCTCTTTCTCTTTTGCTATTTCTTTCATTGTCTCTTTTTTCTCTCTTCTCTTTCTGTTTCCGTCTTTTCCTTCCTTCCATCATCTGTATTGTTAAAACTAGTTAATATGCACATTTCTCAGAAAGCAAGACAGAACTCTACAGACCTTTAGGGCTAGAGAAGCTCTTTGGAATCACTGCGTCTCATTTTAGGGGGGGCCCACCCAGTGGGAAAGAGCCAGGAACTTGGCACAGTCCTGCCACCAGCAAGTGAGAGCCTGGCTCTGAGTGCTGGACCTGCACCATCCGTTATGCTGGCCACTTGGTCCCATGAGGCTCTTGTGCACTAGAGATTGGCCAGTCCAAACTGAGATATGCTGTGAGTAAAAAAAAAAAAAAAAAAAATGTTGGATTTCAGAGGCTTAATGCAAATAAGAGACCATGAAGTATCTCACTGATTTTTAAGTTTACATGTTTACATATAGAAATGAATTAGATTAAATGAAGTATATTTTAAAATTACACGTTTTTGTTTTAGCTCTTTGAATGGGGCTCACATGGTATTTCCATTGAATAGCACTGCACTCCACCCTCCCCTCCACCACATTCCCACCAGCACTGGTTTTTAACAGCTCCTCACACATTCTACGGAGAAGGCAATGGCACCCCACTCCAGTACTCTTGCCGGGAAAATCCCATGGATGGAGGAGCCTGGTAGGCTGCAGTCCATGGGGTCGCTAAGAGTCGGACACGACTGAGCGAATTCACTTTCACTTTTCACTTTCATGCATTGGAGAAGGAAATGGCAACCCACTCCAGTGTTCTTACCTGGAGAATCCCAGGGACGGGGGAGCCTGGTGGGCTGCCGTCTATGGGGTCGCACAGAGTCGGACACGACTGAAGCGACTTAGCAGCAGCAGCACACATTCTAGGCTTCTCAGGACTGGGAGGCAGGGGCCAGCCTGATGGAAGGGCCTTCTCTGTCAGCTTAAGGATTTGGCAAATTTGGTGCATTTATTTTACACTTGCCAGTGTTTCTTCCATGTGCTGTATCAGCAGCAGTAAACTCTCAGCCCGCAGGCAGAATTAAACCCAGTTAGGTGTTTTCTTTGGCTACCAGAGTATTTTTTAAAATGCTATTTGGTATAGTTTCTACTTCCTCCTATTGTTGTATACCTAACTGATTAGAAATGTTTGTATCACCTGCCTGGCCCCTAGGGGCATTTATGTTCATACCTCCTGCAATAATTTTCCTTCCTGTCAGTTTTCACTAACTATACCAACAACATTTTAGGGCTAGTTAAGGAAAAACTGGGCTTCCCAGGTGGCTCTAGTAGTAAAAAACCTGCCTGCCAATACAGGGGATGTAAGAGATGCAGGTTCGACCCCTGGGTTGGGAAGATCCTCTGGAGGAGGGCATGGCAACCCACGCCAGTATTCTTGCCTGGAAAAATCTCATGGACAGAGGGCCTGGTGGGTCCATAGGGTTCCAAAGAGCCCAGTACAACTTAAGCAACTTAGTATGAATGAATGCAAGGAAAAATTACTAATAGCTTTCTCCCTACTTGAACTATAAAACTATAAGTTCAAAATAAAAGGCTATCTTCATATTCACTTTTAGTGCTTGTCTAAATGTGCTAATTAGCATGTTTATTACTAAATTCTTGCTTTCCCAAATACTTGTTTTTTAACCTTGAATTAGGCTTTTGTTTTCTTGAAAATAATTTCATATCTCCCCTTTCAGTTAAAATCTTTATCTACATGTATCTTCTGTTTCCTAGAACCTGAAAAGGAGAGGGGCAAACTTTTCTCAAAAATGTCTTTAATCTTGGGGTTGACTCTTAACAATATTTATAAAGAAAACTTATGAAATCTACTATGCAGAATTCTGCCTAAAGAAATTATGTGTAAAGAGAAGTCTGGTGGCATGTGTACTGATTCTTTCCATTTGAATCAAGTTCAGACTGTGATCTTAGTATTTGAGCCCTTTACCTTCAGGAGCTTTAACTGAAGCATAGCTCTTACCGGTTCGGAAAGATACTGATGTCCTTTGGGTTCACAGAAAGTACATGCTGCTAGATATGGTAATTTTCCCCCAACATTTCTTCATCCAGCACATGAGGGAAGAGAGCTTGTGCTCTAAGTGGTAAAACAATTTCATTTCCATCTTGGGATGAGTAACTTGGGTTTCTTGTGTTGTGGTTCTCCTCATTAGCCATGGGCATTCCTGTCTTTGGTTTTCCCTGTGGCTGATACAGCCGCCTCTGGATAAGCAGTGTCCTTAGCTGACCTGGCCTTTCAGGTCATCGTATTAAGATGACATGGCACCCCTATGAGCCCTGTTATGTAAAAAGACGTCTCACTGCCATGGTTGAGACTTGACAAATGGAAGAGAACCAGACTCACTGGTCTCCTCCCTTCTCTTAAAATATCCACAGAAGTTGAGGGTTGAAAAAAGGAGCCCATAAAGGAAAAATAAGTGGGAACTGGAAGAAAATGTCTCAGCTCTTCTTTACATTGAAGCTTCTTCTGAATTAATTTCCGGATTCTAAATTCATTTTCCATGTAGCAGCCCAGGCGCTGAAGTGTAATTGATGTCATGTCATTCCTTTGCTCAGAGCTCTTCAGGGAGCTTCCGTCACACTTAGAAGAACACCCAGACTCCTCGCCAAGGCTGCAGCCCCTCCTGACCTGGCTACTTCTCCCCTTCCTCTTGCATCTCTTTGGCTTACTTTCTTGTTCTTTGACCAGACCCACTGGAATGTAAGCTTCCTGAGGGCAGGGTCTCTCTTATGTGCTGTGCTCTCTTATCTCCCTGCAGCCTAGAATACCACTTCTAATTGGTTCCTGAGATGTTCGTCGTGAGCAGACGAAGTAATGAAATGTACTCTTGAGCTTGCTATAACATTTTTTTCTTCCCATTTCATTTATTTACTTTTTTCTGTAAGATTTTAAAGTCCTGTATAACATAATCCTTTTCCTAAATGATCTCTTGAACTGGAAGGAAAATATAAAGCCTTTGTATTGCATATGTGGATTATTGCATAGCTGGCTGTTGGTGTGTACATGCAGAACAACTTGCCTTGGTGTGATGTCCCACTTTCCCTGCAGCCAGATTCTGTGTCTTCCCACCCTTTGTTGCACCTCCGTTCCCTTAGCTGGAAAGCAAAAATTTTTAGTAGATGACCTCAGAGACTTATTTTTGCTTTTGGATCTCAAGTCACATGATTCAGTCACATTAAGGGAAATTAACCTCACCCCTCCTCTGTTTTCCAAAAGGCAAGATTGACAAATGAATTTAAGAATAGCCCTTATCTTTTCCTATCTAGATCTCTTGGAACTTGAAAAAAAGTTACTTTTAAGTACATGGATTCAGGCCAGAAGAGGAAAAATGGTAATTTCCCTTCTCTTAGAAAATGGCAAGTGAATAATTCTCCAATGAATGAAGCATGCCAGAACATCCAAAAATAGATAAATACTTGAGATTGCAGTTCTGAAATATCTGCAGTTGTGATTACTGACTGTTCTTTGCTAGTGAAGTACCTAGAATTTTATTTTTTGCTGATTTTGTAGATATTTTAATCACTTTAATGGTGTACCACCAAGTAGCAGAAAGTAGAACCAGGGATGAAAAATGACTCACTGAGCAACATGATGAGGGCGACAGGCTAACATTCGTTTCTTATGTTCTGTAGTAATCAGTTTCTCCCTTTTTGGTTGAATGCTAAAAGTGTAAAGCACACCGAGGGGTGGGATCGGGCTCCAGTTTGTGCAGAAATCATTTAAATGTGAGAGTTCAAGAGTAGCCTTCTTGGTGTTGAATAGTTTTTTTGTTTGTTTTCATTTTTCTGTACTCTTTTCCATTTCTTACTAAGACGTATGTCATTGATTGGGCTTGGTCATCAGTTCCAGAAAACACAAAATCACAGTAAAGAGGATCACAGCTGGCAGCCAGCCTGTGGTGCCAGCCGTCTTGACTTCTCTTGCTCCTGTGGTTGAAGATGGTTATGGAGCTTCCGGCCTTTGTGTCTGCATTCTTGCCAGCAGGCAGGAAGAAGAAATGAAGATCAAGCCCTTTCCCTTGGAGCTGATTCCTTGCACGCCTGTGTATGTCCTGGGACCTGAACTTGGTCACATGGCCACACTGAGCTGCAAGGGTGGCCGTTTGCCCAGCAGAAAATGGGAGTCCTATTATTAAAGAAGAAGAGAGCAGATAGTAGGGGAAAGTAGCATTTTTATCACAAGGTGACTCAAGTCTTCAAGTGGTATGGCAGCCTAACTCTGATTTCTCACCTCAGGGTCTTGACTTACCATACACGTCAGGTCCATGTGATGGACCTTCGCATTTCATGTTACAGTTGCAGATTCCTCAAGCATCTGGAATTCTCAGCAGTATCTCTGTAGTTACTGGTGGGTACACCAAGAGCCTCTGGATTAAATTAAAGGCAGTGGCTAAGAATATAGGCTGTGGAGCCAGACTGCCTGAGTTGAATTCTAGCTCTTACGTCTACTTGCAGCATGCCCTGGGCAAGTCCCTAAACTTGGCAGTGCCTCACTCTCTGTGTCTGTGAAAGAGGACCATAAGAGTACATGACTTGGAGGGCTCTTGTGGGGACCGAGCGAGCTGATGTCTGTAAAGCGCTCTGAATGGCGCCTGGCCCTTAGAAAGCGTCTGTGTGTCCGCTCTTATCGTCACTGGTTGTTTCCTAGTAATAATGATATTTGCAAGGAAAGCCATGGAAGGACTGGGCGCCCCACCCTTCTTCTGCACTGTAACTGTTTTTTGTCCCAGGACTCAGAGCAGCTGTAACAGATCCCAAGAATTAGGAAGGCTGATGGGTATTATTTTTGTTTTACAGATCACTTCTCTCCAGAGAATGTAAATGACACAGCCAAAGAAACATGCTTAAATTGGTTTTTCAAGATTGCTTCCATCAGGGAACTCATTCCAAGATTGTATCCTTTTTTTCTGTCTGATGATTTTAAAGATAGGCTGCAAGAGTTGCACTGTTAATAGCGGCTGTGTAAGGGGCTGCCCTGAGATTCCTGTTGAAAATGGGGTCCTGTCAGGGTTGCTCTCCTGGAAGCACAGCGCCAGCCACACTGTCCAAGAAGCCCTTGGACTCTGGCTGTCTCCAGTTCTCTGGAGAGAGAGACTTTGACTGTGGTGCTGTGTACCAGGCTTTTGTTTCCCTGAAGAACATTTCCACATTAATTTTCTCAGAATGCTTCGGGGGTTTTTTGTGTATGTTTTCTCTGGTCCTAAGACCTTGAAAAGAGCAGGGTCCAGCTTCTCTGCACAGACACCAGTGTTGAAGAACAGACAGTCCGACTTACACACAAAAGGAATCTTAGTTCTCTAAGTTTCATCCTTTCCCCATAAAGCTTCAGTTGGAAGTGCTCAAAACCCAGTTTAAATTTCAGCACGTAAACATAAATCAGCGTATAACGTTTTCCAAATTTTATTTTAAATAAGAATAAAACCTTGAAAACCAAATGTAGAACCCACAAGCCACTCACTGATTTAATTCTTTGGATTGTCGAGAGCTGTCGTGGCCCCTCTCCTGAAGACACACCTGGTTCTCTGCATGAACACTTAGGCTTTTCCCCGTAGGGAGCAGGCAGTCTGGAAAATGTCTTCCTTAACGGAATGCTTTTGTAGCTACGTGGAAGCTTCCATCCTGAAGTGTAACAAGTTCCTCTCCAAAACGTAAGGCTCTTCTTAAATGTCCAGAGCCATACATTTCCAAAAAATTTCTCTCTCGCACACGCCCTTGAAAATGGCTCTGCAATAGCAAGCTATCATTCTTTGACTGCCTAGTGTGTAGCAGATCTGGTGCTAAGCACCTTCCATCCATTTTCTCATTTAATCCAAATGAAAACTTAATGAAGTAGAGATCACTCTTTAATCTCCGTTTTACGGAGAGGAAAACTCAAGCTGGGAGAGGTTGGTTGACTAGCTCATGGAAGATCAGCTGGATTTGACATCCTAGCTCTGCTGTTACTGGCTGTGTGGTCCAGAGAAACTTACTTAGCATCTCTAACCCCCGGTCTCCTCAGTGTGCAAGCCCTGTGAAGGGGTCTATGAGCGTTCATCGAGCTGCACACACCAGACTGGGAGTGGCCCCCATGGGCCCTCATTCAGCGTCTTTGTGGCTGTTGTCCAAGACGATGAAGAGGTCAGAGATGTCAGAAGGCAAAGCCCTTGCCCTCGAGCCCCCTGCTACTCTGGGTCACCTCGGACGTTGTTTTGAGAGTAGTTTTGCGGAGCCAGGAGAAACCAGATCCGCTTTCTGAGTGGCGTTGGACACCATCTAGATAACTCCTCAGAGCCACGGGCTGACTTGTACTCTGAGTTGGATTTAAAATGTGTACAAAGTGTGTTTGATCGAGATCTGGGGATGCCTGGGGGAGTTTTCGTTCACCAGCTGGGGGAGAATAAGGCTTGGGGCAGAGGGAAGTCCCATGTGGCTGGAGGAATAAGGAAGTCACAGTTCACTTTGAGGGGGATGCTGGGGTCAGGCGTTAAGAGTGGGTGGAGCACAGGGCAGTAAATCTATGCCAAAGGAATATAGATAACAGCCGAAATATTGAGAAGGGTGAGGAGTAACCTAGTGACCTGTCGATGGACGATAACTGGGAGTGGGACAAAAATAATTAAATTAGTAAAAGTGACCTCAAACAGGAAAAAAGTGAAGATTAGACTCCAGCACTGAAAAGATGGTAGAGATGAAACCATTCAAAAAATGAATTATGGCAAGAGAGAAAGACTTGGTACATGGCCTTAGAAAACATCAACTTTGACCTTGGTTTGTTTCTGAAACTTGATTTTGCCCCCCTGCCTTTAGGAAGTCTAAACGTAGACTTTTGGGTGTAAATGCTGCTGTCTTTTCATCTCTCGCAGGGGGATTTCAGAGTGTCTGCCGCGGCTGACGTGCATGGTCCGGGGCATCGGGGACCCGCTTGTGTCGGTGTATGCCAGGGCCTACCTGTGCAGGGTGAGCCCACCGCGTCCTGCCTCCTCCAGCGTTCATGCTTCTCCCTCCCCGCCACCTCACGAGTCACTGGACAAAGGACTTCATTAACTGCTAATTTTAGAGCACAGCTTGTCCACAGAAAGCAGGGCTGTAGGATTTCTGTTTAAAATTAATTTCTAAGTAGACCCACTTACCTGTAACTCTAATTAGGGTCATCATCTCACAAATGAACTGGGTTTCAGAACTAATTGCTTCTCCCTTCTTGCTGGGAAGGAGGCTCCCAAGGCCTTTCGGGTGATAGGTTAACTTCTCATTGACTCAAAATGTGCTTTCCCTTTGTTTTTGAATTTGATTGTTTTATCAGATTTGTGGTCTCTGTATTAAAGAGCTGGCTCAGAGCGCGAGTTGGTGAGGGCTGTCTGGCAGGGAGAGGCACTCCTGGTGATGGCAGGCATCAGGGTCTGTGTTGCCTGGCCTTGGAGGGCTGCTCTGATGGGTTCAGATTGTAGGTCACTCAGCCTTTTTCTCGTCAAAGCACCATGAAGCTCCTGCTTAAAACTACTACTACTACTACTACTAAGTCACTTCCGTCGTGTCCGACTCTGTGTGACCCCATAGACGGCAGCCCACCAGGCTCCTCCGTCCCTGGGATTCTCCAGGCAAGAACACTGGAGTGGGTTGCCATTTCCTTCTCCAATGCATGAAAGTGGAAAGTGAAAGTGAAGTCGCTCAGTCGTGTCCGATTCAGCAACCCCATGGACTGCAGCCTACCAGGCTCCTCCATCCATGGGATTTTCCAAGCAAGAGTACTGGAGTGGGGTGCCATTGTCTTCTCCGCTTAAAACTACTAAGTTTTCATTTATGAAAAATGCACCCTGTGGAGAATTTACAGTCATTTTTCTTCAACTCACATGGGGCCATTGCCTCTGTCAGCTTTCGTGGGAGTCCCCCTTACTGGTTCCTTGGGCATCGTTTACCTTCAGAGGGGTTATTTCCCCTCTTCTGTAGGGTCCTGGTAAACCCCAGACTTCTTGAAGACAAAGCCACTCTTACAGACATATCTCTCCCCTACTGTGAAAGTGAAAGTCGTTCAGTCATGTCCGACTCTTTGCGACCCCATGGACTATACAGTCCATGGAGTTCTCCAGGCCACAATACTGGAGTGGGTAGCCATTCCCTTCTCCAGGGGATCTTCCCAATCCAGGGATCAAACTTAGGTCTCCCACATTGTGGGTGAATTCTTTACCAGCTGAGCCACTAGGGAAGCCCAAGAATGCTGGAGTGGGTAGCCTATCCCTTCTCCAGGGGATCTTCCTGATGCAGAAATCGAACCAGGGTCTCCTGCATTGCTGGTGGGTTCTTTACCAGCTGAGCTACTAGTGATCATCAGTACTATGAAATTAGAAGGTGAGGACTGCAGCCTTTGATCAGCTTCTTTTACCTGACATCTAGCATATGATAGAGGCCCTGTGGTCTCCAGTGTCTCAAAGAAATCAAAATCATTTCCCTCAGAGTGAGAAGCAGACATCCTTAGGAAGGACACTTTTTATAGGTCCATTCCCTAATAAAGGAGAAAAGAAAAAAAAAAGAAAAAGCTTTCCAATTAAGGGCACCTGCTCCCTTGTAGTAACTGAGGCCAAAATATTTATGCATTGCCATCTGCTTGAAACTGGCATAGATTTTTCATAGAAGAATATCAGATATATTTCTTCCAGCTTCAACTCTGTAGTATCATGAAGTTTGAATATTCCTCCCTTGTCAAAGTTTGCTAAGGGCCTAAGCTTCAACTCTGTAGTATCATGAAGTTTGAATGCTCCTCCCTTGTCAAAGTTTGCTAAGGGCCTAAGCTTCAACTCTAGTATCACGAAGTTTGAATGCTCCTCCCTTGTCAAAGTTTGCTGGGGGCCTTTGTGTGCAAAATTGGAATGGATCCTGTGGGGTGGGGTGGGGAGGATGTAAAGATAGCCTTATTTGTGTATTTGTGCTCAATGGCAACCCACTCCAGTACTTTTGCCTGGAAAATCCCATGGATGGAGGAGCCTGGTAGGCTGCGGTCCATGGGGTTGCTAAGGGTCGGGCACGACTGAGCGACTTCACTTTCACTTTTCACTTTCACACATCGAAGAAGGAAATGGCAACCCACTCCAGTGTTCTTGCCTGGAGAATCCCAGGGACAGGGGAGCCTGGTGGGCTGCCGTCTATGGGGTCGCACAGAGTTGGACACGACTGAAGCGACTTAGCAGCAGCAGCCTTTCCTCTTGTAGCATTCTTTGAACTTTCCTTCACATCAGTAATAAAGACCTAGAATCTTAGTGTGTCTCATGACACACAATTATTATATAGAAATCAGAAAGTGAGGGGAAAATTCATTCCCTGCAAACCTCCTTAGTTTTAAAGTTTGAAGGAAGGTACACAAGCTAGTGAAAGATGATATTTGTTGCATATAAAGTGCCTCCCCTGGTGGCTCAAATGGTAAAGAAGCAGCCTGCAATGCAGGAGAAACTGGGTTTGATCCCTGAGTTGAGATGATTCCTGGGAGAAGGGAATGGCAACCCATTCCAGTATTCTTGCCTGGAGAATCCCATGGACAGAGGAGCCCGGCGGGCTACAGTCCATGGGACTGCAAAGAGTTGGACAGGGCTGAGTTACTAACGCTTTCGTTCACTTTCACATTCAAAGTACCTTTGCATGGCAGATGCAGCTCTATAACTCAGTGGCAATGAGGAGAGATTACAGACATACCCCAGGAAAGCTGGGTGAGATGTCCTGTATCTGAAATCAGTTGTGCCAATTCAGGCAGAGCACCCTTTCCTCTGGTTGGGTAGTTACTGAAAATCTTTTGATATAGAAAGAATAAGAGACAGTGTGCATTAGCAAGGACTCTTTGAATTCCAAATGGCAAAACCCCAGTTCATAGTACTCTGAAACAAAGGTGGGGATTTGTTGGCGCTCGCACCTGAAGAGCCTGGGGTAGTCCCGGCATGGCAGACCCAGGGACCCTGAGCCATGTCGGGAGCTGTCTCCTTCCTCGTGGCTCAGCTCTGCTCTCCTCTGGGTGACTTCAGTCTGCAGCTTTCTCTTTCCATATGGTGGAAAGGCTTGCAGCCTCTCAACTTAGGAACCTCAGTGACAAGATTATCTTTTCCCCAGTGGTTCTAGCCAGTTTCTGGGCAGAATCTCACAGAACCACTTTGGGTCCTTAGTCCGTACGTATGCCAGTCACCATGACCATGGGATGGGATATGCCTGCTGACTGAGCCTGGGTCACGCGCCCACCCTGGCAACCCAGGGTTGGCTGGGCTCAGCTGCCGCAAACCTCTTTATCTGAGAGGTAAGTTTGAGTCCCCAAAGACAAATCCACTTTGCTGATTCCAGAGACAGAGAGAATGAGTGCCAGGGAGGCAGAAACAACAGATGGATATCATGAGTAACTACCCTTGCTACTCTAGGTAGAAATTTTTTCGACCTGAGCAGATTTCCAAGCTGCTCATTTGGTTTTATGGAAAGAGATAAACAAAACACAAAGGCAGTGAGTAGGCAGGGCGTGGGGGGTGCTCAGAGCTGTTTATTAAAGGAAAGTATGATTAACTCCTCTTCTAAGTCACAACCCCTTCAATTCATCTCCACTGCTTGTCCACTGGGCCTTTCTTTGCTGTCGCCTAACAGGTAATTATTGCTTTTTCTACGAAATGATTAGTAGAAGGAAACAATAGAATCAGAACACAGTAAAAATGGATCTGACAGTTGTTGTTAATATTTTTTTTAAATCCCTGTACTTGTCCTTGGAAGCATCTTCAACAGCTCTAGAGAGCTGCCCCTGGAATTTACCGCCCCAGTGGATCTTGCATAATTTCCCTCAAAGGAATTCCTTACAGACATCTAAAAACCACCATTATCGTTAATCTTCATGACCTCTGGGTAGCTGTGGGGGGGAGGTGAGTGGTAGAAATCTGTCTTCCCTGGAAGAAACCAGGTCCCAGAAAGCACCTCCTCTTACAAAGTTGTTTCTGTGCTAAAGCAGCTGTGTGGAATTGAGGTGCATTTGAGGAACTCAGTTTAAGGAACCTTATGATGCTTTGTTTTAAATCCATGTAGTCCCTGCCATATTTGTGACCTGTACTCTTCCATCCGACTCTAGAGCCCTGGCCACCTTCTCTGTGATTAGCAAATTTTTTTCTAATAAATATTCTGAAAATATTACATATCTTTTTAAAACAATGAGTGAAGGAGTCGATGGATTATAGTTTTGTTAGGCTTCATGCTTGTGTAATAAAAAATTTGCTTAAAATACATCAAAATTTATGTCTGCTTCCCTGACTGCCCAGCAAAAAATGAATCCGTATATTTTAACAATGCCATAGTGAAGTCCCAGCTGACTCTCTTACATACCAGAATCTTTTTGCTTCATTTAATAAGTACAGCTAAGTGTGTGTTTATCATTTTTTAGAGAGGAAAAGAATGTCGTATACAGTCTTGAGAGTACATTTCTCCTTAGTGCTGTATTGATTTGTTCCCTTGGTCATCTGTTCAGAAATACTTTCATTACCTTTGGGAAGTTGCGAAGATGATTATTGCAAATACTGCCCTTTTTTTCATTAAAAATAGCTCCTGTGGTTTTTCTTATAAAAGCAAGATATGCTTGTTGAATAAGAAAATAAAGAAACAAAAAGAATGAAAGTTAACTTTCTGGACCTCTCTATGCTTATATCTACCTATATGTATATTTTTAATTTACAAAAATGCATCACACTATATATGTTATTTGCAACCTGGTTTTCCACCGTCAAGGTTATTTCATTTTGTTTGGCTACAGGTGGGCATGGAAGTGGCTCCACATCTCAAAGAAAGCCTAAATAAGAACTTTTTTGATTTTCTCCTCACATTCAAACAGGTAAGAGAACACTATCAGAAGAGCCAATTGATGTGATAGTTACATGATCACAGATTCATAAAACCCAGTTGGTTTTCCAAGTAGAGATTGCCTTAAAGCTCTTTAGATGTGTAAACCCTACAAAATTACACTCGTGTCTGTTACAGACAATTAAAATGTGTTAATTGTACTGAAGAAGCAGAGAGGATTAATATGCATGTGTTAATAAGAAACGTCTCCAGTTGATCAGACTTTCTTCTTTGCGTCTGCTGGGTCCATTTTATCAGGTTGCCTCTCTTCACAGCACACATTCCCAGAACAACTCAGCCTGGTGACATGGGAAACTGTGTGAGTTTTTTTCTAGTTTAAAAAAACCTGAGAAACCAGGCAGTTTCTCTCGGGGCCATTCAGATGCTTGCAGATAGGCTCACATGTTCTTTGTTCTGTGACTTCCCCTCCTTTTCTGAGTGTTTATTTGGTCTCCTATAGATTCACGGGGATACGGTCCAGAACCAGCTGGTGCTCCAGGGCGTGGAGCTTCCGTCCTACCTCCCCTTGTACTCGCCTGCCATGGACTGGGTCTTCCAGTGTGTTTCCTACCACGCCCCCGAGGTAACTGCCCTGGGCTTCAGTGTGAAGTTCATTCCCCTCTTCTGTGTCGTAAGGACCCTGACACCCGAGTGCCCAGTAACGTCATCATCAGGGCGCTTTCACAGCAATTCACTGTTGTGTCTGGTTCTGTGCTCAGCCCTTGGCCTGCACTGTGTGTATCCTAAGTGGTGGTTTGGGCTGCTGTTCAGTGAGCCCTGGGCTCAGGGTGCCTGAGTCTGAATTGCAGCTCTGTCGCTTGCAGCTGTTGTTACTAAAGCAGAGCTCAAGTCACTTGTCCCTAACCGCACAGCTTTTTTTCTTTATCGATGAAATGGGAGCAGTAGTAATTCCTGTCTTCTGGTCTATTGCGTGGATCAAACAAGACGGTCCATGTACAGTGCTTGGTGGAGGAGGGCCCCACACACGGTGCTTGAATGTTTGTTGTGTCATTGGGATTGCAAATGTGGTTTTTATATCTGCACGAGAGAACCAGGAAAGAGATAAGACAAAGTGTCACTGGAGGGCAGAGTTTGGATTGTTTTAACTTATTTTTCTTGCCCAATCTGTTTTTTAACTTTTCAGCAAGTATAATGTCTTGCTTATATTTTAATTTTTGCAAATCCTAAATAAAGTATGAGGAGAAAAATAGGGCCATCTTGTATTCACCTAAAAAATAGGTGAATTTTTTATCAAGTAAATTGATTTTAAATAAAATCAGTTTAATAGAAGATTCTTTGAAAATGTGTGGCCATTCTCTCTGATTATAAGGGTAGTCTCAGCCACCACATGCTTGCCCAGGCTCCCAGGAAGAAAAACCAATGACTTGACTGATTCAGCTTAATGACTGAAACCCATGAGCAAAACTGATGCATTTGAAAATAAGAACACTTATTCTTTTTCTCCTTAAAGAACAGCAAAATTGGATTAAAAACAAAAAGTACATGTCATAAGGTGTTCTTCCTTTATTTTAAGTGGCAGTAATCTCAGAGGATGGCAGAAGCTGGGAATAGAGCTTTCCTGGGGAGTAAAACTCTAGGAAATCATTATTGCACCAGAAGAAGTGATTAAAAAAATTAGGTCACCTGAATAATAACAAACTCTGATTCTTGGGGCATTTAAACAAGGAACTTGCAGTGTCTCATAAAAAAAAAAAAATCATTTTGAAAATGTGGAAGAAGTAATGTCAGTGTGGAGGGTGCTGTTGAAAAGGTGTGTGACAAAGTGATACCTAAAAAGCTTTTTGACAGTGGCTGAGATGTGTCCCCCAGGGAGTTGGAGATATGTGCGTCTTTAAGGGGCCACACCTCCAGAATGTAGGCATTTGTACAGGACAGGCAAGTGAGAGGGGGAAGGGAGAATCATCTAGATGAGAGAGGGGAGAAATGCCTCGAGCTGCAAATACCTGACATATGAAATTTCATACTGAAATCCCCAGTTCCCTCCCTCCCCAAATCAGGGAATGATTATTCAAAAATGGTTCTTGTTGTTGTTTAAAGATAAGATTCTCCCCGCCCCCACCATTTATACAATTAAAATTAAGTAAAAAAATCTTTATGCCCCCAGTTTTAGGAACTCTTTGCAGAGAAAAGCAACTGTTTCATAAAACATGCTTTGGGCAGTGAAAACAAATCCCTTGGTAAGCTTGCCATTTTCAGCACCTTGTTGTCTGGGTCTGGTACGGAATCCTGTAATGCAGCTGTGTGATGCAGGTTGTCAGTGTTGAAGGAAAGAGGAAGGTGGTAGAGGCTGGGGCAGGTAGTGAGGTAGAAGTGAGTTCAGATCGTGACTGTGTTGCCGTGCCAGACAAAGAGGCTGCTTGACCTCTTTGTGCCTGAGTTTTATCAGCTGTAAAATGGGGGTAATGAATGGACCCTTCCTCAAAGGGCTCTCATGAGATGACTGTAATAGTGCACGTCAGCACGTGACCAAGAGCTGCTGTGGAAGGCAGCAGGCAGGTGGGGGTGCTCATCATCCTTATCTTTGGTCTTAACAGGAGATGGGGCCTGGACTGATTGGAAGGCCAGGAGATGAGTCAGGGCAGTAAGGAGGGGTTGAGGGACGAGACCTGTATAGACCGACAGGTAAGAGGCATAGTTAGGAGACGAGCATTACTGGAGAAGAGTGAGGAACTAGGCCGCCTGGGAGTGGCCCAGGCTGCAGAGGCTGTTGATCATTGTGTCGTGGAGACCAGGCAGCTCTTAAAGATTTTTGATCAGGGAGATGATTTGAAAAAAGTGGTGCTTGAAGATCAGACTGGCAGAAGCATACCAGATGGATTAGAAGAGTACAGTTAGCAGCCATGGAAAAAACAAGGGGCAGAATGGATAGGAGAGGATTTTCATAATCAGAAAACATTGTTTAATAAGTACATGTTCATTGGAAAGACTTTGGAAAAGATAGGTTAAAAGGAGAAAAAGAGCCACCTAAAATTCTGTCATGAGTAACTGGCCATTGTTAACAGTCTGGTGCATTTGCTTTTTAATACTTCTCTCTCCACTTTCACTCTTGCTCTGTTATTACAATTGTGTTTTGCACATGAGAAATTTTTCCCGTATGCCTTTATGATGCTTTCCCCTCACTTAACATTATAACAAATGCACTTTGTTTGAGTTTTGTGACCTTTTGGGAAGAGAGTAGAAGGCAGTGTTGGTTGGCTGTGAAGAAACGGAGCATGGAGTTGGGTCAGAGATGCTGCTGGGCTTGGAGCCCGTAACACAACTGCCTCTTTCTGAGGCTCCCTCTGCGCTGCGCCCCACAGGCAGCCCTGGTTTTGCAGCACTGTGCTGTGTTGCACTGTGCAGACAGGTCATTTTTTCTACCTCTGCATTAAGCAAGTCTGTTGGTGCCATTTTTCTAACAGCATTTGCTAACTTCATGTCTCTGTGTCATTGTGGTAATTCTCACAACATTTCAGACTTTTTCGTTTTATTTGTTATGGTGATCAATGATCAGTGATCTTTAATGTTACTATTGCAAAAAAAAAATTACGACTCACTGAAGGTTCAGATGATGGTTATCATTTTTTAGCAATAAAGTGTTTTTTAATTATGGTGTATGTGTATATATATATATATATATACACACTTATTTTTAGACATAATGCCATTGCACATTTAATAGTGTACAGAACAGTATAAAGCATAATTTTCATATATACTGAGAAACCAAAAAACTTGTGTGACTTGCTTTATTGAGATATTTACTTCATTGCAGTGGTCTGGAACAGAACCTGCAATATCTCTGAGGTCTGCCTGTGGTAGTTACTTCACTTGTGTCCATGGCTCAGTTGTTCAGTCGTGTCTGACTCTTTGCGACCCCATGGACTGCAGCCCTCCCAGCGCCTCTGTCAATGGGATTTTTCAGGCAAGAATACCGGAGTGGGTTGCCATTTCCTCCTCTAGGTGATCGTCCTAACCCAGGAATTGAACCTGAGTCCCCTGCATCTCTTGCACTGCAGATGGATTCTTTACTGTTGAGCCATCGGGGAAGCCCAGTTACTTTACTTGGCTGTGTTAATTCACTTTCAAAGCTTCCCCAAGCTAGATGTTGCTGTTATTGCCATTTACAGATGAGGCACCTGAGGCTTAGAAACTCGTTACAGTCACACAGTTAGAAAGAAGCCGTGTAGCCATTTTCAGAGTGACTCTGAAACCAGCAGATTTGTTTGCTTGACTGCTTTGCTTTAGACTTTGATTCTAGGTCTCTCCTGTTAACTGCTACACTGCTAAAGTGAGACTTAAACAAATTGACCCATGGACTGCTGTTCCAGTGGTCTTACTATTAATATAAGTGCAGTTCAGTTCAGTCGCTCAGTTGTGTCTGATTCTTTGTGACCCTATGGACTGCAGCATGCCAGGCTTCCCTGTCCTTCACCAACTCCTGGAGCTTGTTCAAACTCATGTCCATCGAGTTAGTAATGCCATTTAACCATCTCATCCTCTGTAGTCCCCTTCTCATCCTGCCTTTGATCTTTCCCAGCATCAGGGTCTTTTCCATTGAGTCAATTCTTCACATCAGGTGGCCAGAGTATTGCAGTTTCAACGTCAGCATCAGTCCTTCCAATGAATATTCAGGACTGATTTCTGTAGGATTGAGTGGTTTGTTCTCTTTGCGGTCCAACGGACTCTCAAGAATCTTCTTCAGCACCACAGTTCAAACATGAGTTCTTCAGCTCTCAGCTTTCTTTGTAGTCCAACTCTCTCATCCATACATAACTACTGGAAAAACCGTATCTTTGACTAAATGGACCTTTGTCGGAAAAGTAATGTCTTTGCTTTTTAATATGCTGTCCAGGTAGGTCATAGCTTTTCTTCCAAGGAGCAAACGTCTTTTAATTTCATGGCTGCAGTCACCATCTGCAGTGATTTTGGAGCCCAATAAAATAAAGTCTGTCACTGTTTCCATTGTTTCCCCATCTATTTGCCATGAAGTGATGGGACCAGATGCCAGTATCTTAGTTTTCTGGATGTTGAGCTTTAAGCCAACTTTTTCACTCTCCTCTTTCACTTTCATAAGGAGGCTCTATAGTCCCTCTTCACTTTCTGCCATAAAGGTGGTGTCATCTGTGTATCTGAAGTTATTGATATTTCTCCCAGCAATCTTGATTCAAGCTTGTGCTTTATCCGGCCAGCATTTCGCATGATGTACTTTGCATATAAGTTAAATAAGCAGGGTGACAGTATACAGCCTTGACATACTCCTTTCCTGATTTGGAACCAGTCTGTTGTTCCCTGTCTGGTTCTAATTGTTTCTTCTTGACCTGCATATAGATTTCTCAGGAGGCAGGTAAGGTGGTCTGGTATTCCCATCTCTTTCAGGATTTTCCACAATTTGTTGTGATTTACACAATTGCACTCATCTCACATGCTAGTAAAGTAATGCTCAAAATTCTCCAAGCCAGGCTTCAGCAGTACGTGAACCATGAACTTCCAGTTGTTCAAGCTGGTTTTAGAAAAGGCAGAGGAACCAGAGATCAAATTGCCAACATCCATTGGATCATTGAAAAAGCAAGAGAGTTCCAGAAAAACATCTATTTCTGTTTTATGGACTATGCCAAAGCCTTTGACTGTGTGGATCACAATAAACTGGAAAATTCTGAAAGAGATGGGAATACCAGACCACCTAACCTGCTTCTTGAGAAACCTATATGCAGGTCCAGAAGCAACATTTAGAACTGGACATGGAACAACAGACTGGTTCCAAACAGGAAAAGGAGTACATCAAGGCTGTATATTGTCACCCTGCTTATTTAACTTATATGCAGAGTACATCATGAGAAACACTGGGCTGGAAGAAGCACAAGCTGGAATCAAGATTGCTGGGAGAAATATCAATAACCTCAGCTATGCAGATGACACCACTCTTATGGCAGAAAGTGAAGAGGAACTAAAAAGCCTCTTGATGAAAGTGAAAGAGGAGAGTGAAAAAGTTGGCTTAAAGCTCAACATTCGGAAAATGAAGATCATGGCATCTGGTCCCATCACTTCACGGGAAATAGATGGGGAAACAATGGAAACAGTGTCAGACTTTATTTTTTTGGGCTCCAAAATCACTGCAGATGGTGACCGCAGCTATGAAATTAAAAGACGTTTGCTCCTTGGAAGAAAAGTTATGACCAACCTAAATAGCATATTGAAAAGCAGAGACCTTACTTTGCCAATAAAGGTTCGTCTAGTCAAGGCTATGGTTTTTCCAGTAGTCATGTATGGATGCGAGAGTTGGACTGTGAAGAAAGCTGAGTGCCGAAGAATTGATGCTTTTAAACTGTGGTGTTGGAGAAGACTCTTGAGAGTCCCTTGGACTGTAAGGAGATCCAACCAGTCCATTCTAAAGGAGATCAGTCCTGGGTGTTCTTTGGAAAGAATGATGCTAAAGCTGAAACTCCAGTACTTTGGCCACCTCATGCAAAGAGTTGACTCATTGGAAAAGACTCTGATCCTGGGAGGGATTGGGGGCAGGAGGAGAAGGGGACGACAGAGGATGAGATGGCTGGATGGCATCACTGACTCGATGGACATGAGTTTGAGTGAACTCCAGGAGTTGGTGATGGACAGGGAGGCCTGGCGTGCTGCGATTCATGGGGTTGCAAAGAGTCGGACATGACTGAGTGACTGAACTGAACTGAACTGAACACAGTCAAAGGCTTTGGTGTAGTCAGTAAAGCAGAAGTAGATGTTTTTCTGGAACTCTCTTGCTTTTTCTGTGATCCACCGGATGTTGGCAATTTGATCCCTGGTTCCTCTGCCTTTTCTAAATCCAGCTTGAGCATCTGGAAGTTCATGGTTCACGTACTGTGAAGCCTGGCTTGGAGAATTTTGAGTGTTACTTTGCTAGCGTGTGAGAAGCGTGCAGTTGTGTGGTAGTTTGAACATTCTTTGGCATTGCCCTTCTTTGGGATTACAATGAAAACTGCCCTTTTCCAGTCCTGTGGCCACTGCTGAGTTTTCCACATTTGCTGGCATATTGAGTGCAGCACTTTCACAGCATCATCATTCAGGATTTGAAATAGCTCAACTGGAATTCCATCACTTCCACTAGCTTTGTTTGTAGTGATGCTTCCTAAGGCCCACTTGACTTCACACTCCAGGATGTCTGGCTCAAGGTGAGTGATCACACCATCATGGTTATCTGGGTCATGAAGATCTTTTTTGTACAGTTCTTTTGTATATTCTTGCCACCTCTTCTTAATATATTCTGCTTCTGTTAGATCCATACCATTTCTGTCCTTCATTGTGCCCATCTTTGCATGTAATGTTCCCTTGGTATCTCTAATTTTCTTGAAGAGATCGCTAGTCTTTCCCATTCTGTTGTTTCCCTCTATTTCTTTGCAATGATCACTGAGGAAGTCTCTCTTATCTCTCTTTGCTATTCTTTGGAGTTATGCATTCAGATGGGTATATCTTTCCTTTTCTCCATTGCTTTTCACTTCTCTTCTTTTCTCAGCTATTTGTAAGGCCTGCTTAGTCAACCATTTTGCCTTTTTGCATTTCTTTTTCTTGGGGATGGTCTTGATCACTGCCTCCTGTACAATGTCATGAACCTCATCCATAGTTCTTCAGGCATTCTGTCTATCAGATCTAATCCTTTGAATCTATTTGTCACTTCCACTGTATAAAGCATCTGCCTGCAATGCATGAGACCTGGGTTCGATCCCTGGGTCAGGAAGATCCCCTGGAGAAGGATGGCAACCCATTCCAGTACTCTTGCCTGGAAAACCCCATGGACAGAGAAGCCTGGTAGACTACAGTCCATGGGATCGCAAAGAGTTGGACATGACTGAGCGACTTCACTTTCACTGTATAATCACAAGGGATTTGATTTAGGTCATACCTGAATGGTCTAGTGGTTTTCCCCACTTTCTTCAATTTAAGTCTGAGTTTGGCAATAAGGAGTTCATGATCTGAGCCACAGTCAGCTCCCGGTCTTGTTTTTGCTGACTGTATAGAGCTTCTCCATCTTTGGCTGTAAAGAATATAATCAATCTTATTTCAGTATTGACAGTCTGGTGATGTCCATGTGTAGAGTCTTCTCTTGTGTTGTTGGAAGAGGGTGTTTGCTATGACCAGTGCGTACTGTTCGCAAAACTCTATTAGCCTTTGCCCTGCTTCATTTTATACTTCAAGGCCTAATTTGCCAGTTACTCCAGGTATCTCTTGACTTCCTACTTTTGCATTCCAGTCCCCTATGATGAAAAGAACATCTTTTTTGGGTGTTAGTTCTAGAAGGTCTTGTAGGTCTTCATAGAACCCGTTCAACTTCAGCTTCTTCAGCGTTACTGGTTGGGGCATAGACTTGGATTACTGTGATATTGAATGGTTTGCCTTGAAAATGAACAGAGATCATTCTGTCATTTTTGAGATTGCACCCAAGTACTCCATTTCGGACTGTTTTGTTGGCTATTAATATAAACTGCCCTTTAAACATTCTAAAATACAATTCAACTAGCAATGCACATCTAAGACCAGTGTTGGTGATTGATAAATCCCTCTAAAGCATACTTGTGTGTTATTTTCATTCTTTTGAATTAGGGAAGAAACCCCAGGGAAAGGTAAATAATAGAAAAAAGAATAAAAAATTCTCCTTTAATGCTTGTGGTATAAAAGTTCTTTTTATTCACATTGACATATTTTATTCCTTTGAGAATTAATCACATTAACTCTGGTTTAGAGGAAAGAGGTTTTATCTTTTAAGATTAGTTTATGATTTTGCCTACAGTTTACATGTTTGTTTCATCTAGAAAAAAAATGAAAATATGATATATGTATTATTTAGTTTACTTTTTAATGGGGCAATAATTATAAAGACTGATTGTAAGCATATTTACTTATTAAAAGTAGAATTACACATCTCTAGAGCAGTCTGGGCTTCATATGAGTTAATCTTAGCTTAGAAAATATGTTATTTTTTCAAGATAATTTAATTATTTATTATTATTTGCTTTTTGCTGAGTTGTGCCGTGTGGGATCCTAGTTCCCAGATCAGGGATCAAACCCATAGTCCCTGCAGTTGGAAGCACAGAGTTCTAACCACAAGTTCCTTCCCTGTTAGAAAACAGAAATGTGTTATCGACCCAACTTCTTTTTTCTTTTCCTGTACTTTTGGAGTGGGTGAATAACCCTAATCTGGAGACAACCTTAGATATAATGGTGGCTATGCAAAGCAAAATATGTTAATAAAATATCACAAAGATGTATCCTTTCCCCCTCAGAAAAAGGTACATGAAGAGTCTGGTGAAACAGTCTAGTTAATTACATTAATATTATACCAATGTCACTTTCTCAACTTTGACAATACACTATAATTATGTAAGATGTCACCACTGGGGGAAGCTTAGTAATGGGTAACCAGCACCTGTACTATTTTTGCAGTTTCTCATGAGTCTATAGTTGATTACAAATAAAACTTTTCAAAAACGTCATCAATTTGGAGCAGTTTGAAAAATAATGTTATAAACATGGTATGGAATCCTCAGGCACTAGAGAGATGGATTTATGAGTACTAACATGGGAGGAGGGAGCCCCGTGCCAGATTCTAGAGCAAAAAAGGCAAGTTGTCTCTCCATATTGATAGTCCATATAGCGAGAGTCCATTTTTGTAAAACAAAAGTCTTCTACAACAAAAGCTGTATATTCATAGAGCATAGACAAAGGCCTTGGAAGATTAGACACCAAATGTTGACACTGATGATCCCTAGGAAGAGGGAGTTGGGAATGAGGGCATGCATATTTTACTTGATACATGATGGTATTGTTTGAACTTCTGTCCAAAGGCACTTCTTATTTTTATAATTTTTATAAAAAGCAAATATATAAGCAAATAAGTGTAGGGGCCTAGTGAAACTTCAAGTTCTGATGTGTCTGTAAATATATATTCTGAGCTGCAAGTTTTTTAGTGTTTTATCTCAGCCAACAACAGGCTTGTTTCGATCTCAGACTGGTTTGAACTGTTGTTTCTCTTGTTCTTGCCAAAAGTAGTCAATTCTGTCACTTCTCTGGGAAAAAAAAAATTAATAACCGCTAATAGATCTTCCTGGGGTCTATAGCCATTTGGCTCTGTGGACACTTAGGGTAATGACAATGGAGCCTTTTTTGTTTTTTGAGTTATATTCTTGGATGCATTTTTAATGTATTCATCTCCTGTGAAAAGAGAGCTTTTAAGGCATTTGTCTTAATGGCCAGAACATTTTGTCCCTATGTTAGCATTTGTCCTGTTTGTCTTTTCAGAAGTGCTGGACCAAGGTTTTCTCATTCAGTTGTGTGTGTGAGTATGTGTGTGTGTGTGAGTATGTGTGTGTGTGTGTGTGTGTGCATGTGCGCACACATGTGTGTGTATGAGATAGAGAATAAGCCACCCAAGGGCATGGATTTCTGTCTTGATTTCCTCACTGCCCTATTCCCAGTGCCTAGAATAGTGGCTTATTGGAAAAGACCCTGATGCTGGAAAAGATTGAGGGCAGGAGGAGAAGGGGGCAGCAGAGGATGAGATGGTTGGATGGCATCACTGATGTGATGAACATGAGTTTGAGCAAACTCGGGGAGATGATGACGGGCAGGGAAGCCTGGTGTGCTGCAGTCCATGGGGTTGCGAAGAGTCGGACACAACTTAGTGACTGAACAACAGCAATAACATCACTGTTGCTTCACAGGCAGGTGTTGAATGAGTAATTATTTGTGTGTGTTGTGGAGTATCAATGTGATCGTTATAAGAGTATCTCTTTTTCAGCTTTCCCAGGAACCACTTTGATACTGTTCTTCCTGAATGACTTTTCAAATATTGAATCCCCTATGAATGGGTTAGGGAGGGCTTTTGTGACATTGTCAATTTTATCATCAGTTGGGATGCTCTGGCTGCAAGGAACACTTAACTGGCCCTACAGAGATAACTCAGTGCGTTCTCTTGAATAACAGATGAAGGCCCTGGGCCAGGCAGGTTCTGTTCTCTCTGCTCTGCCATCACCACATAGCAGCACGGTGGCTGTAACCATTCCAGGCATCATGCCCAGACATGGCAGAATCCAGAGGCAGGAAGATCGGGAGTCTTCAGTTCCTCCAGTTCCTGTTTAAGAACAGGAAGACTTTCCTCTAAGCCCGCATCTCAGTAGCAAGAAATCGGTCATGTGCCCTGTCTGAACCCACCACTTGCAAGGGGAATGAGACCACTGTGATTGACTTGGGGCTGTGTTAGTTTGCTTAGTATATTCAGGCAGCTGTAACAAAATACCACATAGTGGGTGTATTATAAACAACAGAAGTTTATTTCTAATGGTTCTGGAGGCTGGGAGTCCAAGATCAGGATGCTGGCAGATACAGTATCTGGTGAGGGCCTACTCCCTGGTTCATAGATTTTATCTTCTGGCTGTGTGCTCACATGGCAGAAGGGACAAGAGAGCTTTCTAGGGCCGCTTTTATAAGGGCACTGATTCCATTTATGAGGGCTACACCCTTAAGACCTAATCACCTCCAAAGGCTCCACCTTCTAACACCACTAACTTGGGAGTTAGTGGTGATTCAGATATTAGCAGGCTTCCTTGATAGACTGAGTGGCTTTAAACAACAGAAAGTTATCTTCTCACAGTTTTGGAGGCTGGAAAGTCCAAGATCAAGGTCCCAGCAGGGTTGGTTTGTGGCGAGACTTTTCTCCTTGGCTTGCGGACCAGCCTTCTCACTGTGTCCTCGCCTGGTCTTGTCATCTGTGCACGTGTGTCACTAGCCTCTCTTCCTCTTCTTATGAGGACAGCAGTCCTATTGGATTAGGGCTGCGCCCTTATGACCTCACCTGGTGTTAACTCCTTTAAAAACCCTATCTCCAAACATAGTCACATTGCGGGTTAGGGCTTCAACATATGAATGGGGGGAACATAATTCACTCCAGAACAGGACCCAACCTGATTTTTGTTGGACAAAGACAGAAATCTGAATAAAATAGGGGTTCTAGGGTACTGATAGTATCCCCACAATCAACAGTCACCTTAATTATTCAGGGACTCCCAGGACACAGCTGAAAAGAGTGGAATTGCACTAAAAAAGACTCATTTTATTTTTTGATATCCAGGCCAGACTTAGGTACAAATCTCATTTCTGCCATGTAGTAGGAAGTGGCTCAACCCAGCTGAGTTTTGGCTTCCTCATCTGTAAAGTAGGGATAACAGGCATGGTCTCAAAGGCCATTGTGAAGAGTGAATGGGAAAAGGTATATAAACCGCTCAAGTGAAAGTGAAAGTCTCTCAGTTGTGTCTGACTCTTTGCGACCCCATGGACTATACAGTCCATGGGATTCTCCAGGCCAGAATATTGGATTGGGTAGCCTATCCCTTCTCCAGGGGATCTTCCCGACCCAGGAATTGAACCGGGGTCTCCTGCATTGCAGGCAGATTCTTTACCCATTGAGCTACCAGGGAAGCCCCGTGCCTAGTGCCGGGTGCCTGGTGAGTGCTCAGTGTCAAGGCTACTGTTGTCAGCTCTTTTGTCTTGGGATTGACCTTGTCTGTGCCGTTTGAAACTTTCCCCAAACCACTGCACTACGGGATACTTCTTTCTATTGATTTTCTTAACAACAAGAGCTCTTTTAAAGATGCATAATTGTCCTAAGATAGCTCTAAAGCCATTAATAGTATTCCAATGAGTAAAACATTTATTTTCTTTTGGGGAAAAAAATGCTTCAAAATGCACTTGAGAGGAAGTGTAGTGAAGCACATGGCCTTTGATGCCAGACTTCCCAGGTCATGTCCAGCCCACCATAACTAGCCATGTCATCGTGGCCCAGCCATGTCGCTGTTCAGTAGCTTGGTTTCTCATCTGTGAAATGGGAGAATTGAGAGCCTGCCTCATAGGGGTTGTGAGAAGTGGCAGCATGACTGTCAAGTGCTTCTCCCTGTGACTGGCCCAGTGTTATTCATTTTACTTGGAGTTCCACAGGCATCTCGTGAAAGGGGAGGAACACTGGGGGTCTAGGAGAGGTGGAAAGTAAAAATGAAAGTCACTCAGTTGTGTCTGACTCTGTGCAACCCCATGGACTATGCAGTCCATGGAATTCTCCAGGCCAGAATACTGGAGTGGGTAAGCTGTTCCCTTCTCCAGGGGATCTTAGGAGAGGTGGGGAGTAAAGCAAATTTCATTCTCACTGGTACCCTAGAGCACAGGCGGTACCACTCTCATTGTCCTGTAGGAATCTGCAGGTGGCATGGTACCACCTGTATCATCTGCCTACAGATGAAGAAAAGTAGTTGGTGAGACTGGATTTGAACCCAGAGGTGCATGAGACCAGGGCCCTAGCTCTTATCCATTATGCTAAATGCCACAAGAGTGAACTTGTTTTCTCCTCCATCCTCCCCATGCTACCAAACACTGAGAATTATAGAAATGGGTATGTAAATGACTACCTTTATTTTAGAGTATTACTTTGCAAATCTGCTCATGAGAAGTGTTACTTTAGATCTCCCAACTTGATGGTTTTTATTTATTTTTTTTAATTAGGCTCTGCTAACAGAGATGATGGAGAGATGTAAGAAGCTAGGAAACAAGTAAGTATTTTGAAATTCATAAAGCCTGTGTTTGAAAATAGAGTCAGTTGCTTTTTTTTGAGCTTGGCATGCTTGCATGGGCAAGAGGCCTACAGAGCAGCAGGATAGCCCCTGACCTCAAGAATGCTGGAGTCCAGTTGCCTGGCTTCTGATATTGGCTCCACTCTTTCTTAGCTTTATGACCTTGGGTCACTTGCTTTGACCTTTCTCTGTCTCCATCTTTTCATCTGTAAATTGAGTATAATAGCAGTGCTTTCCCTGTGGGGCTGTGATAAGTGATAAAGTCAGGATAAACTTGAATTCTTATCTTCTAGGCGTAAGAGGTTTCTCCTCCACTCTCCTTTCAGTGGTAGATGGGGAGCCTGGAGTGGGTTTTCTTTACCACTTTGTCCCTAGGTCCTAGAACAGTGCTTTTCATAGGAGATGGGGATGTATATTTGCAGCTTGGATCAGTATTGTTACTTAATGTTTAGTTTTTTTAGTGCACTGAAGGCTCCCTCCATTTCTTCTGTTTAAATGGATTTGGTTACTTTCTTATTTACTATCCATCCATTGATCTGTGCACCCATTCACACATCCATCCACCCATCTTCCATTCTTCCAGCCAATTGAATATTTATCAAGCTCCGAATATGCACAAAACACTGTGTTAGTCTCTAGAGGTTGCTTTTTTACTGCAATCTTTTTTTTTCCCCAACGCTACCATTAAAGGGCTGTCAGTCATCTTTTCTAACAGGATACATCCTAAAATGAAAGCGACTTTCTTAAAGGGAAGCTCTGCTGATGTGGGGGCATATGTGTCTTGCAGTGCCTTGCTGTTGAACTCTGTGATGTCGGCTTTCCGGGCCGAGTTCATTGCTACAAGGTCCATGGATTTCATTGGCATGATTAAGGAGTGTGACGAGTCCGGTTTCCCCAAGGTAGGCTCTTGACTTAATCCTTGGTGGAGAACAGATAGGCAGTGTTTGCCTGACAGCTCTCCACGAGAGGGAATCTGGTGTCAGGGTCAGCTCGGGCCAAGAGGAAAACAGGTGAAGTCTGTGTTCCTGAAGAGTGCAGAGGAAGACGAGTGAGCGACTGGGGTTGAGAGACACATGTAATTGCTGAGAGTCAGGGTTCTGTGAGTCCTAAATCTATCCAGTTAGCTCACTATGAAGTATTTAGGAAAAACTTTGGTCTTACGCCTTTAAAACTGTATCTTCATCCATTAATTATGCAAAACTTTGTCCAGGAGAATAGTATGGCCCACAGGTTGGACCAGTACACAGAGCCAGCTCTTTGTTCTGACCTTCTCAGTCTAACTTGCATAAGTTTGTGATAGAACTTCAGAAAATGGTCATTGGAAGATTAACCTTGAGATAGGCCGACTATGACAGCCTTTTCCTTTATTTTCTTAAGTTACTCTGATTTTTAATTTCTGAGATCGTAATGTTTGCTATATTTCTTAGCATCTCCTTTTTCGCTCCCTGGGGTTAAACTTGGCCTTGGCTGATCCTCCTGAGAGTGATCGACTTCAGATTCTCAATGAAGCTTGGAAAGTTATCACTAAATTGAAAAATCCACAGGTGGGTGACAATTTAGACCTTGTTTTGACTGCTTTGTGCCCAAGTTATATAGTATGCTCTTTCTTTAAAAAATTTCTCTTTCAACTAATCATCCTTATTTTTTAAAAAATGAAATCTACTTCATTTAATTGTATTGTTTGTCAACCTGTAATGGAGAACTTACAGCTTTAAAGATGTATTTCTTGATTTTTGTGTCCCCATTATGTCTTATTCTTGTGGCCTTAAGATGAATGAGAAGTGTAAAATTATGAATACTTGAAACTTGAAAAGACCTGTTGCTCTGCAAAGAGCATTCTAAGTGCAGCAATCGATCGCACCGTTGACCCTTGCACAAGATGGGTTTGGACTGCATGGATCCACTTACACGTGAATTATTTTTTTTCAGTGGTAAATACCATGATGTTATACAACTGTTGGTTGGTTAAATCCACAGAAGCGAAATTGCAAATGTAGAGGAATCATGGATACAGAGAGTTGACTATAAGTTATACATAATTTTTGACTGCACAGAGTATCAGTGTCCCTAAACCCTGCATTGTTTAAAGGTCAAATTGTATTTGGATTTGAAAAAAACAATTTATTGAGATAACCCTAAATTGAAGATCAGCAGTCAAGCCAGTAATTAGCCAAAGGGAATTCCAATTTCCATCCCTTGAATGGACAGCTGAAGCCTCTTTCTCCCCATACTTCTGACACGGAAAGTCTTAGGAAGAGGAACCAACTGATTTTAGTTGCTATAATGCATGTAGTCGGAGAAGGCAATGGCACTCCACTCCAGTACCCTTGCCTGGAAAATCCCATGGATGGAGGAGCCTGGTAGGCTGCAGTCCATGAGGTCACTAAGAGTCGGACACAACTGAGCGACTTCACTTTGACTTTTCACTTTCATGCATTGGAGAAGGAAATGGCAACCCACTCCAGTGTTCTTGCCTGGAGAATCCCAGGGACTGGGGAGCCTGGTGGGCTGCCGTCTATGGGGTCGCACAGAGTCGGACACGGCTGAAGCGACTTAGCAGCAGCAGCAGCAATGCATGTAGTGCTGGTCATCATTTTGCAGGTTTGGGTTTTATGCCTCACTTCCTTTTAGGGAACATGCCAGCAATTTATGTGGGCGCCACTAGGGAATGGTATTGGCTGTCTTTGTGGCCAAACTTCACCACACTCTGCATTTCTTCTGTCCTATGTATTTGTTCATTTAGTTTGTTGTAACAGCATATAATAGACCATGTGGCTTCTATACAGTAGAAATTTATTTCTCACAGTTCTGAAGGCTAGAAGTACAGAATCAGGGGGCTAGCATGGTTGGTTGGAGAAGGAAATGGCAGCCCACTCCAAGATTCTTGCCTGAGAAATTCTGTGGACACAGCAGCCTGGCGGGCTACAGTCCGTGGGGTTGTAAAGAGTCGGTCATGACGTAGCAACTCAACAGCAGCAACATAGCATGGTTGGGTTCTGATGAGGACCCTCTTCCCGGTTGCAGACTGCCAGCTTCTCCTCGTCACATGGCAGAAAGAGGGAGGAAGACCTCTGGGGTCCCTTTTACAAGGGCACTAATTCCATTCACAGGATCTTCACTTTCGTGACCTAACCACTGCCCCAAAACCCTACATCCTAATATCATCACATCAGGGGCTAAGATTTCAACATATGTGTTCAAGGGGGTTACAAACATTCAGACCATAACACGACAAGTAAGTGAATATAGGAGGTAGCACTTGATTGGATCATTTATTGAGAAGGAAGTGTTAAAATGAACCCAGTTATAAACCCCTTACTGGGTATTTCCCTGGTGGTCCAGTGCCTAAGACTATGTGCTCCCAATGTGGGGGTCCCGGGGTTTGATCCTTGGTCAGGGAACTAAACCCACATTGTACAATTAAAAGATCCACATGCTACAACTAAGACCCGGTCAAATAAATAAATTTTAAAATAAGCCCTCGTTAATCACCACATTTATGATAGTGTATTAAGAACAGTGGTATAATTTAGAAAAATTAGAAGCTTATTTACACAATTGTGTACCTATGTTGTGCTCAGCCATGTCTGACCGTTTGCTGCATGGAGTATAGCCTGCCAGGCTCCTCTGTCCATGGAATTTTCCAGGCAAGAATACTGGAGTGGGTTGCCATTTCCTATACCTATGTTCAGCAAAATCCTTGCTAAACTCCAGCTATTGAAATTCCCTGTTTAACTTAAACTGATTGGTAATGAAAACAGCTTATGTAGGATATTTAAGTCAAAAGCCTCTGGGCCTCTGGTGCCTGTACTGCAGGACTTAAAAACAACCTTGCATCAAAAGCTCATAATAACAATTTTCTCCAGATTTTAACTTCATACTCTCCTCATTAAGTCCTTCTTAGCACTTCTGTTAGACCTTAGAATGTTCCTGTCTTTACTTGTGTGAATGAGATAACTGTTTTCTCCCCTCCACTTTCTTCTTTCTTTTCCGTGGGGTGTCAGAACAGAAGAGGCATCCTTGCAGACTCTTATTTTTCCTTTCTTTTTTGTTGGCTGCGCCTTGTGGCATGTGGGATCTTAGTTCCCTGACCAGGGTTCGAACACATGGCTCCTGCATTGGGAGCATGGAGTCTTAACCACTGGACTGCCAGGGAAGTCCCAGATTCTATTTTTCCCTGGACATTTTTTCCCATTTGCCTGTTTTCTGGAGCACACAGCCTTACTAAGTTGATCATCACCGTTTCCATGGCCATCTCATTATCTTTCCTACTTGAATCTAACACATCCTTTCTTACCTAAAACCTTTGTGCTTTCTTAACCCTTTTACAAGATATATACATCTCCCCTTTCTAGGACAAATGGTTTGTTTTTAAAGGCAGGAGGCCTGTTTTTTCTCAGGACATTCAAATGTCACATCTTAAACAATGTTTGAATTTTCAACCAGATCTGTGGTCCTTGAGATGTGATGAGGACTCCCCACCGTTATCTCTGCTCCCCTGCGGTTCTTCCCGTTCTCCAGGCGGGGCAGAGCTTCCCAGATTTCTGTTTTGGCTCAAGTAGTGATTCTGGAATGAAAGTCTAATTAGTTTCAGGCAACTTATGTTTTCTCATCTCACCTCTCAGGGGTAGAATCTTATCAATGGGCCAGGGTTTTCTGTACATGACTATTGAAATCCCTATCAATAGTTTCAGAGCCCTTGAAGGAATTGGTACATTATGAGTTTTTGCCATATGTCAGTTGTAAAGCTGTCTTTGCTTTTTCTTTGTAGGACTACATTAATTGTGCTGAAGTGTGGGTGGAGTACACCTGCAGGCATTTCACGGTATGTGTACTGTGGTATTGTTTTTGTGGTATTGTGTGCTGTATATTTTTTTCATGTTCATAATTGTGAATAAGTCTAGCGTAGACCTTTATGCATTTTGTGATGCTAATTACCCTTAATTTATGAAAATTGCACCTTTTATAGTATAATATAATGAGGCATTAATATGTGAACTATAACAAAAAGGTTCACACTTATATGTAAGTTTGGGAAATACTGCATTTTATAAAGTTAAGCAGATTTTTTTTTTTTTTTCACCACAATACACCTTAGATACTTAAAGTTCATTGTGACTTTCCATGGAAGTCTAGTCAACAGTGTTTCTCAAACATATTTGATTTGCTTGTAATTTAATCTTTTTCTAAGCAAGCAAAGATGCTTCTTTCCCTAGGCCCAGACTAGAAGCTCAGCTTGGAAAATACTGGTCTTGTCAATGAGCAGAGACTTTAGAAGCAGGTGGAAGTGGTTTCAAATCCTGTTGCCAGGTGTTTATTTTAATCAACTTTAAAAAATATTGAAGTTTAACCTATATGAAGAAAGCTTACAGAAACAGTAAGTTTGCTGTTCAGTGAATCTTTATTGATACACCCAGGGAATCATGGTCTAGATAAAGAAAGAACTCCCCATCCCCATCCCGACCCGAAGCCCCCCATACTTTCCTCTCAGTCATGGCTTCGGAAGTTGAACATAAACACCATCTGACCTCTTGTCTCCAGAAATGGGTTTTGCCTCATTTTGAGCATTATTGTAAATGTTAGTCTGTTAATTTTCTTTCTTTCATCCAGTTTTTGTTTTATGGAAACTTCTAGCATATGATCTCCCTTGTACTCATTACCCAGAAGTGACCAACTTATGACAAATGTTGTTTCATTTGTGCCTTACCCCTTCTCCCCACCCCTGGATTATTTTGAAGCACAGCTTAATCATCGAGTTTCACCAGTCAGTATCTCAGTGTATGGCTCTGATATAGAATTTCCTTTTCTGAAACAAAATCTCAATATATTATCCTAACCAAGAAAATTAATAATCTTTTAATACCATTGAAACTTTATATTCAGATTTCCCCTAGTTTTCTCATAAGTTTTTCATACTTTGTTCAGTCAGGATTAAAATGGGCCAAGCACATACATTGTAAAGCACTTTGAGTCCTTTTAACCTTTAAGTTCCCCTCTCTTCCCCTCTTTCTTCCCTTCCCTCCCTGTTCCCCTCCTTTTTTACTCTGTTATTTATTTATTGAAGAAATCAGGTCCTTTGTCCTGCAGAGTTTCGCAGTCTGGACTGGCCAGAGGCATCCCTGTGGTGGTGTTAGCATGTTCTTCTGCCTCCAGCCTTCCTGTAAATCGGCTGTTAGTTCTGGAGACAGGAGACTTCATCAGCCTTGTATTTGACTTTGTGATACCATGGCTGCTGATGTGGTGCTTCTCCTGGAAGGCTCATGGTATCTGGTTGTTTCTCCATAACACGAGCAGCCACCAAAGTGCATTCATCTCATGGTTTATCATGGGTTGCAAAATAGTGATTTTCAGAATTATTATCATTTCTCCTGTATTTGTTAGCTGGGATACTTGTACTGATATGAAGAGAAACTTTTCACGCCACATATTTGGTTACCCTGAGGTACAGTTTGTACAGAAAGGCAAGATGCTCATTTTTGTCCTTGTTACTTACTAGGTTTTAGAAGGGGTCAATCTCCTGGCATCCCCAGAGGTGACCAGTGAGTGGTAGTTGCTCTTGGTATCTTCAGGGATTCCTGGGTTGAAATACATTTGCTGTGTATCAGTCCTCGCAGTTATATTATTCTTACTGATGCTCAGTGGTCCCATCTTGATCCAGTGAGTGCTTTATTAGGTTGGCTTCTGAGTCCTGACATACTCTCTGTAGTCCTTGATACCTTCTTTGGTTTCTATATACAATGCTCCAGCCTCGCTTGTACTCTCTTATCCCACATTTGGAATCAGCCCTTTCTCTAAGAAGCTGTGGTTCCTTTCAGTGCCAGTGTCAGATTTTTTTTTAGTGCTGTGACACTGGCTAAGCCATTAAACTCATCTGAGCCTTAACTTCCTCATCTGTAAAATGGGGATAATGATGTCCATGCTGGGGAGTCTAATGAGCATTAAACGAGTACATACTGGCGACTATTAGATGGTGTGCTATGTGCCAGGCATTTTACCTCTACACTGCACAGCTTCGTATCGACCTTGTCAGTAAACTTCACTGTTCCGGTTATACAGACCAGACATCACCTTGCTTTTTCTGTAGAAGGCCACTATTCCTGTATTTGAGACTCTGTGGACCATGTGATCTCTGTTATGGTACATGTGTCCGTCATTGCCACTGTACATAAAGCAACCGTAGACCAAACATGAGTGAGCGTGTTCTAGTAAGTTTTATTTATGTGCACTGAAATTTGAAGCTCATACCTTACAATTTTCCTTGTCACCAAATATTATTCTTTTAATGTGAATGTAAAAATCATTCTCTGCTCCTGGGTTGTATGAAAACAGGCACCAGGGTGGATTTAGGCTGTAGTTGGCCGGCCCCTAACACAGCTGAGAAAAGTGCGGTGCAGTGGGCAGTGGGTCACCCAGCCCGTGCTCTTCTCGCAGAGCCTCGCTGCTCTTTGCAGCACCGGGGAGGGGCCCAGGGTGGGCGGGCAGAAAGTGGCACATTGGATTTCACCAGCACTCAGGGAAAGCTGGGACAGTAATACTCCAGAACCCTGAGATTGGTGTTTCAGTCTTGACTTGGTGCAGACATAGATGTCTTTAGGGCTGTAATATGGGTGGAATTTTCCCTCTGACATTACTTGTAGCAGAGTAGTTGAAACTGTTCCCTGGAAGGTGTGTGCTATGCTCTGAAAATGTTAGTTCTTTCTACCAGAAAAATGGTCAACAACTGTCATTCAGTGTCTAATACAGGTCTGCTTTTTCCCCCTCTTAGAAACGAGAGGTGAATACCGTTTTGGCCGATGTCATCAAGCACATGACTCCAGATCGTGCCTTTGAAGACTCCTATCCTCAGGTGACAGCTTTATATTTCTCATTTCTACATTGTTAGGAATTTTATTCTGTTGCATTAAGTAAGTATTTTGCATGGGGGTCAGGCTGTCAAGTCTGCCATGTCCAAGCCATGTGCCCTTTAATCAGTTAGTTTGTCTTGCTGTGCCTGAGTTTTCTTACCTGTAAAAATGGGAAAAATAGCAGTCCTATCAGAGTGGTTGTGAGAATTGAGTGAGGTGTGATGTGGGATGTACAGCTGCTTGGCATGAGTAAGTAAGATGGCTATGTTCTTCAGTTAAGCTAACCTTTTATTTGGAAATAAATTCAAACTTTATTGGGAAGTTAAAAGAATAGCTCAGAAAACTCCCATTATCTTTTACCCAGATTCACTAACTAAATATTTTCCATGTTTACTTTATCATTATCATTGTATGTATACATATGCACACGTATTCCTACATGTGTATGTAAAATTTTTTAAAACCAGTTGAGGGTAAATTGCATACGTCATGCCATTTTTGCCTCTAAAGAGTTCAATGAGTATTTCCTAAGAACAAGGACATCCTCCTTTATAACCAGAGTTTAGTTTATCAACTTCAGGAAGTTTTAACATTAATATCTTACTTTTGCCTCTCCACAGTCCATATTCCAATTTTGTCAGTGGATTCAGTGTCCTTAATAGCAGATTTTTTGTTTCCCCTCTAGTACGAATCCAGCTCAACTGTAAAGTAACTTCAAACCTAATTAAGATTGTATTTTTTATTTGAAAACATGATGTTCTGTACTTATCGCCTATGATTGGTTGGTGTCCTGAGTCACTTAATATAAGAAAATTAGTTCCATATTCTTGTACAAATTTTAGAATTCTTACATTTTACTCATTTAAGAATTGTTCAGCACTTGCTAATTAAAATGGCTCACTATTACAATTTACGGAGCAGCCACTAACTTATTTGTTGATGGAATGAAAAACAACACAGTTGTGCACAGCAGGCTTTGGTCAGTATAGTAGGGTAAATAAAATGTGTAGAGAAGATAGGTCATGCTTTTGTGGGTGGTCAGGGTCTCGGGCTCATATGAAGACTGATGTGCGTTAAAATTTTAGTTGGGGAATTCCGATAAGACCTTAACTGCCAGTGACCCAATTCACCAAAACTTGAACATAATAATTTTAATGCCGTTCATTCCTAAGAGACAAGGGAATTATACTATACTGTGATTCTGTTATATGCAAAAGCAACTTATAAAAGATGCCCAGGGGTCAGCCTATGTTCCAGACAGCTACCCATATTGGTTGTGAGCCCTTTGTCTTCAGTGGGGGCCACATCAGGAGAATAAAACTGCAAGAGTCTGTGAAGAATTAGCTTACTCCAGGTCTAGGATAGGGAAGGTGCAAGGTGAGCCTGAAACATTTTCTTGTGCCAGGAAGTTAAGGAAGAACTGCTGCGGGCAGGTGAAATGAGCACAGGAGCAGCTTTAAAGGGGCTGTCATGGGCCCCGATTTGAACATCAAAAGAAATAAATACAATAACGAATTATAATCCGTTGAGGAAAATAGGAATGCAGGAGTTGGCCTCTATGATGAATAGGTAAATAAATAGATAGATTAGGGGTAAGGCGGATAAGGGTGCCATCAGCAAAATGTGAAAGAAATGGTAGAGTTGAAAAATCACTGTTTGCAGCCATCTCAGTAAAGACAAGAATCATTCTTCATCCTCAGGCAAGAATCATCAATGAATGCTAAATCCGGAGGGGATGTTCGATGAGGAGCAGGATATTTTCGTATCTCTTCCTGTAGAATGAGTGTTAGTTGTAAGGGGGAAAATAGTGACTCTACGGTGGAGAATTTGGACAGCCATTGACAGTCAAAATCCATATCAGCAAGTGGGATATCGCGTGCTTCCAGATACAGTACCCTGAGAAAGACACAGCATCATCCATGTAGCATTCCAGTCAAGAATGCATGGCTGACTCTAATCAGGAGGTAACACTAGTCACGTCCAAACTGAGTTGCATGCTAAAAAGTAATAGCCAAAGCATTACCAAATCATTGGCATCAGCGCTGCAAAGGTTAAGGAACTGTTTCAAATCAACACAGACTACAGAGACATGAAAACAGAATGCATTGCATGATCCTGAACGGAATCCTGTGCTGCAGAGTGGAAAAAATAACGCTGTGAAGAACGTACTGACACAACTGACAAGACTGGAATACAGATGATAGATTAAAGTGTTAAAGTTATATCAGCATTAACTTTTCTGAATTTGATAATGACAAAATGGAAATATCAGAGAATATGTTTATTCTTGGGAAATACAAATGAAGTATTCAGGGGTGAGGGACATGATACATGCAAGCTACTTTAACATGGTTCAGGAAAAATGTAATATGTCTTACTACATAGACAGGATAATAGAACAAAGTTCAGTTCAGTTCAGTCGCTCAGTCGTGTCTGACTCTTTGCGACCCCATGAATTGCAGCACGCCAGGCCTCCCTGTCCATCACCATCTCCGGGAGTTCACTCAAACTCATGTCCATTGAGTCGGTGATGGCATCCAGCCATCTCATCCTCTGTGGTCCCCTTCTCCTCCTGCCCCCAATCCCTCCCAGCATCAGAGTCTTTTCCAATGAGTCAGCTCTTCACATGAGGTGGCCAAAGTACTGGAGTTTCAGCTTTAGCATCATTCCTTCCAAAGAACACCCAGGACTGATCTCCTTTAGAATGGATTGGTTGGATCTCCTTGCAGTCCAAGCAAAATACTAAAAATCAATGACTTTGGATAAAGAGAGGATGGGAGTTTTTTTAAAGCATTTTTAAAAATTATGAAAGTATAAAAACACATTTACAGGAAACTTGGAAAATGCAGAACAAAGTTATATGTAGTTCCACTGTATATTACAGTTGTTTTTTTAAGTAATAAGATTTTTAGTTGGAGTTTTAATATCAAACTCTCAAAAATTAGTAGAATGAATACACAGAAAAATAGAAGGCTATAATAGACCTGAAAAACACTATGAACCAATTCAACATAATTAAGGTGTATATAATTTTCACACAACAGCAGGATACAAATTCAAGTTCTCATAGACCATAAATCAGGAGACACTGGAACATATCCAGGAATGTAAAACAAGGTGCAAAAATTTCAGAGTCTAAAGGTATTGAAATCATACCGAGTCTTTTCTCTTATCACTGTGGAATTATGTTAGAAATCAGTATCAAAAAATATTTGAAAATAACCCACATATTTTCAAGTATAATGTAACATTTACCAAGAGAGATCTTTGGCTTAGCCACTGAAAGCCTCAGAAAAAAAAAGACTGAAAAAATGCAGAAGGTGATTGCAGAGAAGACAGCACTTAAATGAGAAATAGACATCAAAATGAGAAATTAATATCAAAGCATACTTAAAAAAAAAACCCACGAATTTAGAAATTAAATGTCCACTTTTAAATAGTGGATGTATCTAAGAAACTATAACAAGGAAAATTAGAAAATATTTGTAACAATAAAAGTGAAAAGAGAATTTATCAGAATTTGTTGTATGCAGCTGAAGTTGCTCAGTGCAGCCAAATACAATGTGGAATCATGAATAAGGTATCATGAAAACAAATAATGGACACTGGCATAAAATTTTGTAAAATTTGAACAAAATCTGTATTTTAGTTAATAAAACTATATTACATGTTAGTTTCCTGTTTGGAGGTTTTTGTTTTTTTTTTTTTTATGACGTAGTATTTCTTTAGAGAATTTGCGAGTTTTTTTATACTGTTCTTTCAACATTTCTGTAAGTTTGAAATGATTTCATGGTAAAAAGTTATAAATACACAATCTACACATATTTTAAAAATTCTACCATTGGATCAATAGATAGGTGAGGAGATAAAGCAAATAGAGCAAAACGTTAGCCCTTGTAGAATCTCAGTGGTAAGTGGGTGTTTTATATATTTTCATTGAATTTTCTTTGTGTTTCAGCATTTCATAATGAAATACTGAAGGAAAAAAAAATCTCTTAAACATTATTTGTAACTGTGTTAGTGTTAGTCACTTAGTTGTGTCTGACTGTGACCCCCCTCAAGGGCTATACCTGCCAAGCTCCTCTGTCCATGTAACTCTGCAGGCAAGAATACTGAAGTGGGTAGCCATTCCCTTCTCCAGGGGATCTTTCAGACCCAGGAATTGAACCCAGTTTTCCTGCATTGCAGGCAAGTGCTTTACTATCTGAGCCACTAAGGAAGCTCATTTGTAAGTGTACTTAAGTAGTAAAAAAAGATTTCTTGTTCTAAAGGGTTAGTTGCTGTGGAGAAGGTTTCAGGAGCTATTTCAACCAGACCATATTGCACTATCTTTGAATGCTCTGTGTCAGAATATTGTCATGATGTTTTGAAGTCCTTTTGCTTGATGATCTAGTCAAGTGTTTAATTATGAAGCAGGGTGTGTACTATTAGTATTCTATATTTTTGACCATGAGCCGTTTACTTTGCAGATGATTTAAACACCAGTGTTTTTAGTATAAGCAGAATAGTTGTCAGTAAATTTTCCCTCCTTGGTTCTCCCATGCCAAGGCTCTGTCAATAGACTCTATGCGTGTCAGGGTGAGGGGTGGTGGACATCAGTATCTGGGTATCCAGGACAGGCCTCACAGACTGTGCCATCATCTGTGGGTAGTGCCAGGGCCTTTGACCCCACTGTCAGACTCAGACCAATGTCTCTCCACTGAAGTAGTCAAAAAACCCAGGACTACCATGGGCTAGAATTATTGTTGTTCAGTTGCTAAATCGTATCCAACTTTCTGCGACCCTATAAATTGCAACACCCCAGGCTTCCCTGTCCTTTACTATCTCCCCGAGTTTGGTCAAACTCATGTCCATTGCATCCATGATGCTGTCCAACCATCTCATCCTCTGTTGTCCCCTTCTCCTCCTGCCTTCAGTCTTTCCTAGCATCAGGGTCTTTTCTAAGGAGTCAGTTCTTTGCATCAGGTGGCCAAAGTGTTGGAGCTTCAGCTTTAGCACTAGCCCTTCCAATGAATATTAAGGGTTGATTTCCTTTAGGGTTGACTGGTTTGATCTCCTTGTATCCAAGGGGCTCTCAAGAGTCTTCTCTAACACCATACTTCAAAAGCATCAATTCTTTGGCACTCAGCCTTCTTTATTGGCTAGAATAGGGATCTATAAATCACGGCCCATGTAGCCCAAATAGTTTTATCGGAACTCACACACCACCATCTGTTTACATATTGTCAGTGGCTGCTTTCCAGCTATAGTAGCAGAATTGAGTAGTTGTGATGACTTGTATGGCCTTTTATAGAAAAAGTTTGCCCACCTCTTGAATATTCATAGCTGACTTGATCAGAGAACTTGAAAGGGCAGGCACTGCTCTAAGCACTGTAGCCAAGCCATCCCATTTAATCCTCCCAGTGAGCACGATACTGCTTTGGAGAAGAGGAGGTTGAGGCTGAGAAGTTCTTCCTCTAAGTCTAGAATAAAATGGGTAAACTCAGACTGAGATAAGACTTAACCTAACCGAGTAATTCCCTGTTCTTGTGCACTCCAGATTTCCCTAATTGTAATTGTGATTGCATGTTATGAGACAGAGTTGCCTTTTTAAAAATATCCAAGTTTTATTAAAGATGTGTTTTTCATTTTGTTTTGCAGCTTCAGTCAATAATTAAGAAAGTAATTGCACACTTTCACGATTTCTCAGTTCTTTTCTCAGTGGTAAGTAACTATCTTGAACTATTTTAAAAAATTTATATCTGAGTCAGAGGTTCCTTTAATGTCTCAGTAAATTTTTCATGGTATCCTCGACCAAAAAAAACTTAACAGTTCCTTTTTTTATTAAAAAAAAAAAGTTGGTCTAAACAGTTTAAATATTTATATCATAATGACTTAAGCAGCTTAAGCAATAATATTTCTATTATTGTGAAAATAATGGGCATAGACTGATAGAAAAATATTGTTTTTATTTCATTCATGACTTTCTATGGGATGTGTGTGCCTACTGGGTATCATACAACTTCTGAAACCTTGGAACTAAACTGAACATTGATTTTTTTTTTTTTTTTTTTGCATTTTATCTGCTTTTTATCATACAGTTTAATGTTGAAACTCAGAAATATATCAAGCTTATAGTTGTCTGAGTGTCTTTACAGAGTTGAGATTTATTATATTTCCTTAGAAATTGAAAATATCCTATGACACCCTTCTCATTTGCTGCAGTGCCCTGGGTATGTACCGGTCTAGTACATACCAATCTAGTTACGTACTTCTCTGCAGTAACACTCTCTGCTCCTTCCCTCAGCTTCCCTCTTCCTTCTTCCTGTTTCCGCTTCTGTTCTCTCACAGGGCTGTAAGCTTTTGTTTATTTAATAATAGAAATTGTTATTTATTGGATTTTTGCCACACTCCAAGCCCTATGCTAGAGCTTTTATAAATTTTTTTTAATTGAAATATAGTTGGTTTACAGTGTTGTGTTAGTTTCAGAGTATATGGTAAAGTGATTCATAAAGTTATACATAAAGACATATTCATTCTTTTTCAGATTTCTTTTCCCATGTAGTTTATTATAGAATATTGAGCAGAGTTCCATGTGCTATACAGTAGATCCTTGTTGGTTATCTATTTTATATATAGTAATGTGTATGTTTTAATCCCAAACTCCTAATTTATCCCTCTCACCTCCTCCCCTTTGGTAGCTATCGTTTGTTTTCTCTGTGAGTCTATTTCTGTTTGTAAATAAGTTCATTTTTATCTTTTTTTAGATTCCAGGTATAAGTGATGTCAAGTGATATTTGTCTTTCTCTTTCTGGCTTACTTCACTTCAGTATGATAATCTCTAGGTCCATCCCTGTTGCTACAAATGGCATTATTGCATTCCTTTTTATGGCTGAGTGATATTCCATTGTATATATGAACCACCTCTTCTTTATCCATTTATCTGTTGATGGGCATTTAGGTTGCCCCCATTTCTTGGGTATTGTAAATAGTGCTGCAATGAACATATTGGGGTACATGTGTTTTCTGAATTATGGTTTTCTCAGGTTATATGCCCAGCAGTGGGATTGCTGGGTCATATGGTAGTTTTATTTTTAGTTTTTTAAGGAGCCTCCATACTGTTCTCTATAGTGGCTGTACCAATTTACATTCCCAACAGTTTAGGAGGGTTCCTGTTTCTCCACACTCTCCAGCATTTATTATTTGTAGGCTTTTTGATGATGGCCATTCTGACCATTGTGAGGTGATGGCTCATTGTAGTTTGATTAGCATTTCTCTAAGAATTAGCAGTGTTGAACATCTTTTCAAGTGTGTTTTGGCCATCTGTATGTCTTTAGAGAAATATCTTTTTAGATTTTCTGCCCATTTTTAAATTGGATTGTTTGTTTTTTGATGCTGAGCTGTATGAGCTGTTTGTATATTTTGGAGATTAATGCCTTATCAGTCACATTGTTTGCAAATATTTCCTCCCATTCTGTAGGTTGTCTTTTCATTTTGTCTATGGTTTTCTTTGCTGTGCAAAAACTTTTAAGTTTAGTTAGGTCTCATTTGTTTATTTTTGCTTTTATTTCCATTACTCTGGAAACAGATCCAAAAAGATATTGCTACAATATATGTCAAAGAGTGTTCTGCCTGTATTCTCCTCTAGGAATTTTATAGTACTTAGTCTTACATTTAGGTCTTTAATTGATTTGGAGTTTTTTTGTGTGTATACTGTTTTCAGTTCAGTCGCTCAGTGTCCGATTCCCTGTGACCCCATGGACTGCAGCTCGCCAAGCTTCCCTGTCCATCACCAACTCCCAGAGCTTGCTCAAACTCAGGTCCATTGCATCCATGATGCCATCCAACCATCTCATCCTCTGTCATCCCTTTCTCCTCCTGCCTTTCCCAGCATCAGGGTCTTTTCTAATGAGTCAGCTCTTCATATCAGGTGACCAAAGTATTGGAGCTTCAGCATCAGTTCTTCCAGTGAATATTCAGGATTGATTTCCTTTAGGATTGACTGGTTTAATCTCTGCAGTCCAAGGGACTCTCAAGAGTCTTCTCCAACACCACTGTTCAAAAGCATCAATAGGGTGTTCTAATTTCATTCTTCTACATGTAGCTGTCCAGTTTTCCCAGCACTGCTTATTGAAGAGACTGTCTTTTCTCCATTGTATATTGCCTTCTCTGTTGTAGATTAATTGACCATATGTGCTTGGCTTTATTTCTGGGCTTTCTGTGCTGTTTCATTGATCGGTATTTCTTTGTGCCAGAACCATACTTCTTTGATGACTGTAGCTTTGTGTATAGTCTGAAGTCAGGGAGCCTGTTTCCTCCAGCTCTGTTTTTCTTTCTCAAGATTGCTTTGGCTATCTGGGGTCCTTTTGTGTTTCCATACAAATTAAAAATTTTTTTGTTTCTAGTTCTAGTGAAAAATGCAATTCGGTAATTTGATAGAAATTGCATTGAGTCTGTAGGTTGCCTTGGGTAGTATAGTCATTCTGACAGTAATGATTCTTCCAGTCCAATAACATGGCCTGTCTTTCCTTTTCTTTTGTGTCATTTTTGGTTTCTTTCATTAGCATCTTATAGTTTTTGGAGTACTAGTCTTTTGCCTTCTTAGGTAGGTTTATTCCTAGGTATTTTATTCTTTTTGGTGGCAGTGGTAAATGAGATTGTTTCCTTAATTTCTCTTTCTGACCTTTCGTTGTGTATAGAAATACAACAGATTTCTGTGTATAATTTTTTATCCTGCAACTTTACCAAATTCGTCGATGAGCTCCAGTAGTTTTCTGCAGTGTCTTGAGGATTTTCTATAGTATTGTGTCATCTACAAACAGTGACAGTTTTACTTCTTTTCCAGTTTGGATTCCTTTTTTTTCTTTGTCCTTTTCTGATTGCTGTGTTAGGACTTCCAAAACTGTGTTGAATAGAAGTGACAAGAATGGACATCCTTGTTTTGTTCCTGAACTTAGAGGAAATACTTTCAGCTTTCCCCTGTTGAGTATGATGTTAGCTGTGCGTTTGTCATACATAGCCTTTATTAGGTTGAGGTAGGTTCCCTCTGCCCACTTTCTGGAGAGCTTTTTTTAATCCTAAATGGATGGTGAATTTTATCAAAAGCTTTTTCTTCATCTGTTGAAATGATCGTATGGGTTTTATTTTTCCATTTGTTAATGTGGTATATCACACTGATTGATTTGCAGATACTGAAAAATCCTGGCATCCTTGGAGTAACTCTCACTTGATTCACGGTGTATGATCCTTTTAATGTATTGTTGGATTTGGTTTGCTAGTATTTTGTTAAGGATTTTTGCATCTATGTTAATCAGTGATATTGGCCTGTAATTTTTTTTTTTTTGTATGTGTTGTGTCTTTGTCTGGTTTTGGTATCAGGGTGATGGTGACCTCATAGAATGAGTTTGAAAGTGTTCCTTCCTTTGCAATTTTTTGGAATAGCTTCAGAAGGCTAGATGTTAGCTTTACTCTAAATAGTGGATAGAATTCACCTGTGAACCCATCTGGTCCTGGACGTTTCTTTTTGGGGAGTTTCTTAATCACGGATTCAGTTTCAGTGCTTGTGATTGGTCTATTCATATTTCTATTTCTTCCTGGTTCGGTCTTGGGAGATTGCACCTTCCTAAGAATTTCTCCATTTCTTCTAGGTTGTCCATTATTTCGGCATATAATTGCTTATAGTAGTCTCTTACAGCCCTTTGTATTTCTGTGGTGTTGGTTGTAACCTCACTTTTTCATTCCTAATTTTATTGATTTAGACTCTCCCCCACTTTTTTTTTGATGAGTCTGACTAAAGGTTTATCAGTTTTGTTTATCTTTTTCAAAGAACCAGCTTTTGGTTTCATTGATCTTTTCTATTTACTTTTCTGCATTGCCTCAGGTCATTTTTAGACCAGCACTGGGAAGCAAGGGTAGAAATGAGTCCCACTTTACAAATGAAACTAATGCAAGAAGGGGTGGAGAGCCTTGCTTAACGTCACACCGGCACTGAATGTGGAGGCAGGATGCAGAAGCCACTGTGTGAACAACTCTGACTCTGCTTTCTCTGTTCCCCTATACAATCGTAAAAAAACCGAAGCCTGCCTTGCCTTCAGGTACCAAGAAGAGCTTTGTTGCTGTTCAGTCACTAAGTTGTGTCCAACTCTTTGCGACCCCATGGACTGCAGCACGCCAGGCTCCTCTGTCCTTCACTGTCTCTAGGAGTTTGCTCAAATTCATGTCCATTGAGTCGGTGATGCCATCCAACCATCTCATCCTCTGTTGTCCCCTTCTTCTCCTGCCCTGAATCTTTACCAGCATCAGGGTCTTTTCTAGTGAGTCGGCTCTTCACATCAGGTGGCCAAAATATTGGAGCTTCAGCTTCAGCATCAGTCCTTCCAATGAATATTCAGGGCTGATTTCCTTTAGGATTGATTGACTGATTTGATCTGTTTGTTGTTCAGGGATCTCAAGAGTCTTCTCCAGCACCACAGTTGAAAGCATCAATTCTTCAGCAGTCAGCATTCTTTATAATCCAACTCTTACATCCATACATGACTACCGGAAAAACCATAGCTTTGACTAGACAGACCTTTGTCAAAAAAGTGATGTCTCTGCTTTTAATACACTAAGTTTTATAGCTTTCCTTCCAAGGAGCAAGTGTCTTTTAATTTCATGGCTACAGTCACCATCTGCAGTGATTTTGGAGCCCAAAGAAAATAAAATCTGTCACTGCCTCCACTTTTTGTCCTTCTGTTTGTCATGAAGTGATGGGACTGGATGCCATGATCTTAGTTTTTTGAATGTTGAGTTTTCAGTCAGTTTTTACCCTCTTTCACCCTCATCAAGAGGCTGTTTAGTTCTCTTTCGTGGATCACAGCCTTGTCATGGTGAAGGGGCTTGCATAACTCAGTGAAGCTATGAGCCATGCTGTGCAGGGTCACCCAAGACGGACAGGTCATGGTGAAGAGTTCTGACAAAATGTGGTTCACTGGAGGAGGAAATGGCAAACCCACTGCAAGTATTCTTGCTGTGAGATCCCCGTGAACATTATGAGCTATACTTACCTAAAGGTTTTCCAGAACTTCCCTGGTGGTACAGTGCATAAAAATCTGCCTACCAATGCAGGGAAGACAAGTTCGATCCCTAGACCACAGCACATGCCACGAAGCAACTGAAGCCTGAGTTGTGTGCCACAACTGCTGAGCCAATGGGCTGTAACTACTGAAGCCTGCGCACCTAGAGCCTGTTCTCCGCAACAAGTGATGCCACTTTAATGAGAAGCCTATACGCTGCAACGAAGAGTAGCTCCTGCTCTTTGCAACTAGAGAAAGCCCATGGCAGCAATGAAAATGCAGCACAACCAAAAATGAATAAATAAATAATTTTGTTAAATGGTTGCCCAGGTGATTCACTGAAATAGTAACTGGTCTCAGCGCTGATCCCTGGGCACATGTAATTTATTTTAATCGTAATAGTTTTAAAAAACCTCAGAGTCTGGGACTTCCCTGGTGGTACAGTGGTTAAGAATCCACCTGCCAGTACAGGGAACACAGGTTCAATCCCTGGTCCGGGAAGATCCCACGTGCCACAGAGCAGCTAAGCCGTGTGCCACAATTACTGACTCGAGCCCTCTAGCTTCAACTGCTGAGCCTATGTGCCACAAGTACTGAAGCCTGCATTCTCTAGGGCCCGCGAGCCGCAACTAATGAGCTCCTACGCGGCGACCGCTGAACGCCCAAGCCCTGGAGCCAGCAAGTCGCAACCACTGAGCCTGGGTGCTGCGACTACTGAAGCCTGCGCTCCACAGCAAGAGGACCACAAGGAGAAGCCTGCACTCCACAGCTCGAGAGTAGCTCCCCACTTTCCACAACTAGAGAAAGCCCGTGTGCAGCAACAAGACCCAGTGTAGCCGAAAATGAATAAATAAATAAAGCAGTGTGTGCGTGTAAAAAATAAGAAATGAGTAAAATGGCCGGTGCTCTGTGACAACCTGGAAGGGTGGGATGGCCTGGGAGGTGAGAGAGAGGTCTAAGAGGACACAGGTGCACCTGTGCCTGACTCATGTTGATGTACGGCAGAAACCAACACGCTGTTGTAAAGCAGTTATCCTTCACTTACAAATAAATAACTTTTTTTTTCAAAAAAAAGGCCCATGTTATGTTAGAAAAAAAAGTAATAAAAACACCTTAGAGTCTTCTTGTTTCCACGAGTCCTGATTAGACCTGCCTCAGAAAGACAAAAAAACTCTTCCTCTGTTTTGACCTTCAAAGAAAAAGTAACCCATAAGTCTCTTCTAGTAACTTGTGTAAATTGCAGGTGGAGTGCCTTTTTTTTTTTTTTTTTAGGAAAAATTTCTGCCATTTCTAGACATGTTCCAAAAAGAGAGTGTCCGGGTGGAGGTTTGCAAATGCATCATGGAAGTTTTTATCAAGTAAGTATAGCACAAAGTAATCAGAAGCTTCGATTGCCACTGCCCTTGTGAAACCTGTTGATAAGAAATCAATTTATACACTTTGAGGCCCTATGATGTAATGATGTATTTATACCTAAAGTAACACTGAGAGGGGAACCACATTAAAAGGAGCAGTCATGATAAAAGTTTATAATAGCTCTTAAAAAGACAAAGTAATAAATATAAATATTAGATGGGCTGACCATCACCCACATCTCATTCCTGTGAGTTTTGGGAAGGAACATCTATTGATGTACTGTTTATTTAGGGAGTTTTAAGATTTTAAGATAGTCATACTTATCTTCTCTCATACCAGAGCTTGAAAGATTTCTATCTTCATTGTGTAGATTTATGATAGGTTTTCAATTTAATTCCTTTCCTTTTATTGATTAAATCTCTTTCCCAAAACTATTGCTGGAGGTACGTGAAATACTTTGATAGTACATGGAAGAGAAATTTTTATTTTAAGAACGTATATTTATTTTAAAGTATATTAGATAATACACTAATACTAGTTTAATCAATGACTTCTAATGTATTTTTCTTTAGACCAGGGTTAAGTTAAAAGTTAAACTGACTTTAAACATTAAGTATGTAGATATGATTAAAAAAATATGTGTGTTAAAATGAAGCTCAAATAGCAGAGTTTGGAAAATTGAGTTAGAAGTTAGTTGAGTATATGTTTTAAGCTTTCCTTGTATTTTCTTTCTAAAAGATTAATTCCATATGCTTGAAATGAGTATACCTACTTTATTTTCATAAAAATTTGTTGTAAGAGCTTGTCGTTTGAGAAACTAAATTAATAATTTTCTCTGCACTTAACATAGTTGTAGACAGCTTCAGGGGTTCAAGAAACATGGTAAGAAAACAGATTTGCCCTTTGCCTGGCTTAGGAAATGCAGCAGTTTTACCATGATTTTGCAGTTGGGAGAAGTTATGTTAGAAGAGCAAACTTGTTAGTTAAAGAAAAATTCAGAGAAAACTAGAACATTGCCCATTGCCGGTGAGCCGAGCTATGTTAGATGCCAACCAGATAATTTACTGCTTCTCACATACGTCCCGTAGATGAGAACTGAATCCATGCTTTTAGTGCTTGGTGTAGATGACTTTCACTCTTACCCCCAAATGTCTCCTAGACATCAACAGGAGCCCACCAAGGACCCCGTGATTCTGAACGCCCTTTTGCACGTTTGCAAGACCATGCACGACTCTGTGAAGTAAGCCATGCTTAAGGCTGAAACGAGCCTGGATTGAGCCTTAATGCCACATAATAGTGCATTAGGGAATTACTGCTTTAAGCGGCTGCTGTGAATAATATTATTTTATGGGGTCTATTAAGATTCTTGTTAACAAGGACATTCCAATCCAGGGGAGGAGGGAGGCTGAGCTGAGGGTAATCTTCCTGAGAAAATGAGATGGCAGATGTTTTTACAAAGGGATTTCTGTTGGGAGGAAAAGGCTGGTTTCATCCAAATGAACTCATGCTACGTGTCTCCTGGAGATTTCTGAGAGCAGCAGATAGTATAAGAATGAGTTCACTCATCCAGTAACATAGCCTTTAAATTTTTTCTCATTATTAGCCAGTTATTTGAAATTCAAATGAAGTTGCATATATTCCTTACATGAAGGACCTTATTTGTTCAGTATACTCGAGGCTCAGACCTAGTCACTGGCCTTACCTTTGGGTCAAAAGCCAGATTATCTCCTTTGCTTTCTAGTTTGATATATTTATCTTTTTTTTTTTTTTTTTTTCTGTTTCATTACATGTTTCCATTTGACTGTGCTTGAGGCAACTCCTGCTTCTCTGTGGCTGAAATTTTGATCCCTAAAGAATTTTTAAACACAGCAGCTTGATTCACTGGAAACTGTTACAAGTACTGAGGAAATTGTTCTGGAACTTAACCATCAACTAGATGAATTGTGTTTCTTTTGTTTTATTTTTTTCCCCCTGAATTGTAGAATCTTTATTTTTATGACCTGTGCTTTCAACTTCATTAGTTCTCAAAATCAAAATATCAAGACTTTTCATAATAAATAGAACTGCTAGACTTTCGTTGCACAAAAATACATAAAGACCCAAAAGACATTTAGGAAAGTACTTGTATTAGTAGGACATTCGTTTTTGGCCTAAATAAAATAGCAGATGTATTTCTCTTGTGAGAAGTAGAGCCAGAAGGTCAGGGTAGGGTAGCTCTGCTCTGGAACATCATCCAGGAGCCCAGGTTTCTTGTCCTCCAGCTCTCCTGTCCCTCTAGGGTGTTGTTCTTGTCTTCCTGGTAGAGATGGCACCTCAACCACGTTCATGGTGCAGCCTGCAGGCATCAGAGGACAGCAGCTTCCTTTTAGGGACACGGTTTGGGAGGCTTTGTATATCACTTGCATTCGCATCCTGTTGGCTGGAAGTGTCATGTGGCTTCTTGTAGCCTCAAAGGAGCTTTGGGAAATGTAGTCTCAAAGAATGAAGGGGACGTTGCATATTGGAGGACAGAATGCTGATTTTGCCAATACAGACTTGTTTTAGAACAAGAACCTTTGTCTTTGACTCTTAAATTAAAAAAAAATAAATTTGGGAAACCATTTATAAACCTTCACATATATTATCAAAACTATAAGGACTTGACATTTTCTCATTTGTATTTATACTAACTTTGCTATTAAACCGAAGCAGCTGAGATCTGTGGTTTACTTTAAGCTATATTTCCAGAATAAGGTAGATTGATGAGTGGAGGGTGGAATGGAGAGTTATGTGATAAAGCAAATATTATAAAATGATAAGATAATAGTAGGGTGTATTGGTGTTGACTATATAATTTTCAACTTTGCTACATTTAAACCTTTTTATAGTAAACTGTTGAATGAAAGTTCTCTGGAATACAAAATTTGAAGTTGAACTTTGCTATCCAAATTCCAAAGAAGGGAGAATTACCTTCTCTTTTGCTGTTAATGAATATATCTTGAGAACAGTGTCTCTAAGAGAGATGAGAAACACATTTAAATTATGTTAATTTAGGTTACATATTTTCATCAAAAGAAACACAAATATGGGAGTTTTTTAAATCTAGAAAATGCAGAATGTTCTTACCTGTTAAATTACTTATTTCTCATTTATTTTTTCCTTTGGAAACTTTATTACCTCAATGTCAATTATGTACAATTATTGATTTTAGTGCACTCACTCTTGAAGATGAGAAAAGAATGCTGGCATATTTGATTAATGGATTTATAAAAATGGTAAGTATTGGGGAAGAAGTTTCAGTGTACTTAGAAATGTGATGTAATTGTTTATCCTTCCTCTGGTGAAAGCAGTTAACATTATGTTCCCTGGTGCTTTTCATTTTTATGGAGATAAGATGAAATTAGAAAACAACTTATATTAGCCAGCACTCCCCTGGGGGCAAGAAGAGCCAAGACAAACTGGCTTAAGGAAAAAATAAAAAGGGGACGGTGGGAGGGGGACTGGCTGATGTGACATAAAGTCCAGGGGTGGACCTCTCGGAAGGAGCAGCTGGACTCGGGGTCTCCATAGTGTCATCAAGAACTGCTCTGTGTGTCTTTGGCTCATGGCTCTTCTCTCCTGGCATCCCTCCCAGGCAGGCTTGCTCCCCACGAGAGCCCCGGGTTTCCATTCCTTCCAGTTCTGCAGTGCAGCAGGAAGAGCTCCAGCAGAAGTTCTAGGGCTGAGTCTTTGGATTAATTTGGGTCACCGGCTCGTCCCTGAGCAAATTGCTGCTGTGAGAAGGAAGGAACACACTGGCCAGGCCAGGGAGACAGGCACCCCTGGGCAGCCAAACCATGTGGATCCAGAGTGGGAGAAGAGGCTTCCTTTTTTTCTTTTTTCAATGAAGCCAATTTAAATTCTTTCATTTTTATTTTTTAAATTACTGTTACATTTTTTGGCTGTGCCATATGGCTTGCAGAATCCTCAGTTCCCTGACCAGGGATTGAACCTGGGCCACGAAAGTGAGAGCCCAGAATTCTAAGCTGTAGGCTACTGGGGGACCCGTGGAGAAGGGGCTTCCTGAAGCACCTGATGTGCTGCTCTTCAGATGCTGCTGAAAACGATTTGGGGAGTGGGTGAGGGTGAAATGTCAGGTGTCCACTCTCCATTCATCCTTGTTACTCAGCACTACACGACAGCTCATCCCAGACTTAGTGGCTTAACATGACAATGTTTTATTCTTACAAGTCTTTGGGTTGACTGGGTAACCAGGCCTCTCTGTGTGATGTAAGAAGTGTGGCAGAACTGGGGCTGGAGGATCCAGGACAGTCTTGAGCATGTGTTTGGGGTCTTGGTGCTGGCTGTTGACTGGGGCAGCTCATTTCTCAGTCATGGGACTTCTTTCTCTCCACCGTTCTCTCAACATTTGCTCACGTCTGGGCTCTTGCCTGGTGAGGGCAGAATCAGAAGCTGCCGGGCCTTTGGAGGTTTAGAAATCACACAGTGACCAGTGCTGCCTCCTGCTTCATTCTGTTAGTCAAAGCAAGTCCCAGGGCCAGCTTTCCGGAGGGGAGGGAAAGCAGACCCACCTCCGGCTGGGAAGAGTCCACAGGGACACTGGGGAGGGACGAGCGAAGTGAGCAGCATTGTTGCAGGTTTCATTAGGAACAACCACCTTTCCATCCTAGCCAGAACAACCTTTTCCTTAAATCTCGGTGCACGAAACTAAAATACCCACTTCAGCCAGTATCTCCTGTTAGAAATGTCAAGACAAAAGCTGACTGAGATGAAAATAAGTAGGTCACTTTGAAAATCACCTTGAAAAATGTGACTCATTCAGTTACAGAGGTTGATTTAACTATGGTAAAATACCAATTTTGATGAAAATTCAGGATAAGCCTTTTAATTCCCATGTTAGGAAATGTACCTATGATTGATACTAGGTGCCTCTCTTGTTCCCTTAATTTATATGCTGCTCTTGTGATATTTATCCTTTTATGGGTTTGTCTGAAAACCACTAAGTTTTAATGGGAAAGAATATGAGAAAATAAGATGCGGAACTTGATAGCTGTAGTGGAAATTATGACTTTAAACCTCTTCTGGACAAAATGATCGTTGTAGCAGTAAAGTTTGTCCTTCCATCCAGCTGTTCATAAATTTGAAGAAATAGGAGAAGAAGTTTTTAATGGTGGATTAACATCCATCGATGGCTCCAGCAGCCACCAGTGAGCTGCTAAAGGTTGGAATCCCCATCATGAAGCAGAAATGTGTGGCCCTTATTAGGGAATCCCTCTGACAAATGACTCCCAATCACCAAATCTATGTGAAAAGGCTGCAGCTGACACCCAAAATGCCACAATTTCCTTTCCAGTGGTTTCCTTCTAGCCTAGGAAATCCTCTTTGCATTTTGAGATTCTGTTTTATACCCTTTGGTCTTTTTATGTTCTGCTCCAATGCCCATGTCATGAAGATGAGGTGGTAATAGTAACATTTCTGCTGTATGCTGGGTAAAGTAATGTAACATCTAGTTGGAGTTGTATTCCAGTTCACAGATGTGTGTTTGCTTACATACCCTTGAGATACCACCTATCTATATCTTTGGAATTTCTGGTGTCTTGTCATCGCAGCACCTCCCCTGTCCCCACAAAACTCCGGAGGAACTTTTACAGCTGCCTAGAGATAACATTGTCACTTCTTTCTCCTTGATTCTAGGTATCCTTTGGCCGTGATTTTGAACAACAGCTGAGTTTTTATGTTGAGGCCAGGTCAATGTTTTGCAATCTGGAACCTGTTCTTGTGCAGTTGATTCACGTAAGGATTTTCACTCATTCATTTATTCTCTCAATACATGTTTATTGATCATTGATAGGCCACGCACCACTTTTAATCTCAGATTCTTCTGGCCCCATATTGCTTCTGTTCCCAAGGCATGAAAGATGTTTTCTCAAAGGTTAATAAAATCTACAACTTTGCTTGAGCCTTAGAGTGGTTTCATTGGCCTCTTTTTCTCTGAAATTTGCATATTCTCACTCCTGCATGTCAACAGCAAAGAGCTGAGTGAGTTGTAGTGATTATTTAGTTACAGAAATTAACCTAGTTGGAATTCCGTGTTGCCTAACCAGAGTCCCAGCTTTCTTGGTTCACAGTGCCTTGCAGTAACTTTTCAGGATGCCCTTAGGCAAAAAGGAAGAGATGACAATTCTGTTTACTAAGAAATTAGGTTCAAGCAACTTAAGAATTTGTGCCCTAACAGCTTGCTCTCTGAACCAACAATTTATGTAAATTGAAAGAAAAATAGTATACATTTGCATTCAATTTAAAACCATCATAATTACTTACTAATGAAGTGTATGTACCTCTAGGCATTGCTTGACTTCTCAAACCTTGAAATCAGATGGGACACCACTACCCAATTTCCTGTTCCAGATAGATTTTTTCCCCTACATTAATGTTTGCACAGTACTTTTTGTCATGGCAGTTGCTAAAAACCCAGTTTTGCCAAGATATGCCGTCACTGCAAGGAAGGTACCATGTCTGCGAGCTGCCACACACAAGAGCTTCGCATAGTGTTCAACAGTTGAGCCCTTCTGTGGTTGTCCAAAACATGGGATGCCCCTCTGATTTTCCTGTAACACCCTGGGGTGTCATGGTACACATTTTGGGAACCATAGGTCCAAACTTTGAATTTGTGAAAAGATTCCCTAAGGCTCTTGAATTGCTTCATGTAAATTTAAGGAAAATGACCTTTTAATATATTTGTTCACTGATTATCAGATTTTGTAGCATTAGTAAACTTAAGACCTAAATGTAGAGACTTGTAAGTCAGGGGAGTTAATAGTACTCAGCCTGTAAAGTCATGAGGAGTAAACGAGCTTAAGAATGTACAGCACCTAGAACGGCACCTGCTGTGCTATAAGTGGTAACGTGGCTGCTGTTACTGTTCTTACGGTTAGCGTTAGTGTTGCAGAGGTATTTTATATGGTTTATGTTCAGGTTTGGAGGTATCTCTTAAGATCTCTAAGATCTTAAGCTTGGTGTGTGGGATTTCTGGAAATGGAATAAGTGAACCCTGGCTATTCATTAAGCCAGAAAATGGTCATTTATCATGCCAGTTGATAGGCATGACTTAACTCAGTGAGTGCCCCTTGGAGATGTTTGCTCAAGCCGAGATAGATTCTGGCCTGATGACCCCTTTGCCATTTCAGGGTTTGGTGCTCACCAGTCTTGGTTCCGGAACCAGTCTTGGTTCTGGTTAGCTTGTTCTCATTGACTTGTATACAGTCAGTGTTCAAATCTCTTTGGAAGATGTTTAATCTGAATTAACCATCATTTCATTCCCATTTCTGTTTTACTTTTTAATCTAGAGTGTGAACCGGTTGGCAATGGAAACAAGGAAAGTAATGAAGGGAAATCATTCTAGAAAGACTGCTGCATTTGTTCGGGTATGTTTCAAAGATAAGACTTACTTTGAACTCCAGCGGGCTGTTTCTTACAGAAGTTTCTGAATTGTTCCTTCCAGAAAAAGATTAAGGGTGATTTAATATTGATTTTCCAGATTTTTCCTTACATATTCATGGACTGACCAATTTTCTTAATGTTTTCAAAAGAAACAATCAAAGGAGTCTGAATTTTGATATGTATTAGGGGAGGTGGTTGAGATGGATTTGCATTTTTGTATGCCAGCTGAATTATCTCTGGCTCGTGCCAGTAACTGAAAAGCCTAGGACTTTTTTCCCTCTTGTCAAGTTCCCAGCTTTGGAAGAAATTTGTTTCTTGAGTAAGCTGCTCAAAATTTTATCAAAGCAATACATATCCATGCTTTAAAAATAAAATCATACTGAAAAGATTATAGTGAAAATAAGCTTCCCAGCCCTGCCCTTTCTCACCATATACCTCTCTCCTCACAGTCTCTCTTTAGCAGTTTTTTCTTCAAATTACCAATTAATTCATTTTTAACTAATTGGTTTTAACAACTGCTTCTTTAAATGATCAATATTAGGTGTTATCTATTCACTTCCTGTGATGACAGATGAAGATTTATTTTTGTACACCATTACTGTCCTTGGTTGCCCCTCCTGTTCCTCCCCAAAAGGGAAATACAGCAGAGGCAAGGAGGAGAAATTGGGGTTCATAATGGGGAGATGAATTGTTTTAAGTGTTTTTACTTGAAAATATATGATGGATGAAAATGAGAGTATTAATCCACTGTGATGGCGTTGCCGCCTAACCTGCTGTTCGTCCCCTTTCTTCTAGGCCTGCGTTGCCTACTGCTTCATTACCATTCCCTCCCTGGTGGGGATCTTCACCCGCCTCAATCTCTACCTGCATTCTGGTCAGGTGGCCCTGGCCAACCAGTGCCTTTCCCAAGGTGAGCCCGTCACTCACTCTCTTCTCTCAGCCTCTCCCTGGCTCCTTAGGAAAGCTGACTCAGCAGTGTGTGAATGCGTGCAGAGAGCTTCCTTTAAGGAGGAAAGAAAAGAAAAAGTGATCAATAAGTGATGAATTTTTTCTTTAGTAGGAAGCACCTCGGACACATACACATTTATAGAGTCAGATTACAGAGCCTGGGTTGTTTCCTGTAAGGACCTTCCTACATCTGTCTCAGGCATGTCAGGTCAGGTGTCTCAGACATCCCTAGAGAGTTTTAGAACTTAGGCCTGCTCATTCACAGTAGATTCAAGTTTATTTATTGTTGTCAGAGTTTGAAATTCCAGAGATACAGAAATAGTGTCTAAGCAGTATAGAATGAATACTCTCTACAGTTTGCTGTTAGGGATAAAAATTCTGCCCAAAACCTGTTTCTGTAAGATGTACAGAGCTGTCTTGGAACCAGGATTGTGTGAGTGGTTGATTTGGGAGGTGATCCCAAGAAGTGTCAGGAGGGTGAGGGATAAGGGAGGGAAGGATGCCAGTGAAGGGTGTGCTGGTGGAGGGTTAGGATCGTGGGCAGCTGGGTCCTTCCCATCGGACCCTCAGTGTCACCAAAGTCTTCAAACATAATTGCTGTCCAAGAACCTTTTCAGACTCTGCTTGGTTTTATTCTCAACTCCTGGGTGCTCCAGTAGCTACTCAGCACCTTTGGGATCAAACCAAAGACACCAGACAAAGACACCAGACACCTGGCCTAAAGTCCCCACGTGATCTGGTGTGTCTGGCAGCTGCCTTCTGTCCTCAACTCACACCATGCTTTAGCCACGCCGGCTTTTTTTCTGTCCTTTGAACATACTAAGCCATCTACCAGTTCAGAGCCTTTGCCCTTGCTGTTCCCTCTTTCTAGAACGATCTTCCTCCCAGATATTTGCATTTTCTAAAATTACTGGGCCAGAGATGAGAATCAAGCCTCGCCTCTTTTGGCGTCCTTTCCTGTCCACCCTCGCTAAAGTAACCCCACCTTCCCAGTCACACTCTGTACCATCCTCTTCATGTTGTCATTGCACTTGCCGTCATCTGATGCTTTCTTACTGTGTGTATTTGTTTGCTATTGTCTGGACACTCCTTTCCCCGATGAGGACTGCAAATCCCACAAGAGCCAGTATGTCCTCATTGGTACTTACTCCTAATGCCTGCTTTGGTAAGGATGATGGGTTTGCAGGAAACAAAACGAAAATTAACAGCCTCTGCCAATAACCCGGTGATGTGCAAAATGAAGGTTAGATTAAATTAATTAATTAGATTAAATTGATGTTGCTGCTGCTGCTGCTGCTAAGTCAACTTCAGTTGTGTCTGACTCTGTGCGACCCCATAAATGGCAGCCCACCAGGCTCCCCCATCTCTGGGATTCTCCAGGCAAGAACACTGGAGTGGGTTGCCATTTCCTTCTCCAGTGCATGAAAGTGAAAAGTGAAAGTGAAGTCGCTCAGTCATGTCCAACTCTTAGTGACCCCATGGACTGCAGCCTACCAGGCTCCGCCGTCCATGGGATTTTCCAGGCAAGAGTACTGGAGTGGGTTACCATTAAAGTTTAAATCTTATGAACTGGTTCCCTCTTAAAAAGGTCAAGAATAGTGTGTGGGGACCCCGTGTGGGGGACCCCTGAGTTTGATGTCACCTGTAGCATTAGGAATGAGTTGTGAGCTGGAGCTGTCAGAGCTGTGAGCTGCATGTGGGGGCCCCAGAAGCCTAGATCTTTCTTCTCCCAACTTGATAAGCTCAGAGCTACATCTTGAATGTTACAGATCCCAAGCAAACTCAGCGCCCCTGTGTTAGAGCTCTGGCCTCCTCCTCTGCCTCCCTTGCACTTTAAACTGCTGCAGGGTGGGGGGCAGGAATGCAGTGTCCGCTTCATGCTTAATAATTTATCCAATGATTTTGCTCAAGTCTCTAAATGCTGTGGTGCTAAACCGTAAAAGCTTATTGTTGTTGTTCTGAAAGCCACATGTGGCAGTTGCTGGCCAAAATAAATAATATATTCAATTACTGAGAAGGGGAAGGCTAAATATAAATTAAAAGAAGCTTGTGGAAGTGGGCTGATTGGGTTTGTTTGTCTCCTTAAACATCCCCCCAACCCCAGCTGGTTATAAAACATCCCCTCCCCCCTATTCATTTCCTGGCCTCCCTTGATCCAGCCTCTGCTGTACCTTCTTTATCAGCTGCGGCTTTGCCAGGGCTGGCTCAGCCCAACAAGTAAACTCCAGTTGAACCCTGAGCCAGGCCAGCGTGGAGTGCTGACGAAGGCTTATTACAGGGAGGCCCGTTCTGGTCCTTTGGACACATTGATTCAGCGTGTAGGCTGGGTCATGCAGGGGGTTGGTCTAGGGCCATCCAGTGCTCCCAGATCTTTAGGAGAAATGAAGGACTTGCAAATCAGTTGTTGGTCACATCTGACCAGAGATGCCGGTCCACTGTCACTGGGGATAGCTCCTTGTCCTTGTCAGTCAGTGATTCTTTCTGGAAGGTTATCACCAAGCCACAGCAAGAGTGAATTCTTTTCTCTCTATCTCGGTTCCTTTATCTTTAGAGTTCCTCACCTCAGAAAAGAGGATGTTTTATAATGAAAGTGTTATTGTTAAAGGTGGCTTCCCTGATGGCTCAGTGGTAAAGGATCCACCTGCCGATGCAGGAGCCACGGGTTTGATCCCTGGGTGGGGAAGATCCCCTGCAGGAGGAAATGGCAACCCGCTCCAGTATTCTTGCCTGGAAGATCCCTTGGACAGAGAAGCCTGATGGGCTGCAGTCCATGGGATCAAAAGAGTCGGACACAACTTAACGACTAAACAACAACAACAGATGTTAAAAGTGGGTCTTGAAAGAAGAGCATTTGTTTATCAGGGAAGGACTGTGGGGAAAGGAAGAAGGAATAGTTAGTGTTCCGGGTAGAGGAGCCGGCCTGAGCAAAAGAGGGGATGTGTGGGATCATATGATGTATTAGGGATGAGGCCCTAATGACTGGTGAGTTTCAAACCTCCTGAGTGTGCTGGTCCCAATCCTGATCTGCTGCTTATGAGTTGTATGCTCTTGGACTGATTGGCTGGATAGTGCCTCAGTTTCTCCATCTGTAAAGTGGAGATGATGGCGGTGGTTCCTGTGTTGGATTTTTTTAATTCTTGGCTGTACTGGGTTTTCCTTGCTGTGCCAGGGCTTCTCTCTAGCTGCAGCAGTCAGCGGCTACTCTCTAGTTGCAGTGTGCATGCTTCTCACTGCGGTGGCTTCTCTTGTTGCGGAGCAGGGGTGTAGGTGCGAGGGCTTCAGTGGTTGTGGTGTATGGGTTCAGTTGCCCCATTGCATGTGGAATCTTTCGACCAGGGATCCAACGCATGTCCCCTGCATAGCAGGCAGACTCTTAATTTAAAAAAAAAAAAAAAATTTATTTAGTTCATTTATTTGGCTGTGCCAGGTCTTAGTTGTGGCATGTAGGATCTTTTGTCTTCGTTACAGCACCTGGGATCTTTAATTGAGGCATGGGGCCAGGGGTGGGGTGGGGGCGGTCCATTGTTCCTTTCCTAGGGTATGAATCCAGGCCTCCTGCATTGGGAGCACAAAGTCTTAACCGCTGCACCACCAGGGAAGTCCCTGTGGTAGATTAAATGAGAGAAAGTACTTGGGCACTTGGTCCACTGGCACATAGTAGCGGCTCAGTAAATATTAACTTAGTGTAACCATCTCTCAAAAGATGAAAGTATGCCGTGGGGTTTAGGAGCTAACTGCATACAATGCAGCTCTGCAGCTTCAGAATTCTGAAAGCCAGTTCTCATACTCAGAAGCTTGAGAAACCTGCAGGAAAGCTGTTCATTACGAGACTGACCTGCTGAATTATCCTGAAAATAACAAATCTGCAGTTCCTCCAAAGATGAAACTTACAGTGAGAACAGAGCGAAATAGTGGTGAAAAGAATGATTTGTGTTCTTATCGTTAATAATAATGCTTTTTCCCTCCTATAGAATTCTCTGCCCCTCCTTTGTTTGAAAACATTTTTTCTTCCAGTTTTTTTTTGAGATACGATTGACAGACAGCACTGTCTAAGTTTAAGGTGTACAGCATAATGATTTGACTTAAATACAGCATGAACTGCTTACCACAGTAAGTTTAGTGAACACCTGTCAGCTCATATAAGTACAAAATTAAAGAAACTTTTAAAAGTATTTTTTCTTTGTGATGAGAACTCTTAAAATTTACTCTCTTAACAACTTTCATATATAACATACAGCAGTGTTAATTATATTTGTCATGTTGTACATTACATCCGTAGTATTTACCTTATAACTGGACGTTTATTCCTTTTGACTGCCTTCATCCAGTTCCTCCTCCCCCAATCCCTTGCTTCTGGTAACCCCAAAGCTGACCTACTTTTCTAGGAGTTTTTTTGTTTTTGTTTTTTTTAACTATAATTGACCTACAAAACAGCATGTTGTTCAGTCTCCAAGTCATGTCTGACTCTCTTTGACGCCATAAACTGTAGCACGTCAGGCTTCCCTGTCCTTCACTCTCTCCCTGAGTTTGCTCAAACTCATGTCCATTGAGTCAGTGGTGCCATCTAACCATCTCATCCTCTGTCGCCCCCTTCTCCTCCTGCCCTCAGTCTTGTCCAGCATTAGGGTCTTTTCCAGTAATTCAGCTCTTCACATCAGGTGGCCATAGTATTGGAGCTTCAGCTTCAGTCCTTCCAATGAATATTCAGGGTTGATTTCCTAACTTGGCATACACAGGTACTACATCGTTATTTGCCATATTCCCTACACTGTGTGTTTCATACCCTTGACTCATTTACTTTGCAGCTGAAAGATTGTACCTCTTTATCTCCCTCCCCTAATTTCTCTCCTTCCCCCTCCACACTCCTGTCTGGCAACCACTTGTTTGTTCTCTGTATCTTACTTTATTTCCATTTCATGTTTGTTCATTTGTTTTCTTTTTTAGATTCTACCTATTTCTTTCCTCCTCTCAATGCATCCGCCCTTAAAAAACTAACTTTGTTTTACTAATTTTTTTACATCTTCATCTTGGAGAGCTGTGCTCACAAACCATGTCTTAAGCAAAAGCCCCAAACAAAGTTAGGTCAGATTCTTCTGTAAGACATACTATCCTCACACTATGCACTTTCCCTCATTTTACTTATCACTGTTGTTATTTAACAAATGAATATGTAAAAAATTGTACGCTTCCCTCCCCTGAAGAGTGTCAGCTCCACGAGGTCTCATCTTTCTTATTCCCTGTGTTGTGCCTGGCTCCTGGCACATTGCCTACTACATGGGCACTCAGTAAATGATGAAGGAATGAATGACACCACATGATAATACTGGTTGATAACTCTTTACAGTATTGATGAATGTAAAATGGTACCAAACCTTTTATGGTATGGACCTAACTCTTAAGCAACCTTTTTGTTCAGAAGAGTTTCATCAAAGTCCTCTTGGTAGGTTTTAAATAATTCATTTTCCTATTTATAGAAAAAAGAAAACAAGGTAAGCTCAAACATATGCCGAGGCTCATAGACATGTTGAATGGAGCCATTGTGCTGGTTTGGTCCATGAGGAACATGGGGATGCACAGAGCAGAGGCTAAAGCCTGCTGTTATGCAGCCCACTGGCTACTGTGAATCGTAACTGCTGATGGAGGAAGCCAGGGCAGTAGAATGGAGGAGAAAATAATTTTGTATTTCTGCCTTTTGGAGAGTAAGGAGTGGCTTGTAATGGAGAAAAACGATCTCTATCCACTTAACAAGTCTTTGGAGTTTATGCTTAAGGTCATAATTATTTGTTCTGTTGACAAACCATCTTCTGAAGAATGTGTTTGATGTGACTCTTTTCTCAAACTTAAGGCCTCTCTGGTGATTATGGATGAAGTAGGTTAATTTTCCTGTAACAGTTCACAGATTGCATGAAGCTTGTCTGAATGCACATGATCCATCCACCTTAGGGGAGGTAAGGGCTGGGATGGAACCCACAGAAAAGACTAGGGTGTGCCCCCAGCCCCTTAAGTTCACTCAGCTCCTTACAATTGTAAATGCCTGTGATTTGCTTCCTCCTGCCAGTAGTTCTTGGCCATTTTTCACATGCAAACCACTGTGCCAAGCGTTGTGCTGAAAGAGGAATTCACTTAAAGAGACTTCATGCTCACAGGGGAGAGTGGGTCTGTTTACAGTTATTGCAGCACATGATAAGTGTCATGCAAGATCTCATAACATGTACCAGGGAATTTTAGAAATGACCCTTGACTTGGAAGAGGAATTAAAAAAAAAAAAGAGTTGGCATTGAAAAGTCTGGAAGGTAAGGGGGATCTGTAGATGTTGAAGTGAGGCAAGGGGGTGGAAGGAGGGCATTCTGGCCTAGGCAACAGCAAGAGCAGAGGCCTAGAGGCTGGAAAAATGGTGCCTCTGGAAGGACTAAGTGGGAGGTCAAGTTAGGAAGCCTAATTGTTGAGAGAACTGAATTCCAAGCAAAGCAGTTTAGTTTTATTCAATACATATTATTTGCTGGGTGGCTGATCTTTTTACAAAAGAGGAAACTGAAGCTCAGAGGTATGCAATGACTTGCCCAGGAGCATCTAGCTAATAAGTGACTTCAAGTGCTCTTTCCACCACTGTGTTTCTCTTTAGTTAGGTTAGTTCCTCTAAACATAATCTGTTGGGGTTTTTTCTGTTGGTTTTTTAAAATATTTATTTATTTTTGGCTGCACTAGGTCTTTGCTGCACATGGGCTTTCTCTAGTTGCAGAGCATGCAGGCTTTTCATTGCAGTGGTTTCTCTTGTGGTGGAACATGGGCTTTAGTAGCTGAGCACATGGGCTCAGTAGCTGTGGCTCTCGGGCTCTAGAGCGCAGGCTCAGTAGTTGTGGTACATGGGCTTAGTTTCTTGGCAGCATGTGGGATCTTCACGGATCAGGGATTGAACTGCTGTCCCCTGCATTGCAAGGCAGATTCTCAACCACTGGACCACCAGGTAATCCCCTAATCCAGTGTTTTATTTCTAAGGATTGAGAAACCACAATCCTTGGTGTGTGTGGTTACTAGAGACCGGTGAGTATAGACTGAATAGATAACTTATTTAGGAGACAGTCAGAATCAAGGTAAGGAATGCCTAATCCTTTCTGCTTAGGGAAACCCAAGCTTAATATCCACAGAAAGACCTTCACAGCCTCCTGTGAATTCATGCAGGGTCAGCAGTAAAGTGTGTTACCCCTGCAGGACCCAGAGATGTGAGTCAGGTGAAACATGGACTGAGTGTGCTCGACTTGGAGAGAGGCTTTGCCTATCGGAGATAGAAGAGAGAACTTACAGGCACCTCCTATGGTGCTGCCGAAACTGAGAAGTCATCTGTGTGTCTGGGTGGACTTTTCATATTAAGAGTCGACATTCTGCATAAACCAGGTGGCAAAGTCAAGGGTAAATTAATGCTTAATTGTTATCACTGACAGTTTCATGTATAAGGTATTTAATTGTCCTTTGGCATTCATTATTTCTTTAAATTTTGCTCTTTACACGTATCATCAAAGCAATGGTCCTTAAATCCTCAAACTTAATTCCTGTAATGACAAGTTCTATTAAAAAAACATAGTTTAGTAGTAAATGGTATTGAGTCTCTATAAATAACTTGCCTATGGATAATAACTGGGCCATTTGGACTATGAGGCTTTACCCAAAGACACCCCTATCACCTGGTGGTGGCACACCTTCATGGCAGGCTGCCTTAGTCTGTTTGGGCTGCTGTAACAAAAATACCATGGGCCAGGTGGCTTAATCAACAAACATGTGTTGCTCACAGCTCTGGAGACTGGAAGTCCAAGATCAGGCTACTGACTGATTCATTGTCTAGTGAGGACTTCCTGGTTCATAGACTGTGATCTCATTGTGTCCTCACATGGCAGAAGGGAGGAAGGAACTCTCTGGGGTCCTTTTATAAGGGCACTAATCCCATTCATGAGGGCAACACCCTCATGACCTAATCACCTCCCAGAGTTCTACCTCCTGATACCATCATCTCAGTGTTTTGGGATCTCAGCATATGAATTGGTGGGGGAGAAACATTTAGTCCCATAACAGAGTGAGAGAGAGTAGACCATGCCCTGTTGTGGCATTTTATACGGTAGTTTCCACTGTATAGAAATTGTCCAGTCCAAACCTAAACTTCTCCGGAGATGGAAAATGCTGAAGACTGGTGAAAATGTTCAGCAGTGGAGCTGATAGGACTTGAGAGAGAGTGAACAGTTCTTGTAGCCTGAACCCTGCTTTAATAAGGTATATTCAAGGCACGGGAATCTTTCAACCACACATGACATTTTTCCTTAAGAAACGTGATGTTTCCTTTCTTGACATTCCCTGGATTAGGACAGCTGTCCTTCTGAGTTGTCCAGGAGGGCATATGATAGCTGAAGGTCTGGGAATGGAATGGGGTTGATTATTCTGAGGTCTTGTTTAGGAGTTTATGACCCCGATAAGTAGTAAAGATTTCCATTAGCACTGACTCACTGCACTGTTTAAAAAATAAAACACACCTCTGAAGGTGGTCTGCATTATCACTTCCTGATCCTCTCTTATGACTCAGGTACTGAGTCATATTCTGTATTGACAATGCCAAGGACATAGAGGATGAACTTACTGTCAGAGATCGCAGTTAAACTTGAGTTTTATCATGTATGACATGTGTTTGAGGAGACTGTCCTGTATCCTGTTGAAAAATAGACAGCCTGTACTTTATTTTAAATCTTAATGATTTTTATTTTAATATTCCATGCTCATTTGAAAAAAATTCTGACAATACACAATTGCAGATCTTAAAGAAAGTAAAAAGCCCCCAGATAAAAGTTACTTGTTACTCTACTCTTTCTCCTCACTTCTGAAAAGTCCACTGTTTACAGTTTGTATATTTGTCTTGATTTTTTCCTTCTATATATCCATTTGAAAATGCCCTTTTATTCTCATATGCTCTCTGCCTCTCTCCTCTACTCGTCTCCCTATATGCTCTTCTCATCTATCTATATTCTTATATAAACATGCAGTCCCACCAAGCCCCACCTTAGAAATGGGAATGTGACTTCCCCAATGTTTTTCAACTTGCTTTTTTTGCTGATCAATAAATTTTGGCCTCTGACCTCACACCTTCTTCCTGCCCATCATGTTAATACATGTAGATTCACCCCATTCTTTGTAATGATTATTCAGTATTCTATTTCTTTTCTTTCTTTCTTTTTTTGGCAGGGAAGGGTGGGCTATGCATTATTTCCCCAAACCCCGTTTCCATTTTTTTCCCCCAAACTCCTATTGAAAAACATTTGAACTCTTTCTAGTTTTTTGCTACTATAGACAGTGAGCAACCTGCATCCTAACTGAGCATTTTGAAACTTTCTGACCATTTTCTGATTGACTGATACTTTCCTCTCTTAGAACCTGGAACCTTGTTCAGAGAGAGTCCTATGCAGAGCTTCAGTGCACAGAACAGATAGAAGTGGGGCTCTTCAGGTGTGCATGTGTGTGGGAGGCTGCTGGCCCCTCAGTTTCTGCAGGAGCTGGAAGATGCCTCAAAGCATAGGGTGAACAAAGCCTTTTCAAGCCTTGAGAAGAAATGAAGCTGTCCAGTGAGCATGCTCTAACTCCCTGTGTAGAGCAGAGAATCACTGACTGTGGAGTGCAGCGCAGCACCCCAAGCCCTGGAGGCCCTGGAACCTGTGTCACCCTCAGCCTAGTGCCTGGCCTTACTCAGACAAAGGGGATGGGTGACCCTCAGGGCGCGGCAGGGATGCTAGAGTCCACAGTGATCCTTTCCCAGCTCTATCCTCAGCGAGCCCTGCTCTAGTAAAGAAGGAAGGGGCTACTCTTCAGAACGCCCTTTGACCGTCCTGCCTGTCTACCTCATTGCCCCTTCTGTCGTGTACATTTCTGTGATTGAAAATTCTGTAATACATTTGTATTGACTTTGCTAAAGAAAAATTATTTTTGGAAATCTATAAATAAAAATTCCAAAACAGTAACCTAGCAGTACATGAAAGATCCTGGTTTTCTTCGCTCTCAGCCAACACTCCTGGATAACACTTTGTAGTTTGGCATTATCTTGGAAATGGAAATGGCAACCCACTCCAGTATTCTTGCCTGGGAAATCCCATGGGCAGAGGATCCTGGCAGGCTATAGTCCATGGGATCTCAAGGAATTGGACATGACTTAGCGACTAAACACAAAAACAACAAAAATACATGTGTATATATACCTCTTTTCTTGTAAAGATAGTATCGCGCTATATACAGTTGTATAACATTTTTCCTTAATATATCATAGGTATAATGTATTATACTTCAAAACATACCAAAGTACTATTCTCTTTATTAATGATATCATTTCCACAGTGTGGCAGTGCAATAATTTCTTTAACTAGTCCTTTATGGTTGAATTGTTTTCAGTTTTCCTCCAGTCAAGCTAAATTAATGTAAAGAAACCTTCATGCATGGAGAACCGTTGACTCAGTTATTCTCAGTAGCAAGGCAGCATGGGTAATACAGGCAATCCCAACACACCTAGTTTACTAGTGCCTTCAGCTGAGCCCTTATTTTCAGCTTCTCCCAGGGTTTGCTAGTGGCAGATACTTTAGTGACCGTTCTGTAGTTTCAGTGGCTGTGTGTTTGGGTGTGTTTGATTTCTCCTCGTCCTGGTAGAGGGTTCTAGAATATCATCCTCCTTTGGTATTCTACAGACCCTTTGAAACTCCCCAGGTTGGGAAACAAAAACTTGTAACTTCAAACAGAAAATCATAAAAAGTTCAATGCTAGGCCTCCCTGGGAAATAAGGAGGTAGCCTGCCCTGGCTGAATTTCATTGTTGCTTACTACTTCTATTTGCTTCTGGCAGAATGTCTCCGGATTAAACCTTTCAGAATGTGCCATTTGCTGTTAGAAAGTCGTATTCTGCATTTAGCTGAAGGATTTAGAACGATTTTTTTCAAACCTGTTGAATCATAAAATTCACTGGAGAAACCTGTTTCTTTCAAAAAAAGATGAATCAAATGATCAGGATGGTAAATTTGATGTTGTGTGCTTTTTATCTCTTTAAAAAAAAAATGGAGGAAAAAAGGAAATGGACCAAATACCACTTTTTGGCTGTAAAAGAGAACAAAAATGTGCTTTATATACATGAAGGATTACTCTCCAAGACTATTGTTAAGTAGTGGGTGAGGAGTTGCAAAATGGTGTCTACTGTATGTGAACTCTGTAAAAAGAGGAAGAAAGAAAGAAAAAATAAAAGGAAAACATATTTGTTTCTGTATACTTGGAAGCATACCCAAGCAGCAGATAATAGTCTTTGCCTCTGAGAAGGGAAACTGGATGGCCAGAGACAGGAGTGAGAGGAGAATTACGTGACTCTGTTAGTTATTGAAAGATAAATATATTTTTTTTAAGTTAGATTTCTGAGTCTCTGTCTTGGATAGTCTGATTTAATATCATACATTTAAGGTGGAGCCTGGGAACCCATATATGTATTTTAAATAATAGCTTTATTGAGAATTGATTCATGTAGCATAAAATCCATCCTCTTAAGGTGTACAATTCAATGGTTTTTAGTGTATTTGGAATTTTGTGATCATGGTCATTAATTCCAGAACATTTCCATCTCCCCAAAAGAAAACCCCAAATCCATTAAGCAGTCATTCCCCACTCTGCCAACTACCAGTCTTCTTTTTGTTTTGATGGATTTGCTCATTCCAGTCATTTCATATAGAGTCGTACAATGCAGATCTTTTATGACTAGCTCCATTCATTTAGCATAATGATTTTCAAGAGTCATTCACACGGTAACGTGTGTGTCCGTATATATGCAGCATCCATGTAGAACTGGAGGAGCCACCAAATTATTTTGCAACATGGCTTTACCATGTCCCATTCCCTTCAGATTGCAGATGGTTGTTTTGGGGGCCTGGGAGCTGTATTTTTTTTTTTTCTTACAAGGATCTTGATGATTCTTATGATCAAGCAGTTGTGGAAAGCACCGGCTCTGAGAGTAGCACGGTCCCCCTTACTGTGACTGCAGGGGCGGTGGCTGTGTTTCTCCTCCACCAGTGCCCCGCAGCGCTTGAAGGCCATGCTGACTGCTGTGCGGAGAACAGCAGCGGAATGCCTGTCTGCAGAGCAGTCAGCGCCTCAAGAAAAAGGATCTCAAACAGAGTGAGCTCTGGGGTGAGATCAACCAGGCCTGAGTCTATTTTTTTCTTTGTTTTAATTTTTTTTTTTGAAGATGAAATATGGAAAAGAAATCTAGGTATCCCTTGAAACCTCAGAAGATTCAGATGGAGGAAGGCATAGCATGGGGAAGCCAGTGCATATATTGGGTTGGCCAAAAAGCCTGTTCAGGTTTTTCTGTAAGATCTTATGGAAAAACTTGAATGAACCTTTTGGCCAACCCAATACATGCTTTTTCTTCCCCCAGTGGAACAAGGGTCATAGTCTTTATGAATTGGAATCTGATTTCTCCTTTTCCTAGAGGTCTTAAAAAATTTTTTTTAACCCATTTTATCTGTAATTGTCTTCTCTGACTTTTAATAGGCACAATGAGTCAAGTGTTACTATGGGCTGTAGGTTATATAGAAATAGAGATATAATGTTGTATACATGAAAAACTCACATAATGTTATAAACAAACTTCAGTTTTTTAAATGTTATATTATGATTATTCTGAACTTTAAACTATGAGAAAAAAACTGTTTTCATACACACTAGAATGGCACCCCACTCCAGTACTCTTGCCTGGAAAATCCCATGGACGGAGGAGCCTGGAAGGCTGCAGTCCATGGGGTCGCTAAGAGTCAGACACGACTGAGCGACTTCACTTTCACTTTTCACTTTCATGCATTGGAGAAGGAAATGGCAACCCACTCCAGTGTTCTTGCCTGGAGAATCCTAGGGATGGCGGAGCCTGGTGGGCTGCCGTCTATGGGGTCGCACAGAGTCGGACACGACTGAAGCGACTTAGCAGCAGCAGCAGCATTTGAGTTCTAATTACTAAGACAAAATTAAGAAGTCTCCTAGACAAGACAATATATGGGGCAAGTCTTCTGAGGTTAGACATCTGCTTTGGAGCATTTCCTGCCTCAACCCTTAAGTAACTATTTCTTGTAGCTCCCTCCTCTGGATGGGGCTTCAGTGGGGCGACTGTGAGGAGCAGAGCGCTCAGCACATAGTGGCTCCCTCCTTAATGAGTCATAATAACGGGTGCTTTTCTCAGGGCCACTTGATAACAAGCACATAAATAGAATAAATAGTCTTTCAGGTTGTTCTGAGCAGAATTTTAGTTCCTACCAAGAGAAGCTCTTCACCTTGTTTTCTAATGGACTTAATGTCCTCACCGGAAAGCGGTGCCTGTGGAGCCAGGAGGAAAATGCCGGACGTGGTGGAGTCCGGGCTCGCCTGTGCTCTCGGGGGGCAGGGGGTAATGTCAAGAGCAGGCTCAGCTCTTTTTTTAAAATTTTTGTATTGTAGTTAAGTTTACACAACATGAAATTTACCATTGTAACTATTTTTGAGTGTACAGTTCAGTGGCTTTAAGTACATTCACAACCCTGTGCAACCATCACCACTGTCTGTTTCCAGAACTATTTCATCATCCCAAAGAGAATGAAACTCTGTACACATTAAGTGATAATGTTCCCTCCTTCCCATTCTTCTTTATCTCTCAGAATTTGACCACTCTGAATACTTCATACAAGTGAAATCAGATACTGTTCATCCTTTCGTCTGACCTATTTCATTTCGGTTCAGTTCAGTCACTCAGTTGTGTCCTACTCTTGGTGACCCCATGGACTGCAGCACGCCTGTCCATCACCAACTCCTGGAACATGCTCAAAGTCATGTCCATTGAGTCAGTAATGCCATCCAACCATCTCATCCTCTGCCTTCCCTTCTCCTCCTGCCCTCATTCTTTCCCAGCATCAGGGTCTTTTCTAATGAGTCGGTTCTTCACATCAGGTGGCCAGAGTATTGGAGCTTTAGCTTCAGCATCAGCCCTTCCAACGAATATTCAGGACTGATTTTTTTAGGATTGACTTGTTTGATCTCCTTGCTGACCAAGGAACTCTCAAGAGTCTTCTCTAACACCATAGTTCAAAAGCATCCATTCTTTGGCACTCAGCTTTCTTCAACTCTCACATCCATATATGACTACTGGAAACACCATTGCCTTGACTAGACAGACCTTTGTTGGCAAAGTAATGTCTCTGCCTTTTAGTATGCTGTCCAGGTTTGTCATAGCTTTTCTTCCAAGGAGCAAGTGTGTTTTAATTTCAGGGCTGCAGTCACCATCTGCAGTGATTTTGGAGCCCCCCCAAAATAAAGTCTGTCTCTCTTTCCATTGATTCCACATCTATTTGCTATGAAGCGATGGGACTGGATGCCATGATCTTAGTTTTTTGAATGTTGAGTTTTAAGCCAGCTGTTTCACTCTTCTCTTTCACTTTCATCAAGAGGCTCTTTAGTTCCTCTTCACTTTCTGCCATAAGGGTGGTATCATCTGCATATCTGAGGTTTTTGACATTTCTCCCAGCAATCTTGACTCCAGCTTGTGCTTCATCCAGCCTGGCATTTCACATGATGTACTCTACATATAAGTTAAATAAGCAGGGTGACAATATACAGCCTTGACATACTCCTTTCCCAATTTGGAACATTTTCAAACTTTGTCCATATTTCTAGCACATGTAAGAATTTCCTTCCTTTTTAAGGCCTTGTAATACCCCTTTATGTATATGTACCATGTTTTGTTGGGCTTCTGATGTGACGCTAGTGATAAAGAACCTGCCAGCCAGTGCCAGAAACATAAAGGGACTCGGGTTCTATACCTGAATCGGAAAGATCCCCTGGAGGAGGACTTGGCAACCCTCTCCAGTGTTCTTGCCTGGAGAATCCCATGGACAGAGGAGCCTGGCAGGCTATATACAGTATGTAGGGTTGCGAAGCGTCGGACATGACTGAAGTGACTTAGCATGCACACACATGTACTGTGTTTTGTTTATGTGTTCATTGGGTTGTTTCCACCTTTTGGCTCTTGTGAATATTGCTGCTGTGAGCATTCATGTATAAATATCTGTTTGAGTCCCTGCTTTCATTCCTTTGGGGTAGACCCCCAGAAGTGGCATTGCTAGTAGATGGTAATTCTGTGTTTACCTTTTTGAGGAATCACCAGGCTATCTTCCACAGCAACTGCACCAGTTTAGATTCTCACCAGCAGTACATAAGAGACTTCAGTTTCTTTGCTAACACTTGTTATTTCCTGGCTTTTGTTTCTGTTTGTTGTTGTAGTGGGCATGCTCATGGGTGTGAGATGATATTTCACTGTGTTTTTGATTAGCACTTCTCGTGATGAATGATTTGAGCATCTTTTCATATGCTTGATGACCATTCGTGTATTTTCTTTGGAAAAAAATGTCTATTCAGGGTAACCTTCAGTCAGGTAACTTGTTTTCTCATTGTTGTAGAATTTCTTTTTGTGTTCTGGATGTAATTAACTCTTTATGACAGCTAGCATTTGCAGACTTGTGTTTCTGTTAAAAAACGCAAATCTGATTGTATTGCTCAGTGTTAGTGCTAGTGATGGCCTTTAAATTCTGCTCAGCTCAGTCTTTTACCATCCATGGGTTACTTTCACCTGGCCACTCACTTTTTGAGCTTGGCTTGTTATCTGGGTGTGGAAATAATTGTACCTTCCCCATAGGCCTGCTTGAGGACTGAGAATGTAAGTTGCCTTAAGACACAGCCTAGGAGTTCCTCTGGTTTCCATGAATAGTGCCACTTACTACTGTCTGGAGGCCAAGGCAGAAGATCCTGCAGCTTCTGACTCTTTCTGGGAGGTTCATGTACCAGAACCCCTATATTAGGATGAGATCAGCTGCTCTGCGTCCCCCTTAGAGCAGAGCACAGAGCAGGTTCCCAGCGGATCGGTGTTAATGAGTGTGATCACTTTGGGCTCACCACCATGCTGCATGTTGTCAACTCTTGACCCTCTGTATCAGTGAACGTGCTAGGGTGCCACTGCGGGGTCCCAGAAGCAGCTTGGGAGGCAAGCTTCTGGAGCAGAGGGAACTTCAGGTAGTAAACCTGGTGTCTTTCCATATTGTGATTTTTTTTTTTTTTTTCCCCTTTGGAAGAAGGAAGAGAAGGCAAAACCCCACTCTCCAGCTTCAGACGCAGACTCTTCTCATTAAGGGCCGGCCTCTGTCCCCGGCCAGCCTGGGCATCTGTTGTTGCATCTGCCCCTCTCCTGCGCTGGCGGGGCTCCAGTTTGAACTCGGGGTGCTGCTGGCCAGAGAGCTGTTCTCTCTGCATCACTGCAGGCCATTTCAGAGTGGAAGTGTATTTGGACCATGCAAACGTTTGATCTTGTCGGGTAGTTTAAAATTTCATTTGTCGGGTCAGTGTTCTGTCTGCTTTGACCCTGAGGCTCTTTCTCATGGTTAATACTTTGGCAGTTCTAAAAGGAACTCTCTCTCTCCCTCTCCATCTCACCGCCCCCCTCACCTCCAATCCTCCCCCTTCACCCCATTCCTCCCCCTCTGTGTCCTCCTGTTGCTCCCTCTTTCTCAGTATCCCACTTCCTCTTCATCCCTCCTCCTCTCTTCCCCCCTCCTCTTCCTTCCTCTCACCCTTGGAGGTCTTCTTGGTTTATAGACTATTACATATTTCTTAAAATGCCTTCATTTTCCAGATGATTCCCTGGAACTGTCACCTAATCAGAAGTCTTTAAAGCTATATGCGTGTGTGTGCACGCACACACACACTTTGCTTCAGACATTTCCATTGTTATTTCCTCAACAAATACAGCATGCATTAGAGTAGATTCAGACAAACCAGAGCTTGACCTGGGCTCCACCACTGCGGCTGGACCCTCCTGCACACACTGGCTCTGTCATAGGACCAGGCACATCTCTTTCCTCAGCTGTGGAGTGGGCCCTCGGACAGCACTTTCCTCCTGGGCTGGACAGAAGGGTTGACCGAGCCAGTTCAGATGAAGCCTTCAATCCCAACAACTGACTTCTGTACTCTCTGTGATAATTTGCTGTGTACTTTTTTTACTTACTATCTAAAGCCAGTTTGACTGAAATTCTTGGAGCCAAATTGCCCCAAGAAAGAAGGGGGAGAAGAAAAGAGCTGGGAGGCAGCAGCAGCGCCTCTAACCCAAATGTTCCACTGAGTCAGTCACGGTGCAGAAACCCTCTTCGAGGACCCGCCAGCTGTCTTGGGCCCTCGGTGTGGCCTGACTTCCACATACCTCTCTCAGGCTTGGCCTCTGGGCCGTGTGAAGAAGAAAGCAGACCCTGAATTTTTCGACATTCTCATATGTGGACTTCTCTTCTGTCTTGCAGCTGATGCCTTTTTCAAAGCCGCCATAAGCCTCGTTCCAGAAGTTCCCAAGATGATTAATATTGATGGAAAGATGCGGCCCTCAGAATCATTCCTTCTGGAATTCCTCTGCAATTTCTTTTCTACATTATTAATAGTTCCGGTACGTTTCCCCAGAAGACCTGTAGGTGATGTCTTTCTTTGACCTGTTTTATATACATTCTTTGCCCTAGAAGTGCAGGGATGTTCTATCTATATCTTGGTTGGTTTTGTAGTCAGATATTTGAATTTCTCAATGCGTTTCTATTCATCTGTGTCCAGGGTATATAGTCAAGGCTCTCTATATGGCGAAGGAGGTACTACTTGTTCAGGGCTCGAGCCACTGGATGAACAAAACACCCAGGGTGAAGTCCCTTCCTTCCAGCTCTGTAGTGTCAGGTGATTGTGTAACATCACCAGGCTGCAGTTTCCTCATTTACAAAATGGGCATAATAATAGCATCTACATGTCTAGGTTGAGGTGAGGATTAAGTGAGCAAATATACATAGGTGGTTACAACAGTGCCTTGGGCTGTGCTTAGTCACTCTGTCATGTCCAGCTCTTCGTGACCTCACGGACTGCAGCCGGCCAGGCCTCTCTGTCCATGGGGATACTCCAGGCAAGAATGCTGGAGTGGGTTGCCATCTCCCTTCTCCATCAGTGCCTTTGTACATAGTAAGCACTTGAAGAGGTAATGATGATGTTATTTTGATGGCAAAGACCAGAATACACAACAAGATAGTGAAAGTCAAAGGGCTATTGTTGGAAGATGCTGGGGTTTCTTGTGGAATATAGGGAATGAGTAGTCAGGTTTGGGCTGGAAGGAATCAGGGCCACTCCCAGGATCCAGCATTAGGGCCCTCACCCTAGTTGGGGTTCTTAACTTGGGGTCTGCCTAACCCATGGGGATCTGGCAGAGCAACCATGAATTCAGATGCGAAAAAAAACCCTTTCTTTTTACAAACCTCAGTGGAATTTAGCCTTTCACGTCATTAAAAATCACAGGCAATGAGCCACGGCACTAGTTGTAGTAACTGGGACTTTGTCACCAAAGTAATCAGCAGTATGTTCACATAACATTTCAGGTGTGAGAGAGATTTTAGAGGACTATCTACATGTTTCCTTCCTTTACAAGTGCAATAGTTATTAGGCCCATTGGCTAGGTCTGTTATTTAAATGTATTCACCAAGAAGTAATAGATTACAGTATAACAGATACGTTGAAAAAATATTTTGACAACTGTATTTTAGCATAATTGATTTCCTTTGTGGTCTTATGTATTTTATTTTCTGCTTTAGAAATAGAACTCTGAGTTGTGTGTAGGCTTCACCAGGTCATAAAAAGTCCAGGCACAAAATGGGTTGGCTCATGGTGAAGCCAAATGTGCGTAGGAACCATGGATGCCCATCCCCACTTCCGTACTGAGAGTCTCACTCCCTAGGTAAGATTGGCCCTGGAATCAGCATTTTTGAAAGCTCCCTTGAGTCAAGTATAGGTGGTCCTAGGACCACACTTTAAGAAATGTCCCTCTGGTCTCAGGCCATGAACCATTCAGCTCCCACAGGTATCGGGTTACTTTGGGGTGATGAAAATGTTCTAAAATTGTGATGATGATTGTGAATATATGAACTCTGAATATACGAACAACCAACGAATTGTGCATTTTATGTGGGTGAATTGTTGGGTGTGTGAATCATCTCAGTGAAGTTGAGAGAACAAAAACTGAGTTGCTCCCAACTTTCCAAGTTCAAATCCCAAATTCTCTGAAGAGAGCCTGGGATGTTCGGGAGGCAGGCTTGATGCTCAACTTCAGTGTGTTCTGGTATTCTTCTTAGTAGTTTATAATCAATCTCTCTCATTTTTTGATAGTCTGGTTATTTATCAGGTGATAAAATCAGGGTTTCTAATGAGGAAGTGGCTCAGTGTCGCCGTTTACTGATTAATTGGCTTGCCTTTTCCTTCTGCATATGGGGTTTTCTCTGTTAAAAATCACTGGAGCCTTGTGCTTGGAGTCAGAAACTTGTGTTAGTCCTGACCCAGTGACCAAACAGCCTTGTGGCCTTGAGAAAGTTTTGTAACTTTCAGAATCTCCCTTGTCACCTTTCTAAAGTATCATCCAGATACACACCTAACAGAGCTGCTGTGAGGGTCGACTGAAAAGATCGCTATGAAAGTGCTTCATGAACCGGGCGCTTGGTCCCTGGGATCACAAGCTGATGACCAGTGGGTGGAATCTAGCCTGGAGACACACTTGTTGGCTGCATCATGATGGAAAACATTTGGAATGAATTACCCCCATTTAAAATTTGTAGATCACAGAGAAACCCAGATTTCCAGTTCCTTGAGAAAAAATCAGGTCCAGCCCTATGAGGCCTGCATTCCCCGCCTGGCCAGTTGTCCTCAGCTGGAGAGCAGCTGCCTGTCCTAGGGGGGCACGTGTACTCTGTCCAGGTCCCTGGGCGCCTCTGGGTCCATTAAATCCTTTTCTGTTGCTTACCTGTTCCCTTAGGCATTCAGGTAACCCCACCCCTGCCAGACTTCATTGTTCCTGATAGTGCTCTGGCTTTTGCCAGGATTTCTCAAGCTGTTAAGATGGTTCTAGCCACAGTTCGGGACTTCTTACTAGGTGCTCCGTGCCATGCTAGCTCCCTTTGTCAATACACAGTCTCTAGGATCCTGCAAAGCAGGACCTTGGAGGCTTGCCTGGGGTTGCACCGCTGGTGAGAAGCAGAGCTGGGAAGTCTGTGCTACCCCAGCCTGAAACATTCGCAGGAGGCTTTATTGCTCAAGATAGTTGGGACTTTACAACCCTACATCCCTCCTATGGGACACAGTATAGTAACTACTGGCTGGCTCTCCGGGTGCCATGAGATGTTAAGTCTAAAGAGCCAAGGTTGAGTGCTCACCCGGCTCAGAGGCCAGAGGCCGCGTGCGAGCCCCACTGTGGTCAATAGGTTCAGCAGGAGACGACTCCCATATCCCTCTTTTACCTGGTTCACATTGCTACCTTTCTTGTCAAACTTTTGTTATTTTACTTTTAAAATTTAATTCTTTCATTGTAAGGACACTTACCATGTCTGCCCTCTTAACACATTGTTAAGTGTATGACGTAACTGTTGACTCGAGGCCCAGCACTGTTCAGCAGATCCCTACAGCTTATTCATCTTCCTTAACTGGACCTTTAAACTCACTGATTGGTGACTCCCTGTTTTCCTCCCCCTCCAGCCCTTGAATTCCACTCTTGGAAAGGACTGTTCTAGATGCCTTATGTAAGTGGAATCATAGTGTATTTGTCTTTCTGGCCTATTTAACTCACCATAATATCCTCAAGGTTCATGCATGTTGTCATATATGATGGCATTTCCTTCTTTTTGATACAGCTGAGTAACAGTCCGTTGTATGTGTAGGCCACATTTTCTTTATCCATTTATCTTTCAGTGGACATTTTGTTTGTTTCTACCTCTTGGCTGTTGAGATGGTGCTACAGTGAACACAAGAGCACTAGTATCTCTTTGAAGTATTAGTGATTTCAAACGTTTTGAATAAGTACCCAGAGGAGGGACCTGCTGCATTACATCACAGTTCCACTTGTAATCTTTGAGGTACCTGTGTACTGCTTTCTGTAGTGGCTACACCATTTTGCATTCCCACTCCAGAGCACAAGACTTTTTTAAAGAATGGGTTTGAAAAGCTTTGACTCATTTTATTTGTTTAGAAAAAAAAAAAAATGGATGCCATTTTAGGCCAAATAAAATAACTGGTCCACTTTATTCATACTAACGAATACAGAGGTGAACATTCCCCCAGAACAGCCCTCTCTCCTTAGCAAGCAGCCCCACTTTTGAAGCATTCTGCTCTGGTATCAGCAGTGGTCAGCTTCTTGGTGGACTGCAGGACAGTTTTCTCCATAATCTTGAACTAACATATTTCTTTTAACAACATTTGGTAGGACAAGGAAACTAGAATGAATTGAGCAAGTTTGGTGTGAACCACTGCAGATGCCTAATTTTGATTCATTTGAAATTTGTAGGCAGTGGAAATGTTCCCCCTCAGTTTTCTGGCACTGATCACCAGGACACAGCAGGGAAATGTCTTCTCTCCTCCTTATCTTAGTGAAAAGGTCCAGCCGTCAGCATAACATGGTAGCCAGATGCAAAGCTTCGTTCATTCCGTCTACCCTGCAAATATTTGTTGATCTGGGAATGGAGGAGTGAACAGAAATGTGTGCTTCCACGCAAGGAGACAGACTCCAAGCAAATCAATACTTAACTCCAGTTGTATAAAGTGTCATAAAGAACTACAGGCACTTCTGAGAGCCTCAAATTTTGAAGGGAAGTGTGTCAGGGAAGTGCCCTGAGAATGTGTGATTTGAGCTGAGCTCAGAGGAAGACTGGTAGTTCTCTAAGTGCGGGGGGTGTGGTGACATTCGGGGTGGAGGCAACAGCATGGGTAAGGCCTTGAGGTGGGCACGGGCACCCAGCAGCACTGGACTGGAAGAGAGCCGTGGTGATGAGAGGCTAGAGGGGCACGAGCTGGCAGGACAGGTGGGCTGGCAGCAGTGAGGCCAGGGAGCGCCACCGACCCCAGACTCACCCACAGCTTCCCGTCTCCACGGAGATCTGTTTCCTGCCCTCCACCTGCTCTGTGGCCCCCTGCCCCCACCCCACCAATGCTCCACTTCTCTTTCCTGCACTTCCTCCCAGCCCCTCTGTGTTCTGGCTCCTTTTGTAAAGGACTTGAATATTTATTTAACACACAGAGAGCCAACCAGCAGTTCACCAGTATTCACTCCAAACAGCCCTATAATTATCCTCCTCTCACAGAAGCAGGTCCTGGCACAGAGAGGTCAAGTGACTTGCCCAGGGTCACCAGCCAGTGAGCAGCCAAGATAGAATTCAAAGCCAGGATGTGTGTGCTCGGCTCTGTCTTCGCTGCCTCTCAGCTCTCCTGGGAAGTTAGTTGTTTCCAGGGTATTCTTTCTCCCAAACAGTGATGTTTAATAGAAGGATTCCCGCAGACCAAGGACCCAGAGGGACCATGCGAATGGTGGGAGCCAGGCCCCCTTTCCTCCAGCTGAGAGAGAGAGAGGGCTGCGTCCCTCCCAGGTGCCCCTTGGGAGCCACCTCCTGGGTGTTTGCTTGCTGCCAGGGAGGCGCCCTTGGCAGAGACCCCGGGGAAACCTTTTCCTGCTCGGATTGCCTACTGAATCCAGGATCTTTTCTTATTTTCTTTTTTAAATCTGTGTTTGCCTTGCTTCAGTTGCTGGCACTGGTACAATTTCTTTTGAAAATGTTACAACCACTGAAGCATGGCTATCGTGTGGAAAATGTTTTCCTTGTAGAGAAGGTTGGAAATAATCTCTTTGTCTCTTCGGTTTAAAGCTCGGGGGAACGGCTTCCTACAAACCTTCATGTCTCCGTTACCCCTTCTTCCACCTTTTTGAAGGTGTGTCGAATCCTCTCTCACGATAGTTATGGCAGTTTGTATTGAAAGTTACTGGACCATTCACATTGTTGTCTCTTTCCAGGGCAGATCCTGAAATAAAATATATTTTGAGCATCCACATAGCGAAACAAAATAGCCTAGTTAGAAACAGCTGCTAGCAAAGAAAGGCAGTAGTAAGCTGCCAGCTGAGCCTGACTCTGGCAATGGAAGGCGGACCACAGCATGGGCAATTTTACTGTGTATCGTTTGAGGCATTCAGATGTTGGAGCATCGTGTGTCTTCTTTCATGCCGATACCGTAACAGCAATTCCTGTAGATGTTATCAGCTGTACAAATCATCTCACGCCCCTCCACCCTCATTCTTACCCACTGGAAGTATTTCTGCTGTGGATCCACACTTCGGATTACGAAGCCATGAACTCCCACCCACCTCGGTTATCACACTTCTACCCCAGGCCTGAATTTAAGAGAGCTGACTACATGCGTGCCTTTCCCCAACTAGCCCACTCCATAAAGTCTAGTTCATGCCTAAGTCATCTGTAGAGAGGCATTATATAGAGTATTAGCACTTAGGAATGTCCGCTCTGGAGCCAGACTCCCAGGGCTCAAATCCTGGTTCCCCCGTGTCCCAGCAGTGTGGCTCATTTCCCATCTGTGAAATGGGGTGGGAGGGGTGGTCATAAAAGTATCTTTCTGAAACAGAAACGCTATGGTAGCCACGATAGCTACCATAAAAGTTAGCTACTGTTTTTGTAGCCACCTCAGTACGTAGTACATGGAAGGTGCTCGGAAAATGGTATCCTTTCAACATCATTTACCTACCAAGTGCCTGCTGTGTGCCTGGCACTGTCCCAGCAAGCAAAGACAGGAATAAGGGCACCATTCACAGTGCGTTCCCTGGGTCGTCCTAGAACTGTATTATTGGCAAACTCAGGTTTGCCCTCCTAGAGGTTTTTAGGCCAGGATGCAAAAAAGATCAAGAGATATTGTTCACTAAAGAGTAGATAAAATCAGATGCTGAGAACTGCTCTGAAAATATGAGATGGTTGACTTGACACAGAGACTAGGAGAAGGTGCTAGGGGCTCTGGATTGACCATCACAGGAGGAGCTAACGTGTAAGGTGAGGTACAGCAGCTGTCAAAGGAACCAGTGTGGCCAAGTCTCACAGATAAAGGTTCCAGCAGGGAGAGCAGCAGAGCTGGGAGGCCAGAACCCCCTTGGCTTATGCCTGCCCTCTGGAGCATCTTCTGTCCTTCCGTCTGGTCTGTGTGGGAAACTGGCCTCTGGGCACTGAGCCATTGGGGCTTCCTTCCTACTGGCTTCCAACTGATTCAGTCCTTGGGAGGCACTCACATGGACTGCGAGGCAGGAGGAGGCTTTCTGGGCCATGGTTCAGCAGGGGCTTTGTTCTTCCATCCAAGGCTGCAGGCTCCAGCTGCAGTTCCTTGCTCTGCATCATGTGCTTTCCACCCGAGGATGGTACCGGCTTCTCTCTGTTGCCAGGCCCCGGGTGCCTCACTTTCCTCACTAATTGCCTTCATCCTGAGAATCCTTTGTTAAAAGAACCTCATTTAACCCTTGTGAGCATGCCCTCTGTGTCCTGCCAGGCCCCTGAGCAGTCTAGCTGGTCCCAGGAGCAATAAAGGTGGTGCTGGACTGAGTGAGGGGCGGGGTGCACCAGCTGGTCAGTGGGTGATGGCGGCAGGAGCCGGGGGAGGGGGAGTCTTTGGAGAGTGTTCAGCAGGGGAGCCACAGCATCACCTAGACCTTTTTGGAACAGAATTGAAGCTGCTGACTTTTTCTTTGCATCCCAGCATTAATTCAGTTTAGCATCTGAGAAACACTGTTATAAACTCTGTGTTTTTTCCTCTGCCAAGAGATGGGCCTTCCCTGGTAGCTCAGTGGAAAAGAATCCACCTGCAAATGCAGGAGACTCAGGAGACTTGGGTTCGATCCCTGGGTTGGGGAGATTCCCAGGAGGAGGAAGTGGCAACCCATTCCAATACCCTTGCCTGGAAAATCCTGTGACAGAGTAGCCTGGGGGGCTGCAGTGCATGGGGTCACAGAGAGTTAAGCAGCCTAGCACAAGCATGATCTCCCAAGAGAGGATCCTCAATTTAGCTGCTAATGTTGCTGAACGCCCTAAAGAGCAAGGCTGTGTTTAAAGTCGGTGCCTTTGGTGGTGACAGTGATCATTTGGGGGTTTACCCGAGGTAGGTGGCCTCTACTGTGCCATCTGCTGCGAGACCTGCAATCTAGCTTTTGTAGTTGGAAAAACAGGGCTTTTTACTGTTATGCATATAAGAGCAAGGTTGTAATTTTGGAAACAGGCCATTAAACTGACAGGTAACTTTGCTTTCTGTTCTCAGACTGTAGGCTCTCAAACCTTGTCTCCCTAGACTAGTGTGCTGGTTAGTAAAGTTAACAGCATTTTGCCACTTTTCTCTCTATTGTTTAACCACAGCTGGCACCTCAGTTTCTCTGTAGCTGCTAAAGGGAGGGACCTGGGTTTCTGTCTTGATTTTTTTTTTCCCCTCTTCTGCTTCACATTTAGGATTATTTATTCTTTTGTTTTGGTCCTCCACTAGGACCACCCTGAACATGGAGTCCTGTTTCTTGTTCGAGAGCTGCTCAACGTGATCCAGGACTACACCTGGGAGGAGAACAGCGATGAGAAAATCCGCATCTACACCTGCGTCCTGCACCTGCTGTCCGCCATGAGCCAGGAGACCTATCTCTACCACGTAGACAAAGGTAGCCAAGTCCCCCCGCCAGACTGCACTGTGTTTGAACTCCTGAGCAGCAAGTGCGCAGTTTTCATTTTCTCTTGTGTTTACCCACCATGAACTTCTAGTCCAGGGCCTTGATAAATTTGTCCAATGTAAGAATTACCTGGGGCAACTCAAAACACAGATTCGTGGGTCCTATCTATCTCTTCTAAATTAGATTGCCCAGGAAGAGATCTGAGAATTTGTATCTTTCATGAGCATCCAAGATCATCTTGACACACAGATGAGTTTGGAGAAGCACTCTTTTGGATCGGTGATGCCTTGCATGTGCCACAGAATTTCTAGAATGGTGGTTACATATGCACATGTGTGACCTTCACCCCGGGCATATTCCTTTCCAGTCTCACATGGGTCCTGGCCTTAGAGCAGTTGCTTGGAGGAAGGAGATGGCCTTGTTCCCCCATGTGCAACCAGCCGTTTTGAGCTTGCTGGCTGCAGGTTTGGGGGCAGCCTCTTCATGTCCTGGAGATAACATGGGACAGTCCCAATTCCAGATTGCCACCCATTGAACCTCAGCATCTCCCTACTTGTCAGAGCCTCAGTTCCTATTTTTGGTTTCCAAAAAAATGGGCCTATTGTTAAAAGTGCTTTGGCCAATACATATATACTTTAGGGTTTAAGCAACTATCTCTACACTTGGAAATTTTATGGAATGGATTTGGCTTTGGCCAATACATATATACTTTAGGGTTTAAGCAACTATCTCTAGACTTGGAAATTTTATGGAATGGATTTGGAGTGCTGAGGGTGGCCTCCTGTCATAACTCTCAGGGGGTTTCTCAGGCTGGGATTTAGGGGCTGAGGTTTTGTAAGGATGTAACTTGGGGAGGCTGGTTACCGTTGGAGATAATAGTTTCCATGGTCTCAGCTCCTACTGCATGCCAGGTACGGCCCCAGACTTGGTGGGCCTCTTTCTCCTCTGATCCTGACAGCGCTGTGAGGAGAAGAAGCATTGGTGTCCCCTTGCCCCACCTGAGGCAAGGGGAGACTCCAAAAGACAACAGGATTTTACCAGCCACGTGGTTTCCAGAGCTCAGGGCCAGTTGGTGCTGTGAGTGGAACTCACTGTGGCATATGAGTTATGCTGCCTCCTTGATTACAGAATAACAGTGTTTTAATTAAAGTATATGGTTGTACACGGGGGCTTCCCTGGTGCCTCAGTGGCAGTCTGCCTGCCTGTGTAGGAGACATGGGTTTGACCCCTGAGTCAGGAAGATCCCCTGGAGAACGAAATGGCAACCCACTCCAGTGTTTCTTCCTGAGAAATCCCATTGACAGTAGAGCCTGGTGGGCTACAGTTCATGGGGTTGCAAAGAGTCAGACCCAACTTAGCAACTAAACAACAGCAGTGGTTGCATACACAGACAGTAAACCACAGAGCTGTGAATGACCACGTGATGAGTGCCACCTGGTAGCCACCACTCAGATCAAGACATCAAACGTCACTAGCTCTCCAGAAGTTCCCTGGATGCCCCTGTCCAGCCAGCACTACCACTTGCCTCTCTATGGGTATACTGCTCTCCTGACTAGTATTACACATTGGTTTGTTAGTTTTTTTACTTTTCCATAAATGGACTCATTTAGCAGGCATTCTAAATGAATGTCTGGCTTCTTTCACTCCGTGTTATGTCTGTGAGATTCTTCTGTGTGTGTGTAGCTGTTGTTCGTCCTTTTGCTTTGCCGCGTAGTATTCCACTGTATGAATATGCCAGAATTTATTCCTTCCCCTGTGGATGGAGTTATGGGCTGTTACGAGGAGTGCTGCTGTGAACATTCCTGAATATGTAACTCTCGGGGTTCGTGTCTGTTGGGTACATGCCTGGGGTGAAACTGCTGGCTTGTGGGATTTCCTTGTGTTCAGCTCTGGTTGGTACTGTCTCACAGTTTTCCAAAATATTTACACCAGTTTACACTCAGTGAAAAAGTTGGCTTAAAGCTCAACATTCAGAAAACTAAGATCATGGCATCTGGTCCCATCACTTCATGGGAAATAGATGGGGAAACAGTGTCAGACTTTATTTTTTTGGGCTCCAAAATCACTGCAGATGGTGATTGCAGCCATGAAATTAAAAGACACTTGCTCCTTGGAAGGAAAGTTATGACCAACCTAGATAGCATATTGAAAAGCAGAGATATTACCCTGTCAACAAAGGTCCGTCTAGTCAAGGCTATGGTTTTTCCAGTGGTCATGTATGGATGTGAAAGTTGGACTATAAAGAAAGCTGAGTGCTGAAAGAATTGATGCTTTTGAACTGTGGTGTTGGAGAAGACTCTTGAGAGTGCCTTGGACTGCAAGGAGATCCAACCAGTCCATCCTAAAGGAGATCAGTCCTGGGTGTTCTTTGGAAGGACTGATGTTGAAGCTGAAACTGCAAGACTTTGGCCACCTCATGCGAAGAGTTGACTCATTGGAAAAGACCCTGATATTGGGAGGGATTGGGGGCAGGAGGAGAAGGGGATAGCAGAGGATGAGATGGCTGGATGGCATCACCGACTCGATGGACATGAGTTTGAGTGAACTCCGGGAGTTGGTGGTGGACAGGGAGGCCTGGCGTGCTGCGATTCATGGGGTTGCAAAGAGTTGGACACGACTGAGCTACTGAACTGAATTGAACTGAACATTCACCAGGCATACATGAGGTTTCCAGTTGTTTCCTTGATGTGGTCCGTCTTGTTCATTTTGGCTCTTCTGATGAGTGTAATTTGCATTTGTCTCATGGCTAATGAGGAGAAGGCAATGGCAACCCACTCCAGTATTCTTGCCTGGAGAATCCCAGGAACAGAGGAGCCTAGTGGGCTGCCATCTATGGGGTCTCACAGAGTCGGACATGACTGATGCCACTTAGCAGCAGCAGCAGCATAGGTAATGAGGTTGAGCTTTTCCTGTATTTCTTGGCACTTTTATTTTCTCTCTTGTGAAGGGTTCATGGAGGACTCAAAACGGTAGAGAAACTTTCGAAGACCAAACGCCATGGAAGTAGGTCTGGAAATCCTGGGCCCTGTCATAGGAGCAAGCCCTCTCCTCGCTTTTTGCTTCCTTCAGTGGATTCCCTGAATCCTATCTCTACAGGACTCAGCAGAGCAGACTGTAGGAGCTGGAGCGCCAGCAGAGGAGGAATCTAGTTTTCTAGCTTTTAGAAATGAAAAGAGAAGGGTGGGTTTTCTCTGCTGCCTTCTTGGCCCAGCTCTGTTCACTCTGGACGCACAGTTGTGACCTGACAGTTGTCTTAGTAGGAGAGAGTCCTGGGGGGCCATATGAGGCCCACAAGATGGGGGCCCCATTTCCTTGTTTCTCTCATTTTGGAGGCAGCCTTTTTAGACCGTGTTAACAAACGTTCGAACTTTTGAAAAACTGGGGTCAGATTTTTTTTTTTTCTTTTGCGTATGAAGTATGCCTAGGCTGTTTTCTTTCCAGATGAATAAGAAGAAACTGTTCTGAAATTACCTGCAGCCATGACTCCAGTGCTTTCATGCGAGCGAATGAGAGAGCGTGCTTGCTGTGGAAAGGCAGGGCAGTCCTGACACTGATGTTTAACGTGCAGATAGACATCTAGTCGGAAGAGTACAACCCAGGGGCCCGTGGGAGGCCATCACAGCCCTTTCACTCCTCCACGTCGCCTGCCAGCCCTTGAAGCATTCGGGGTCGTGACCCCAAGGCCAGGCAGACGCAGAGATCCTGGGCTATTTTTAGTGGCCATTTGCCAGGGATTTCATTTCTCCCCATTGCGAGCACCCTGTCTGGACTCTCCAAGTGTTAGAACAGAAACATAGAGAAGGGGAGAAGGGTGAAGTGGAGAGTCAGGAGCTACTTGGCTGGAATGCAGAGCGGGTCTGAGTTCAGGTGTGGCACTCTTAGCACTCCTGACCCTATTTTTCACTTTCTCTGAATTTTCTACCTTCAGGGTTCAGCCTAGGTCTCACTGATTCTGTAATTCCATCCCAAGCCTGGATTTTAGGACCTGGAGCCCCCAGGGTTGCTGTCTCCGGACCTGCAGTGCATATGGTGGCGATCGTCTGTTTGCTCGTCTGCATCTCGTCATGGGCTGTGTGTTCTGTGAGGGCAGGGCCGGGTCGGCCCACCCCCGACCCACCAGGTCTCCAGCTCCTGGAACCTGGCGCGCAGTGGGTTCTCGCCCAGCCTGTGCTCTGTGTGTGAGCGGCCTGCTCCAAGCACGCCTCTGGCCCCTCTGGGCAGGGTGCCTGCAGCTTGGGTGGTTGGCCACAGGCAGTCCTAGGCCTTCTGTCTTCTCCGCTGCTGCTGGGCTAATCTGAATGAGAGTAGGTTCCAGCTTGGAGTGAAGACAGGGAGTTTATGCCAGGAACTATCCTAGTCCTCAGCAGCAGGTGTGAGAAATTCCTTCACCAGCTGCAGTTTTGCCATTCCACAAAATCTGATGGTGGTGAATGGCTGAATCAAATTCTTTCTCTTCTTACAAGAATGACTGCCATCTTCCACATCATGGACCGTTGAGACACAGCAGCCAGAGCTGACTCAGAAATCCTAGGACGGTTGGTTGCCTGCAGCCCAGGGCAGTTCACTACCAACCTGTGTTACGGTAACAGCTACAGAGCCAGCAGCCGGCCTAGGAGAGCGCCCCAGGACAGTCCCCACCAACGGGCAGTTCAGAACTGGAGTGGAGGCTTCACGTGGACAGAGAAGCAGGGGGAAAAAGACCAGCTGTTGTCCTTATTTGCAGGCAATATGTCTGCAGCCTGCTTACAAAAGATTCAGCCCCAAAATGGCATATATGTCTGTGTATATGTGAGTGTGGAGAGAGCAAGCGAGAGCTTCACAGAAGGGCACAGTGGCGTCAAATGACACTGGGCGAGAGAGGGCGCTGGCCAGTGTCCCGTTATCCCCCAGTTCCGCAGCCTTGACATTCAAGTAAGAATCGGGGATAAAAGGAGTTAATTATTCCTGAAGTAGCAACCAGAAATGTACATGAAGCATCTCTGAGTTACTTTACCTATTAGTTAATCACTGTGTACCTGTCCCACTCCTTCAAAAATTCAAGACAGTTTACAGGAAATATATAAAATAATGAAATATAATTGTGTTTAATTGAAAAAGTTGGTTCTTAGAAGTTATAAATGAGGAAATACATGGCCTTTATATGTCTATGTGTGATTTCTATGGGGCTTCACTATGTATACTGTTTTGTCACTTTATTGATAGTATATTATAAATATTTTTAAGTAGTAGTAGCCGTAGTATAGTGCAGTGTAGTACATGGTAGTTAACTACAGATCATATACTTTTATTGTCTTCATAATATTTTATTTAATGCTAATGCCACAGAGCATTGAGTCAAAACTCTTGGTATACATTTCCATTGCTTCTCTTCTCACCTTTATACACATTTATGATGAACATAAATTAAACATATAATGAGCATTGTTCTCTATAATGTGACAATGACTGTCACATACATACATCTTTGTGCACCTGTTGGATTATTTTCTTAGAGTGGGTTTCCCCAAGTCAAAGATCTGGCCTTTTTCTAAGACCTTTTTTTTTGGAGTAAAATAGATATAAAGTTTACCATTTTGGCTATTTTTAAATAGACAGTTCCATTTTATTAAGCATATTTGCAGTGTTGTGCAACCATCACCATTATCCATTTCCAGAGTTTTTTCATCTCCCCAAACAACTCTGTATCCAGTGAACAATAACTGCCCACTTCCCCCTCCCCCGGCCTCTGGTGGCCTCTGTTCTATTTCCTGTCTTCATGAATTTACCTCTTCTAGGTACTTCATACAAGTGAAGTCATACAGTAGATGTCTTTTTGTGTCTGGTGCATTTCCCTTCCCATAATGCTTTCAGAGTTTACCCATGTTGTAATATGTATTAGAATTTCATTCCTTTTCAGGATTGGATAATATTCCATTGTACAGATAAGCCACATTTTGCCTACCTATTCATCCATCAGTGGATACTTGCGTTGTTTTCCACCTTTTGGCTCTTGTGAATAAGGCTGCTATGAACATTCATGTACAAGTATCTGTTTGAATCTCTGCTTTCGGTTTCTTTGAGCATATCTAGCATTGGAATTTCCAGATCCTGGGCAGTTCTCTTTAACTTTTTGAGGAACCACTGAGCTTTTCCACAGCAGCTGTACCATTTTACATCCCCACCAGCAGTGTACGAGGCTTCTAGTTTCTCCACACCTTCATCAACACTTCGTATTTTCCTTTTTGTAGTTGCTGTTGTTTTTAAATAATAGTGATCCTAATAGACGTGAAGTAGTATTAGACATTTCTCAAGGCTTTTCTTACTGATTTCCAAACTGTGATACTCCCATCAGTCGCTTCCCCAGGCCTACATCAAAGCCAGGTATTCTTTTTCACCTTTGTTAATCTGATAGGCGATTTTTTTTTTAAGTCCTTCTGTGGTGTTAGTTTTCTGTTCTTTGATTTCTAATGAAATCAAACTTTTTCCCCATAAAATTATAGGCCATTTAGATGTATATCTGATACATTGACTATTAATGTATTTGCCAGTTTTCCTGTAAGTGACCCTAATGGGGTCACTTTTTTAAAAGTTCAGAAGCCATCCCTGCACATTGTACCTTGACTTTTCTTGTCTTCGTGGCCAGTGCCTGTTGAACGTGATGCCCTGTTCTGTAGCCTGTTGTCAGCAGTCCAGGGAACAGTTCTGTGCAGACCCTGTCCTGTCCACAGCTGGTGACTTTAACCATAATGGGACTGGTATTCCTATCTCTTTAAGAATTTTCCAGTTTGTTGTGACATCCATTTATGCTTATACGAAAATAGCGCCAAGAATCATTAAATGGAAAAAAAAAGTGCAAAACAGCACCCTGTAGAGTCTCTCTCCTTCCTGACCCAGAGGTCATGCTCCGTGTAAAGGTCAACAGGAAAGAGGGAGAGGGAGGTCAGACTCAGGCTGTTCTTGTGTCTGGTCTTTCTACAGACAGCAGCTGTGATGGGAGGTGCCCAAGGAGAGAGGGGACTTTGGTGAGAAGATTCAGGTTTGCAGGAAGACATAAGAGAACCTTGCATGCCACCTGCGGGAGTTTTGAGGAGGAGTGACAGGACAGGGGGCTGGGGGCGGTGCTTAGCTTGAAAGGAGCCTCCTCCTTTGGGATCCTGGCCGGGGTGGGCTCTGAGCCTCCATGGCCCCATCTGTTATCTCTTGCCTGTGCTAGTTATGAGGACCCTGTAGTAATGCTTGTGAAGTCCTGAGCCCAGTGCCTGGCCCACGGTGCCCAGTATTGACAACCATTCTAATGGTCACTGCAATGCCTGCTGTCCCCTCCATGCCAGGCCAGAGGGGACAGATAGACTTCCATGCTCCTGCTGTCTGGCTCCGTCATCCAGAAGGCTAGGTATTTTCTCTGTGATTCCCAAGGGCCCAAGTCAGCAGGAGATTCTGGCCATTTCCGTTTGCCCTGCCGTGCGTTCCTGCCATGTGCTGATATCGGTGCCACGTGGCTGCCTCTCCTTGGCCTTGGGAATGTCTCACAGCTCTTGTTTCTTCCATCAGTCGACTCCAACGACAGCCTCTATGGGGGAGACTCCAAGTTTCTGGCTGAGAACAACAAGCTGTGCGAGACGGTGATGGCTCAGATCCTGGAGCATCTGAAAACCCTGGCCAAGGATGAGGTAGGTGCCCACTGTGGCCCCCCACCTCTGCCACTTGCCCCAAAATCACAAGTTCCCAGGGTGCTTGGACACTGTTTCGTCCTGAGAGTAATGTGCTTGTGTGAAGACTGTTCATTGAGGGCTCAGGGGCCTTTGTTGCCACCATTTTCTCTACCTGCACTGCGCCTCCCCCCCGGGGTTCCCCTGGCCACCCCACTCATCATTCTAGTCACAACTCAAGTACCTCCTCAGAGTGGCCTTCCCTGACCCCTGTCTCAAGCAGCCATGCCCTCCTGCATCCCTCTGAATCTCTGCGTGTGTCCCTGTGACGCTTGGGCATGCTCTGAAACATTGTGTGTGTGTGTTCACTTGTTAGTCACCCGCTGACCCCACCAGAATGGAAGCTCCACGTGGCCAGGCCCTGGAGACCTGGGTCTTGGAGACCTGCCTGTGCCGGAGATGGGGTCCTAGGATCCCTCTGTCCCTCACCTCAGCATCCTCCCCTGAAACCTGGCGTGCAGCGGGCGCCCAGTCTGAGCATGTTGCGTGAATAATAGCCTGCACTTGGACACCTTAGCTCTTTTGACGCCCTCAACAGGCCTATGATGTGGGTGCTGTGTTTATTCTCCTTGGACAGGAAGGAAAACCGAGGCTCAGAGAGGTTTCCAGAGCCCCCGGTTTCCTCTGGTTGTGACAGAATAGGGTTCCTGGCCCAACTGCCAGGCCTGAACCCTTAGCCACTGCACTGCCCTCCTCAGTAAGGCCTTTTCCCTTATAGAAGTGGAAAGTGGCATATGGTGTCACCCAGCCATGGCAACAGGCTGTGCTTTCCTAGCCTTTCTGTTTTGTTTTCCTTTGCCTTGGCTGCACATTGCAGATTGCTAGCTCCCCAACCAGGGATTGAACCCAGGCCCTTGACAGTGAAAGCTCGGAGTCCTAACCACTGGACCACCAGGGGAATTCCCATTCCAACCTCTCTTACACAAAAGTGTAGTGTGGAGAACTTTGTGTGCATTGTTTCAACTGATTCTCATGACGGTCCAGTGAGTGGGGACAGCTGTTATCCCTTTATACTGTAGAGAAACTGAATCCGAGAGTGGCAGCTATGCAGTGTGGTCAAGGCAGTCTTCTAGAACCCATGCTCCGATCCCTGAATATGTTCTTTTATCAGATGTTGCCTTTACAGAGTGGTTTTTTCCATATTTTCCATATAGATAGATGGTTGGTTGATTTCAAAATAATTTCCAAATTATCCTACAGTCTAAATAACTACCTGGTACCCTTCCCCAGTATTCCTTTTTGCAGCTTCAGCTCAAACATGTGGGTGACAGATGGATCCCAGAAGCCCTGTCTTAGGCTTAGTGGGGATGGTTGTTCAGACATTAAGACTAAGGTGGGCAGGTTGGCAGGGTAGCTCAGATGGTAAAGAATCTTCCTGCAATGCAGGAGACCTGGGTTTGATCCCTGGGTTGAGAAGATCCCCTGAAGAAGGGAATGGCAACCCACTCCTGTATTCTTGCCTGGAGAATTCCACAGACAGAGGAACTTGGGGTCGCAAAGAGTCAGACCCACAGCTGAGCGACTAACAAACACTTTGACTTCACAGGCCAGTGCCTGACCTTTCTCTCTGTCCTCTGGGACAGTTGTTGCCAGACTTTCTGCTTCTGTGTTCCCCTGCCAATCCCCCTTCCCGCCCCAAAGCTTGTTCTTTGTTACTCCAGGCTGTCTGCTTACATCTCTGAGCATTTCAGTTTTTAAAAATCCCATCTAGCAAGAAACAACCTGAGCCCTCGTTCCTGATCCCCCCCAGAAGACCCTGTTTCCTCTCACTGCCACTCACCCCCACCCTACTCCTGTTCCCTTTCCCAGACCCAGGACAGATTTCAGACTGCCTGGTTCCCAGCCCTCCCCTTTCTTCCACAGACTTCCCCAGCTCCCTCTTTCCCAACTTGGAGTCTCACTTTCCTCGGATTTGCTTCTATACCCCCATCCACCAAATCCTTTGAAGACAAAATAAGATCAAACTGGATTTTTAATTTAATTCTTATTCACTTCTAGGACTGTATAGCATGCCACCATTGCCCTTACTGCCCTTCCCCACCCCAACACAAAGCCACAAGAATATTCTGTAGCTGTTGAGTGCACACACACACAACACACATGTATGTCCTGGGTTCTTATTCTCTCCAGGGTATTCAAGCAGGTCCGAGAAAGAGTGGAGCGTTTTCTGGACTCCATTCCCCAGTGGCCACTGCCAAGGTCAGGGGCACAGCATAAAGGGCCAGCCTTAAGGTTAGCAGTCCAGAGGGCAGATGGAAAACCCAGAACCACTGCCACCCTGGGGGCCCTGAGTGCCTCCTAGAGCCCTCTGTAGGGATGGGAGGTTTATAGGGGGGTCCCAGTGGCCCGGGACCCATGGGGTGCAGGGCTGCAGAACTCTGGGGAAGTTCATGCATGAAGGGCGTTGGCTGTCAGTGGAGGGGGCAGCATTAGAACCCCAGTTAGAAGAGGTAACTCCCCTCCTTCAACCGAAAGGCCTTTTTTTGAATGGATGTCAACTTGGTCTCTGCACTTGGCAGTCAGAGAGAGCTCTCACCGCCCTGCAGAAGAAAGGGGAGTTCTTCACCTTCAGTCTGCACTGACCACACTGATCACATCCCTTCTGCTCCCCGGCTCTGAAGGATCCTTAGCACCTTCCCGATCCCTGCAAACATGGGGTCTGGCTCTTGCTTCCTGCCAGAGCAGGGCTGTGTATTTAATTGAAAATGCCTTTCTTCACTCAGATGCCACAGGCTGGGTCTAATCAGAGGTGGCTGCTGACAGCATAATTGACCACAGTATAGGACCTCCAGGCTTACAATAAAAATGAGCCCAGAACCATATAACCTGAAACTATTTTAACCTTTGTCTCTTTTTCTCTTGGGGGAGGAGGCATTGACGGTGATAACAGCTGAAATACTTCTGAAGGAATAGCAGGGCTGGAATGTTTCCAAAGGACATTTCAACTCATAAATACCAGGGATGCTCACTGGAAGTGTCTGTCCATATATGCACATTTATTAGGAAAAACATGGGTGGACCAAGCTAAGACGGAACATGTCATCCTTCATTTTAACAATGTGCTGTGAGATTCGGCACAGGCGGCCCTGGGGGGCGGAGGCTTCTAGAGCCTGGAGCAGAAGTGCTCTGAACTCTCTCCGCTGCAGGGGAGCCAGGCTCGGTGCTGTGAAAGCCCTGCGCCGGCGCCTGAGCTGAGTGTCTCACCTCTCGGCACTGACTGGTGTCAGCCCTGCCTCCAAACTGCCCTCTACCCGCACGTGAAGGAGCCATCCCTGCTCTAGTCACGAGCTTCACGAAGCTGTTTGTTTGGGTGTGGTGAAGCTGGGAACCACGCCAGACCCTTACAACTTCCTGGAAGTGACAGTTCCCCTAGGCAAAGAATCAAAAGCAGCCCCTTTCTATTGAAAAGCTCTGTGGAGACAGGAGGGGCTTGAGGCCTGGGTTTGGTTCTGTCTTGTGTTCAGTTTCCTGGGTCTCTCTGCACGTCGGCCGGCCTGCCTGCTCATTCCCAGACCTTTCTCTAATGATTTCATTGTTAATGGGCGGTGCATTTAAAACACCCAAACTGGGCTTTTAGGGTAAAATGCTTGAGAAGACACAGAACAGAGAAAAAGCCAGGGAGATACTGTTTTCCTTGTTTGACTTTTCAAAACTCTGCTCTGCTTCAAGGAAATGTAGGTAAAAGGCACCTCTCAGAAGAGTTATTTGAGAGCTTTCTATGAGGTTGGTCCTCTGGATCTGAGTAGAAATTAGGGCCCTCGTTTCCAGGCATCTCCAGTTTAAAGGGAGAGCAGAATAGGCTGGAACCCACTGAATGATCTCTGCCTGGTTCCTGGCTGGGGCAAGCTCATTGTCTGATTAAACAAAGGAGCCCAAAGTAGGCAGTGGCCAGCCAGTGTTATGCTGGCCAGGTGGTTGCCACCTTCCCTCCACACCTGCAGCTTGGGACCCCGCAACACGACCCACCCCTGGACGGCAGTGTTTTTCCTGCTTCTGTGATGGTCACCTGGTCCAGACTCTTGCCAGGGCAGGCTCAATTTTGGGGGGCCTGAGTCTCTTCACTGTCACACAGACACGCTCACCCAACTGCATTCTTAGCTGCTCCTTGGCAGTTTTACTGTCTTGCTTTTTTTCCTCCAGTAGATTTGAAATTCTCACCTGGGAGCGACAGGAGGGGATGACTAAGTTGGCTCAGCAGTTAACATAGAGTCTGCTGCTCTGTAGGCTCCACACATGGAAGGATGGACAGTTAATAGGTTGTTTGAATAAAGCAGGAAAAATATGTATTGGTCTAAACCACCTCAGACCATTCCCACTTCCCTGGATAAATCTGTAGCTGCACTGGGCAAATCTCTTGCCCGCTTCAGAGTTTGATCCCTGATCTGTCCTGTGTGCAGTCCTGTCGACTCTTTGCAACCTTATGAACTATAGCCCACCGGGCTCCTCTGTCCATTTAATTTTCCAGGCAAGAATACTGGAGTGGGTTACCATTCCCTCCTTCAGGGGATCTTCCTTCCCACCCCAGGGATCAAGCCTGCATCTGTTGCATCTCCTGCATTGACAGGTGGATTATTTACCACTGCACCACCTGGGAAGCTCTTTGGATCCATAATGTGATGCTAGCCATGGGTTTGTGGGAATATCTTATAATCTGGGGTGGGTGTGAATTGCACAGGCTCAGAATTGGACAACTGGCGCTCAGAGCCTCACTCTGCATTTGCTAGCTCCTGTCCTTGAACAAGTTCCTGAAGCTTTCTGATCTCATCAGCAAAATGGGAATGTAGTGGTTTCCTATCAGGGCTTTGAGTCACCCCAAACTTAAAACCCCCGTTTATTATCTCACAGTTTGGGAGGTCAGAAGTCAGTGTTGGCTGGACCAGTTTCTGTGCTCCTGGTTTCACAAGGCCAAAATCAAGGCTCCTGTTGACTGGTTGGGCTCTAACGAGGAGGCACCAGGAAGAATTTACTTCCCAGCTCGTTCGAGTTGGCCGCCTCAGTTCATCCTAAAAGCCAGCAGTGGTGGGTCGTGTCCTTTTCAAGCTTTGGATCTCTTTAGTCTCCCTTTCTGCAGCACCTTTCCTCTGCTGCTAACTTGTCTCTGACTTCAGCCTGAGAAATTTCTCTGCTTTTTAGGGCTCTAATGATTAGATTGGGCCCACCCAGATAATCCAGGATTATCTCCCTAAGGTCCATAACCTTAATTACACCTGCAGAGTCTTTTCACAGTAGCACCTAGATTACTGTTTGAATAGCCAGGGGGTGAGATCCTGGAGGACAGCTCTAGAATCCTACCTACCTACAAAGAGTTGTTGTGAAGATGAAATAAGTTATGTAAAGCACAGAGCTCATACCTGGCAGAGTGTAGGGCCCTATACCCTACACTGTGCAAAGCAGACCCTCAAGGCTCCTGGCAGCACTGATGTTTGCAGTGCCAGCCGAGAGCGCCCAGCAAAGGCCCAGGCATCAGCTTTCCAGGGCCCACACAGACCTGTGATCTGACCTGGTACCTGCTCAGGCCCACATGCTGACTTGGGCCTTCCCAGTGCCTCTGTTTACCTTTGGGAGCTGGCATCCTTTGTCCTGGGCCTGCTGCATTTTGAAGATTTAGTTTCCCTTTTTCCTTTACTACTTAAAGCTGGGGTTCAGGCTTGGTCTACTCTGACATTTTGGTTAGACTTTCCTTGTTTGAGTTCTCACATCAGATCATTGAGCAAGAGGGGAAAGATCTGGTGTTAAGCATATCCAGTGGTTCTTATGGGCTTCTCTGGTGGCTGAGACAGTAAAGAATCTGCCTGCAGTGCGAGAGACCCAGGTTTGATCCCTGGGTCGGGAAGATCCAGGAAAGAAGGGAATGGCAACCCACTCTAGTATTCCTGCCTGTTCTTATAAGAGCTGGGTATCAGGGAGTATTGTTCATGGGAAGGCTTCACACACAGCATCTCGTTTTAGTCTCATTTACCCTGTGAGCTGGTATTACCTTAATTCTCCTACAGATGAAGCTGGGAGGTTAAGCAGCTCGCCCTCCAGAAGATCCATGGCAGAGCTGGCCGTGGCACCCCAGGCAGCGTCAACACTGGGATGAGTCTGAGCCCAGTGCCAGGTAGTAACCTCTTTTTTCTATTTCAGGCCTTAAAGCGCCAAAGCTCGCTGGGCCTTTCCTTCTTTAACAGCATCTTGGCCCACGGGGACCTGCGCAACAACAGGCTCAACCAGCTGTCTGTCAACCTGTGGCACCTGGCACAGAGGCACGGCTGTGTGGACACCAGGACCATGGTGAGGTGCGGGGTGGGGCAGGGTGGCCCTCAACAGGCCCAGCGGGCATGGCTGTCCCGGCGAGTGATGCAAGCCCGCTGGCCAGGCACAGGCGGTCTCAGTGCAGCCTCAGGGCCTGGACAGCAAACGGCCCCCATCTCCCCTTCTAGAAAGGTGCCAGGCCCTACAAAGGACAAACAGCTCTCCATAACTATAGGTTCAGCACCCTCAGATTCAACCAACCACGGCTCAGAAATATTCAGGAGGAAAAAGGCTCCAGAAAGTTTCCAAAACCTGAATTTGTCATGTATCTGCAACTGCTGACATAGTGTTTACATTATAGTAGGTATTATAAGTAATCTGGAGATGATTTCAATATACAGGAGGGTGTATGAAAGTTACATGCAAATACTACCCCAATTTCTATAAAGGATTGTGTACCCTTGGTTTGGTATCAGCTGGGGATCCTAGAACCAAGGGACCACTGGGTAGTATTAATTCCCTGTAAATAAAAGCCACACATATGAAAACATCAGTAATTCTTGGTGATTTTAAGAGCAAGTTGTAATCTAAGAAGTCTTATTTAAAAACTGCTGGCTTCTCCTCCACTCTAAGAAAAAAAAGCCTAAGTTCACAATATGGCTGATTTGTCAGAACCTTGAGAATTATGAACCACAAAGAAGATGTCTTTCTCTTTCCTCCTAGGTGAAAACTCTGGAATACATCAAGAAGCAGAGCAAGCAGCCAGACATGGGGCATCTGACTGAGCTGGCCCTCAGGCTCCCTCTGCAGACGAGGACCTGACTCCAGGGTCTCTGATGCTAATGCAGAAAGACCTGTTTTGTATTTTTGTTTTCATTTTTATGCACCTACAGATTGGTTTCTCTGCTGTTTTGCCAGTGAAGTGAAGAACTGGGAGCTGTCAAGAGTATTTGAATCTATTCCTGCTCACTGAGCATGAAGTCTGTTTCTTTGCACAACTGGCCTTCAGATGGGCCTTTAGAGAAAAACAGGAATGCAAGTAACATCTCTCTTTTCGGGAAGGTTTAATTGAAAGTTAATTGAAAAAAGAACCTTGAAAAGCAGTCCACTTTGAAAGAGCCGCTGTGCCCTTTCCCTGATTTGCTTTATGTCAAAACCGGCTCTTGATTGGATTTTAAATATGGTGATAGATTAAAGGAGAAAACAAGTCAGAGTTGAGATTCTCTGGGGCTTCGATGGAAAATACACTGTAACTAAATAAACCTCCCTGAAGGAATATTTATGTTCATGACTGTTCATTTAATTACCACTGACTCTCACTCATCCAGAAGAGAATGTGTCTCAACATCCTCAGTATGTGTCTAAACATACTGCTTGGTTTTCTTGCAGCTGTAACCCTAAACAGCATATGATTCAGTCTCCTTTTTTACTAGTTTGGTGGAGTTTGATTCTTGGATTACCAATAATGAGCTTCCACTGACATTTTATTTTGAATCCGTAAGATCATGAATATTGGTCATGGTGGTGACTCATAGCCTAGAACCCTTTGTGCAGGAAAATGGATCCAAGTTGTGGATGGAAAGTGGCCCCAAACCATTATATTTTTGGAAGGTATCTGCTGAGCAGACTACATTTCACTTCTACTCTGTGAAAAGCCTGATTACAGTTCGCATAGTAGAAGTTGCTAACATAATTTTTTAAAATTTATATAAACTCATGCTTTAACTGAATAGTTTGGGGCCAAGAATATGCTGTGGATTTACTGCCAGCTTAACAGTGAAGCCCACCCCACCCCCAACCCAAGAAAATGGCCTCCATTGAAGAACAGTGTGTACTGAACAAAACACATTGAGAAAGCATGGTGGCATTGCTCAAATATTCCCAAGTGGCCTTTATTACACAAGATCATTCCATTAAAATCATTTCCTATACCACTTTTACTATATGATACTGTTCAAATGAAAAATCAAGGCAGATGAATGGATATGAAAGCTGTGGTACATATACACAATGGAGTATTACTCAGCCATTAAAAAGAATACATTTGAATCAGTTCTAATGAGGTGGATGAAATTGGAGCCGATTATACGGTGAAGTAAGCCAGAAAGAAAAGCACCAGTACAGTATATTAATGCATATATATGGAATTTAGAAAGATGGTAACGATAACCCTGTATGTGAGACAGCAAAAGAGACACAGATGTCTAGAACAGTCTTTTGGACTCTGTGGGAGAGGCAGGTGGGGGATGACTTGGGAGAATGGCATTGAAACATGTATAATATCATATAAGAAACAAATCGCCAGTCCAGGTTTGATGCAAGATACAGGAAGCTTGGGGCTGGTGCACTGGGATCACCCAGAGGGATGGGATGGGGAGAGAGGTGGGAGGGGGGTTCAGGATGGGAAACGTGTATACCCGTGGCGGATTCATGTTGATGTATGGCAAAACCAATACAATATTGTAAAGTAATTAGCCTCTAATTAAAATAAATTAAAATCAATTGGCAAATTCAAATTATGCACTTTAAAGTCATTTCTTCTGAGTCTGTATACACCAGATGGCATCAGTGCCCAAGCCTGAGTCAGTGAATTCCTACTGCTCTTCCATTAACCTGGACTTGGACTTGCACATTAGGTCAGGGATACGTTACACCAAAGCAGCTTCTGATTCACACATCACCCTGGCCCAGGTGAAAGCTGAGATTTTCAGTGTTCTCGTTTGGGTTCCCCAGCCTGTTAACTAAATTAGCCAGTCTCTGAAGACTGCGGCCTACATGGCGTGAGGTCTATGATTGTGAAGAATGATGGAACCAGAAGAATAAGAAAATTTTTAGGAAATAAGGTAAAAATGAAAACTCCTGCATGAAGCCTGTATTAATTTTGTTATTGCTGCTTTTAAACTGCCATACTTAGGGGTTTAAAATGTCACAGTTTTATCACCTTACAGCTCTACTGGTCTGAAGTCCAGTGGCCTTTCCTTCAAAATGAAGGTGTTGGCCGGGCTGCAGTCTTCTGGAGTCTCTAGGGGAAAATCGGTTTTCCTGCCTTTCCCAGCTTCTAGGGGTCCCCTGCACGCCTTGGCATGGGATCCCTTTGTCTTCAAACTAGTGACAGCTTGTTGAGTGTTTCTTACAAATCTCTTGACTCTTCTCTGTCTTCTATTGATACTTTTAATGCTGGATTATCTGGGTAGGCCCAGTCAAATCATACTACTGATTAGCAACCTTAATTCCATCTGCTACCTTAAACTCCTGTTGGTTTTTTATCACAACATATTAACAGGTTCCAATGAGGACTGAGGTGGGTGGGGGGTTGGGGGGAGTGCATAGAACCTCAACAGTTCTGTTTGTAGAGCTAAACACACAATTTTTAAGGGAAGAACTCTAATCTGGCAAATACTTTTGATGGGCCAATCTAGTTGCAGAAGGGTGGCCTCAGGGAGGAACTTAGTGGGAAACAGCAGGAAATCATCTCAAGGAATAAAGTGGTTAAGAATCCTGAGGTTTGGGGAACAGCTGGATAAAGGCAACTGTAAGGAGGGAAGGCCCTTGCCATACATAGGAGGAGGGTCAGTCTGTGAGAAATCCCCAAGGGAGAAAAGGCCAACGCTTTTGAGAGCAGGGTGGTTATATATTCAACTAAGACCTTGGCTATGCTTACCTACCAGACACCCCCACCCACCTCTCCCAGATTCTGAGTAAAAATCCAAAAACTGCCTTGTTCCAGTGGAGATAGGCTGTGTGTTACACAGAATCAACAAATGAACATGGGAATTCACACCAAAAAAAACCTTGCAGACAGCTCGAGGAGGACCCAGGACATGGGGCAAAGTGGAGAGGGGTGACTCAAGACTGTTCAATTTACAAAAGGACAGAGAGGTCCAGCTAACCTCAGGGCTGGAGCCGTCGCTAGAGCGGCATGGCCTGCACCTACGAGAGCAGCCGAGACAAGGCCAAGGTCAATCTGAGGACACCTGGCATCCTGCCGTCTTGGCTGTCCAACCTTCTCTGCTTAGACCCTGCTTCAGGAACAGACTAATAAGCCTTCCCAAGCCAAGTGGAACTCTTCAGCCACATTGTGCTAGAAAGTCAAATCCTATCACAGAGAGGCTGTATACCCTGAATGGCAAGAGGGGAACGGCCTGACCATCACACCCCTAATGAGAGGGACCATGATGGGGACAGGTGGGGGACAACTGCTCATCCAGTCTCCAGAATCACACAGTAGATGGGTGAGCACGGTCCTTCCTGACAGCCACGCAGGCCCAAACTGTGAGGTGAGCTCTCAGCAAGACACAGGGATCAGAGACGTGGCTGGTCCTTTCACTGGGCCAAGTTCCTATAGGGTGAATTAAGACCACCCCTGTCGGAAGAGGACATGCCCTGAAGAGCTAACTCAATGCAGAACCTTACCGTGTAGGCCTCTTCTGTTACGTATCTCAAGATTGAATCTGTGGAGGGCCACGTTCAGGTTCTGAGGGAGGTGGCTCACCAGAATCATGGCTAACACAGATATGCGGGACTCTAGACCTGGCCAATGGTTGTTGGCCAGGGCCCAGGCAGACTGGCCTGCCCTCTGCCCGCTGGGGTGGTAGTGGACCCACACTCACCTCGCCAGCATCTGAACCTGTCTTCCTTCCTGACTGGCCTGAGAATTTCCCTCCACATGCCAGGGGCTGGCTCAAGAATGGGTGGGCGCTGGGCACCCAATGCTGGGCAACAAGTTATGACAAAAGGGCTTCTGGAAGTTTCCTTGAACCACAAGAAGCTTTCTCTTCTCCCTCTGGAATGGTCCAGTGTCTTGGTCTGCTGCATGGAATTGCTATAGCCATCTTTCCACCAAGCTGATGAAGCCAAGGTAGGATGGTGGAGCAAAGAGGAAACATTTGTTTCCTTCATGGAAAGCTGAACCAACTCCCTACACAGGACTCCCTTCCATGTGAGACTGAATTTCCTGGCTGTCCAGGCCTGCCTGAGATAGCATGTCTGGTGGGGTAGTTCAAGCCAAGTGGCATGAAAAAGGCCCATGCAGAACTTATATTCTGGGAAGCAGAATGTTATGTGAATGGAGAGAAGGTAGTCACATGTCACTCGGGAGGGCGGTACCGGGAGTTTGTGGGGCTGGCTGCTGCATCAAGGCTTTGGAAACACTGTTCCCAGGCTGATGAGGCAGCGCCCTGTCACCCCCATGTCTGTGCCTCCTGACATTCGACCTCCTCCATGCAAGTCACTTAGGATTCTCTTCCTTGTGGTTGGAGAGAATCCACTAATCACGTCCCTGGGAATGAACGTGCCATTCGTGCATGTGGAAGATTAGCCAACTGCTCTCTTAAATGCCTTGCTCAGAATCCAGTTAAAGCAGAAAGATTAAGTCCCAGCACAGCCCTGGGGATGGAAGGAACACAGACTGCAGAAGGCAAGATGGGTTTAGAAACAGTTTCCCAGCAGCAGAGGCAGCTCAGCCACATCTGTTTGGTGGGAATCCTCTCTGCCTGTGACTACTCCAACCAGGGGGAGGGGTAACAAGCTTGCTCTTGCCCGTTTACATTAATCCCACTTCCTGTTTGAGATGCAGACATGTAATATGCCTCTGTTTCTTCAATCAAAAGACATTATTTTAATCCCAGTGAGTATTTTGGGTGAAATTCCCTAGAGGGGACATTCAGTGTAGGGAGTAGTTGACACAGGCCTTGGGGCACAAAAGCACACTTGGCACTTACTCGTTGAGTGACCCGAGGCAGTATTATGACTTTATCCCTAAACCCCAGTTTCCTCATCCCAGAACCCCATTTCCTAAGATGAGGGAATAATAGCACCTGTTTCAGAATCATGACGATCAAGTACATGAATGCAGGGGAGACATGTAAGTGCCTGGCACACAGGAAGCACTCGGTAAGTGTGAGCTACTGCTAATTACACTGTCTTCAGCAGGAATGCAAGCGTCACAGGGAAAACAGTAGCCACTCGACACGTTCTCCCGGCTCTTGGAAGGAGCTGCCCTCACCCAGTCTGTCCAAGCACATCAACACAGTTGGCCTTAGTCTTCGCAGGAGTTCGATTCGAGACAACTGTCCTATGGCTTCCATCTGCCTAACAGAACAATAAAAGCAACGTTGGGTGATTTGGGAGACGAGACAGCAGAGTTTAATCTTCAAACTTGATTGACTTGGATGCGTTCCTGTCAATATAAAAGACTTTGGCCGGGGCGGTGGAGAAGCCGAGGCCGGCCCCCCGGCTGTACTTCCAGCTCAGGGCCCGGTCGTAGTCCTGCTGCAGGTTCCGCTGCAGGGTGTCGGCCGCCTTCTTGCTGAGAGCCATGTTGGGCCTGGTCACCGTGGGAGAGGGGCGACTGAAGGAAGGGGGCAGATTTTTAAAGCCACCCATGAGTTTGAGAAATTTCAGTTTCTGTTCCTCATTTTCAAAACCAGCAGTATCCCATTGGCCAAACTGGGTTCCCTGTGGTAAGAGAAAACAGGTGGTTACTCTCCTGGCTTCCAAAGCCTGGTCTTTCCCCAGCCCCCAGCCAGGGAGGATCCAGATGATCAAAGGCTTACTGGAATTACTTCTTAATTCCAACCAGAGCCCTGTGAGGAGTGCTGTTGCTTCCCACTCCACTGATGAGGAAATGGAGGTCTGCAGCTGGAAGGGACTCAGGCCTACTCAGTAATCCTGCTGGACCTGCGTCTTGGGTCTGGCCCTCACCAGAGCCACCTCTCACACTGAGCTGCCTGTCTGCCTAACTCCTTCTCCCCCTGTTCATGGCAGTCAGTACGACACACCTCACCAGCTAGCTACTCATCCGTCAGCCTACGGTGGAGGTGGAGAGCGCAAGCAGGAGTCTGAAATGCATTTATCTTCGCAGAAGCACTGCATTTTCTAGCAGGAAAGGCACGGAGGTCTGGAGAGGTAAAGGGTCACAGGAGTCGGAGGCAGAGTCAGCCCAGGAACCCGGGGTTCCAGTTCCTCTCCAGAGCACTCTACCACCCATGCACTAATCACCCATGTTCGAGAAAATGCAAAACAGCACCTTGGAGAAGTGGCCCAACAGAAGACTCCCTTCCCAAAGAAACTCTCTTCCCAAAGAAACCCCATGAAGACTGACTTTGAGGACTCAGGATCAAACCCCAGCTGTGTTACCATGGTCAAGTTACTTAACCTCTCTGAACCTTAATGTCCTCATCTGTAAAGTGGGGGTGTATCACTCCCCGCATCCCTGACAGGGCTTCAATGAGGCTCAGATCAGATTTGATACCAACCCAGAGCAGGATTCCTGGTTGGTTTTAAATCCTCAAGAACTGGCTGTTCTACCCCACCTCCTACCCACCCACCCCACCAGGACTGCTGACCTCCGTGCCACCCGGGAACTTTCCGCTTGTAAGCCAAACGTGAGCGGAGCTCTTAATTCTAGGTCGGCTTTGGGAGAATAATAGGAACCAGTCATTACTACAGCTGCCCTGAGTGAACCGGTGACAAGGTCCCCCAGCTTCACAGTGGCCCCAGTACAGGACCAAAGACAGCTTCCCAGGCCTGCAATTTCTAGAATGAGGCCACATCTGACAATCTCACGCTGGGTCTGAGGAGAGAGCTGCCAGAGGCTGACCAGTCCTGGGAGCCAGCTCCTGGAGGGGACCCGGTCTCACATCCCACCGTGTGCCTCAGCAGGCAAGTGGCCCTGGGCCCTGGGGCAGTGCCACTAAAGCATTTGTGGAAGACCCCAGCCCCCGAGCAGCCCTCTGTGGTCAGGTCTGTCAGCAGAGCTGCTGGGCTGAGGCTCTGGGTGGCGCCGGCCTGCTTCTGGCCTTCCTCACTCAATCACAGAATCGTATCAGCTCTGCCCAGCTCAAGTGGATGGAGAGAAAGGAGGCCCTAGAGGAACGACACGTGACAAGCCGCATTCCATACTCCACTGGGCCAGAGCACCAGTCCCATTTAACAGGTGCGGAAACTGAAGTTCACAGGAGGGAAGTTACTTGCTCAAGTCTCATAGCTACAGAAAGTGCCCGAGCTCAGAACGGATCTCGGGTCTTTAGATTCAAATCAACTGTTCTTTTCTGTGTTACGCTATGAAAGCTTCAAACAGCACAAGCAGACACGCCTTCCCGTCCTCTGGATCCTCTTCCCCCAGATCCATGTCTATTAACAAGTTCTCTTCCCTCCCCTCTGCCCCCTCCTAGGCCTCAGGCCTGCAGACTGAGCCTTCTACACCAGCTCCCTGCTTCCCCACACACATACCCTCCAGCAGTGCCCACCACACCCTCCCATCCCCCGCTTCAGCCAGATCACGTGCCCCATGCTATACACTCTCCTGTCCCATCTCCTCCGCCCTGGTTTGGAAATTTCCTATTCCAACTGGACCAGAGGCCTGCCACACACGCCCCCACCTCTGCCCCCTCCAGCTGTGCCAGCAGCCTTCTGAGGGCACCGCCCACTGCTGGGAAGGGCTCGCCATCATGTGCCCCAAGAGACTGGTGCCCAGGACATCCCGCCCATCCAGAGGAAGAGACGAAGGTCCAGGCAGCTTATCCCAAGCAGCCAGCTCTCCAGGAGGGAGGCAAGCGCCTCTTGCAGAAGGAAGGAAATGAGCTGAGGACGAGCTCTGTGGAGAGGGAGCCAGATGGCAGGGCTGGGGCTGCCCCTGGGCCAGATGGACTTGGCCTCCTGTCCCTCCACTCCACAAGGTGAGAAGGAGGTGGGTGGGATGCTGGAGCACCCCTCAAAGAGCCCAGTGGCGAACTTACTGTCCACTTCTTGGTGTCAGAAGCTTCCGTTTTACCCGACTCACGATCAATCTCTTCTTGCAAGGCTTTTCGCCTCACCTGAGCAAGGGAAAGCAAAGGGAAGAGGGCAATGAGACAGACAGTTTCCTTTGAGCTTCAAAGCCAGGACAGAGATGCGGTGGGATTCGAGGGGGAGACTGAAGGGATCTTCACCTGAGGGATCTGGTGGTATCTCAGGCAGCTTTGTTCTGCTGCAGACTATGGGAGGCATGGCAGCTCCAAGCCCCCTGCCCTGTGAATCTCATTCTTCCGGCTGCCCCTGAGTTATATCCCTTTAGAATAAACCAGTGATCTATCGAGTAAAGTGCCTCTCTGAGTTCTGTGAGTTGCTCTGGCACATTAATTGAACCCGAGGAGGAAGTCTTTGGAACCTCTGATCTGTAGCTGGTTGGTCTGAGGCACACAGCTGACAACCTGGCTTAAGACTGACCTGAATGTGGGGGGTGGGGGTGGGGAGCAGTCTGGTGGGACTGAGCCCTTCAGCTGAGAGATCTGACAGTATCTCCAGGCAGACAACAACAGACTGAGCTGAACTGCAGGACACTGAGTATGTCAGGGACTTCCTGGTTGGTGTGAGAGAGTCCCCCGCTCTCACAATGAACTGGGGTACGGAACCTAAGACTATCAGCCCCTGGCACAGCAGGGACCTCACACACATGAGCAGAGCGGCTCAAGGCTACAGTCAGCGCACTAATGATGCTGCAGTTGGATTCAGAAGCTTCGAGGGCCTGCCCCTTCCCCCCAAGGGTTCAGTTGTAATTTAGCTGCCCCGAGTTTGTGGCCTTTCCTCCTCTCTTCTCATCTGCCACAGGCTGAAACGAGGTGACTGTTTATGTAGTTCAAAACTACATGAAACAAAGTGGAGTGGCAGCTGCAGGGATGAAAGAGAAAGTGACGGCAGATTCCTCCAGGGGAGTCAAGCTGCCAGCGGGAAACCATGTGGAACTTCAGTGGATGTGCACTCAGTGAAGCGGAAAGCAGTTCACCTGCTAAGTGATAAAACTGAAAAGACCAGTATACGGCGCATGACTGCATGCCACTTTGAGATCACAGGTATACTGTTACAAAGGAAAAGCCTGGAAGAATAGGACAACAAAGGCTTAACAGCGATTATTATTAGGTCGTAGGATTTCGGGTTGCTTCCCCCATTTTTTTTTTTTTTTTAACATAATGAACTTTTTACAGGAGAAATAGAGGTGAGGCAGAAAGCTTCACTTACATTGAGGCCATCTGTCACCCAAAACAGTTTTCTTAGAAACTGTGAAGTATTTAACAGGCACAGATTCACAGGAAGCAAAGAGGTGGCTGGTGAGCTTTGCATGGACAAGTGGCATGTGAGTGGCTGGGACACCTGGGAGAAGAGGCGGGCAGGGGCTGGGCCTAGATGAGTCAGCGCCCACCTGTCTTCTCTGTGAGGCCCCACCAGCCCCTGCAGCCCAGCCTCCCCACTCGCCGCCAATGACTATGCCATGCAGGAGGCTGGGCCTCCCCGCCCCCAGAGACTCTGCCCTGCAGGAGAATGGGGCGCTCCCGGTTCTGGGAGGCCCGTGCTCTGTGCCAGGCCTTGGAGTGGGCTCTGGCAGCAGCATCCTACTGATCCTCTCTGCTCCTCCTCCAGGGAGAAGGGCCCCAAAGGCATCAGGTTGGGAATTCTCCATGAAACATCTGGCAGGCCTCCCTCCTCGTACACGGCTGGCTTGCAAGCACTCTTCCATTTCTCCCTCCTGGAGCAGCGGGGCCACCCCCGGGCTGTGCCCACCTCACGCCCTGCGGCTTCTGTCCAGCAGTCCCTCCCTGACGCGGCCTGAGGACACAGGCAGGTGAATGGCTCCCGCTTACTAAGCACAGCTCTTGGGCAGGCCCTTGCTGAGCGCCTCCCCAGGGCGGCCTCGTCTGGTCGTCACAGCCCTCTACATGGGATCATGAGGCTGGTGACTGCCAAGGTCACCTCGTCAGCAATGGCCTAAGGCCACATTTATGTGGTTATTTACTATGCTGTTCTGATAAGCCTTGGGGTCCAGGATCACAAAATATCCCAATTCCAAAAGTCCGGCTCCCACATAGGATCTGGGCATGATAAAAGCAGAAGGTGGTCCACAATAAAACCACCCATCCTAAAGCTTCTGTACAAGAGTTATATTTCTACAGACTAGCAATATATGCAACAATGAAAAACTGAACTAAAATACTACTTACAACAGCACCAACAATATAAAATTAAGGAAAACTTGACAAAAGATGTGTAGGACCTGTACACTGAGAACTATAAAACATTACTGAGAGAAATGAAAGAAGACCTAAACAAATGGACAAAGATGCCATGCTTATGGATCACAGGGCTGCATACTGTTAAGATGTTAATTCTCCCCAAATTGGTCTAAAGATTCAAGGCAATCCTAATAAAAAACCCAGCGGTATTTTTTGGTAGCAATCAACAAGTTAATTTTAAAATTTATATAGCATCACAAAGGCCGTGAAATAGCCAAAGTAACTTAAAAAAGAATGATGCTAGAGACTTACACTACCTGCTTGAAGACTTATTATACAGTTACAGTAATCTAGACAACGAGGTACTAGTGTAAAGACAGACATACAGAGCAGTGAAACTCAATGGAGAGCCTATAAATAGAGCCACACCCCACATCAGATACACACAGTCCACTGATTTTTTCCCAAGGCAATCTAGGCAATTCAGTTGAGAACTGCAAATGTTTTTAACATCAAAACAAGTAGTACTAGGAATACTGGACAGCCAATAACAACGAATAAATTATTGATACATGCAATAATATAGATAAATCTCAAAATGATTATGTCAAGTGAAAGAAGCCTGTTTAAAAAAGAGCACTGCTGTATAATCCCAATTATACACAAATTCTAGAAAATATAAACTAATTCACAGTGACAGAGTAGAAGCAGTTACCCGGGGATGGGGAAGGGTGGGATGGATTACGAAGGGGCACAAGGAAACTTCTGGAAATGGGGGGTATGTTCTTTATCTTAATTGCTTAGCTGGTTTCCTAGATGCATACATATGTTAAAACTCATCAAACTGTACACCTTAAATATGTGTAATTATTGTATGTCAATTATATTTAAATAAAATTGAAAAAGAAAAAAAAAAAACAAAACACTGCTGCAAGGAGCCTAGGAGGTGGCACATGGGCCAGGCAGAGCTTGTCTCCCCTGCCCAGCCTGTGGGTTCTGGGGACATGTCCCCTCCTCCCCCTGCGGCAGTTAGGAGTAGGACAACCTCAGCCTGGGATGCTGCAGGACCAGATGCTCCTCAGCCAAGGCTGTGGCAGTCAAGGGCTCTCCCAGCATTGAGGGCGGCCATAGGCTCCCTGCCCCTGGAGGTGGGGCAGAGGCTGGCCTGGGGGTCTGCGGAGCCCCCGACGCCTCCGGGACCAGGCTCCTGTGGCCGGTTAGGAGCCCCCAGCGCCTCCGGGACCAGGCTCCTGTGGCCGGTTAGGAGGCGAGCCTATTTCTGGGGGGCTGGGGGAAGTGGGGGATGATGAGGGCTGGCCATACCTGGTCTATGTGCGCCTCGTCCATGTTGCCCTTCTTTTCCAACACCACCTCCAAGTCCGTGTCAGGCTCCTGCAGAGAAGGCAGAGGAAGTAAGGCTCAAGTGGACCATGGCCTCCACTGGAGCAGCCCAGCAGGTGAGATTGTGCAAGTCGGGAAAAGACGCAAGACTGCAGCACCACCTCTCCCATCCCGCCGCCTCCCCCACAACACCTGCCTTCCCCTCTCTTCCACTGGTGCTAAGTCGAAGCGGACTCTTTGTGACCCTATGGCCTGTAGACCACCAGGCTCCCCTGTCCATGGAATTTTCTAGACAAGAAGACTACAGTGGGTTGCCTTTTTCTACTCCAGGGGATCTTCCCAACCCAGGGATCAAACCCACGTCTCCTGCATTGGCAGGTGGATTCTTGACCGCTCAGCTACCTGCAAAGCCCTTCTCTTCCACCACACTCCCCAATTCTGGCCTCAGAACTGTGGCACTGACCTATTTGCCAGATGAAGAAACTAAGGCTCAGAGCAGTGAAGGGGCTATCACGAGGTCACTGCACAGCTCAGGGACAGGGCTCACACTAACCCAGATCTCCCGACTCAGGCCGAGAGCACGACCTTCCCTGCCAGACAACACCTCACTTCCCAGGTGACGCCAAACCAGCCAGGAGCAAGGCCAGGGCCCCACTGATGGTGGGGGAGGGGCGGGCGGGGGCCAGGCAAGGCAGAGGCGGGGGCTGGAGGCCCTGCAGCGAACCTGAATCCCCCCAGTTCCCTCTTCCATACCATGCCCCACGCGCCCCAACTCGGAGTTCCAGTCAGGACCTTCTCTCCTGCTTGAACCACTAGGACAGGCTCTGCCGCTGCTTCCCCACCCCCAACACTGGTCCATTCCACACAGCAGCTCGGGGACATCCTGAACTTACAGAATGCCCTATGTCAGCTCTATCTCAATTAAAACATAGTAAAACCACCACACCTGGACCACACCACCCCATCCTCCCAAACCCTCCGTAGCTCCCATCTTATTTACATGAAAATCCAGACCCCTGCAGCTGCTGCAGTCAGCCAGGCCCCAGCAGTCCCAGCCCCCCTCACCCCCGCCCCTTTGCTCCTCCCAGGTCTCCGCACCTGCTGCTCCCCGGGCTCAGCCGGCCCCGGCCCCTCACAGGTCTCAGCTCCCACACGGTGTCCTTGCCGGGCCTGCATGGGCCACGCTCTCTCAGTGACCTCAGCCCCTTGCAGACCCTGTGACAGTGAGATTCGGGGTGGCCACTTTCCACGAGGTCTTCAGGGGATGACTGCCACTTCCGTGCTTTGGGTGTGCTCCGCCTGGCACCCCGAGTCCCATGTGCTGAGCCCTGGAGGGCTCTGTTCGCTCACATCACCCCTGGGCCCCCGTGCTCAGCCCACCCCCTCCCTCCCCGCCCCCATCCCGGAAGCTGGTCTGGATGGACAGCACATCTCTGCCGTCTCCACCAGGTGGCCATCCCTTCCCTTCCTCCTGGTAACAGGACCACCACCTCCCCCCAGCTTTGGACAGCGGGGTGCCAGTGGGACGGACGCCATCAACCCCTGCCGGGGCTTCTGGTTTGTGCGACCCAATGGAGAGCTGGGAGAGCAGTGCCAGGACGCTTCCTGTAATCGTTTTGGAGGGGCTGCCCTTCTCCCTTTGCGGGTGGCTTAACTACTATGATGAAAGCCTGGAGATGCTGGGACCATCTCACCTCGGGGTTGGGGTGGGGAGGGGCCTCAGACTAAAACCAGCATTGAAAGATACAAAGGCCAGAGCGAGGAAAAGCCACATAGGCATCTTCTGTGATCCAAATTTAATTTGATCCCTAAACTTTGTATCTTGAGTTCAGATAGCTCTGGACATTGTATTATCTCAGGAACTATTTGGGTCCTGAGCTTTAGATAGCAAGTAGTAGGAGTTTAGAAAGAGGAATTGATCTGAAAAACTTATTCCTATTAATAAAATTTTAATAATTAATATTAATTAAATACTATTAATAATCCAAAAACTTAATCCTATTAATCCAGACCCTGAGTGCAGAATAGTGAAAACTTGGGTAAAGTTTCAATAGCAAGGGATATATACCTGTACTACTGAGGATATTACACCAGTGCCCAGATCCAGCCATACCTGAAGCTAGACAGCTATCAAACTCTCTAGTTATCTGTGTCAATAAATCCCCTTTTCCTGACTGATTACACACATGAACACACTCCGAACTTCCACCCTTATTCTCCCCAAGCAGTTGGCTTCTGAAGGAAAGCCTACCTCTTCACAAGGCTCCTCTGCTACTTCGCTCTCCTGCCTCTTCTTCTTCTTCTTCCTCTTCAGCGCTGGCTCCTCAGTGTCTGCCTGCTCCACCCTTTTCTTGGACTTCACTTTCTTCTTCACAGAGGCCCTGGGGCCATCTCCTATGGGGATGTATTCTGGAGCTTCAACTCTGACTGGCTTCTTTTTATTTCCTTTCATAGAGCTGCTCTCCAGGGACCAGGAGCACTCAGGGTGCCCCAGTGGGGGATCTCCCTCCCAGTGGATTTTCTTCTTCTTCTTCTTCATCTTCACGCTGTGTTCCCTGGGACTCCCTTGCTTCTGTTTCTGTCCCAAGGCTGCCTGCTCCTGGACGCCATCCTTCCCAACTGAGTGAGTATACACTGTATTCCCAGCCTCGCAGAACCAAGGATCCCTGCCTGAGAAGGCTGTAGCTTCCTTGGCCTTTTTCTCCTTCTTGTGTTTTTTGAGCTTCTTGCCAACTCTGGTCACTTCCTCATCCTGTCTGGGGTCTGGAGAGGTCTTCACCCTTGAGACAGGGTACATGGACTTCCTCTTCTTCTTCTCTGCACTGAGGGACTTAGACAGACCAAGTGCCTGCGTCCTGGGGCTGCGTGACTGCTCAGTCCGTCCAGCACGTAATGTGATCTCAGGTTCAAGGTGCTCCTCACAGATGGTGCTGTGACCCTTCTTTTTCTTCTTTTTCTTCACAAGAGGCATTCTGGGTGCCTGCTCTTGGATCACACCCTTCAAGGGTGGTGTGGCTCTTGGACAAACCTCTGCGAAATAACTGTCACTGTTTAAAACCGAGTATTGAGTCTCTGGTTCTTTAACCACTTTCTTTTTCTTCTTCTTCTTTTTCTCTGGAAGCCCAAGGCCCACCTCTCCTTTGTGAGCCTTAGTGATCATTTCTGGAAAGAAAAAAAAAAAAATGGTTCTAATTATCCCACGCGAAGTGGCCTTGAGTACAACTCCACTAGGTATGACCAAGAGTCACGCTTCTTGGAGTGGATGGTCTGAAAGGTTAGGGGCTGGGAAAATGGGCACGATTCCTGGGGAGCAAAGGGAAATATGATGGAAGAAGCAGTGCATGCTAAGTGGCTTCAGTCGTGTCCGACTCTGTGACCCAATGGACTGTAGCCCACCAGGCTCCTCTGTCTATGGGATTCTCCAGGCAAGAATACTTGGGTGGGTTGCCATGACTTCTCCAGGGGATCTTCCCAACCCAGGGATCGAACCTGAGTCTCTTACATCTCCTGCATTGGCAGGCAGGTTCTTTACCACTAGGGCCACCTAGGAAACCCCCAGTTTAAATCCTGACAGCCTCAGGTTCAAATAAATCCACGTTGATCCCTCATCTTAAGTCAATCACCTATCCTCCCTGGTCCTTAACTTCCCCATCTGAAAATGGGGGGAGATAACCTGTCTTTTCTCAGAGAGCTGTCGGAAAGAATAAATAATCCATGGAAAGTGCTTGGCAGATTGTTGACTGCTTTCCTAACCCCCTTCCTCAAGCCTCTTAAGCCTAATCATTCATTCCACAGAAATGGACTCTGTGCCAGCCACTGAAACAGCTGTACTCAAGCCACAGGCCAGGCATTGCCCCTGGTGTCTTAACTTTTACTGGATGAAGGGGACAGAAATCTTAGGTTAACTCTTCTTGCTGATTCTCACCAGAGGTAGTAACTGTGATATCACTAACCCTTGCTTCGTCTGAAGAGCTCTGTTGCTTTGCATCTGGAAATTAACTGCCCCAGGCTATACCTAGGGTAACTCTCTTCTAATTACCTTCCTAAGAATGACAGCAAAAGCGAGGTATGGTGAGGAGCCCCAGTTGGGGCTGAGAATGGCTGTGTTCAAATGGTGATTCACGTAGTCTCGCCACCTAACAGTGGCTTCTCTGGGCCTCAGTTTCCCCATCCATAAGAGACAATGAACCAGATGAGATCATAGGCTCACAGGTGGTGGTGGGAGCCATATCCAGTCTACAAGCCCGTTTCAATGTTTTTAATTTTTCAAACAAATTGGCAACATTTAATGACCTTGAATGCTCAGCTTTTCTTTTTTTTTTTTTTTTTTTTTTGAGGGAGGCTGTCATGGAGCCGCCTATGAGAAGGCACTGGGTGGGCTGTCAAAACATTTCAGCTTCCAGCTGTACTAGTCTCTCACTCCAGTCACCAGCCCAGGTCCTGCTTCCTGGACTAGATGACATGGAGACACTCAGGGAATCCAAAAACAAATGGCTCCTCACAGGAGCTTTGGACAGTGGGCAGGAAAGGCCAGGAGCTGCTTCAGTTTTCCTCAGCCTCAGAGCCCAGAGGCTGGACATGCCTCACTCTAAACTGTTTCAAAGACCCAGGCCAGCCCTGAGCTGTAGCTCAAGTTCACTCATAATTGGCTCCTATAGCACCTGGAGATCTGAGGGATCAACCACACGCTTCCTCCTGGCTGGCTGGCTTTCTGCTGTATTCCCAGGGCCCAGCTTTGTACCTAGCAAAGTGGGTGCTCAGTAAATGCTCACTGAATGAAGGAAACGATGCTAGAGACACAGAGATGAACAAAAGATGACCCCGCCATCAAGAAGCAAGTAGGTGTGGATGGGAAAGAGCTGTGTTAACAGCGATACATGGGATAAAAGCAAGCACAGTGGTAAGGTCAGAGTAAAGGAGGTCATTAAATCTGGCCTACTAGTTGCCAGCAAACTTTCTGAAGAGGTTTCCAGCTTGGGCAAGCACAGGATGGAAACGCTAAGCCCTAAGACAAAAAAACTGAAGTGTAAGGTGACTGCGGAGAGGTGACTGAAGGCAACAGACTGGTGGGAATAGTTCAGTTCAGTCACTCAGTCGCGAGTGACTCTCTGTGACGCCAGACACCTTGAGACATTCATGGGGAGATGCTGGTGGACAGCTGGCTGTATGAGTCTGAGGCTCAGAGGTGACTGGGCTGATATGGGTGAAATCAATTTAGAAATACATGGATGGTATGTAAGCTTTGAACAGAACGAGCCTGAGACAGAACCTCAGAGAATACTAACGTTTAAATGGGTAGGCAGGGGAACAGGGGCCTGCAAAGGAGAGGGAGAAGGTGCCAAATCGGAGAGGGTGGAGTCAAGGGCGCCTCAAGTGGAGGAGTGGTCTAGAGATCTGTAACAATGAAGAAGTCAAAGGGAGTTGGTCGCCAAATTAATCCCTTTCTCTTCCTATCTCCGTTTAAAACACTGCAGCACTGTCCTCTTCGGCAGTGAAGAAGAGCCTTCCCTTCAAACCCGACATCCCAAGTGTATTCATTCCTTCAAGAAGGGAAGAGGAAATAAATCTTAGAGTCTCCTGCGAACACAAAATGCTTTCTCCAAAAGCGCTTTTAAATTCTCGCAGAAGCCCCATGAGGATCGGTGTAAATAACCCATCTCAGAGACGTGCAAACCGAGACTTGGAGACTTTAATTCACTTGCCCTGCGTCCCAAAGCCAGCAAGGGGTAAAACAAGGATTCGAACCCAGCCTGCAGATCTTCGGAGCCTGTGTTCCAAAACCCAACTCCCACCGCAGGCTAACTAACAGGAAGCAAGGGAGCCGCGAGGGGAACTGCCCCCTCAAACACCCGACCGCACCAAGGTTTCCGCACAGAGGGAGGGATTACGCCGGGTCCCAGGTCCGCTCCAAGGCGGGAGAACTTCCTGAAGATGGCGCCTCAGACCGGCGACGAGAGGAACGTGGATCTGAGGGTGTAAGTCATCCTCGTCCGGTCCCTCGGATCGCCGCGCAAGTCCCCAGACCCAGTCTGCAGTCCTGGTTCCGTCCCGCCCACGACGCGCTTTCCGAACTCACCCAAAGGCCAATGTTCCCCGCCTCCACGTGAGAGCCCGCGCCGCCGTGGCCCGGAAGTCAATCTCGACTCGCTGGCCCGTTCCCGCAAGAGACGGTTTCTTCCGGGTCACGGGCTTTTTGGGCGCGCGGTTGCCGTGGAAACGGCGGCCATGACCGCGGCCATGGCGGCGCCCGGACCTGTGGGCCGAACCGCCCAGCGCTTGGAAGGGACAGTCTCCAACGAGTCGTCCATCACTGCCAGGACGCCAGTGCCCGTAGTGTCTCCCGAGTCCCTCGTTCTGTCCGCCTCGCCGGTGCAGGTTTCGGAGCTACCTAGCAAGAACCTGTGGGAGCAGATCTGCGAGGGTAGGCAGCCCGGGCCGGCCGAGAGGGACGGGACTCGGGCCGCCCGGCGGGGCTCGCGCTTGCTGGGTGCCTACTGTGCGCCAGGCGGCTGACGTGCGCGGCCTCCAGGCAGCCTCGCCGCGGGCCCGCCGGGCTCCCCGTGTTATGTGCGGGGAAACTGAGACTCTTGAGAGGCTTGCCCGAGGTTACGCAGCGCAGCCTCCAGCCTAAATCCATAGTCAGGTCGAAGGCAAGGGAAAGAAGGGGGAATAAACGGGACCTTGGCCTGAACCAGTGATGCTGAAAACTCCTTTCAGTTCAGTCGCTCAGTCGTGTCCGACTCTTGGCGACCCGTGGACTGCAGCACGCCAGGCTTCCCTGTCCATCACCAACTCCTGGAGCTTGCTGAAGCACATGTCCATGATGCTTCGGTCGGTGATGCCATCCAACCATCTCATCCTCTGTCGTCCCTTTCTTCTCCTGCCTTCAATCATTCCAGCATCAGGGTCTTTTCCAGGGAGTCACTTCTTCTCATCAGGTGGCCAAAGTGTTGGAGCTTCAGCTTCAGCATCAGTCTTTTCAATGAACATTCAGGACTGATTTCCTTTAGGATTGACAGGTTTGATCTCCTGTAGTCCAAGGGACTTTCAAGAGTCTTCTCCAACACAACAGTTCAAAAGCATCAGTTCTTCAGTGCTCAGCTTTCTTTGTAGTCCAACTCTCACATCCATACATGATTACTGGAAAAACCACAGCTCTGACTAGATGGACCTTTGCTGGCAAAGTATTGTCTCTGCTTTTTAATATGCTGTCTAGGTTGGTCATAGCTTTTCTTCCAAAGATCAAGCATCTTTTAATTTCATGGCTGCAGTCACCATCTGCAGTGATTTTGGAGCCCAGGAAAATAAAGTCTCTGTTTCCACTGTTTCCCCATGTATTTGCCATGAAGTGATGGGACCAGATGCCAGGATCTTAGCTTTCTGAATGTTGAGTTTTAAGCCAACTTTTTCACTCTCCTCTTTCACTTTCATCAAGAGGCTCTTTAGTTGTTCTTCTCTCTTTCTGCCCTAAGGGTGGTGTCATCTGTGTATTTGAGGTTATTGATATTTCTCTCAGCAATCTTGATTCCGGCTTGTGCTTCATCCAACTGGCATTTTGCATGGTGTACTCTGCATATAAGTTAAATAAGCGGAGTGACAATATACAGCCTTGATGTACTCCTTTTCCAATTTGGAACCAGCCTGTTTTTCCATGTCCAGTTCTAACTATTGGTTCTTGACCTGCATATACGTTTCTCAGGAGGCAGGTAAGGTGATCTGGTATTCCCATCTCTTTAAGATGTTCCTACAGTTTATTGTGATCCACACAGTCTAAGGCTTTGGTGTAGTTGGATAAAGCAGAAGTAGATGTTTTTCTGGAACTCTCTTGCTTTTTCGATGATCCAGCAGATGTTGGCAGTTTGATCTCTGGTTCCTCTGCCTTTTCTAAAACCAGCTTGAACATCTGGAAGTTCACAGTTCACGCACTCTTGAAGCCCAGGTTGGAGAATTTTGAGCATTACTTTGCTAGCATGTGAGATGAGTGCAACTGTGTGGTAGTTTGAACATTCTTTGACATTGCCTTTCTTTGGGATTGAAATGAAAACTGAGATTTTCCAGTCCTGTGGCTGCTGCTGAATTTTCCACATTTGCTGGCGTATTGAGTGCAACACTTTCACAGCATCATCTTTTAGGATTTGAAATAGCTCAACTGGAATTCCATCACCTCCACTAGCTTTGTTTGTAGTGATCCTTCCTTAGGCCCACTTGACTTCACATTCCAGGATGGCTGGCTCTAGGTGAGTGATCAAACCGTCATGATTATCTGGGTTGTGAAGATATTTTTTGTCTAGATCTTCTGTGTATTCTTGCTACCTCTTCTTAATATCTTCTGCTTCTGTTAGATCCATACCATTTCTGTCCTTTATCGAGCCCATCTTTGCATGAAATGTTCCCTTGGTATCTCTAATTTTCTTGAAGAGATCTCTAGTCTTTCCCATTCTATTATTTTCCTCTATTTCTTTGCACTGATCACTGAGGAAGGCTTTCTTATCTCTCCTTGCTATTCTTTGGAACTCTGCTTTCAAATGGGTGTATCTTTCCTTTTCTTCTTTGCCTTTCGCTTCTCTTCTTTTCTCAGCTATTTGTAAGTCCTGGTCACACAACCAGTTTGCCTTTTTGCATTTCTTTTTCTTGGGGATGGTCTTGATCCCTGCCTCCTATACAGTGTCACATACCTCCCTCCATAGTTCTGCAGGCACACTGTCTATCAGATCTAATCCCTTGAATCTATTTGTCATGTCCACTGTATAATTGTAAGGGATTTGATTTAGGTCATACCTGAATGGTCTAGTGGTTTTTCATACTTTCTTCAATTTAAGTCTGAATTTGGCAATAAGGAGTTCTTGATTGGAGCCACAGTCAGCTCCCGGTCTTGTTTTTGCTGACTGTATACAGCTTCTCCATCTTTGGCTGCAAGTAATAGAATCAGTCTGATTTCAGTATTGACCATCTGGTGATGTCCATGAGTAGTGTTGTCTCTTGTGTTGTTGAAAGAGGGTGTTTGCTATGATCCGTGCGTTCTGTTGGCAAAACTCTGTTAGCCTTTGTCCTACTTCATTTTGTCCTCCAAGGCCAAATTTGCCTGTTACTCCAGGTATCTCTTGACTTCCTACTTTTGCATTCCAATCTCCTATAATGAAAAGGACATCTTCTTTGGGTATCAGTTTTAAAAGGTCTTGTAAGTCTTCATAGAACTGTTCAACTTCAGCTTCTTCAGCGTTACTGGTTGGGGCGTAGACTTTGATTACTGTGATATTGAAGGCTTGCCTTGGAAACGAACAGAGATTATTCTGTCGTTTTTGAGATTGCACCCAAGAATTGCATTTTGAACTCTTTTGTTGACTATGAAGGCTACTCCATTTCTTCTAAGGGATTCTTGCCCACAGTAATAGATATAATGGTCATCTGAGTTAAATTTGCCTATTTCAGTCCATTTTAGTTCACTGATTCCTAAAATGTCAATGTTCACTGTTCACTCTTACCATCTTCTGTTTGACCACTTCCAGTTTACCTTGATTCATGGACCTAGTATACCAGGTTTCTATGTAGTACTGTTCTTTACAGCAAGGAAGGAGGTTGCCATTATTCATTACCTCCACCATAGTTTGGTCTCAGATCAAACAACAGGGAGGGAACACAGCCCTACCCAGCAACAGAAAATTGGATTAAAGATTTACTTAGCATGGCCCTGCCCATAAGTTCAAGACCCAGTTTCCCCCACAGTCAGTCTCTCAGAGGGAAGACAGAATGAAACCCACAATCACAGAAAACTAATCAAACTGATCACATGGACCACAGCCTTGTCTAATTCAATGAAACTATGAGCCATGCGGTGTAGGGCCACCCAAGACAGATGGGTCATGATGGAGAGTTCTGGCAAAATGTGGTCCACTGGAGAAGGGCATGGCAAACCACTTCAGTATTCTTGCCTTGAGAACCTCATAAACAGTATGAAAAGGCAAAAAGATATGACACTGAAAAAAGAACTCCCCAGGTTGATAAGTGCCCAATATGCTACTGGAGAAGAGTAGAGAAAAAACTCCAGAAAGAATGAAACCTCCTTTAGTGAGCAGGAAAGAAGCACTGAGATGGAGACAGGAAGCTTGTTTAAAACAAAGTTCCCCAGGCCCCACCACAGGGCTCCTAATGGGATGTAGGGGGTTTGCACTTTTAAGGAACACCCCAGGTAATTCTGATGTAGATAGTCTGTGGCCCCCGTGTTGAGCAGGCATGGTCTAGACAGATTTGGTTTTAATCCTCTACTTCTGTGGTGGTGGTGGTTTAATTGCTAAGTTGTGTCCTGCTCTTGCAACCCCATGGGCTGTAGCCCACCAGGCTCCTCTGTCCATGAGATTTACCAGGCAAGAATACTGGAGTGGATTGCCATTTCCTTCTCTAGGGGATTTTCCCGACCCACGAATTGAACCCGGATCTCTTGCATTGCAGTCAGATTCTTTACCAGCTGAGTTATGAGGGAAGCCCTGTCCACTTCTGACCTTCCTTAAAATCCCCAAATGGTGTTTAGCTCACCTTCCTTTGTTGGCCTGCAGTGTTCCCTTGGTCTTGCTGCCCCATATTACTCTTCACACACCTTGAACAAGTTAAGTATGCCTGGCATACTTCCGAGTTACTGGATTCCAGACCACAGCAATAAACAGACTCACAGGAATTTTTTTGGCTTCCTACCCCACTCCAGTACTCTTGCCTGGAAAATCCCATGGACGGGGGAGCCTGGTAGGCTGCAGCCCATGAGGTCGCTAAGAGTCGCACACGACTGAGCGACTTCACTTTCAATTTTCACTTCATGCATTGGAGAAGGAAATGGCAATCCACTCCAGTATTGTTGCCTGGAGAATCCCAGGGACAGGGGAGCCTGGTGGGCTGCCATCTGTGGGGTTGCACAGAGTTGGACACGACTGAAGCGACTTAGCAGCAGCAGCAGCAGTACCCATAAAAGTTCGTCTACACAATCCTGTAGTCTATTAAGTGCGTGATAGCATTGTGTCTAAAAAAAACTCTGTATATGTCTTAATTTAAAATACTTTATTGCTGGGGAATTCCCTGGTGGTCCAGTGGTTAGGACTCCGAGCTTTCACTGGAGAAGGCCCGGGGTTCAATCCTGGTAGGGAAAGTAAAATCCCACAAGCCAGGGTGGCCAAAAGTAAAAATACTTTATTGCTAAAAAAAAAAAAAAAAAAAAATGCTGTCACCATCATCTGAGTATTCCATGAGTTATGGTTTTTTTGCAGTACTAATGGCAAAGAGCACATATCACCATGACAAATACAAAATAAAGAAAAAGTTAGAAATATTGTGAGAATTCCCAAAATGTGACATAGACACAAAGTGAGCAAATACTGTTGAGAAAAGACTTGCTTGACGTAGGTGGGATTGCCACAAATCTTCAACTTGTAAAAAAGAAAACATCTACAGCTTCTAAGTGCAATAAAGTGAAGCACAATAAAACAAGGTGTACCTGCATCTCATCCTGTCAGTAAAATAAGCATGATAACGGCACCTATTTCATGGTGTTAGGAGGATGCAGCTAGAGGATCACTTCTGAAAGGGCTTAGCAAAGCGCCTGTTTTGCAGCAAGGGCTCAGTGTGTGTTACTCTTAATAAATAATGCTGGATGTTTCATTTTCCTAAGATTGTGTACTCCTCAAGGTCAGGAACTCAGATTTTTCGTTCTTGTGGCTACCGTCACTACCTCAACTGTCTGAAAGAGTGCTGTCCAATAGAACTTCCACAGATGGGTATTGAGCACTTGAAATGTGATCAGTGCAACCTTGGAACTGAATTTTTTGTTTTGCTTCTGATAAGTTCTGATAAGCTAACACAGCTGCATGTGGCTAATGACCACTATATTGGACAGTGCAGGTCAATAAATGTTGAATGGAGAAAAGACTGAATGTGCCGGTATATTGGACTAGGTAGCGGGAGAGGGTGATGAGTTGAGAGAAGTGGAAAATTCAAAGAAAGAAGAGAATAATGGACTCAGAGGTGATAGATATCTATTTGACCATAAAAATAGATGAAATAGATCTCCAGTCTATTTCAACTCCTACCCAATGCTTGAATTCCTTCTCCCATATTGCATTATACCAGAAAAATCTTTTTCATCTTGAATGTTTTCCTTGTAATGTCTGCCTCTTGGTCCTTACCCTCCTGGTGCTGTGATCCAAGTTGCTAATCACAGTACCATTATGAAAACACTCAAATGTCAATAGAAGGTTGTTATTGCGGCTGTCTTTTCCCAGGAGTGTGCCCTTCTCCAGGGCAAACAGCTCTTCACAATGCAATTGACTAGTGGTGTTTGTTGGGGAAGCTGCTCAACAACTCAAAGAGGGGATAATCCTTGTACCTACCTCACAGGGCTGTTGTGAGGATGGCTTAAGATGACATATGCAAAGGTGCCTGGCACAGTGCCTGGCATTTACAAAGTGCTCAATAAATGTCCTGATATTGACAAAGAAGCATACTTTGCATTTGTTTTAGAATCATGGAATTTATTTTTGTCACACAGGCCTGTAGCAAGAAGGTAAAGACAGAAGTGTTTTCTTGCTCTCAAAAGCAGCTAATTTGATGTCACTTAGAAAGTGGTAGAGTTACAAATATAAGTTAATGAGGTCAAAGATGGTGAGTGTATATACACAGGCCCTGAAATGATTGTTATAACATGGATGATAGATCCAGTTTCTTAAAACAAACATTCTAACAAATGTAATTTTCTATAACAAACATAGTAAATTCAGTTTCTCGCAGCAAACATGAAAAGCAGGCTTGTTTGAGGTTAAGTATTATATTTTGTTAGGATATCTCCATTTAAAAAGCAAATCATCACACCTAACAGAACTGTCAGAAACTCAATTTCAAGAAAATGAGATTAGGTGTTAAGACCTTTATTCTATCTGGCTAGTCCTGTGCGTGTGTGTGTCTGTACGATGACTTACTTTCAATATTCTTCAGTTTTCTCATCTTTCCAGTGACAGCTAATCCAGGGCTTTTTATTTTCAAAAGCACCTGTATTAATATCAATAAACATCTTTCCTGCTAAGGCTTCACATTAAATCTTGTGATTGCCTATGACTTAATGATTTTTAACTATGGTTTTAGCCAAGACTGAGTCAAATTATTTGCAGCTTCAGTTCAGTTTAGTTCAGTCGCTCAGTCGTGTCCGACTCTTTGTGACCCCATGAATCACAGCACACCAGGCCTCCCTGTCCATCAACAACTCCTGGAGTTCACTCACACTCATGTCCATTGAGTCGGTGATGCCATCCAGCCATCTCATCCTCTGTCGTCCCCTTCTCCTCCTGCCCCCAATCCCTCCCAGCATCAGGGTCTTTTCCAATGAGTCAACTCTTCACATGAGGTGGCCAAAGATCGGAGTTTCAGCTTTAGCAATGAACACCCAGGACTGATCTCCTTTAGAATGGACTGGTTGGATCTCCTTGCAGTCCAAGGGACTCTCAAGAGTCTTCTCCAACACCACAGTTCAAAAGCATCAATTCTTCTGCGCTCAGCTTTCTTCACAGTCCAACTCTCACATCCATACATGACCACTGGAAAAACCCTAGTCTTGACTAGACAGACCTTTGTTGGCAAAATAATGTCTCTGCTTTTGAATATGCTGTCTAGATTGGTCATAACTTTCCTTCCAAGGAGTAAGCGTCTTTTAATTTCATGGCTGCAATCACCATCTGCAGTGATTTTGGAGCCCCCCAAAATAAAGTCTGACACTGTTTCCACTGTTGCCCCCATCTATTCCCCATGAAGTGATGGGACCAGATGCCATGATCTTCGTTTTCTGAATGTTGAGTTTTGAGCCAACTTTTTCACTCTCTCCTTTCACTTTCATCATGAGACTTTTGAGTTCCTCTTCACTTTCTGCCATAAGGGTGGTGTCATCTGCATATCTGAGGTTATTGATATTTCTCCCGGCAATCTTGATTCCAGCTTATGCTTCTTCCAGCCCAGCGTTTCTCATGATGTACTCTGCATTTAAGTTAAATAAGCAGGGTGACAATATACAGCCTTGACGTACTCCTTTCCTATTTGGAACCAGTCTGTTGTTCCATGTCCAGTTCTAACTGTTGCTTCCTGACCTGCATATAGGTTTCTCGAGGCAGGTCAGGTGGTCTGGTATTCCCATCTCTTTCAGAATTTTCCACAGTTGATTGTGATCCACACAGTCAAAGGCTTTGGCATAGTCAATAAAGCAGAAATAGATGTTTTTCTGGAACTCTTGCTTTTTTGATGATCCAGCAGATGTTGGCAATTTGATCTCTGGTTCCTCTGCCTTTTCTAAAACCGGCTTGAACATCTGGAAGTTCATGGTTCACGTACTGCTGAAGCCTGGCATGGAGAGTTTTGAGCATATTACTTTACTAGCATACGAGATGAGTGCAGTTGTGCAGTATTTGGAGCTTACAGTCTTCTATTCTGATATTGCTGTTATTATCATTGCCATTGGCATCCTCATTATTGCCGTTAGTTCATCATTCCAAAGATATTCGCTGGCCTCAGCTCTCAATGCTGTTGTGAAACCAGGTCCCTTCATGTCACCTGCTAGGTAACAACATGGACCAGTTCTGAGTCAGTGCTTGTTCCCCCAGCACAGCCGCTGAGCAGCTGGAGAAAAATGGCAGCAGATGGCTTGTCAGCAGTGCTTATCAGGCAGCATCCATCAACGCCTTCTCACGTTGCCTACGTGTGCTGGTCCTCAGTGTTTCCTCCACTCCTCTGACTTGGTGAAACCATTTGACAGGTGGAGAAGGCATTCACTGAGACTAGGCAGGTGATCAGGAGTAGGGAGAGAATCCTCCAACTTGCAAATACCAGCAGACAGATTTGTGTCTGCATACACGGAAGAAGTATTTATCTCGCTTCCCACACAGCTCAGCCCTGCATCTGTGCTTTGGTACCTTCCGCTTGGTGTCCTCGGATCCTCCTCTATCACTCATCTCTCCTACATCTTTAACTCCACTGCTGGCTTTTCCCTCCAAGCATCCTGTAGTCAGTTGGCTTGGGGAAAGCCTCTGCCTTGGCCCCTGTCGTCTTCTAGCTCTTGTGTGTCCCTCATGCCCTCACAGCTAAACTTCCAAAAAGAGCTCTTGTTTGCAGTGCCACCAGAAGTGGGGTCTGGCTACTCATCACTCAAAAGCCAACAAAGAGGCAAGTTTGGTGGAAAGGAAAGTATGCTTTATTTTGGATGCTGTCAACCAGTGGGTGGGGGATGGGGGGTGGTGGGGGAGGCAGACTCCTGTCCGAAGGCCAACTCCCTACCTCTGCCCCCCGACCCCTGCCCAACCAGTAGGCTGAGGGAGAGGGCTACATGCAGAAATAGCACAATCAGCTGTGACAGTCATCTTGAAATTGGTCATCAGTGGTCAGGCCGGGATCATCTTGACTGTTTAGTAGAGTACAGTTAATCTTCAGTTCCAGGATCGGTTTGTTCCCGTTTGCTTGAGGTCAGTTCTTAGAATTGTGGCAGCTTATGGCTACAGTCTGGTCATCATATAGTTAACTTCTTCCCCTGCGTGGTGGGTATATCAGTACTTGTAAGACAGCTTACAGGATATGGGTCAGAATATTATCTATAGTCCTTCTTGAGATGGAACTAAAGGTCCCTGACTACGCTTAATGACTAAACCATTATTATTTAGTTTTGTTGGACTGCTTTCCTCTGTTTCTGCATTTTCTCACTTCTCTGATTATTCTTTGGCTAAAGTTTGTCCACAAACAGAAGGAAAGTGGAGGACATGGTGGGCTAAGACCATAGGGTCTTGCTTGATTTCAAAAGCTCATTCGCTGTCATTCCCATTCCTCTATAAACCCATCAGCTCCTATTTCACGGCTCTGATGAAATCGTTCTCATATGTCAGTCATCATATCTACCCATGTTGGGCCAGGCATTGACCCCAGGCACTGTTCAAGACACCAACAATTATTTTCCATCATAGACTGCCAGTTCAGAAATCAGCAGTTCATCTTATATGCGTCCCTTTCACTTTTCATGGTCCCTGCATTGATTCTCTAATCCCTATAGATCCTACTGACTCCACATCTCCTGTGAGCCCCAACGCCCCACCCCGTGGTTCTCATGGGCCCTTACCACTGCCTGTTTAGATCACTGCTGTAGCTTTATAATTGGGAAGGGCTTCCTTCCAGACTATCTTTCCACAAGCTCTCTCAAAATCTGATCACATCATCCGATGACCTAGAATGATTATCACAGCTTTCATGGTGAATATAAACTTTTTAGCTTAACATCTAAGCCCTTTAATAATTTGGTCTCAGACTTCCCTGGTGGCTCAGTGGTAAAGAATCCACCAGCCAGGGCAGGAGGCATGGGTTCGATCCCTGATTGAACATGTGGGAAGATCCCACATGCTGTGGAGCAAGTAAGCCCATGAGCCACAACTGTTGAGCCCATGCTCTAGAGCCTGGAAGCCACAACTACTGAGCCCACGTGCCACAACCACCGAAGCACATGGGCCCAAGAGCCCGAGCTCCACAACAACAGAAGCCACCACGATGAGAGGCCAGCGCCCCGCAACCAGAGTGTAGCCCCTGCTCACTGCAACTAGAGAAAAGCCCTCGAAGCAACAAAGACCCAGCCAATAATAAATAAATAAAATAAAAAAACAATAATTTGGTCTCTGTCTCTCTTTATTTAGGTTCATCACCTACCATTTATCCAAATCATCCTAATGGTTAACATCTACAGAGCTGCCCTTTATGTGCCAGGCACTGTGCTAGGTGCTTGATTTTCCTCTTGTCTAAACCTCATAGCAACTTGGTGGTTTAAACAGATAAGGAAATTGAGGCATAGAGAGCTTAAACTTGCCCCAAGTAAGTGGTGGAATCAGGCTCCAACTCAGATATGTGCAACACTCAAGTTTAAGCCCTTAAGCAACACGCCAGCGTGGTTCGAAGTGTAGAACTGCGGCACCTACGTCACAGTCTCCCAGATACTTGCTACCGTGCAAATTCCTTCGGTGTGATGACTCACCCCTATTCCTTGGGGGTGAGTCCCTAAGCTCTGCATTTTAAATAAGCTCTCTTGGCAAGTGACTAAGCCCCAGTACCACTGTCCTGTGCTGTGTACCTTTAGCCATAGGAAACCATGCCTTCCAACACACCATGCTGTTCCATTCCTCTGAGCCTTTGCACAAGCTTTGCCTCTCATGGGACAATCTCTGCTTTCTTCTATCTTTATCTTTTAAGACCCAAGCCCAAGTGACCTCTCTTCTGGAAAGCCTTCTGTTATTCTTCACACTGATTTTGAAGCCTCTTCTTGGTGCTTCCTTAGTGCAGCCCTCTACAACATTGCTTTCACACCTCATAACCGCTGACTCTTACCACCCATCCCCTCACCAAACAAGCTCATCTGCCGTCTTCATCTGTCCCTCCAGCACCTTGCTCAGCCCCTCACCAGTGTGTGCTAGCCAAGTGTTCACTGGATTCACTTCCAGCCTCCACCTTCCTGGTTCATCCGTTTCCAGTAGGCCACTGTTCGGGAACATTGCATTTTAATGGCTGTTTCAGTTAGAAACATGTTCAGCTGCAAATCACAGAAAGCCCCACCAGTAGTGGCCTGAGCAATAAAGACATTTCATTATGTCACATCCCTGGAGCATGGCAGGGTGGGGAGCAGGTTCCAATTTGAGCGCAAGGGTTCTGTTCCACCAACAGAGTTACAGGCTGTTTCTGCTCTGCCTCTTGCATAATGTTGCCTTTGTTCTGTAAAATGAACATCTAATTTTACTTGTTCTTGGATTACTGTTTGTTTAACAAACATATAATATCAAATTCCCCTAACCAATTTCAGGTTCCCCCTGCTATCCAAAAGTAGAGAGTTCCTATGCAACCTTTCAGAAGCCAAAATGGCATAAAGTGAAGAAGTAATTATACCTTAGGTCACATCTTGCTAAAGGATGCATAAAATAAATCGAGAAAAAGCACAGTGTTCACAGAGAATTCATAGCTATGGCGGCTTAATGCTGAGTTCAGTGTAGTCCCAGGGAAGGAGCATGGCATCACCGACTTAATGGACATGAGTTTGGGTAAACTCCGGGAGTTGGCGATGGACAGGGAGGCCTGGTGTGCTGTGGTTCAGGGGGTCACAGAGTCGGACACGACTGAGCGACTGGACTGGACTGAACTGAACTCCACTGCTTGGGGCACACACTTCCTCTACAACAGTTCACTACACAACAAACTGTTCTTTTTCAGTTTTCACCTTTTCTCATAAAAACAACAATGCTCTTTGGACTAATTTTGGGTAGTGAACACAGGTAGGTCTTTTGTCAAAGTGAAGTGCATAAAGCAAACTTTCGAAAAGTGGGAGAGACCTGGAATCCAGTTTACAAGCTTAAGTAAAAGATTGTAAACATTTATACACATAATACACCTGATTTTCTTAAGAATTTCTAATGCCAAACCAGCAAATTTTTCTTCAGTTCTCTTTACAAAGTTAATCAAATTCATAAAGATTTCAATGTAAAAAGCATCAGTCTTAGGTCAATTGTATGTTTTAATTGAAATCACAAGGTGATAGCAGTGTTAAATTCTCAAATATGCCAAATTCTCTTAAACATTACAGAGGCTTGAAATAAAAAACACATCAGATTGTCCTGAAGCTAATTATTTTCCCATACTTCTGCAGAATCATAACTATATCTTTCATGGTTGTATGATGAAAAAGTTTGTATATTTTCCATCAAATTTCTGCTTGGGAAAAATAGAAATGGCAGATAAGTAATGATTAAAGAAATATAGATAAAAGTAAAATATAATTTTAAATATGTGTAAGATAGATTATACCTGAGAAGAACAGACAGGTCTAGGAGTATGAATTATTGTAAACCTTTTGGAGGGCAATTTGGCCCAAAATTTAAATCATTTTTTCATTTGAAAGCACAATTTCACATCTGAGAGTTAATCCTACAAAACCACCTCCTTTCTGATCGATGGTGTAATGTATAAAGATGCTTACAGCGGCATTGTAATAATGAAAAACTGGAAGCAATCTAAAAGCCCACTAAGTACACTGGTTGAATAAATGAGGCACATCATATAGTAGCAGCAATGGATCCTGGCACACAATGGGCTCTCATAAATACAGTGAATTGACCAAGAGTCAGAAGTAACTTGCTGTAGTATTTGCTTTGTTCATGCATTCATTGATTGCATCATTCATTCAGTTTCAGAATTCCCTGGTAGTCCAGTGGTTAAGACTTGGCACTTCTAATGCAGGGGCATGTGTTTAATGCCTGGTAGGGGAACTAAGATCCCGCATACTGTGCAGAATGGCCAACAGTTTTTCTTAAAAAAAAAAAAAAAGTATATTCATTCAGCTTCATATTCTTTGGGAATATGATGGTGAGCACAAACAGACCAGGTACATCCCTGCCCCCCCCCCAAAGAAAACCAGTCTATTAAAAGAGATATTCGATAATTTTTATAAATTTCAAATAAGAATAAGACGATATAAGCTTTGCAGAATAAGGACACGGTGTTTATCAGGGTCTATGTTTGGATGATTTGACCTAGTCTAGGAGATCTAAAGTAAATGAATGTATTTGTGAAATGTGTACAAATGTTAGTAAATGCATTGAAAAAGACTTGGATGAATCTATGCCAGTTCCAACAATAGATGTGAATTGTAATGGGATTAGGTGTGATAAGACATCTCTGTGTTATTTGGAATTTTTCTCACAATAAGCATGTATTGCTTTTGTAATCAAAGCTATAAATATATGCTATGTTGTGCTTTGTCACTCAGCCGTGTCTGTCTCTTTGTGACCCCATGGACTGAAGCCAGCCAGGCTCCTCTGTCCATGGGGATTCTCCAGGCAAGAATACTGGACTGGGTTGCCATGCCCTCCTCCAGGGGATCTCCCCAACCCAAGGATTGAACCCAGGTCTCCCGCATTGCAGGCGGATTCTTTACCAGCTGAGCTACCGGGAAACCTGTAACTGTATATGTATCTTAAATCCAAACAAACAGTTTTTACACCACATTGGTGATTCTCAACGTGTTGGAGGATGACAGTGAATTTACATTTTGTGCTTGAGAAGAAAAAATAAAGTGGCAGAACTAGAGCTACTGTGGTGGGCAGAATTCTCAGATGGTCCCCAAGATTCCTGCCCCTAGTGCACATACCTCCCAGTTGTCCATTCAGATACTAATCCAGGGATTAGTGGCAAAGGATTTTATAGATCTAATTTAAGTGTATAATCTATTGAGATTATCTTTTTTTTCTAAATTGAATCTGTAGTTTTGTTTTTGGCTGCACCGTGCAGCTTATGGAATCTTAGTTCCCCTGGCCAGGGATTGAACCCAGAGCCCTGGCACTGGAAGCTCAGAGTCCTCACCACTGAACCACCAGGGAATTCCCTCAATTGACTCTAAACTGGGGAGATGATTGTAGGTGGGCCTGGCTTAATCAGGTGAGTCTTTAAAAGAAGTCAGATTCAAGCAGAAGAGACTTCTGCTTGCTTTGAAGAAGCAAATAACCGTGAGTGAGCTATTGTGGCAAGGATCTGAGGGTAGCAAGCCTCTAGAAGCTGAGAGCAGTTTTCATAACAACCCAAAAGAAAACTGGGACTTCAGACCTGAATCCACAAGAAACTGAATCCCACCAACCGTCAGTGAACTTGGAAGAGGACTCCAGCTGTCAGATGAGATCACAGTCATGGCTCACACCTTGATTTCAACCTGATGAAACCCTGACCCTCGGGAAGTGTGAGATAATAAATCTGCATTATTTAAAGTTGCTATAAGTTTGTGGTAGTTTGTTACACAGCACTAGAGACCTATTAAATTGCTAATAACCTGCATCCTGATGTACTTGTTCCCAATCTGATACCTAAGAGTTAAAAAAAAAAAAGTTGAGAATTTCTCTACTACTTGATAAGGAACTGCTGCTGCTAAGTCACTTCAGTCATGTCCAACTCTGTGCGACCCCATAGACGGCAGCCCACCAGGCTCCCTGTCCCTGGGATTCTCCAGGCAAGAACACTGGAGTGGGTTGCCATTTCCTTCTCCAATGCAGGAAAGTGAAAAGTGAAAGTGAAGTTTCTCAGTCGTGTCTGACTCCTAGCTACCCCATGGACTGCAGCCCACCAGGCTCCTCCGTCCATGGGATTTTCCAGGCAAAGAGTACTGGAGTGGGGTGCCATAAGGAACTAGATGATGGAATAAAATTTGCCTCCAGTACAACTGCATCAGTTCCATCTTACCCAGAAATTTTGTTTTCTCTCATCACTACAAAGCAACTATGCGACTGCCTTTGAAACACTGACCTTTCCAGAAATATTTTACCAGTCTTTCCTTTAGGGGCAGAACTAATACAGCCATGGGCATTTTCTGTTTCAGCAATAGCTGTCGTAGTACTTGTGCGGAATGTTCTTTGCATTGAGCTCCGCAGCAGGTTAACTGTGATCAGTCTTGAAACCTGGCAATCATTCTCCATCTCACTGCATGTTAGAATCAGCTGACGACTATAAAAATACTGATCTTCTGATTCTTGGCTCAGACCTATTGGAATAAAAAATTCTGGGGTTGGGCAAAGACATTGGCATTTTCAAAGAGCTACCAGGTGATTCTAATGTATAGCAAAGATGGAAACTTAATGGAGCTTACAGTAGGACCTCTCCAACTTTAGTTTCATTATATATATATATTATATGTATACATGTATAATATATATATAATTTTTATTTATTTATTTTTGTCTGTGCTGGGTCTCCGTTGTTACCTGAGGGCTTTCTCTACTTGCAGTGAGCAGGGGCTACTCCCCCGTTGCAGTTGCACACACTTAATAATTGTGGCACACGGGCTTAGTTGCCTCAAGGTGTGTGGAATCTTCCCAGATCAGGGATCGAACCTCTGTCTCCTGCCCTGGTGAGCAGATTCTTTACCACTGAGCCATCAGGGAAGCCCCTTAGCTATGTTTTTAACTCCCCAGGAATGCTGATGCTGCTGGTCTGTGGGCAATGCTTTGACTAGCAAGGGTTTATGGGATTGCTTTTCTAGCTGTGTGCCCTGATCTGGCAGTCTTAACTTCACGCCCATCCCCAGAAATGCCTAAGATGGCTCATCTTGCTCTGTCTCTTTTATTCTGCCCTCCTATACACAACATTCTCTTCTTCCTTTTCTCCCCTCTCCTTCCTGTATGCCGTTGGTGTCTTCCCTGAGCCATGCTCTTCATTTTCTTCCTCTTTTATCCCTTGTCGTGAGCATAACTTGGGGGGCAAAATCTAAATCTACCTGCTTAGGAAGAGCCTCAAACTCTTACATAAAGCCTAGACTCTTTCATGCAAGAGAAGAATCATTTCTCACTCATTTAAATAAACACCCTGTTTGTTGTTTTTTCACTTTTGTAAACCACTAACCAAAATAAAATTTAAGAATATTTTATTCAGAGGAAACGAAATTACATCAAGCTTTAATGAAGTATGGAATTGAGGGTCTTTTTTTTTTTTTTTTTTTCCCTCCACTCCCTGCAGAGTATGAAGCTGAGCTTCCTCCCTTTCCTGAAGGATATAAAGTCAAACAAGATGCTGTGGTTACTGTGAGTATCACCTGGGCCCCAACCTAACTGAAAGGTTCTAACTGGAGAACAGCATTGACAACTGGTGAGCATCAGACAGTGTCATGAATCGGGAAGTGGGGAAAGGAAAGGCCCTGGAACCAGAACCAGAAGTGGCCAGTCCCGCCTCTGCTGCTTAAAGGGCATCACACAACCACTCTGAGTCTCAGTTTCTGCGTCCGTTAAATGGAGCAGGTCATCCTTGACTGACTCATAGGGCCTTTGTAGGGCTCAAATGAGATCCTAGATGCGGAAGCCCTTTCCAGTGAATTCAGTGTCACTTCCATGTTGGGGACAGTGTTGCAGATGGAGCAGATTTCTTTTTGCATAGCTGGGTGGGCTAAAATTGTACTAAGGAAGAGAGAGGGCCAAGGACAGGGCATCAGAAAGGGAGGCCCCAAGGCAATATTGATGCTTCCCTTATAGCTCATTCAGTAAAGAATATGCCCACAGTGCAGGAGACTCAGGTTCAATCCCTGGGTTGGGAAGAGCCCCTGGAGAAGGAAATGGCAACCTACTCCAGTATCCTTGCCTGGAAAATCTCATGGACAGAGGAGCTTCGTGGGCTGCAGTCCATGGGGTCGCAAAGAGTCGGGCACGACTGAGTGACTAACACTTACTTAAGGCAATACACTTGGGAATAAAATAGGTCTTAATGGAGTTTAAAATAAAAAGGTAAGGCTATGAGGGATGAGCAGTGTCACTGGAATGGGTCCAAAACCTAATCTCTAGACTTCTAGTATCACACTACAGCTGCCCCTGTTAGAAATTCTGTGTCTAAGAACTTCCATGGCCTGTGATTTTTCCTTTTTCCTTGCATCCTGTTCTTGCTTTATGGATGCAGTGCTTTTTCAAGTTTCTCTCCAAATACTAATTGCAGTTCTCTTCCCTGAATTATTTGTGTCTCTTCAGGGTCAATTCTTCTTTATAGATCTTGATCTTTGTCTTTTATGCTGTTGATGTTCCTCACCTATGTAGAAAGTTCTGGTTTTTTAATTCAAAATTTAAAATACAGGCCTTGGTGGATTTTTCTACAAAGAGGCAGGTTTTTTTGTTTTTTTTTTTTTTCCTGCCATACATATAGGTTTGTTTTCTGGATGGGTCACTTCTATGAATAGAAACACTGACTGGGAGCTCATGGTGGGTGATTGTCCTCTGGAGGACTTTTCTTCAAGGTTGACAGGCAGGGAGTCCCTATTTGGGGACTGAGCTGGGAGCCTCCAAATCAATGTTGAGGTTTGTGTTTTTTTTTGTTTTTTTTTTTTAATCTTTTGACTGCCGACCTGGCACTCTGAGTAGTTGTACTCTTTCCCAGGCTGCTTGTTTAAACTGTTTACAAAAGATTCATTGGAAAGGAGGGAGAGCAAGATACAATGGGTTGCTGTGAATGTAGCGTCATGTATGCTGACGGGAGCAGGGGGAGGGGCGGCAGAGGGGCAGGCCAAGGAAACCCCAGCGGCATTTTCACCTAACCTCACCTGTATATTGTTTCCTTGCTCATCTCCACACTCTGTGGGGTGGAATTTCGGAGCACTGAAGCCGCTGAGCATTCTGGTGGGAACATGGACTCTTGCCTTCTGAGGGCAGTTTCCTCCTGTGGATTCTGAGCTGCCACTCCTCTCCATTACCTGACAACAGGTTTTATCCTGCTTCTTTTGAAATGTTTGAAGATGTCTCACCCACTGACAGCCCTCCTATTCTTTCTTGTTTAGTTGCTAAGACACGTCCGACTCTTAGCGACCCCATGGACTGCACCACACCAGGCTCCTCTGTCCTTCACCGTCTTCCAGAGTTTGATCAAACTCATGTCCCTCGGGTCGGTGATGCTGTCCAACCATCTCATTCTCTGTCACCCCTTTCTCCTCCTACCTTCAGTCTTTCCCAGCATCAGGGTCTTTCCCAGCGAGTCAATTCTTTGGATCAGGTGGCCAAAGTATTGGAGCTTCAGCTTCAACATCAGTCCTTCCAATGAAGATTTGGATTGATTTCTTTTGGGATTGACTGGTTTTATCTCCTTGTAGTCCAAGGGACTCTCAGGAGACTTCTCCAGCACCACAATTTGAAAGCATCAATTTTTTGGCACTCAGCCTTCTTTATGGTCCATCTCTCACATCCATACATGACTACTGGAAAAACCATAGCTTTGACTAGACCGACCTTTGTCAGCAAAGTGATGTTTCTTCTTTTTTGTTCTTTGTTAGGGGTTTATTTCTTGATTGTCATTTATAGGTGTCTTGGGAGGGAAGAGAGAGAAAGATTTGTGCTCAGTATGCCCCCTCGAATCTAAAGTCTGACACAGAATTTTATTCTTTGTTAGATTATAAAAGAAAATACAGTTATTTAAACAATATGAATTGATTCTCTCTCGCACCACCACCGCAGGCGTCGCCATTGGAGGAAATGGTTTTCCATGGCTTCAACGCAGAACACCTTTATCCAGTTCCTCGTTTAACCGTGGCCTCACAAGCATCCTGTTCTCAAGTGAAACGGGAAACAGTGGACCCAAAAACATGTACGTAAGGAAGTGAGATCTCAGGTCTATGGTTTGGGACTTGTAACTTTGGGAAATCATGGGGTGGGGACTGGGTGGACAGATAGAACTCAGGGAGACCACGTAATAAGAAAGAATGTGTTCTTATTTTAATTAAAGTGTCCTTTATTCCACTGATGTATCTTTAAGGTTGAAATGTATTAATATAAAGATGATCAATAACAAGCATAACTAGGTTCTACGTTAAATACAAAGGGGGAAAACGTACAGAGTAAAAGAAAATATCATGCTGTCTTGCTTGGTGTGCAGAAGCCAGAGACATAGGTGTCCTCGTCTTCCTCCCTGAGTTCCCATTCCTCCTCCCCGCTGGTGCCAGGCCCTCTCCTGCTGGCTTGTTCTGTTCCCTCAGCCAGTGTACTTTGGGCCTTGGCAACCACCATCACCGTGCCCTGAGGAGCCGAACCTCGTACCCTGCCCTGTTCCCCTGTGGCCTCAGTTCCCACCAGGCCCCTCTTGTGTATTTCCCTCCAGCTGAGCTGGGCCCCTGGCTGTGCCTGTGACCTCGACCCCGAGTGGGACCCGGTCTACAGCCCCACCGTACTCGGGGATATTTTAAGTTTCTTCAGTAATAGAGCCCAACTCAGCAGTCTGGAGTCAAATGTAACATTTATGGTCATGTTGTTTAATGGAGAGTACCTTTTTTTGGTTCAGAAGCAAATGTTCCTCCCAGATTAACTTGGGCCATTTGGGATTTGGGATGGGAATGTTTTGTTTTGTTTTTTTTTTAGGTTCCCCCAAAGAGTTTTTGGAAATGTTCATCTTTCCAGTTCTGCTGCCTGGAATGGCTAGCCTGCTTCACCAAGCAAAGAAAGAAAAATGTTTTGAGGTCAGTTGTTTTGTTTATTTCTAAATAATAATTCATTTTTATCAGATGGTAGCTCATTATACCATCAGGTGGTTGTTTTCAAAACAATCCCTTTGGGAGAGGAAGCCTGTGTTTTGGTCACTTACCCAGCTCCAGCCGGGACATCTAGCTGTGCACACACACGCACTGCCATCTCTCTGGCCGCCTGGCTATGGGGAGGTTTTCTGCTTTGCTTGGCCTCCCTGCCTGCCCTTCTCCTGGGCATTTGGCATCTGCCAGGTTTCTTGAGTTGCCTGCTTCTGTTAGGACAAGCCCATATTATAGCTCTCCTTACCTCTTATCTGGCTCCGGATTGACCTTCCTAGCTTGGGCCTCTTCCTACTCCACTTCATGCCAAATGCCACGAATGTACTTGCTTCTTGCCATGCTTCCCCTGGCGCACATCGAGTCCTCAGTGACCAGTCATTATCACGCTGTAGCTACTAGCTCTCTGTATGAATCAAGTTCCAATTCTGGTGCCCCCCCCCACATGAATACCCCAAAGTGAATACTCTTTTCTGCCATTGACAGGATACATTGGGTATGTGTGTTCGCTGCACAGGCCTAGAATTTTGGATGGCCTGCACGCAGAGAATAAAACAACAATTAGCGTTGATCAAGTGCTTGTTCTATGCTGGGAACTCTGCTGCAGCTGCTAAGTCACTTCAGTTGGGTCCAACTCTGTGTGACCTCATGGACTGCAGCCTACCAGGCTCCAGTCCATGGGATTTTCCAGGCAGGAGTACTGGAGTAGGGTGCCATTGCCTTCTCTGCTGGGAACTCGGCTAAGGGCTTAATCATCAATGACCTCATTTACTTCTCTCAACAGTCCTTTGAGGTTCCTCTAATTCATATCATCTGCATATTTGCAGATGAGAAAACAGTGGAATGGAGAGATTCAGAAAGTTGATCAAGGGTGAATAGCAGAGCTAGGATTCATATCCAGATCAAATGATTCAAAACGATGTTTTGAAATATTGGCCATAACTACAATGCAAACCCCAATCTGCCAGACAGATGTCTTTAAAGCATTCACAGTTGATGTTATCATCTGCTTGGTTGCCCTTCAGCATGGGATCTCTGTAAGAATAGGAGATATACTGTCCTGATAATTTTATATGTTGAAGAGAGAACATTCTCACATGCTCTAGCAAACACTCAATTTTGCTTTAGCACTGCCCCTCCTTGTCTTCATTCCTTAGCCTAATTCACTACAACTTGATCCATTCAGCATAACATTCCTTCTGACAGGCCTCACCATGACAGTTGTGTCTTTAATAGGAGAAGAAATGAATTATGAGGCATTGATCTGAAACCAGGCAGCGTACCTGTGAAGGAAGAGTTTAGGGCACACTGCTGGGCCATGGCACACCATTTGAGAACCATGGATCCACATAAGGAGGCCAAGACCCCTCAGCCTGTCTTTCAGGACCCTCCACAGGTTTTCCCCTCTTTCCTTCCAGCCTCATCACTCTCTGTTCTCCTTCCTGGATTATACCCTCCATTCCAGCAGATAGACCCACTTGGAGGTCCCTGTACCAGTCCCACACTTCTCTGAATATGTTCCTTCTTCTTTTTTTTTTTAGGAAAAAATCCCTGAGTTCTTATTCTCTGCATATTTAAGTTTTGCTTGTTTTTCCAAACTCAGGACTGTGGCTTCTCTTTCAGGCCTACTATTCCAAAACTGGAAGCAATTGAACCCAGCCCTCAGATTTCAGAGTATTTCATCTATTTCTCTTCTTGGGGAAAATTAAGACATCCTTAATTAAGACATTCTTGATCCATAAATGCACTTCATTTTTTAAATGTCTGTTTCTCCAGCATTTGAAGTTCCTTGAGGACAGATACTCTGATTTATTTTTGTATCTCTATTTAGTGCCTCGTATATTCTACCCAGAACCGTAGTCCCTGGTGAACAAGTAGTTGGCCCTCACTAAATGAGTGCGTGGTTGGACATCAGGGGAACACCTCCACTACTATGTCCTTGACCAAGACTCAGCTCCCTTCTGCCTAGAAAGGCTGTTCTCTTGGGCACATCCCTGGGGGGACACCATGAAGTGGGAGTGAGAGAAGAAGCCTTCCATCCACTTTGTGAGTTTAGTCAATATAAGAAAGCAGTGGGTGGCAAATTGCACTACCTAATCCTCATTATATATTAATTATGCAATTAACAAGTAAATTGGGCTTTGGTTTATAGCATCGTGGCTCAGAACTCGTCTCTGGTCAGGGTTACCTGGTTTTGACATTTACCTCCACCTTAGCTGGCTGTACAGACTTGGGCAAGTCATTTCATCCTTCCAAGTCACCATCTTTTCCTTACATGTGAACGGAAGAATAGCACTTGCTCGTGGTGTCACTGAACCAGGTTCATCTGCCTGATGCACAGCAAGGCAAACAGTAAGATGCCAATGTTTGCAGCAGAGAAGGGGTTTCTTCACAAGGCAGCCAAGCACGGAGATGGGAGAACAAGGCTCAGATTCACCTCCCCAAAGGCAAGGGGCTTGGGATATTTATCAGTGAAGAGTATAGGGTCAGAGGTATGGGGCAGGTGACTGGAGGCAGGAAAAGGGAGATTGAATTTTGACTTCTTTGATATTCGACACAGTGTAGACATTTTGCAAATGCTGGATTTGATTTTCGATTCCATAATAATATTAATGCTAACATTGGGCACTTACTATGTGCTAGGCAGTATAAGTGCTTTCCATGCATGTCAGTCTTAATTTTCCCTAACAGGATTAAGAGTATTTACCTCCCTTTCACAAATAAGACAATGAAATTCAGAGAGTTTAAGTCCCTTGCCTAAAATCATAGCCAGTAAATCATAGAGCCAATTTTAACCCAGACAGACTACTCACTTCAGTTTAGACTCTTAATACTTTGGCCTACTAACTTTGTTAAATGGTATTTTTAATTTTAGTAAGACCATGCTGGGCTTCCCTGGTGGCTCAGTGGTAAAGAATCCACCTGCCAAGCAGGAGACTTGGGTTTGATCCCTGGGTTAGGAAGATCTACTGGAGAAGGAAATAGCAACTTACTCTAGTATTCTTGCCTGGAGAATCCTATGGACAGAGGAGCCTGGTGGGCTATGTCCATGGGGTTGCAAATGAGTCAGACACAATTCAGTGACTAAACAAGAACAAGACAAAAGACAGTGACTGTTCTCCACAGGTATATCTGAGTTATGCTTCTTCATGGGACACATGTTCAAAAAATAGAGGTGCTAGCCTGATCTGAGGGTAGAGTTTTTGGCTCTCTGACATCAAAAGGTCATTCATTGGTCACCTGTGTAGGTGCAGTTTTAAGGTCAGCTTGAACTGGACAAAAACTGACTCCAGATTTCTGAAAAACAGCTTAAGCCACTGTTATTATAGCAACTTGTACATCAGAGGTATTATCTATAGGGAGCAGTGATGGAGTCTTCTGATATATTATCTAGGCTACATGAAGCTTGGAGGGTATGCAGTCTGCAAAAATAATTAAGGCAAGCTTGATCAGCGAAAGCAGGTTCTAAGCAGAGGAGCTTTTCACAAGTAGTTCTCTTATCTGCTCAAGACAAGCTCAAGAATTTCTATTAGTCACCAGTTTCTGTTAACCCTATGGAACACAGTTTCAATGGGATATCATGCTGATGAAATGAGGTAGTGCATACAGAGTGCTTAGAGCGGTCCCAGGAATGTGGGAAGAACTCAATAAATGTTAACTGACTGATCATTAGTATTACTGGGCTACAGGTGCTTCCCAGATAGGATGGGTTATACATGTTACCTGTTACCTGAGTGGGCTTGCTTTTATTCCTTGGCTACCTGAGGCCTTATTTAGCACTTGGTCCCAGCTTCCCTCAAACATCTAATTACACAAGGACTTCAAGAAGATTTATTTTCTGGTAATTTCATAGAGATGTGGGAAGAGGGCTTTGTTGGCATCTCTTAAGCAATTCTTCTTTAATCCTCTCTAAAGCCATGTCTGTTCTCTCCAGTCACCTCCTCCCACGCAAGCCTTTCCAGACGCCTTGGATCCTGAACAATTCAGATCTGGCTGCGTGACCATGTCATGTCAGCCTGCTTGACCCACTCAGCAAAAAAAAAGTCCAGCATTCGGCTTACCCTTCCTTCCTCGAAATGCAATTAAACCGATACTTGGAGCCTTTGGCGGGTGGGGTAGTGGAAGGAAGCTTCTCACCTCTCACCCAAACAAAGACAGAATTGTAAGGTTTTCTTCATATTGCTCCGGCAGAAATGCTTAGTTGTGAGACACAGGCCTAGTGAATTCAAATCTGGGAAACCTTGATTTTGCGTCATTCTCCTGATATGCTGGTGCAGACCAGTTGCCCTGACTGAACCAGAAAAAACTGTAGTGAGCAGATCCCTATTTTAATTAACTTGAGAAGTTGCTCTGCTGAAGGGTCTATAAACAGAAAAAGCTGGTAAAACGAATGTCAGCAGTTCAGTATTGACTATCCATATTCATCCAGGTCATGGCACTATTGAATGTCAATTTCCTACCCCACCTTCCTGCAGTCTTCATCAGGAAGCTTGGTATCTCAAATAGGCAAGATGGGTGAATTGTTATTACTTTTTTCATTTCTTGATTCAAGATTTTAGAATTTCTTAATTAAATTTAATTCCCTCCCCTCTCCACCCCCATGTCACATAGTCTTTTGTGGGTTATTTTTGCAGGCTTAAAAATTACATTATTGCCATCTCAACATTTGTCAGATCCTAGTGGAGCTCCTTTTATCCAGATAGGCACAACAGATTTGCATTTTCTCCATTCAGCTGTTCCTCACATCCTGTCGTCGGGAATAGATGCTTAAACCGAATGATAACCAGCCTCCAGCCAGAATTACATAACCAGAGTATTCTTATCTGTAACCTACAATTGAACTTGCCTCCAAATGATTCTCAAACAGCAGCATAATTCATTGTTTATTAGGGCCATTCAAATTATATCTTGAAACAGCAGCTTACAAGTAATTGCTGACTTGTGTTTTGCCTTTAAAATGCTGAGTTCTAGTTATTTCTTCTTGCTTTCCTTATTTTCTGTTTTGTTCTATGATATTGTTTCAGCAGTGCCTGGAACATAGTTGTAGTTCAGTCGCTAAGTCATGTCCGACTCTTTGCGTCCCCATGGAATGAAGCATGCCAGGCTTCCCTGTCCTTCACTATCTCCTGGAGTTTGCTCAAACTCATGTCCATTGAGTCAGTGATGCCATCCAACCATCTCATTCTCTGTTGCCCCCTTCTCCTCTCCTTAGTCTTTCCCAGCATCAGGGTCTTTACCAATGACCCTTGGTAAAGCTCTTTGCATCAGGCTGAAGTATTAGAGCTTCAGGCCGAAGTATTAGAGCTTCAGCTTCAGCATCTGAGCTCTACATCAGGCTGAAGTATTAGAGCTTCAGCTTCAGCATCTGTCCTTCTGATGAATATTCAGGGTTGATTTCCTTTAGGATTGACTGGTTTGGTTCCTCACTGTCCAAGGGACTCTCAGTCTTCTTCTTCAGAACCACAGTTTGAAAGCATCAATTCTCCAGCACTCAATCTTCTTTATGGTCCAATTCTCATATCTGTACACAACTACTGGAAAAACCATAGCTTTGACTATACAGACCTTTGTCAGCAAAGTGATGTTTCTGCTTTTTAATATGCTGTCTAGGTTTGTCATAGCTTTTCTTCCAAGGAGCAAGCATCTTTTAATTTCATGGCTGCAGTCACCATCTGCAGTGATTTTGGAACCCAGAAAGGTAGGGACTCACTAAATATTTGTGAGATGAATATATGAATATGTGAGCATGCTAAGTCATTTCAGTCATGTCCAACTCTGCAACTCTTTGGACTGTAGCCCAGCAGGCTCCTCTGTCCATGGAATTCTCTGAGCAAGACTACTGGAGTGGGTTGCCATGCATTCCTCCAGGGGATCTTCCCAACCTGGAGATCAAACCCATATCTCTTAGGTCTCCCGCTTTGGCAGGAGTGTTCTTTGCCACTGCACCACTGATTGTGCAAAAGTCAGAGTTTACTTTTCAGATCGTAATTAAGTTATAGGAGCACATAGCTGTTACGTGCAAGAGGTTGTTTACTAATTGTACCTGCTCTGTCTGGATTTGCCACCCCTGGAGGGAGGTAGACCATGGGGAGGCTGCTCTGATCTGTCCAGTGCCCTGGAGCTGGCGCTGAGTAAGGAGCAAATCCTCTAAAATGGAAGAAGCCTCATAGCCAGTAGAGAGCCAGAGTTGAAAAAGAGACTGGAATTCAGGAATAGTAGTTTCCAGCACATTGAGAGCCAGTACTTTGTGCCAGACCTTGTTCTAAGCACTTTAGCCACAGAAGTTCATTTAATCCTCCCAATAGTCTTCTGATGTGGGTGCTATTCTCGCTGTCTTACAGATGAGGGCCATGCAGCACCAGGGTTAATCAACAAACCAAGTGCACAACTAAGTGAGTGGCTGAGCCAAGATTCAAACTGAGCAGCCTGTTTCCTGGGTCTAGGAGTTTGGCCCCTGCACCACACTGCCAGCTACTCTTAACGGCTTCCAAAAGCAGAGGCCAGGTTCGAATAGGAAAGATGACTGGAGGCTCTGGAGAAGGAGACTGAGGCACTAGACAGGCCTGGGGCAGGCACCTCGTGGGGCCGAACCCTTGATTAGATTGTCATGTGAGCACCAGGACACTTCATGGGAAACCAGGGAGAGTAAAACAGTGAAAGCGACGTGGGACGAGAAAGAGACAGCAAGAGGCAACACCCGAAGACTAGGCCACAGAGCATTTGGCCAATTGCACACATGCCTGGCACTTGTGTGTGTGTCTACATGAGTAAGGAGGTCTGTGCTACATGGTCCAGTGGTTCAGGACCTGGCCTATGGAAGCAAACAGACTCTGCCTGGGACAGAGTGTATAAGCTTGATAATTTTGACTTTGATTCATAATAACATAATAACTTTGAGTCGTATAATTCATTATATATGTCATTTAAAATTTTAATTTTTAAAAACATGTACTTATTTTTATTTGGCTGCATCAGGTCTTAACTGTGGCACTCGGAAACTTTTAGTTATGGCATGCAAACTCTTAGTTGTGGCTTGTGGTATCTAGTTTCCTGGTTGAACCCGGGCCCCCCTGCCCTGGGAGTGCAGAGTCTTAGCCAATGGACCTCTAGGAAGTCTCTACAGCATTTTAGATATTATCAGTTAGGCTGATGAATTTCATAACCAAATAGTTTGTTCGTCATTAGATGTTTAAATCTTTCAAATGTTCAGAATAAAATCCAGATTATTTAATAAGCAGATATTTCTCTATTCTTTAACTTTTGGAGAACATAGTTGGGGGGCTAAACCATAAGTTTATGATTTCCATCAATTATCTCAGCCTTAGAATTACATGAAGACCCTGCTCATTTCATGATATGAATTTAGCAAGTGAAAGAGATTTCTTTAATCCTTTCCCAGATAGTTGTTTTCAACTCTGTGTAAAAAGATCATGCTGTTGTTGTTGTTTTTGTTGTTCAGTTGTTAAGTCATGTCCCACCTGTTGTGACCCCATGCACTGCAACATGCCAGGCTCCTCTGTCCTTCACCGTCTCCCAAAGTTTGCTCAAATTCATGTCCATTGAGCTGATGATGCTATCTAACCATCTCACCCTCTGCTGCCCTCTTCTCCTTTTGCCTTCAATCTTTCCCAGCATCAGGGTCTTTTCCAGTGAGTCAGCTCTTCGCATCAGGTGGGCAAAGTATTGGAGCTTCAATATCAGTCCTTCCAATGAATATTCAGTGTTGATTTCCTTTAGAATTGATTCGTTTAAAATTAAATCATCCATACTTTGCCAAAAGGTCATTCTAAAAGTTTAAAGTCAATAAAATGTTTATGTTGTTATGATTTTGTAAAAAAATAAAGAACTGACTGGTTTGATATCCCTGCAGTCCAAGGGACTCTCAGATCCTTCTCCAGCACCACAATTCAGAAGCATCAGCTCTTTGGTGCTCATCCTTCTATATGGTCCTACTCTCACATCTGTACATGACTACTGGAAAAGCATACCTTTGACTAGAGGGACCTTTGTCAGAAAAGTGATGTCTCTGCTTTTTAATATGCTGTCTAGGTTTGTCATAACTTTCCTTCCAAGGAGCAAGCGTCTTTTAATTTCATGGCTGCAGTCACCATCTGCAGTGATTTTGGAGCCCAAGAAAATAAAATCTGTCATTGCTTCCATTGTTTCCCTACCTATTTGTGATGAAGTGATGAGACCGGATGCCATGATCTTAGTTTTTTGAATGTTGAGTTTTAAGCCAACTTTTTCACTCTCCTCCTTCATCTTCATCAAGAGGCTCTTTAGTTCCTCTTCACTTTCTGCCATTAGACTGTTATCATCTGCATATCTGAGACTGTATTTTTCCTGGCAGTCTTGATACTAACTTGTGGTTCATCCAGCCTGGCATTCCACATGATGTACTCTGCATATAAGTTAAATAAACCTGGTGACAATATATAGATCATAGAGAAAACTTAAGTGGCATCTGTACATAAAGTCAATGAGTCTTTTAGTTCTGCTATGAATTGGCTGGGTACTAGCAGTGGTTTTGGTCTTCAGTCACTCAGTCGTGTCTGACTCTTTGCGACCCCATGGACTGCAGCACGCCAGCCTTCCCTGTCCTTCACTATCTCTCGGAGTTTGCTCAAACTCATGTCCATTGAGTCAGCGATGCCATCCAACCATTTCATCCTCTATATAAATGGGGCTTTACATGTTGTTAAACAACTATACTCTGTGAAAGATAATGACTGGAAATGATTAGTTTGTACAAATAGCTGGTGGAAGCATATCTGTGGGCCAACAATAGATATTGTACAGGCACGTTCTGAATTTAGATAATAGTATCCAAATCTGTTAGCCAATAAGTGAAAAATCACATGTAAGTCGGTGGAGAGAGGACACGTTTGGAGCCTTTGCTCCCCTATATTATTTTCCAGTATAGCCATGGCAAGGTTGCTCTGCAGCAGCCTTATCATATAGGCCAGTGAAGAGTGTGGGTTTTACGTTAAGAACATGGGAAATCCTCATGGGAAATCAACCTTGTTGAGGCCCCCATCCCCTTGTCATCATATTTCATGGTGCCCTCCTTACTATTCTGAAATGAAATGCTTAGTAATACTGCTTATTTATCAATTACCTGATTGATATATTATGGACAGTAAACTACCTGAAAACCCCATAGGTTTTCAATGATTTATTATTTCTGTGGGCTGACTGGGCAGTTCCTCTGTTGGTCTCACCTCAGCTCCCTCATGTGGTTGCTCTCAGGTGGTGTCAGGGCTGTGCTGGGAGGTCCAGTCTGCCCTCACTCCCCTATCTGGGGCCTCTCTGCTGGCCCTTGGCTGCAGCTTTTGAGCTGAGGCCAGACCAGCTGCTTCACAGCCTGCTGGTTTCAGGCCCGCCTTTCAAGAGGACAAAGGCTAAAACCTAAGGCCTGGGCTCTGAAACTCCAACAATATCACTTCCACTGCATTCCATTGGTCAAAACAGCTCACAAGGCCAGCAACTCACAAAGCAACTCAGAAGTGGGTGAGAAACGGACTCCATATAGAAGTAGCAAAGTCACATTGCTAAGGGGCATGGTCCCAGGAGGCACGATCACTTAGGGGCCATTATCATCATGATCTATTCATACAATAAACTCAAACATGTATATATAGTGGTCATTTAATTATCATGGACTATAATATAAGGGAGAAATGAAAAAAATTATTTGTAATACAGGTAGTATGTATTTCCTTTTTTAAAGCTCAAATAAAACTACACTAGAAAAGGGACTTCCCTGGTGGTCTAGTGGCTAAGATTGTGCTTCCAATGCAGGGGGCCTGGGTTTGATCCCTATATCAGGGAACTAGATCCCACATGCCACAATAAAAGATCCTGCACACCATAATGTGGATCAAAGGTCTCACATGCCACAACTAAGATATGGCACAGCCAAATAAATAAGTTTGCTGTTGTTTAGTTGCTAAGTTGTGACCAACTCTTTTGCGACCCCATGGATTGTAGCCTGCCAGGTCCATGGGATTTCCCAGGCAAGAATACTCAAGTGGGTTGCCATTTTCTTCTCCAAGGGATTTTCCCCATGCAGGGATTGAACCTGGTTCTCTTGCATTGGCAGGGGGATTCTTTACCACTGAGCCACCAAAGAAACCCATACATATAAATAAAAATTAAAATAAACTACACTACCAACAAAGGTCCGTCTAGTCAAAGCTATGATTTTTCCAGTAGTCATGTATGGATGTGAGAGTTGGACTATAAAGAAAGCTGAGCGCTGAAGAATTGATGGTTTTGAGCTGTGGTGTTGGAGAAGACTCTTGAGAGTCCTTTGGACTGCAAGGAGATCCAACCTAAAGGAAATCAGTCCTGAATGTTCATTGGAAGGACTGATGCTGAAGCTGAAACCCCAATGCTTTGGCCACCTGATGGGAAGAACCGACACATTGGAAAAGACCCTGAGGCTGGGAAAGATTGAAGGTGGGAAAAGAAGGGGATGACAGAGGATGAGATAGTTGGATGGCATCCCTGACTCGATGGACACGAGTTTGAGTAAACTCCAGGAGTTGGTGAAGGACAGGGAAGCCTGGTGTGCTACAGTCCATGGGGTTGCAAAGAGTCTGACACAACTGAGCAACTGAACTGAACTGAACACCAGAAGATACTGTGAGATGGTCGGAGAATCACCATGAGCACAACAGCTACAGAAAGCAGAATCACGTGTGTTCTATCAGTCACTCAAGTAATGTGATGTTTTCCCTGGTAATATGATTTTCTGAAATGGTGAGAAATTCAGGTTCTGAATTTAAAAAATAAAAAGTACAATTTTCTCTTAATATACATAGTTGTTGCTCTTCTGGAAAAAAAAAATCAATGTTTATTATTAAAACCATGCAGAAAGTCTTGGTGTGTACATATTAAATGGAGCTAAGTTCCAGCTTCAGATCACTGTAAACAGTTTTTTACCTGATAAGCATCCAATGAGATATCTGAAAATATTTAGGCTTCAGGAGAGTTTTTGTTTTTTTTTTTGTATGCAGGACTCGTAATCAGAGTATAGAGTATCTCTGGTTCAGAAATCTAAACTGGGTCTGCAGGACTGTGTTCCTTCTAGAGGGCCTCAGGGAGGATCTGCTTCTGTGCCTTTTTCAGCTTCTAGAGGCTGCAGCATTCCTGGGCTTGTGGCCTTCATCTATTTTCAAAGCCTGCGATAGGTATCATTCTTACGTCTGTTCCCATCTTCATATCTCCTGGTCTGACTCACCCTCTCTCCTCCCTTACAAAAACTCTTGTGATTACATTGATCCCACCTGGATAAGCTCCCCATCTCAAAAGCCTTAATTTAATCACATCTGCAAAGTTCTTTTGCCGTGTAAGGCTTTGGGGGATTAGGATATGGACATCTTTGTGGGGTAATTATTCAACCTACTGTACCCAGTGCATCAACACAGTTTATCTTAAGGGAAAATCATTCAAAGGGCTGCAGGGCCAGATAGATATTGAAACAGGCATGGAATAACAAGGCGGCACCAGGGAGTGGTTGGGACTGTGGCCACCACAGAAGCTCACCCACTGCAGGGGTGGCTGCCCCATTTCTCATTGCCTACTGATTGTGGGCTCAGTGTGGCCATATCTCCTGAGTTTTCAATAGAAGCCCCCAGTTCAGACTTTGCCATGAACTGTCCTGATCAATTTTTAATAAAATTGTTGACAGTTTTCAAAAAGATTAGACACAGCGTGCTAAACATTAGAGCACATTTGTCAGCTGGATCTCAACAATTGGTGGTCTCTGGTTTGTACCCTTAGCTTCTCCTATGAGTTCGTGGTCTGCATTTCTTCCCTATTTACTATCACCCTGCCTTGGGCCCATCAGGACATAGTGAACCCCACCCTCTGACCAGACTACACCCTTAGGAATATAACTACTTCCCTTTAGGATGTCCCCTTTATGCCAGGCTCTGTAATGCTCAACATTTGTTTACAAGGTCTCACTGATTTTTAAGAACAGTCTTCTGCTGTGGGTGGTGTTCTTTATCATTTTATAAATGTGGAAACTGCAGACTAGAAAGAACAAAATTCACTTGCACACACAAGGTCGCTGAGCTAGTTCGAGGCATAGCCAGGATGCTAATCTGTCCTTCTGACTCTAAGGCTTAGCCCTTAATCACTCCAGGAAGTCGACTCTTGACCCAAATGATAGAGGCTCACGTACACCCTCCCCTACCCCCAGGCTGTTTGCAGTGCCCCTGGGGCTCCTGCCCTCCCACTGGACTGGACTACATCAGCTTGGTCTGGATTCAGGCCCCGAGCTTGCCTCACCTGCCCTTTGGATTTGGAATTTGTTCTTGAGATCTCTTGCTTTGAAACCCAGCTCCTTTAAAGGACTCTAAGCCTTTGCCCTTTTTTAAAAAGAGAAAAGAAGGGAACGGTTATTGTGTGAACGATACTTGCTCTGTGTAGAAAAATTAGAAACTACCAACAAGAAAAGCGAACAAACAGAAACCTTGCGTCAGTCATAATTCTAGCCCTGTTAGTGTTAAATAGCTTTGTAGGCTTTTAAAAATTAATATAAACTCATACTTACATATTTAGTACATATTAATGTGGCTAATACCTGGCACATCGCAAGTGCTCAGTAAATAACTTGATATTGTCATGATTACTCTTGGGCCCTGGCGGAAGCACATGGGGAATAACAGCAGTGGGTATCGAAGTGGCTCTGATGTCAGGCTATCCACTTCCCATCTCGTATTGATCTCTGCTCTTATTGACTCTTATCTCTTAATGTTTGCTACCTACTTGCACCATAGACAACAGGTTAGTATCCAGGCTTTAAGGAATTCCTATAAATTGATAAGAAAAAAGAGAACAACAACACATTAGAACTATGAAATAGAAAAATAAACAAGGATAAGATCAGGAAGTTAACAAAAAAGGAGACCCAGAGAGCCAGCAGCAAATCGAAAGATGCTCAGTCTCACTAATGTTGAAGGAAATAAAAGTAAAAGTTCATGTCTCACTGTTGTTTAGTCTCATCTGACTCTTTGTGACCCCATGGACTGTCGCCTGCTAGGCTCCTCTGTCTATGGGATTTCCCAGGCAAGAATACTGGAGTGGGTTGCCATCTCCTCCTTCAGGAGATCTTCCTGATGCTAGGGTCTAGTAGACCGGAGTCTCCTTCATTGGCAGGTGGATTCTTTTTGCCACTGAGTTACCAGGGAAGCTCATCATGTCTCATAGATTAGCAAAAATATAAATGTTTGGCAATATTAGAAATGGATGAACCTGGAGCAGAGAGAATTTTCATGTACCAATGCATAACTGGTATCCCACGCTTCTGGAGAGAAGGCTGGCAGAACCTAATAAAACAGAGAATAAATGTACTCTTTGGCCTAGAGACTTCTCTTCTAAGGTTGTATGCTGTTACAAAAACTCTCAGTAGTTGTATACAAAGAGCTCTGAGGAAGGATATTAAATGCAGCATTGTTTGAAATATAAAGAAATGAAATTGACCTCAAGATGCTTTAACAGGATAATATATAAATAAAGAAAACTGAGTGCTGAAGAATTGATGCTTTTGAACTGTGGTGTTGGAGAAGACTTGAAGACTCAAGAAGTCCCTTGGACTCCAAGGAGATCCAGTCAATCCTAAAGGAAGTCAGTCCTGAATATTCATTGGAGGGACTGATGCTGAAGCTAAAGCTCCAATACTTTGGCTACCTGATGTGAAAAACTGACTCATTAGAAAAGACCCTGATGCTGGGAAAGCTTGAAGGCAGGAGGAGAGGGGATGAAAGAGGATGAGATGGTTGGCATCACTGAATCGATGGACATGAGTCTGAGCAAGCTCCAGGAGTTGGTGATGGACAGGAAAGCCTGGCGTGCTGCAGTCCATGGGGTCACAAAGAGTCAGACACGACTGAGCAACTGAACTGAACCATAAATAAAACTTTTTGGAACAGCTTTGTTGAAGTACAATTTACATACCATAAAATTCACTATTTCCGTAGGTGTCCATCATAGATGAATGGATAAACAAAATATTTATCCATACAATGTAATATAATTCAGTCTTAAATGAAAAGGAAATTCTGTCATATGCTACTACATGAATGAAACCTGAGGATATTATACTGAGTGAAATAGTGCAGTGTAATGCTCAGTCATGTCCAGCTCTTTTCAACCCCAAGGACTGTAGCCCACCCGGCTCCTCTGTCCCTGGAATTTTACAGGCAAGAATACTGGAATGGGTTGCCATTTCCTACTCCAGAGGATCATCCTGACCCAGGAATCAAGCTCACCTCCCTTGCATCTCCTGAATTGGTGGATTCTTTACCACTGCACCATCTGCAAAGTCCTGAGTGAAGTAAGCCAGTCACAGGAAAATACATAGTATGATTCTGCTTATATAAGACACCTAGAGTTGCAAAATGAAAGGAATTCTGGAGATTGGTTACACAATTATGTGAATATACTCAACACTAGTGAATTATACACTAAAAAATATTTTGGATGATAAATTTATGTTGTGTGTTTTACCATATGTTTAAAGAAGTCCACTCATTTTAAGTGGAGCAAATTTACAGAGCTGTGCAAACCATCACCACCGCCTAATTTTAGAACATTCTCATTGTCACAAAAAGACCTCTAAGTGATCATTTGCCATCACTTCTCATTCCTACTCCTGCCCTCAGGCAACCGCTACTCTGTTCTTTATCGCCATAGATTTACCTTTTTGGAGGTTTCATGTAAATAGAACCACACATGATCAAGTCTTTTGCATCTGTTCTATTTCACTTAGTAGTGTTTTTTTAAATTAATTAATTTATTTTAATTGGAGGCTAATTACTTTACAATATTGTAGTGGTTTTTGCCATACATTGACATGAATCCACCATGGGTGTACATGTGTTCCCCATCCTGAACCCCCCTCCCACCTCCCTCCCCAACCCATCCCTCAGGATCATCTCAGTGCACCAGCTCTGAGCACCCTGTCTCATGCATCGAACCTGGACTGGTGTTCTGTTTCACATATGGTAATATACATGTTTCAATGCTATTCAGTAGTGTTTTTTGAGGTACATTTTTGTTGTAGCAGAGAGTAGCATGTTATTCATTTTTTTGTTGTTGAATAATTTTTTATTGCATGGATTTTGTTTCGGTGTTTTTACATTTTTGGCTATTACGAATAAAGCTGCTGTGAACGTGTGCATACAAATCTTTGTGTGGACATATGTTTTCATTTCTCTTTGATAGGTACCTAGGAGTGGAGGAAACTGAGTTTTAAACCTTATCTTATTACATTTGATTGAATGTCATGACATTTAATAGGTTCAGACAGCGGATCTCAATTTCACATTTTGAATTCAGAACCTAAATAGGATATTTGGCTCCAAGTTAAGGGCTGTTTCATAATGACCTATTGTTACCAAACAGTGCCCATCTATGTGATTAATCAGTAGAGACTGATGGCAATTACTGATAGTGTGCATGAGTGTGCTCATGTGTGTGCATGTGTATGCTCATGCACACATGTGCATGTGTGTGCTCAGTCATGTCTGACTCTTTGTGACCCCATGGACTATAGCCCAACAGGCTATTCTGTCCGTGGGATTTCCCAAGCAAGAATACTGGAGTGGGTTGCCATTTCTTTCTCCAGGGGATCTTCCAATCCAGCGACCAAACCCGAGTCTGTCTCCAACATTGGCAGGTGTATTCTTCACCACTGAGCCACCTAGGAAGCTCCCAATCACTGATAGAATATTTCTTAAATGCCAGACATTACTTTACATTGAGATCTCACTTAATCATCACAGTAACACTTTGAGCAGATGCTTTTATTGTTCCATTTTGTTGCTGAGGAAACTTGAGACTGAGAAGCTCATGACTCCTAAAAGGAAGAGCCCGAATTTGAACAAGAGTTGGGCTTCGGAGTTTGGCACCCAGTTCTACTATGTCAATAAGGCTGCTGGTTCTGAAAAGACTTCCCTTTGCGACTCTTGGAATTGCTGTCAGATCCAGTTTGTAAACCATGCAAGAAAATCTTATAGCTTTATAGTCATGCTTCTTTTCTTTCTTCTTTTTAACAAAAGCGGCATTGATCTCTTCATTCTCCAAGCTTGGCTAGGAGTTGCTTTTGTTTCTAAAGATCAAAGTTATCCTCAAAAGACAAGACTTTAAAAAGAAAGTCAACAGACTCTGACCTGAGGGTGACCCCATGGTTGTCCTACAAAATAAAGGCTGTGGCTTTGTGACAGAATTTTCCTTCTTTGCTCTTAAACTTTGTCCTCTTGCCTGAACGCATGGTTCTGTGCCAGGTGGCTGTGGTGGCAGTCTTGACTGGCCGCTTGATAGGGAGAACATTATCATTTGACCATAAATTGTATATCATTTTTTGTACTCGGGCATCAGTTAACTTTTTGCTACATAACAAACTACCTCAAAAGCTAGTGTCTTGAAACAACTATTTATTTAGCTCATTGTTCTGCAAGTCAGCCATTTGGACTGGGCTCAGCTGGGAGGTTCTTCTGGCTTTGGCTGGGTTTGTTCATTTGTCTGTGCTCAGCTACCAGGTAGGCTGGGTGTTGGCTGGTCTAGAATGGCCTCAGCTGGGATGGATCATCTCTGTCCCACCTGGTTCTCATCCTCCATCAGATTAACCCTGGATTGCTCAACATGGCAGTTGGGCAGAGGTGCAAGAATTTGAGTCACAGTCCTCAAGATCTTGAATCTGAGGCCTGGATTTGGCACAGTGTCACTTTTGCTGTGTCACATTGGCCAAAGCAAGGCGTGAAAAGCAGCCCAGATTCAAGAGTGAGGAAACTGAGTCCATCTCTTGGTGGGAAGACATATATACAGAGAGAGGTGGGAATGGTGGCCTTTTTTGCAATTTACCTTTTACAGTATATGGTCGCACAGAGTCGGACATGTCTGAAGCGACTTAGCAGCAGCAGCAGCAGCAGAAGAAGAAATAAAATGGATTTGGCAGTAGATGGCAGATTTGACGTCTGACTCTAGCCTAGTGTCTTAAACTTCCTCCTTTCCTCATCTGTAAATCATAGGCAGGATGACTGAGGGGATGGCCTGAGGTAATAGGTGAAGAAGTTAGCTCTAGAGTCCAGCTGGGTTCTAATTCTTATACTTGCATTTACTCTTTTTTAAAATATATTTTTAGAATGCAATGCTTTATTTATTTTTTATTTATTATTGTTGGTTGTAGTAGCCTTCATTGCTGTGTGAGTTTTCTCGAGTTACAGTGAGCAGAGGATACTCTTCATTTTGGTGCTTAAGCTTCTCATTGCAGTGGTTTCTCTTGTTGTGAAGCACAGCCTCTAGGTACGTGGACTTTGATAGTTGCAGCATGTGGGCTTAGTAACTGTGGGGCATGGGGTTAGTTTCTCCTTGGCATGTGGTATCTTCCCTGACTGGGGATCGAACCCATGTCCCTACATTGGGAGGCAGATTCTTATCCACTGCAGCACCAGGGAAGTCCCTGTTCCATTTACTCTTAAATAATTTTGAGGACAGTATTTAGCCTTTCTGTGCCTCCATTTCCTAATCTGTAAAGTGGGAATAATAAAAAAACAAACTTAATAATATGTATTTGTTGGAGGATAAATGAGTTAAGTAAAATTTAAAAGAGTGTCTGGCATGTAGAAGGCATTCATTATGTGTTAACTGTTGTTGACACTATTAACATTATCTTGGAAAATAGCAACTCTATAAAAGGAATGTCATTCTCCATGTCCCCTTCAGGATCACCAACTGTTGCTTTTGAATGAGTGGAGTTACTTTCTGGATATTACACATGGCAAAGGATGGATTTCCCTCATCCTTAAAATACTAGTACCTTAAAGAAATTTAAAATCCTGAAAGATGATGCTGTGAAAGTGCTGCACTCAATATGCCAGCAAATTTGGAAAACTCAGCAGTGGCCACAGGACTGGAAAAGGTCAGTTTTCATTCCAATCCCAAAGAAAGGCAATGCCAAAGAATGCTCAAACTACCGCACAATTGCACTCATCTCACACACTAGTAAAGTAATGCTCAGAATTCTCCAAGCCAGGCTTCAGCAGTACGTGAACCGTGAGCTTCCAGATGTTCAAGCTGGTTTTAGAAAAGGCAGAGGAACCAGAGATCAAATTGCCAACATCTGCTGGATCATCAAAAAAGCAAGAGAGTTCCAGAAAAACATCTATTTCTGCTTTATTGACTATGCCAAAGCCTTTGACTGTGTGGATCATAATAAACTGTGGAAAATTCTGAAAGAGATGGGAATACCAGACCACCTGACCTGCCTCTTGAGAAATCTGTATGCAGGTCAGGAAGCAACAGTTAGAACTGGACATGGAACAACAGACTGGTTCCAAATAGGAAAAGGAGTACGTCAAGGCTGTATATTGTCACCCTGCTTATTTAACTTCTATGCAGAGTACATCACGAGAAACGCTGGGCTGGAAGAAGCACAAGCTGGAATCGAGATTGCCGGGAGAAATATCAATAACCTCAGCTATGCAGATGACACCACCCTTATGGCAGAAAGTGAAGAGGAACTCAAAAGCCTCTTGATGAAAGTGAAAGAGGAGAGTGAAAAAGTTGGCTCAAAACTCAACATTCAGAAAACGAAGATCATGGCATCTGGTCCCATCACTTCATGGGAAATAGATGGGGAAACAATGGAAACAGTGTCAGACTTTATTTTTCTGGGTGCCAAAATCACTACAGATGGTGACTGCAGCCATGAAATTAAAAGACACTTTCTCCTTGGAATGAAAGTTATGACCAACCTAGATAGCATATTGAAAAGCAGAGATATTACTTTGCCAACAAAGGTCTGTCTAGTCAAGGCTATGGTTTTCCCTGTGGTCATGTATGGAGTTGAGAGTTGGACTGTGAAGAAAGCTGAGTCCCGAAGAATTGATGCTTTTAAACTGTGGTGTTGGAGAAGACTCTTGAGAGTGCCTTGGAATGCAAGGAGATCCAACCAATTCATGCTAAAGGAGATCAGCCCTGGGATTTCTTTGGAAGGACTGATGCTGAAGCTGAAACTCCAATAGTTTGGCCACCTCATGCGAAGAGTTGACTCATTGGAAAAGACTCTGATGCTGGGAGGGATTGGGGTCAGGAAGAGAAGGGGATGACAGAGGATGAGATGGCTGGATGGCATCACCGACTCAATCAACATGAGTTTGAGTGAACTCTGGGAGTTGGTGGTGGACAGGGAGGCCTGGCGTGCTGTGTGATTCATGGGGTCGCAAAGAGTCGTACACGACTGAGCTACTGAACTGAACTAAAAGAAATGATATTTATATGTAAAAATCTAAACATAACTCTTAGAAATTATGGTGGGCTCAGAACCTGACAATGAAATGTAAAGTTAAGACTTCCAAGGATTAAAGAGATGCTAGAATCACAGTTAGTGAGAAAGAAAGAGATAGAGAGAGAAAGGAAGGAGGGAAGGAAGGAAAGAAGGGACGGGAAAGGAAGGAAGGAAGACAACCAGCAGGTATCCAAAACTTCTCTTGAGAACTTATGTCTTAAAGAACTGAAGCCATTTTTTAAAACAAGGGAAAATAGATTCAGTTGCTTGGTTTTTCACAAGAACATATCTTAAAATAAGTCAATGAGTCTCTTGATTTTATAGAGAGCTGCATTTTTGCTGCCACTTTTTAGGAACAGAAAACCCAAATCATAAACTAGTGTTAGACTTAAAAGATGTTTAAACTGTTAGTCCCTTAGAATAAAGGGTTATTCAGGAAATAGAAGAGGTGAAACAGAGCTTTTTTTTTTTAATTTGTAATAATAAGTACTTAATAATATGTACTTGTTGTGAGGATAAAGAGTTAGTCAGCCTAATTAACTAATCACACAGCATGTGAGATCTTAATTCCCAAACCAGGGATCAAAGCTATGCCCCCTGCAGTGGAAACAGATTCTTAACCGCTGGACCACCAGACAAGTCCCAAAGCAGTGCTTTCCTGAAGTCAAACATCTGTGTCAGAAACCAGGTATGATGGATTTTTCCATGAATCCATGTGAAAGAGTAATTTACCTGTAACTGATAATGTTCTGAGCAGAGGGCTGAAAACTACAGCCCCTGGGGTCCACCCTCTGTTTTTGTAAGTGAAGTTTGATTGGAACACAGTCTCACCCATTGCTTTCCATACTCTATGGCCAAATTTATACTATGGTGGCAAAGCTGAAGAGTGTGACACAAGGCTAAAATATTTACTATCTGACTCAGAAAAAGTTTGCTGACCTCTGTTCTGAAATCGTGGAACTAATCAGATTTCTTTTTCTTTTTTTTTTATGTAATAGCTGCTATTGTCACATGGAAGGCAGTGTACAGGAAGCTTAGCATAGAGTTTAGGGCCATGCTCACCTTAATTCAGCACCCAGCTCTACCTCCTCCCAGATATGTGGCCTTGGACCTTGCCAGCAAGGCAGCCTTGTAACCTCAACCTTCCTAAGCCTCAGTTTCTCCGCTTGTAAAGTGGAAATAATAATAACAGTAATTGCTTCATGTAGGGAATTTATGAGAATTATAAAGATAATGCATTTAAGCATTTAGCCCAGTAACCGGTACAGCTCTAGTGAAAAGTAGCAATAAAATAAGAACAAAATTAAATGGGGGAAATGTTCCTTAGACCTATAATAGAAGACTGAGGGCAGTGTGTAAGGAAGAGGTGGGCCAAATCAGGCTACGTGGGACTTGCATGGTGGAAGATTAGACTGAGAAAAGTGGATACTCTGGCAGGACAAGGGTGCTGAATTGCCCTCTGGGCCCCTATAAAGATTCCTCATTCTGTGAGCCTCAGTTTTCTTATCTGTTAAATGGGAGGGTGATGATCATAGTGCCCAACTCCCCGTGACTGTTGGAGGACTGCATGAGATGATGTAGGTACTGCACTTAGCTCATAAAGGGTTAGCTGTTGTTGCTAAGAATTGTGCTTGAAGGAGGGATTCATAAGAGAGGCAGATGTCAGCAAGTAAAAAGCCAGAGAGAGGAGAGTTGGGTCCAGGTGGATGGTGAAAGAAAGAATAAATCCAGTTTCAGCCAGGAATAGTGAGACCAGGACAGACAAACCATCAGAGCCTCTGCCAGAAGCTTCCTTTTGTACAGGCCCTGACACACCTTCTCCATCTTCTCTGAGCAGAGGGCATATCTTGAAGTGACTGTTCCAGACCCTTTGGTCTCTTGGAGATATGACTGTAAAGCTAGGTTTGCAAGTAATTCTGGCACTAAGATAGGAGTTTTCGTGGGAGCAGAGTTTTCATGAAGACCTGCCTGTTCCTCATGGAGTCTCTGTTGACCTTGAAGTTCCTGATCCTCCATTTATAGTGATATCTGCCTTCCCTGGTTCCCCTGGGCTGCCACAGTCTCTGTGAGTAGGAAGGAGAAAGGTTTTAAGGCAGGAGATCAAGTGGGCAATTGTTAAGATAGACCAGCAGTCTCTTTAAACAGATGGTTGATTAATAGGCTATAATACCATTCCTGTTCTCTCCTGAAGTGGGTCGTATTCCGCTGGAGCAAACTAAGTTTGAGACATGTAAATATCATTATAAAGATTAGACATTACAGTTGATGATGTTCTTAACTGATCCCCTGACATTCAGCCATGCCTTTGGATTAGCATAATTGGAACATGAGAGGTCAGACCTTAATTAGAGCTTAATTGGACTGCTGTATTAAACATAACTGGCTTAGTGGCTGTGTTGTAAACTACACTTGGAAATTCTTTCCAGTGCTTCTCTAAATATATTTTGGGTACTCAGAGTAAAGTTAATGATTTTTTTCAGTTTAGTTCAGTTCAGTCGCTCAGTTGTGTACGACTCTTTACAGCCCCATGGACTGCAGCACACCAGGCATCCCTGTCCTTCACCAACTCCCAGAGCTTGTTCAAACTCATGTCCATCGAGTCGGTGATGCCATCCAGCCATCTCATCCTCTGTCCCCTTCTCCTCCTGCGTTTGATCTTTCCCAGCATCAGGGTATTTTCAAATGAGTCAGTTCTTTGCATCAGGTGGCCAAAGTATTGGAGTTTCAGCTTCAGCATCAGTCCTTCCAATGAACATTCAGGACTGATCTCCTCCAGGATTGACTGGTTTGATCTCCTTGCAGTCCAAGGGACTCTCAAGAGTATTCTCCAACACCACAGTTCAAAAGCATCAATTCTCTGGCACCCAGCTATCTTTATGGTCCAACTCTCACATCCATACATAACTACTGGAAAAACCATAGTGGAAAAAACAGTGATTTTTACTGTAAGCAATTTTTGATATGAGGTTTTCTGTTAGCAGTAACAAGTAGTATGAACTGAAGGGTTTATTTCATCTGGATGTGTAAAGAATGCGAATCTAATATTCCCATATTTGCTGAGGCTGAGCAAGAACAACAAAAACTCCTTGAGGCAGCTCATGCAAGTGAAACAAAGCCCCCATCCAAACTGACTTAAGTGGAAAAGGATTTCTTTTGTTGTTCATTTATATAGACAAGGGGCCCATGGGAAGACCTTCCTTTACAACTTGATCTGGGAGCCCAGTGAAGTCTTCACGACTTAGTTCCCCCTCCATCTCTTGATCCTGTTTCCTCTGACTTCGCTCAAACCTTCCCCCTTCTTGTGACACCAGCCCATGTTTCATAAGGCTTGAAGGTAGCAGAAGAAGAGAAAGTCTCTCCCAGAGTTTCTTTCATCAAACTGGCTCAGGTCAATGACCTAGTTGGAATCAGCCTTTGGAACTAGGGGGATTCAGTGGGATATTAGGCAAATGGAAGGAGACTTATCCAAGGCACACAGCTTTAGAGTTGAGAAAGGTGGACCCAAGTAGGAACTCGGGGCACTGTTAGGCAAAGAAGGCAGAAGGGATAGTGGGCAGCTATCTTAGCTATGGTTCATTATGTTGTAACTAGTGGGAAAGAAGCTTAAATAATAAAGGGGATTTATTGGCTCAGGAAATTAGAAGCTAGAAGTTTCTGAGAGGAAGGAAGGCTTCGGGATTGGATTGATTCAGGTGCTCGATGATGCAATCGAACACTTGGTTCTCTTCTTGGTTCTCTTCTCTGTCTGTCTGCTTGATCTCTTAGAGAGTCAGTTTTATCCATAAGTTGGCTTCTCTGAAAATAGTAGCACAGCAATGGCCACGGGCCTAGGTTTTGCCTCAGCCAGAAGGAGAGAATGCTCAAATTCTTTCAGAAAAGCAAACAAAATGGCTTCCCAGGAGCCCCAACACATCTCTTATCACTATGGAATTGATTACATGCCCATCCTGAGTCAGTGAATCCCTTGGGACAGGATAAATGTGGACCTCATTGGTTTGGGTGTAGGTGGCAGGTGAGGTGGGATCACCTGTACCGCTTTATCAGGGTTCGTACCTGGAGCTGGAGAGGGGTTCATCCTGCATACTCACTGCAGTCACTGCTCACCTGGGGCAGGGAGGGTGGGTTGCTGGACATTGTGCAGAGTGCGGCTGTGGCCTACTCATTTCTTCATCTCTAGGATTTAGCACGGGGCCTAGAACATAGTAAGTGTTCGTGTTAGTAGCTCAGTTGTGTCTGACTCTTTGTGACCCTTGGATTGTAGCCCATCAAGCTCCTATGTCCATGGAATTCTTCAGGCAAGAATACTGGAGTGGGTTGCCATTCCCTTCTCCAGGCAATCTTCCTGACCCAGGGATTGAACCTGGGTCTCCCACATTGCAGGCAGATTTTTTTACCTGAGCCACCAGGGAAGCACATAGTAGGACTTCATTAAATGTGTACTGAACAGGGCCAAACTGGAACAGCATAACTTGCTTAATTCAGAAAGAAATCAGGAGTTTTATACATGAATAAAATGATGGCTGAAAATAAATCTTATCTCAGCTTTAAATACAGATTACATGCAGAGTCTGGATAGAGGTGATAAGACTTTCCACCTCTTTCCCCATCCTATCCCACACAACGTAAAATTTTCCCTTTTGGCTTTCGGTTACTCATCAAATTCCATTACGGTGAAGAGAATTGTAAACAATTGTTGGTATCAGGAAACTATTTCTAACCCCTGATAAGTTCTCTGATGATCTCATGACATTAAAATTTGTTACTATGAATAATTCAGTAAAACAAAACCTTTTTTTTCTTTTTATATTCCTTGCTTATGTAATAGTTATTTATTCTAGTGTGTTTTTTTTTTTTTAATAAAATACCTGAATATCTTTTTAAAAAGTGCAAGGACTCTGGTCACTGAAGGAAGACTCTATTTCCTGGCCTTGACCAATAAGGGAAATTAGACATACCATCAGCTTTTGTTTGAAAACAAATTTCTAAGCAGTGGAAAAAATAGATTCTTGCAGGAAAGGTGTGGTAGAATTACGTTAGTGTTACCAAATTTTAAAATCTAAAACACTTTTAGAAATGACCACGTGGCCTGTGCTGGAAGTCTTGGTCAATATTTTGGGTTACAAGTATATAATTTTAACTTCTTTTTAGAAGTATTATTTTTTGCTAATGAAATTCTAATGTAATGGGAGAAATAATGAACCCCTTTTTGAAGTTTGCCGTGATAAGCATTTTGGCAGCTGGTTATAGTTCACATGTGTACATTTCTAGGATTATAGTTACTGTTCAGTATTGTCATGTTTGGAGAGGGTCTCAGATATCTGGAAGTTTCTTGTGGAGACTATCTATGTGAGACATTCTAAGTGGGTACCATGCCCACAGCCTTAACTGCAGCCCCTTGCCCCTACTTTGTCCACACCCCCATCACTCTGGCCACAAATGAATGAGCCAGGAACAAGGCCATCTGGGCAGCCACTCAGGGATGGCAAGTGGCATTGAAATGGGCTGGCATTGCTCTGCCCAACAGGGATGGTCCATCCTGGATAGTGTCTAACCAGTCCAATCAGATTCTCCAGTCTGGGGAGTGAGGATGTCAGACAAAGAGAGAAAGGGCAGCTCACAGTGTGAGTAGAAGGGGAGAGATACCAGAGAAGAGGAGAAAGCTTGAAAATCCACAAGTCAGGAGACCCTGAAGCAGAGAAACACCCAGATAGGAGAGAGCAGCAGAAAAAGCAGCAGCAAGTTGAAAAAGAAGCCACAGTCAAAAAGGAACTCTTAGGAGTCCCTTGGACAGTAAGGCGTTCAAACCTGTCAATCCTAAAGGAAATCAACCTTGAATATTCACTGGAAGGACTGATGCTGAACTGAAGTTCCAATACTTTGACCACCTGATGCTAAGAGCCGACTCATTTGAAAAGACCCTGATGCTGGGAAAGATCAAAAAGAGGAGGAGAAGGGGACAACAGAGAATGAGATGGTTGGATGGCATCATCATCTCAAAGGACATGAGTTTGAGCAAACTCCAGAAGATAATGAAGGATAGGGAAGCCTTGTGTGCTGTAGTCCATGGGGTCGCAAAGAGTCAGACACGACCGAGTGACTGAACAACAACTCCCTTAGGGGATCTTGACATCACTGATTTGGTCAGCGGAATGAATGCATATGTCACTTCAAACGTGCTTTAAGGGTCAAAACAAGTTCATCATATTTGTTTCATTTGCCATGACAATCAGCAACATCTTAGAGCAAAGACCACATGGAGCAGAGAGCCACAGCTGGTGGAAATGTGCGTTGTTCATGTAACACAAGTGAGAAACCATCAATGTTACAAAGCTGCTCAGATTTGAGGGGTGTTTGTTACAGCCTAAACTTTTTTTTTTTTTTAAAGTCTAGGACTTCCCTGGTGGCACAGTAGATAAGAATCCACCTGCCAATGCAGAGGACTTGGGTTCTATCCCTGGTCCAGAAAGACTTGACATACAGAGGAGCAGCTAAACTCATGCTCTAGGGCCCAGGAACTGCAACAAGAGACTCCACCACAGTGAGAAGCCCGTGCACCCCAACGGAGAGCAGCCCCCTCTCATGGCAGCGAGGCAAAGCCCTCCCAAAGCAACGAAAACCCAGCAAGCCAAAAACAAAAAGATAAAAGTGAAAAAGAAATATCAGTATCTAAAATAAATAAATAAAATAGGTTTTCTTTTTTTTTTTTTAACAAAGCCCAGTAACCAAGGTAACCCAAGCGTCTTCTTCTCTCTTGCAAACCCAAAGAGCCTCAACACAATGCTATAGCCAGCCAAGCTTCACTAACCTCACAGCCTATTCTTTTGACCTTGGTGGAGTGAAATTGCACTCATTACTGGAAGAGAGTCAGTGACTTTCTAATGCGAGTTGTTCCTCATCCCCGTCTTCAATCCTCGAGTCTTTCTCCTATGTGTGTATCTAGCATAAAAACTGGTACAAAATACGGTCTGATTTCTGCCTTTTTCTCTTTGGGGTTTGTCTTTTATCATTTGTTCTCCTCCCCCATTGCCCCTCCCCTCAATGTTGTTACAAACTTTTTTCCAGCATGTAGAAGAATGGGAAGAATTTCAGACTAAACACCCAGGTTTTTACCACTTAGATTTCACGGTTACCACTTTGCTTTGTTTGCTTCATCACTATCCCTACACCCCTGGCCTCGGGCGTGGGGTAGCTCCTCCCGGCCGCCGCCCCTGGCCATCAACTTATCCCATTTTCCATCCATCTTGTTTTCTTGGATGCAGAACAAAGTAACTCGCAGGTTCCTGATGGCATGATGATGTCTTATCCCTTGACACTTAGTCTTTTTCCTTTTAATTCTGGACTTTTTTTTTAAAAAAATTGTTTTTTAACTTTGTATAAGGTTGCCTTAACTGATCACCCTGCTTGCCCAAACTTGGACATTTTTTACCCTTTAACAATCATGAACTCAGTGTATTTGTCTACATTACATTAACCTGGGTGCCCGTACTTTCTTAATCTCACTCTTTAATTTTTCTCTGTATTACTTCCTCTCTTATCTCTTCACTCACCACAACTTTTCATTTGCTTTCCCTTCTCCCTTTCAGCTCCCCAAAGATAATTTTTAAACTAAACAACAGCTGAACAATATCCCCACTGTTCTATGTGTCTGAGTATGCACAGCACGTCCACACTTGCCCAGGACAGAAGGAAAACACAATTTCTTCCATTTTATTTCTTTGCATCAAAATGATTAAATCTGTCTGCATGACCTTCATACATCAGACCATTTGGCTATTTTAAAAGCCTTTTTAATGGAGTAAGTCAAGCTGCATTCCCTTCATAGAAAGAATCTTTACCACCAAAGGGTGCACTAAATGCCAAGGGAACAATGTATCTTTTGTAGGGAGAGAGGGAGAGACACTGCCATCCTACAATTGCTGGATTGTTTAAATTATTAGATGGCAATTCATGCTAAATACATATTTGCCTTGTTGTACAAGTATTTTCTTATTTTGGTGAAAGATAGCTTTTCAAAGGGAATCCTACTCTTGCAGTGCAAACTTAGAAGACCCCATTACACGGTCGAGTGCATTTAATTTTATTACTGTGGCCAGCAGTGTTTCAATTTTTTAATAAAAGTCTATCAGCAGTGAGGGAAAAGACTGCAGACAATCTCCAGCAACTCAGGCACCTCTGTATTTTATTTACTAACAGCTGTAGTAAAGCTTTCGGTGAAAAATCTTAAGTAGCACTTTCCTTTGTGGTGAGAATCAATTGCACAGCAATCTTTTAAACCTTATTTAAGCTTATAAAGCTAATTTGGCTACTTCAAAGTAAAGGGAGGGGGGAAGAAAAACAGAAGAAAAATATTTCTCCTAATAAATAAAATATTAGAAGAAGAAAGTGAAGAGGAATTGTCCAGAATTTATTAGCAATGCCTACTTAATAAATGTCAGAATTCTTGTACAGGAGTTTTTTCTTGCTTTTTTTGCTTGAGTTGCATGGGGAATGCATTCATTCACTTACTCACCAGTCATTGATCACCTGCTCTGTGCCAGATACTCAGTTAAGCACTGGGAAGATAAAGAAGACACATGTCCTGTCCTCAGAGAGTTTATAGTTTGGTAGAGGGGTTGGACATGTGGGCTAGCAGTTATATTACAGTTATATCTGAGGTGCTATAACAGAGGGGCACGTAGAACCAGTGGTGGCCGGGAGAGGAGAGCTTACTCTAAATTGAATAGGGTAAGAATGCTCAGAAAGGCTTCCAGGAGGCATCTTGAAAGACAAATGGAGTTAGCCAATGAGAGAAGAAAGGAATTAGTTAAGAAATTAGTTAAAACTCTTTCTGTTGGAAGCTATATACAAAACAAACTGGCTGAGTAAGAAAGGGGGAATATATTGGCTTATGAAAGGCTTCAGGCATAGTTGGATCAAGGGTCTGGTACAATGTCATTAGAGATCTGCCATTGGTGGTCTGTTCTTCTTCCTTACTAATAAAACCCCAGATTTGTTCACTCTCATTAGACTTGCTGTGTGCTTCAGGAGGGGCAGGGCTTAGCTAATTTTATTTGTACTGATCCAATTTTGAAACAAGGTCACGTTCTGAAGTGTTAGAGGTTAGGACTTCAATATATGAACATGTGGCAGAGGGTGGGAGAGGAGACACAGTTCAACTCTTTACCCCCGCATCTCTCTCTTTCCTCTCTCGAATTTCTTGCTGGTATCTCCAATGACTGGACCCAACAAAAGAGTAAACAAGCCTGGTTGATACGAACCATCAAATCAGCGTCATAAGGCACAGAGTGAGGTGGAGAAGGGTACACCTGGGAAGGGAAAAGAGAGAATTTCCATCAGAGTCTGTCTTGCCTTCACTCACTTGGAAAGGATCTTTTCACATGGTAACCAGCAATTGGGCCTTAGCCCCTGCTATTTAAAGGAGAAGCAGATGGGTCTTCTATCTCCCAGTTTCCATAATAATCTTCTAAAAGGGATTAAATAGTTCTCTTTGGGTTATAAGACATTTTAAATGGGACTAGGAGGCAGGGCAAGCAATACTCTACCCCATATCTGTCCTGTGAGCCTTCAGCCCTGTTACTCCAGGACGTTCTTTCCCTTGTGGCTCTTTAGCTACCTATCACCTAGGAACCACATTGAGCTGCATGTTATGAAAAATCAAGAACAGTGCAATAATCCAAATGAAGTTGATTTTCCTTTACATATCAAGATATCCAGAGTAGGTCAGCTGCAAGCTGGTACATTGACTTAAGGAAGTCATCAGAGGCCCAGGTTCTTTCTAATCTCCTGCTTTTGGCCTGTTGGCTTGTAAGTGCTGCTTTGCTTCCAGCCCCACATCTGTGTTCCAGATGGAAACAAGTGAAGGAAACTTTAAGGAAGAGAGCAGTAAAAATTGGGAAAGTAGCATTGTCCCATGGATGGAGGAGCCTGGTAGGCTGCAGTCCATGGGGTCGCTAGAGTCGGACACGACTGAGCGACTTCACTTTCTCTTTTCACTTTCATGCATCGGAGAAGGAAATGGCAACCCACTCCAGTGTTCTTGCCTGGAGAATCCCAGGGATGGGGAAGCCTGGTGGGCTGCCATCTATGGGGTTGCACAGAGTCGGACACGACTGAAGCGACTTAGCAGCAGCAGCAGCAGCAGCAGCATTGTCTCAGAAATCTATGGGGTATGTCAATTTCTATCTCAAATAGCAGAACCATGTCTTATGGTTGTCCCTTGCTACATGCTGTTGTTCTGTTGTCTGACTCTGTGACCCCATGAACTGCAGCACACCAGACTTTCCTGTCCTTCACTATCTCCCTGAGTTTGCTGAAACTCATGTCCATTGAGTCAGTCATGCCATCCAGTCCTCTCATCCCCTGTCGCCCCTTTCTCCTCTTGCCCTCAATCTTTTCCAGCATCAGGGTCTTTTCCAATGAGTCAGCTCTTCACATCAGGTGGCCAAAGTATTGGAGCTTGATGGAAGGTTGGGAAATGTAGTTTTCCCCCTGGACTGATTGTTGTTGCTGCTGCTGCTAAGTCGCTTCAGTTGTTTCTGACTCTGTGCAACCCCATAGACGGCAGCCCACCAGGGGCTTCTGGTAATAAGGATGAAGTGGAGAGGGGCTACTGGGTGGGCAGCAAGGCAGGGTCAATGCACTGGCCAGTGGCACCCGGACCTGATGTACTGACTTCTGAGAATTTGAGCGGAATGGGGGAAAGCAATAAATATATTTACTCCAAGACAATGTCTAGATTTAAATAAATCCTTCTGAGGCAAGTCCAAAATACATGTACTAAGGCTCCTACTATGTGCCTTGTATTTTATTAGTTCCTGCTAATATAGTCAGAAATGATGCTTACCCCAAGATGACTGGAGAAATGTCATCAGTATTCTTTACTTTGCCTGAGTTATTGTTTCTTGATGTACTTATAAGCCTCATCAAGGACTTATGCATATTTCATCTAACACAAGCAATAAATTAACCCCTATTCCTTTGTCCTACTTAACTATGTGGGCAAAGCATATAATTTAATTCTCTCTTCTCTCTTTAGAGGAAAAGAACCAAATTCATTGCCTGCGATTTTCTGACTGAATGGTTATACAAGTAAGTTTTTCAGTCTTTGAATATTCAATGACCCTAAGAATTCAATAGCGTTAATTTGCCAGCAGAATAGCAACAATTGACTTGAGTTCTTGTTTATTGTTTTCTTGTCAATCAAACATATGGTGTTGTGACCAGTCAAAATCCAAAGAGGACAGGGGAGCCGTTCACAGAATTCTTCTCCATTCCATTTGTGGAAGAGTGGCTGAAACTGCAGTAAGTAATGGCACAAGGCTTTGAATAATTTATTCCTAACTTTAAGATTGTGTTAATGATCATTTCCTCTTTAATGATAGTTCTTCTAAGAGAACTAATTTATGTAATCCATCCAGGACCCCGGGTCAGTTATACATGTAGGTCTTTTCTATGGTTAATTTTAGCTAAGGACATCCTATCCAGGCAGTGATTATTCAAGAAGCACTTCAGAAATCAAATAGAAAACCTAGAACATTTCTTATCCTAAGTAATTAATCTTTCCATTTTCTCTTGCTCTCCAGTTCAGTTCAGTTCAGTCACTCAGTCGTGTCTGACTCTTTGCGACCCCATGAATCGCAGCATGCCAGGCCTCCCTGTCCATCACCAACTCCTGGAGTTCACTCAGACTCACGTCCATCGAGTCAGTAATGCCATCCAGCCATCTCATCCTCTGTCATTCCCTTCTCCTCTTGCCCCCAATCCCTCCCAGCATCAGAGTCTTTTCCAATGAGTCAACTCTTTGCATGAGGTGGCCAAAGTACTGGAGTTTCAGCTTTAGCATCATTCCTTCCAAAGAAATCCCAGGGCTGATCTCCTTCAGAATGGACTGGTTGGATCTCCTTGCAGTCCAAGGGACTCTCAAGAGTCTTCTCCAACACCACAGTTCAAAAGCATCAATTCTTCGGTGCTCAGCCTTCTTCACAGTCCAAATCTCACATCCACACATGACCACTGGAAAAACCATAGCCTTGAAGAGACGGACCTTAGTTGGCAAAGTAATGGCCCTGCTTTTGAATATGCTATCTAGGTTGGTCATAACTTTCCTTCCAAGGAGTAAGCGTCTTTTAATTTCATGGCTGCAGTCACCATCTGCAGTGATTTTGGAGCCCCAAAAATAAAGTCTGACACTGTTTCCACTGTTTCCCCCATCTATTTCCCATGAAGTGATGGGCCCAGATGCCATGATCTTCGTTTTCCGAATGTTGAGCTTTAAGCCAACTTTTTCACTCTCCACTTTCACTTTCATCAAGAGGCTTTTGACTTCCTCTTCACTTTCTGCCATAAGGGTGGTGTCATCTGCATATCTGAGGTTATTGATATTTCTCCCAGCATTCTTGATTCCAGCTTGTGCTTCTTCCAGCCCAGCGTTTCTCATGATGTACTCTGCATTTAAGTTAAATAAGCAGGGTGGCAATATACAGCCTTGACGTACTCCTTTTCCTATTTGGAACCGGTCTGTTGTTCCATGTCCAGTTCTAACTGTTGCTTCCTGACCTGCATATAGGTTTCTCAAGAGGCAGGTCAGGTGGTCTGGTATTCCCATCTCTTTCAGAATTTTCCACAGTTGATTGTGATCCACACAGTCAATATTTATTGCATAGTCAATATAGCAGAAATAGATGTTTTTCTGGAACTCTCTTGCTTTTTTGATGATCCAGCAGATGTTGGCAATTTGATCTTTTGTTCCTCTGCCTTTTCTAAAACCAGCTTGAATATCTGGAAATTCACGGTTCACGTATTGCTGAAGCCTAGCTTGGAGAATTTTGAGCATTACTTTACTAGCATGTGAGATGAGTGCAATTGTGCAGTAGTTTGAGCATTCTTTGGCATTGCCTTTCTTTGGGATTGGAATGAAAACAGACCTTTTCCAATCCTGTGGCCACTGTTGAGTTTTCCAAATTTGCAATTTGGAAATTTGGAAATTTTGAAAAATTTCCAAATTTTCCAATATTGAGTGCAGCACTTTCACAGCATCATCTTTCAGGATTTGAAATAGCTCAGTTGGAATTCCATCACCTCCACTAGCATTGTTCGTAGTGTTGCTTCCTAAGGCCCACTTGACTTCACATTCCAGGATGTCTGACTCTAGGTGAATGATCACACCATTGTGATTATCTGGGTTGTGAAGATCTTTTTCGTATAGTTCTGTGTATTCTTGCCACCTCTTCTTAATATCTTCTGCTTCTATTAGGTCCATACCATTTCTGTCCTTCATCGAGCCCATCTTTGCATGAAATGTTCCCTTGGTATCTCTAATTTTCTTGAAGAGATCTCTAGTCTTTCCCATTCTGTTGTTTTCCTCTATTTCTTTGCATTGATCGCTGAAGAAGGCTTTCTTATCTCTCCTTGCTATTCTTTGGAACTCTGCGTTCAGATGCTTATATCTTTCCTTTTCTCCTTTGCTTTTCACTTCTCTTCTTTTCACAGCTATTTGTAAGGCCTCCCCAGACAGCCATTTTGCTTTTTTGCATTTCTTTTCCATGGGGATTGTCTTGATCCCTGTCTCCTGTACAATGTCACGAACCTCAGTCCATAGTTCATCAGGCACTCACTGTGTCTATCAGATCTAGGCCCTTAAATCTATTTCTCACTTCCACTGTATAATCATAAGGGATTTGATTTAGGTCATACCTGAATAGTCTAGTGGTTTTCCCTACTTTCTTCACTTTCAGTCTGAATTTGGTAATAAGGAGTTCATGATCTGAGCCACAGTCAGCTCCTGGTCTTGTTTTTGCTGACTGTATAGAGCATCTCCATCTTTGGCTGCAAAGAATATAATCAATCTGATTTCGGTGTTGACCATCTGGTGATGTCCATGTATAGTCTTCTCTTGTGTTGTTGGAAGAGGGTGTTTGCTATGACCAGTGCCTTTTCTTGGCAAAACTCTATTAGTCTTTGCCCTGCTTCATTCCGTATTCCAAGGCCAAATTTGCCTGTTACTCCAGGTGTTTCTTGACTTCCTACTTTTGCATTCCAGTCCCCTATAATGAAAAGGACATCTTTTTTGGGTGTTAGTTCTAAAAGGTCTTGTAAGTATTCATAGAACCATTCAACTTCAGCTTCCTCAGCATTACTGGTTGGGGCATAGACTTGGATTACTGTGATATTGAATGGTTTGCCTTGGAAACAAACAGAGATCATTCTGTCGTTTTTGAGATTGCATCCAAGTACTGCATTTCAGACTCTTTTGTTGACCATGATGGCCACTCCATTTCTTCTGAGGGATTCCTGCCCGCAGTAGTAGATATAATGGTCATCTGAGTTAAATTCACCCATTCCAGTCCATTTTAGTTTGCTGATTCCTAGAATGTCGATGTTCACTCTTGCCATCTCTTGTTTCACCACTTCCAATTTGCCTTGATTCATGGACCTGACATTCCAGGTTCCTATGCAATATTGCTCTTTACAGCATCGGACCTTGCTTCTATCACCAGTCACATCCACAACTGGGTATTGTTTTTGCTTTGGCTCCATCCCTTCATTCTTTCTGGAGTTATTTCTCTACGGATCTCCAGTAGCATATTGGGCACCTACTGACCTGGGGAGTTCCTCCTTCAGTATCTTGCTCTCCACCTAGCCCCAAAGGTCATTATGTCTTACAACCAAACTTTTCTAAATTTTAACTTTTAGTTATATGCATCAATTCTACATTTAAAATATTAGAACATGACAGATAAAGTTAACACTCTCTTTGACCACCATTCTAATCTGAGTCTTATCACAGAATTAATGTTTGGTCTATATTTCATCCCTCCATATTCTTAAAATTAGTTATTTAACTATATAAACAGATATCATACAAAATTAGTAGTATTATTTTATGGGAACTGTTTATCATCAATGATAAAGACATTGATGATATTGACATTTTGTCAATATCCTTGACAATATCAATGTCAATGATATTGACATTGATGATATTGACATTATTGACATTTTGTCAATAATGACAAAAGTGTGAAGTGAAAGGGTTAATTGGTCAGTCATATCCAACTCTCTGACCCCATGGATTGTAACCTGCAAAGTTGCTCTGTCCATGGAATTCTCCAGGCAAAAATACTGGAGTGAGTTGCCATTCCCTTATCCAGGGGATATTCCCAACCCAGAGATCGAACCCAGGTCTCTTGCATTGCAGGCAGACTTTTTGCTATCTGAGCCACCAGGGAAGCCCTAATAATGATGACAACTAACATTTATTGAGTGCTATATCACTGGTCTCAGCATTTAATGCTAATGAATTAACTTGATCCTTGTAACAATGCTATTACCAGCCCTATTTTGCAGATGAGGAAATTTATGCATTATCCTGCAACTTGCTTTTATTTGACTAAAATACATTTTGAGATCTAGCCATGTTTATTTAATTATATCTGATTCATGCCTTTGATATCTTTATAGTATATGTCATTTCTAGATTTGCATTATTTGTTCATTCATACAATACATGTTTATTGAGTACTACCGTGTGCCAAACATCATTTTAGGTGTTGGAAACAGAGTGGTGAACAAAGCAGCTAAAACTCCTGCCTTAATGGAGCTTATGTTCTGGTGGAGGATGATAGACAATAAGCAAATAAATAAATGCACTATAAATAGTTGCTTATAGGGAAAAATAAAGCAGAGTGGGATAAAGCAGATGGGGATAGAGTATTGAGGGGGACCTAACTTTATACCATGTGGTCAGGAAACACCTTACTTGGAAGATGACGTTTAAGTAATGATCCATAATTTTAAGCCAAAAGTGGAAGAACGACTACTCAATTTAGAGAGAATAATATTTAACCTATTCTTTGGAAATGTTTTCACATCAGCCCTTTGTAAGAACAATGTCAGGAAACTGAGGCACCAGGAATTAAGCAAGGTTTGTAAAATCCTGTGTCAAACAGAGTATGAAACACGAAATTAGACACTTAGCCTGCAAGTATCACATCTTTTGCTTAAATCCACCTTTCTGGGGAATGCTAAATTGAATAGATTCTTGGCTGACTTTCTCAGTTTTGAGAGTTTGAAAGACTCCAGGTATTACTAGTTTTTAAAAATCTGAAACTATACATTAAAAGGAGGATGATACTAGAAGATCTTGGTTCTTATTAAGCTTCTAAGCTTGTACCTAATTTAGTCCACTATGAAAATGAAAAGCCTTTGTTGACTATAAATGATCAGTAAGTGAAGGATTTACATATGTTTTTCTAAGACAAGGTTTTTTGATATCATTCTCCAAGTTGAAAATGAAACATTTTTTCACTTGCAATAACCAATGAAAAAGAATCTGAAAAATAAGAGAATTTCTCCAACTGAGTTCTCTCAAATCCCTAGTTATTTACTGTACAAATACCTAAATTTAAAATTGTTGCTAACTTCCACTGGCAGCTCATATAAATATACTGCAAAGTAGCAATTGCAAGCATATCAACTGGACTCCACAGGAACAAAAACATAAGAGCTCTTGATTTAAATGGTGTTTGTTCTCTGCTTTACAAAGGGATGCCCAGAGCATGATAAAAATTTAAATGATACTAATCTAATTTGATGCAATAAATATTTATTGAACACCTCCCAAATGCAATGCAGAGCTTGGTGCTGTGGAGAAACAGAGATGAATAAAATATGGCTCCGACCCTTGGGGTGAGAGAGAGGTGTTTACAACTAGCTATAGATTCTGTAGTGAGTGTTGTAAAACAGATGTTAACAAAGCATTATAGGGAAATGCAGATGTACAAGACCATCTGTGCTCCACCCACTCCACCCCCCAGCAGGCCTGGCACCAGTCAGGTGGGACCAGTGGTCAAGCTGGTTGGTGCCCAGGATTGGTCTTGAAGAGGCCAGACCTCAGGGGCTACATCCTTCTTGGGAATGCTCATGAGCAGGGAGAGCAGAGAGCCAGGTAAGGTAGGAGATGATCTCTACTCCAGGTTTCCCCAGCCTCGGCCTTACTGACATTTGATTGTTGTTGTTGTTGTTGTCATTTGTGTGTGTGTGTGTGTGGTCAATCGCTCAGTCCTGTTGGACTCTTTGTGACTCTATGGGCCACCAGGCTCCTCTGTCTGTGGGATTCTCCAGGCAAGAATACTGGAGTGGGTTGCCATTTCCTACTCCAAGGGATCTTCCCAACCCAGGGATCGAACCTGCATCTCCTGCATTGCCAGGCAGATTCTTTACCACTGAGCCACCTGGGCAGCCCTGCTGACACTTAGCACTGGGTAGTTCTTCTTTGGTGGGGGGAAGGGTGGCCTGTACACAATAGCATGTTGCACAGCATCTCCAGCACCCCCACCGCATGCTAGTAGCGCCCCCTGCAGTCATCACCATTGCGCCTGTCTCCACGTGCTGCCACATGTGGGATGCGGGGAGACAGAAGGGCCCCTGGCTGAGAGCTTGTGATTGCATCCAGAGGGAGAAGTGAGAGGAATCTGAGGGGGGAAGAGAGAAAAGCTGAGAAAGTTCATGGTCGGTATTGTCCTGATCATTCGTGTGGATGTGAAGGCATCTGCTGAGAAGGAGGCCCAGGCAGGTTGCGAGGCTCGTGGGGGTGGGGAGGAGACGGCAGCAGCTGCTATGGTGAAACTGATAGGGAACCAACTAGGATAAATAGGGATGGCCCAGCTGATGGTCTGAATTTGTGATGCATACAGCAGCCTGTTTAGGAGATTATTTCCAGCAACCCTCTGCAATCCTGGAAAGCGGGTGGAGGAAACAGATGGTTGGGAAGACTCAGAATTGAAGACTGGCAAAGCTAATATAGCAAAAGGTCTAGACTAGGCCCAGAGGATCCTCGGGGAGAGAGAAATTTCCCCCTACCCTTCTAGGTTCTTCTCAGTGGTGTAAGAATTAAATTGACAGGAGACAGATTATCAGGAGGAAATCAGACAAAATTTCATAACATGTGTTCACGGGAGAGACCTAGGAGAACTGAATAACTTACTAAAATGTCTGAGACCCTCACCTTAAATACCATCTTCAGCTAAAGACAAAAGAAGATGTTAAGGGTAGGGATCTGGGACTTCAAAGGGGAGGAAGGCAATTGACACGAAGCTGGAAAAGCAAATGTTTGGTAAATAAATGTTGGAGCGGCCCTGCAGAGACAATGGGACAGAGAGTGACCTCTGATCTCTCTGTTTCCCCACCACACCTCACGCACATTCTCTGCAGACTTATCTGGTGATTAACTCCATTCCAGACACAGGCCCTCTATCTAAATTCTTTCAGCAGTTAGGAGGAAGGTCGAAGTTTCTTCCTGAGTCTTCTGGGCCTTGATTGTTTTCAGCTCAGAATAATCCTCACAGCACATGGCAAAGAGACATTTTGGGGCTGCAAATTTTGTTTGCAGTATCTTAGGGATGGGAAAACGTTGTTAACTTTTCTAAGAATAACGTCTTACAGTTTTCTCATGAAGTACCATATCTTCTGAATTATGTTAATGTTTAACAATCAATTTTCGGAAAGAGAAGGAGCACTACATGACGTATTCACATTGGAAGTAACCAACTCGGAAGCACTAAAATGGGAGTGGTAGGGTCCATACAGTTTTAGAAATTTCAATGAATCTTATTTGAGCCCTGATTCAAAGAAACAAATTAGAAAGAAAAATTAGGAGGCAACTGGAAATCTGAACACTTAATAAATAATTGATGATATAGGGAATTGTTACACACAATGATTTCATAGTCATGATTAAAAAGTTTACTTTTTAGAGAAACATGCTGAAATACTTATGAACTTATGAATGAAATATGTAACCTTATGATGTCAATGGATAGAGCTGGGGGAAGTTACGTTGAGTGACTGAAATGGAGAAGAATATAATTAGGTCTGGATGGTGACCTGGGTTAATTTTTTTTTCTGCTTACTTTAAATATATATATATATATATATATATATATGTTTTTTTTTTTTTTTTTTTTTTTTTTGGCCTCACTGTGTGGTATGTGGGATCCTAGTTCCTCAACCAGGGATAGAACCCACACTGGCAACAGGGCAGTCCCAACCACTGGACCACCAAGGAAGTCCTTCTGCCTACTTTTTATATCTGAAATGTTTGATAATAAAACACTAAAAGGAAGAGAAATAACAAGATGCTTCAAAGCTCCTCGTGAGCAGCTGATTGAATAGCGGATGGGCTGTGTCAAGGAGGCATCTATTGACTGGTGGTTAACCGGGAGGACTGTGGGCTTTTCTCCACTGGAGATGGTTGGAGTAATGGCGGAGGAGACCGAGTTTTCTCATTACGACGAGAGGCTCAAGTTACGTAGAAGGAAAATGGCCCTGGGGTGGGGGAGGGAAAGAGTGACAAGTGTGAGCCCAAGTGAGAAGCCTCACGGTGTGAGGAGGCCTCGGTTACCCAGGTTGAGACCTGGCTCCGAACAGACACAGCTTACCAGCCAGTTCCCTTACCTCAGCCTCGTTCTCCCTCCCTGCGGCCCTCCAGTGCCAAATCCAATTTTCCCAGTGACAAGGAGGAGGATTAATATAATCAGAGCCATGGGCTTGCCCTAAAAACATGGCTCCTGGGGAACAAGGAAATGACTTTCTAGGTCAGGTCAGCATAGTAAATCTTTTAGGCTTTGCAGGCCACATCATTTGGTCTCTGTTGTAACAACTCAGGTCCAGACTCGTAGCATGAAAGCAGCCATAGACAATATGCGACACAGGGGCATGGCTGTGTTCCAACACAGCTCTGTTTACAAAAGTAGGTGCTGGGCCATATTTGGCCCCTGGGCTGTGGTTTGCTGAGCCCTGTTCTAGATGGACACCAATAACCCAAGTCATAGTCTCATGCCGGGCAACAAATAATATAAATAGAAGTGAGTGGGTGGGAAAGATGAAAGGACAGGGAAGGTTATGATCAGATCAGGAATTTGGGAAGTTGAGATGTGACGGTCTTCAGGGGCGACCCATTCTAAGATGTGACCGTTCTGTTGGGGGACTGTCACAAAGGAAGATGGGGGTCATGGAATCACACGGCCTGGAGGCCTTGGTGTCGGAGGTGTCATCAGTATGAATAATGAAGTATCTGAGAGGCTTATGAGGTGGGTTGAAGAAGATGCTGCATGTGAAATCCAGGAGCTGTCAAGGGTAGAGTAATAATGGTCTGGAAGTTAAAGTGGAGATAGTGCAGTGTAGGGGTTGGGACCCTGGGCTCTGGCATCACAGTTCTGCATACTAAACCGTGCTCTACCATTTCCAGCCATGTGACTCAGCACACATGACTTAAGCTTTCAGAGCCTCAGTTTTTCCATCTGTAAAATGGTCTTTCATCTAAACAAAGCTGGTTCCTTACCTAGGAGAAATTCTGGTGCTAGCTATTAAGGAGATACATCTTTCCCCACTAATGACACGTATATGAATGGGTACATTTCAGTTGTTTGAAGGGAGTTATTTTTAATTTATTTGCTTATCTATTCAGCTAATATTTATTATATGCTTAATTGTGCTCTAAAATCATGAAGCTGGCATTTTCATAAATTGGCTGGATACCATTTACTGGATGCCTACTATGTGTCATGGAACCATGACACAGACTAACATGGTCATTTGTCTTCATGGACAGATTTTATGCACAGTTAGAATTGCAATGTATGTGGACTTATTTATGCTAATTCAATGTACTTTTGGAGGAAGGAGAGATAGGAGAGGGAGAGAAATAGAGAGAAACAAGATCTTTTAAAAATGCAGGCAATTTCCCCTGCATTTACTCTGGAAGTGAAGCATAAAATGGGACACAGGATTTAGCTCTTTCCTTAGTGTCTTCAGTTTTATGTGACACTTACCATATGAGCAGCCTAGAAGGCAACTGCTTCCTTCTGTGTCTGTCTGTCTGCCTACATAACCTACCTAACTACTTACCTACCAACCAAGCATTTATATAGTGCTTATGTGTGTGCTCAGTCGTGTCAGACTCTTTGTGGCCCCACAGACTGTAGCCTGTCAGGCTCCTCTGTCCATGGAATTTTCCAGGCAAGAATACTGGAGTGGGTTGCCAGTATATATAGTGTTTGAAGTGAAGTGAAAGTGTTAGCCGCTCAGTCACGTCCAATTCATTGCGACCCCATGGACTGTAGCCCACCAGGCTCCAATGTCTATGGAATTTTCCAGGCAAGAATACTGGAGTGGGTAGCCATTCCCTTCTCCAGGGGATCTTCCTCACCGGAGGGTCAAACCCGAGTCTCTTGCTTTGCAAACAGTTTCTTTACTGTCTGAGCCACCAGGGAAGCCCTGCTGTTTACTCAGGTACTATTTGAACAGTATTTAAATATTACCTAATTTAACTCCCATGACAAACCTACAAAGTGGGAACTATTATTTACCCACTGTGTTAATCAAGTTAGCCTAGACTAGGTTGCAGTTACAAACAATAGCAGAAAGAACAGTTTATTTCATACTTATGCAAAGACTGATACAGGTTGGACAGCCTCTTATAATAAATTAAATTATATTTGGAACATCTCATTTTTGAAGTCACTAAAACAAAAAGAAGAAAAGAATGGAGGAACCACCCTCATTCTTAATCTTCTCACCTCTCCTCACAGAGCAAGGCCTCAAAACAGCTGTAAGGAAGGGTGAGATATGTAAGGAGACACTGGAGAGCCCATGGCTTCTAGCTGTGCCGGCAGCAGCCGTATGTCAGAGAAGAAGCCGAGGCGCAGCGATGTACGTTACTTCCCAAGGTCGAAAGCTAGGAAATAGCAGGGGTAGGATTCTGACCGAGGCTGCCTGGCTCCAGAGTCAGTGCTTGTTGGAGCACGACTGCTTACTCCGCCCTTCTGCCTATCACCTGGTACTTAGTGATCAGTACTAAGATGGAAAACACAGGCTACCTGAGACCACTGGAAAGATGCCACGTCTTTATATGGGTAATTTAACGTGTGCCAAGGGAAGGTTTTGGCTAAGTGTGATTTTCATCTTATGTGGTCATTTTAGAGTCAGCTCCTGTGTCAGATGCCGCTCCTTTGTATATATTATGTGTCATAGCATTTATTGCCTCAAATAATCTTAACTACCAGCCGAGGGAGCCATCTAAAGTATGAGTTTGGATTTATTTTAATGTTCTGCTTAAAATAAATTCTCCCAAGTCCAGCTGTCTTTGAGGCTCGACATCATCATATTGTCAGATCACAGCTGGGAGGTCGAGATCATTTGTCACCGGAGGACGCGCAGCTGCCTATTGCTTATCACATAAATGATGGGTCCTTGTCCCATAGGTCCCAATAATTTAACACGCTCTTCACGCTGCCCATCCCTTTTCAGCTACTCATTTCTTTTCCATGACTCTTTGCTTTAAGATCTGCACTTTTATGTAGCTGTTTTATATAAACATTGACCACCCTTTTTTTAAAATTTTTTTTAAATTTTATTTTATTTTTAAACGTTACAATATTGTATTGGTTTTGCCACATATCGAAATGAATCCGCCACAGGTATACATGTGTTCCCCATCCTGAACCCTCCTCCCTCCTCCCTCCCCATACCATCCTTCTGGGTCGTCCCAGTGCACCAGCCCCAAGCATCCAGTATCGTGCATCAAACCTGGACTGGCGACTCGTTTCATACATGATAGTATACATGTTTCAATGCCATTCTCCCAAATCTTCCCACCCTCTCCCTCTCCTGCAGAGTCCATAAGACTGTTCTATACATCAGTGTCTCTTTTCCTGTCTCATATACAGCGTTATTGTTGCCATCTTTCTAAATTCCATATATATGTGTTAGTATACTGTATTGGTGTTTTTCTTTCTGGCTTACTTCACTCTGTATTATTGGCTCCAGTTTCATCCATCTCATTAGAACTGATTCAAATGAATTCTTTTTAATGGCTGAGTAATACTCCATTGTGTATATGTACCACAGCTTTCTTATCCATTCATCTGCTGATGGACATCTAGGTTGCTTCCATGTCCTGGCTATTATAAACAGTGCTGAGATGAACATTGGGGTACACGTGTCTCTTTCCCTTCTGGTTTCCTCAGTGTGTATGCCCAGCAGTGGGATTGCTGGATCATAAGGCATCACCCTTTAAAAATTCTTAGGTTTATACAAATAATGAAGTTTTACAATATATAATCTATACATATCTGTTAAACTATACAGTGAAAGGAAACATTTTAAGTCAAGGATCATCATAGAATTAAATAACTCTAGATCTAAGTTCTTTCAAAGAGATGTTTCACTCCAAATGGCAAGACTATGGCTTTTGTCTTCCCCTCTTCATTATTTTGTAGTTTTCATATTGTCTACAGAGTTACATTAAGAACTGAAAAGAATTGCAAAATGAAAGAGTATTTATTCTATTTCATTTCATTCCATTTTCTTGTTGTGTTTTAGACATTTATGTGTTTCCCAGCCCTGCACTGATTTCCCCCTTCTTTTGGTTACAGTACTCCCTGTGTTTTTGGAAGGAGCATCCCTCTCCCCTTCTCAGTTCAAGCACAAAGTGAACTGACTCCACCTCTGACTCTGGGCTGAGTTTGTGACCCAGTATGTGACCAGAGCAGTGAATTCCCCTGACCATCACAGTTAAATGAGAGGCAACCCAGAGACAGCCCCAAGATTTTTCAAGAAGCAACCAGGAAAACCTTTCTGTCTTTTCCTCTAGATTTCGAACTTTGAGGTGATAAGCCTTGAGCAGCTGAGGGCAATTATCTAAAGAGACTGTACCTGGGTTAACAGCAGAACTGAGAGGCGGCCAGAGTCTGAGTCCCTACGGCACTGTTTTGAACCTTTCTGACCTCATCTAAAGCCAACTCTACCCCTATTAGTAAAGTGAATTAATAAATACCTTTTTTCTTTTCCTTTTTAAAGATAAATACCCCCGCTTTTATTCTGTTTTTGCTTAAGCCATTCTGAGTAAGGGTTATGATACTTGCATGTGAAAGAGCCCTGATATGTTCTCCTACATGATATTTACCCAGCTACCCTCTTGTATTCCGTATTAGTCAGCTCTCTCTAGATTTTGCTGTAGTAACAAACAACCCTTACATCTCAATACATTATAACAACAAAGATTTATTCTTCACCCAGTTTTGTTGGCTATGTGTACTCTTTGGCCCCGCTCCAAGTCTCTTTTCATTCTGGGGCCTGGGAAGGAGGAACAGCACCTTCCTCGGTCCCACGGCAGAGAGAGAAGGGCAACGAGCAACCCAGGCCAATATTACTTCTGCTCACACTTCATTGTTAGTACAGGGCCCGTGAGAAAGCTCAATATCAGTGTTATAGGGAATTGACACCACCTGCTTCGGGAAAAACCGCAGGCGAATGGATGAGCAGGGATGCACAATTCTCTTATAGGGAAAGGAGTGATAGTTGGGAGAAATAAAACAATCTGTGCAAGTTCCAATCAGCCTGAGTGGGGTCTTCATCCCCACCTTTCAGCAGCGGCAGATTACATCATTTCTCCTCTTTTCCTTGCTCCTGTTTGTGAATCCAGTGCTGTCCTCTTTTATTGAATGGAGTCCTGACTTAAGCAGCCCATAAGAAACAGTGAAATTGTTTGCTATCATACTAAGAACAGGAAACATTTAGCTTTTTATTTTGACCAAAAAGTATTAGTCCAGTTTGCTTGCACAGATCAATCACTAAATAAATACAAGGAACAAAAAGCACACTGCTGCCTCTCTGGCCCGGTGTCCCTGGGGAAAAGGCTCATGAAAAACATCATTAAAACTGAGACCTTCAATGAAACAAAGATTATGTTATAGAAGAGAAAAGAAAAGTTTGCTTTGGGCAAAATCTCTTTTCAGCTAAGTTCTACCGTTGGATAAAAGAAAAGAAAAATCCTCAATACTTTCAGATTGGTGAAAGGTATCTTATGACCAAAACCCGAGATGAAAACAGAAGACTCACTGTGCTGTTTGAGGACAAGCACCAGCGTTTGTAGGATGGTCTGTGCTGAGCTTAAGCATTTTGTGAGACCCAAAACGCTCATGCCTTCAGAATGGCACAGGAAATGGCATGCATTCTGCACTAAAGATCATAGTTAGATGGTAGCCTGGCAGAAAATTTGTTGTCATGCCCTGTTGAAAGGAAAAAATCCTTTAGATTCATTTTGTCTTATAGAAGATTTCTGTCTCAGTAATTCCAAGGGCCAGAGTATCCTGATAATAATTTTTTTTTGTTTGTTTGGCTCTTTATGTTAACTTGCGTCTTCAAACAGGAAGGAAAGAGAGCTGCTTCCTGAATTCAGGACATGCTGAGTGCCTCCCTCTCACTGGAGGTGTGTCGTGGGGGTGGCCCTTTCCCTGGGGCACACAGTCTGCTTCCTCTCCTTCTTCCTGTCGTTTCTGTGTGGCTCTTTGGGGACAAGCTCGGGGAGCCTGCATGAGGCAGCATGGCAGACACCTCTGGGTTCCAGTCTGAGCTCTGACGTTCAGTAGTTGGAGTATTAGTTTCCTATGTAAACTAGGTAATTTAGTAAGTTACCATAACCTTGGTGGCTTAAAGCAGCACAGATTTATCTTCTTACAGTTCTGGAGGCTGCTGCTGCTGCTGCTAAGTCACTTCAGTCGTGTCTGACTCTGTGTGACCCCATAAACGTCAGCCCACCAGGCTCCCCTGGTCCCTGGGATTTTCTAGGCAAGAACACTGGAGTGGGTTGCCATTTCCTTCTCCAGTGCATGAAAGTGAAAAGTGAAAGTGAAGTCACTCAGTCGTGTCCGACCCTCAGCGATCCCATGGCCTACAGCCTTCCAGGCTCCTCCGTCCATGGGATTTTCCAGGCAAGAGTACTGGAGTGGGATGCCATTGCCTTTGTTCTGGAGGCGGAGGCTAGAAGCCTAAAATCAGTTTCACAGGGCTCAGGTCTGTGTGGACAAGGCTGGTCCCTTCTCGAGACTCTAGGGGAGAATTCTTTTCTTGTCTTTTCTGGTATCTGGAGGCTGCCTGCATCCTGGAAGACTCCTGACCCTTTCCTTGCATCACTCTGACCTCTTGTTCCTGTTGTCACGGGGCCTGCTTCTGTAGCAGTATCTCCATCTGCTTCCCTCTCATAAGGACCCTTGTGATTACATCATTAGGCCCACCTGGATAATCCAGGATAATCTCAAGACCATTCATTTAATCACAGCTACAAAGCCTTTTTTGCCATATAAGGGAGTATACACACACACACACACACACACACACACACACACACACACACAAATATATATGTATATATATTCACAGAGTCTGGGGATTGGAGGTGGACATCTTGGGACCTGTATGCAGCCAACATAATGTATTATGTTAGGTGACCTGGAGCTATCCCTTCACATCTCTGGACCTTACTCCTCTCTTCTGTACTATGGGGATGGTAGTAAACCTACATCATGGGGTTGCTGTGACAGTTAAAGATGGCATCAGAGTTTTTTTGTTGCAAGCAATGGCAAGTTAAAGGCTACTTGAGAAAAAAGGTATGTTATTGAAGGTAAAAAGATAACCTACAGACATAAAAGGAAATGTAAGGGTCTGGCCTAAGAAGCAGGTTTAGGGACCCAGGGTGCATAGACCCCTCTAGTCTTTGACATTCCACTCAAGATTCCTGCTCCAGGGAAAGGGCATCTGCTTGGCTCACCCTGGGTTTCAGATGCACACCTTGGCCCGGGGAGGGCAAGGCACTGTAACCCACGTTACCCCTGACATGGGGTGGGGAGCAGTCAGAACAAAATCTGAGGGCTGATACCGCAAGAAGGGGGAGGGTATGAAAGGCAAATAAAAATGAAAGATAGTCTTACTGCAGAGGGCTCGCGGTAGGTATTCAAAGAATGATAGCTTTTATCTTATCCTTAATCTTAAGAGAATAGTAACCATTGCTTTGGCAAGATGAAACATGGGGAGCAGCATGACCAGGCAAGAGGAAGACAGAGTATCTGCATTTAACCTCAGCTCTGCCACTGATACATTCTGACATTAAGGGAAGCCCTCTATTTTCTTATCTATAATAATACTTATTCACTCAAAAATGCTTATTGAATGCCTGCCTTTTTCCAGGCACTTTTTCTAGGTACCACAGATACAAGGTACCATAGGTACAAGAGACAGAAAGTCTTGGCTCCTGTGGAATTTACCTGGTAAGGACAGACAATAACCAAACTCACAAATAAACATATTGTATAATGTAAAGAAGACCCAAGTGCTTTGAAGAAAAACAAAGCCGAGTAAGTGGATTGAGAGTCACAGGCCTGGGGTAAGAGGTACTGGTGTTTTTAGGGAAGGCAGGGAAGCTCACTTCTCCAAGGAGGCGACACTGGGACCTGGGTGACACGTGGAGGAGCTGACTTTATGAAGACCGGAGGGAAGAGTGTTCCAGGCAGAGGGAACAGCCACTGCAAAGTCCCAGAGACAGGAACGTGGCCGGTGAGGCACAAAGAGACGAGGGAGGCCGAGAGAATGGGAGGACAAGAAGACAGAGAGCCTAGAGAGGCTGCCTCTTTGGTGGGGCCTCGGATGCCGTGATGAAGAGTTTGGATTCTTCTTTTTTTTTCTTTTGAGCATGATAGGAAACCACTGGAGGGTTCTGAGCAGAAGAGTGAAGCAATCCAATTTATCTTTTAAAAAGATCACCCTGGCAGCTGGATAGGGAGTTGCATTACTAGCGCAAACAGGGAGGCCAGGGAGCAGGCGCGTGCAGGCAGGAGGTGATTGTGGCTTGCAGTGGAGAAGGTGAGAAGAGGTCGGATTTGGGATCTATTTTGATGTTGGATGCGGGGTGACAGAGAGCTAAAGCAAGAATGACTTGGAGATTTCAGGCCCAAGCAAGTAGCTGAATGGGAAACCATTTACTGAAATGCTTTGGGGAAAATTAGAGTTAGATATTGAAAGTTAATAGGTTTACTGAAGAATCACAACTTACTGGGAATAAAAACATGAAACCTTTTTTTCTCCAATAACTACTTCACCATATTACATTGAATCTCTCTTCCATCTAGGAAGTAGCCCTTTAATAACCTTTTGGTCAAATTCCATAACTTCCTACTCACTGTTTTTAGATAGTCTAATTTCACTGTTTGGCTTCATCTTGTTTATTTTTAAATCCTGAGTCTTTAGTCTCATCCTGTGTGCAAAACTCATCTTTCCCGGTTCCCAGCTCCAGCCACAATTGTCTATGATTCAGGGGTCCTTGACCTTGGAAGATAGAGAAATTACCTCTTTATTTTCACTGGTCTCTAACTGAAATTTAGCCTCTCTTTTACTTATGAATGTAGGACACAAACTTCAATAGCATCCACAGTAACTGTAACTTTGTCTCTAATAGCAACAATCAGATGTTTTCACATCCAGCTATGGTTGTTACAGTAATCTTGAAATATCATTTACACTTGTCTCTTTCTTCAAATTATATTAGTTAATGGAACTGCCATTAGCGGTTTTATTTACAGTATGATTTAGAAGCAAGTACATTAGTATTTTACCAACAGTTTTAAAAAATATTTTGATAACTATTGTTGTCGTGTTCAGTCACTCAGTCGTGTTCGACTCTCTGCAACCCCATGGAGTGCAGCCCACCAGGCTCCTCTGTCCATGGATTTTCCAGGCAAGAATATTGGAGTGGGTTGCCATTTCCTCCTCCAAGGGATCTTCCCAACCCAGAGATTGAAACTGTGTCCTCTGTGTCTCCTGCATTGATAGGCTGATTCTTTACCACTGCACCATCTGGGAATCCCATTTTGATAACTGTATTTTAATATAATTGATTTGCTTAAAAATCTTACGTATTTGCTATTGTATTTTTAAAAATATTATTCAGAGAAGAAATCCAAATTTCCAAAATGTAAAGGGATTATGGCACAAAACAAGCTAAGATCCACTGTAAGAAGTTTGGAAGAGATGAGGAAGGAGGTGGTCTGCTCTTCCCAGACACCCCTGGAGCAGGAAGAAGGACACAGGAAGAGACAGGTCTCCTTAAGGTTCTCCTTAAACCAGTTTGGAGAAAACATGTACTCAGTTACAAAGAGACTAAATAACACAGCAATCTGGGCATATTTATCGAACAGCATAAAATAACCAGCCCTGGTCTTGAAGATGGTTAAACCTGCAGCCCAAGGGTGAGCACAAGGTCTCCCAGTGTATTGTTAGGGAGCACTGTTGACTGGACCCTTATGTGGCTTCCGATGACGGGGTTGGTAAAATGGGACTTGACCCTGTGTTTATGTGGGAGAATGATTCAGCCCGATGCTGGGTAATAACTGTTTTGTTGGTCTCTCAGAGTGGAGTTGGTGGGCGGGTAAGCAAGAGGTTTCTTGGAGCCATTCCTCATGTCATGGAAGGCTGGATTAAAAGAATCCTAGGAGATTCTGGACCTAATGACTAGTCTGGAAGTCCCATTCCAGATAACTTCTACTGCAGGGGTCCCCAACGTCCAGGATCTAATGCCTGGAGGCATGACTAATCACTAATCTGAAGCGGAGCTGATGTAATAATAATAGAAATAAAGTGCACAGTAAAGGTAACACATTGAATCAAACCACCTCCTACCCCTGGCCCATGGAAAAACTGTCATCCACGAAACCAGCCTCTGGTGCCAAAAAAGTTGGGGACCACTAGTCTATTGTACTTCTTCCAAATATTTGAGGTTCATTACTCAAGATGGTGATGCCTCCAACATAGAATGTTTGGGAAACCAATTAAGGCTGAGGGCAGGGACTGGGTAATCTCTTTTGCTGAATACCATGAGTAGAGGTTTTCAAATGCCGGCCCTATGAATTGGTGAAAGGTTTTATGAATGATGGTTGATTTAAGGCCTGTGTCATTTTGTAAATGACTTTGCATCTAGCTTGTTCTTTCATGTTACAAGAAAACAGCTTAATCTTTTACCTAATGAAAAGTGGAACAAATTTGGATTTCAAGATTCAGTTTTCAATATAAAGCAAGCCATTCTCCTTTCTGCTTTCTTCTTCATAAATGCCATTTCAGACGAGATCAGGCGCATTTAGAGTGGAATGGCCATAGATCATAAATGCCATTTCAGATGGTAACTTTCATCTTGCAACTGCATGGAGAAATTAATAAAGACTAACTTCTCAGATTCTCTTGTGCATTTTGTGAGTATGCTATAACTTTTCTAGGTCCTGAAAAAGTTTACTGATCCTCCCAAAATTGTGGGGAGCGGGGGAAGAATTGTGTGTGTGTGTGCATGCACATGTGTGTGTATTTATACACACATGTGTACACAGTCGGAAGAATAAATTGTTGTTCCTTCTCAAAATTACAGAATCAATTGTGATTCAAATAGATTTAATTCAGGTTTGAGGGGGAAAAAAAAGAGGACCTGACAAATGTGCCAATAAGACAATTCTTGGAAACACTCAGCAGCACTGTTGCGCCGCTGGAATGCTCAAACCTGTTTGCTCGGGGGTGAGGGTCAGGGGTCCAGTTTAAGCCCCTGGGAGCCTCAGCTGCCTTCTCCTGGGATTGACACTCTTGTTTCCCCTCCCCTCCCCAGTTCCCCAAAGATGAGCAGTCACCTCTACTCGATCTCAATTTTTATTTGACCTGAAGCCAGTTGCACTGATTCCAAGAGAGAGAAAAGGGCTTGGCATGGCTTCTATCCTTTTGAGCTGGGCTGCTGAAATGACTAATAATTCCTAGGGACTCCTCTCCAAAGATTAAGTTCTCTTCATCTGCCCTGATTCACACTTATTCTTGGTTTGGGAACTAGACAGTTCAGTTCAGTCACTCAGTTGTGTCTGACTCTTTGCGACCCCATGGACTGCAGCACGCCCGGCTTCCCTGTCCTTCATCAACTCCCAGAGTTTACTCAAACTCATGTCCATTGTGTTGGTGATACCATCCAATCATCTCATCCTCTGTCATCCCCTTCTCCTCCTGCCTTCAATTTTTCCCAGCATCAGGGTCTTTTCCAATGAGTCGGTTCTTCGCATAAGGTGGCCAAAGTATTGGAATTTCAGCTTCAGCATCAGTCCTTCCAATGAATATTCAGGACTGATTTTCTTTAGGATGGACTGATTGGATCTCCTTGCAGTCCAAGGGACTCTCAAGAATCTTCTCCAACACCACAGTTCAAAAGCATTAATTCTTCAGCACTCAGCTTTCTTTATAGTCCACCTCTGACATCCATACATGACTACTGGAAAAACCATAGCTTTGACTAAACAGACCTTTGTTGGCAAAGAAATGTCTCTGCTTTTTAATATCTGTCTAGGTTGGTAGTAGTTTTTCTTCCAAGGATCAAGTGTCTTTTAATTTCATGGCTATGGTCACCCTCTGCAGTGATTTTGGAGCCCCCCAAAATAAACTCTTTCACTGTTTCCATTGTTCCCCCATCTATTTGCCATGAAGTGATGGGACCGCATGCCATGATCTCAGTTTTCTGAATGTTGAGTTGTAAGCCAACTTTTTCACTTTCCTCTCTCACTTTCATCAAGAACTAGACAGAGCCCCATTATTTCAACATGAAAGCTGGGGTGTCATTAAAGGTGGCCTCACATTACTGCTTAAAGGCCTAGTAGAAATCTCAATTCACTTTTTGAAGATGCCATTGTGATGCAAAGTGATTTGGGGTCTCATTATTACCAGAACCCCTTTGTTGGACTGACTGGGCCTGTCGTGTCCCCAGATTCTCGTCTCCTCTCCTATCCTACAATTATTCCAAAATGGGGATACAGATACTTTGAGGATTCGTGGTATCAGTACAGAGAAACATACTGAAAACAGGAAAATTGCAGCTCCACAGAAAGGCCCCAGCAAGCCTGCCCTCAGATACTCATGACACACTCCCCTTTGTTCTGCTGTCCTGACACTGGATTTCTTAGGCAAATGAACACCTGCCAAGTTATTGCTGTAAGAATTAATCAAGAGAGCATTTTCAATGATTACAACTTCTCCTCGCTCATTTTTTTTCCTTCCAGGCAAATGGCTGTGCTTTCCTCTGTTGAACACTCACAGCTGCTAGACCCTGAATTCCATGTAAAAGAATTTTTGAGTTGTCCTCCTCTTTTCTGTGGACCACTTCCTGTGGCCCCTTTCCTGGGCAGTTTAAATTCTCAGCAGGAAAGGGTCAGTGACCTTGAATGACCCGTGTCACCCCTCTATGCCTGAGTTTCTTCGCTCTAAAAGAAGGACAACAACAGCTCATTATTAACGTTGTGAGGATTTAATGAAACAGTGCGTGGAAAGAGCCCGGCACACTGGGCCAAGCAGAGGCTCATCCCACAAAGATTTATCGAGTGTCTACTATGTGCCAGACATGCTCCCAACTGCTGGAAATGCCAGAAGAGCAAACGCAGGCCGTTTCTGCTCTCATGGAGCTTTCAGTCCAGTTGAGGATTTGGGTGTTAATTAAACAATCACACAGATTTGTAACTCCAAATTGGGTCAAGAACTAGGAAGGAAAATTATACAGTGGCCCTGATCTAATCAAAGCACATCGTTTCATAACGTTTGAGTGGCGATCAGAAGAAAGAATACAAGTAAACTGGGAGAAAGAGGTCTCAGCCCCAACGCGCCTTTGAGCACATTAGGAAAAAGGGCCTCTGCCCTGGAACAGAAGTGGCAGAGCATGTGCTGGGGCTTCAGTGCCTCTGGCCCATCTGCCGGGAGCCCTTGAGCAGAGAACAACTTGCACAACCATATGCTGTGATCTGGCTGGAAGTAAGAGGATATGGAGACAGAAGAAAGCCCCTCTGCCAAGGCCCTGAGGTGGGAGGGCACACTGGGGGAGATGAAAGGGGCCCCTCTGGTTGGAGCCAAGGAGCAAGGCTGGTGGGAGGGGAGTCAGGGTGCTCTGAGCACATGTCAGCTGGCACTGATGCACGATAGCATTATTCTCACGAAGTCACTGCCAGCCCACCAAGGTCTACTCAGAAACACCAAGGTTTCTCTAGACGCTGTTGATTGTTAACTAGTGAAAGAAAATTCCTTCAGGGGTGTGATTTGCTGGTGTCACAACTGCGATTTACAGAATAAGGGCAATGTACAAGGAGAGACATTTAATGGGAAAGCAGGGAGACCATGTGCCTCCAGAAAAACAGAAATGCTCTCTTAAAGCCCAGAAAACTAGATATTAGGCAAAAAGAAGTGGGAACAAAAAACAGAACAAACAAACAAAAAAGCAAATAAAAGCACAGCATTAGGGAAAGGTTTCTCACAGCACTATCATTTGGAGGTTGTAATTCTCTCTCCAAAGAAGTAGACTCTCCTTTCCTTGGCCTCTTAAAAAAGACCCGCCCAGCTGGAAACCCAGGACCTGGCCACACTGCCCTTGCTAGAAATGGTCCTGATCACCCCTCAGGTTCTTTCTGGCTTGATGTCTTTGATTTTGGAGTAATCCAAAAGAATATTCATTAATTCACACAAATATACTGTATCAAGGGTGGAATTTTTTCTTGTTGTTTTTAAGTCTGAGTGTAGTGGGAAATAAAACCCCAGATCCTAGAGAACTGTGCATTGTTGCCTGTTAGCTCTGGAGTCTGTCGGGCTGGACACCTGCAAACGGTGGCCCAGCGGAGTTCTGGTGTCAGCACAAATTGTGAGGGAAGCCTGGGCTTGGGGAACTGGGTGAGTCTGGATCCAGATGCTGATAGGCCACTTACAAGCTGTGTGACCCTGAGCAGGTTAGTCAACCTCTCTCCCTACTCAGTGAGAGTGGCTGTAAACTCACTTGAAAAGTGATGGCTGTCATTAGGGAGAGCCTTGCAGCCAGGACTCTCAGGGATCCCCCACATGCAAAGTCATTTCTGGGGATCCTGCCTGGAAAGCAGCCTCCATGCCACCCACATTCCTTCAGGGATTTATTTCTTTGCATTATATCTGAAAAGTCTTGACTTTGGGCCTTTCAGAGATAGCAGTGCTTTGGGGAAACATAAGGAATCAGAATTAAGTCAGACTTGTAAAATCTTGTCAGCAGTTAGTAATCTCTAAACAGCTTTTAGGAAATAAACAACAACAAAAAAGAGCATTTAGTCATTTTAAATGTGGTATCCATGATCAGAAATCCCATCATAATCATAGAATTCCACAAGAGCAGACACTGTCAATTTATCCAGCATTTGAGATATTTTATTGCTCATTAAGATGTAATAGAACTTAACTTTAAAATGTGCTTGACTTAAAACCATATTAAACCGGAATGTACATCAATCAGACAAAATTGAAATATTTCAGGAAAGAAATGAGCTACTTAATTTCCCTCCAAAAAAGAGCCCTTTTTTATGTCTCAGTCATGATGCTATATCTAAAGGTGGCTTCTGCTTTTTCTTTTACTTTATGGTCACATATGCAGCTTTCCAGGAGAAGGAAATGGCAACCCACTCCAGTATTCTTGCTTGGAGAATCCTGTGGACAGAGGAGCCTGGCGGGCTACTGTCCATAGGGTCACACAGAGTCGGGCACAACTGAAGCGCCTTAGCATGCATGCATGCATTGGAGAAGGCAATGGCAACCCACTCCAGTATTCTTGCCTGGAGAATCCCAGGGACAGAGGAGACTGATGGGCTGCCGTCTATGAGGTCGCACTGAGTCGGACATGACTAAAGCGACTTAGCAGCAGCAGCAGCATGCAGCTTTCCAACCTGAGCCCTTCAAAGCAGAGCAGGCTAATAGTGATTTAAAAGTATGCTGGAGGGTATGCTGCTAGTAAGAGCCTAGCACAGCAGGCTAATAGTGATTTAAGAGTTAAAAAAAAAAAAATTCCATCCAAGATTTTAAAACAAAGAAATGCTAACTCAAGCCTAAACTTTTCTATGAAAAATGACATTGTTGCTTTCTAAGAATGGGACTGGATGAGGCACTTAATCAGAGAGGCCATTATGTTGTCAAAGGCTCTGCTGAGGCTGTAAGACAGATTCTCATGGGCTTATGATCATTTTATTGCCTTTCAGCCCACGGCCGGCAATCCCACTCTCCCTCCTGCTGACAGAATCGGAAGCGGCACTCTATATTCAGTCCTTCTGGAGAGCCTATCTGGTAAGCGTCATGTGTAATTTTGGCATTTCATCTGATGGGGAGTTTGTGTACTGTGAAGGACTCAAGGGAAAACCTGTAGATGAATTTGAAACACAGGTTAGGATAGCTAACATCCAGACCTTGGAAATAGAACAGGTCTTAAAGAGTAATTTAGAATTTCTACCAAAACTTATTTCACAATTGTCATTAAAGCTACCCTGCAACCTTTTTAAAATTTTACTTTTTATTGAGGTAAGAGTTGACTCATTGGAAAAGACTCTGATGCTGGGAGGGATTGGGGGCAGGAGGAGAAGGGGACGACAGAGGATGAGATGGCTGGATGGCATCACTGACTCGATGCCATGATGGACTCGATGGACATGAGTCTGAGTGACCCCCGGGAGTTGGTGATGGACAGGGAGGCCTGGCATGCTGCGATTCATGGGGTTGCGAAGAGTTGGACACGACTGAGCGACTGAACTGAACTTTAGTTTATAACACTTTTTATGTTTCGTGTGTATGACATATTCCTGCCTTGTATGCACTACAGCATGCTCACCAACAGAAATTTTATTTCCATCCATCACCCTACAGTTGATCTCCTTTACCCTCTTCACCCTCCCCCAGCCTCTTCCCCTCTGGTAATCTATATCAACATATTGGTTTGGTTTGGTTCATTTATTTTATGTTTTGGTTTGTCTGGTTTTTTTTTTTATATTCCACATATAAGTGAAATTATACAAAATTTGTCTTCATCTTACTTAGTGTAATACCCTCAAGGTCTAACCATGTTGTTGCAAGTGGCAGGATTTCATTTTTTGTGTGACTGAGTAATATTTCAGTGTGTGTGTGTGTATTACATCTTTACCCATTCATCCATTGATGGGCACTTATTTTGTTTCCCTATCTTGGCTATTGTGAACAATGCTGTGGTGAAAACAGAGGTGTGTATATATATATATATATGTGTGTGTGTGTATATATATATATATTCAAATTAGTGTTTTCATATTCTTTGGATAATTACCCAGAAGTGGAATAGCGGGATCATATGATGTTCTATTTCTCTGTTTTTGAGGGATCATGATGTGTTCCACAGTGGTTTCACCAGTTTACATTCCCACCAACAGGGCACAAGTTTTCCTTTTCTCCACATCCTTATCAACACTCATTATTTCTTGACTTTTTGATGATACCCGTTACAGTAAGGATGCTGAACATCTTTGCATGAGCCTATTAACCCTATTTATGTCTTCTTTGTAAAATATCTATTCATCTCTCTGTCTTTTTAAAAAGAGTTTTGCTGTTGTCATTGTTGAATTGTGTAAGTTCTTTGTATATTTTGGATATTAACCCCTTATCAGATATATGATTTGCAAATACCATCTCTCATTCAGTAGATTGTCTTTTTGTTTTGTTGATGGTTTCCTTCTCTGTGCAAAAGCTTTTGAGTTTGATGTAGTACCATTTTTTTTTTCTTTTGTCTCCCTTGCCTGAGGAGACATATCCAGAAATATATTGCTAAGACCAAAGTCAAAGATCTTACTTCCTATATTTTTTCCTAGGAGTTTTATCATTTCAAGTCTTGCATTCATTCAAGTATTTAGTTCATTTTGAGTTGATTTTTGTGTGTGGTGAATATTGGACTACTTTCCTTTTTTAGTATGTGGCCTTTCAGTTTTCCCAACAATGTTTATTGAAGAGACTATCCTTTCTCCACTGGATGTTCTTTGCTCCTTTTTCTTTTTTAAATTTATTTATTTTTTTACTTTACAATATTGTATTGGTTTTGCCATACATTGACTTGAATCCACCATGAGTGTACATGTGTTCCCCATCCTGAACCCCCCTCCCACCTCCCTCCCCATCCCATCCGTCTGGGTCATCCCAGTGCACCAGCCCCGAGCACCTTGTATCATGCATCAAACCTGGACTGGTGATTCATTTCACATATGATATTTTACATGTTTCAATGTCATTCTCCCATATCATCCCACCCTTGCCCTCTTCCACAGAGACCAAAAGACTGTTCAATATATCTGTGTCTCTTTTGCTGTCTCGCATACAGGGTTATCATTACCTTCTTTCTAAATTCCATATATATGTGTTAGTATACTGTATTGGTGTTTTTCTTTCTGGCTTAATTCACTCTGTATAATAGACTCCAGTTTCATCCACCTCATTAGAACTGATTCAAATGTATTCTTTTTAATGGCTGAGTAATATTCCATTGTGTATATGTACCACAGCTTTCTTATCCATTCATCTGCTGATGGACATCTAGGTTGCTTCCATGTCCTGGCTATTATAAACAGTGCTGCGATGAACATTGGGATACACGTGTCTCTTTCCCTTCTGGTTTCCTCAGTGTGTATACCCAGCAGTGGGATTGCTGGGTCATATGGCAGTTCTATTTCCAGTTTTTTAAGGAATCTCCACACTGTTCTCCATCATGGCTGTACTAGTTTGCATTCCCACCAACAGTGTAAGAGGGTTCCCTTTTCTCCACACCCTCTCCAGCATTTATTGCTTGTCGACTTTTGGATCGCAGCCATTCTGACTGGCATGAAATGGTACCTCATTGTGGTTTTGATTTGCATTTCTCTGATAATGAGTGATGTTGAGCATCTTTTCATGTGTTTGTTAGCCATCTGTATATCTTCTTTGGAGAAATGTCTGTTTAGTTCTTTGGCCCATTTTTTGACTGGGTCTTTTATTTTTCTGGAATTGAGCGGCAGGAGTTGCTTGTATATTTTTGAGATTAATTCTTTGTCAGTTGCTTCATTTGCTATTATTTTCTCCCATTCTGAAGGCTGTCTTTTCACCTTGCTTATAGTTTCCTTTGTTGTGCAGAAGCTTTTAATTTCAATTATGTCCCATTTGTTTATTTTTGCTTTTATTTCCAATGTGGGTCATAGAGGATCCTGCTGTGATGTATGTCAGAGAGTGTTTTGCCTATGTTCTCCTCTAGGAGTTTAATAGTTTCTGGTCTTACATTTAGATCTTTAATGCATTTTGAGTTTATTTTTGTGTATAGTGTTAGAAAGTGTTCTAGTTTCATTCTTTTACAAGTGGTTGACCAGTTTTCTCAGCACCACTTGTTAAAGAGATTGTCTTTTCTCCATTGTATATTCTTGCCTCCTTTGTCAAAGATAAGGTGTCCATAGGTGTGTGGATTTATCTCTGGGCTTTCTATTTTGTTCCATTGATCTATATTTCTGTCTTTGTACCAGTACCAAACTGTCTTGATGACTGGCTTTGTAGTAGAGCCTGAAGTTAGACAGGTTGATTCCTCCAGTTCCATTCTTCTTTCTTAGGATTGCTTTGGCTATTTGAGGTTTTTTGTATTTCCATACAAATTGTGAAATTATTTGTTGTAGTTCTCTGAAAAGTACTGTTGGTAGCTTGATAGGGATTGCCTTGAATCTATAGATTGCTTTGGGCAGTATACTCATTTTCACTACATTGATTCTTCTGATCCACAAACACAGTGTATTTCTCCATCTATTTGTGTCCTCTTTGATTTCTTTCACCAGTGTTTTATAGTTTTCTATATATAGGTCTTTTGTTTCTTTAGGTAGATATATTCCTAAGTATTTTATTCTTTCCATTGCAATGGTGAATGGAATTGTTTCCTTAATTTCTCTTTCTGTTTTCTCATTATTAGTGTATAAGAATGCAAGGGATTTCTGTGTGTTGATTTTATATCTTGCAACTTTACTATATTCATTGATTAGCTCTGGTAATTTTCTGGTGGAGTCTTTAGGGTTTTCTATGTAGAGGATCATGTCATCTGCAAACAGTGCGAGTTTTACTTCTTCTTTTCCAATCTGGATTCCTTTTATTTCTTTTTCTGCTCTATTGCTGTGGCCAAAACTTCCAAAGCTATGTTGAATAGTAGTGGTGAGAGTGGGCACCCTTGTCTTGTTCCTGATTTTAGGGAAAATGCTTTCAATTTTTCACCATTGAGGATAATGTTTGCTGAGGGTCTGTCGTATATAGCTTTTATTATGTTGAGGTATGTTCCTTCTATTTCTGCTTTCTGGAGAGTTTTTATCATAAATGGATGTTGAATTTTGTCAAAGGCTTTCTCTGCATCTATTGAGATAATTATATGGCTTTTATTTTTCAATTTGTTAATGTGGTGTATTACATTGATTGATTTGCTGATATTGAAGAATCCTTGCATCCCTGGGATAAAGCCCATTTGGTCATGATGTATGATCTTTTCAATATGTTGTTGGATTCTGTTTGCTAGAATTTTGTTAAGGATTTTTGCATCTATGTTCATCAGTGATATTGGCCTGTAGTTTTCTTTTTCTTTTTCTTTTTTTTTTTTGTGGCATCTTTGTCATGTTTTGGTATTAGGGTGATGGTGACCTCATAGAATGAGTTTGAAAGTTTACCTTCCTCTGCAATTTTCTGAAAGAGTTTGAGCAGGATAGGTGTTAGTTCTCTAAATTTTTGGTAGAATTCAGCTGTGAAGCCATCTGGTCCTGGGCTTTTGTTTGTTGGAAGATTTCTGATTACAGTTTCAATTTCTGTGCTTGTGATGGGTCTGTTAAGATTTTCTATTTCTTCCTGGTTCAATTTTGGAAAGTTGTATTTTTCTAAGAATGTATCCATTTCTTCCAAGTTGTCCATTTTATTTGCATATAGTTGCTGATAATAGTCTCTTATGATCCTTTGTATTTCTGTGTTGTCTCTTGTGATCTCTCCATTTTCATTTCTAATTTTGTTGATTTGATTTTTCTCCCTTTGTTTCTTGATGAGTCTGGCTAATGGTTTGTCAATTTTATTTATCTTCTCAAAGAACCAGCTTTTGGTTTTGTTGATTTTTACTATGACATCTTTTGTTTCCTTTGCATTTATTTCTGCCCTAATTTTTAAGATTTCTTTCCTTCTACTAGCCCTGGGGTTCTTCATTTCTTCCTTTTCAAGTTGCTTTAGATTTAGGTTATTTATTTGACCTGTTTCTTGTTTCTTGAGGTAAGCCTGTATTGCTATGAACCTTCCCCTTAGTACTGCTTTTACAGTGTCCCATAGGTTTTGGGTTGTTGTGTTTTCTTTTTCATTCGTTTCTATGCATATTTTGATTTCTTTTTGATTTCTTCTGTGATTTGTTGGTTATTCAGCAGTGTATTGTTCCGCCTCCATATGTTGGGATTTTTAATAGTTTTTCTCCTGTAATTGACATCTAATCTTACTGCATTGTGGTCAGAAAAGATGCTTGGAATGATTTCTATTTTTTTGAATTTACCAAGGCTAGATTTATGGCCCAGGATGTGATCTATCCTGGAGAAGGTTCTGTGTACGCTTGAGAAAAAGGTGAAATTCATTATTTTGGGGTGAAATGTCCTATAGATATCAATTATATCTAACTCATCTATTGTATCAAGTTTGTGTTTCCTTGTTAATTTTCTGTTTAGTTGATCTATCCATAGGTGTGAGTGGGGTATTAAAGTCTCCCACTATTATTGTGTTATTGTTAATTTCCCCTTTCATACTTGTTAGCATTTGTCTTACATATTGTGGTGCTCCTATGTTGGGTGCATATATATTTATGATTGTTATATCTTCTTCTTGGATTGATCCTTTGATCATTATGTAGTGTCATCTTTGTCTCTTTTCACAGCCTTTGTTTTAAAGTCTATTTTATCTGATATGAGTATTGCTTTCTTTTGGTCTCTATTTGCATGGAATTTATTTTTCCAGCCCTTCACTTTCGGTCTGTATGTGCCCCTTGTTTCGAGGTGGGTCTCTTGTAGACAACATATATAGGGGTCTTGTTTTTGTATCCATTCAGCCAGTCTTTGTCTTTTGGTTGGGGCATTCAATCCATTTACATTTAAGGTAATTATTGATAAATATGATCCCGTTGCCATTTACTTTATTGTTTTGGGTTTGAGTTTATACACCCTTTCTGTGTTTTCTGTCTAGAGAAGATCCTTTAGCATTTGTTGGAGAGCTGGTTTGGTGGTGCTGAATTCTCTCAGCTTTTGCTTGTCTGTAAAGCTTTTGATTTCTCCTTCATATTTTAATGAGATCCTTGCTGGGTACAGTAATCTGGGCTGTAGGTTATTTTCTTTCATCACTTTAAGTATGTCCTGCCATTCCCTTCTGGCCTGAAGAGTTTCTATTGAAAGATCAGCTGTTATCCTTATGGGGATCCCCTTGTGTGTTATTTGTTGTTTTTCCCTTGCTGCTTTTAATATTTGTCCTTTGTGTTTGATCCTTGTTAATTTGATTAATATGTGTCTTGGGGTGTTTCACCTTGGGTTTATCCTGTTTGGGACTCTCTGGGTTTCTTGGACTTGGGTGATTATTTCCTTCCCGATTTTAGGGAAGTTTTCAACTATTATCTCCTCAAGTATTTTCTCGTAGTCTTTCTTTTTGTCTTCTTCTTCTGGGACTCCTATGATTCGAATATTGGGGTGTGTAACATTGTCCCAGAGGTCTCTGAGGTTGTCCTCATTTCTTTTAATTATTTTTTCTTTTTTCCTCTCTGTTTCATTTTTTTCTACTGTTCTATCTTCTACCTCACTTATCCTATCTTCTGCCTCCGTTATTCTCCTGTTGGTTCCCTCCAGAGTGTTTTTGATCTCATTTATTGCATTATTTATTATATATTGACTCTTTTTTATTTCTTCTAGGTCCTTGTTAAACCTTTCTTGCATCTTCTTGATCCTTGTCTCCAGGCTATTTATCTGTAACTCCAATTTGTTTTCAAGATTTTGGATCATTTTCACTATCATTATTCAGAATTCTTTATCTTGTAGATTCCCTATCTCTTCCTCTTTTGTTTGGTTTGGTGGGCATTTATCCTGTTCCTTTACCTGCTGGGTATTTCTCTGCCTTTTCATCTTGTTTATATTGCTGTGTTTGGGGTGGCCTTTCTATATTCTGGCAGTTGGTGGTTCCTCTTTATTGTGGTGGTTCCTCACTGTGGGTGGGGTTGGACAGGTGGCTTGTCAAGGTTTTCTGGTTAGGGAAGCTTGTGTCAGTGTTCTGGTGGGTGGAGCTGGATATCTTCTTTCTGGAGTGCAATGAAGTGTCCAGTAATAAGTTTTGAGATGTCAATGGGTTTGGTGTGACTTTGGTCAGCCTGTGTATTGAGGCTCAGGGTTATGTTCCTGTGTTGCTGGAGAATTTGCATGGTATGTCTTGCTCTGGAGCTTGTTGGCCCTTGGGTGGTACTTAGTTTCAGTGTAGGTATGGAAGCATTTGATGAGCTCCTATCGATTAATGTTCAGATTCAGGAGTTCTCTGGTGTTCTCAGGATTTGGACTTAAGCCTCCTCCCTCTGGTTTTCAGTCTTATTCTTACAGTAGCCTCAATACTTCTCCATCTATACAGCACTGATGATAAAACATCTAGGTTAATGATGAAAAGTTTCTCCACAGTGAGGGACACCCAGAGAGGTTCACAGAGTTACATGGAGAAGAGAAGAGGGAGGAGTGAGATAGAGGTGACCAGGAGGAAAAGAGGGGGAATCAAAAAGGGAGAGAGCAAGCTAGCCAGTAATCACTTCCCTATGTGCTCTCCACAGTCTGGATCCCTCACAGATGTTCAAGGAGTTACACAGAGAAGAGAAGAGGGAGGAAGGAGACAGAGGTAGCCAGGAGGATAAAAGGGAGAATCAAAAGGAGAGAGACAGATCGAGCCAGTAATCAGTTCCCTAAATGTTCTCCACAGCCTGGAACACCAAGTTGGGTAGAAAAGAAAGGGGGGAGGGGGGAGATAGAGGCGACCTGATGGAGAAAAAGGAGAGTCAAAAAGGGGAGAGAGCAATCAGGCCAGTGATCTTGCTCCCAAGTAAAAATCGGTACTGAAGATTGGGTTCTTAAAGGTACAAAGTTGATAACAAATACCAAAAAACAAAGAATAAAAATCTTGTGTAGAGCTTAGATTCTCAAAAATACAATATGAAAAACAAAAACAAGCAAACAAAAAACAAACAACAACAAAAACACAAAGTCACAGAAGTTATAAAATATATATATATAATATGAAGTTTGCTTTAAAAATAAAGTCTTTTTTTTTTGCAAGGTAATAGTAGGTTATAAAAATGAAAATTAAAGGAGTAATGGGGACTTAAAAATAACAAATAAAATAAAATAAAAAAATAAAATGATAATAGTAAAAGTATATCTAAGACTTTTTCTGGAGCTGTTGCTTACAATGTGGGGTCAGTTTATTTTCAGATAGTTCCCTGGTCCAGCTTGTACTTCTCATGGTCTATAGGCCCCTTCCTATGTAGTTGGTGCTAAGTACAGGGTTTTAATCTATTGCACCTGTCACTTCCAAAGCAGTTCCCTCTGCTTATTTTAGCTTCTTCTGTTTGCTGGTCTCTTCAGTGTCCTATTTCCGCCCTGACACAAGGGGTGCGGTGGTGGTCACTTTTTTTTAGGCTCGCTTGTTCAGTTGTGCTTTGGGGAGGGAAGAACACTGCAAACAAATATCACTGGTGTGTGTTCACAGTGATTCAGCCACACTGGGTTTGCCCCCACTCATGGAGTGTGTGCTTTCCCAGTCTACACTGCTCAGACTCTAGGTTGCTCTGCCAGGAACTGTCTGATGCGGGCCCTGGTTTGCATGCACTTCTCAGGTCTAAGCCACTCAGGTTCAGGTTCTCAGGTACTCCACAAAGGCGCAGACTTGGTTGGGCCTGCGTTTTGCGCCCATCCCAGGTCCAAGTAGGTTAGGTGACCAATTCCTTGGCATGCGTAGTCGTCCTCAGTTGAAGGCTGCGACTTATCCCCTCCCCCGTCTCAGATGCTTGGTTTTCTGGGTGTACAACGGGCGCGCCTTGTGTCTCTTCTGGGAAGCTGATCTCTGGCTGTGACCCTCCTGGCAGATGTGGACCATCCAGAATCCCAAGAAGTCTTGGTTAGCAATGAAGTCTGCTTGCAGTTTGGTATAGGATGCCTCTCTGGGGCCGCGATTGCCCCCTTCTGGCTCTGGCTGCCCTCACCTGCCTGCCTCTGGCGGGCGATGGGCCAGTCCACAGCCGGCTGGCTCTGCTCAGTCCTTTGTTCTGTGAGCATGCCTGGCGCTGGTTAGGGCTTTTCGCGGGATTGCAGGATAGCTATCCCACAGTCTGGATTGCTATCTCAAGCTAGTTCCCTCAGATTGCCCTCCGGGCATTCAGGCCCAGTCCTTATTGTAAGCAATGCCGCCCGCTCCTCCCTGTCCCTCCCCCGCTTGCTAGTGGGAGATGCAAGCGTCTGGGCTGTTGCACTACTGAGAGTTGCTGTTAGGCACGTAATCTGTGGGTTTTAATTATTTATTTGTTTTTCCTCCTGGTTATTTTGCCCTCTGAGATTTCAAGGCTTGCCACAGACCCGCTGGAGAGAGTGTTTCCTGGTGTTTGGAAACTTCTCTCTTTTTCAAGACTCCCTTCCCGGGACGAATCTCCGTCCCTACCTCTTTTGTCTCTCTTTTTATCTTTTATATTTTGTCCTACCTCCTTTCAAAGATAATGGGCTGTTTTTCTGGGTGCCTGGTGTCCTGTGCCGGCATTCAGAAGTTGTTCTGTGGAATTTGCTCGGCGCTCAAATGTTCTTTCAATGAATTTGTGGGGGAGAAAGTGGTCTCCCATCCTATTCCTCCACCATCTTAGGACCCCTACCTGCTCCTTTGTTGTAAATTAGTTATCCATATATGTATGGTTTTATTTCTGGGCTCTCATTTATGTTCCATTGATCTGTGTAACTGTCTTTCTGCCAACACCATGCTGTTTTGATTACTATAACTTTGTAATATAGCTTGAAATCAGCTTTGTTCATTTTTATCAGGATTGCTTTGGCTGTTTGGAGTCTTTTGTGATTCCATATAAATTTTAGAATTTTAAATTCTATTTCTGTGAAAAATGTCCTTGGAATTTTGATAAGGATCATATTGAATCTGTCTGCATAGGTAATATTGACATTTTAACCATGTTAATGCTTCCAATCCATAAGCATGAAAATCTGTCCATTTATTTGTTTATTATTCAATTTCTTTCAACAATCTCTTATAGTTTTTAGACTACAAGTCTTTTGCCTCTTTAGTTAAATTTATTCCAAGATATTTTATCCTTTTTGTTGTTATCTTAAATGGGATTGTTTTCTTAATTTCTCTTCCTGCTACCTAATTGTTTGCATGTAGAAATGCAATAGATTTTTGTATATTGATTTTGTACCCTGTAACTTTACTGGATTTATTTATTTTTTTATTTATTATTTTTAAATATTTTTTGTAGCATCTTCAGGATTTTCTATATATAAAATCATGCCATCCTCATATTGTAGCAGTTTTACTTCATTCTTTCCAATTTGAATGTCTTTTATTTCTTTTTCTTGCCTAGTTGCTTGGGTTAGAACTTCTAATACTATGTTGAATAAAAGTGGTGAGAAGGGGCATCCTTGTCTTGTTCTTGATTTTAGAAGGGGAGTGTTACTAATCCAAACTCAGGTTTTCTCACCAGATGCACAGCAAAACCAATCTACTGGCACTGGGTTGTGGCGAAGGAGAGTACAGTATTTATTGCAGGGTACCAAACAAGGGGAATGGGCAATGCTCAAAAGACCCAGACTCCCTGGGAAAGATTTATAGAGACAGTGTTAGAGGTGAAAGTCGCAGGGAACCTAAACAGCTCATAGACAATTTTCTGATTGGTAGATAGTGAGGGTGGTATTTCAGGAAGCTCCATCATCAGTTTTCCAACTCCAGCTGGTCTAGGGTCTATGAGTATAGGGCCAGTGGCTTTCACCTGGTGGGGATCTAGTTTTTACTACATTTAATATTAATTTTTTCTTAAAATTAACAAAAACCTTTACTTCCTTAAACACTCTGAAGGAAAAATATAGTCTCCCACTATAGGAAGTAAAAAATTTCTGAGTGTAGTATAGTATACATAAGATTTACCATTTTAACCAATTTTGTGTACAGTTCAGTGGCATTAAGTACACTTGCATTGTTTTGCAATCATCATTACCATTCATCTTTCTAAATTGAAACTCTGTATCCATTAACTCCCTATTCTTCCCTCTCCCAGCCTCTGGCAACCACTTTTCTACTTTCTGTCTCTATGACTGCTCTAAGAACCTCAGGTAAAAGTGGAGTCATATAGAATTTATCCTTTTGGTTTATTTCACTTGGCAGAATGTCCTCAAGTTTCATCTATATTGTAGCATGTGTCAGAACCTCCTCCCTTTTTAAAGTCTGAATAATATTCTTGCCAGGAAGTTTTAAAATCCAGAAATCTGACACCCTCACTTGTTGTCATAAAACCATCCAGACATTCATGAAATATTTTTAAACTGACCACATGAACAGAAATGTCACATGGTATGAAGAACTATTTGTAGTAAACCATTCTTGAGAGTTGTGATGATATAATCAGCATTATAAATAGGTTCTGATAGTTACTTCTTGACATTAAGCACTTCTGTAGAAGCAGACATTTTCTTCTTTCTTCTTTCAAAATACTACATTAATGGTTAGAAAGCCAGATTGTTTCAACATGCAAAACTGGAGTTTTTAAAAATCTATTTGGATATTGTGAATGAAATCTGGTCCTTTCATAGTCTCCTTTCTGAAGTGTGTTTGGTGATAAGCCAAACTACCACATCAATGGTGCCCTTCTGCTTATGAAATATTAGATGCAATAGGTACCAACTGATAGAGAAACCTGTTCTTTTGCGATGTTCATATGAGGTTCTCATGGGCCGTAACGACTGAAATTTCTTTAATGATTTAGGAGGCAGAGACCAGGTAAATCCACTGAATATTTATTCTGTCTAAATAAGCGCCTGGTGTCATGCCTTCTGCCCATTTGTTTTGTTTTATTCTGTCTAACTCAGCCTAGACACCAGCATGGCATGTAGTCTTCCCTTCCTCCCAACATCAATTCCCCCTCCACTGTGACAACTGAGAATCGCAGAGATCATCAATCATTAACATTATTTGATGAACAATACAATGCAAAGTTGCTCCAGCAGCTGCCTTTTGGCTTTGCAAAGTTAAAAAATCAGAGATCCTGCAAAGAACAATGAGAATCTGTGCAGTTATCCCTTTGTTAATGGTGAACTGACCTGGGGCAAATGAGGTGCCCCCAAAGAGAAACATCTTGGTGTAAACAAAGCATACAAAATCTAGAGTTGTACAGGGTCCCCCTTCCCCTCTGGCTTGAGACAGCTTGGGTGCAATTCATTCAGGAACATGGACACTTAAGTATTGCATTCCCCTGGCTACAGGGGTTAGTTCGTGATAAGCAGGGGAGGGCCAGTCACACTGAGTGAAACTCCATTCTGGGATTCTACTAGGAGTTGTTGCGACAGAGCAGCTTGATAGCCTGCTAAGAGACTAGGCTATCAACAACCATCTCACCACTGTGTGAAGAGCCTTCAGGAGAAGTGACCGCAGAGGCAAGCAGAGCTGAGAGACCAAGGAAGGGGCCTGAGTCTGGATGAGGATGTGGCTGAAGCATCTAGATTCATCTGTGCCACTGAATCCTCTCCCAGATGGATTTTTCTGTCACAGCTAAAGTCCTTACAATTACAATTTTCAACATAAAATTTCTAGACTGTTGATTACTTGTACATGAAAGAGGTTATTAGCACAAAATAAAAATCTGGGTTCACTTGTGCAGAGTAACCATCCCAATTGTCCCAGGGAAAGACTGGCCTGTATCAACTGGAGACTTGACTAGAGAGGGGACACTTACCTCAAGGAAAACCTATCTATTTTTTTTATTGTATAAGTAATACTTATACAATGCTATTGTGTAATGCTATTGTGGAAAAAGATAAACTTTTAAAAATTATGATTCATTCATCCTTTTAGAATTTTTCCTGTCCATATAAAAAGATTTTTAAAAAACCCCCAAAAAGCTGTGCTGATAAACAGTTTTGTGCCTGCTCTCTTCCTTTTAAAACATTTTGGGAATATCTTTGTCATTGCACCAAGTTCTATTGCATACATTTAAATGACTCTGTGATAGTCCTTTCTGTAAATGCACCAAACCATGATTTAACCATAGTTGTTTGGACATTCTAGTTTTCTCTCATTTATAAGATATATTGTGAAAAGCATCCTTGCTCATATGTCTTTGCATACATATCTGATTTTCTGTGTAAGAATAATTACTTGAAGTGGAATAGATGGCTCCAAAAGTAAGCACCTTCTTTAGGAGCTTTGATTATTATTGCTAAATTATTCTCCAGAGAGGTTAGAGTTTTATTAGCCTCTAGACCTACTTTCAGGCAGCAACAATGTATGCAAGTGTGCACTAAGTATAGGTTTTGATGGCAGAGTGGAGAGAGGAAGAAGAAAGATATTGGGAGCATGAAGCACTCCTGAGAAGGATAACGTTGCATGGCTATTGTACTGGAAGAAAATATTTTAAAATCATATATCTGATAAGGAATTAATATTTAGAATGTATAGAGAACTCACAAAACTCAACAACAGCAACAACCAAAAGAACAACCTGATTCAAAAATGGGCAAACAACTTGAATGGACTTTTCTCCAAAGAAGATATATGAATGGCCAACAGGTACATGAAAATATTCTCAACATCACTAATCATTAGAGAAATGCAAATCAAAACCACAGTGAAAAGCAATAGCACACTCATTAGGATGGCCATTATTAGAAAAATGGAAAACAATAAATGTTGGCAAGGATATAGAGAAACTGGGATCCTGTGCACTATTGGTGGGAATTTAAGATGGTACAGTCATTATGAAAAAAGAGTATGAAGGCTCAAAAAACTAAAAATAGAATTACCATGCTGCTAAAGTCGCTTCAGTCGTGTCCGACTCTGTGCGACCCCATAGACGGCAGCCCACCAGACTCCCCCATCCCTGGGATTCTCCAGGCAAGAACACTGGAGTGGGTTGCCATTTCCTTCTCCAATGCATGAAAGTGAAAAAGTGAAAGTGAAGTCGCTCAGTCGTGTCCCACTCTTCGCGATCACATGGACTGCAGCCTACCAGGTTCCTCCATCCATGGGATTTTCCAGGCAAGAGTACTGGAGTGGGGTGCCATCACCTTCTCCTAGAATTACCATATAACCCAGCAATTCCATTTCCAGGTATGTATCCAAAAGAATTGAAAGCAAGATCTTTTTTATTAATTTATTTATTTTTAATTGGAGGATCAGTTCAGTTCAGTCGCTCAGTTGTGTCCGACTCTTTGTGACCCCATGAACTGCAGCATGCCAGGCCTCTCTGTCCATCACCAACTTCCGGAGTTCATCCAAACTTATGTCCATCGAGTCGGTGATGCCATCCAGCCATCTCATCTTCTGTCTTCCCCTTCTCCTCCTGCCCCCAATCCCTCCCAGCATCAGAGTCTTTTCCAATGAGTCAACTCTTCACATGAGGTGGCCAAAGTATTGGAGTTTCAGCTTTAGCATCAGTCCTTCCAAAGAACACCCAGGACTGATCTCCTTTAGAATGGACTGGTTGGATCTCCTTGCAGTCCAAGGGACTCTCAAGAGTCTTCTCCAACACCACAATTCAAAAGCATCAATTCTTTGGTGCTCAACTTTCTTCACAGTCCAACTTTCACATCCATACATGACCACTGGAAAAACCATAGCCTTGACCAAATGGACCTTTGTTGGCAAAGTAATGTCTCTGCTTTTCAATATGCTATCTAGGTTGGTCATAACTTCCCTTCCAAGGAGTAAGCATCTTTTAATTTCATGGCTGCAATCACCATCTGCAGTGATTTTGGAGCCCAGAAAAATAGTCTGACACTGTTTCCACTGTTTCCTCATCTATTTGCCATGAAGTGATGGGACCAGATGCCATGATCTTCGTTTTCTGAATGTTGAGCTTTAAGCCAACTTTTTCACTCTCCTCTTTCACTTTCATCAAGAGGCTTTTTAGTTCCTCTTCACTTTCTGCCATAAGGGTGGTGTCATCTGCATATCTGAGGTTATTGATATTTCTCCGGGCAATCTTGATTCCAGCTTGTGCTTCTTCCAGTCCAGCGTTTCTCATGATGTACTCTGCATTTAAGTTAAATAAGCAGGGTGACAATATACAGCCTTGATGTACTCCTTTTCCTATTTGGAACCAGTCTGTTGTTCCATGTCCAGTTCTAACTGTTGCTTCCTGATCTGCATATAGGTTTCTCAAGAAGCAGGTCAGGTGGTCTGGTATTCCCATCTCTTTCAGAATTTTCCACAGTCTATTGTGATCCACACAGTCAAAGGCTTTGGCATAGTCAATAAAGCAGAAATAGATGTTTTTCTGGAACTCTCTTGCTTTTTCCATGATCCAGCAGATGTTGGCAATTTGATCTCTGGTTCCTCTGCCTTTTCTAAAACCAGCTTGAACTTCTGGAAGTTCATGGTTCATATATTGCTGAAGCCTAGCTTGGAGAATTTTGAGCATTACTTTACTAGCATGTGAGATGAGTGTTGGTTTCTGCCATATATCAACATGAATCAGCACTGGTATATATATGTCCCCTCCCTATGGAGCCTCTCTCCCACCTCCCATTCCATTCCACCCCTCTAGGCTGTCACAGAGCACTAGGTTTGAGCTCCCTGCATCCTACAGAAAATGCCCACTGGCTACCTATTATACATATGGTAATGTATATGTTTCAGTGTTGAAAGCAAGGTTTTGAAGTCACATTTGTACACCCAGGTTTGTAGCATTATTCACAGTTGCTAAAATGTGGAAGCGATGCAAGTGCCCATTGGTGGGTAAATGAATAAGCAAAATGTGGTACTATACTTACAATGGAATGTTACTCAGACTTAAAAAGGAAGGAAGTTGTGATATATGCTACAACACGGCTGAGCCTTGAGGACGTTATACTGAGTGAAATCAGCCAGTCACAAAAGGACAAATACTGTATGATTCCACTTATATGAGGTGGTTAGAAATCATAAAGACAGAAAATATGATGATAACTGCCAAGAAGGACGGGTGAATGGAAAGTTATTGTTTAGTGAGTACAGAGTTTAAGTTTTACAAGATGAAAGGATTATGAGGCTGATGGTGGTGATGGTTGCATAATATTATGTGGTATTTAATATCACTTCACTGTACACTTAAAAATGGTTAAGATGGTAAATGTTATGTAATATATATTTTACCATAGTAAAGAAAAGGAAACAAACAAATGAAAGATATGGCCGTTCCAGGGTGTTTTAATTTGATTTTTCTTGACTTTTTCCCCTAAGGAAACACTTCTTTCTTAGGTCATTCAGTTTAGTTCAGTTCAGTTGCTCAGTCGTGTCTGACTCTGTGACCCCATGAATCACAGCACGCCAGGCCTCCCTGTCCATCACCAACTCCCAGAGTTCACTCAGACTCATGTCCATCGAGTCAGTGATGCCATCCAGCCATCTCATCCTCTGTCGTCCCCTTCTCCTCCTGCCCCCAATCCCTCCCAGCATGAGTCTTTTCCAATGAGTCAACTCTTTGCATGAGGTGGCCAAAGTACTGGAGTTTCAGCTTTAGCATCATTCCTTCCAATTAGAGATGACCTAATGGAGAAGGCAGTGGCAACCCACTCCAGTACTCTTGATTGGAAAATCCCATGGATGGAGGAGCCTCGTAGGGTGCAGTTCATGGGGTCGCTAGGAGTCGGGCACAACTGAGCGACTTCACTTTCACTTTTCACTTTCATGTATTGGAGAAGGAAATGGCAACCCACTCCAGTATTCTTGCCTGGAGTATCCCAGAGACAGAGGAGCCTAGTGGGCTGCCATCTATGGGGTCGCACAGAGTTGGACATGACTGAAGTGACTTAGCAGCAATAGCAGCAGCATATAGTTAGATAGAAAATGAATGATGAAAACAGCCGAAGATAAAACCAAACAACTATGAAAAGGCTTTTCAAAGACGTCAAAGGAATGGTTTTGTAGTTCCTCCTATATTTTTCTGCAGAAATTCCAACTTGAGTCTCTGTACTTGAAGGAAGAGAAAATTTTCTCCACTCCAGACAGCTGGCTGGGCTATTAAGCACGACAACCTTTTTTTGAAAGATCACTTGAAGTTCTCATTATTAATCCTAACTTTTTTATTCTTGAATGTTATGGATGAATGGAAGGACTTGATTTATCTTTCAGTGTAAAACATGCCCTATGGCAACTTGTTAAAAATGTGAGCTCTCCTGGTATGTCTTGTCAGATTATTAATAACTCTGTGTAGGTTATTTAACTTCTGGGCCACAATTTCCTGTCTGCCAAATGATAATAATAATATCTCCTGCTTATGAAGATTGAATCAGATAATTTGTCCACATAAGGGAGGTTTGCATGGTGCCAGGTACATAATAAATACACAACCAATATTAGCTGTTGTTGTCATTGGTGATGGTGGTTCTGTTTTCCTTATTAGAGAATCATTCAGAAAAGCTAGCTTGTGGCTTCCTTGTAGCTCCTCAGGGAGCTACGTGCTCCTGGCTCAGGGCCTTTGCACTTGCTGTGTATTCGTTGCATCAACAGCTGTCAATCACATTACCCTCCCTGCCTCATTCAGGGTTCTTCTTGGATGTCTCTCCCCATCACCATTTCCCAGATACCACCCCATCATCACTCTGCAGCCTCTTCCTATGCTTTATTTCCTGCTGATCACTTACCAACTATGACATTGTGTTGGATATTCACTTGTCTACTGCCTGTCACCTTGACTAGAATGTGAGTTCCAGGAAGGTAAAAGTTGCTTGACTTATTCATCCTGTATCCCAAGCCCCTAGAACACTGTCTAGAACATATATTAGGCACTTCATAAGTATTTTAGTGACTAACTGAATCCCTTAAATGATCTCTCTAACCAGGATATCTGAAAACAAAGAGCAGCAAACTGGATTATTCTATTTTATAAGCCCTTCTGAGGGGCTTAAACAGGCATTTAAATGTGGACTTTTGAGGGAGTTGCTTGTGTATCAGAATCCTTGAACTCAAAAGCTTGCTTCTTATCAATAATTTCCCAGAGGTTATACTTGAGAAAAATGTATTCATTTTATCATTGACCTTCATGAACTAGCCCTTCACTAGGCCTTGTAATGTGAAGAAATGAAGTTTGCTATGAGAAATTATTGCAATAAAGAGCTCATGATCTGAGCCACAGTCAGCTCCAGGTCTTGTTTTTGCTAATTGTATAGGGCTTCTCCATCTTCAGCTGCAAAGAATATAATCAATATGATTTCGGTATTGACTATCTGGTGATGTCTATGTGCAGAGTCGTCTCTTGTGTTGTTGGAAGAGGGTGTTTGCTATGACTAGTGTATTCTCTTGGCAAAACTCTGTTAGCCTTTGCCCTGCTTCACTTTGTAGTCCAAGACCAAACTTGCCTGGTTCTCCAGGTTTCTCTTGACTTCTTACCTTTTCATTCTAATCCCCTATAATGAAGAGAACATCTTTTTTTTTGGTGTTAGTTCTAGAAAGTCTTGTAGGTCTTCATAGAACCAGTCAACTTCAGCTTCTTCAGCATTAGTGGTTGGGACATAGACTTGGATTACTGTGATATTGAATGGTTTGCCTTGGAAATGAATAGAGATCTTTCAGTCATTTTTGAGATTGCACCCAAGTACTGCATTTTGGACTCTTTTGTTGGCTATGAGGGCTATTGCATTTCTTCTAAGGAATTATTGCCCACAGTAGTAGATAAAAAGATAATCTGAATTAATTTTCCCACTCCAGTCCATTTTAATTTAGATTCCTAAAATATCGATATTCATTCTTGCCATCTTTTGCTTGACCATGTCCAATTTACCTTGATTCATGGATCTAACATTCTATGTTCTTATGTAATATTGTTCTTTACAGCATCAGATTTACTTTCACCATCAAGAACATCCACAACCAAATATTGTTTCCATTTTGGCCCAGCCTCTTCATTCTTTCTGGAGCATATTGGGCACCTACTGACCTGGGGGGCTCATCTTCTGGTGTCATATCTTTTTGCCTTTTCATACTGTTCATGGGGTTCTCAAGGCAAGAATACTGGAGTGGTTTGCCATTTCCTTCTCCAGTGGACAACGTTTTATCAGAACTCTCCTCTATGACCCATCTGTCTTCAGTGGCCCTGCAAGGCATGGCTCATAGCTTCACTGAGTTACACAAGGCTGTGATCCATGTGATCATTTTGGTTAGGTTTTGGTCATTGTGTTTTTCATTCTGGAGTCTGTGGGATTGTGATCCTTGCTTCTTCTGTTTTCTGATGGATGAAGATAAGAGGCTTGTGCAAGCTTCCTAATGGGAAGGACTGGCTGTGGGGACAACTAGGTCTTGTTCTGGTGGAAAGGACCATGCTTAGTAAATCTTTAATTCAATTTTCTGTTGATGGGTGGAGCTTTGATCTCTCCCTGTTAGCCATAGTCAGCAAAACCAAGACCTGGAGCTGACTGTGATTCAGATCTTGAGCTCCTTATTACAAAATTCAGGCTTAAATTGAAGCCTGTGGTCTAGAATGGTCTAGACCACTAGACCATTCAGGTATGACCCAAATCAAATCTCTTATTATATAGTGGAAGTGATGAACAGATTTAAGGAATTAGATCTGGTAGACAGAGTGCCTGAAGGACTATGGACAGAGGCTGGTAACATTGTATAGGAGATGGTGACCAAAACCATCTCCAAGAAAAAGAAATGCAAGAAGGAAAAGTGGTTGTCTGAGGAGGGCTTCTCAGCTCCTCCAAATAGCTGAGAAAAGAAGAGAGGCAAAAAGCAAAGGAGAAAGAGAAAGATACACCCAACTGAATGCAGAGTTCCAGAGGATAGCAAGGAGATATAAGAAAGCTTTCTTAAGTGAAAAATGCAAATTAAAAAAAGAGAGGAAAACAATAGAATGGGAAAGACTAAAGATCTCTTCAAGAAAATTAGAGATACCAAGGGAATATTTCATGCAAAGATGGGCACAATAAATGACAAAAATGGCAAGGACCCAACAGAAGCAGAAGAACTTAAGAAGAGGTGGCAAGAATACGCAGAAGAGCTATACACAAAAGGTCTTAGTGACCCGAATAACCACAATGGTGTGGTCACTTACCTAGAGCCAGACACCCTGGAATGTGAAGTCAAGTAGGCCTTAGGAAGCATTACTATGAACAAAGCTAATGGAGGTGACAGAATTTCAGCTGAGCTATTGCAAATCCTAAAAGATGATGCTGTTAAAATACTACACTCAATATGCCAGCAAATTTGGAAAACTCAACAGTGGGCACAGGTCTGGAAAAGGTCAGTTTTCATTCCAATCCCAAAGACAAGCAATGCCAAATAATGTTCAAACAAGGAGTACATCAGGCTGTATATTGTCATCCTGCTTATTTAACTTATATGCAGAGTATATCATGATATGCTGTCTGGATGAATCACAAGCTGAAATCAAGACCCTGATGCTGGAAAAGATTGAGGGCTGAAAGAGAAGGGGGCAACAGAGAAAGAGATGGTTGGATGGCTTCATTGATTCAAAGGACATGAGTCTGAGTAAACTTCTTGAGATAGGGAAGGACAGAGAAGCCTGTGTGCTGCAGTCCATGGGGTCGCAAAGAGTTGGATACAACAATGAGAAATTATGATCCCCAAGCAGGCTTTTTATTTTATTTATTTTAGTTGAAAATTTTATTCTGGCTGCTCTGGGTCTTTGTTGCTGCTCACGGGCTTTCTTTAGCTGCAGTGAGCGAGGGTTACTCTCTAGTTGTGGTGTGTGAGCTTCTCATTGCAGCGGCTTCTCTTGTTGTGGAGCACAGGCTTTAAAACACACTGGCTCAGTAGTCATAGCACACAAGCTTAGCTTCCCCATGGCAAGTGGAATCTTCCTGGAGCGGGGATCGAACCCATGTACCTTGCATTAGAAGGCAGATCCTTAACTACTGGACCACCAGGGAAGTCCCCCAAGCAGGCTTTTTAAAGGAGAGCATCAGCTGAAGTTATGTTCTGTGCTTAGTTGCTAAGACGTGACCGACTCTTTGTGACTCCATGGACTGTAGTCCACCAGACTCCTCTGTCCATGGGATTTTCCTGCATTGTCAGGCAGATTCTTTACCACTGAACCTCAGGGAAGCCCAGTGAAGGCATACTGACAGTGAAAGTTACTCAGTCATGTCTGACTCTTTGCAACCCCATGGACTATACAGTCCATGGAATTCTTCAGGCCAGAATACTGGAGTAGGTAGCCATTCCCTTCTCCAGGGGATCTTTCCAACCCAGGGATTGAACCCAGGTCTCCCACACTGCAGGCAGATTCTTTACCATCTGTACCAGAAAGCCCGAAGGCATACTGGGCATGTCTAATTCATCTGAGAATTGACAGAAAAGATTTTCTTCATTAGGAATTTCCCTTCTAGTTGCTGATATCTGCTGGCAGGTGAGCAGACTTTGCCAGGAAAAGTCAGACATTGTTTTTACAAAAGGAATGCTAGAAATGGGGCATTGCATCAGATTATCACCAGTTCCCCCTCTTGATGGTGCACAGTCACTTCCAGTTATCCTCAGAGGGGTTGGCTGTGCCCTTTGTGATTTGATGAGAGCTCCCAGGGCTCCCCTAGTGGGAGCTTCCATGTGGAAAGATCTGTCTTCTCTTTGGAATGTTCTTGTTTGTTGGCTCATGAATCCAGTTTCAGTCCATTTTTTATTGCCACATTACCAAGCAAAACACTCAATCCCCAAGAATCTTTTTGTTAGGCCATCCTAGAGTAATTGTGAAACCCACATATTTGAAATTGATTTTTAACATTTTCTAACATGTGGGAAATGTTTATAGGCTTTTAGGGAAGCTGAGACCACCTATACAAGTTCCACTGAACAGGTAGAATAAAACTCCTGATCTTCTCAATGATGTAGAAGTCCTGGTTTTGGCTGGGGATTCAGACATTAGGCCTGGGACACTCTAAGCGGAATGCTCCCAAGGACGGCTGGTGCCAACTCTTCTGCCATTCTACTCAGATAGAGACCTTATGTCTTCCATTGCATGCAACTTCATTTGTTCATTCTTTCATTTGACAAACGTGTTGAGGGCTCTCTACTTGCCAAGAACTGGAGACACAGAATCCATCCATTTCTGGAGGAACCTGGAGACAGCTATACCAAGGAGAAAGATAATAATATTAAGAGTAGCCAAATCTAATATTTTTGGTCACTTGCTATATGCCAGGCACTGTGCTAGCATTTCACAAACAACATCTCCTTTATGCCTTATGCTGATTGTATAAAATAGGCAGGAATGTACTTCTATGATCATATATATATATATATATATATAAACCAACCAAGGCCTAAAATCCTGTAGTGATTTGGCCAACATACAGTGATAAGTGACAGAGTCTGACTGTCCTCAGAATCCCATCTCTCCTTTTTTTTCTTTTTAAAAACTATTACTACCAGCAATATCTGAGAGTTTCCATTGCTCCATGTCCTGATCTATTGATCTTGATATGGTCAGTCTTTTTAATTTTAGCCGTTTTAGTGCATGTATAGTGGTATTGCATTGTGTGTGTGTGTGTGTGTGTGTGTGTGTGTTTCAGTCAAGCTTACTGAGATATATATATATTACATACAATAAAATTTACCCTCTTCAGTGTTGTTGTTCAGTTACTAAGTCATGTCCAGCTCTTTGTGACCCCATGGATTGTAGCACACTGGGCTCCTCTGTCCCCTGCTATCTCCCAGAGTTGGCCCATATTTATGTCCGTTGAGTCAGTGGTGCTATCTAACGATCTCATCCGCTGCCATCTCAATCTTTTACCTTCAATCTTTCGCAGCAACAGGGTTTTTTTTTCCAGTGAGTTAGCTCTTCACATCAGGTAGCAAAAGGATTGGCGCTTCAGCTTTAACAACAGTCCTTCCAGTGAAAATTCAGGGTTGATTTCCTTTAAATTGACTGGATGTATATAGTCTCTCAATTTTGCCAAATCCATACAGCCTAATTTCTCCCACAATCAAGATACAGAAATGTCATCCCCCAAATTCCTGCACGCTTCCCTTTGTAGTTAACCTCTGCTTCCCTTACCAGGGCCTGGCACTCACTGATCTATTTACCCCTATGGTTCTGCCTTTCCAGAATGGCATACAAATGGAACCATAAAGTGTGTAGCCCTTGAGTCTGACTTCTGTCACTTGGTCTGATGCATTTAAAGGTCTTCCATGTGGTTGCATGTATCAGCAGCCCCTTCCTGTTTATTACTGTGCAGTATTCCATCAGGAGGGAGGCCTTCACCTGATGATGAGTAAACACATGTGAGTAACATGAGACTGGCTTCGTTATACCTATGGATTGCAGTGGTCTCAAGCTCACTATGCATCAAAGTCATCTGTGAAAAGATTTCGTTTAAAAATTCTAATACTCAGGGCCTCATTCTCTGAGATTCTTGTTCCATTGGCCATGGTGAGAACAGGAGATGGGCATTTGTTTAAAGCACCCAGGTCTAGACCCACTGATGAACTGGAATCATCTTTGCTACCTATTAGTTGAATGGTCCAGGACAAGCCACTGAACTCAGAATCTCAATTTCTTTTTCTTTAAGTCGAGAATAATAGTAGCTGCCCAGTCTATTTCACTAGGTTATCAGAAAGATCAAAATGATTTTTAGTGGCAATGCTAGAGAAAGTGTTCTGTGAACTGTAGATGCATAAATATGGATGTCATTACATATCAGTGTCTTTCCTCTTGGAAAAATACCAGAAGTTCTAGTTCTGAAACAAATGAGAGGTTTTAAAGACCAAAGCGAAAGAGCAGGCTTTCTCTGCCACTTCTGTGTGTGCCTCAGATGATTGCTTGATGTGTGAGAGTAAGTGTAATGCCAACACACAGGAGAGAAGACTGGGATAAATACACTTCTTCTTGAGACTGTGGTGATGTTGGCAGAACTGGGTACCACTGTAGACCACGAATCCTTGGCTGGATAGGTTAAGTCAGTGTGTTTGCAGAAAGTAAACACTGATGTAACTGGAAGGACAGGCAAGCAGATATGTGTTGCCAAGGATACAATTACAGAGCAGCTCATGATCCAGTCCTTCCCTCAAGGCAAGTGAGAGGAGGTCTGCTTCTCAGAGAAGGGCCCCTTGTCCCTGGCAAACATCATATGAAGCAAGAATCCTGTTACAAACACATCTGACCACCTTTGAAAATATTGCAAGGAGTGGCATGTCACCTCTGGTACAGAAAAAAAATGGCCATCTTTGGATGAAAAATTCTTTTATTGGTATTTTTATTGTAAAAGGGCCAATACTCCTTGTAAGAAAAAGTGAAGCCATATAGAAATAATGTCTTAGTTCAGGCTGCTCTAGCAACACCACAGACTGAGTGGCTTAAACAACAAACATTTATTTTCCACAGTTCTGGAGGTTGAGAGGTTCAAGATCAAGCTGCTGGCAGATGCAGAGTCTGCTAAGAGCCCTCCTCTAGGCTTACAGATGGCTGCCTTCTCACTGTGTCCCCCCGTGGCAGAGAAAAAACAAGCACTTCATGGTGAGTGCAGCCATGAAATTAAAAGACGCTTACTCCTTGGAAGGAACGTTAGGACCAAGCTAGATAGCATATTCCAAAGCAGAGACATTACTTTGCCAACAAAGGTCCATCTAGTCAAGGCTATGGTTTTTCATGTGGTCATGTATGGACGTGAGAGTTGGACTGTGAAGAAGGCTGAGCACCGAAGAATTGATGCTTTTGAACTGTGGTGTTGAAGAGACTCTTGAGAGTCTCTTGGACTGCAAGGAGATCCAACCAGTCCATCCTAAAGGAGATCAGCCCTGGGTGTTCTTTGGAAGGAATGATGCTAAAGCTGAAACTCCAATACTTTGGCTACCTCATGCGAAAAGTTGACTCTTTGGAAAAGACCCTGATGCTGGGAGGGACTGGGGGCAGAAGGAGAAGAGGACGACAGAGGATGAGATGGCTGGATGGCATCACTGACTCGATGGACATGAGTCTGAGTGAACTCTGGGAGTTGGTGATGGACAGGCAGGCCTGGCGTGCTACGATTCATGGGGTTCGAAGAGTCGGACACGACTGAGCGACTGAACTGAACTGAATCACACCATGAGAACCCCACCCTTGTGACGTCATCTAACCTTAATCACCTCCCAAAGGCTCCGTCCCCTAATACCATCATGTTGGGAACTAGGACTTCAATACAGGAACTTTGGAGGGACATAAACATTCAGTCTATAACAAATAATTTAAAATAAAATGTGAAATCTCATGTCCTGTCCTACTCTAAACCTGTTTCCCAGATGAAACCACTGTTGACAGTTTCATGTGTGTATTTTCAGTGTTTTTCCACTATGTATGTGAACATTTCTGTATATTTATTGCACTTTTTACAAATATGGTATATTTTTATAAATATGGGCTCACACTTCACAGCCTGCATCCGGACCTTTCATTTAGCATCGAGGCTAGCTTTCCACAGGAGCACAGGTAGATCTTGGCAGAGCATTTGTGTTTCAAAGAAAACACATTTCTAATGTAATTTGCAGGTAAGAATTTGGTCAAACATTTCTCATTCAAAATACTCCCAATTCAAAGTGTTCTGAGGTGGCAGGACTGAAGAAAACTTTCGGGTTAGTGTTGGTTTTTATTTCCTCAGCAAGTCCCAACAATGAGTGATCTAAGGACCAGCTTCTTTTTTCCTTCTGCTCTCGTGAGTGTTGGCTTCCCCAGATTGTTGGTCAGCTTTGTAGCTTTGCTGACTTCCTCTTCCTCCTCTCCAGAAGGGGGTCTCCTGGTGCAGCTGTTCTGGGGGTGGGGGGCATTTCCTCCCTTTGTGTGTGTTGCTAGCTGTCTCCCTGGCCTCCCTCTGGGGACAACGGCCCAACCAGGTGAGCAAGTGTCGTTTAAAGCAGCACTTCCGTTCTCAGGCAGGGGCGGGTTGTCATTTCTGGATGGCTTCAGATGTGGCCCAGGTGAAGAGGGATGGCACCTGGCACAGAGACAAGGCTGACACCTCGGGGTGAGTCACATGCTCCTCATGACGGATGTGCTGCTTGGAGCTCCCATTCAAGACAATTAAAAAAAACTACTTGGCAAATTTTTGAACTACTCCTGAAAGCAATCTAGCATAAGCAAGCAGGCTCTACAGTGAGATCAATTCACTCACTGATATTTGTTCACTCTTGTTTATTGAGCACCTATGATGTAGAAGACGGGCACTGGTCCAGATGCTGGACATGTTGTAGGGAATAAGACCAAGACCCTATCCTCCTTCCAGGAGGCACTCAAATGGCACTCCTGCCATTGACTATAAACAGAAATATATGTATATATATGTGTGTGTATGTGTGTGTGTGCACGCGCGTGTGCACTTGTGTGTGCTTGTTGTTTTAAACCACTCGGTTTCAGGGTTCATTTTCATTTATTATGCACAATGGAAACTAACCCAATAATTCAGGTTGCTGTGGAGAAAGCAGATTGTAGGAGGTTGAAAGTAGAAGCAGGAACACTTATCCTTGCTGCTCAAAGTGTGGTCCTTGGACCAGTGGTATCATCTTCACGTGGCAACTGGTTGGAAACGCAGAATTTGGGCCCCACCCCAGACCTCCTGAATCAGAATCTGTATCTTCACAAGACTCCCAGGTGAGTCTTACACGTCAACGTTGGCAAAGCAGTGCAGTAGGTGATGGCCTGGGCATATGGAGTGCTGTGATGTGGGTTTGAATCCTGGCTTATCAACCCTGTGACCTTCAGTCAATTCTTAATTTTCCCAAGCCTCAATTTCCTTTCCTGTAAAATGGGGATAATAATAGTGCTGCCCTCATAATGTTGTATGCTGCTGCTAAGTCACTTCAGTCGTGTCCGACTCTGTGTGACCCCGTAGACGGCAGCCCACCAGGCTCCCCCGTCCCTGCGATTCTCCAGGCAAGAACACTGGAGTGGGTTGCCATTTCCTTCTCCAATGCATGAAAGTGAAAAGTGAAAGTGAAGTCGCTCAGTCATGTCTGACTCCTAGCAACCCCATGGACTGCAGCCTTCCAGGCTCCTCTGTCCATAGGATTTTCCAGGCAAGAGTACTGGAGTGGGGTGCCATTGCGTGAGGATGTAAATGAGATGGTACATGTCAACCACTTTGCACAGTGCCTGATGAACTGTTAGGTCTTTATTGACCTGATGAGATCCATGCATTTTCTTCCCTAAGATTATGTTCCTGGTCACGGCCTGACGCTTTTCCTTAATTTTTAAAAAATTCTCTTTCAACGAAAATCCTGTTTTTCAAAATGTCCTTGAGCTCATCAGAAAGGCCTTTGTCTGTGCCCAGTGTGATTCCAGCCACATCCCAGAATGAAGGCGCCTGGTTTCCAGCATCAGTTCCAGGCCCAGTTCTCAGGGCAATTTTCAGGGCCACCCAGCAGGCCAAAATAGGCCACAGCACTATAAATAGGGAGTCTGGGCTGCTCAGAGCCTAGCTTCCCAGGCCAGGCCCTTCCCCTTCCCCCCTGCCTGGGCCTGTAGTTGTTTAAATATACTCTGGATTTTATCAGCAAGGGGATTCTCCTTAATATGCCCCGTAAATGCTTTGCCAACTTGCCAGACTATCTGCAAAGCCCCTCTTTTTATTTGCTCACAGCATATCCCAAATATGTGATGAAAGCTGATAAACCCAATTCCTAGGATTTTTGTGAGGAATAGATGAAAAGGCTGCATTTAACAGGACTGGTTACATAATCTGCAGGGCCCTTTGTTCAAAGTTATTATGAATTTCCAGATGGCAACAGCGGAGCCTTAGAACAAGTGTGAAGCCCCTCGAAGTGCGATGTGACGGTAGTGCAGGGGAGTGCCCAGGAGCCAGCCCTGCCCCGAGGCACCCAGTACCCTGCGGGCAGTCAGGACCGGCCACATTCCCCACTTTCCGAGAGACTTTTGCTTTAAAGGGCTGACTGAGTTCCCTTCAAGGCAAAGTTTAGGGGTAAATTGCACAGTGGCTACTTAGTCCCAGTGACTTAAAATCCTAGCAGTTGATTATCTTTCGTGATTCTGTGGGTCAGCCGTGTGGTTCCTCTGCTGGTTTCTCCTTGGCTCACTCACTGCATTCAGTCAGTGTGTTTGATGGTGGACACCGCGTTCAGGAGCCTCAGCTGCAGGGTATCCATGCTGGGCTGCGGGTTCAGCTTCCTCTGCATCCCCTTTAGCAGGGGTTCTTCCCTGGAAGGCCTCTCGGCTGCCCTAGAAGGTCCAGGGTGGTCTCATGCATGTGTTTGGGATGTTGGTGCCGCTCTTGGCTAGGGCACTTTAGTTCTCCTCCATGTGGCCTAAGTTAGCCAGACCAGCTTCTTTGCATCATGGAACATGCTAAGAGGGCAGAAAATGGGAGCTTCAGGCCTTCTTGAGACTGAGACTCTGGAATTGGCACAGCAGCACTCCAGTTCCCTGCTATTGGTCAAAACAAGTCACAAGGCTCACCCAGATTCAAGAGTGGGGGGAATAGACTCCTCACTTAATAAGGAGAGTGGCAAGTTTTCAAAGGGGCAGGGACCCTTTGAACTGGGGCACTGGGGGCACAGTGCAACGATTCTCAAACATTAGCCTGCATCAGAATTACCTGGAAGGCTTGTTAACACATGGCGTGCTGGGCCTCAAGCCCAGAGTCCCTGAGTCAGTAAGATTGGAGTGGGACATTTCAAACGAGTCCTCAAATGATGCTGATGCTGTTGGTTAGGGATAGTACTTTGAGAGCCACTTGTGCAGGGGAGCAGTGGTCCTCAACCTTGGCTGCACGTTAGAGGCATCTGGGCAGCATAAATGTCAGATCTGGGTGTTGATAGGAAAGAGATCAAAGCTTTGTGTAATAATGTGGTCCATAGCATAGCAAACTATGCTGTAATTTTACCCTATAAATCATTGGAAGGTTCATCAAATACCTTAAGTGCTTTTGCAACTTACTCATTCCCTGATTATTTGAGTAAACAAGTACCAAGAAAAGTTGGATGAACTTTATCTCAACCGTCATCAACGAGCTGTTGGGGGAAATTCCATTTTTCCAAGTATGTACTGTGATATGGCTTTATTATTAAAGGGACTTGATTTAAAAGATATAGGTGTGGCTTCCTGAGAGAAGGACTTTCTAGAACTGCACTGAAAAGGATTATCCTGCAAAAAGCAGCTGCTATTCATGAGTCACACAGATCCCGCCTCCTGACCACACACTGAGAGGCTGAACTGTCCTTCCTGACTCTGATTTTAAGGACTTGCAGTGATCAACGTGGCATTGTGTGAGTAAGAACTGAGACTAAGTTGTACGGTCTTGTAACATTAAGTTCATTCTTCACCTTCTCTTCCATTAGAGTGGGTTTCACAAACTTTTTGAATCATTAGATCACCTGGGGTCCTTACTAAATATATTCATGTTTTTTTCCACCTCACAGGGACTGAATCAGAACCTACAGGGCAACAACCTGTGTAGTTAAAGAAATGATCTTAAAACAATAATATTTATGAACTACATAGAAGAAGTAATTAGGGGGCTATATTAAAACATGCCCACTCAAGGATAAGAGCAGCGATGGGCAAACCATAGCCTGTGGACCAAATCTGGCCCCTTTTCTATTTTTATAAAGTTTTATTGAAACAGTCATGCCCATGTTTTTAAAACAAGTTGGCTATGGCTGCTTTTGTGTATAATGGCAGAGTTGAGTCACTAGGAAAGAGACTATATTGTCCATAAGCCCAAAAATATTTACTATCTGACCTTTAACCAAAAAAAGTCGACTGATCTTCAGATAAAAGACATGACCTCAGACCTGAGCAAACTTGGAACTGGAACTAGGGCCCTCAGTGATTATGAACTCATATAAAAAAATAAACCAACAAGGAAGGAGATAATCAGTAAATACAGCCAACTGGAGAATCCAGGCCCCCGTGAGTGGCCATTTGAAACATGAAATAATATGTTTAAGACGATTATAGAGAGCTACAAAATTATTTTTAAAAGAATGTAAACTTTGCTGAAAGAACAGGGCTATAAGGAAAAAAAGGGAAAAAAGATCAGGTTTGAAAAAGAATTAAGTACCTCCTGTAGAAATAAAAATAATTTAGTGAATTGCCAGTCAGAATGGCTGTGATCCAAAAGTCTACAAGCAATAAATGCTGGAGAGGATGTGAAGAAAAGGGAACCCTCTTACACTGTTGGTGGGAATGCAAACTAGTACAGCCACGATGGAGAACAGTGTGGAGATTCCTTAAAAAACTGGAAATAGAACTGTCATACGACCTAGCAATCCCACTGCTGGGCATACACACCGAGGAAACCAGAATTGAAAGAGACACATGTACCCCAATGTTCATCGCAGCACTGTTTATAATAGCCAGGACATGGAAGCAACCTAGATGTCCATCAGCAGATGAATGGATAAGAAAGCTGTGGTACATATACACAATGGAGTATTACTCAGCCATTAAAAAGAACACATTTGAATCAGTTCTAATGAGATGGATGAAACTGGAACCGATAATACAGAGTGAAGTAAGCCAGAAAGAAAAACACCTATACAGTATACTAATGCATATATATGGAATTTAGAAAGATGGTAATGACAACCCTGTATGCGAGACAGCAAAAGAGACACAGATGTATAGAACAGTTTTTTGGATTCTGTGAGAGAGGGAGGGGGGTGATGATTTGGGAGAATGGCATTGAAACATATATAGTATCATATATGAAACGAATTGCCAGTCCAGGTTCGATGCAGGATACAGGATGCTTGGGGCTGGTGCACTGGGATGACCCAGAGGGATGGTATGGGGAGGGAGGAGGGAGGGGGCTTCAGGATAGGGAACACGTGTACACCCATGGCGGATTCATGTTGAAGTATGGCAAAACTAATACAATATTGTAAAGTAATTAGCCTCTAATTAAAATAAATAAATTTAAATTAAAAAAAAGAAAATAATTTAGTGAATGAGCTAAAGCAGTGCCTCTCAAACTTCAGTGAGCATCAGAATCACCTGGAGTGTTTGTTAAAACACTGATTTCTGGGCCCCCATTGCTAATTCAATTCTGACTTCATAGGTCTCAGGTGGAGCCCATGAATTAACATTTCTAACAAATCCTAGGTGATGCTGATGTTGCTGATCCATGAGCCGTATTTTGGGTATGAGTTAAGTAGCAGATAAACACAGCTGGAAGAGTAATTAGTAAGCTGGGGGATAGATCTGGGAGACAGAATGTAGCAGAGAGAGAGGGGTGGGAAATGTGGAAAAGCATTGAGACAGAGATAGAGTGAGAAAAGGTTCAACATAGGTCTAATAGAAGTTTCAGAGGGTGACAATAGAATGAATGGAAAGAGGCCACATTCTGAGTTGAGATACTGAGTGAGAATATTACAAAGTTGAAGGAAAGTGAATCTTGGACTGGATAGAAAGTGACAAAACCACATCAAAATGTTTCATGGTGCAACTAGAATACCAAAAGCAAAGAAGCCTTAAAGCTATCTTGAAGGAAGAATTACCTACGAAGGAAAAACAATGATGCTGAGACTTCTAATCAGCAGTAGTATGTGCCAGAAGACAGTGGAGTGTATTATCATCTAATCCTAAAGGAAAGTAACATTCAACCTAGAATTATATGCCCCGTGAAATTATCATTCAAGAGCAAGAGTAAATACATTTTCAAACACATCTCTTACTGAAAGAACTGCTAAATGAGGTTCTTCAGTTAGAAGAAAATTGAACCCATAAGGAAGGGGTGAGAATGGGATGCAAGAAACAATGGTGAATTAAAAAGCTGTTAAATCTAAATAGGCACTGATGCCACCTCATGCGAAGAGTTGACTCATTGGAAAAGACTCTGATGCTGGGAGGGATTGGGGGCAGGAGGAGAAGGGGACGACAGTGGATGAGATGGCTGGATGGCATCACTGACTCGATGGACGTGAGTCTGAGTGAACTCCGGGAGTTGGTGATGGACAGGGAGGCCTGGCATGCTGTGATTCATGGGGTCGCAAAGAGTCGGACACAACTGAGCGACTGATCTGATCTGATCTGATTATATATGCATATATGTGTAATACAACATTTATACACTATGTAATATATAAAATACACATACACACACACATGCACACACACACACACACACACACACACACACATCCCAAAGAGGGAAAAGTGAGAGGAAATGGAAATTCTAGACAACAATCATAGGAAAGTTGAGAGTAGAAAGATTGGAGTTAAAGTGTTCTAAAGTTCTAAAGAGTGTCCTTAATGATAAAGGAAAATTAGTTTTCTATCAGATTAGACTGATATGTAAAAATGCTATTCAACCCATTAAATTGAATTTACTACTTACTAATGTGCTACTCACCCACCATTTAAAAAATAATTTTTTAATGGAAGCAATCTAAGGGCCCATCAAAAGATGAATGGATGAAGAAAATGTGTATATACATATAAAATGGAATATTACTCAGCCATAAGAAAGAATGGAATCTTTCCATGTGCAACAACATGGATGGACCTAGAGAATATTAAGTGAAATAAGTCAGGGAAAGACAAATACCCTATAATTTCACTTATATATGGAATCTAAGAAAACAAAATACATGAATAAACAAAATGGAAAGAGAGTCATAGATACAGAGAACCGGCAGGTGGTTGCCAGATGGGAGGTGTGTGGCCAGAGGCGAGAAATAGCTGAAGGAGATTAGGAGGTACAAGCTTCCAGTTGCAAAGTAAATAAATTAGGGATATAAATGTACAGTCTGGGCAATGTAATCAGTTATTCGGTTCAGTTCAGTCGCTCAGTTGTGTCCAACTCTTTGTGACCCCATGGACCGCAGTATGCCAGGCCTCCCTGTCCATCACCAACTCCTGGAGTCCAGCAAAACTCATGTCCATTGAGTTGGTGATGCCATCCAACTATCTCACCCTCGTCCCCTTCTCCTCCTGCCTTCAATCTTTCCCAGCATCAGGGTCTTTTGCAATGAATCAGTTCTTCACATCAGGTGGTCAAAATATTGGTGTTTCAGCTTCAGCATCAGTCCTTCCAAAGAATATTCAGGACTGATTTCCTCTAGGATTGACTGGTTGGATCTCCTTGCAGTCCAAGGGTCTCTCAAAAGTCTTCTTCAACACCACAGTTCAAAAGCATCAATTCTTTGGTGCTCAGCTTTCTTTATGGTCCAACTCTCACATCCATACGTGACTACTGGAAAAACCATAACTTTGACAATATGGACTTTGTCAGTAAAGTGGTAATGTCTCTGCTTTCTAATATGCTGACTAGGTTGGTCATAGCTTTTCTTCCAAGGAGCAAGTTTCTTTTAATTTCATGGCTACAGTCACCGTCTGTAGTGATTTTGGAGCCAAGAAAGTAAAGTCTGTCACTGTTTCCATTGTCTCCCCATCTATTTGTCAGGAAGTGATGGGACTGGATGCCATGATTTTAGTTTTCTGAATGTTGAGTTTTAAACCGGCTTTTTCACTGTCCTCTTTCACTTTCTTAGTTCCTCTTTGCTTTCTGCCATAAGGGTGGTGTCATCTGCATATCTGAGGTTATTGATATGTAGTCAATAATTATGTAATATCTGTGATGAAAGATCATAATATAAACTTATCACAATTAGTTTGAAATGTATAGAAATATTGAATCACTATGTAATAGGAACTAACATAGTGTTGTAGATCAATTATGCTTCAAAAACCAACTTATAGAAAAAGAGATCAGATTTGTGGTTACCAGAGGTGGGGTGAGGGAGGGGGAATTGGATGAAGGCTGTTCAAACTCCAGTTATAAGATTAAATAAGCACTAGGGATGTCATGTACAACATGATAAATATAATTAACACTGCTGTATATTCTGTATGCGGAGAAGGCAATGGCACCCCACTCCAGTACTCTTGCCTGGAAAATCCCAGGACAGAGGAGCCTGGTAGGCTGCAGTCCATGGGGTCACTAAGAGTCAGACACGACTGAGTGACTTCACTTTCACTTTTCACTTTCCTGCATTGAAGAAGGAAACGGCAACCCACTCCAGTGTTCTTGCCTGGAGAATCCCAGGGACGGGGGAGCCTGGTGGGCTGCTGTCTATGGGATCGCACAGAGTCAGACACGACTGAAGTGACTTAGTAGTAGTAGTAGTATATTCTGTATGAAAGTGAAGAGAGTAAATCCTGAGTTCTCATCACAAGGAGAAAACTTTTTTTCTGTTTCTTTTATTTTGTGTCTATATGGGATGATGGATGCTCACTGAACTTATCATGGTAATCAGTTCATGATACATCTAAGTCAAACCATTGTGCTATACACCTTAAACTTATACAGTACTATAGGTCAATTATATTTCAACAAAACTGAAAGAGAACAATTTTTAAATAAAAATGCTGCTCTAAACACACTTCTAATTCTCCCTGAAAGCCCAAGTAACTCCTAAGAAGCATATTGTCATACCACAGATGAATATCTGTATTTCTACAATACCAGAAAATATGTGAAATCTGTGGGTTTTTATAACTAGTTCCTAAAGACAATAAGGAACACTCATAACCACCAGAATGAAACCAAATTTGTTTTGTTTTGCCAAATATCTGAGAAGAAGTCACAAAACTTACCTACATGACAGAGTTGGGAACTCAGAATATTTCAGTAGGTAATTGAAAGAGATTTCAAAAATGTATGTTTCCTTGATGTTGAACTCTGTCTTTCTAGAGCATAAAACCTTTCAATATAGTCATTAGGATGTCACGTCATGGCAAGGATGTAGTGAGGACTTGTGGGCACCATGGGAGGGCTGCCCACCGTACTACTTCTCTGGCATCTTAGCAGCAACTGTAATGCATTATCTTGCTCCAGAGTAATTAGCAAGTCTCCAGGGAATCATCCAGAGAGGCTCGTTGTTGCCATGTTTTTGCCAAGAAGCAAGGAAAACAACTGAGCTAAGAGGAATTAAGAAGTATAGTTATGAAGGGTAGTGTCAGTCTCAGACAGCCTCTCTCTCTCTGCCTGCAGTCACCACCTCATAGATCCATTACCTGTCTACCAGCTGACCAATGCCTAAAGTGATGCAATTATGAAATCCTTTATGTATTCAATATGTTGTAAACCCTTGGGAGAAGGTCTCACTTTCAATTTTATGAATCATTGGCTCTTCAGTCTCTTGGCTCCTAAACAGCAATTTAATGATGCAACCTCAGAGCAGAATTCAGATTATTCTCATTACTTTATTAATTGATTTAAGAAATTGCTAATACCTTGAGAGCTTACTGTGTGCCAGACAATATATCATCTTGTTTTCATAATGACCCAATGAGGGAAATATTTGCATTACTCTATTTTATAAATAAGGAAATGGAGGCTCAGAGACTTTAAACAACATGTTCAAAGATGTCTCAATTTATAATTTTCAGAGCTGAGATTCAACTTCAGGCTTTCTGGTCCAGAATTGGCTATCTTCACCCTATGTTGGCTTTCATTGAAATTATATATAATTAAGAGAATTTGATTGCTTCATGGGCATTTGGGAGGGGGGGATTTTATTTCTGTTTCTTTTCTTTTTTTCTTCCAGTTTTATTGAGATGTCATTGACATACAACATTGAATAAGTTTAAGGTGTATAGTATAATGATCTGACTTACATATATTGTGGAATGATGACCGCAATAAGTTTAGTGAACATACATTATCTCATATATATACAAAATTAAATAGAAAAAATTTTTTTCCTTGTGATGAGAACTCAGGATTTGCTCTTTTAATGGGCATTAAAAAAAAAATTCACATCCACATAATGGTGTTTTCTTCCTAGTCTTACCCAAAGTCAAGTACACAATAATGTGTATAAAACTCAGTGTGCCTATCCTGGAAGAGCAGATGGACTCCGCATGGTAATTTAAAGAAGTAAAAGTAGAAAGCCACTCAAAAGGGAGCCTTTGTTTGCAATGAAATTGTTTATGTGTTAAACATTACTCTGCACTCTGTGGTATTTGCTGATTGGTGCAACCACCGCCATTTAAATGGATTCCCTAATCATGACGATAATGACCAGGATTAGCCCAGTTCAATGGGTGCATACTTTCCCCAGGGCTTACAAAAGCCTTCTCTAGGGATCCAGGCTTTCCTGGTAATAAGTTAACTACAAGGCTGCTGTATTCTGCACTGGTAAACAGCAGTCCTCAACTAAAAACGATGGAAATCAATGAAAAGATGAAGGTCTCAGCCCAGACAGAGGAAAATCACCCTAACCTGTTCAGCAGGACCCTGAAAACAACTGCAGGCTTCCTGAGTGGTGGGCTAATGAGTGTTTGTTTGTTGAGTATTTAAGTGATTGAGAATTCAAGGGATTATAGCAAAAATCCATCAATGATTTTTAAGTTAAAGAACTCTTGTTTGCCTCTCAGCAGCCTGTTATTTAGAATTAAAACACATGTATTCCTAAAACAATATGTGGTCATTGTAAACATCCTAAACAATTCAATCCAGAAAAACATGTAGTGAAAAATGAAAGTCTCTCTCCCCACCAATTTCACTTTCTCCCTAGTCAGTTCAGTTCAGTCCCTCAGTCGTGTCCAACTCTTTGTGACCCCATGAATTGCAGCACGCCAGGCCTCCCTGTCCATCACCAACTCCCAGAGTTCATTCAAACTCACGTCCATCGAGTCAGTGATGCCATCCAACCATCTCATCCTCTGTCGTCCCCTTCTCCTCCTGCCCCCAATCCCTCCCAGCATCAGAGTCTTTTCCAATGAGTCAACTCTTCGCATGAGGTGGCCAAAGTACTGGAGTTTCAGCTTTAGCATGAGTCCTTCCAAAGAACTGGGGAAGGAAATGGCAACCCACTCCAGTGTTCTTGCCTGGAGGATCCCAGGGACGGGGCAGCCTGATGGGCTGCCATCTATGGGGTTGCACAGAGTTGGACATGACTGAAGCAACTTAGCAGCAGCAGCAACAGCTTCCAAAGAACACCCAGGACTGATCTCCTCTAGAATGGACTGGTTGGATCTCTTTGCAGTCCAAGGGACTCTCAAGAGTCTTCTCCAACACCACACTTCAAAAGCATCAATTCTTCGGCTCTCAGCTTTCTTCACAGTCCAACTTTCACATCCATACATGGCCACTGGAAAAACCATAGCCTTGACTAGACGGACCTTTGTTGGCAAAGTAATGTCTCTGCTTTTCAATATGCTATCTAGGTTGGTCATAACTTTCCTTCCAAGGAGTAAGCGTCTTTTAATTTCATGGCTGCAATCACCATCTGCAGTGATTTTGGAGCCCCAAAAAATAAAGTCTGACACTGTTTCCACTGTTTCCCCATCTATTTCCCATGAAGTGATGGGACCAGATGCCATGATCTTCATTTTCTGAATGTTGAGCTTTAAGCCAACTTTTTCACTCTCCTCTTTCACTTTCATCAAGAGGCTTTTGAGTTCCTCTTCACTTTCTGCCATAAGGGTGGTGTCATCTGCATATCTGAGGTTATTGATATTTCTCCTGGCAATCTTGATTCCAGCTTGTGCTTCTTCCAGCCCAGCGTTTCTCATGATGTACTCTGCATAGAAGTTAAATAAGCAGGGTGGCAATATACAGCCTTGACGAACTCCTTTTCCTATTTGGAACCAGTCTGTTGTTCCATGTCCAGTTCTAACTGTTGCTTCCTGATCTGCATATAGGTTTCTCCCTAGAGGAACCCACAACTCCTTCCAAATGTTAAGAATAAACCAACTGTAAAGAAATAATTTGACTATAGTAAAGCAACTTGCTGATTATTATTAGTATTAACCCTTCTTTAGTGATTTAGAAGATTCTCTGAGTTTATTCACATTTAGGGTATCAGTTGTCACAGGGAAGAAATGTGAGGATATCTGTGTTCTTGGATCCTGATAAACAGAAGCTTGTGGGAAAGCTGTTGATAACCCTCTTTTTGGCCTTCTGGAAGAATTTGGGCTTGCTCAGACCACAGCTGATAATCTTCCTATCCAGAACAAAGATGTTGAAGGTACCTAACCTTATGAAATAAGACTTTGGGGAACACTATAAAAGTGTTGGTTTGTAACTTAAAAGATTTGGGGGATTATTTCTATGACATAAATATTGGGTCAGTTTTATTCTCTGAAATTTGCATCACTTTATAATTTATAGGTAGATACATATATAGTACTTTATATGTATGTATAATTTTTTAAATATATGTTTATAGACAAATTGTATTTGTTTAAGCAAGAATAGTTTTCATTTATAAATTCAACTGAAAACAGTCCATCTTCTTTATTTTGGAAAAGGAAAATTACTTGAGTAGTTGTCTTAAAACAAGTAAGGCACACTATACCCCATGCCCTGGGAGAGGAAGTAACAGGAAGAATTTTATTTTTCTTGAATTTGATCAGGGCAGTTCCCCAAATTCCTCTTGGTGAGTAGAGTTCTGGGGTGATTTGGATTGATCTGCATAAAGAAACTAGAAACTTTCTGGAAGGGAAGGGATAGAGATCATCCCAACCCCAACATTTCTCAAGATTCCTAGTTATAAAAATCCATGGGAGAATCCTTCTGGAAGACAGCAGGACTGTTGGGAAACTAATCCAGGAAGGCAAAAGGCTAAAGGATGTTCATGACAGCAAGTTTGCCATGACTGGGCTCCCTGCCAATTTAAAGTGGTTGTTTTTGCTTTGAAACTGAAAAAAAAAAAAAAAAAAAAAGTACAGTCATCCCTCAGTATCTACAGGGGATTGGCTCCAGAACCTGCATAGATACTAGAATGGGAGGAAACTCAAGTCCCACAGATGCTGCTTGGTATCTGAAGTTCCACATCTACGGATTCAACCTACTGTGGATTGTGTAGTACTGAACTGTGTAAGTGGATACATGCAGTTCAAACCCATGTTGCTCATTGGTTAACTGTACTTCCATATGTTAGTGGTGGATCTGAATCTGAATAGATTTTGCTGCTTGTGCTTTTGTTTCAACTTCAACTTTTATTTTTCCAAAATAAAGAAGACTGTTTCTAGTTGAATTTATAAATGAAAACTACTCTTGCTTAAAAAAATATAATTTGTCTATAAATATATATTTTAAAAATTACATATACATGCAAAGTACAATATATGTATCTACCTATAAAGTTATGCAAATGTCAGAGAATAAAAATGACCCTATATTTATGTCATAGAACATAATCCCCCAATTTGCAAGAGGTATGCAAATCTCTTTGGATATCTAGGAGACTTATAATGTGCTATATTCAACTAAACCACATTGCCACATTTAAAAAATAATCTTTCAATCCAGCTGTGATGAGCATTTTTGGAAGAAATTCATATGCTAAACTGTAAGCAGCATTAAATATATCAGGATTTAATAAGTGTATACTAAGCTTTATTCACAATCCCTGTACCTTATTTAGGAGGTGAATAAATTTTAACTTAAAGAAAAAAGCATTAGGGGAATAGAATTGAGAGGTCAGAAATGAACCCATACAACTGTGGTCAGATGATTTCTAACAAGTATACCAAGACTATTCAATGGGGGGAGTAACAGTCTCTTTAACAAATGATGCTGGGAAAACTGGATGTCTACATGGAGAAGAATTAAGTTGGACTGTAGTTTTATGGGCTTCCCTGGTGGCTGAGACACTAAAGAATCCGCCTGCAATGCAAGAGACCCAGCTTTTGAAAGATTGTTGCTGACACACAAAAAGATGCTGGGATTCTTGGCCTCCAGAGGAGAAGAATTCAATCCAGGACCAGAGATGAGGCTTGATCGCTCAGAGCTTTTGTGTAACAAAGAACTAGAGCTCCAAGCATCCTTACCTTGTCCTGAAAATCCCGGACGAGCCCCCAAGATGAAAGGTTGTTGCTGAACCATGCAAAGATGCCGGGATTTTTGGCCTCCAGAGGAGAAGAATTCAATCCAGGGCCAGAGATGAGGCTTGATCACTCAGAGCTTTTGTGTAATAAAGTTTCATTAAAGTATAAAGGAGATAGAAAAAGCTTCTGACATAGGCATCAGAAGGGGGTAGAAAGAGTACCCCTTTGCTAGTGTTAGCCGTGGAGTTATATACTCTCTAATTAGTTATTACGGTTAATCAAAAGAATGTCTAGGGGTTGTAAAGACCTCACTAGACCTACTCTCATAATTTACAACCTTAAGATAACAGGATTAGCCAGAAGGTTTTTTCCAGAGACTGTCCTCAAGCAGATTACATTATTGTTATATAATCCTAAGAAATGTAGAGGGACAAAAAAAGTTTGTCCTTTCTTCCTCCTTGAGAATTCCAGACCCCTCTCTCCTTGGGGACCCCTGGACTTCTTATCAATCTGCCTAGGAACTGACTCTCTCACTTTGATCCCTGGGTTGGGAAGATCCCCTGGAGAAGGAAATGGCAACCCACTCCAGTATTCTTGCCTGGAAAATCCTGTGGATGGAGGATCCTGGCAGGCTACAGTCCATGGGGTCGCAAAGAGTTGGACACAACTGAGCTACTTCACTTTCTTTCACTTCCTAATATTATACTCTGTAAAAAATTAACTCAGAATGGATCATAAAGCTAAATACAAGGTCTAAAGCTATACAACTCTTATAAGAAAACATAGAAGTAAATAGGCCTTGAATTCAATAGTGATTTCTTAGATGTGACACCCAAAGTACTAGCAACAAAGGAAAAATATTAAATTGGACTTCATCAAAATTAAAAACTTTGTGCATCAAAGGACACTATCAAGAGAGTGAAAAGACATTTTACAGAATGGGAGAAAATATTAACAAGCATGTATCAAGTAAGAGTCTAATATCCAGAATATATAAAAAATATAATTCGACAATAAAAAGACAACTTCATTTTATAAAGATCAAAGAACTTCAGTAGATATTTCTCTGGAGAAGATATACCAGTGGCCAACAAACACATGAAAAGATGCTCAATGTCATAGTCATTCAGTTCAGTTCAGTTCAGTTCAGTTCAGTTGCTCAGTCGTGTCCGACTCTTTGTGACCCCATGAATCGCAGCATGCCAGGCCTCCCTGTTCATCACCAACTCCCAGAGTTCACCCAGACTCATGTCCATCGAGTCAGTGATGCCATTCAGCCATCTCATCCTCTGTCATCCCCTTCTCCTCCTGCCCCCAATCCCTCCCAGCATCAGAGTCTTTTCCAGTGAGTCAACTCTTCGCATGAGGTGGCCAAGTACTGGAGTTTCAGCTTTAGCATCAGTCCTTCCAAAGAAATCCCAGGGCTGATCTCCTTTAGAATGGACTGGTTGGATCTCCTTGCAGTCCAAGGGACTCTCAAGAGTCTTCTCCAACACCACAGTTCAAAGGCATCAATTCTTTGGCGCTCAGCCTTCACAGTCCAACTCTCACATCCATACATGACCACAGGAAAAACCATAGCCTTGACTAGACGGACCTTTGTTGGCAAAGTAATGTCTCTGCTTTTCAATATGCTATCTAGGTTGGTCATAACTTTCCTTCCAAGGAGTAAGCGTCTTTTAATTTCATGGCTGCAGTCACCATCTGCAGTGATTTTGGAGCCCCAAAAAATAAAGTCTGCCACTGTTTTCCCCATATTTGCCATGAAGTGATGGGGCCAGATGCCAGGATCTTAGTTTTCTGAATGTTGACCTTTAAGCCAACTTTTCCCCGCTCATCTTTCATCAAGAAGCTCTTTAGTTCTTCACTTTCTGCCATAAGGGTAGTGTCATCTGCATATCTGAGGTTATTGATATTTCTCCCGGCAATCTTGATTCTAGCTTGTGCTTCCTCCAGCCCAGCGTTTCTCATGATGTACTCTGCATATAAGTTAAATAAGCAGGGTGACAATATACAGCCTTGACATACTCCTTTTCCTATTTGGAACCAGTCTGTTGTTCCATGTCCAGTTCTAACTGTTGCTTCCTGACCTGCATATAGATTTCTCAAGAGGCAGGTCAGGTGGTCTGGTATTCCCATCTCTTTCAGAGTATTACTGAATCATAAAAAAGAATGAAATCTTGCCATTTGTGACAACGTGGATAATTCTAAAGGATATTAGGCTAAGTAAAATAAGTCAAAGAAAGACAAATACTGTAAAATTTCACTTATATGTGGAATCTAAAAAAACAAATGAACAAAATGAACAAATAAAACAGACTCACAGATAGGGAGAACAAACTGGTGGCTGCCAGAGGGGAGGTGAGTGGGTGGATGTGCAAAGAGGTGAAGGTGACTGAGAGGTACAAAAACTTCCAGTTATAAAATAAATGTCATAGGGATGTAACTTACAGCCTAAGGAATATAGCCAATAATACTGTAACAATTTTGTATGTGACAGATGGTTACTAGACTTATGGTGATCGTTTCATAAGGTATTTAAATGTCAAATCACCTGGAACTAACATATTGTATGTCAATTATCCTTCAATAAATAAAGAAATATTTTTTAAAAATAAGATGAGACTGCAAGGAAATTTATAATTACACATGTAGTTTCATTATATTTCTGTTGAACAGCACAGATCTAGAAAGTTCTCAGCCTGCCATTAGTATAGCAAACCTTCATCCAGCCTCATTTACTCTTGAATATTACATAAGCTTTAGGAGTATAGTTAATTCATTTAGAACAATGATTAATTTGGAATCAAAAGTAATCCAGGTGATTTATAAAGGATTTTCCTTGCAGGGCTAGCAAGTTAATGTGTAGAAGTGTGTAGAAAGCAAACCAAAGCTTTGCGGGAATTTTCCAGGTTCGCTGCGATCCTGAGATTCAAGAATTGCGTCAGTGGCAGAAGAAGCTCCGTGAGGACAAGCATATTCGCCAGCGAGTCAAAACCTTCTGGGCCAAACAAGAACAAAAAGGTCAGTTGTATGATTCACAACCCTTGGTTTATTCAGAAAAAGCCTGAGTCTTACTCTAGGCTCAAGAAGGAAGGCCTGCGCGGTTTCCCGGGGTCCTTGTTCTGCACGGAACTCCACGGGGGTAAGGGAGGTGGCGGCATGTTAAAGAGTCGGCTCCCGAATGAAGCAGTGACGCGATGTAACTGTCCCAGCCGTTCCCCTCACTTAGGTACACGTCAGTGTCATCCCGCGTTTGCAGCTCTCTCTCTTTTTAGCTACAAACAAAAAGAATAACCCATCATTTTGGAAACACAGTGCCCATCAGTGTGATGGGTAGTTATTCATCTAAGCTGTTGATTGTGTGTCTGAACTTAAGTGCTGTTTTATGCCATCCTCCCCCTTTTTCTGAGAAATTAAACACATGTACAGAGTGAAGCGCTAGGAAAAACAGAGCAAGCACCCTTCACCTGTCTTGTACATGTCACAATTTTGTCCTATTTGCTTCCCTTTTTTTAAAAAAACTTTGTTACTACATATTCGTGGTAGAAAAATTAGGAAAAAAAATAACCAAAAAAGGAGAAAAGTCAGAAATGTCACCACTGTTAAAATTTTGGTGCACATCCTGCTATACTTTTTCCAGTACAAAATGATGCAAATAAATATCCATTTGTATATTATTAAATATGGGTTTTTACATTCTACTACCCGTATATCTGTTCATTCTATTATGTCATCTACGCTGTTACTGAACATACTCAGAACGTCATTCTGGTCAGCACTAGAGAGTGGTATTGTGAGGTTTAATAGCTGTGTGGTATTGATTTAGCATCATTTATTTAACCAACAACATGGAATGAGACTCATGATGGATTGTCAAGGGGAAAATAACTGCAGGACAATAAATTATCATTAAGAAAATTAAGATTCATTAAGAATCCCCTTGCAAAGCAGGAGACCAGGGTTCCATCCCTGGGGTGGGAAGATCCCTTGGAGAAGTGAATGGCTACTCACTCCAGTATTTTTGCCTGGAGAATCCTATGGACAGAGGAGGCTAGTGGGCTACAGTCCATGGGGTCACAGAGTTGAACACGAGTGACTGACTAACTAACACTCACTAACTAAAATACATGCTTGGAAATAAAGATGTCTAAAAAGCCTGGAGAATACATTAGTGTTAGTTTCCTTTAGGAATCAGGACTAGGAAAAATCTTGCATTTTTGGAATTTTTTAAATTATGAAAGCCAAAGGGAAAAAATGATCATACCTCCCTCGACAGACCACCATCCTCTCACTGTCCATGCTCTGACCTCCCCATCCTCCCCGTTCCTTGTCCCTTTTCACTAGACTGCAGTCCCCCTAGTCTCTCTTGTTCTGCTGTATGCCAACACCTTCCTCACCTCAAGGACTGCACTTTCAATCCCTTTCCTGCCAAATCATCCTCCCCAGGCCGCTCTGTGGCCATTCCTTCTCACCCTTTGGCCTAGGGACATTAATGCCTCAGAGGGGCTGCCCCCACTTGCCTCACCTAAGGGGGCCAGGAACAATATGGAGCAATCTCAACATGGTGGAATCTAGAAAAAAGTCTTCTTTTTTTTGCCCAGAGACTGTCTTCAATTCTGTTCTCTCAAATCTCTCTTTCCAGTTCCTTCATGGCATGTCTCTGAAGTATGTTCTGATTTCACGAAGTCCAGCCTACTTAAAAATCTCAATCTCAGCTCCGATTTAATGCTCTGACTCAGTGGGGTTGGGAGTGGGAGGGAGGGAGATCCGGGGGCATCGTCCCCTCACTTCCTGTGTGGTCCTCTCTTGGCTGCTGTTGCTTCTCTGGCTGAGACCGTGTGGCCATCCGTGTCCTGTGGGCAGGCGTCCCCACGCTGGCTCTCTAACTCCTACATTTCACATGAGCACTTCCTCAGAGCTCACAGGGCAGAAGCTTTGGGGGATCTGGTTCTGCCGCTCCCTCTTCTCCTTCCACTCAGACCCCACTTCTGCCAGCGCTCTCCCAGCCTTTTGCTCCTGGGGTCTCCTTAGCCAGTGGCCAGCCCTCTTGAACCTGATGGAACAGTGTTCACTTGACACAGAGGAAACCAGGAGCCGACACGCGGACTTCTCCACTGCCTCCTTCTCTCCACCTCACATGTCTCCCCAGTTCACACTGAACTTGCTCTCCCAGGCACAGTAGATTGAAGTGTGTGGAAATCTACCCTTAAAGGAGATGACCAGTCAGATAATGAGGGGCCCCTAATCTTTCTGAGTTGTTCTCTTGGATCTTCCCTCCCCTGCCTTGGGCTTGGATGGGGGAAGCACCCACTCCTGTCTAAGGGAAGATAGAAAAATACAGCATTCTCCTTTAGGCCAGCAAGTCTCAACATTTTTGGATTGTGAACCAGAAAGAAATAGTTTTATGTCACAATCTATGACATATGAATATACTGATGGTTTCATATATACATAGCTAAAACAAAAGTTTTATAAAAAATGACCTTATTATATGGGCTTCCCCAGTAGCTCAGCTGGTGAAGAGTCTGCCTGCAATGCAGGAGACCCCTGTTCGATTCTTGGTCGGGAAGATTCCTTGGAGATGGATAGACTACTCCCTCCAGTATTCTTGGGCTTCCCAGGTGGCTCAGCTGGTAAAGAATCCGCCTGCAATGTGGGAGACCTGGGTTCGATCCCTGGGTTGAAAAGATCCCCTGGAGAAGGGAATGGCTACCCACTCTAGTATTCTGACCTGGAGAATTCCATGGACTGAATAGTCCATGGGGTCCCAAAGAGTTCGACATGACTGAGTGACTTCCACATACAAACCTATTATATGTAATGCCCTCTGGTATTTTCTAGTCTCTTGAGTTTTTAATTTAAGCATCAAAATTAACTGACAGCAATGAGCTCGTTGACTAAAATAAATATCCAAATCTCCATAGGTATACAAAAGTAACCAAATAAATAAATGTGGGAGAAGAGGAGGCTTTTCTCCCACATTAGAATGACAACTAACATGTTTAGAAGATATAATGGAATTTAAAAGTCACCATTTTGTAACCATATTAATAAATCAATTGACTAAAGCAAGAATCATGAGTAGATGCGAAACCTCTGGGTGAAAGTTTATTGAGGGACATGATAGTCATAGTCTTAAAATATCTCTCCACAAGAGAAGGGAACCTCCTACACTATTGGTGGGAATGTAAACTGGTACAACCTTATGGAGAACAGTATGGATGTTCCTTAAAAAACTGAAGCAGAGCTGCCACGTGTCCCTGACATCCCACTCCTGGGCATGTATCTGGAGAAAAACATGATCTGAAAGGATGCATGCACCCCAGTGTTCACTGCTGCACGGTTTACTATAGTCAAGACGTGGAAGCCGCCTAAATGTCCATTGACAGAGGAGTGGATAAAGAAGATGTGGTACATATATACAATGGAATATTACTCAGCCATTAAAAAGAATGAAATAATGCGTTTGCAGCAACACGGATGAACCTAAAGATTGTCATACTCAGTGAAGTAAGTCAGAGAAAGAGAAATATCGTATGACATCCCTTGTAGGTAGAAGCTGAAAGCAAATGATACAAATGAACTTATGAAACAGTAAGAGACTCACAGACTTCAAGAACAAACTTTTGGTTGCCAAGGAGGGAAGGGATAGGGAGTTTAGGATCGACGTGTACACACAGCTATATTTAAAATGGATAACCAACAAAGACCTCCTGCATGGCACATGCTACTCTGCTCAACGTTATGTGGCAGCCTAGATGGGAGGGGAGTTTGGGGGAGAATGGATGCATGTGCATGTATATGGCTGGGTCCCTTTGCTGTTCACCTGAAAGTATCACAACATAGTTAATCGGCTATGCCTCAATTCAAAATAAAAAGCTTTAAAAAATATCTAAGAAAATAATAACTTTGCACTAGAGAAACCTGGCAGACCCACCTTAACCAAGTGCTGAAGATTAATGTTACCAGTATCAGGGCAGACTGACATCACCTGCCTCCTGATGCGAGGCACTGAGGAAGTCACATATCACACACTCTTATACACAACTCCCGTCAAAAACGCATGAGTGGAACCTATCTAATCGCGAGGGAGCATCAGATCAACCCAAACTGAGGACATGCTCCAAAATAACTGATTTGGACTCTTCAAAAATGCCAATGTTAAGAAAAACAAAGATTAAAGGAGACCAAAGAGATGTGACAGCTGAATGCTGTGCATGATCTTAGATTGGATCTTGGATGGGGGAAAATTCTATAAAAGACAGTACTGAAACAGCAAACTTTGAGTATGGGCTTTATGTTAGATAATGGTACATAGTATTATTAAGTTTCCTGATGTTGATCAATGTTCTTGGCCAATATCAGAAACCTCCTATTCTCTTTGATTTTTTTTTTTTTGGATGTGTATCTTTTTTTTTAAGTCTTTATTGAATTTGTTACAGTATTGCTTCTGTTTTATGTTTTGATTTTATTGGAGGGATGTGGGATCTTAGCTCCTCAATTAGGGATCAAACCCACACCCCCTGCATTGGAAAGTGAAGTCTTAACCACGGGACCATGTCTTAACCACTGGACCATCTATTTGCCATGCTATTTCATGGCAAGTAGATGGGGAAACAACAGAAACAGTGAGAGACTTTATTTTGGGGGGATCCAAAATCACTGCAGATGGTGACTGCAGACATGAAATTAAATGATGCTTGCTCCTTGGAAGAAAAGCTGTGATCAACCTAGACAGCATATTAAAAAGTGGAGACATTACTTTGCCAACAAAGGTCCATCTAGTCAAAGCTATGGTTTTTCCAGTAGTTATGTATGGACTATAAAGAAAGCTGAGCACCGAAGAATTGATGCTTTTGAACTGTGGTGTTGGAGAAGACTCTTGAGAGTCCCTTGGACTGCAAGGAGATCCAACCAGTCCATCCTAAAGGAAATCAGTCCTGAATATTCATTGGAAGGACTGATGCTGAAGCTGAAACTCCAACATTTTTGCCACCTGATGGGAAGAACTGACCCATTGGCAAAGACCCTGATGCTGGGAAAGATTGAAGGCAGGAGGAGAAGGGGACGACAGAGGATGAGACGGTTGGATGGCATCATCGACTCAATGGACATGAGTTTGAGCAAGCTCTGGGAGTTGGTGATGGACAGGGAAGCCTGGCATGCTGTGGTGCATGGGGTTGCAAAGAATTGGACATGACTGAGTGACTGGACTGAACCACTGGACCACAAGGAAAGTCCCAGAAACCTATTCTTAAGTTGCATGCTGAAGGTTTTATGCAACTTAAACTCCAATGATCCAGAAAAAAACAATAACACACATGCACACATATACATACACATAGAAAATGATCAAGTATAAACAATGTTGAATCTGAGAGTTCTCTGGATGATTATTATGATTATAAATGAATGGACAGACGGGTGGAGTTCTGAGCTTTGTATGAGTTCACATACAGAGCCTGGTGCAGAGCAGGGGCTCATCACATTGGTGGTCTTAGTGTCCCTTTTTAAGAAGTAGGTTGAGCTGTAACTGTTTTGACAGGCTCATCTGTACAACTGCTGGTTCCTTTCATTTCAAAACTAGAAGACAATCAGAACTGTTATCAGATTAAAGATCAAGGAACATGCAGCAATGTGCCTATTTATTTCTCATTTTACTTATTATTATTATTATTTTTAGTTGATTTGCCACTGGCTCACTGATTAGTTTGGCTTGCTATGTGACAGTGAGTGTAGGCTGGACTTAATGCAGTGATCCAGCCAGCAGCAGAGGGCAGAATGACTGGTCCCATCTCGGACACCTGCTGCCCATGTCCCTTGCCACCTTTCCACCTTCCGAGGGTTCCAAAAGGAGCAGTGCTTTCCAAACAAGATGAGCTTTTCAGTAAACGCCCCATTGTGAACTTGTGGGTAAATTTCTCATTTGCAATGAAACTGTAGAAATGGCCCTCGGGAAAGAAAACCATTCTAAACACGGTCCCCAGATCTGTGGTCAGTCAGAAGAAAGTCAGTGCAGCACAGTGGAGTTTTGGAGTTGGCAAGACTTGCCCTTGGAATCTTTTTGCTTTTATCTGTGTGACCCTGATCTAGTTAACTTCATTCAATCTCAGTATTCCCACGTGCATTATGGAACTATTAATAGTTCTGTCTCATACAGTTGTTAAAGGATTGCAAGAGATGATCTTTGGAATAAGTCCTGGCACATAGTTCCCATACATGTTGGTTATTGTCATTTTAAAATATGTCTATGCTTCAAGCAGTTTTGCATTGATTTCCTCTACTAGACTCTAAGCTCGAAGGGGTTCCGTGCAGGGACTGAGTGTCTTATTCATCATTTAGCACAGAGCCTGGCACAGAGCAGACAGCCTATACATATTTGGTGGATGGAGCTCTGGTTTTCATTTTATAGATGAATAAGTAGAGGGCCTGGAAGGTCGAGTGCTTGCCAAGGTCACACAGCCGGGGAGGCCTTAGGGCTGGGACTCGGGCGTGCCCTTTCTTTGTCCTGTGTTCTGACACATCCCAGAGGAGAGATGCAGCGAGACAAGACACTCTCTTGGATTCTACCATCAGACTCAAAGCTCTCAGGAATCCTCCCGAATATGATACACGGCTTGTCTGATTTCTTATGACCTATGGTTTCTTGCTGTTTGTGTTTGCAATGACTGAAGCCCTTGCATAGGGGCTGAATTGCCAGGACCAGGGTACAACCTGCTGCTCATAAAGTGAAGTAAAACTTTTTGTCTCCTTCAAGTGTCACTGAGCTGATTTACTTTGTTAAGTTCATGTACAACAGAGTTATTCCTGTTGAATACCTTATGAATCTGGGTAGTGTGGAGGTTTTGAAAATCAACTCCTTCCAGCCAAGGTGACATTGTAATTAGACCCCCAAAGAGCTCTGATGAAACAATTTGAAGATGAATGTTAAACACACGTAGTTCTTTAGATTTGTGGTAAAGAAAAAAAGTGGAGTGATTGCAAATAAAAATGGATTTCATCTTCATGTAAAAAAAAGGCACTACAGACTCATCTATGTACAAATCCATCATACAAGCATAAGATTTTTTTTTTTAGTGGATGCCATTTTATCCATATTGTGCTCTGGTATTTATAGTATGAATGAGTTTTGCCAAGTTCATTCCTTGGAGCAACCTTGGTGCAGACAGGAGGTCTGAAGGAGAGGAGCGTCAGCTGTCAGGGTAGAACCGTGGTCATTTATAGCCTGTCTCATGTTACACTGAGTCAGAGGCTGTCCTGCAGGATTTTCTTCTAGGACAGAGCGGTGTGAAGTTATCCTTAAGTCTCTATCCATCAGGACAGTTGCAGGAATTATTTTTAAAGTGTTTATGACAAGAATTATAGCCAATATAATCCAAAGGAAGATGCCAAAGTCATTTTTGAGATGTGGTCAAAAATCTCTTCTTGATTAATAGCATATTTTTAGCTTCATATAATTGGTAATTGTTTTCAAATGTGCTTTGTAACTGAATATTCATATTTTATTTGGAAATCTGGTATGAGTAAGGAGAAAGAAACCATAGAAACTGTTCCATAACATCAGATTACATTTTTTTATGTATACAACATCAGATTACGTATATATACAGGATCTGATAACAATTTTCGTATGTGTGTGTATTCTGCATATTTATGTAAATACTCTTTGAATGACTTTTATCTCTTCTTGATATTTTTTTTGTGATTTTATGTGGTTTTATTTCTATCATTGTAAGATTGACAGTATTTTAATCTTTAAGAGTGGGATGAATTGGGAGATTGGGATCGATGTATACACACTACTGTGTATAAAATAGAAAACTAATTAGAACCTGCTGTATAGCACAGGGAGCTCAACCCAATGCTCTGTGGTGACCCAGATGGAAAGGAAATCCAAAAAAGAGGATATATATATACATATAGCTGATTCACTTTGCTGTAGAGCAGAAACTAACAACACTGGAAAGCGACCATATCCCAGTTTTAAAAAATAGTCATTTACCTATGACTTTCTTTTTGGAATTTTTGCTATTTTAAATATCACTTCTTGATATTAAAGGCAAGGGTGGGGGAAGCTGACCTGTCAAAGGAAACAGATTCTTTACTTTGGTTTGCTCACCTTTTTATTCCCTATGTCAGTCCAAGAGTGGTTTATAGTCATTTACAGAAACACATAATATAACATTTTAAGATAAATGTGTAATTGGATTAAGGAAAAATTAAAAGTAGAGAAAAAATAAAGCCATTAAATATAGTAAGCAAAATACTTACTCCAAGTCTGTATTTGCTAGAGATTTCTTAGGGACAAAGTAAAGAGGGAAATAAGGTCTGTTACATAATTCACAGTATCCACAAGGAAAAAAAAAGTGAGCCAGTGGTTCAGGAAATACTGGGTCCTTCCCTATACATTATGCAATGTGAATAATAACCTCAAAAATGTTCCTACAATAAATAGAAATGCCTGAGCTTCCTAGAAGCCACAGCAATGAATGAAATAGGATCATTACATTGTTCATTGTCCTCAAATTTAAAAAGTTTCTTGGAAGCACGCTTATTCCTGGAGCTAATTTTTCTCTCATAAAGAAGACACTATAATGAGGTGAACATTATCCTTTCCCTAAATATAATGAGTTTCTTAGTAGGGCATGGCTTCTGGAGGAAAAAGATAAAAGCCTGAGTGCAGGGTGGGATAGAAACCAGAGAAATTTCTTTTCTTGATTTTAAATCCAGTATTTAAGTTTAGATTGTAATGAAAAATCTTAACTATTAGTATTGGGGTTTTAGGATATTCTTAAAATGAGTGCCTTGTCTTGGTCACACCATGGAACTTGGTTCTTAGAGCAGAGAAGGCTGTCTGGAGCTCAGGAACAGTTATGAGTGGACAAGCATATGCTGTGTGCCAGGCCCTGTACTAAGCACCCGTGTTCCCATGTAGCCCTCATACTTCTCTCCCAGAGGAAGGATATTATCTCCATCGTATAGGTGAGGAAACCAGGGCTGGAGGTTACATGACTCACCCAGGTCACACAGCCAGGAAGGCTAGAGACCAGGGATTTGAACCCAGATCTGCCTGATGCCAGGGAATCTCTGGCCAACTCCTGCCATAGTGTCCAGTTATTGATACCTTAAGCTGTGTGTCCAATAGGGCTGATCAGCCCCCTGCAAATCTTCCAATCAGGGTACCAGGACCCCCAGGCCGGACAGTAGGCAGCATCTGGCTGTACCTTCCACTTGACACTAGCTGAATCAATGGCAGGCCGCTGGAATAGGGAGTATCTGAGGGTAGGGAAGGCCTAGTCCCCAGTTTGAAGGATGCAGGATCTATAACTATGTTTCTAGGAGACATTTCCATTACAGTTGGAAGCCAGGGGTGAGAAGATGAGGATGAGGATGCTTTGTCTCCCTCCTTCCATACTCCCTTCCCATCTACAGATGAACAGAGAAGGCCTTGACCACAAAAGAGGGGCCCAGGTGCAGAGAACACTCTGGCCTGAGGCTCAGGAGGTGGGTTCTGGCATTAGGTGTGACCTTTTGTGACTGACAAACATGATCTATCATATAACAGAAAGGGGCAAATTTTCAGTGACTTATTTTCCAGAGACAACCACTGTTGAGTGTATCAGCTCATAGAGTTTCTTCATCTATTAATATTTAAATATATATACACATATTTATGTTTATAAACATGAGCTATGTTATATATAGTATCCTGTAACTTGCTTTTTTCTTCAGTTCACAACATATCATTGACATCTTTTCATGCCACATATACAGAGACCTCTCTCATGATTTTTTGTGGCTCCGTAAAAATGATAAATCTATGCTGCATGCTGTGTTGCTTATTTCTGTCTGACTCTTTGTGACTTTATGAACTGTAGTCTGCCAGGACTCTCTGTCCGTGGGATTCTCCAGGCAAAAATACTGGAGTGGGGTGCCATGCCCTCCTCCAGGGGATCTTCCCAACCCAGAGATCAAACCTGCATCTCCTGATCTCCTTGCATTGGCAGGCAAATTCTTTACCACTGAGCCACCTGGGAAGCCCATTGATAAATCTGTACCATATTTTTTTAAAAACAATTCTTAATGAACGGATATTTGGCTTGTATTATGAACAATGTAGGGGCTTCCCTGGTAGCTTCAGCTGGTAAAGAATCCAGCCTCAATGCAGGAGAGCCCGGTTTGATTCCTGGGTCTGGAAGATACCTTGGAGAAGGGATAGGCTACCCACTCCAGTATTCTTGGTCTTTCCTGTTGGCTCAGATGGTAAAGAATATGCCTGCATTGTGGGAGACCTGGGTTTGATCCCTGGGTTGGGAAGATCCCCTGGAGGACGGCATGGCAACCCACTGCAGTATTCTTCCTGAAGAATCCACATGGAAATAGGAGCCTGGTGGGCTACAGTACATGGGGTCAGAAAGAGTTGGATACGTTGAGCGACTAAGTGCAATGCAGCACAGCATGACTAATGTACAGAAAGGCTTTTGTAGATATATTCCTGCTTACTTATAAAAGTATTTCTATAGGATAAATTCCTAGAACGGGAGTTGCTGAGTCAAAGGATATAAATATATTAAGTTTAGACAGTGATCACCGTACTGTCATCCAAAAACACTACAACAATTTATGCTTAATGCATAACCAAGTCACTTTGGAACTTTTGATGGGTGATGTAATCTTTGTATTTCATTTTCCCCACTTGTAAAATGAGAATGATTATGCCTCAGGAATAATTCTAAATGAGGTCATTGCTTTGATATCACCATGGGTCTTTAAGAAGAAATACACTATTGGGAAATCTAAGGTGTCGTTTTCATTTTAATTTTTTCTCTCATATCTCCTCAAACCTTAGTTCCTTTTCTATTTTAACCAGCAGAAGAAATAAAAATTTGATTAAAGGAAGTCTAGTGACTTCATGCCTTGAGATTACTTTCATCAGTTCTATTTTTAAGACTCACCAGTGGGTGAGGATATTAGGATGACATCAACTTTCATACATATCTTTTCATTTAAAATTTGCAAAAGTCTGCACAACCAGGACATGCCTTTGCTTAAAATGCTTAATGTTCCCCTACTATTCTACTGAAATGTAAAGTAAAATAAAAGATGACTTCCTTTATTAAATGATCTGCTCCTAAAGTTTTAGTCCCCAGTTTAAACTTTTGTAAATGGATGCTTCCGACCAGTAGCTTCATTCTGTCATCTGACTTTTCAGCATTATTTGCAGTTATATAGATGCAGAATGCTCTTGTAAGATCTAGATGTATCCACAAACACCTGGAAGGCTCAAGGAACCAGATTGGATAAAGTTTCCCATTTATCAGCTGTATAACCTTGTGCTGGTTGCATAACCTCTCAGTGACTCAATTTGCATGGCAATAAAATAGAAACACTAATGTTAGTAACCACTCCATAGGGTTTTTATAAGGATTAAATGAACTGGAGTAGTGCCTGGCTCAAAAAAAAAAAAAAAAGTGATCAATAAATGATAACTATTATTAGTAATATAAATGTTCAACATATGGATAATATATGTTATTATTAAGAATACTTGCTCTGAGGTCTGAATGAATCCTGCCTCTAACATCAGCATGGGCAGGGCAAGGTGCTCATTCTCTTGAAGCCCAGTTTCCTCCTCTGTTATGTGGGGACAGTTAGGGCCCATCACACAGAGCTCCTGTGAGAATTAAATAATATTTAATATCATGGATGCTATTAAATAGATCCTGGTACAAAGGGAATGATCAATAACTGGTGGCTGGTTTCTGTAATATTTTTTGAACTGTCAAGAAAGAGAAAAAAAAAATGTATTCCAGGTGATCCACTCCAGTACTCTTGCCTGGAAAATCCCATGGACGGAGGAGCCTTGTGGGCTGCAGTCCATGGGGTCGCTTGGGGTTGGACACGACTGAGCGACTTCACTTTCACTTTTCACTTTCATGCATTGGAGGGGGAAATGGCAACCCACTCCAGTGTTCTTGCCTGGAGAGTCCCGGGAAGGGGGGAGCCTGGTGGGCTGCCGTCTCTGGGGTCACACAGAGTTGGACATGACTGAAGCGACTTAGCAGTGGTTCTCAATCCTGGCTGCAGGTTAGAACCCCCTGGGGGAAATTTACAAGGATGTGTCAGGCCAGAGGCCAGAGAAAGCGATTACATGAGTTTATTCTTAGAAGAGAATGTGTTGTAACCACATCAGCACAATCCTAATACTATGGATTAGCTGGAGGATCCCAGTAATAGCTTTGGATTCAAAATCTTCCTTTGCGGGGCTCTTCTCACTAATGCAATTTCATTTGTATTAAAATTCAGGGGATCTGAGTTCCTTCAGTTTACCAACTAGCTGGACTTTGCTTTCCCCTTTGAAAAGTGGAAGGAGTGAGCAAGGAAATCTCTATAAAATAGGAAATCTGATAGGTGTTTGCTATAGAATCTCCTGCCTCCAGGGCTAAGAGACCTATTGTTGACCAAATCCAACGCCTGGAAAACTATTGCTGTTGTCTTGGTGGTGGTTGTTGGTTTGGGGAGTTTGGTTTTAAGATTGAAGCCAGGAACGATATATGAGGAGCATTCTGGGTTTTGCTGTGAAGAATGAGGTTAGATAGGGCCAGAGAGTAACTGGGGAGGGGAGAAGAGCAAAGGGTGTTTTGGGTATTTGGCAGTTTAAGAGCATTTGAGGGGAAAGAGCAGGGATGTTTAAAGGCGCTTTCTGTTTGGTCATATACTTGAAGAGTAGGAAGATGTCTCCTAGACTGAGGGATTTCTATCACACCCAGGGGTGACTCCCTGAGTGAAAATCGAGCTCACAGAGGGAAGGCCATGGGAAACTGCTCCTGCTGTGGTGTCCAGCCTACAGGATATTGTCGTCTTTACCCTTAGCTGCCACGCCTTGGTGTCTGCAAAGACCCATGGTCTTTAGGAGTGCCTACCACATGCCTTAAATATATTATTTTAATCTTCATAACAAATGTAATGAAAATAACCTATTGTCACCCCATGTCTTGTCTCAGATGTTAAGTCACTTGCTTTTGGTCGACAGCTGCTAAGGAGCAGAACTGAGGACGTTTAGACTTCCACAGCATCATACTGCCTTGCTGTCCTCATACCCTTTCTTTCTGACAGTCCCCCAAGTAGGCTGAGGGAGAGGTCTGGAATTCATGCTCTCAAAAGTGCAACAGATGTTCAATGCAGACATGAAGGCCACTCCATAAAAAGCAATGAAGGACTGATAATGCTTGAATGTGGATGAACCTTGAGGACTTGAAAATTTGCTAAGTACAAGAAGCCAGACACAAAAGACCACATATTATGTGATTCCCTTTATGTGAAATGTGCAGAATAGGAAAATCTGTAGAGATAGAAAGCGGATTAGTGCTTGCCCGGGCCTGGGAGGCTGAGGGAATGGGCTGACAGCTGAAAGGTAAGGGGATTCTTGAGGGGAATATGAAGATGCTGTGAGGTTGACTGTGGCGATGGTTGCACCTGTCTGTGAATGTGCTAAACTCATTGAATTGTGTACTTTAAATGAGTGAATTGTATGGCATGTGAGTTATATTTTCATAAAGCTGTCATATAAACAAAAATGAAGGCACAGACTACCTTACACCCTTTAAGATGGATACTATCAAAAAATAGAAAATAATAAGTATTGATGAGAATGTGGAAAAAATGGACCATTTTCCATTATTAGTAGGAATGTAAAATGATATAGATAAAGTGGTTCCTTAAAAATTTTTAAAAAGGAATTACCCATAAGCCAGCAATTCCACTTTGGGGCATATACAAGAAAGAAAGCAGGGCCTCGATGAGATGTTTGTACACACATGTTAATGGCAGCATTAGTGACAATAGCCAAAAGGTAGAAGTAACCCAAGTGTCCATCAACGGATAGGAAATATATGGTGTGTCCATACAGTAGAATATTGTTCAGTCTTAAGGACGTTCTGACACATGCCATAATGTGGATGAGCCTTGAGGACATTTCGCTAAGTGAAATAAGCCGGTCACAAAAAGATAAATACTGAATGATCCCACTGAAATCAGATACTTAGAACAGTAATATCCATAGAGACAAAAAGTAAGATGGTGGTTTGTACAAGCTGGGTGGAGGGGAGAAAGGGACGTTTCTGGTTTAATGCGTGCCGAGTTTCTGTTTTGCAAGATGAGGAGTTCTAGAGATGGATCGTGGCGATGGTATGAGTGTACTTAATACCTCCAAATGGTACACTTTAAGGTGGTTAGGATGGTAAATTTTATCTTATGTGTATTTTATCACAGTAAAAAAATTAGGAGGAAAAAAGTGAAGGCGCAGACCCCAGATTCCCTCATGGCCCTCTCCCTCACCTCCATCAGACTCTGCTTAATTGTTACCTTCTCAGTGCCTCCTCCTGACCACCCCCATCCCTCTGCCCTGCTCGTCTCCATCTAACATGTTATCTACAGGGTGATTCAAAAGGAACTGGCCACTTCCAGACTTGTATTAAAACACGCATGGACATAGATGAAGAACTTAGTGTTGGTGCCATTTCTTCTTTGCCACTTTGGAGAAATACAATGATTGCCCTTCAACTCTGATTGTGATGAAGGATATGGGACAAAGCCAGCTCCAGGATGGGGGGGCGCCCTGAGTCCAGTGTATGTTCTGGGGGCTGCGCCGTAGATAATCGATTATAGTGTAATCACTCTATTTCCTTTACAAACTGTCTTTGACTATGTGATGTATTTAATTATGTTTAGTCACTGGTTAATAATTTTTCAAGTTTTTAATTCTTCTGACTTGCCCAGAATTTTAATAATTTATTTTGTTTATTGCATATTGTTTGGTTATTATGACTGCAGTGGAACATGGAAGCTTCCTGTGGCAGCTTGGGGATTTTTTCCTTTCTGTGTCATTCACTGCTCTATCCCAGCTCCTAGCACAGTGCCCAGCATACATGTGATAGATGTTCAAGAAGTATTTGTTGATTCAGTGAATGAATCTGTGTTACACAATCCCCTTCCCAAATCATCCAGCTTGATAAACACCCTATGGACAAGGTCAGTCTAAGGTAATCAGAGTTGTTTCCAAGCAACCAACCAAACAAATAAATAAAAGGAAATACATTATCCATCTTTTCTAAAATAATAAAAAGGACTGTTCACACTCCCATATGCTTCTTATGAAGCAACCACTGTTCTAAGCACATCCTTAGTAGGGACTCAGTCTTCTCAGCAGCCCTTTGATGTAGGTACTGTATGATCTCCATTCTACAGATGAAGAAACTGAGGAACAGAGAGGTTGAACAATGTACCCAGGGTCACCCAGAAAGGAAGAGGGCTTAGAAATCCTTCCTTTTCCCCACCTCCTTATGCTGCAGTGCACAGATGTTATTTATGGAGTTAAGCTCTGGAGAAATCTGCTGGTGTTTGGTTTTTTGTGAAATCCATCAGGACCCACCCTCTGATTAAACTGCTGAGGGCATGAAGCACATGTTCCTTTACGCCTGGTTTAAAGGGCAATGGTCCCACCCACCTAATTGTCCCGCCTTCTCTCTGTAAGCACAAGTCCAACCCTGGCTGATGCATGGTATTCACCCTGAGGATCTAAATTTAGGATCTGAGCAGCTAAAATGTCTTCCCAATTTTTAGATTCAACTCTCATTAGTCCAGGACATGGAAAAATTTAAAGGTATAGAGCTATGGAGGCTAATCTGATTCTTTTTAGAACTATAATTTAAAAACTGTCCCTTTTTAATAACTTAAAAACTGTTCTGTATTCTCATTCTGAAAAATACAAAAAAGTTTCAAGAGATCAAACAAAACAAAACAAAACTACCCACTGTGCTGTCCCTGATAATATTTTGGTGTATAGGAAGACTTAGAAAGACTTTTTAGAAAGTGTTTTATTTATCCCATCTGAGCAGGTGGGAGGTAGAGGAGACTGAGTCTTTTGCATGTATTATACTTTCGCCATGGGTATTGGAGTTGCCCTCATTTGCTTTTTGTGGCATCTGAAGACTTGTCATTAAAGAGGCTTTGGAATGATATTTGAAGCTGTTCCAGAGTGAGCAGCTTATAACAGCAGAAAAAGTCCTGGGCCTGGAGTCCCAAGCTTTATATTCAAACCCTGATTGGAAGTGTCCTAGCTGTGTATCCGCAGCACTTAACTGATCTTTTAACCATCTTTTAACTATAAAATGAAACTAACATCCTCCTAAAGGTCCAACTTAGAGACAAGGTTATTTGAGTTAAAAAGACTTGAGCTAATGCTCATCTGTCAATTCTCACTGATTGTGGGATCTTGAGAAAGTTATTTAACCTCTCTGACCTGTAGTTTCTTCATCTGTACAATAGAAATGATAAAAGTACTCCCATCAATGGATCCTAGAGAAACTCATATGAAATGGTGCGTGTAACATGTTCAGTCCAATGCCTCCCAGACAGTAGGGGTTCAATGATGATCAGTGACTATTGTAAGTCATACAGTTTTTGACTCCTGTTAGAGCAGTGTTCTTCCCACTGTGGATGGTGAAATCAATTAGTGGGTTACCATATGCATTTTAAAAACTGAAGTAATTTTAGGTCTTAAATAAGTCATCTTTAATCCATTTTGAATTTATTTTTGCATATGGTGTGACAAAATAGTCCAGTTTTATTCTTTTAAATGTAAGACCTAAAACTACTAGAAGAAAACATAGGCAGTACATTCTTTAACATCAGTCTAAGTGATTTGGGAGGGGGCAGTATGTCTCCTCAGGCAAGGGAAATAAAAGCAAAAATAAACAAATGAGACCACTTCAAACTAATAAGTTTTTGCACAGAGAAGGAAACTTGAAAAAATGAAAACACCACCCAGTGAATCTGATAAGGGGTTAGTATCTAAAAGATACCAATAATTCATATAACTCAACATCAAAAAAAGAAAAACCTCAAACATTTAAAAACGGGCAGAGGATCTGAATAGATATTTCCCCTCAGGTAACCACCAACCAACCAGCTTAGTGCCAACATTACCGTTATTTGTGAAGGCTCCTCCATACCCATCCCAGTCAATCCACCCCACCCACCTTCCTAACCTCTCACCTCCCTGACCCCCCTAGATAATCACTGTTTTGATTTTTATCATCCTCAACTAGGTTTACCTGTGTTTTGATCATCATTTAAATAAAAATCATATAGTGTGTTCTCTTTTATATCTGGCTTCCTCACTCCATATTTTGTGTGACTCAGCCATCTTGGATGTATCAGTAATTTGTTCTTTTTCACTGGTGGTATAGTATTCCATTGTATAAACATATTACAGTTGTTTATCACTCTGCTCTTGAAGGATATTTGAATTATTTCCAACTTTTAGCTATGATGAATGTAACTGCTATGAACATTCTTGGTATATATCTAAGAGTATCTCTTGAGTATATACCTAGGAGTAGTATTCCTGGGTCGTGGGCCATAAAATCTTTTTACAAAAATAAATTTCCGCATAAGAAATGTTATCCAGCAAACAGTGCCAAGAAAAATGTAGCTCCCCTTGGGGAAATGGTTCTTTATTCCCTAACTTTTCCTTTTTGCCTCGTCTGCCAGGAAGCTCAGAGTTCAATTTAAAGCTCATTTATAGCAACTTATTGACTTCCTGGTTAGCATATCTAAGTTCTCCATTTCTCTTTAGATCTCCCTTTTTCTTTTCTGTTTTTTTTAACTGTATTTTATTGTATTGGGTTGGCCAAAATTTTCATTCAGATGAAATGAAAGGACATTTTGGCCAACCCAAAAAATTATCTGAAATCCTTTTAGGGAGGAAAAGGACATAAATAGATTCAGGAAGAAAATAGGTATTTGCCTTGCTTACAACGCAGAGAAGGTGTGAATCTCACATGAGATAATGTACATGAGAGAACATGAAACCCTGAGAAGCTGCTCTGGAGGAGTTATCATTAGTGTGCATTCAACTCTTGCAGAGGTGTAAGCTTTATCAGCTTCGTAGAAAAGGAATATGAACACTGCTAGCACTTGTTCTAACGGAATTTTAAAAAATAACTTTCTTCTTAACTTTCTTTCTGGAAGGTTGAACAAAAAGAGTATTGGGTTGGCCAAAAAGTTCATTTGGCTTGTTTCCCATAAGATGGCTCTAATGGTGCTTGCTGTTGTTTAGTCTCTAAGTTGTGTCCGACTCTGCGACCCCATGGACAGCAGGCCTCGCTGCCCCTCACCATCTCCTGGAGTTTGCCCAAGTTCATGTCCATTGAATTGGTGGTGACATCCAACCGTCTCGTTCTCTGTCACCCCCTGCTCTTCCTGCCCTCAATCTTTCCCAGTACTAGAGTCTTGTCCAATGAATCAGCTCTTTGCATCTAGTGGGCAAAGTATTGGAGCTTCAGATTCCGGATCAGTCCTTCTAAATGAGTATTCAGGGTTTATTTCCTTTAAGATTGATTGGTTTAATCTTCTTGCTGTCCAAGGGACTCTTAAGAGTCTTCTCCAGCACCACAGTTTGAAAGCATCAATTCTTTGGCAGTTGGTTGGCCTTCTTTATGGTTCAGCTTTGTCTTTAACTTTATTTGAAGTGATTTCATTATATTGTACTATGATAGCTGTCATATCCGTGTGGATTTTTTTAAAAAAAAAAAAAAAACAACTTATCAAAATTGGTGAATTTTGTGTAGCCATTTTAATATTGAAGAAGGAATAAAAAACATTTTGGCATAATATGCTTTATTATTTCGCTAAAGGTAAAAACACAACTGAAACACAAAAAGAGATCTGCAGCTTTTATTTTCTCAGGCTCCAAAATCACTGCAGATGGTGACTGCAGTCATGAAGTTAAAAGGTTCTTGCTCTTTGGAAGGAAAGCTATGACAAACCTAGACAGCATATTAAAAAGCAGAAACATCACTTTACCAATAAAGATCTATAGGTCAAAGGTCAAAGCTATAGTTTTTCCAGTAGTCATGTACAGATGTGAGAATTGGACCATAAAGAAGGCTGAGCACTGAAGAATCAATTCTTTCTAATTGTGGTGCTGGAGAAGAATCTTGAGAGTCCCTTGGACAGCAAAGAGATCAAACCAGTCAATCCTAAAGGGAATCAGCACTGAATACTCATTGGAAGGACTGATGCTGAAGCTGAAGCTCCAGTACTTTGGCCATCTGATGTGAAGAGCCAACTCTTTGGAAAAGACCCTGATGCTGGGAAAGATTGAAGGCAGGAGGAGAAGGGGGCAGCAGAGGCTGAGATGGTTAGATAGCATCACTGACTCAATGGACATGAATTTGAGCAGACTCCGGGAGATAGTGGGGGACCGAGGACCTGGTGTGCTGTAGTCCGTGGGGTTCCAAAGAGTCAGACACAACTTAGCAACTGAGCAACAACAGCAACGAATTGAGAAGGTGCTGTGACCAACAGAACATGTCAAAAGTGTTTTGCAAAGTTTTGTGCTGGAGATTTCTCGCTGGATGACACTCCACAGTTGTGTAGACATGTTGATGGTGATCAAATTGAGACATTAATTGAAAGCAATCAACATTATACCATGCAGGAGATAGCTGACCTACTCAAACTATCCAAATCAACTGTTGAAAATCATTTGCACCAGCTAGGTAATGTTAGTCACTTTGACGTTTGGGTTCCACATAAGTGAAGCAAAAAAAGCCTTCTTGACCATATTTCCACGTGTGATTTTCTACTTAAAGGTAATGAAAATGTTCTGTTTTTAAAACAAATTGGGATGGGTGATGAAAAGTGGATACTATACAGTAATGTGGAATGGAAGAGATTGTGGGGTATTCGAAATGAACCACCACCAACCACACCAAAGGTGGGTCTTCATCCAAAGACAGTGATCTTGTGTATATGGTGGGATTGAAGGGAGTCCTCTATTGTGAGCTCCTTCTGGAAAACCAAACGGTTAATTCCAACAAGGACTGCTCCCAGTTAAACCAACTCTAGGTGAATTAGTCAACAAAAAACGCATAATCTTCCATCAGGGTAACAACAGGACAGTATGTTTGTTTGATGACCAGGCAAAAACTGTTACAGTTTGACTGGAAAGTTCTGATTAATCCAGTGTATTCACCAGACATCACATCTTCGGATTTCCATTCATTTCAGTATTTACAAAATTATTTTAATGAAAAAAATTTCAATTCCCTGGAAGACTATACAAGGCACCTGGAACAAGTGAATTATTTGCTCAAAAAAACAAAAGCTTTGGGAAGATGAAATTGCCTGAAAAATGGCAGAAGGTAATAGAACAAAGCAGTAAATATGTTGTTCAGTAAATTTCTGGTGAAAATGAAAAACTGGTTTTTTATTTTTTACTTGAAAACCAAAGAAACTTTTTAACCAAGCCAATAGATCATTCTAAGTCTCACCATCCAGAGATGATTGCTATTAAAATGTGATCTTTCTTTTGTAAAAATAACTTTAGATATAATTCAGGGACTTGCTTGATGGCTCAGATGTTAAAGAATCTGCCTGTAATGGAAGAGACCCACGTTCAATCCCTGAGTTGGGAAGATCCCCTGGAGAAGGGAATGGCTACCCACTCCAGTATTCTTGACTAGAGAATTCTGGCAAGCTCCAGGACAGAGGATCCTCATGGGCCACAGTCCCTGGGGTCGAAAAGAGTCGGACATGACTTAGCAACTAACACACAACACAGATGTAATTCATGTGTCATACAATTCAGTGACTTTTGGTGTAATTCACAGAATTTGCAACCATTACTGCAATCAATTTCAGCACATCTTCATCACCCTCAAAGGGAACCCCACTCGGCTTAACCATAGTCCCTACTCAGCTTAACCATAGCTTAACCGTAAGACTCCCATCCTTCCCAGCTCCAGACGACTACTAACAGACTCTCTGTCTCTATAGATTTGCCCTTGTGACAGGCTTCTTCACTTTGCACAATGTTCTCAAGCTTCATCCATGTTGTAACATCATTTCTCTTTATGGCTTGATTACATGGCTGCAAAAAACTGTAGACGGGGGGACTCAAAACAGCAGACATCTTTTCCCCCAGAGTTCTGGAGGCTGGATTTCCAAGATCAAGGTGCCAGCATGAGTGGGTCTAGTGAGAGCTCTCCTGGCTTGCAGAAGCTGCCTTCTAGCTCTGTACCCGCACAGTGTAGAGAGAGTTCTGGTATCTTCTCCTCTTCTTATAAGGGTTCCCGTTCTTTCAATTTACATCTTATGACCCTATTTAACTTTAATCACCTCCTTAAAAGCTCTGTCTTCAATTCAGTCGCATGTGGGGGATTAGGGCTTCAACATATGAATCTGAGGAAGACACAACTCATGTTTCCAAATAGTATTCCAGTATATGGATGTATCACACCTTTGCATCCGTTTATCAGTGGACAGATATCTGAATTGTTTCCATATTTTGGCTATTATGAGTAATGCTGCTATAAACATTCATGTGAAAGATTTTATGTGGACACATGTTTTCATTTCTCTTGGGTGTATAACCAGGAGTGGAATTGCTGGGTGGTATGGTAACTCTACAGTGAATTGGCTGAGGAACTGCCAGATTGTTTTCACAGTGGTTGCACCATTTTATATTCCCACCAGCAGTGGATCAGGGTTCCAGTTCTGGCACATCCTCACCAACGCATGTTATTAACTGTGTGTTGGGTTATAGTTATCCTTTTGGATGTGAAGTGGTATCTCAGTATGGTTTGAGTTATGTTTTTCTCATGCTTAACTGTGGAAAATTCTTAAAGAGATGGGAATACCAGAACACCTTACCTGCCTCCTAAGAAACCTGTATTCAGGGTCAAGAAGTGACAGTTAGAACCGGACATGGAACAACAGACTGGTTCCAAATTGGGAAAGGAGTACGTCAAGGCTGTATATTGTCACCTGCTTATTTAACTTCCATGCAGAGTACATCATGTGAAATTCCAGGCTGGATGAAGCACAAGCTGGAATCAAAATTGCCAGGAGAAATATTGACAACCTCAGATATGCAGATGACACCACCCTAATGGCAGAAAGCAACGAGGAACTAAAGAGCTCTTGATGGAGGTGAAAGAGGAGAGTGAAAAAGCTGGCTTAAAACTCAGATCATGGCATCTGGCCCCATCACTTCATGGCAAATAGATGGGAAAACAATGGAAACAGCGACAGATTTACTTTTCTTGGGCTCCAAAATCACTGCAGATGGTGACTGCAGCTATGAAATTAAAAGATGCTTGCTCCTTGGAAGAAAAGGCAATGACAAACCTAGATAGCATATTGAAAAGCAGAGACATTACATTGCTGACAAAGGTCTGTTTAGTCAAAGCTCTGGTTTTTCCAGTAGTCATGTATGGATGTGAGAGTTGGACATAAAGAAGGCTGAGGGTCAAAGAATCGATGCTTTTGAACTGTGGTGTTGGAGAAGACTCTTGAGAGTCCCTTGGACTGCTGCTGAAGCTGAAGCTCCCATACTTTGGCCACCTGATTCGAAGAACCAGCTCTTTAGAAAAGACCCTGATGCTGAGCCAGATTGAGGGCAGAAGGAGAAAGGGAAAACAGGGGATGAGATGTTTGGATGGCATCACTGACTCAATCGACATGAGTTTGAGCAAGCTCTGGGAGGTGGTGATGCACAGGGAAGCCCGGCATGCTGCTGCAGTCCATGGGGTTGCAAAGAGTTGGACACGACTGAGGGGCTGAAGAGCAACATGCCTAATGAAATGACTGAGCGTCTTTTCAGGTATTTATTGGCTGTTTATGTAGCTTCTTTGGAGAAATGTCTATTCAGATCCTCCACCTTTTTAAATTAGATTGTCTTTTAGTGAATAATAAAGATTTTTTAATGTATTTTATTTTTTTAATTAATTTTTTTTTTTTTTTTTGCTGTGCTGCTTTTTGCTGCAGCCTATGAGTTTTCTCTGATTGTGACACAAGGGCTCCTTGTTGCAGTGTGTGGGTTTCTCTAGTTGTGCAGCACAGGCTCTAGAGCACAAAGGCTCTAAGTCTATACCAGTGAGATACTTCATAGCACTTATTTCATGTATCCCTGCTTTTTTTCATCTAACTTTATGTGGTAGTCCTATCCCCCTATATTATAAAGTTCTTTTACAAGATTAGCTACATAATTTAATTATTTTCTTATTGGAAACTTCTTTCTCAGTTTCACCATTATAAATATTGCTGCCACGGCTGCCTTCATTCCTAAGAGTTTAATTTCGTTTGTGCAGCTTTTGAAGATATTTTTACATATTGAAAACATGAATCTTTTAATTCAAACTTTGAGTTGATTTTCTTAAAAGCAGTAGAACAGGAACAGGCAAATGAGGTGTCGAATCCCACGCTTGCACCTTAGGGAAGTCACTTAACTTTCAGAGCCTCAGTGTTCTCATCTGAAAAATGGAGATAATGATACCTTCAGAGAGTTGTTTTGAAGATTAAAGACAATATAGGGATGTGTGTGCTTGCATATATTTTAAGAACTCAATAAATAGTACTCATAATGATTATCATTATTTTCATCATCTTGTTCTTGTTGCTAGCACTATTAAATTTGCAACAGGCAGTGGAAACAGAGCAGAATACCTGTGAGGAGATGGTGGGGGGATGTGCAGGTCCTTCCGACCAGCCTGGGAACTGCAATCAGAATAAGCAGACATTAAATGTTTTCTCACCTCAGCCAAACAGAAGTGTTTTGGTATCACACACCAGATAAGTGTCCACACTCCTAAATCTTTGTATGTATCTAAGATCAGTTTCTTTGGATCATTGCCCAGCAACGTCTGTGAGAGGGTTTAACCCAATTCATGTAACTGTTGAAGATATTGTTTGCATATTGAAAACACTTACCTTTTAGTTGAAACATAGATTAGCTCCAAGAGAGCATGGCTCTGTCTGGTATGTTCGTCATTTTACATCTTGCATCAACAAACACATGATAGGTGCTGGCAGAGGAAGGTAAGAAGGAAGGCAGCAGCCCCTAGTTACATTTTGTTATATTTTGCCTAGAAGACCGGAGAAATAGCCATCTGAATCCTGAGAAGAACTGCCATTTATTAAGCATCTATCACATCTGCTGTGTGCCAGGCACTCTTCTGGTGGATTTGTGTATGTAATCTCAGTTAATGTATTTAAATATCAAGATTACCATGTGCAATACGATCCGCAAAACCCCCAGTTTGAGGGTTAGTGACTAGGCCAAGGGCATGCTGGTAAGAGCTGAGCCTGGATGCAAATACTTCAAACACTTGCCTCTCTGATGCTAAAGTCTGGGTATCCCCACTGAACTAGAGCATCCTTTACATTGCTGGTAAACATGTGTGTCCTTTCGACAGTCTGGAGGGAGGCTGAGAGAGAAAGGCCTGGGGGCTTCCAATTGACTGAGCGCCTGCTCTGGGTACAGGACTGGACCTGCCCGACACTGGAAGTTCAGTGGTGAACATAAGCTAACATCTTGCTCTCCTGGAAACTTAAGCCACTTGGGGAAGTTGGATGCTATTCCAGTAATCACATGAATCCTTGATTACAGACTGTGACCAGTGCTCTGAAGAAGTTCTGAGGCATCAGATGGATGCCTTGAGAGACTTTAGCAGGAGGTTTGAATAGGTTCCCCTAGCAATGGCACCCCACTCCAGTACTCTTGCCTGGAAAATCCCATGGATGGAGGAGCCTGGTAGGCTGCAGTCTATGGGGTTGCTAAGAGTCGGACACGACTGAACGACTTCACTTTCACTTTTCACTTTCATGCATTGGAGAAGGAAATGGCAACCCACTCCAGTATTTTTGCCTGGAGAATCCCAAGGATGGGGGAGCCTGGTGGGCTGCCATCTATGGGGTCGCACAGAGTTGGACACGACTGAAGCGACTTAGCAGCAGCAGCAGTAATTAACTAGACATGAGTGGCAGTGAGGGCTTTCAGATGAGGAAAGGATGGAGGCAAAGACCTTGAGCCTGAAAGGGGGACTGAAAGAAGGCTTAAGTGATGAAAGCAGGTGTGAGGTGATGGGGAGCTGGGAGAGAGCAGTGGCCTCAGGGGCCTGGTTAAGGACTTTGGCCTTGATCCTAGGGGCAGCAGGCAGCATTTAAAGGGCTTTAGCGGAGCAGTGGCATCATCATCATCAGATGGGCTTTATAGAAGGATGAGCATGGCTGGAGGTGGGGGCTGGATCAGATGACCTGGTGGCAGTGGAATTCGACAGAAGTGGAAGGGTTTAGGAGATGTTTAGAGGGTAAAAATGACATAGGTGGTATGAGTGATCCTTTCTAAAAAGTAGCTTTGTTTAGGAGTCAGTATGTTTCTCTCCAAGGTCAGAGTTTGAGAATATTTGATTTTTTCTTTTCAGTACACCAGAGAGCTTCCTTTTAGAACTCTGTGCTGAAACTCTTGAAATGCTACTTCCCATCTCCTTCTTTTAAGGTTTGATAAAACTGTCTTCCTAGTCCTGGATGATTCTTGTCTAGAGCTGTGTCAGCCCAGGGTTCTGGACTGACCACCAGATAATAAGTGAATACTGTCACGGTGCCTAAGTACAGACTGAAATAGTTTCTCAGTTAGTTATTAACTTGTTATACTTACAGAGGAGCTGTGTAAAAATAAACTGGGGGATCTGTTTCCATTTCACTTAAAGACAGCATTCAATATACAAAGCTGCTGCCAGTCTGAACTGGATGAGAACTGTTTATACCCCAAGCTCATTCAGAATGCCTGGGATATTTCTAAAGGTTCAGTCTTGGCGGCAGCAGCTGAGAATGCAGAGATAAATAAAAAAGTCATGAGACACGGCTGACAGGGTTTGTCTGTGTTCATTCACACCCCGGACTCACTAGGCTTTTGAAGATGCAGAATTTCGAAGGACAGCCTACTACATAGAGGCTGTTTGAACTGCTGTGCTAAATCTCCAGTCTTGATAACTTCAAAATGGAACTACCTTTGTAAATTCTGATGTAGAAAGAAAATACTAATTGATATATAAATACATATGAGTAGCACAAAAGCTCACCTTCATAATTTAAAGAAAATTTGTTTAAATATTTATTTCCAGTTGTCCTAAAGTGACCACATTGTTGCTGTTCACTCGTCCAGTGGTGTCCGACTGCGACCCCACGGACTGTAGCACACCAGGCCTCCCTGTTCCTCACCATCTCCTGGAGTTTGCATTACCTGTATAATTAAGAAATAATTTTATTGGGCATCAACCACGTGCCAGGCAGGTTCCATCTCATTTCACCCTTTGCACTCTATTACTGACCCCATTTTATGAGTGAGGGAGTGAAGCTTCAAAGAGGTTAAGAGACTTGCTCAGGTGACTCAGTTGGTAAATGATGGTGGGATTCAAAGCCAGGTCCCCTGGTTTCAGAAGCTGTGCCCTTAACAACTAAGCTGTGCTCCGATGGCCCCATTCCTTCCCCTGTTGGAGCCTCAGTTTCTGTTATCTATGAGAAACAAGTCTTTTATTGATGGTCTCCCTTTCCAGGGTCAAAACTTGATATTGAGATTCTGTCTCAATATAACTAATATTGTCACTTCCAGCACCAAATATTTCCACTTACAAAATGCTGCCTCCCAGGAGACTTCATTCTGAGTTTACATTGTTTAGAAGTCAACACCAGTAATTACTGCACATTCGAGACTGTCCACCCCAGTCCCTTGTGGCTTCCAAGTTGGCTCAACTTTCCTCAAAAATAACACAACCCAACATCTGGCACCATTAGGAAAGGGAAGGAAACGTACCAGAGCACTCACATTACCCTCTGCATGTCAGCATCTTCCAGTGGGGACATGTGGAGTTTTTTTCACCTTTTTTTTCTATATTTTTCAGACTTTCTATAATGACTGTGAACTGCTTTTATAATCAAAAAGCAGTCTTATTTTAAAAATCCAGCCCAGTAAAACAGAAAAGAAATAGAACCTTGGTAATATATATTGTACAGTCCCCTGCCTTCCTAACTGGAAAGTCTGGAACATGACTTTAAGCTCTGTTGGCTGATTCTGGGTCATTATCAGGGGCCCGGTTCTTACTCTATACTGGTATGAATGGTGGTTAAGACCATGGATTTTGGACTCAGATAGACCAGGCTTAGAGTTCTGGCAGGGCCATTTCTTTTAGCTCTGTGACCTTGGGCAAGTTGCTTAGTGTCTCTGGGCCTTAATTTTCTCATCAGTAAATGGAAATAATACTAGAAATCTATCTCCCGGAGTGACTACGAATATTAAGTGAGGTGATAAATTTGTGTAAAGCCTGAACATAATGTCTAGCATTCAGTAAATGCAAATTTTCTAATTAATTCTGTGATATTGTTAATAATCTGTTGCAAGTGTGGAGCCCTCAGGGACTACCGAGGCACCTCAGACTCTGCCCTGGATCTGAATGAAAAAGTCCCCAGATTCTGGTGCCTGTTCTCTTCCTCCCTGTTTTCCTATTGTGTTTTATTTTATCTTTTGTTGAGGTGACACTCAGCAGGATGTACTAATTCTCAGCGTGCAGCGCAATGAACTCGTCTGTATGTACATACAACGTAACAGCACCCAGATGGTTGAAGAATGGGCCCCACCTTCCAGGGGCCTCTCTCAGGCCCCCACCAGGCAGCAGCTGATCCCAAGGCAAACTGTATTTGGATTTCTATCACCGTGGAAAAGGTTTTGCTTATTCTTAAACTCCATATAAATGGAAACTCAATATAGACTCTGTGTCTGGTTTCTTTTGCTGGACATTGCATCTGGGAGACTCAACCAAATTGTGGAGGGCAGCAGCAGTTTGCTCTTTTTCCCTAAACTGTAGCATTCTTTCCCTTGAATATCATCACAGTTTGTATATTACTTATGGATAGACAGTTGAGTTGTATCCAGCTTTTATGAACATTCTAAGCTGGGTCTCCTGCATTGCAGGCAGACTCTTTACTGTCTGAGCCACCAGGGAAGCCCATGTGTTTTTTGGTGGATGTCAGTACTCACTTCAGTTGAGGATTATCCAGGAGTGGAACTGATGGGCCTGAGAGTGTATAATAATATTTAATTTTGCAAGATACTTTCAAATAGCTTGCTAAAGTGGTGGGACGGTTTCCCATCCCCACTAGCGATGCCTGAGCATTAAGTTGTCCTGCATCCTTGTCAACACTTAGTGTGATGAGACATTTTCACTGTAATCATTCTGGTGGGTGTCGTGGCTGTCCCACTGTGGACCCTCACGTTTTCATGTGCTTATCAGCCACTGGGACACTGTGTATGTGCGTGTGTGTGTGTGTTAATCGCTCAGTCATGTCCAACTCTTTGCAACCCCATGGACTGTAGCCTGCCAGGCTCCTCTGTCCATGGAATTCTCCAGTCAAGAATACTGGAGTGGGTTGCCATTCCCTTCTCCAGGGAATCTTCCTGACCCAAGGATTGAACCTGGGTCTCCTGCATTGCAGGCAGATTCGTTACTGTCTGAGCCACCAGGGAAGCCCATTGGGAAACTAATTCATTCCTAAATTCAGTTATGCTCCAAGGATAACTCAGCTTGCCAGTATGATGCTTTAGGAATGGGCACACAGCTCTGAGAGGGGTCTCAGAGACTCTCCTGTGACTAATATGCCAGAGTTTGGGGAACACATTCCAAAGCATCTACACAGCTTCTTCTGCTTACTTTCAGGCCCTCAACAGTGTTTGATAGCTGAGCTTGAAGATAAATAACTTTCAAATGAGTGACATGAGTTTTAATGATGCTAAGTGAACTCTTTAGCAGCACTTCAGCTTGTATTTCTACAGGCCACTCAGGAGAGAAGAAGTCACATTTGTTGAGTACCTACTACATATCAATTCCTGCACTGGGGACTTTAGGTACATTATCTCCCTAATCTTCCTAAGGACTCCTTGAGGGCAAGATTATTTCACTTATTTCAAATGAGGAAATGAGGCTGGGACTGGGTCACCCAGCTATTAGATGGAAGAGCCAGGATTCGAACACTGGGTCTACTTGTCTCCAAAATCGTCCCTTCTGTGAACAAGCAAGCTGTTCCTAGCATACATTTCATTAATATTTTTTGAATGGTCACCTCTACCAAGGCTTCCATGAAGGCTCAGTTGGTAAAGAATCTGCCTGCAATGTAGGAGACCTGGGTTCAGTCCCTGGGTTAGGAAGATCCCCTGGAGAAGGAAATGGCAACCCACTCCAGTAATCTTGCCTGGGAAATCCCATGGACAGAGGAGCCTGGCGGGCTACAGTCCATGGGGTCACAAGAGCTAGACATGACTTAGCGACTAAACCACCACCACCGCTCTACTAAGGCAACTCCACTCTGTGTAGAGCTCTCCCTGGGGTCTCCCAACATCCTAACACCGGATCCGCTGATACCAGGAGGCCAGCACCCCGCCCCTCCAGACTCCCCAGCTCCTCACCTTCCTCCTCCGTTCCTCTTCCCACCTCTGCGCTCTGCCTGATCGCAGTAACACCACGCACCTGTTGATGCTCTGACAGTCTGTTTTTCTTCTGTCTAGTATATTTTCTGATAATTCTTTTAGAAAAAGTTTCCCAATAGTATACCAATGCATGTATATTGTAGACATTTGGAAAAACGAAAATTCACCCATTTCTTTTCAATCATTTTATCTATGTTTAGTTTTTTGTTGTTGTTTAGAGAGTTAAAAAGCTGGGCTACAACTTAGTTATGATTGTAACTTTTTTTTATAGGGCAGTCACATTTAAAGGATGTACTATGAACAGCTCACTCAGGAACAAATGTAAACTAGGAGTCACTTGTTTTAATTTTTTTTCACTTGTGTTTTTAAAAAAATTTTTTTCAGAAAGGCAAGAGGGAAAACTGGGGCAGAGATGGCTGAGTGGAAGAAACTAAATTCTGCTTTACTTTCAGAAGAATCAGCTTGGTTGGCTTTCAACACCACCAGACGGAAGCCACAGTGTCCCCTCTGGGGACATTGTTAACTTTGGGAATGGAGCAAGAAATTTGCATAATCAAAATGTACAGGAATTTTATAAATTCCACTGTATTTTGCCCTTGGCTTGTCTCCCTGTTCCTTTAAACTTTGCAGAAGCACATTTGCAATGGCAGCCTCCTGTTTTATGAAGTTTATAAAGTATCAGATACCTATTCATTCCCCAGGGGTTGGGCATTGTGGTTGTTCCTAAACTGTCTATGCAGGAAGTGAATCTTTATTACATCTTTATTACAGAAATCATCTCGCTAGGGGGAGACCAAGACCCTGGAGAGGGTAAGGGCATGAATGCAGGAGCCAGGCAGCCCACAGTGTGACCCCAGGCCCCTCGTGCATGCCTCTGTTTCCTCATCTGTATGATCACTGGGAAAAGAATAGCATGTACCTCACTGCTCCTTTGTATGTGCAAAGGGCCCAATGAGCACAAGAGAAGTGCTGTTTTATTATTTACCTGGAATCCTAAAAACTGAGTGCTAACCAGATTTAAAAAACATATTTTAATCCTTATATGCATACTGCTGACTTGAGAGTGTGAACCAGTCTCTGCTTTGTAACCTCAGGGCCCATCTCTGCGATGGATGCACATTTACTGAAGCAGCTTCTCTCTCTGGTTTGTAAGCATCTCTGTGCTGTACTGTGTGCTGTGCTCAGTTGCTCAGTCGTGTCCGACTCTTTGCAACCCCATGGACTGTATTCCGCCAGGCTCCTCTGTCCACGGGATTCTCCAGGCAAGAATACTGGAGTGGGTTGCCGTGCCCTACTCCAGGAGATCTTCCTCATCCAGGGGTCGAACCCAGGTCTCCTGCATTGCAGGCAGATTTTTTTTTTCACTGTCTGAGCCACCAGGGAAGCCCATGAGCACTGGAGTGGGTAGCCTATCCCGTCTCCAAGGGATCTTCCTGACCCAGGAATCAAACCGGGCTCTCCTGCATTGCAGGTGGATTCTTTACTAGCTGAGCTACCAGGGAAGCATCTCTAATTCCCTGTTAATTTTCCTGCCTCTCCCTCTAGGCTGTGAACTCCTTGAAGTCAGAGACTGTACCCTGAAAATAGTAATGGCTAATGTGCAGTGCGTGTTTCTGTGGATCCGACTCAGTGCTGAGTGACCCCTTTGCGGGTCTTGTCTCAATTGCCCCCCTCAAAGCCTTTAGGAGGCAGGGCACCTCTCAAACGTGGGCCCTCGGGAAACAGGCCCTGAGTGATGGCTGAGCGATACCGTGCTCTTTCCCAAACTTGTCACATCCAGAAGGATCACTCAAAGCACAGTGGTGGGAGCAGTCCTGATTCCCAGGCCTCACTCTCCGAGATTCTAATTGTCAAGGTCTGGGACCCTTTGCACTGAGGCCACACATGGGCAACTCTGAATGAGCACCTGGGTGACCCTCCCTGCATCTTAGGCAGCTTCTCTAACCACGTCTGGAGTTCTCAGCTCTGTGACCGGCTGGAACCGGAGAGTGTAGGGGGGTGATGGAGAGGCGGAGAGTGTAAGCGGGTCTCATTAATATGCGAGGCCTTTCTTGTCACAGTTCCTTTGACTGAAGCTGAAGGGCTGGCGCATCAGCCCGGGATTTTCCACTCTCTCAAAGCCCTTCCGGAACTGGCTGCTCACCAGCCTGCCGAAGGGGGACAAGGACAGCGCAGGGGCACGGAGGCAGCCGTCCATTCGTGATGGAAGCCAACCTTAGGATGTCTCCAAACTAAGGTGGAAACTGGGGTCTCTCGTCTCCCCGCCTGCTCCTCCCCGCTGCCTCTTCCCTTGCTCTGTCCTTCTCCTGAATAACCTATCTGTGCAAGGTTCTGTTCCATCAAGACTAGGAGGAGAAAAACCACTAGGGAGAGGTTTTATGTTTCTTAGTTTTTCAGCAAAGTCATCCTTGTACATGGTTCCCCTGGTTACGGGTATATAGGATAAAGCAGGAGGCTGAATGAGCATCAGCACTGTCATGGTCTTCTCTGGCAGTCACTTTGAGCTCTCAGCTGTCTCTCTGGGTGGTTAAGGGTGTTAGGGTCAGGAGGCATTTAGACACTGTCTCCTGATTTCCTGCTGTGACTGACACATGAGAATCAGCTTGCTTCCACCCCATTCACGCCCTCCCAAAAGACTTAAATTGCTCCTTTCCATTCCTTTATTAGTTGACTTTGTAATTTCAAGTAATAATACCCTGCCATCTTCTTACCTTTTATTTGAGGGGGGAGACATATACATAATGACAGCTACCATAAAACACGTGTAACTTATAAAGCAATTACTCATGTAACCATCATCCCAGTTAAGCAAGTGGAACTCTGTGGGCACTTTTAAGGCTCCCCTCCCCCCACGAAGCCACTCACCCTAACCTTAGTGATGATCATGATCTTGCTTTTCTTTAGAGTTCTTCTCATCTTTATAGGTATCCCTTAACATCTAAATGTGTTAAAAGTAGGAGCACACTCTGTGTTACTCTGTGCCTCGCACCCTTTCCTTCAATACTGTAAGCTAACACAAGCTGACATGAGTAGTTTCATTTGGGTTCACTGCTGTATATTCACCGTTCCAGGAAATCAGCGTTTATTGACGCAGTCAGCTGGTGATGGACTTTTGGGCTGTTTGCAGTTTTTTCTGCTGTCATGAACATCTTCATTCATGTGTGCCAGTACATGTGAGCAAGGGCTTCTCCAGGGGCTGAATAAAGAAGTGGAATCACTGCCTTGTGGGGATGCACACACTGTTTCACTTTAAAATGTCGGTTTGCCTGTGTGTTTGCACCAATGGACTGTCCCGACCTCCAGAGAGTCTGACCTGATTGGCCAGCGTGAGGCTGGGCACCAGGAATGTTCAGAGTTCCAGGTGATCCCATCAACTCCAGTTAGTGTCGTGATACTCCAACTTGGAAGGAGTGTCCCTAGCGTCCCTTTTGACTCTTCTCCCTCAAGATTTTTGTATAATGATCTGAAAGAGAGAAGAGCTTTACCCAGGTGAGGTCAAAATGTGGAGTTGGGGAAGAGCATCTCAAGGTGTGACAGGACTGGTTAAAATCCTGGGACAAAGGAAAGGGATGCAGGTGGATTCTTCCAGCAGGGTTGAGGAATTAAAGAGTTCCCAAGGGCTGGGAACTCCACCTGTCAGCCAATTCCTCCTTCCTCCCATGCTACCAGTAGCCTGAAGCGTCTGTCTGCCACTTGTAGGCCAGAGAGAATGTCATTCATACGGCTTATATATTGAGACATTGAGGCTCCTGTGACCTGCTCTGAGGGTCTTTGTAGTCACGTTTCCTTAAAGAAACCCTGATTTGGGTTTCTTGACCCTGCCTGAATCTTAGCAATATACAAGAGCTTTGAATGAGTACTGATGCCTGGGCTCCAGACCAATTACATCAGAATGTCTGGGGAGAGACCTAGGTACCAACAGGCTTCAGAATCTACCAAGGTAATTCTTAAATGCAGCCAGGATAGAGAACCAGTAGTCAGTGGGTCTCAGCTTTATCCAGTGTCCAACAGAATCACCAGGGGACTTGTTAAGAACACACGTGGCTGGGCTCCACTTGCCTGGGGTAGGGGCCTGGATGTGTATTTCTAGTAGGTTCCCAGTGATGCAAACATTTCTAGTCCCCAACCACATGTGAAAACCACTGTACACGGGGTTTCCCTGCATATTTCGTGGGCATCCAGGGCTGCCATGTGCTGAGCTGCTCCATCCGGCTATGTGAGCCCCCTTCTACCTCAGTATTACATTATCAGGCTGGTAGCTTGAAATCAGCCATGGAAACTGGCAAATGCTACAAATCAAAACTCTGCCACCCCAGTCTGTTGCTAAACATTTCATATCCTAGTTCATGTTATGGGCCCGCAGGATAATTTTCCCATGCCTATAGGTTCCTAGTATTAAAAATATTTTTCTGGTTTGAGTTATTAATACAATAGTAGTTCACAAAGCCAATTAAACACATTCTAAAACTTGATAGTTATTAAATATGGAAAGTGAAGAAGACTCTAGGGGACACCAGCATTTCAAACTGCATCCCTGTTTGGCCCCTGGGGATTTTTGACACCCTGGGCAATGCCAGGATGGGGAAACTAACACTGTAGGTCCACTCAAGGAAGCCAAGATTTGGAAATTGATTGTCTTTGAATAAAACATGACCAAGAACTCTTGGGAAGTCTTCGTGTAGCCCCAGTCTGAAGACCGCTGGGCTAGCCTGTCTAGCCTACTGCACTGCATGGGATGGGGTCCATGGCCAGCCTGTGACCTCAATCACTGGGAGGTCAGGCTTGATTGAAATCTCTTCTCTACATGGTACCAACCCCCAAATACCCTTTCCAACTTGAACACTGCTCTCCACACATGACCAGAGCCTGTGGCCTTGCTCTGAATAACCCTTTAGGCATTAACATCGGGGGCAAGCACTTGGACACTAGAAACAAAGATTTATTAAAAACAGAGGGTCTTTCCAAATGGATCCCCCACCCGCCAGGAGATTGGATTTCCGTACATCTTGGGGGAGGGGTTTTTATCTATCGGGACAATTTCCCTTACAAAACAGACCCTGTTGTGTGTTCACCTAACTTTCCTGTTTGGCCAACTCAGGAAATCACCCGGATCACATTCTCGTCCGGTCCATGAAAGACAAGAAAAGGTTCTCTTCTGGCCATGCATTGACCCCACTGTGGTCCTGAGTTTTTAATTTTGGGTGGTGGGGGGGGGACAGGGTGAGTGGTGATAGATTCGGTTGAATCGAGAGCTTCGAATCTGTCATCATCTTTAGTGAAACTTCCCTCAGTGCCCCTGACCTGCCAAGCATACTTTTGACCTTCTTCTGAACTGAACTCAGAACAGCTGTGAACATTTTGTGCAGTTTCTTTGAAACCTCAGGTGCTGCCAGGGGAGGACAATGGCCCTGTGTTCTTCCCCGGTGGATCTGTGGGCTCAGAACCATTGCAGGCGCTCAGTGGGATTCAAAGTAACTGACTTCCGTGTATCAAAGTTTGCGGTGTCCAGGTACCACTTCTGTCTAGGTGTGTGTTGATAAATCAGCCCTGACTTTTCCTTTCATTTCTTTGCAGTGAAATGCAAAATGGAGGATGAGGAAGAGGCTGCAGCTAAGGCTCCACAACCTTAACAGCTGTCTGCGTCTCTCCCACGCTAAGCTCCAGTTACCCACCTGGAGGGCAGTGTTCTAGTTCTGCTTCCGCTGTCCTGTTTTCTTGAAGGACTAGATCTGGTACATTCGGATAAGGATCTTTTTGTTGCAAACATATTGTAGTGGAAATAGTTTATCATAAAAAAGTAGTAGTTTTAACTTTGTGCATTATCCCCCGATTTTATTCTTTCATCTATTTCTTCAGCAATCTACTTCTACATCACCCACTGCTAAACTGTACAACGAACTCTAGTTCCAAGGGATGTTGAAATGTTCTAGTTACCAGCTTCCCACTTTTGGTCGCCTTTGCAAAGATCCATGTTTAAAACAAAGTCCCAAACCTCTGCAGTGGGTTTAAGTTTATCCGCTGAGCATGCTTTAAAAAAAAAAGAAGACATCATTGCCTGTGATCCTTTCACAAGGAGGTTGACCCTGAACTTTGACTGCAAACCTAGCAAGATGAGATGCTTCAACACAGGCAACTATAACCGATAAATAAGTCTTGTTGTCTATGCTCCAAAACATTATAGAAAGTTCCTCATTTCATGGGTAAACTGAATTATTATCTTCAATTGTCCCACAGTTTGCTGTTACCCATTTTTGAATGGATTTTCCCATTCAAAATGCCACAGACTTAGCCTCCAGGCGGATCTGAAAGCCAAACAGTTGTATGGAGTTGTTTTGACAAGCTACCACACGTCTTAAGTAAATAGTAAAGCCTTTATTTTTTTGTGTTAAGAACAGCATTTTGAAAATAAAACCTATCTGCCCATGCTTTACAACCTTTTAAATCTGTGATATTTATTATATACAGTCATTTATGATACATGTTGATTGTCTTGAAATTTCTTTAACGATGTTTTTTTTAAGTATGCAACAGTCAGCCAGGGGAGGATAAAGGTACATTATAAAACACACATTAATACATTTAATAAATATATATTATCTATCAAAAACGAGCCTTAGCTCTTTATCAATTAATAAAAAGCACCTGCTGAGAACTCCTGTAAGCTGGTATAATCATTGCATCATTGGATTATAAAAGCCACAATGCTCCCTTTCGGTTCAGGGTTCAACTCGGCCTTGCCTAACCAGGAAGACCACCCCCACTTTGCCCATGTTTCCTGGACTCTGACAGAAACTGTGCTAAAACAATGGATCCCCAGCTTGCAACAACCATATCTGCAACCCTTGAGACACACAGAACTTCCCAGTCTGTCCTTCCCTCCTTCCCTCTCCCCCTCTTCCATCTCCAGGGGAGGAGTCCAGCACAGAATAACCATTTCCTATTAAAGGGGAGAAAGAGTGGCTGTTATAGTCCCAAGGTGATTTTGATAACTGCATCTGGAAAGAGTTGTGCTTACAATGAGGTGTTTTGATCACAGAAGCTCTCCTTCCCGGTCATTCTCCCCAACGTCTTGTTTACAACAGATCTGAAACAGCGGTGCCATTTAATTTTGTATTTAAACTTCACTCAGTGGGGGTGGGGGCTGCCACCGTCTCTTGGCAAAGATGTCTCTTCGAACCCTTCAGGTGAAGTCCTTAGAAAGAGAACAGTTTCCTGCCCTCCCCCTCACTCCCTGCCTCCCACCCACCTCCACTGGGAGAGCACTCAGCCCCCTCTTGACCTTAAAGCCAAAATAAAATAAAACCCAGAAGCGCAAAAAACTATCAGAAACTTGAAAAGAAAAAGGTCTCATTAAGTGAGGTTTCCTGTGGCTCAAAGCCAGTTCTATTTTTGCGGCGGTGAAACATTGCTTTCCGCTTGGAGCCATCTCTGCTGTGTTCACCGTGCATGCTTAGACCACCAAGAACTTAGAACATGATCATGTGAGTTCTCCGCTCTGCAAGGGCGGGGGCTCTTGCAGCCTAAGCCCCTGATGGGATCAGAGAGCTCCGAAGGACTCCAGGGAGCAGGGGTGAGCCACTGTTTCCTGGCATGAGAACATGTATCGTGGCCGCTTTTCACCGGACTGGACCGAGGTGTTCGGAGATTTCTGTGATTTTCAGAATTCTAGGTCCACATGCATCCTCCCGCACTCCCAACCCCAGCCCAGGTCTTAGCTTCTCCCCTCTACCCCAATACTCCCCGTGGCAGTCCCCCACCGCTCCCGCCCCCTGACCCCAGGGGCGTTCCTGGCACAGAGGTCTCGGATCTGACTCTCTAGAAGCAAGCACGTGCTCCGGCTGGGTGGGTGCTTCCCTGCTTCCCCGGGTCGGATATGCCCCCTCTTCCCCTTGCTGGCAACATGTGGAAATGGGCTACCTTGGAGGAGGGCCACACGGGGGCCAGATTGACCTCCCTACCTGGGTTCTTTGCAAGGATGGGGACAGGGGAGGGCGAGGATGGGACACAGCAGACTAGGGCCTCAAGAAAAATCAGAAGGTTTATTAAAACATACTCAGCTCAGACATATTGGCTTTTGAAGAGGTCAGTTTCCCCCCAAACACTAACCTTTTTCATTTTCTGTAAAGGTTAAAGGCTTATGGGTTGTTTTATAGGGAAAAAAAAAAAAAAAAAAGCAATACAGTGACTAGAGTATATGCAAAAAGACCCACCCTCATTTATACATTCCATGCCGTCAGGTTAAAACTCTTTGCTTTGAATCATTGCCTGCGATTATGCTGGCCAAACAGTGCAGAGAACATGGGGCTTTTAATGGCCGAGATGTCTGAAATGCCAAAGAAAGGAATGACTTGCTTAGGACAGATGGAAACCATGACAGAAACAATGGGCTTGGAAGAGAACCATTTTCATGAAACTTGCAGAAAACCGAGACAAAAATGTCTTCCATGCCCTCCCAAAGCAGCAAGAAACCCTCATGAGCTCCACCCGACCCTGGACCTTTCACTACGTCTGCAGAGAAGACCCAAGAACTCACTGCTTGCTAGGCAGCAGGCATTGCCTCTCCACCCTGGGGTACCCCTGCCACGTGACAGCACAGTGGAAAATCCACCCTGGCATCTGCCCCCTGGCCAAGCCACGGGGCTTTGAGCTGCTGGCTCCACGTGAGCCTTGAAATGGACCTGGCGGGACAGGTGGGGAAGGGCTGGAGGAACACTCATGAGGTGGGAAGAGGGAAGGGTGATCAGGGGTGAGACAGCTGCTCCAGTCGGAAACTTCCCCTTGGAGGCGGGCAGGCTTGCTTCCTGGCAAGGATGCCAGAGCAAGAGGCCCAGAGAAGGAGCAAAGGCTGGGTGCTACTTTCTAAGTGTGACGGTCCCTTCAACTCCCAGACTGCCTTCTCTTCTTTGGCACATGCCAGGCTTCCTCCACCACTGTTCATAAAGCTCTTCCCCTGATACAGCTGGGCTGGGCCTCGGAATCACACGCACCATCTCCTTCACTGCTCCTGACCCCCCTGAAATGTGAAAACCCACAGGCAGGGCAGCGGGAAAGCCCCTATTCGCCTTCCTCAGTGAAATGACCGTCTCCAAGAGGCCACCTGGGGTCCAGCACTTGCTGGGGAGGGGTGATGGTATGGGGCTCTCTGTGCTCAACCAACACTGGCCTGGCCTGCTGGCTGTGAACGCAGTTCTGCTCTTACCCCAGAGGATGAAACAGTCTTCCCAGCCACATTTTCAAGTGAGCCTAATCCTATTTGCAATTAGCTTTGCTTTAGTTTGCGGGGTTTGAGGTTGGTTTGGTATTATGTGTGTGTGTGTGTATGTGTGTATGTGGCAGGGGTGGGGAGGGCAGTTGGTGTTAGCTTTTCAGTTCAGCAGTGTTCACATTTACACGAAATCCCCTTGTCTAGGATTTCCAAATCTCCTGGCTGCGAGGCGGCCTTGTTCAGCTACTGTTACCGATTTCTCCCTCAAGAAAGACACGACCAGGGAATAAAATTGGTAGGAGAGACTCTTATTCTCTGGAACTTAAAGTCTTTCACCAGAGGTGTCTTCCAGTGTAACTTGGCGGAGCAGTTGGGATCTGGAAACAGGAATAACACACTAAGAACTCAGCTTTGCAAAGTCAATGTCAGAAACCCATTTGTTAACAATGTACCAAAGCTAAGTTAGCTTGCCTTTTCCTAAAGGGCTGAATAATTCCCAAGAAAAGCAGCAACCCCTGTGTGTTACCTACAATACTCTGCTCCTGGGAAGGCTGTCTTCTCCTTTTCTATAATCGTGCACCCGCACAAATACGTTTCCTTACCCAGAACCCACATCGTTTTCTAAGTCCAGGGTGTTTTTATGCACATTGGCCTTGACTGGACACAGAGGGTTTACGAATGACTGGTGGGGCTGTATTCTAACTAAATTTATTAAAACCCACAGGTCAAATGCTTGAAATTCAGGATTTTCTTGGTACCCAATGACAAACAGGCCCACGGATGGCTGGTGCTCTTCATGACTGCAACCTGTGAGCCTATTGCTTTGAGCCCCTGCCATACCAGTGCAAATGATGCCTCTCATACCAGTCAAAGGCCAGGAAAACCCAAGTTTCCTCTAGAGATCAAAGACCATCTCTGACTCACATTGAAAATAAAAAAGTTCAGGTTGAGTTATGGAATTGGCACATGATATAAAGAATGGAAATCCAATTTACATGTGTAAACTGGTTCATGTGTTGTTTGTGAAAGAAGCACGTAGCTATGTTTGAAAATTAAATGTGGGAATGAGAGTGCAATTTTGGACCGCTAGAGAAACAAAATGATGTAATTCCACAGAGGCAAAATGTAAATGATGACAATTCTGCTGAAGGTCTGTTTGGCATCAGATAGTATCTGTTTTTGTGTTTGTGGGAGAGAAATGATAATCACGTCAATTTCTTAAGAAATCTTTTAAGGATTGGGGGTTGGGGGGAACCTGGTACCCAGCTGGGGCATGGGGCAGGAGGCTCAACTAGGTTGGATGCCAGCAAAATCTGCCAGGGTTTTGTAACTCTGGGCTTTTCCTAAAAGTCACTTCCCAAGGAAAGCGTGGGTAGGGGCACCTCCTGTACGATGAAAAATAGAGAATTCACTGGGTACAAGAGCCCCAAGAAACAGGGACTCGTTCAAATGATCTACAGATGGTCAACTAACTATAGGGAAATGTCTCATGCATGGAGAAAGTGGGTGGAGAGGAAAGAAGAGAAATGGAACACTGCATGCATCCTAGCTGCAAGGGGTGTCGACGTTAGCTGCTCTCTTTGCAGCCCCGTGAGCAGTCTCCACAGAGTGGTGTGTCCCTGTCGAAGCTGCCCCCCAACGCTGACCACTCCAAGGCTTCCTGCCAGAACATCACCTCCTGATACTTACAGTCCCCCCGTTGAGCACAACGGCCATCTCAGTTGGCTGATACACGTTGCTTCTGAACGGAGCGCTGGGTCTGTTTCCCAAGCTGCCATTGCGAAATCCTGCAGTTCGGAGAGCTGAGGGAGGGACAGGCAACACCACACACACACACAAAAAAGACACAGTTTTGAGTTTTGTTTTCTTCCCTTACATCAACACCATGCTCCAGGCACACGCCCCCTCCCCGCTCCTCCCCTTTGTCACAAGCCAGATTCAAAACAAAGTCACAAAGGCGCTTTGTTCTCGTGTTCTCTTGGAGCCTGACCCATCTCAGTGGGGTTGGGGAGTCTGCAGAATCCAGGGCGCAGGCAGCTCTCGGGGAGGGGACCCGGGGTGGAGCCTCTCCCCGCACCCCCAGAGGGCCATGGGGGACAAAGACAGCGCCTGAATCTCTCACAAGGTCTCTTCCGACAAAAGACCTGCTCACTGCTGAGTGCCATCCATGTCAGGTTCAACACCATACTGTGCAATATGGTTTCTGGATACACACAGAGGTGGGCAAGCCTGAGATGCTGGACCACAGGCTCGTGGTCGAGGTCAGACATCTTCCTGGGAAAGTGACGTGGGAGAGGACGGAGGGGCCCCAGGCGTATGGATGGGGTCATTTCTAGACAGGAAAAAAGGGAGATCTGAAGCAAAGGCAGCAAAATAGGTCTGTTCGTTTTACCTCTGAAAGGTAAATGATGTTTCTTATTTGCAATGTATTTTTATACATCTAAATTTCCTCTTTTGATGAAGAAAAATCAAATGACACAAAAAGACTTGGATGAACCATGAATGTGTGTTACTAAGTGAAAGCAGTGGGCTATAAAATCTCACATTATATGATTCCGACTATAATATTCTGCAAAAGTATAAATTATAGAGGCAGTGAGAAGATTAGTGATTGGCAGGGGTTTGGGGGGAGCACAAATGGGGACTTCCCTGGTGGCTCAGACGGTAAAGAGTCTGTCTACAATGCGGGAGACCCGGGTTCAATCCCTGGGTCGGGAAGTTCCCTTGGAGAAGGAAAAGGCAACCCACTCCAGTACTCTTGCCTAGAAAATCCCATGGACGGGGGAGCCTGGTGTCCATGGGGTCACAAAGAGTCGGACACGACTGAGCGACTTCACTCACTCACTGGGGGGAGCACAAGGCATTTTTAGGGCATCGGAACTCCTCTGGGTGATACTGTAACAGTGGAGACATGACCCCATGGATTTGTCCAAGCCCACAGAACTGTACAAAGCGACCTCTAGAAAGCAACTTATGGACTTGAGTGAATAATAATGTATCAATACTGATTCATCCATTGCAACAAAGTAACATCAATGCAAGTTGTTAATAACAGGGAAACCAGGAGGGATGGGGAAGGTGGGGACTCCATGTACTTCCTGTTCAATTTCTCTGTACCTAAAACTGCTCTAAAAAAAAAAATAGTCTATTAAAAGATAACCGAGAAAGAAGAAGCACTGTTAAAAAATCAAAACAAAAGTCTGTCTCAATTGTGAGTTGTCGCCTTCATTATCTTCCTTCTCACTGAAGGCACTTATCTTACTTTGCTGAGAAAAACCTCAATTAAAGTCCTCCCTGAAGAGAGTCTTTTTTTTTTCTGACTAAAAAGGAGTAAGAGAACTTGGGATTTTTACAAATTAAATTACTTGGGGAAGGGACCAAAATCACCTTGATAGTACAGTTAACCTTCACAGAGTGCCAACCAAGAGCCAGGGCTGGTTATAAAAATACTTTATATGTCTTATCTTGTTTAATTTTCATAGCATAGTAGGTTCTTTTATTATTTCCATTTTACACGGGGCACAGAGTGATTAGGTAACTTGCCCGAGGTCACACAGCTGGTAAGAACCAGCATTTGAATCCAAGTAGAGAGAATTGGTTTCCTTGACCATCATACTATTTTGGGTCCAAATATGATGTTTTTAACGACTGCACTCAGTTACTTAGGAGCAATATGAATTTAAGTGGTGACATCTGGGGGCAGATCGGCCCAGACTGAACCAAGAAAACATAGGCAGAGTGGGCAACGTATGTTCTAAAAGACTTGTGAAAACCTCTTTGCTTTAGCATCTCCAAGCCTTCAATAGCTCCCACACACACACTGACAAGGACATGCCCTTCCTGGGGAGCTAAGAAGAGGGGACAAGGTCCCGGGGACATAGAGTCCCTGGACTCTCACCCTCACTAGTCCCAATTCCTAGCCAAGACCTCCTCGAAAAGAGGGAGAACCGAGCAGCACAGCTTTCCTCATAAAGCAGAGACTGGCCAGCTGCAGTGGGGGAATGTGGCTCTCACATTCTCTTCAAAAAACAAAGTCTCAGCCGGGTCGGTGTCTGTGGGGTGCCCTGGCCCAGCGATCCCTCTGTGTAGTGGTTATTTGGACTGGTTCTCCTCTGGTAAACATCCCTCCCACATTCTGGGTCCTGAGTACTGGCTACAACTGCCTCCTCCCCGCTTGTGGTGGGCATGGGATTTAAGCCTGGCCAATCAGGTCCAGTCAGAGCTAACGCTGGGATTTTATACTCAAGCATCCTGGGAAACGTTCCTTTTCTCCAGTGGGACTCTGCGTGAGTCCAGAGCTACTGTGATTCTAACCGAGCCAAGAGATGGAGAGAGACCGGATCTTGGCATCACTTGAGCCTCCTGGATCTATCCATTTCTGAAGCCTGATCCCCCGTACGTTAGTTTTGCTGTTGTTTTGTTTACTTAAATTGCTTCAGATGAGATTATTTTTTTTTAATTAACTTGCATTTTCAAGAATCCCAACTGACAGCCCACTCTGACCAAGAGGTGAGCCCTCCGAAAGGCAAGCAGGGCTCACCCACAAGGAGTCCCAAGAGGAATCTAAGGGCATAGGCTAAATGCCAGCCCTCTCCTGCCAGCCCTCACTACAAGTGAGACGAGATTGGGTCCTGCCCTCAAAGCTGACACAAGGCCTTCCACTGGGCAGCGAAGGGGCAGAGTTTAAATCGCCCTTGGCCTAATGAGATCAGAAAGCCCAAATCCCCTCATGGAGGAAAGGACACTTCCTTCCTGCTCCTTTGGAAGGTGAACATTTAATGCGCCTTGTTAGCGCTTTCCAAAATGTGATCTGAAGTGCTATATCCTTCAGTGTATTTTCATCTTCTGTCACATACCTCATGCCTTGTTGATACGTATTAAGAAACAGCAGGCTGGTGAAGTCCTACATATCTGGGGTCCCACTGGGGGAAGGAAACAGGCAGCAAAGGCTGAGCTGCAGGCCAGCCTGGGGCATATTCCTCCCGTCTCTTGACCTCAGGGCTGGACTCTCAAGGGTAGAGAGCCTGAAGGGCTGGCTGGTTAAAATGCAGGAGAAACAGCGCCAGCTGTAGCTCCCGGGTAAGGCCCCGTGTAGGGCCTGGTTCCCTAAAATACAGCTGGCTGAGGTCAGACCAAAGATGAAACAGCTGTTCTCACCATGGCCAGGAAGGGTGCCCAGGCACTCCCCAGCCAGCAAAGTAGGATTTCTCGAACAAAGGCAATCCTAGCCAGGATGCCTATTTATTCTCTCTCTGTGAGCCTTCCAAGGGAATTGACTTTGCCTGGTGCCCACGTGAATTTTGGTGGACACACATTTGGGAGAATGCAAAACAGGGCTATTAAAAAAAAGTCTGACAATATCCAAGGTTGGTGAAGAAGTGGGGATGGGGGCTCTCATACAATTATTCAGGGAAGACTAAATCAGTCCACCTTTCTGTGGGGAGGGGGGGATCTGGCAGTATATATGTGGATTGAAAGGTGCAGATTCTGATGCATGTCTAGGAATTTTTTTGCAAGAAGGTAATTGATCAAGGACACAAAGATGAATGGATAAGAATGGTTATTGCAGCAGAACTTGTATGGAAAGCCAGAAACAAGCAGAGCATTCACCAGCTAAGATCAGAGATAGCTCAGCTGGTAAATCATCTGCAGGCAATGCAGGAGACCCAGGTTCAATTGCTGGGTCGGGAAGATCCCCTGGAGGAGGAAATGGCAACCCACTCCAGTATGCTTGCCTGGAGAATCACAGAGACAGAGGAGCCTGACAGGCTACAGTCCATGGGATTGCAAGAGTCGGACATGACTTAGCGACTAAACCACCACCAAGATCAGGAAAACAAATTATGGTGCCTCCTGGAAAGCTCTGTCTCGTGAAAAGGACAGCTCTGCAGTTGTTGACCTGGAAAGGCCTCCCTCCACGATACAGCCGATTTAAGCAAGCGCGTTGCAGACAGCCTCTTAGACAACCAGTGCTTTCCACCTGGTTACATCCTAGAAGCCCTTGGAGGGCCTAAAATACTTGAGCCCAAACAGACTTGCTCAATCAGATTGAGGGGGCAGGCCCTGGTAATTTGTTTAAAGCTGCCCAAGAGACTATAATGTGCAGACAGGTTAAGAGCTGCTCTGCTGGATTGGGGGTGTGTGTGTGTGTGCGTGTGCACGAACGCGCGCGGGGTGGGGGTACTGTGTCTGGCAAGACAGGAGCAAACAGTCAGCAGTAGTTGCCTTCGGGCAATAGGATTCTGAGTAATTTTTATTATTTTCACTTGCTGAACTTCTGATTATTGTTGATCTGTCATCAGAAAGGAATAAAAAAGTTATTTTTGCTTTGGAAAATAAAGAGGGGAATGGGGGACAATGTCCTTGGCTCTGGAACCCAGAGTAAGCCCCATCACCCCCTGTGCCAGTCCAGGCACTGCAGGTTCTGACATGGGTCCCAAATCACTTTGATCTCTAGATCTTACAAGGATATGACATACTGACTGGACTTTCGCAAGAAAGGACGCAGGGCATTCAGAAAACCAACCTTCCTTCTCCCTGCTCCACTGTGAGCCTGAACAAGTTGCTGGACACTCCTAGACTCAGTTTCCCACTCTGTAAAATGGGACTGATAATCCCTGTCTTCTCAAGGCTCTGACACACCTGTGAGATGAGGGACGCTGAGGGGCTTTGAGAAGTTCTGTGGTAGAGTGGGCTCTGGAGCCAGGCTGCCTGGGTTCAAACCCTGGCTCTGCCTCTTAGGCAAATTGTTCAGCCTCTCCATGTCTCAGTTTCCTGTCTGCAAGATGGACCTCACTGGATTATTGCAAGGATTAAATGAGATTAGTCTAAAATGCTCAGAATGGTACCTGTCCATCGTAAGCACCCAGTAAAGGTTAGCTGTCTTTAACTTCTGAAGCCCTAATACTTGTAGGTAGTTCTAGCACCCCACTCCTCCTTGTACTGCAGGTAAACCAGACCATCAGGTTCAACAAAAATGATTCTTAACTTTCTAGGGATCATAAATGGCTTTGAGAATTTGACAAAGCAATAGACTAATTGCCCAGTGAATGTATAAAGCTCTACAACCATTTCAGGAGTTCCTGTTACCTTTAAGGTCCAAGGGGAGTTTGTGAGTGTCAGATAAAGAGGATCCTATTCCAGGAGAGGCCAGGGAAAAGGTGGCTCCACCAGGACCCCAAGAACTGGTCAGGTGCCTGGCCTCTGCTTATCATATGCCCTGAGGGACCCTCTGGGCTCCCCGTAATGACCCCCATCTCCTGGCAACCAGGAGAGTCAGCCCACCACAGCTGTGGCTCATCCCTGTCAAATCTCTTGACAAACACAAGCTTGCTGGTCTGGGGCTTCCAGTAAGAAGGAGACTGCTCTGATAAAGGCCACCCCAGGACTGTGATTCTACCCATGGTGGGGAGGGGGAATGAGCAGGGGGCAGGTCTGTCATTCTCCCGGGGGTCTGAGCAGGAGCAGGGTGCAGGGGCAGCTGGGCACCTCCAGTGGTGGGGAGGGCTGCGGGTGGCCTTGGGAGGACCTGGGGGCTTGATGTGTTTCCCCCTGCCTATGGGGGTGGGCGGCTGTGTTGAACCCAAAAAGGCCAACTCTGCAGTATGACCAGACCACCGCCCAGGCACCTGGGTGAGCGTCACAGAAAAGGGGACTCAACCATTCGGAAGGGGCCACCTCCTATGTCACTGGGCAAGACTGAATCTCTTACGGCCTCTTCTTACTCCTCTGTGAGATGGGGATAATAACAGACCCTACCTCGTCAGCTGGAGGGATGAAGTAATGAGATAATGCAGGTTAAGGAGTAGGGTCTGGCATGTAGCTAGTGTTCAAAAAATGATGATTATACTAGGTAATTATTACTACTGCGGCTGCTACTGCTACTATTATTATTATAGCTCCTGATAAATCTTTAGGTAACTGAGAAAAGGCACTTTTAATTAATCTCAAGTACTGGGAATGCAGCCAACTTGCTTTAAGCAACAACTGTAAGAGACACTTCTCCAGCATCTCTAGCAGGGGTAGCTGGGGCCTGCCGCTTCTTCTCGGCTCACCTGGGGATCCCACCTCTGCCTGAAGTGCCTGCCAAATCTCTGCTTTTCTGTTGACGGAGCTAATAGAACTTGATTAGCCCATTTATGGGAGCCCTGGAGGACATTCATGGCAGCAGGAGATAGGAGTTGATGGACAGATGCCGCAGCCTCCTGTCCTCTAAGGATCAATTCTGAGGCTCGTTCTACATGTGTCCCTGGCAGGAATGAGCCCCAGCTCCCCATGGTGGTAACCAGCTCTCGACACTGTTGTTCTGGTGTTTCTGCCTTCCTGGTCTCATTCTCCCGGGCAGGGGTGACCTCCTAAGTAAACCACTTGCAACAAGTTTCAGGCTCTGCTTTCAGGGGAACCCAACCAAGATACACATTCAACAAGTCAGGTGCCGTGGGGGCCCCTTGGTACATCAGGACTCACAGCAGCTTTATGGGGTACACAAAGCCTACATCTGGGAAGGGGCAGGATCCCAACCCAGACTCTGACTCCAGGGCCCAAATTCATCCACTCCTGGAGGCAAAGCTAGAGGAGAGAGTGTGAGCATTGCCTCTCGCCATCCCCTGCATCCAGCTAGCACAGGGGCTGCAAACTCAAACAGCTAGGAAGCAGGGAGCTGATGTTGATATGCTATAGTGGCTGGGACAGGGAGCCATGGGAAGTGTGAAAAGTGAAAGTCGCTTAGTCACGTCTCACTCTTTGCGACCCCAAGTACTATACAGTCCATGGAATTCTCCAGGCCAGAATACTGGATTGGGTAGCCGAGCTCTACTCCAGGGGATCTTCCCAATGCAGGGATCGAACCCAGCTCTCCTGCATTGCAGACAGATTCTTTACCAGCTGAGCCACCAGGGAAGCCCAAGGGGAGTGTAGTGAAGAGAAAATGGATGCCCACCTTAAAGTCCACCACCACCTGGGAGGGTAAGAGAGAAGGCCTTCCAGCCAGCTGCAGACAACTGGTGCCCAGTGGGAATGATAGCCCAGCACTGCCAGATCCAACTTTTCAAAAAAGGCCAGGAGCCTGACTTTTTACATTAAATTAGTTGAAAGTGCTAATTAAGTCTCTTCCCAGGTGGCTCAGTGGTAAAGAATCCACCTGCTAATGTAGGAGACACAGGAGATGCGGGTTTGATCCCTGGCTCAGGAAGATGCCCCGGAGAAGGAAATAGCAGCCCACTCCAGTATTCTTGCCTGGAGAATCCCATGGACAGAGGAACTTGGAGGGCCACAGTACATGAGGTTGCAAAGAGTCAGATACGACTGAACACACATGCAGGCACGCACACTGAATAAATTGATAATGCTGAATCTCTGGGGGCCAGTTTCAGCACAGGGGTCAGTGTTTGTGGGCTCTGATTTGCCAGGACTACCCCCAGGGCCCCTGATTCCCAGTGGGGGAAAAGGAGCTCTTTGGGGAGGAACAGCCTAACCCAGTGGGACAGTGCCCCCTTTACCTGCATTGTGTTCATCCATTGAGAAGGCTTTGTTCTCCATGTAGGTCCGTGGCAGCTGCACGTCCTCCTCAAATGCCGTCTCCCGCATCCTTGGCTGTGACGTGTCGAAGTAGTTGGGCGTGTTTTCCTGCGGGGCTGGCAGAATGGTGCAGTGGATCTCCGGGATGGCATGGAAGATGACAAAGACCCAGCCACTGGCCACCAGCGTGATGGCCAAGGTGGGGTCACCCCAGGCATCTCCCTGGCGTAGCTCGGCGTTGCCGAAGAGGTACATGGTCATCCAAGCCACCCAGATGAGCACGGAGAGGAAGGCCGTGATCAAGATGCAGACTCCATTCTGCTTCCACTTCTTGAACTTGCCACACAGCGAGAAAAAGGCCAGCGCCAGGGTGGCCACGAGCAGTACCATGTCGTAGATGAGGGCCATCGCGAAGTCCATGGGCTCGTAGGCACAGGCCGGCTTCGCGTCTCGAAGCACGGTCAGCACCAGCCACTCGATGGCGATGATGACCTGCACCAGCATCAGGCACAGGGCCATGCCCACCAGCTGCCAGCCCGAGGGGCTCTTGCCGTGGCGCACCAGCCTCCTCACTCGCCATGCCTGGCTCAGCAGGCAGGAGAAGCAGAGTGCGAAGAGGACGCCCCAGAGGAACCGGCGGACCGAGCAGATGGTCTCGTCCTCCCGGATGATGAAGGCAAAGGTCAGCCCAAAGAGACCCAGGGTCCCCAGGAGGAAGAGGAAGTGGAGGCCCACAGGGTCCTTTTTCTCCTTGTCCTTGATGAACGGCAGCCGCACCAGCAGGATGAGCATCAGGAGCAGTGTGATCAGGGCGCCCGCCCCGGCCACCGCCTCCACCACGATGCCCCAGATGGTGTCCAGGTCGCACAGGGACACGTACTGAGGGAGAAGGTCCAGTCCGCAGCCCCGGGAAGTGCTGGCGTTCTCAGAGGCCCCGGAGGCAATCACGAAGAGCAGGAGGAAGGCGAGCGCCTGGTGGGTTCTCATCTTTCTCTCTGATGCTGCCACAAAGGTTCCAGAAAAGTTGGGGGGAGAAGACCAATTCATGGTGAGACTTACACTCTCCTGACTTCTTTAAGGAGACCCTACGTCCCTTCAAATCCACCACCAGCCCCTTTCTCCAGGCAGCACAGCCTGGCACCAGGAGTGGGTGAGGATTTCGGTCCCCATCAGGGGGTTGGGGTTACTTGGCTGGGCCCGGTAAACAACCATGAATCGTCAGCGCTAGTGGCTGGAGGAGAGGGTGGGAGGGAGACTCCCTTTCTCTGAATACCCTGTCATCTTCTTTGAACGTGAGGCCGTGTCTGACCTCTTTAAAAATAAGGGAGTAAAATGAGACTCAAAGAGATGCTCATGGGCTGAGCGCTCGCTGGGAGAAGGACATGCATTGTGGTTTTGGTCCCTCGGTGCTAACAGCTGACACTCACCGATGACTCAGCCTCGGCCAGGGACCCGACACAGCCAGTTCTCACACCGGTGACAACAGTCTTGAGGAGGCTGGGACACTTGCCCAAGGTCACACACTCAGCTCCTAGAAGCACCCCCTCTTAGAAGCTTCCCAGCATATCAAACACAGTGTCAACTGTCTTCCTGGGTTCCACCTTTTCCCCCTCCCCTCACACATCCTACCCTTCTCACAAAGATCTGAGAATCCATCCTCTTGCTCCAGGGAGCACCCCCTCTCCTGGAGATGCCTGCAGGACACCCCCAAGGACTGTACCCAGCAGCCAGAGATGGGCTTATTAACCCGAGTCTCCTCTTCTCCCCCTGCTTCCTCTGCTTAGACCCCTCCCACCCCCGCTTTCAAGGAAAACTGCTCCTCCGCACACTGGTCTCAGCTCTCATGTCATCCACTCAGACCTTGGCCAAGGTCACACCCCCCGCACCCCCAGCGCGTCTTGTCTATTTCTTAGGTCTAATCGCTTCTGTCGTCCTTTCGCCTGCTTACTTTGTTTCTCTGGTCCCTTCCTCCTCTCCTCCCTTCCTGTCGTTCTTCACCACCAGCTGCAGGAGGACAGGGACACTGTCTTGTTCATCAGCACAAACCAGGGTTTCTCAGCCCCAGGATAACAGACACTTTGGGTCTGAGCCTCCCTTGTTTGGGGGTCTATCCTCTTCATTGCAGGAGGTGGAGCAGCACCCCTGGCCTCCACCAACTAGGTGCCTGAAGCACACCCTTTCCCCTAGCAGTGACAAGCCCTCAAATTCTTAGACACTGCCAACATTCCCTGTGGGGTGGGAAATCACAGAATGAGCACCACTGGTGAAGAACTAACACCAAGTAGATGCTTCTTAAATACTGTGGGAATGAGACTTCTCAACAGGGCTCTCTTCTACCCACTGCCACCAGGTCCTTGCTTTTGGAGGGAGCCTGGCCTTGGGAAAGCCCTGCCTGCCCAGCTCTGCTGTGCTGTGTTTCTGGGCATCTTAAGCCAGACTTAGCTCTGCCCACAGTGAGGCTGTAACCAGCCACCTCCCAGGCAGTTCAGCACATCCCTGGGGCTTTCTTAAGTAAATGTGGTATCGACCACTTCTCTCTCTCAGCTACTTGATGGGATATAGTGAGCAGCTCTGATCCTGCCTTGGCTGCAAGGCCATTGACTGGGATAAATTATTGATACAACAGAATGAGAAGGAGCCTGGTGCTACAGGGTGATCCTTCCTTTGCCCAGAGATGAGAGAAGGCAGGAACAGAGGGTATCTGACAAGACATGCTCCTGAAACAAGCACTCAGACATTGGTAATCAGGCCCCTGGTCAGTCACGAGAGCACCACCTCAGCTATTTAAGCTTTGTCTACATACCCCCTGTAAGTTATTTACTTAACTGACTCACCAAGGTCTTGAAATTGACTCAGAAGAAAGCTCAATATATTGGAATACCTGTTGATGGAACTCATGTTGCATCCCCACTGCCATATCCCAATGTACCACCTTTGGAAAAAAATGCTGTTCTAGTCAGAGCTGCTTATCACAAGACCACACTTGGAATTAAAATTTAAGAACCAACAAGCCCAGAAAAAAAAAAAAATTAAGAACTGGATATGCTGGAACAAAATGCCATTGGCCCCTGACACAGTATAGTGGATTTCCTCTAGACTTCTCATCAATGGCAAATGTGATTAAGAGACTTCTTAACAAGTGATAACAGAACACACCCCATGCAGACTTCCTAGTTCACACAGTGGCCAACAATCCCCAGGGTGGCTGGGAGGAGACAGGGAGGAAGGTGCTTCTGGAGTCTTGACCATCAGCCCTCTCACCAACTCTCCCCACACACCTCCAGGCCAGTGGTTCTCAACCACGGTGACTGTGATCCCAGGAAACACTGGGGCATATCTAGGGACAGTTCTGCTTGTCACAGCTGGGGAGGGAAGTGCAACTGGCCTCTAGCAGGTAGAGTCCAGGGTAGCCGCTAAGCTGCCTGTGCTGGAGAAGACCCTTTAGAGTCCTTTGGCCTGCAAGGAGATCAAACCAGTCAATTCTAAAGGAAATCAACCCTGAATATTCATTGGAAGGACTGATGCTGAAGCTGAAGCTCCAATACTTTGGCCACCTGATGCAAAGAGCTGACTCATCAGAAAAGACTCTGATGCTGGGAAAGACTGAAGGCAGGAGGAGAAGGGGATGACAGAGAATGAGATGGTTGGGTAGCATCATCAACTCAATGGACATGAGTTTGAGCAAACTCCGGGAGATGGTGAAGGGCAGGGAAGCCTGGTGTGCTGCAGTCCATGTGGTCACAAAGAGTTGGGCACGACTGAATGACTGAACAACATGCCTGAGATGGCCCTCAAACACTAAGAGTGATCTGGCCCCACATGTCAGCAGTGCTGAGGATGAGAAAGCCTGGTTTATACACTTGAGAACAAACTTGATGAGGAAGAAGCCAGGAAACCAGCCAGGTCTCTCAACCTCATGCCTGCACCCCAGGTCCTTTCCTTGCAAGAACTAGACTTTCTTTAGCTGCCTTCACTCTCTCCCTTGGAGGAATCTCCTCTCTCCAGACCTGCCTACAAGTTGGTTTTGCTGGTTCATCCCTCGGTTCTGCCGGCTCGTCTCTCTTCCTGACTGACCTTCCAACAACAACAGGAAACCAATGTGAAGAAAATATAAAGATGGCAACCAAGCCTCTGAAATTGTGTGGGTTCTTCTGGCTGTGGTCCCCTTCTCTAGCTCCCACTCCTTTCTGACATGGGAAATAGATACACTCTTGCTTTCTGCTTTCATTCCTGAGGGTGGAACCCTTTCCTTCCTCCAGTTCTGAAAAGAGCTCCTGATTTTCCTCTGCAGAGCCCCCTTCAGCCCCAGGTGTGAGCCTCAGACCCAGCCTGGCCAATCGAAACATTTGTCCCACCCTTTGGCTGCACTGATTGGCTCAGGGACAGGCACTTGGCCTCATCCAGACCCATGAGAATCACTCTTAAGATTTTTGCTAGAATTAACTGGGAAGGGGATTTCCTCCTGCTACTGGGGTTAATAAGCTGAAAGGAAGGCAAAAGGAGAAGAGGGCGGCAGACGATGAGACGGCTGGATGGCATCACCGACAAAATGGACATGAACTTTGGCGAATTCCAGGAGACACTGAGGGAGAGGGAGGCCTGACATGCTGCAGTCCACGGGGTCGCAAAGAGTCAGACACAACTGAGTGACTGAACAACAACAAGCTAAAAGGATATAAACCTGGAGCTGGAGAGGGCATATTTACCATCACAGGGAAAGAACCTGCCTGGGAGGAAAGCTGGCCCACAGGAAATCGTCACGTGATGGACAGGAGTCCCAGTACACTGCAAGGCTGGATTCAGTTATGCCTGAAGCCAGATATCCTGGTCTTTGCACCTTCAGCAGTCAATTAACTTCTCTTTTTTGGCCTAAGCCATTTTGAGATGGGTTTACGTAACTTGTTAACAAAGACGTTCTTATGATGTATCCCACATGATGTGGTCCTCTTCTTCCAGGAAGTCCTCGCTAATCAACATCTAGGCACCAGGGGCTTTGGAAGGCTTCAGTTGTCCCAAGTACGTCATTATCACTGCAAGGGATGCCCATGAGGTGACAGTCATTGTTCTACAGAACTCTGTCCGGGATGATCGGAAGGAGGGCTATACCACCTCACATAATGAAGCAGAGTCCAGCTCATCTAGGCTTTCTGGGGGATTCAGAATTGCCCTGTGGAGTTCTCTATTACTGCCATAGTGAACATAATAATGACTGTTAACTCTCACAGTGCTTACTATGCTCTAGGCCCTCTGCTGCGCACTTCACATATATTAACACCTAATCATCTGGGCAATGACACCATGAGGCAAGTGGTATCACTATCTGCATTTTACAGGAAATAAAACAGAGAAGCCAGCTGGCTTGTCCAAGCTAGGACAAGCTATACAGCTAGAAAGTCGTGGAATCAGGAGACAAATGTACTATTGTTACTGGGGTCTTCAGACAAACCAGGGCTCTGGAAATGTCACCGGCTGAGCCCTTTGCTAGCCAGTCTATCTAAATTAGGTTCCTTTTGCCCCTTTATGCTCTATACCAATACTCCTGATCTTTATCTTTGTAGCATGTACCACAATTTTCATTGTTTTATTTTATTACTCTTTTGGTCTGTCTCCCCCACACCCAGGCTCCTGTTTTGTTCTGCATCGATTCCCCAGAACCTGGCACATGGGCAGTGCTCATGGCCCAGCTGCTGAATGAATGAACTGATTAAATATGGTCTCCAACCCTCATGTCACAGGGCAGGAAGATGCTCTCACGGTCATCTTATAGAGGAGGGGACTGAGGCTTAAGCCAAAGTTTGATCCTCAGGCTGGCAACAGCAGCAGCATTGCCTGGGAGCTTGTAAGAAATGCAGACTCTCCAGAGTGGGCCCGGCCACCTGTGTCTCCACAGCCCTCCGATAAGCTCCAGGTGCTGTGTGCACTGAGGTTTGAGAAGCACGAACATATGCAGCTGGGGAGCCAGAACCATAGCCCTGCACCTTCTGCCTTCCTACCACTGCCCCAGACCCCACTCAGGCTCCAGTGCATCCACTGTCAGGTAAGCCCCATCCAGCCCCACCTGAGGCCTCCCCCTGCCAAGTAGGGAGCTCTCCAGGATCCCCAAACTGCACAAAACCTGATTAGAGGTTTGGAGTCAGCCCCAGGGCAAGGCTGACTGAGGCGGGATGAATATATGGCAACAAACCCATGGGATGTAGGCATGAATAAAGTGACGAATGTGCAAGACTCGGCTCACATACTAATTACTTTGCTGCCGGCCAGGCTCCCAGAAATGTGACTCATTCAGATGCTCTTAAATACACTGCGTCGCACACGCATGCGCACACACACGCGCTCGCCCCACCGAGGGGCCAGAAGCTGCCGGCAGGTGGTGGAGCAGCACGCTCCATTTCTCACAAGCTGGGGCCTGCAGAGGCTGGAAAGAATGCAGGCAAGATTCCTTGTGCGAGGACAGTGCTGCTGCCTGCCTGCAGGCCACAGGCAGGGCTGGTTCTCCCAGCCTTGATCCTCACCAAGCAGCATGAACTTTGGGTTTCCGATTCTGCCCCTGGCATTTGCTAGAACCTTGTGACCTGGGGCAGCAGACTTAACCTTACTTGCCTGTTTCTTCATCTACAAAATGGGAGTGATAACACCCGACTTGCGGGGTTCTTGTGAAGATTAAAATAATAAGTAGGGTTTAGGACTATAGCCTGGCGTGCTGCGGTTCATGGGGTCGCAAAGAGTCGGACACAACTGAGTGACTAAACTGAACTGAACTGAAGCACTTATATAAAGTGTCTGTCAAACAAATAACAGACTGGCAAATGCCCTGAGGTTATGAACTTTTCTGACTTTCCTGTTCCAGGAGGGGCAGTTGCCATGGTGATGGGACTGAAATCGGCTCACCCAAGTGTTAGTCCACCACTGTTTCCAGCCTCCACCATCACACACTGAGAAAAGAAGTCCCTGAGGGAGTGTGAAGGGGAGAAGCCTTTGGGGTGTTCTGCTGCTGCTGCTGCTAAGTCGCTTCAGTCGTGTCCGACTGTGCAACCCCATAGCCGGCAGCCCACCAGGCTCCCCCGTCCCTGGGATTCTCCAGGCAAGAACACTGGAGTGGATTACCTTCAGTCAATTCAGTTCAGTTGCTCAGTCGTGTCCAACTCTTTGTGACCCCATGGACTGCAGCACACCAGGCTTCCCAGTCCATCACCAAGTCCTGGAGCCTACTCAAACTCATGTGGTCTACCTTGAAAACTCCCAAACTCTCCTGATTCCCGCAGCAGGTGCTCTAAATGGTGGCCTGACTGCACAGGTGGTTTTCCAGAGGGGAACTGGTCGCTGGAAGACCGGAGGCCAGTCTGCATGCCCTAAAACCGGGTGCCCCTGCTGAGGAGTCAGAGGCAGACACCCAGAAACCAGACACCAGCCATTCTCCTGGGAACCAGCGTCCTCACCTTCCCACCCCCCCAGATGACAGGAGATACAAGACGTACAAAACTTCTCTGGAACATGCCATTCTGACCTGCTTCCCCTTGGCTACTGCCAACAGAGGCACCTTTAACCCACCTTCTCTAAAGAAGTGGGGAGGAGGCGCTGGAGCATGGACGGGAGAGAAAAACTAAGCAGGTCTGGAGGGCCTTTCCTAGCCCTGGGCATGTCTAAAGTACCAATGAATACCTGGCAGAGAATTTACACTCCCATCCGTGTCCTCAGGAGTGGAAGACCTCAGCTGGAGGAAGTCAGACAGAACTGAGTGACACAGGGCATTACTTAACCTCTCTGACCTTCGGTCTCTTCTGTAAAACAATGATAGTAACAGAGCCGCTTTCTCAAAGCTGACGAGCAACGTGCTTAGAAAGTACTCAGCCTGGTGCCTGGCAGACAGGGAGCAGTGGGTCCTAACTTGTTACAAAAACAATGACAATTCTCAGCGTCCTGTTGGGAACAGGAAGTGGTAATGACATTTGGCCAGAGGCTTCCTGGAAGTGACAGATGAGCTGGGACTAGAACCCACTGCTCAGGACTCCTGACCTCAAGGCCGCTGCACCCCAGTTGGACTCCCCCATGTTCAGCAGAGGGCCAGGATGAGGCTGCGCAGCCTGTCTCCCACGCACCCCAACACACTCTGTCCTTGCCCACTCCCCTTAGAGCCGCTGGTGCATTTCCTGCTCCTGAAGGATTAAACTGTTACAAGGTTTCCTGACATTAAAACTCTTTCCCAGACCTGCAATCTTATCCTTTGATCTCTTTTCCAAGTTATACCATCTCATAATCTTTAGTTCCCAGCACCATCCAGACCACCAGACTATCTGGGGGCCCTTGAATTTAATAACCCTCACACGTTAGTAAACAGGGTTGTCAGAACACAGGCTCCGTGATCCATGAATATGCATAGCAGCTCCAATCCTGTAAATACAAGCAATCATTTAAATGCAAATTGAATCCTTGGCTGCCCGTTCCAGGGTGGATGGTTCCTCTCAGGCTGTAATTCCGAGAAGAAAACGTGACTAACTCAGAACCCCCAGGAAGCTCTTGCGTGGACGTGCTTATGGAGCCGCGGGCTCTGGGTGGGGGCTGCATAGGGTGGACAGAAACTGCCTAAAAGTGAGAAGTGGGTTTTAAAACCTGACCAATCCGTGGCGTAGGCTCATTCAAAGCAGTCCCCACAGGTCCGCTTCGGCAGCTCCCGGCGCCTCGCCATCCCCAGAGGCAGAATGAAAGGAGAGCTGCTTTTCCTCTCCTTGTTGAGGTCAGGGGAGCTTTTAAAAATCAGATCTCATGGCTTTGTACTCCAAACCCTCCCTCCAAGGATTCATTTAAGAGAATAAAACCTAAGCTCCTTTCCATGGCCCCCCAAATCGTGGTTTGGCTGGTCCCTGCCATCCCCTTTCAGACCCCCACTCTCAACATCTGCCTACGAGCTCCAGCCACAATGGCCTTTGTTCAGTTTCTCTAAGCTCATTCCCATCTCCCAGCCTTTGCACTTGCAGTGCCCTCTGCCTGGTTCTTCCCCCAACATCTGCCAATGGCGGGGGATGGGGGGGCGGCCCCATCTTGCAAAGCTCCACTAAAATTTCACTGCGCAGAACTCTTGTCACTTTATTTTACATCACCCTGTTTTATTTTCCTGGCAGCACTTATCCCAATTGGAAGTTCTACCCACTTACTATTTATTTACTTATTTAGTGTTCGCCCAACTCCCCAGTGCTCTGAGAGCAGGGGCTTATCTGCCAGCTGTGTAGCTGGCCCATTTACCAAAATAATACATTAACCGATCAAGATTTTAAGCTTCTCTCTCTAACAAGAATGCTTGTCTCGCTGCCTGTGCCCTAAATGGCGACTCCTTCCCACTTCCATTTTTCCCTTCCCAACTCAGTTGACCCCTTTTCAGACAGAGCAGGAACAGATAGGAAACAATTCACTCCACAGTCGAGATACAAAACTGGCCGGGTGGAGGGCTCCCAACTAACAGGCACCGATTTGCATTCTATTTACATCCTATTTGCATGCAGTTTAACTCAACGTCTTGAGTCCTCCAGAAAGCCTCCATCCCTGGGGAAACTTATGAACCAAGGTTCCTCGGCAGAAGTTCCAAAGCTTTTGTGCCAAGCCCCTCCCCCACTTCTCGCCTCTTTGCGAGGACCCCCAGTTCCTCCTGGGCTCTGTTCATGTCCCCCCCACCCCCCATACTGGCGCAGTTGGGCAGCCAATGTGGCGCGTGGCCCGGGGCCCCAGGCGGGGACGCCGCTGCCCGCCACACTCCAGGGGCCTTTGTCCGCGCTCCAAGGAGCCGCCCCCTTAGAGAACTGGGGACAAGTTGCGTTGGGGGGTTGGGGGGACGATTGGCTAGGCCTGGGAGTGACATAGCCGGGGAATGAACCCACGGGCTGCGCCTCGGTGGCAACGGTACCCCCTCCCTGGCTAGTTAACCAGCCCTCCGGCCGAGGCGGGTGCGGGCGGTAGGGGTCCCGGGATGCTTGGGACTGGAAGCCTGTGTCCCCCAAAGGGTGGGGACGCAGCACAGGGCTGATCATCGCCTCTAGCCTGGCCGGAACAGAAATGCTAACCCCCGCGCCATTGTATGCAGCCGCCCCTCACTTGTACCCCAGCTCCGGGTCCCAGCTCTGCCTCTTTTCGCCCGCAGTGTCCCCTCCTTGTCCGGTAGTGCGTAGCCGCGACCCACTGAGAGCTTGACCCCCAGTCCCTACGGCAGGTGCCGCAGCTCACCTCCAAAGCTCTCCCCTTGTGCCCCCGGCTCCGCCTGCCCTGTCTGTGGTCAGGCCCCGCGCCTGCCACGCAGCCCCCAGACCTGCCCGCGGCTGCCCTCACACGAGTCACTCGGGCACGCCTGAAGTCCCTTACAGTTCCAACGGCCCTTTGCCTGATCTGCGATCGCCTCCAGACCCTCCTAGGAGACTTTGATCTCCGCCTGGTCCGGGAACACCGCCCCCGCCCCATTAAGGTCCCAACCTTCTCCGCCCCCTGCCCCGCGGTCTGCGGGCTCCTCTCTCCCGCCAAACTGTGGTCCTCCAGCCCGGAAACCCCAACTCCCCCAGCAGACTAACCCTTGGGGAAGAGGGAGGACTCAGAAAAGCCCAAGAAGCAGACCCCATCCCAACGCTCCCAAGTCCACCGGGGGAAAAGTTTCTGGGGTCACCGCAGGGCCCTCCACCCCGCCGGCGCGGCTGGCACTCACCGACCCCCGCGGCCCCGCAGCGCCGACGCTCCCGCTGGCCCTCGGCCCGAGTCACATCTCTGCAGCGCCGCCGTGGCCCTAGCCCAGCGATCCCGCCCGCCCGCCCGGCCTCACTGCATCGTAGTCGCGAGCCGCAGCCGCGCGAGGCGCCCCCTGGCCCGGCCCGCGCTGCTGCAGCCGCCGCGGCCCCGCCCCCTGAGGCCCCGCCCCCAGAGCCTCCGAACCCCGCCCCCGTCCCGGCAAGGGCTGATTGTTCCAAGCAGAACCCCGCGCACGCTCCTTGCTCCCCGCTTGCAGCGCCGAGACGAGCCCCCTCCAGTGTCCTCATGTAGGGACCACCACCCTCACATCCACAGTGCGTCCAAAAGCACTCTGGACGCGCCGGACACTTTCCTCCGTTGATCCACTTGCAGAAACACACACATAGAGGGGTTTTCTAAACTGTGGGTTCCTAAACAGCTGTTGTTCTGTCGCCCAGTCGTGTCCGACTCTTTGCAACCCCCTGGACTGCAGCACGCCAGGCCTCCCTCCTCCCTGTCCCTCACCATCTCCTTGAGTTTGCCCAAGTTCATGTCCATTGCATCGGTGTTGCCATCCAGCCATCTCATCCTCTGACGCCCTCTTTTTCTGCCTTCAATCTTCTCCAGCATCAGGGACTTTTCCAATGAGTCCGCTGTTCGCATCAGGTGACCAAACTACTGGAGCTTCAGCTTCAGCATCAATCTTTCCAACGAGTATTCAGGGTTGATTTCCCTTAAGATTGACTGGTTTGATCTCCTTGCTGTCCAAGGGACTTTCGGAAGTCTTCTCCAGCACCACATTTCGAAGGCATCAATTCCTTGGCGTTCTCCTTTCTTTCCGGTCAGTCCAGCTCTCACAAGAGTAGCCAACCACTAGGAAGACCATAGCCTTGACTATACGACCTTTGTCGGCAGAGTAGTGTTTCTGCTTTTCAACATACCGTCTAAGTTTGTCATAGCTTTCCTGCCAAGAAGTAATCATCTTCTGATTTCATGGCTGCAGTCACCATCCACAGTGATGTTAGAGCCCAAGAAGAAGAAATCTGTCACCACTTCCACCTTTTCCCCTTCTATTTGCCAGGAGGTAATGGGGCCTGATGCCACGATCTTAGTTTTTTTGTAATATTTAGTTTTAAATGGGCTCTTGCACTCTCCCCCTTCACCCTCATCAAGAGGCTCTTTAGTTCCTCTTCACTTTCTGCCATTAGAGTGGTATCATCCACATACCTAAGGTTGTTGATGTTTCTCCAGCCTATCTTGATTCCAGCTTTTTCTTGATTCCCGGCATTTCTCATGATGTGCTCGGTGGATAGGTCAGACAAACAGGGTGCCAGCAGACAGCCCTGTTGGACTCCTTTCTCAATCTTGAATTCTAAACAGTTACTTCCCCACAGTATACCAGTGCCGGATCCAGGGTGCAGAGAGGATTCTGCTGAGACTGTTCCAGAATCACTAACACCCCAACTTTAGCCAGGAAGCTCCTCCCACCTGGGCACACTCCAATCCTGCCACCTCCTGCCATGTGTCTTTGTCCCTTTATGCACCATGAGCCCCACATCCGTGTTCTTGGCCACCCAAACATACTCATATTCACAAGTCCACTCACCCCTCACATGGATCCACATGCAGGATCCCACCACCGCTACCGCCCACATCACTCACATACTTACACACATTTCCACGATTGCCCCGAGCACACACTTGGGGGCCTGGGGCCACCAGTCTGGCACTCAGCCGACACTCAGAGCTCAGGCTGCTCACCCACCCACAGCGCATCCGTGAGACGCTCCTTACGGAAAGGGTCTGAGCCAGCTCGTACCTCAACACTGAGTGTGGCTCCTAGTCCACCTGGGCTATCTGAGGTCGGCATTGCCTCGACCCTGCCTGGGGGCTGCACTCCAGCTTCAGGCCGGCTTTTCCCAGTCGTCTCTCCACAATCCCCCCCTCCCCAGAACTTTAAGGACCCCTCTGTGGTATGGGTAAGACCCCTCACCCCATCCCAGCCCTACATGACAGAGAGATGACTCCTGTTCCCCTACTTCTCTGTGTGGGGCAAGGGGGTTGTGGAGAGGCAAGCAAGATGGGTTGTGGAATAGCACTTCCTTCTGGGCGAAGCTGCAGGCCTTGATCTTTGGGGATCGTGGAACTTTTGGATATTCTCACACCTTCCTGCGAGTCTCCTGCCCTGCCCAAACTATTTTCTCCCAGGCAGGCCACATATCTTTGGGTAGGCCTCTCTCCAAAGACCTTATATTAATTTTAAGAAAAAATGGAGGAGAGAAAGCACGAAAACTAAAAACATTCCCAGTTTCATTGGCAGACGTATTCTCAGAGTCTAGAACAGCGCCTGGCACTCTGTAGGCCATCTTTAGATGTCTGTGAGACATTTAAACTGGTCCCCCAGACTGTGGAACTGAAAATGGGTGGGCACTGCCACCTGGTGTTGTGTAGTGGAACTGACACCAAGATGCTTTTCTTTCCCTCTGTGCCTGCATGCTAAATCCCTGCAGTCCTGTCTCTTTCCCACCCTATGGACTGTAGCCCACCAGGCTCCTCTGTCCACGGGATTCTCCAGGCGAGAAAACTGTAGTGGGTTGCCATGCGCTTCTCCAGGGAATCTTCCCGACCTAGCAATCGAACTGCACCTCTGACGTCTCCTGCATTGGCAGGTGGATTCTTTACCACTAGCTGCACCTGGGAAGCCCCTCTTTCCCTCTGTAAAGGTGGGGAAATTAAGCTCTGTAAGTTTCAATTTCCTCATACGCAAAATGGAGGATAATTTTAGCAATGCATGCTTATTGGTGGTGTTGTGAAGATTAAACACGTATTACAGGGAATTCCTAGGTGGCCCAGTGTTTAGGACTTGGCATGATCACTGTCAAAGGCCCAGCTTCCATCATTGGTCAGGGAACTAAAATCCCACAAGACTTGCCCAGTGGCCAAGAAAAAAACAATACCACACATAAGAAAAAAGGGCTTCACACTGAGCCCGGCCTGGAAAGCTGTTAGTGTAAGTTGGTTAATATTACAGTTATGGTCATATTCCCCTTCCTGGCTCATTTTACAGAGGGATCTGACCATGGCGATCAATTTAGCTTTGAGTCTTACTTTGAGAAGTAAAGGGTGAAAATGAAGGCGGTTGTTGAGACGCAGGTGCATCCCCCCAAAAAGGTTCAAAGGTCCCAATGACCCATCGTCACTGTGAGCCAGGAACTCTTCTAAGTGCTTTATATTCTTTAGAGTACATAATCCTCCCAGCAACTCTCTATGCCAGATACTGTTATTTACCCATTTTATAAATGGAGGCACTGAGGCCCAAGGTGTTAATTACCTCCCACAGTTATATAGTTGGCAGAGCTAGGATTCCACCTACACCCTTCCTCTCAACCAGTGGCTAAACTTGTGTCATTTGCTGCAAAGTCAGATATCATCCTAGACAAGCCTCATGTCCGTGGAGGGCTTCCCTGGGCTCCAGCCCCAGAGAGAACAGCTCTAGGAGGTGCTGAGAGCTACATCAGGCTCTCAGATGCTCAGTCCACTTTGAGCTAATTGCTTGCCAGGCTCTATTTCTCAACTGAAAAATGGCAAGAGCACGGCCTGTGACTTTTCTACTGACAAATGTCCTGGTGCGTAATTAGGTGTTTGTGTGGCTCTTTTTTTAGTGTCTGTCTGCCTACTAGGCTGTATCTCAGCGCTTTCCAATAAGAACTTTCTACAATGATGGGAGTGTTCTCTACCTGTGCTGTCTGATACGGTAGCCACCAGCCACATGTGGCCATTGAGCACTTTATATGTGACTGATATGACTGTAAAACTCAACTTTCAGTTTTACATGTTCCTAATTAATTTAAATTTCAGTAACCAGAGGCTCTAAGCGCAAAGAAAACAGGAACGACGTCCATTGTCATCCCTGTATCCCGTGCCCAGTACAGGGCATTGTTCACTAGATATTTGTTGGCTAAATGAATAAATTCCAGCCTTGCTTTCCTCTTGGAGGTATGTCTATTCTTCATCCAAACCCGTAAATAACCTCTTTTCTCCACTAAATAGATCGTTTTCCAAAGGAAGGTGCCACTCAGGATTCTGGAGTCACCGCGTCCACTTCTGTGGATCAACCAGCTCTAACCAAGGAACTTTCTGAGGTAGATATTGGTGTCTTGCTGTGGCAGCATTGAGTCTTGGAAAGGTTGAATGACTTCTCCGAGGTCTTATGGCTGGTATGTGAGCAGAGGCAGGATGTGAACTTGGCTACACGTGCTCTTCCCATCCACTGCACTGCCTCACAGGTGAGAATTCTGGAAACATCAGTAAACTTCATGGAGAAGTGAATTTGAATGGTGTGGAGGCAGACACCAGGTGACCACCTGAATATCAGACCTTGATGGATCACTAACACTTTCCTTGGGTGTCTGTTAACTAAGTGCCGGGCTTTGTACCTGATCCTATTGTGATTCACAGATGGATACGAGGTGGATCCTACCTCAGGAAGCTCCAGTGAGCAGAGGAGGCAGGCTGTCTCACTAGAGTGTGAGAGAGAGGTGGTTAGTCCAAAGCATGTGGGAGTACCTCAAATTAATGGAGTCCTGGGAGCCCTTGCTTGGGGGCTCAGCTTCCCCAGAGACTTCAGAACTTGACTTTCCCTCCAGAGTGGGAATGAGGGACTTTGAGGCCGTTATCATGTCTGGATGCATTTTTTGGAGTGAGCATTCAGGAGTAAGCGAGTGTGGGATGCATCGTTCTGTGGGTTTGTGCCTGTGACAGATATCACTAATCGATCATCACACTCTTTCTTATCTCAGTGTAACTTATACAGCTCATTATGTGTTAGAAGATTCGGTCTCTCTTGCAAAGTGCTCCTCAGTTATTTCTGGAGTCCCTATCAGGGTGCCTCACAGGTGTCCACAAACCAGGATATCAGCTGCCATTACCATATGGCAACCACCTGCTCTTTCTTTCCTGCACTGGCTCCCACAGGTCCTTGTCTGTGGTCCACAAATTACTTGGAGTAGTCTCATCATGGCCCCTCTGGTTCCCTGTGAGGTCAACATGGGGACATTCTCCAAATGCCCCTAAAGCTGTCAGTTAGGCAGTATTCAAGCATTAATACAGAATGAAAAATGGCCTAAACAATAGAGATTCTTGTTATCACACAACAGTAAATTAGGATGAGTGATCTCTCAGTTGGTTCACAGCTCAACAACGTCAACAGTGGCCCAGACTCTTCCCAGTCTTCTGTTCTGCCATACTCAGGTTGGCACCTCATGGTCACAAGATGGTTGCCACAGCCCCTCAAGTCTTCACTTTATAGTCTCCAAATGTAGGAAAGAGGTGGTCAAGTGAGAGCTCTCCTTATGGGCCTCATGTTAACCAGGAAAGAAATCATTCCTAGAACGGCCCCTCTCCCCTTCTCCTTTCAACTATAGACTGACCCTTACATTTCATTGGCCAGAAATGGCCTAAGCTAGGTGGGAGGAGACATTAGAACTCTGAGTTTCAGAGCAGGAGCTCCTAAATCAGAAACACTGGGCACTGAATATCCAGATCACTGTGCAACCTTGGAAAAGTCACTTAGTGTCTCTGTGTCTAGGTTGGTTTCTGATCATAACAGGTCCCACTGATTGAAGCTGAATGAGCAGTAACTGAGCTGATGCCTGTCAAGGGCTTTGCATCATTGCCTTGTCAGAGATGGTGCCCAGTGTGCCTTCACAGATTGGGAGAAGACATGAAAATATGCCTGTTTTCTCTGCTTTCTTCCTCTCCTCAATATACCAGGTGGTTCCCAAAATGAATTCCAGGGAACCTTTTATGGGGTCTGCCAGATCAAAACTGTATTCATAATAGTCAGTGAGTTCAGTCGCTCAGTCATGTCTGACGCTTTGTGACCCCATAGACTGCAGCACGCCAGGCTTCCCTGTCCATCACCAACTCCCAGAGCTTGATAATAGTGCTAAGATCTTATTTGTCCTTTTCATTGTCACTCTCTCACAAGTATATAGCGGAATTTCCTAGCATCTTCAAGACATGTGATATTGCAATAGGCTGAATGCAGTGGCAGATGTGGCATTCAGCTGCCTTCTATTAAGTCAGATCTAACAGATTTTAAAAAACATAATATCACTACGCTTTTCACTAGTGCTTTTTGTTTTGGGACATATAGGAGTTTTTTTTTTTTTTCTAAGATTTTGTGTTAACATGTAATGAATTTATTATTGTTATTTTTAGATGAATGAGTAAATATTTTAAAAAACTGCTTGGCTTTAATTTAAAATATGATAAATACTGATAGGTAAAACCCATCTGCTGCTGCTGCTAAGTCGCTTCAGTCGTGTCCAACTCTGTGCGACCCCATAGACGGCAGCCCACCAGGCTCCCCTGTCCCTGGGATTCTCCAGGCAAGAACACATCTAGACAAAAACTTTTTGAAGTCTTCTATCAATTTTAAGAGTGTAAAGGAGTTCTGAGAAATAAAGTTTGAGAACCACTGATCAAGACACAATTATTTAGAATCCATTTCTCCCTTCTTCCCAAAAGCAAATAGTTCTTTAGTATTTTATTGAGTGTCAGGCAATGTTCTAAATTAATTATATATATCAGTTCAGTTCAGTCATTCAGTCATGTCCAACTCTTTGCAACCCCATGGACTGCAGCACGCCAGGGTTCCCTGTCCATCACCAGTTCCTGGAGCTTGCACAAACTCATGTCCATCGAGTTGGTGATGCCATCCAACCATTTCATCCCATCTGTCATCTCGTTCTCCTGCCTGCAATCTTTCCCAGCATCATGGTCTTTTCCAGTGACTCAGTTCTTCCCATCAGTTGGCCAAAGCATTGGAGTTTCAGCTTCAGCATCAGTCCTTCCAATGAATATCCAGGGCTGATTTCCTTTAGAACGGACTGGTTGGATCTCCTTGCAGTCCAAGGGACTCTCAAGAGTCTTCTCCAGCACCACAGTTCAAAAGCATCAATTCTTCAGAGCTCAACTTTCTTTATAGTCCAACTCTTACATCCGTAAATGACTACTGGAAAACCATAGCTTTGACTAGATGGAGCTTTGTTGGTAAAGTAATGTCTCTGCTTTTTAATATGCTGTCAGTACTTTGGCCACCTCATGCGAAGAGTTGACTCATTGGAAAAGACTCTGATGCTGGGAGGGATTGGGGGCAGGAGGAGAAGGGGACGACAGGATGAGATGGCTGGATGGCATCACTGACTCGATGGACATGAGTCTGGGTGAACTCCGGGAGTTGGTGAGGGACAGGGAGGCCTGGCGTGCTGCGGTTCATGGGGTCGCAAAGAGTCGGACACGACTGAGCGACTGATCTGATCTGATCTGATCTGAGGTTGGTCATAATTTTTCTTCCAAGAAGCAAGTGTCTTTTGACTTCATGGCTGCAGTCACCATCAGCTATGATTTGTGAAGCCCAAGAAAATAAAGTCTGTCACTGTGTCCATTCTTTCCCCTTCTATTTACTATGAAGTGATGGGACCAGATGCCAGGATCATAGTTTTTTGAATGTTGAGTTTTTCACTGTCCTTTTTCACTATCATCAAGAGGCTCCTCAGTTCTTCACTTTCTGCCATAAAGGTGGTGTCATCTGCATATCTGAGGTTATTGATATTTCTCCCAGCAATCTTGATTCCAGCTTGTGCTTCATCCAGCCCAGCATTTCACATCATGTACTCTGCATGTAAGTTAAATAAGCTGGGTGACAATATACAGCCTTGATGTACTCCTTTCCCAATTTGGAACCAATCTGTTGTTTCATGTCCAGTTCTAACTGTTGCTTCATGACCTGCATATAAATTTCTCAGGAGGCAGGTCAGGTGGTCTGGTATTCCCATTTCTTTCAGAATTTTCCACAGCTTATTGTGATCCACACAGTCAAAGGCTTTGGAGTAGTCAATAAAGTGGAAGTAGATGTTTTTCTGGAACTCTCTTGATTTTTTGATGATCCAGTGGATGTTGGCAATTTGATCTCTGGTTCCTCTGCCTTTTCTAAATCCAGCTTGAACATCTGGAATTTCTTGGTTCTTGTACTGTTGAAGGCTCACTTGGAGAATTTTGAGCATTACTTTACTAGCATGTGAGATGAGTGCAATTGTGTGGTAGTTTGGACATTCTTTGGCATTGCCTTTCTTTGGGATTGGAATGAAAACCAACCTTTTCCAGTCGTGTGGCCACTGCTGAGTTTTCCAAATTTGCTGGCATATTGAGTGCAGCACTTTCACAGCATCATCTTTCAGGATTTGAAATAGCTCAACTGGAATTCCGTCACTTCCACTAGCTTTGTTCATAGTGATGCCTCCTAAGGCCCACTTGACTTTGCATTCCAGGATATCTGGCTCTAGGTGAGTGATTACATCATTGTGGTTATCTGGGTCATAAAGATCTTTTTTGTACAGTTCTTCTGTGTATTCTTGCCACCTCTTCTTAATATCTTCTGCTTCTGTAAGGTCCACACCACTTCCATCCTTTATTGTGCCCATCTTTGCATGAAATGTTCCCTTGGTATCTCTAATTTTCTTGAAGAGATCTCTAGTCCTTCCCATTCTATTGTTTTCCTTTATTTCTTTGCATTGATCACTGAGGAAGGCTTTCTTATCTCTTCTTGCTAATCTTTGGAACTCTGCATTCAAAGGGGTATATCTTTCCTTTTTTCCTTTCCTTTCTCTTCTCTTCTTTTCTTAGCTATTTGTAAGGCCTCCTCAGACAACCATTTTGCCATTTTACATTTCTTTTTCTTGGGGAGGGTCTTGACCACTGCCTCCTATACAATGTCATGAACCTACATCCATAGTTCTTCAGGCACTCTGTCTATCAGATCTAATCCCTTGAATTTATTTGTCACTTGCACTGTATAATCGTAAGGGATTTGATTTAGGTTATACCTGAATGGTCTAGTGGTTTTCCCTACTTTCTTCAATTTGAGTCTGAATTTTGGAATAAGGATTTCATGATCTGAGCCACAGTCAGCTCCCAGTATTGTTTTTGCTGACTGTATAGAGCTTCTCCATCTTTGGGTGCAAAGCATATAGTCAATCTGATTCTAGTATTGACCATCTGGTGATGTCCATGTGTAGAGTTGTCTCTTTGTGTTGTTGGAAGAGGGTGTTTGCTATGACCAGTGAGTCCTTTTGGCAAAACTCTGTTAGCCTTGCTCTACTTCATTTTGTACTCCAAGGCCAAACTTGCCTGGTACTCCAGGTATCTCTTGAGTTCCTACTTTTGCATCCAATCCCCTATGATGAAGAGAACATTTTTTTGGTGTTAGTTCTAGACGGTCTTGTAGGTCTTCATAGAACCATTCAACTTCAGCTTTTTCGGCATTAGTAGTTGGGGCATAGACTTGGATTAATGTGATATTGAATGGTTTTGCCTTGGAAAGGAACAGACATCATTTGGTCATTTTTGAGATTATTCCCAAGTACTGCATTTTGGACTCTTTTGTTGACTGTGAGTGCTACTCCATTTCTTCTAAGGGATTCTTGCTCACAGTAGTAGATATAATGGTCATCTGAATTAAATTCACCCATTCCAGTCCATTTTAGTTCACTGATTCCTAAAATGTCAACGTTCACTCTTGCCACCTCCTGTTTGACCACTTCCAATTTACCTTGGTTCATGGACCTACCATTCCAGGTTCCTATGCAATATTCTTCTTTACAGCATCGAACTTTACTTCCATTACCAGTTACATCCACAACTGGGTGTTGTTTTCTCTTTGGCTCCGTCTCTTCATTCTTTCTGGAGTTATTTCTCCATGTTTCTCCAGTAGCATATGGGGCACCTACTGACCTGGGGAGTTCATCTTTCAGTGTCCTATATTTTTGCCTCATACTGTTCATGGGGTTCTCAAGGCAAGAATACTGAACTGTTTGTCGTTCCCTTCACCAGTGGACCACGTTTTGTCAGAACTCTCTTCTATGACCCATCTGTCTTGGGTGGCCCTACATGGCATGGCTCATAGTTTCACTGAGTTAGACAAGGCTGTGGTCCATGTGATCAGTTTTATTAGTTTTCTGTGTTTGTGGTTTTTATTCCGTCTGCCCTCTGACAGATAAGAATAAGAGGCTTATGGAAGCTTCCTGATGGGAGAAATGACTGTGGGGGAAACTGGGTCTTGTTCTGATGGGCTGGGCCATACTCAGTTCAGTTCAGTCAGTTCAGTTGCTCAGTCGTGTCCGATTCTTTGCGACCCCATGAATCGCAGCACCCCTGGCCTCCCTGTTCATCACCAACTCCCAGAGTTTACTCATGTCCATCAAGTCGGTGATGCCATCCAGACATTTCATCCTCTGTTGTCCCCTTCTCCTCCTGCCCCAATCCCCCCAAGCATCAGGGTTTTTTCCAATGAGTCAACTCTTCACATGAGCTGGCCAAAGTATTGGGGTTTCAATTTAGCATCAGTCCTTCCAATGAACACCCAGGACTGATCTCTTTTAGAATGGACTGGTTGAATCTCCTTGCAGTCCAAGGGACTTACAAGAGTCTGCTCCAACACCACAGTTCAAAAGCATCAATTCTTCAGCACTCAGCTTTCTTCACAATCCAACTCTCACATCCATACATGACCACTGGAAAAACCATAGCCTTGACTAGACGGACCTTTGTTGGCAAAGTAATGTCTCTGGTTTTGAATATGCTATCTAGGTTGGTCATAACTTTTCTTCCAAGGAGTAAGAATCTTTTAATTTCATGGCTGCAATCACCATCTGCAGTGATTTTGGAGCCCCCCAAAATAAAGTCTGACACTGTTCCATTGTTTCCCCATCTATTTGCCATGAAGTGATGGGACCAGATGCCATGATCTTCGTTTTCTGAATGTTGAGCTTTAAGCCAACTTTTTCAGTCTCCTCTTTCACTTTTATCAAGAGGCTTTTTAATTCCTCTTCACTTTCTGCCATAAGGGCGGTGTCATCTGCATATCTGAGGTTATTGATATTTCTCTTGGCAATCTTGATTCCAGCTTGTGCTTTTTCCAGCCCAACATTTCTCAAGATGTACTCTGCATAGAAGTTAAATAAGCAGGGTGGCAATATACAGCCTTGATGTACTCCTTTTCCTATTTGGAACCAGTCTGTTGTTCCACGTCCAGTTCTAACTGTTGTTTCCTGACCTGCATATAGATTTCTCAAGAGGAAGGTCAGGTGGTCTGGTATTCCCATCTCTTTCAGAATTTTCCACAGTTTATTGGGATCCACACAGTCCAAGGCTTTGGCATAGTCAATAAAGCAGAAATAGAAGTTTTTCTGGAACTCTCTTGCTTTTTTGATGATCCAGTAGATGTTGGTAATTTGATCTCTGGTTCCTCTGCCTTTTCTAAATCCAGCTTGAACATCTGGAAGTTCATAGTTCATGTATTGCTGAGGCCTGTCTTAGAGAATTTTGAGTATTACTTTACTAGTGTGTGAGATGAGTGCAATTGTGTGGTAATTTGAGCATTCTTTGGCATTGCCTTTCTTTGGGATTGGAATGAAAACTGACCTTTTCCAGTCCTGTGGCCACTGCTGAGTTTTCCAAATTTGCTGGCATATTGAATACAGCACTTTCACAGCATCATCTTTCAGGATTTGAAATAGCTCAACTGGAATTCCATCACCTCCACTAGCTTTGTTCATAGTGATGCTTTCTAAGGCCCACTTGACTTCGCATTCCAGGATGTCTGGCTCTAGGTGAGTGATCACACCATCGTGATTATCTGGGTCATGAAGATCTTTTTTGTACAGTTCTTCTGTGTATTCTTGCCACCTGTTCTTAATATCTTCTGCTTCTGTTAGGTCCACACTATTTCTGTCCTTTATTGAGCCCATCTTTGCATGAAAATTTCCCTTGGTATCTCTAATGTTTTTGAAGAGATCTCTAGTCTTTCCCATTCTGTTGTTTTCCTCTATTTGTTTGCATTGATCGCTGAGGAAGACTTTCTTATCTCTCCTTGCTATTCTTTGGAACTCTGCATTCAAAGGGGTATATCTTCTCTTTTCTCCTTTGCTTTTCCCTTCTCTTCTTTTCACAGCTATTTGTAAGGCCTCCTCAGACAGCCATTTTGCTCTTTTGCATTTCTTTCCCATGGGGATGGTCTTAATTCCTGTCTCCTGCACAATGTCATGAATCTCCGTCCAAAGTTCATTAGGCACTCTGTCTATCAGATCTAGTCCCTTAAATCTATTTCTCACTTCCACTGTATAATCATAAGGGATTTGATTTAGGTCATACCCGAATGGTCTAGTGGTTTTCCCTACTTTCTTCAATTTCAGTCTGAATTTGGCAATAAGGAGTTCATGATCAGAGCCACAGTCAGCTCCTGGTCTTGTTTTTGCTGACTGTATAGAGCTTCTCCATCTTTGGCTGCAAAGAATATAATCAATCTGATTTTGGTGTTGGCCATCTGGTGATGTCCATGTGTAGAGTCCTCTCTTGTGTTGTTGGAAGAAGGTGTTTTCTATGACCAGTGCGTTCTTTTGGCAAAACTCTCTTAGCCTTTGCCCTGCTTCATTCCATATTCCAAGGCCAAATTTGCCTGTTACTCCAGGTGTTTCTTGACTTCCTACTTTTGCATTCCAGTCCCCTATAATGAAAAGGACATCTTTTTTGAGTGTTAGTTCTAAAAGGTCTTGTAGGTCTTCATAGAACTGTTCAACTTCAGCTTCTTCAGCGTGATATTGAATGGTTTGTCTTGGAAATGAACAGAGATCATTCTGTCATTTTTGAGATTGCATCCAAGTACTGCATTTCGGACTCTTTTGTTGATCATGATGGCTACTCCATTTCTTCTAAGGGATTCCTGCCACAGTAGTAGATATAATGATCATCTGAGTTAAATTCACCCATTCCAGTCCATTTTAGTTCATTGATTCCTAGAATGTCGATGTTCACTCTTGCCATCTCCTGTTTGACCAGTTCCAATTTGCCTTGATTCATGGACCTAACATTCCAGGTTCCTATGCAATCTTTCTCTTTACAGCATCAGACCTTGTCTCTATTACCAGTTACATCCACAAGTGTGTATTGGTTTTGCTCTGGCTCCATGCCTTCATTCTTTCTGGAGTTGTTTCTCCACTGATCTCTAGTAGCATATTGGGCACTTACTGACCTGGGGAGTTCCTCTTTCAGTATCCTATCATCTTGCCTTTTCATACTGTTCATGGGGTTCTCAAGGCAAGAATACTGAAGTGGTTTGCCATTCCCTTCTCCGGTGGACCACATTCTGTCAGACCTCTCCACCCTGACCCTCCCATCTTGGGTGCCCCCACATGGCATGGCTTAGTTTCCTTGAGTTAGACAAAGCTGTAGTCTATGTGATCAGATTGACTAGTTTTCTGTGATTATGGTTTCAGTGTGTCTGCCCTCTGATGTCCTCTCGCAACACCTACCATCTTACTTGGGTTTGTCTTACCTTGGACGTGGGGTATCTCTTCACAGCTGCTCCAGCAAAGTGCAGCCGCTGCTCCTTACCTTGGAGGAGGGGTATCTCAGTAAATCCTTTATCCAATTTTCTGTTGATGGGCCGGGTTGTGTTCCTTCCCTCTTGTTTGACCTGAGACCAAACTATGGTAGGGGTAATGAAGATAATGGTGACCTCCTTCAAAAGGACTTGACGTATTCAGTGCCCCTGATGCTGCAGCAGGCCACTGTCAATGCCTCCGCTGTAGACTCCTGGACTGTCTGGGTCACAGGCATGTCTGGGTCAGTCTCTTGTGGGGTCACTGCTCCTTTCTCACGGGTCCTAGTGGGCACAAGGTTTTGTTTGTGCCCTCCAAGAGTCTGTTTCCCCAGTTCTGTGTAAGTTCTGTAATCAGACTCTTGGAGGGCACAAATCACATACACACACACACACACACATATATGGTTTTCTCAGGTCATACCACTCAATCTTAAAGGAAATCAGTCCTGAATATTCACTGGAAGGACTGATGCTGAAGCTGAAGCTTCAATACTTTGGCCACCTGATGCAAAGAATTGACTCATTGGAAAAGACCCCCAGGCTGGGAAAAACTGAAGGCATGAGGAGAAGGGGACAATGGAAGATGAAGTGGTTGGATGGCATCACCGACTTGATGGACATGAGTTTGAGCATCGCTGGGAGTTGGTGATGGACAGGGAAGCCTGGCGTGCTGCAGCCCATGGGATTGCAAAGAGTCAGGCACGACTGACTGACTGAACTGAACTGAACTGATATAGATGCATACATACACACATACAGTTTTCTGATCCTGTGGACATCTTATGAAGCAAACTATGTCCACTTTAACTTTATCAAAAATTTTCCCCAGCTTTTTTGAGGTACAGTTGGCAAAGAAAATTGCACTTGAGGCATACAACATGATGATTTGATATATGTATACATTGTGAAAAGATTACCATAATGAAGCAAATTAACACTCTGTCACCTTACATATCACCTTGCAGTTGTCATTTCTTCTTGAGGGTGTCTGAGATCACTTGAGATCTATACTCTTAGTAAATTTCAAGTATACAATTCAGTATCATTAACCACACCTCTAGCCTCACTTTACAGAGGTGAGAGTTGAGGCACAGAAAGCCAGCTTGAGTCTCCTGACAACAGGCCATGGGCCAGGGCTTCCCCTCCAGAACCAGCCCCTCCAGAGCTCCTGCCTGCCAGGGAGCCTCGTCCAACCCCTGCTGGGGAGAGGAGTGGCCTCTCCCTCCCTCTCACCTGCTCCCTCTCTCCACATTCCTCTTGAGGGCTTGGCCCAGCCAACTGTGAAGGATTGTACCTGACAGGCGAGGCCGAGGTGGGAGCTGTGAGGTGGGGATGGGAGCCCGAGGTGACTTGGTTACATAAGCACTCCTGGGACAGGGGACAGTTACATAAGGGGGAGGCAGGCAGGGACGAAATTGAGTTAGGGCAGAGGAAGACGCCAGGAGCAGAGGGAAAAGAAAGAGGACAGAGCAGAGGAAACATGTCCATCACTGGCTGGGCAGCTGCCTTGCAAGGGGGACACCAGAAACAGCCCAGGGTGGACCTTCCTCTGGCCTGTCCCTTCCCCAGTTCCTCTGCCTGGGGAGATCCCAACTTTTCCTGTCTGGGCCCCATTGGGGGGCCAGATGATTCCAAAACCCCTCCAATAACTTTTTATTTTTTTAACTTTACAATATTGTATTGCCATATATCAACATGAATCTGCCACAGGTATACACGTGTTCCATATCCTGAACTCTCCTCCCTCTTCCCGCCCTGTACCATCCCTCTGGGTCGTCCCAGTGCACCAGCGCCCCCTCCAATAACTTTTGACCAAACACCTTTATTGCTTAATTAACCAGAGCCAGGTTCTGTTGCTTGAGCAACACAGAGCCCTTTCCTCCCCAAATACCAGAATCCAAGGGGGTCTAGAAACTTCTAGGCACATGATAGTTACTCAATATGCACATTAAGTGAATAAGTGAACAATGGCTACTTAATACATTCTCTTGTAATAGTTTTACTGTCATATTTTTTCAACCTGAAGGTCACTTTGGTGGGCAAGTAGCCCAGTGGGTTATTCTCACCTATCTCTTCTCTGCCACCAACAGGACCACGGTCTCACTCTGACAGGCATTTCGTCCATGGACAAATATTACCCAGGTACTGCGCTGGGAGCCAAGGAGGCAGATGAGAATAGGATGCTAGAACTGTTGACCCAGTATTTCCAGCTTGCTGCATTCTGCATGCATGGTGGGATCTGCACATCAGTCACTTTGTGGGTGGGTGTGGGAGTCCTGATCATTCCTGGCCAGTGAGTTTATAGCAGGAATGGCTGGCGTCACTTCCAGGAGAAAGATTGCATGGTTGTCACGAGGCCCCCCCGGGCTTTCTTAGATTAACACTACAAAACTGTGGCTTCCCTGCCAGCCTTGGGACCTCTGGGGTCTCTGGGTGCCTGGGTGACCATGGTGAGCAGACATCCATGAGGTACATATGCATGAACAAGAAATAAACTTCACTTTTTCATACAACTGAATGTCAAACATTGTGTGTTTCTGCAAACAGCCTGGCCTCATTTGACGGATTAAATGTGCTGGTCTTCCAGGAGTTTACAGTCTGGAGGCAAGGTGGACACATATGCTGCATCTCTCTGTCCCCCCAGATCCACTCCCCAACCCCTTTTTGTTCCAGGAAGCTGAACTGTGTAGATTCCTCAATGGGCTCCCTGCTGTCTGGCTTCTGATCGGGTTTGTTCAAGTGGGAGCCCCGGCAGGACATTGGACAGAGATTGGCAACAAAGTCCAGGGTATTTATTCCAGTGTTTTGGGCTGTGATGGCCCTCAACTGAAAGGCACTCTTCTTTGTGAGACAACCATTTCCATGCAAATCTCTCTCCTTTGGATTCCGGTAACCACTCTTTCCCCATGACCACTAACCCTGGGTGACGCACTGCCCCGTAGGCGCCACTGCCCCTACACTTATGTAACAGTCCCTTTGTGAACAAACACTTGTAGAGGATTAGCAACCTTGAGGGCATTATATTCAGGCAGGGAGGTAAATCAGATGGAGAAAGACAAATACTGCATGAAGTCACTTATGTGTGGAATTAAAAAAAGCCAAATTCGTGAGAGCAGAGCCAATTGGTAGTTACCAGGGGCTGGCGGCTGGAGGGATAGAAAAGATGACGTTTAAGGGCACAGACGTGCAGTGAGTAGTAATTAAGTCCTATGGATCTAACGCACAGGACTGTGGCTCTATGTGAGTGATTGCATGCTAAGATGCTTCAGTCGTGTCCAACTCTTTGGGACCCCATGGACTGTAGCCCACCAGGCTCCTCTGTCTATGGCATTCTCCAGCAAGAATGTTGGAGGGGGTTTCCATGCCCTCCTCCAGGGGATCTTCCCTACCCAGGGATCAAACCTGTGTCTCTTACATCTCCTGCAATGGCAGGTGGGTTCTTTATCACTAGCACCACGTGGGAAGCCCGTGTGACTCCATAGATGACTAAATTGTGTTATCATCATTAAACTTGATGAGAGACTAGAATTTAATTATTCCAATCACTAAAAGGAAATGATAATTATGTGATGTGATAGAGGTACCAATTATCTCTACAATGGCAATCATGTTGCTAAATATAAATGTATCAAACTAATACCTTGTACACCTTAAATATACACAATGTTATATGTCACATGCATTTCTTTTTAAAAATTATTTATTTACTAATTTTTTTTTATTGTACTGGGTCTTTATTGCTTCATCTGGGCTTTCTCTAGCTACAGTGAGTGGGGGCTACTCTTCGTTTTGGAGCACTGGCTCTAGGGTGAGTGGGCTTCAGTAATTGTGGCACAGGGGTGCAGTTGCTCTGTAGCAAGTGGAATCTTCCCAGACCAGGGATCAAACTCATGTCCCCTGTATTGGCAGGTGGATTCTTAACTACTATACCACCAGGGAAGTCAATATCAAATGTATTTCAATTTAAAAAAATAGGTAAGCTGTCAATTTCAGCTATTCCTTCTGTCAGGAGGCGGAGTCTATTTCCCTTCTCATCATGAATCTCTGCCCAGTGGAATGTGGTGGTAGTGATGCTGTGTATTGTTCAAGGCGGGATCAGTAGAGACCTGTAACTTCTGCTTCTACATGCTTGGGAACTTCTTTTCTTAGAACCTAGCTGCCAGGCCATGAGAACCCAAGTTGCATGGAGAGGCCACAGTTTGGAGAGCTGCAGTACTCTGATCGGCAGCACCAGTTGAGCTTGAAGCCACCAGCCATGTGAGTGAGCCACCTGGACATCCAGCCTGAGCACTCAGATGATTGCATCTCCAGGTGACAACATGTACAGCAGAAGAATTGCCAGCTGAGCCCAGTCAATCCCTAGAATCAAATGAGATACTAAAACTTTATTGTTAAGTCACTACGTTTTGGGGTCCTTTGCTACTTGGCAATATTAACCTAAACAATATTTTCTGTTAATACATTGTCCTGTTTTGAGAGTATCATCTCTTCTGTTGGGACTGACTCATTTGTTGTGGTTTTTCAGTTGCTCAGTCATGTCTGACTTTTTGTGACCCCATGGACTGCAGCACACCAGGCTTCCCTGTCCTTCACTATCTTCCGGCGTTTGTACAAACTCATGTCCATTGAGTCGGTGATGCCATCCTACCTTCTCATCCTCTCTCATCCTGTTCTCCTCATTGTCCTCGATCTTCCCCAGCATCAGGGTCTTTTCCAACGAGTCAGCTCTTCGCATCAGGCGACTGAAGTATTGGAGCTTCAGCTTCAGCATCAGTGCTTCCAATAAAAATTCAGGATTGATTTCCTTTAGGATTGACTGGTTTCATCTCCTTGCCATCCAAGGGACTCTCAAGAATCCTCTCCAGCACCACAGTTCAAAAGCGTCAGTTCTTTGGTGCTCAGTCTTTTTTTTTTTTTAATTTTATTTTCTTTTTAAACTTTACACAATTGTATTAGTTTTGCCAAATAGCAAAATGAATCCGCCACAGGTATACATGTGTTCCCCATCCTGAAACTCCTCCCTCCTCCCTCCCCATACCATCCCTCTGGGTCGTCCCAGTGCACCAGCCCCAAGCATCCAGTATCGTGCATCGAACCTGGACTGGCAACTCGTTTCATACATGATATTACACATGTTTCAATGCCATTCTCTCAAATCTTCCCACCCTCTCCCTCTCCCACAGAGTCCATAAGACTGTTCTATACATCTGTGTCTCTTTTGCTGTCTCGTACACAGGGTTATTGTTACCATCTTTCTAAATTCCATATATATGCATTAGTATACTGTATTGGTGTTTTTCTTTCTGGCTTACTTCACTCTGTATAATAGGCTCCAGTTTCATCCACCTCATTAGAACTGATTCAAATGTGTTCTTTTTAATGGCTGAGTAGTACTCCATTGTGTATATGTACCACAGCTTTCTTATCCATTCATCTGCTGATGGACATCTAGGTTGCTTCCATGTCCTGGCTATTATAAACAGTGCTGCGATGAACATTGGGGTACACGTGTCTCTTTCCCTTCTGGTTTCCTCAGTGTGTATGCCCAGCAGTGGGATTGCTGGATCATAAGGCAGTTCTATTTCCAGTTTTTTAAGGAATCTCCACACTGTTCTCCATAGTGGCTGTACTAGTTTGCATTCTCACCAACAGTGTAAGAGGGTTCCTTTTTCTCCACACCCTGTCCAGCATTTATTGCTTGTAGACTTTTGGATAGCAGCCATTCTGACTGGTGTGAAATGGTACCTCATAGTGGTTTTGATTTGCATTTCTCTGATAATGAGTGATGTTGAGCATCTTTTCATGTGTTTGTTAGCCATCTGTATGTCTTCTTTGGAGAAATGTCTATTTAGTTCTTTGGCCCATTTTTTGATTGGGTCATTTATTTTTCTGTAGTTGAGCTGTAGCAGTTGCTTGTATATTTTTGAGATTAATTGTCAGTTGTTTCATTTGCTATTATTTTCTCCCATTCTGAAGGCTGCCTTTTCACCTTGCTAATATCTTTATGGTCCAACTCTCACATCAGTATGTGACTACTGGAAAAACCATAGCTTTGACCATGCGGACCTTTGTTGGCAAAGTAATGCCTCTGTTTTTCAATATGCTGTCCAGGTTTGTCATAGCTTTTATTCCAAGGAGCAAGTATCTTTTAATTTCATGGCTGCAGTCCATGGGGTTGCAAAGAGTCGGACATGACTGAGTGACCTAACTGGATTGAACTGGAAACAAACTAGGTAAAAGTAAAACAACATCATATAGTGCAGTTGCTTTTAAATAAGGCTGCTCATTAGAAGCATATCTGGAGCTTTTAGGTAAAAAAAAAAAAGCAAGAGCTGAACATCTGTACTTTTCAAAAAATTCCAAAATAATTCTGATATTCCTCTGGATTTTAAAAGGTGATTACAGGTTTTTCTATCAAATGGTAGTTTTGGTGATACAGCGTTCTGTTATTTTTCTGTTGACTAATCATTATACAATGGTATTAAGTGAATAATAGTTACATAATCACAATGGTAAAAGATGTTTATAACTTTTCACAATCAATAGCCAGGCGAAAATAAAACATAATGCAATTGTAAGCCATAATGGGAACATGATAAACCTAACAATATAAAATAATTGCATACAATTTTGGGGGGTCAAGCAGAATGATGTGGTAAGTGGAAGTGCATACATGTTTACAACAGGCATACATGTTTTCATCCACCCAGCCAGCCTATGTCTTTTGGTTGGTGCATTTAAACCATTTACATTCAAGGTAATTATCGATATGTATGATCTTATTACCATTTTCTTAATTGTTTTGGGTTTATTTTCTGTAGGTCTTTTCCTTCTCTTGTGTTTCCTGCCTAGAGAAGTTCCTTTAGTATTTGTTGTAAAGCTGGTCTGGTGGTGCTGAATTCTCTTAACTTTGCTTTTAACTTCTCCATCAAATCTGAATGAGAGTCTTGCTGGGTAAAGTATTCTTGGTTGTAGGTTTTTCCTTTTCATTAAATATATTGTGCCATTCCCTCCTGGCTTGCAGAATTTCTGTTGAGAAATCAGCTGATAACCTGAGGGGAATTCCCTTGTGTGTTATTTGTTGTTTTTCCCCTGTTGATTTTAATATTTTTTCTTTGTCTTTAATTTTTGTCATTTAATTATTATATGTCTAGGTATGTTCCTCCTTTGGTTTATCCTTCCTGGGACTCTCTGTGCTTCCTGAACTTCGTTGACTTTTTTCCCTATGTTAGGGAAGTTTTCAGGTATTATCTCTTCAGATATTTTCTCAAGGCCTTTCTCTCTTTCTTCTCCTTTTGGGACCCCTATAATGTGAATGTTGTCCCAGAGGTCTCTTAGACTGTCTTCATTTCCTTTGATTCCTTTTTCTATATTCTGTTCTGTGGTAGTAATTTCACCATTCTGTCCTCCAGGTCACGTATCCCTTGATCTCCCCCAGAATAGTTATTCTGCTATTGATTCCTGCCATTTCCTTCTCCAAGTATATTATCCCAGAGACTTCCCTGGTGGCTCAGACGGTAAAGTGTCTGCCTACAAGGCGGGAGACCTGGGTTTGATCCCTGGGTCTGGAAGATCCTCTGGAGAAGGAAATGGCACCCCACTCCAGTACTCTTGCCTGGAAAATCCCATGGATGGAAGAGCCTGGTAGGCTACAGTCCATGGGGTCACAAAGAGTCGGACACAACTGAGCGACTTCACCTTACCTTACCTTAGTATATTATCCATCTCTGTTCGTTTGTTCTTCAGTCTTTAGTCAACATTTCTTGCGTCTTCTCCATTATTTTCCTGAGATCCTGGGTCTTCTTCACTATCATTATTCTGTATTCTTTTTCTGGAAGCTGCTTATCTCCAGTTCATTTAGTTGTTTTTCTGGGGTTTTATCTTGTCCCTTTATCTGTGATGTAAGTTTCTGCTTTTTCAAACTGATTAACTTTTGTAATGTGGCTTTTTTTTTTTTTTTTGCCTCTGTGGGACTGCGTCTTCTTGCTTCTTCTGTCTGCTGTGTGATGGAGGAGGCTAAGAGACTTGTATAAGCTTCTTGATGGAAAAAACTAGGTCTTGCTCTGGTGGGTAGGGCCTTGCTCAGTAGAGCTTTAATCCAATTATCTGCTGATGGGTGTGGTTGCACTCCCTCCCTGATAGCTGTTTGGCTTGAGGCAACCCAGCTCTGGCATCTGTTCAGTTCAGTTCAGTTCAGTCGCTCAGTCGTGTCTGACTTTTTGCGACCCCATGAATTGCAGCACGCCAGGCCTCCCTGTCCATCACCAACTCCTGGAGTTCACTCAGACTCACGTCCATCGAGTCAGTGATGCCATCCAGCCATCTCATCCTCTGTCGTCCCCTTCTCCTCCTGCCTTCAATCCCTCCCAGCATCAGAGTCTTTTCCAGTGAGTCAACTCTTCGCATGAGGTGGCCAAAGTACTGGAGTTTCAGCTTTAGCATCATTTCTTCCAAAGAAATCCCAGGGCTGATCTCCTTCAGGATGGACTGGTTGGATGTCCTTGCAGTCCAAGGGACTCTCAAGAGTCTTAGCCAACACCACAGTTCAAAAGCATCAATTCTATGGCTCTCAGCTTTCTTCACAGTCCTAACTCTCACATCCATACATGACCACAGGAAAAACCATAGCCTTGAGTAGACAGACCTTTGTTGGCAAAGTAATGTCTCTGCTTTTCAATATGCTATCTAGGTTGGTCATAACTTTCCTTCCAAGGAGTAAGCGTCTTTAATTTCATGGCTGCAGTCACCATCTGCAGTGATTTTGGAGCCCAAAAAAATAAAGTCTGACACTGTTTCCCCATCTATTTCCCATGAAGTGATGGGACCAAATGCCATGATCTTTCGTTTTCTGAATGTTGAGTTTTAAGCCAACTTTTTCACTCTCCACTTTCACCTTCATCAAGAGGCTTTTGAGTTCCTCTTCACTTTCTGCCATAAGGATAGTGTCATCTGCATATCTGAGGTTATTGATATTTCTCTTGGCAATCTTGATTCCAGCTTGTGCTTCTTCCAGCCCAGCATTTCTCATGATGTGCTCTGCATAGAAGTTAAATAAACAGGGTGACAATATACAGCCTTGACATACTCCTTTTCCTATTTGGAACCAGTCTGTTGTTCCATGTCCAGTTCTAACTGTTGCTTCCTGACCTGCATACAGATTTCTCAAGAGGCAGGTCAGGTGGTCTGGTATTCCCATCTCTTTCAGAGTTTTCCACAGTTTATTGTGATCCACACAGTCAAAGGCTTTGGCATAGTCAATAAAGCAGAAATAGAAGTTTTTCTGGAACTCTCCTGCTTTTTCCATGATCCAGCAGATGTTGGCAATTAGGTCTCTGGTTCCTCTGCGTTTTCTAAAACCAGCTTGAACAACTGGAAGTTCACGGTTCACATATTGCTGAAGCCTGGCTTGGAGAATTTTGAGCATTACTTTACTAGCGTGTGAGATGAGTGCAATTGTGTGGTAATCTGAGCATTCTTTGGCATTGCCTTTCTTTGGGATTGGAATGAAAACGGACCTTTTCCAGTCCTGTGGCCACTGCTGAGTTTTCCAAATGTGCTGGCATATTGAGTGCAGCACTTTCACAGCATCATCTTTCAGGATTTGAAATAGCTCAACTGGAATTCCATCACCTCCACTAGCTTTGTTCTGGAATCTATGGTAGGTTAATAGTAGGATTATGGTAGGGTTAGCCTTCAAGAGGGCTCACATCAAGGGGGACCTTCGCAGCTGCTACTGTCAGTGCCCCCGTCCCTGTGGTGAGCCCCTGCTGACCCATGCTTCCACAGGAGGCCCTTCAGTGCTAGCAGGTAGGCTTTATTCAGTCCCCTTTGGGGTCACTTCTCATTTCCTCTTGGTCATTGCATGCAAGATTTTATTTTTATCCTCCAAGACTGGAGTCTCTGTTTCCCGTAGTCTGTAGAAGTCCTATAATCAAATCTTACTGGCCTTCAAGGCCAGATTCCCTGGAGACTCCCAGTCCCTTTGTCAGATCCTCAGGCTGGGAAGCCTGATGTGGGCTTCAGAACCTTCACAACAGTGGGAGAACTTCTTTGGTATTATTGTTCTCCAGTTTGTGGGTCACCCACCTGGCTGGTGTGGGATCTGATTTGATCGTGATTACATCCCTCCTACCATCTCACTGTGGCTTCTTGTCTTTGGATGTTGGGTATCTATTTTGGTGGGTTTCAGCCTCCTCCTGTCAATTGTTGTACAACAGATAGTTGCAATTTTGGTCCTCTCAAAGGAGGAGATGAGCACATGTCCTTCTACTTTGCCATCTGGAACCAGAAGCTTGTAAATATTTCTTATCATTGTGCAATCAGATTATTTCTAGATTCCCGCTGCTCATCAGCACTCCTACAGGAAATGTACTTATTTGCATTTTTCAAAAAGTTATTTCCTTAAGCTTGATTTTCTTTGGCCACACCTCACAGCATATGGTTCCCTGACCAGGGATCAAACCTGCACCCCCTGCAGTGGAAGCATGGAGTCTTAACCATTGGATGGCCAGGGAAGTCTCTAAGCTTGATTTTTAAAAGCAGATTTTTTATATTGAGATGTATGAAGACTTGTTGGCAACCCACTCCAGTGTTCTTGCCTGGAGAATCCTGTGGACAGAGGAGCCTAGTAGGCTATAGTCTGGATGGTCACAAAGAGTCAAATGTGACTGAAGCAACTTGGCATGCATGCATGAAGATTTGTAAGATTCAGAAAGTTTGTAATAGTATACATACACACTAAAATAAGGTTGTTTTTAAAACTTATTTCTTGTTGGATAATATGTTCAAGTGGTTAACAAACAGCTATGCAAATGTTACCAAGTCCAAGCTTGCTCTGCTTGCCACACGACAGGCCAATAAATCCAGGAGAAGACAAGGTGTTAAGGCAAGGAACACAACTTTATTCAGAAAGCCGGCTGACCGAGAAGATGGCAGACTAACATCTCAAAATAACCACCTTGTTGAAGCCCGGATGCCAGGTTCTTTTATGGATCAGAGATGGAGGGAGGTGAAGAAACAAAGGGAAAAGACCATTTAATTCTTGCAAATATCTCCTAGAATGGCAAGTCTCAGGCAGGGGGATGTGTTAGTTTTGCTTCCTTACAGTCATTTCATGGGTGGTGTGAAATGGAATATCTCCTGCCATATTAATAAACAAGGATGCCATAGCTACCTGCAATTATGCCCCCCAGGTGTGAGTTTCTGAGCCATGTTGGTAAACAGCAAACAAGGGGGCAACATTTCCCACACAAAGAACTCAAGAATGTCACAGTCTCTCATAGGTGGGCAGGGCCAGATGATCTCCCTGAGAGGTAAACACAAAGCACTTTAGTTTAAGGATCAGGTGGAGGAGGGCTAGGGCTCTCTGAGGCAGGTGCTATGTATGCCTATAATAACAAAAGCGGCAAAATAAGAGTTCAAGTCACAGAAGTAGATCCAGCATGGGGTCAAAATTGACCCTTTCTGGTTCCACAAAATGATACTCAGTGTAAAACCCCATCTGCAGGGGCCTGCAGGGAGCTTTCCATGGACGAGGACAGGTGTCACCTCTGGTGGGTGCAGCCAGGGGCTCAGTGAGAGGAAAGTGGCATTTCTTCCTCCTGGGTCAGTGACTCTGGTGTGGTGGGTGCCCTCCAGCCTCCATCTCAGCCCCTCTCTCCCCTCAGCCTATCCTTCTTCCTACAGCCATGCACCCAGGTCATCTCTCACACAGGTAACCACTGCTCTTCATGTCTTCTGCAGGCTTCCTGAAGTTTTCATTTTTAAAAATTCAAGTCCAAGGTGTGATGCTGTGATTGGTAATAAGAAATATATATTTGGTCCTCATCTCTGCTCCTGGCACAGATCTCCTAAAAAACCATGGCTTTTCCCGTGATGAGAGGAGAAAGAAGTCTTTTGTTATGCTAGGCACCTAGGGACAGGGCTGGTGGTCAGAGGAAGCAACCACATGTTAGAGGATAGAAACTTTCAGTCCCACTTTTCTGAGGGGAGAGGGCCTGGGTTGAATCAATCACTAGTGTCTAGTGATTTAATCAACCATGCCTCTATAAAAAAGTCTTCATAGAAACCCCAAAAGGATAGGTTTCAGAGAGCTTCTGGGATGGTGAACATAGGAAGATTGGAGAGAGAGGTGTCCTCGGAGAGGGTACGGAAGCTCCACACCCCTTCCTCCATACCCTATGTATCTTCCACCTGGCTGTTCCTGAGTTGTATGCTTTTGTAATAAGCCCAAAATGTTTCTCTGAGTTCTGTGAGCTACTCTAGCAAATAAATCAAACACGAGGAAGCTCCAGTGTCTAGTAGAGCACTCAGAAAGAAGCAAGGAGACAACCTGGATATACTATTGGTATCTTGGCAAAGGGTGTAGGGGTGAGGGGGTCTTGTAGGACTGAGTCCACAACCTGTGGGACCTGGTGCTATCTCCAGGTAGGTTGTGACAGAATTGAGTTGAATTGTAGGACATGCAGGTGGTGTCAAAAGTATTGCTTGGTGGTGTGAGGAAAAAAACATTGTAATTGGTGCAGAATCACTATAATCAAATATGAACAGAGTCACACTTTTCACCTAATATATCCTTTCTGCATGATTACAAGAGATGAAAACTTCTCCCGTGTATTGAAATGGGCTTCCATGAAACTGGAGTCTGAGTTGTTTACTGGGTTCTATGTCAGGGCTGGGATTTTGAGGTGGTGGTGGGGTCTTCTGACCCGGTGAGCGGCTGGAGCTGGGAGCCCCTCTGGACTCAGCTCCCCTGGCTGGTGCAGTACCTGGGGGAGCAATGGCTGATCAGGTAGGGGCATGGGTGAAGGGAATGGGGTGAGGAAGGGTCACCCCTCATGTGTGAGGGTCACACCCTCATGTGATGGAGGGTGGGGGCAAGAGTTCTTGATGAGTTTTCTCTCTTGACTCAGAAAACAAAACAGAAGCAAAATTCCTTCCACCCCTTCCATTGCCCATAAACTCTGTCTTTGCTTAATCAATCCCACTTCCCTTGGTTGCAGGCTAAAGGAGGGGATATTAACATTCCCTTTGGTAGAGGCAAGAGCTGTGTGAGGGGAAGGCCTACCTGACAGTGGCCTGTGTCCCCTGGGAGGGCACTTTGTCCTCCTCTGTGTCTCTTGGGAGGTGTTTTATGAAGCCCAGGAGTGAAGGCAATGGTGTCTGAACAGACTTCTAGACTTCAGAGCCCATTGAGAAACAGTTAAATTGTATGAAAGGTGTCTTAGTCAGCTTGCATTGCTAAAATACCACAGACTGGGTGTCTTAAACAACAGACATTTATTTCTCACAGTTCTGGAGGCTGGGAAGTTTGAGATTAGGATGTCAGCAGATTGGGTTTCTGGAGAGATCTCTTTCTGACTTGCAGAAAGCCACCTGCAGACAGAGAGAAAGAGAGGGCTATGGTCTCTGCAGGTCTTTATAGGGGTACTAATCTCCCATGATGGGGCCCCATCCCCATGACCTCATTACCTCCCCAGGCTCCACCTCCACACACCATCACACGGGAGGTTAGGACTTAAATGTATGAATCTGGGGGAAGGACATAAACATTTAATCCATGACAGAAGGACCATAGCCTGTATGCTGAGGACCCTGGCTGGGCAAGAGGAGAGGGCTGTACACTGGGGAGAGTTAGGTTGAGAAAGCCAGGCAGCTCTACCTGGACTTGAGGGGCAGAGGGCAGTGCATTCAGGCAAATACCCACAGGTGGCAACTAGCACCTAGGAAGTCAGAGGGGGGTGTTCTTGGGGGCACCGCCCAGGGAACAAGGAGGGAGCAGCAGGCAGAGGGAGAACGGGGGCTTCTCTGCTTTACCAGGGGCCCCAGCCCACCTCACAGGAGCAGAGCTGTCCCATGCTGGGGCCAGGACTGGGCCTCTGCACCCCATGTCAGCTGGCTGACTGCAGACTCTGGGTGCATCTGCCTACCTGCTTCCTGAAGGGAAGAGGCTGGGAGGGAGACTCAGCTTCCAGCAGGCATTCAGTGTCTCTGTTCTCTCTTATCCACTCTCCATCTCCTTGTCTGGGCGGTGTCCCTTGCTGGTCTCAAGGCTTTACTTGGGGGCTGACCAAAATCTTCATTTTTGAGGTCTCCACTCCCTACCTAGGCTGTGGCTACTGTACTTGACCATTTCCCATGTGCCATGGACTGAGTATTTGTGTCCCCCTAGATTCATATGCAACTTAGCAGCAGCAGATTCATATGCTGACATCCTAACTCCCAATGTGATGATATTAGGAGGTGATTAAGTCATGAGGATGGAGTCCTCAGGGATGGAATTAGTGCCCTTATAAAACATCCCCAGAGACCCCCCTCTTTCTGCCATGTGAGGATACAATGAAGAGTTGACATCTGCAATCCAGAGAGGCCTTTACTAGACTATGACCCTGCTCTCAACCTGATCTTGCATTTCCAGGCTCCAAAACTGTGAGAAAAAAATTTCTGTTGGTGAAAAGCCAGTCTGTAGTACTTTGTTACCACAGCTGAACTAACTAAGACGCTATTAGAGGCTGGCACGAGGTGCCCAGCTGTTGTCATGGGGACGCTAAACATACTTGACCCTGACCCCTTGGTGGGAAGGCACGCTGCCTCTCCCACTAATCCGAGGTGGTTCCTCCTGTCCAGATGGCGGCTCCTTTCTTTGCCTGCTCGTCTCTCACCAACAGGAGCTCAAAGGGACCAGATGGCAGCTGTAGCTTGAAATTTAATGGGACCTTTGCTGTCCCCTAGTGGAGATGTCCCCTCTGAGATCAAGGCCCTGCCATCCTGCAGAGCCCAGAGCTGGAGCTGAGTGGGAGAGCTGCCCTGCCCCCCAGGTTTCACCCAGCCGGCTCCCAGGATCCAGCCCCTTAGCTGCCCTGGGGGCATTTGAGTTTGCAACTTGATCATGACTGTTTTCCAGCTTCACTTGCAAGTTCTCACTCGGAACAATTTGCACAAGACTCCCTTTCTCCTTCCTCCCGACGGCATTTCCTGAGACTCCCACTAGAGGGCGACGTCTCTTCATTCTGTTACCTTTGTCTCGGGCCAGACATGTTTTGATTCTGACAGTGTCTCTGGCGGGCCCCGTGCCTTGGGCTTTGTTATAAAGTCCGAGTACCCTGCAGCTTTCCGAACTGACAGCCCCGCACCTCCCAGGGGCCCCTGTGGCCCTTGGACCCCTGGAATCTGACACACCACATGGGACACATTTTTAAAGGTGTGTGAGAACTTTGAGGGTTAATGATGTTATTTACAACGGGTGTGCATATGTAATTGTTTGTTAATTCATTCAATTATTCATTCATTCTTGGTCCTATTCTTTCAAGAACCAAGGTGAGTCTATTACTTATCCAGCAGCTTTGTAAACAGCATCATAAACACAAGAGTCAGCCTGCTTGCAGCTGAATTTGCTTGGGGTCTGAGCTGTCAGAATTGCATAATAAACTACTGCAAAACTGCTACAAATTTATTGCAAAATAAACTACTACAAAGCCATTGGTTTGCTCACAGCTGTGTCACAGGACAGGGCTTGTCTGTGCTCTGGGCTGGAGGGTCTGAGGTGACCTCCGGGGCCCTGTTCACATGGGTTTTCTCCCCAGTAGAGCAGTTGCCCTGTTTCTTACCGTGAGGCTGGGTTCCCAAAGGAACCAATCCAAAGGTCCCACAAAGCAAGCATCAAGCTTGCCAACATCCTTTTGGCTGAAGCGAGTCCCATGACCACGTCCAGTGAGTGTGGAAGGAACGGCACAAGGGCATAGCAGTGGGGGCCACGAAGGCTATATCACTTTCATCTTTCTTGCAGCGCTGTCGTGTCCCACAGCCCTGGGTTTGATCCCACCTTTGCTACATGCTAGATTGTCTGGGTTGACATCCTCCCACACTCTTAAATTCATATGCTGAAGTCCTAACACCCAAGACTGCAGAATGTGGCCCATTCAAAGACAGGGTCTTTACAGAGGTCATCAGGTTGAAGTGAGGTCATCAGGGGCCCTAATCCAATCTGACAGGTGTCCTAATAAAAGGGAGAAATTTGGACATGGACACACAAGAGGGAAGAAGTGAAGACAGAGGGAGATGCGGCATCCATAAACTGAGGAGAGAGGTCTGGGACGCCTGCTTTCTCACAGCTCGCAGGAGGAGCCATGCCTGCTGACACTGTGATCTTGGACTCGTGGCTTCCAGCACTTCCAGAATTTAAACCCAGGATATGGTACTTTGTTCCGGATAGCTCTGCAACCTTGGACAAATTATAGAACTTCTATGTACCGCAGCTTTCTCCTCAGTAAGATATGAGTAGTAATAATACTTGTAAGTATTATTACCTTTGAGACTTGTTGATACAACAGGCGATTAACAAGCACCTCTTACTTGCCAAACACAGTGGTCAGCCTTGGTGGTGCTGCAGCAAAGAAGGCAGGGGAGGCTCCCAATCTCCTGGAGCTTACCTTTCGTACAGATAGAAGGTGAACAAGTAAATGAAATAGTTGAGATGACTCCAGATAGTGATCAGTGCTGTGAAGAAAAAACAATAAAATCACGTGATGGAAAACAATGGGCATGATGGGGGCTCCTTTGGAAACGGTGGTCAGAGAGTGCCTCTGTAAGTGGAGACCTGCCACAAAAGAAGGAGCCATGGGGCAGAGGTGAGAGGGAAGAGCAGTTCATACAGTGGTGCAAAGGGCCTGAGGTGGGAATGACCTTCTGTGTTTGAGGAACAGAAAGAAGGAAAGCATGGTTGGAGCACAGTTAGCATGCTGGAGGGTGTTGGGGCCACGATGTCGAGTGAAGTGGCCAACGTCAGATCTATAAGACCTTGTCGTCAGAAGTTTGGATTTTATTCTGAGTGGTGAGAAGATGTGGGAGGTTGACAACAAGGCAGAGGCATAATCTGTTCTGTGAATTGAGGCACTCCTTCTGGCTGCTGGGCCAGATAGAATGCTCTGAGGGGCCATGGGGAATGTCAGAGGGCTTCAGTCTGACCCAGACTGCGTGCTGGTCTTGACCCTCTTTGTCCTTGTGCTACTGAGGTCAGCAAAATAATGTCCCCCTTCTCCAAGGATGCCAATGTACTAATCTCTAGAATGTTACCTTATGTGGCAAAGGGACTTTGCAGACATAATTAAGTTGAGGATCTTGATATGGGAGATGATCCTGCATTATCCAGGTGGACACCATGGACTCACAAGGGTCCTTATAAGGGAAAGAGGGAGACAGGCGGGCCAGAGTCAGAAAAGGAGATGTAACAACGGGAGCAGAGGTTGGAGTGTGCAGGCTGCTCCCTGGATGGGGCCACAAGCCAAGCAGTGTGGGCAGCCTCTAGAAGCTGGAAAAGTCAAGGCAACAGATTGTCCCCTAGAAGCTTCACAAAGAACCAGCTCTACCAACATGTTGACTTTTAGCCCACTGAAACCTGTTTAACACTCCTGATCTCCAGAACTGTGAGATGATAAATAAGTGTGGTTTTACTCATTTTCTTCCAACTATTTTTTAATCATTTTGTTTACTTATTTATTCACTTCATGCTCATTATTTTTGGCTATGCTGGATCTTTGTTGCTGTGTGGGCTTTTCTCTGGTTGTGGCAAGTGGGGGCTCCTCTCTAGTTGTGGTGTGCAGGCTTCTCAATGCAGTGGCTTCTCTTTTTGTGGCGCACAGGCTCTAGGGCATGTGGGCTTCAGTAGTTGCCACATGTGGACTCAGTAGTTGTGAATTTGTGGCTCCTGGGCTTCAGAGCACAGGCTTTAGTTGCTCTGTGCAGCGCACGGGCTTTAGCTGCCTTGTGACATATAGAATCTTCCCAGATCAGGGATCAAACCTGTATCTCCTGCACTGGCAGGCAGACTCTTTACCACTGAGCCACCAGGGAGGCCTAAGTGTGGTTTCAAGTCACACATTTCTGATAACTTGTCATAGCAGTGGTAGGAAACTGACACACCCATTTCCTTGGAGAACCCTGGAGCTGGTAGAAAACGTTACCTCCCCAGCAGGCCTGGCTTTCTCACCAGTGTATCTCTGATGCTCCACGACAGGTCAGAATCGTCCACCAAACCCAAGAGAAGCAGGAGAAGGAGAGGTGGGTGCAGAGTGAGCCATAACCAACGGGGAACCCTCACCTCAGGAGCTCACCTGGAGCCTCCTCTTTGGAGACCACTTGCAGCGAGAGCTGCTCAAGCACCTTGGCTAAGAGTGTGGTGCCTGATGCTCAAGCTCACTGGCTATGTGCACATTTGTATTCAGCATGGATAAATAACTAATGCAAAGGGATTTATTTTTAAAAGAAAACATTTCAGAGAAAAATACATATAAAGAACCCATGCTGGCTCGACTGTGGGGAACAGAGTATGCTTGTAATTCAACCACAAGCATCTGCTTTGAGCCTTCCAGTGTGTTAAATAGGAAGCTGCCTAGTTTCCTGTGGCTGCCACAATGAAGTGCCACAAAATAGGTGGCTTAACATGGAGGACACTTGTTCTCTCACAGTTCTGGAGGTGAGCAGTCCAAAATCAAGGTGTTGGTGGAGCCACGCTCCTGCTGAAGGGGGAACTGTTCTTGCTTCTTCCTGCTCTTGGTGGGCCCAGGTGGCCCTTGTCTGGAGGCAGCACCATGGCCATCTCTGCTTCTATCTTCACACAGCCTTCTTCCCTGTGTGTCATTGGACTTAGGGCTCGTTCTAACCCAGGATGAGCCCCTGTTAAATAATCACATCTACAAATTTCCAACTAAGATCATATTCTGAGGTTCTGAGTGGACATAAATTTTTGAGGGACACATTCAACTCACTAGTTCAGTTGCTCAGCTGTGTCCCACTCTTTGCAACCCCATGGACTGTAGCACGCCCAGCTTCCCTGTCCATCACCAACTCCCGGAGCTTGCTCAAACTCATGTCCATTGACTTCGTGATGCCATCCAACCGTCTCATCCTCTGTCATCCCCTTCTCCTCCTGCCTTCAGTCTTTCCCAGAGTTAGGGTCTTTTCCAATGAGTCTGTTCTCTGCACCAGGTGGCCAAAGTATTGCAGATTCAGCTTCAGCATCAGTCCTTCCAATGAATATTCAGGGCTGATTTCCTTTAGGATTGACTGGTTTGATCTCCTTGCAGTCCAGTGGACTCTCAAGAGTCTTCTCCAACACTACACTTCAAAAGCATCAATTCTTCGGTGCTCAGCCTTCTTTATGGTCCAACTCTCACATCCATACATGACTACTGGAAAAACCATAGCTTTGACTAGATGGACCTTTGTTGGCAAAGTAATGTCTCTGCTTTTTAATATGCTGTCTAGATTGGTCATAACTTTTCTTCCAAGGAGGAAGCATCTTTTAATTTCATGGCTGCAGTCACCATCTGCAGTGATTTTGGAGCCCAAGAAAATAAAATGTCACTCTTTCTATTATTTCCCCATCTATTTGCCATGAAGTGATGGGACAGGATGCCATGATCTTAGTTTTTTGAATGTTGAATTTTAAGCCAACTCACTATAGTATCCATGGAGTAGGAACTCATTTGATCTTCACTGCAATCCTGTGATGCAAATAAAGAAGGGATTGTTTTGTCCTTATTTTACAATTGAGGAAACTGAGGTTCAGAGAGCCTTAGCAGCTTGCCTTAGCCACTGAACCCATTCATTCAATTAAAAAATAAGTGTTATAGGGACCAGGCACTGTCCTAGGTGCTGGCGATACACTCACCAGCAAGACGGAAAAACTTCTTCTCCTGTTAGAATACACTTTCTAGCTAGGGAGAGACAATTAGCAAGACCTGTGGTCTAAGGCACTAAAGCATGTAGCCCCTTAGTTGGAGCGAGTGCTACAGTGAAATGCAGAGCACAGGGCCGGGGGGTGTGCTGACGTTGCTATTCTAAATAGGCCATCGAGAGACTGCGAGCTGAGGCTTGGAGGAGTGAGAGGAAGCCTGTCTTTATATGGTGAAGAGCATTCCAGGGAAGCAGCCTTTGCACTTCCCAGCATGCCATGTTGCCTTCTCTCTCCTCTGGGCCAGGTTGAATTTTGCCACCCCTAAGGGTCGAAGGTGCCTTCCTCTCCACCATTTGAAATGCAGCCCTTGAGCGTCTGGCGGACCACTTGCAAATCCCTGAAAGTGGCTTGCAGTGGAGCCCAGTGGCCACAGGGTGGCAGAGCTTCCCGCAGAGATGGCTCCTCACCCAGCTCGGGGGCGGTTGTAGAATAAGAGGTTAACAAAGATCCGTTTCTCTTTGTCCTTGAAAGGACAGCAACTTTGGGCGCCAATGAGCAGGCTTCTTTGTGTCTTATGGCTCCTTGTGTTTACACCTCTGAAGGTGAGGGTGAGGAATGGAAGGTCAGGGTATGAGAGGAGAGTGGGACTCTCCCAGGGGACTGTTGAGATGACCGCAGATGCAGGGTGAGATGAGGAATTTGGGGCTTAGAGAGGGCAAGTTAGTGACCCAAGATCACACAACTGATTGTGCCAGAACCGCATCTTCTGGTCCCTGGACCAGTTCTCCAGTGTCACTCTGCTTGCTTCCCCAGGCCTGGGGCTCAGTATTGGCTCAGTGCGGTGGGGGGGGGGGGGGGGGGGGGGAGGGGTTTCAAGGCTGAGCGGGGAGAGGAGTGGAATGAGCACTGGATGGAGAGTCCAGAGATGTGAGCTTCACACTCAGCCCTTGGGATGTGGGATCAGAAAGGAGATCCATCTCTGCTGCTGGGATAGACCGTAGGACTCAGCTTTCTTATTTGCAGAATGGGAATAAAAAATTGGGTGATACCTGTGTGCAGAGACCAAATGTGGGCCTGTCTTTGGGATGAGATCTTTATTCTGAACTTTCAATGCCTATGGTAGGATAACTTTTACAATGACTCCAACTTTGGGGAATCAGGTACACCTGGTTTCAAAGCCCATCTGGTAGGTGTACAGCCTTAACTTCTCTGAGCCTCAGTTCCCTCCTCTGTAAAATGGATCTAATAATATCATGGATTAAATGAGATAATCCAGGTAAAGAGCCCAGCCCAGCCTTTGACATTATAAATGTTCACTCTGTATTAATCCTGGGGTTGGCTGGGGAGGGGAGGGCAACTATGAGCAGAATGGAGGTGAAGACGCTCAGAAATATCGTCAGGATAAAAGCTTGAGAACACCTGGTCATTTTGCTGGGTGGCAAGGAGAAGCTGAGAGTCCAGGTTTTAGACTTAAAGTAAAGATAAAATAGCCACAGTATCTACTGTTTGTTAAGCACACATGTAACTTTATTTGTTTCTTACAATCATGTATAGTCATGTTGTTAAAGTGCTGCACTCCATATGCCAGCAAAGGGGAAAACTCAGCAATGGCCACAGGACTGGAAAAGGTCACTTTTGTTTCCAATCCCAAAGAAGGGCAATGCCAAAGAATTTTCAAACTACCATACAGTTGCACATGCTAGCAAGGTAATGCTCAAAATCCCTCATACTGGGCTTCAACAATACATGAATCAAGAGCTTCCAGATGTTCAAGCTAGATTTAGAAAAGGCAGAGATCAGATTGCCAGCATTTGTTGGATCATAGAAAAAGCAAGAGAATTCCAGAAAAACATCTGGTTCCTTGACTACGTTAAAGCCATTGTGGATGGCTACAAGCCACTGTGTGGATCACAACAAACTGGAAAATTCTTAAGAGAAAGGAGTACCAGACCACCGTACCTGCCTTCTGAGAAACCTGTATGCGGGTCAAGAAACAAGTTAGAACCAAACATGGAACAATGGATTGGTTCAAAATTGGGAAAGAAGTACATCTAGGCTGTATATTGTCACCCTGCTTATTTAACTTCTATGCAGAGTACGTCATGCAAAATGCAGGCCTGGATGAATCACAAGCTGGAATCAGGATTGCCAGAAGAAATAACAACCTCAGATATGCAGATGACACCACACACTAATGGCAGAAAGTGAAGAAGGACTACTAAAGAGCCTGCTGATGCAAGTGAAAACAGAGAGGAAAAAGCTGGCTTAAAACTCAACATTCAAAAAGCTAAGATCATGGAATCCAGTCCCATCACTTCATGGCAAATAGATGGGGAAAAAATGGGAATAATGGCAGATTCAATTTTCTTGGACTCAAATAACTGTGGACAGTGACTGCAGCCATGAAATTAAAAGATGCTTGCTTCTTTGGAGAAAAGCTATGGCAAACCTAGACAGCGTATTAAAAGGCAGAGACATCACTTAGGTGACAAAGGTCCATCTAGGAAAAGCTATGGTTTTTCCAGTAGTCATATATGGATGTGAGAGTTGGACCATAAAGAAGGCTGAGCATTAAAGAATTGATGCTTTTGAACTGTGGTGTTGGAGAAGACTCTTGAGAGTCCCTTGGACTGCAGGGAGATCAAACCAGTCAATCCTAAAGAAAATCAACCCTGATTATTCACTGGAAGGAGTGATGCTGAAGCTGAAGCTCCAATAATTTGGCCACCTGATGCCAAGAGCCAGCTCATTGGAAAAGACTCTGATGCAGGGAAAGGTTAAGGGCAGGAGGAGAAGGGGGCGACAGAGGATGAGATGGTTGGATGGCATCATTGACTCAATGGACATGAGTTTGAGAAAACTACAGGAGATAATGAAGGACAAGGAAGCCTGGTGTATGGCAGTCCCTGGGGTCAAAAAGAGTCAGACATGACTTAGCAACTGAACATCCATCATACAAGAGGAGGGCGCTGTTATTAAACTCATTTATAGACGTGGTGACTGAGGCTTAGAGAGGTTAGTAATTGGCCTGAGGTCACACACTTGATAAATAGCAGAGCCTGAAGTTTTAGCTGTCAAATCACTGGGCTCAGCCATGGGGCTGTAACATCTCTTGGCTTCTCTAATATTCCATTACCCTCATCTATGCTCTTGGGATGATAAAATCTATAGGAACCTATTTTGTGATGCAGGTTCCAACCCTCCAGGATAGTTTCCAGCATTTCTAAAAAAAACCCAATAAGAATTGTAGCCTAGCTCCAGGAGAGAAGTGAATTAACTTTTAAAAAACAATTACCCCTTTAAAATTTTACTTATCTTCACCTTTCTACTATGATAATTTTTACAATGGTATACAAATATTATGTGTAGTAGATTCATAGCCCAGCCTCAATGGCTATCAACATTTGCCATCTTGTTTCATCTATTCCCACACCTGAAATTCAATTTTTTTTTCCCTCAAGACGGATTTCTCAAGATTTATCCTAAAAGAAAATCTTGTCAACTCCACCCTATTCTTCCTGTAGCACAATTCCCCCCTCAACCTGATTGTTATATTATTGACAGATGACATTGTGTGTCAAGTGTAATGTAATAATTTGATATATGTTAATATTGAAAAGTTATTGCCACAATAAGGTTAGTTGACACGTTCATCACTTCACATAGTTACAGGTTTTTTTTTTTTTTTTTGTGTGGGGGAGGAGAACTTTAAAAATCTACTTTCTTAGCAACTTAGTAACTTTCAAATGTACAGTACAGGATTATATAATCACAATGCTATATATTACAGCCTCAAAACTTATTCATCTTATAACTGGAAGTCATTTTGTTGTTTTTTCTGGGAGTATTTAAAATCTGAGGCATCATATCATTTTATGGCCTGGATCTTTAGTATCTGTCTTATTGACTCATGCTGACCTGTGGGGGTCTACCTCTAACAGTAAAGGTGTGTTCCATTGCAAGAAAGAGAAGATTCAAATAATAGAGCTTAACCAATAAAGGCATTTGATTGATTTGTATCATGCAAAGTCTGAAAGTAGGCAGTTAAAGGATTGGGGAAGTGACTCATTGATTGTTAGGCACTAGAGTGTTATCTCTATGAAGTCTTAGTCTTTACCTCATGGCCCCAAGATGGCTGCCAAAGCTCTAAGCATATGTCCTCACACGATAGCATTCAAAGCACAAAGGGTAGGAGGAAGAGATCAAGAGATCAAGGTATTTTCTTATTGGAAGCTGCAGGAATAGTAATGATCCCACAGAGTGTTTTTGAAAAATGTATGGAAACATTGATGTTGTCACAATGACCTGAGGGTGCCAAGGGCATTTAGAGCATGGGGGCCAGAGACGCTACGTATCCTGCAGTGCTTGGGACAGTCCGCCTAGTGAAGAATGTTCCCACTAGACATTCATTATAATCATCTGAAACTAGAAACTAACTCTACTTTCCATGTAAACACGACATGCTTTGAGGGTTTTAATGTTGACCAATTTTTCCAGGGATGCAGCTACAGACTGTCACAGAGATAGCCTGGACTTTGTTTTATTGAGAATGTTAACAAGAATTGCTCCCTGTCTTCTTCAGGAGCTCACATTACTGGTGGCAACTGGCTCAGTGTGTTTGAGGGACTCCCCACGGCCCATGCCTGTCCATTCTTGTGGTGTTTATGGTCATTCCCTTTATGGTGATTTTGAGTCTTGCTGTAAGCACATGGTTGCTTCATCCTGATGACTTCCAAGTGGTGGTGTCTGGGTATCAATATATTGAAATGCCTATTATTTTTTATTATAGATATCGTTTAATTTTTTTCTTTGTATTGCAAGTAGCTTATTGTTCTGATTTAATGAAAAAATTATGTGTGTGGGTATCCTTGAATTTCCCTTCAGGGGAGTAATATAGGGACAACAAACATTTTTATTATAATAAAGGAAACACTAGGTCTGAAAGGTTGTGGCCCCTCAGCTTGGAAGCTTCTCCTGGAGTTGAGCCACCTTCCTTGAGAGCTTGGCCATTCCATCCTGCACAAGACTGGGGAGCTGTTGGCAAGGAAGAAGTGATGGCTGTTGGGAGGAGACCACTGGTGTCTATCCTCCACTGATCATGGGCTGCAGAGTCTCAGCAAATTTCCTGGGGTCCAGGGTGGCTCAGAAAGAACAAAGCTCCTAACAACTGAGTAGGAGCAGCAGCGGGGAATTGGGGTGTGTGTGTGTGCAGGGCAGGGCAGGAGGTAGTGTTCAGGAAGTGTTATGAGTGGGTGAATGTGTAGGTGTACATGGTATATACATGTATGTGTGCCATGTATCTGTATATATGGCATGTGTACACATGTATTGTATATGCATTTGTGGTGTGTATATGTGTATGTGGTATATATATATATGTATGCAGTATGTATATGTGTGTATGGTATGTATAAATGTGTGTGGTATGCACCTGTATATGTGTCATGCATATGAATGTGTGGTATATAAATGTATATATGTTGTATGTATATATTTTTATTTTATTATTTATTAAAATTTTTATTATATGTTGAAGTCTAGTTGATTTACAATGTTGTATTAGTTTCAGGTGTATAGTAAAGTGATTCAGTTATACATATACATATATCTATTCTTTTTCAGGCTCTTCTCCAATTAGGTTATTACAGAATACTGAGGAGACTTCCTTGTGCTTTATGCCACTGCTGCTAAGTCGCTTCAGTCGTGTCCCACTCTGTGCGACCCCATAGACGGTGGCCCACCAGGCTCCCCCGTCCTGGGATTCTCCAGGCAAAAACACTGGAGTAGGTTGCCATTTCCTTCTCCAATGCATGAAAGGGAAAAGTGAAAGTGGAGTCTCTCAGTCGTGTCTGACTCTTCGCGACCCCATGGTCTGCAGCCTACCAGGATCCTCTGTCCATGGGATTTTCCAGGCAAGAGTACTGGAGTGGGGTGCCATTGCCTTCTCCATTTGTGCTCTATAGTAAGTTCTTATTGACTGTCTATTTTATATGTATTAGAGTGTATATGTTAACCCCAAACTCCTAATTTATCACTTTTCCCACCTTTTCGCCTTTGATAATCATAATTTGCTTTCTATGTCTGTGAGTCTGTTTCTGTTTTGTAAACAGATACATTTGTATCATTTTTTTTAGTTTCTACATATAAGTGATATGATATTTGTCTTTCTCTGTCTGGCTTGCTTAACCTAGTATGATAAACTCTAGGTCCATCCATATTATTGCAAATGGCATTATTTCATTTTTCATGGCTGAGTAGTATTCCACTGTATTTATGTATCACATCTTTTTAATCCATTCCTCTGTCGATGGACATTTAGGTTGTTTCCATGTTTTGGTTATTGTAAACAGTGCTGCAATGAACATTGGGATGCCTGTATGTTTTTTAATTATGGTTTTCTCTGGATATATATGCCCAGGAGTGGGGTTGTTGGATCATAATGGCAACTCAACTTTTAGATTTTGTTTAATAATTAAAAAAATTATTTATTTGGATGCATTGGGTCTTAGTTGTGGCATGTAGGCTCTTCTTTGTGGCACAGGCTTCTTTCTAGTTGTAGCGAGTGGGCTGTAGAGCTCGTGGGCTCTGTAGTTGTGGCTCATGGGCTTAGTTGTGCCACAGCATGTGGGGCCTTAGTTTCCTGACCAGGGATGGAACCCATGTCTCCTGCAGTGGAAGGCAGATTCTTAACTACTGGATCACCAGGGAAGTTCTGATTTTTATTTTTTAAATTTTATTTTATTTTTAATTTGTCAACAAAAGTCCATCTAGTCAAGGCTATGGTTTTTCCAGTAGTCATGTATGTATGTGAGAGTTGGACTGTGAAGAAAGCTGAGCACCGAAGAATTGATGCTTTTGAACTGTGGTGTTGGAGAAGACTCTTGAGAGTCCCTTGGACTGCAAGGAGATCCAACCAGTCCATCCTAAAGGAGATCAGTCCTGGGTGTTCATTGGAAGGACTGATGTTGAAGCTGAAACTCCAGTACTTTGGCCACCTGATGTGAGGGGCTGACTCATTTGAAAAGACCCTGATGCTGGCAAAATTGAAGGCGGGAGGAGAAGGGGACAACAGAAGATGAGATGGCTGGATGGCATCACCGACTCAATGGACATGGATTTGGGTGGACTCTGGGAGTTGGTGATGGACAGGGAGGCCTGGCGTGCTGCGGTTCATGGGGTTGCAAAGAGTTGGACACGACTGAGCAACTGAACTGAACTGAATTTGTGGCCCAAGATGTGATCTTTCCTGGAGAATGCTTCATGTGCACTTGAGAAAAATGTGAAATCTAATGTTTTTGGATGAAATGCCCTGTAGGCATTAGGTCCAACTGGTCCAATGTATTGTTTAAAGCTTGTGTTTCCTTAATTAATTAATTAATTTCCTTAATAAATTATTTAATTTTCTGTTTAAATGAGCTGCCCATTGATGTGAGTGGGGTACTAAAGTTCCCCACTACTGCTGTGTTACCATCGATTTCTCCTTTAACAGTTGTTAGCATTTGCCTTATGTGTTGACATGCTCCTAAGTTGGGTGCATATATATTTATAATTGTTATATCTTCTTCTTGGATTGATTTCTTGATCATTATATAGTGTCCTTCTTTGTGTCTTTTAACGATCTTCATTTTAAAGTCTATTTTATCTGATATGAGTATTGCTACTCCTGCTTTCTTTTGATTTTTGTTTGCATGAAATGTCTTTTTCCAGCCCCTCACTTTTAGTCTGTATGTATTCCTAGATCTGAGATGGGTCTTGTTTTCGCATCCATTCAGACAATCTGTGTCTTTTGGTTGGAGCATTTAGCCCATTTACATTTAAGGTAATTATTGATATTTGTGATCTTGTTATCATTTACTTTATTGTTTCAGATTTGTTTTTGTAGGCCTTTTCTTTTTATGTTTCCTGTCTAGAGAAGTTCCTTTAGCATTTGTTGAAGAGCTAGGTTGGTGGTGCTGAATTCTCTTAACTTTTGCTTCTCTGTAAAGCTTTTGATTTACCCTTTGAGTCAGAATGAGACCCTTGCTGGATAGAGTAATCTTGGTCGTAGATTTTCCCTTTTATCACTCTGAGTATATCTTGCCATTCTCTTCTGTCCTGTAGAGTTTCTGTTGAAAGATCCGCTGTTAGCCTTATGGGGACCACTTTGTATGTTATTTGTTGCTTTTCCCTTGCTACTTGTGATATCTGCTCTTTGTGTTTAATTTTTGTTAGCTTGATTAATATGTGTCTTGCCATGTTTTTCCTTGAATTTATCCTTGTATGGGACTCTCTGGGCTTCCTGGACTTGGGTGGCTATTTCCTTTCCCGTTTTAGGGAAGTTTTCAACTAGAATCACATCAAGTATTTTCTCCTGCCCTTTTATTTTGTCTCTTCTTCTGGGACCCCTATGATTTGAATGCTGGGGCACTTAATGTTGTCCCAGAGGTCTCTGATATTGTCCTTATTACTTTTTATTCTTTTTTCTTTACTGTGTTCTGCTTCAGTTATTTCCACCATTCTGTCTTCCAGCTCACTTATCCCTCTTCTGCTTCAGTTACTCTACCATTGGTTCTCTCCAGGGTATTTTTAATCTCAGTTATTGCACTGTTCATTGTTGATTGTTTATTTTTTAATTCTTCTAGGTCCTTGTTAAACATTTCTCATATCTTATCTATCCATGCCTCTGGTCTATTTATCTGTGTGTCCATTTTATTTTCAAGATTTTGGGATCATCTTTATTATCATTACTCTGAATTCTTTTTCAGTTAGACTGCCTATTTCCTGTTCATTTGTTTGGTCTTCTGTTTTTTTTTTTTTTTTTTACCATGCTCCTTCATGTGCTGTATATTTCTATGACTTTTCATTTTGTTTAATTTACTATGTTTGGGGTCCTTTCTGCAGGCTGGAAGGTCGTAGTTCCTCTTAATTGTGGAGTCTGCCCCTTGTTGGTGGGGTTGGGCCAGTGCCCTGTGAAAGTTTCCTGGTTGTGGGATGGGAAGGACTCATGCTTGTATTCTGCTGGATGCTTGGGTCTGGCCTCTCTTGAAGGCAGTGCCGTGTCCAGTGGTGTGTTTTGGGGTATCTATGGATTTGGTATGGCTTTGGCCAGCCTATATGCTAATGTGCAGGGTTGTGCTCCTGTTTTGCTGAGGGATTGGTGTGGGGTATCTGGCACTGAAGCTTACTGGCTTTTAGGTGGGGCTTGGTCTTAGTGTTGAGATGGAGGCTTTTGGGAGGGCTCTCATACTCATGTTCTGTGGGGTTGGGAGTTCTCTGGTGGTACAAAGTCCTGGAGTTGAGTCTCCTGCATCTGGGGTTCAGGCCTGACCTCTTATAGTAGCATCAAGACTTTAGAGGCCACACAGCACAGAAAACAAAACCCCTAGACTAATGGTGAAACAGCTGTCAACAGCCAAGATCACCCAAAGAGATTCACACACCTATACAGGGAAAAGAAGGAAGAAGGAGAAAACAGAATAAAAAAGGACAAGAAGAGGGTCAAAAGAGAAGAGAGCAATCAAGCCAATAATCAAACCCCTAAGTGAAAACCAATACTAAAAATTAGACTCTCAAAAATACAAAATTAAAAACAGGATCAAAAAACAAAATCAAAAACATGGGGGGAAAATTAGACCCTCAAAAATATAAAATCAAAAGCAAAAATAAAAAACATGGAGTCGTTTTAAAATAGGATTTTTTTAGAAAAGGAAAAAGTAGGTTATAAAAAATAAAAAATTAAAGGAATAATAAATAACCATGTTATACAATATGAGGGAAAAAAGGGGAAAAAGGGAGAGACTATATATAGAGTGGTAGTGAGAGGAATGTCTATAATTCTTCCATTTTTCCTGCTCCAATTGATTGACAGAAAGTTCTCCAGTATATCTAGAAAGTCTCTGGATCTGTTGTGGCAGTGTGGGGTCAGCTCAGACTCAGATCTTCCCTTGCTCCAGACTCTACTTGCTCTCAAAGTCTATAATTACCCTTAAAGTGCATAGTCTCAGGCTAATTGTGGGAGTGTAAGCCATTGCACCTGCCACTTCTGGGGCAGTTTCCCCTTCTTTCCTTAGTGTACATAGCCCCTGGCATTCTGCTTTGGTTTTGGGTCTGCCTCTGCTTTTAAGTCTCTCTCCAGTGTCTGTTCTCTACCCAGACACGAGGGGGCAAAAATAGCCACTTATTAGGGCTCACTTGCTCCGTTGTGCTCAGCAGGGCGAGTGGTACAGCAGACACTGCTAGGGTGTATGGGGAGTGCCCACTGTGCTTGGTCCCTGGGGGAGGTTGCCACCATCTGAGGCAGGCCACACATTTCCTCAGGGAGTTGGTCCTGGGTTGTGGGACCCTTGGCAGAGCCAAGCCACTCAGGCTCCCAGGAAGACATGGGTAGCAGCCTATGGCGGTTCACAGCTTGGTGGTAGCTGCAATCTTTGGAGTCGGGACACTGCCTTCCGCCTCTGGTACTTGCACCTGCTTCTTTGTCTCTGGGCTGTAGACCACAGTCGATTCACTCCCCCTTTAGCATTCGCTAGAAATGGAAACCCACTGCAGAACTCTTGCCTGGAAAATCCCATGGACAGAGGAGCCTGGTGGACTGCAGTCCATGGGGTCGCTAAGAGTCAGACACAACTGAGCAACTTCACTTTCACCTTTCACTTTCATGCATTGGAGAAGGAAATGGCAACCCACTCCAGTATTCTTGCCTGGAGAATCTCAGGGACGGTGGGCTGGCGTCTATGGGGTCGCACAGAGTTGGACATGACTGAAGCGACTTAGCAGCAGCAGCAGCAGCAGCAGCAGAGCACGATTCTTTGTTCTGTGAGAGAGTAGGGGTAGAGCACGGTGCTAGAGTCTTCCTTCACGAATGATCTTTTGCTTCTCTGGCAGTCCCAGGGTTTTTCCTGGCCTGTCTCTGCAGCGTCACATTAGCCCCCTCAGAGCATTGTCATGGCCGTCAACCTTGGTCCTTTCCCTGAAGACTGACCCCCAAAGGCCTGAGCCTCCATAGCCAGCCCCGGCTTGCTGTGGACAGACGTGAGCATGTGAGCTGCTTCTTGGCTGGGAAATGCCATTCAGTGTGATCTCTGCGGTGAATTTTAGCTGTTTTGCCTTTGGAGCACGTGTCTCGCTGCACTCCCCTCTGAGATTCTGAAGTTCCCCCTGACCCTGCCTGTGAGGGGGTTTCCTAGTGTTAGAAGACTTCCTGCTTCACCACTCCCTCCCCAGGCACAGGTGCCTGTCCCAAACTCCTTTGTCTCCCTTTTTTGTCTTTATCTTATGCCCTGCCTCATGTTGAGGAGTTTGCCTTCCTGAGATTCAGGGATCCTCTGCCAGTGTTCAGAAGATGTTCTGTGGAATTGTTCCACATACAGGTGATATTTTGATACATTTGTGGGGGAGGAGGTGGTCTCCCCATCCTGTTCCTCCACCATCTTGAAGGTTCCCCAGTCCTGATTTTTAGTGTTTTAAGGAATCTCCATACTGTTCTCTACTGTGGCTGTACCAGTTTACATTCCCACCAACAGTGCAGAAGGGCACACCCCCTTCAGAATTCATTGTTTATAGACTTTCTGGTGATGGCCATTCTAATTGGTGTGAAGTGATACCTCATTGCTGTTTTGATTTGCATTTCTCTAATGATTAGTGATGTTGAGCATCTTTTCATGTGATTTTTGGCTATCTATGTCTTCTTTGGGGAAATGTCTATTTAGATCTTCTGTCCATTTTTGTGATTGGGTTGTTTGTTTTTTGTTATTGAGTTGTATTACCTTTTTGTATACTTTGGAAATTAAGCCCTTGGGGGTTGCATCATCTGCAAATATTTCCTCCCATTCTGTAGGTTGTCTTTTCTTTTTGTTTATGGTTTCCTTTGCTGTGCAAAAGCTTTTAGTCTTAATTAGGTCCCAATTGTTTATTTTTGTTTTTCTTTTCATTACTCTGGGAGGTGGATCCCCAGGTATATCAACAACCTCAGATATGCAGATGATATCACCCTAATGGCAGAAAGTGAAGAGGAACTAAAGAGCCTCATGATGAAGGTGAAAGAGGAGAGTGAAAAAGCTATCTTGAAACTCAACATTAAAAAGACTAAGATCATGGCATTTGGTCTCATCACCTCATGGCAAATAGAAGGGGAAGAAGTGTTAGTAACGACAGATTTTTTTCTTGGGCTCCAAAATCACTGTGGATGGTTACTACAGGCATGAAATTAGAAGATGCTTGCTCTTTGGGATGAAAGCTATGACAAAATTAAATAACAGAAAACAGAGATATCACTTTGCTGACAAATGTCCATAAGTCATGTATGGATATGACAACTGGACCATAAAGGAGGCTGAGCACTGAAGAATTGATGCTTTTGAACTGTGGTGCTTTTTTCTTGGGGATGGTCTTGATCACAGCCTCCTGTACAATGTATACACCACCTTTATGGCAGAAAGAGAAGAAGAACTAAAGAGCCTCTTGATGAAAGTGAAAGAGGAAAGTGAAAAAGTTGGCTTAAAACTCAACATTCAGGAAACTAAGATCATGGCATCTGGTCCCATCACTTCATGGCAAATAGATGGGGAAACAGTGGAAACAGTGACAGATTCTATTTTTGGGGGCTCCAAAATCACTGCACATGGTGACTGCAGCCATGAAATTAAAAGACGCTTGCTCCTTGGAAGAAAAGTTATGACCAAACTAGACAGCATATTCAAAAGCAGAGACATTACTTTGCCAACAAAGGTCTGTCTAGTCAAAGCTATGGTTTTTCCAGTGGTCATGTACAGGTGTGAGAGTTGGACCATAAAGAAAGCTGAGCCCTAAAGAATTAATGCTTTTGAGAAGACTCTTGAGCGTCCTTGGACTGCAAGGAGATCCAACCAGTCCATCCTAATGGAAACCAGTCCTGAATATTCATTGGAAGGACTGATGCTGAAGCTGAAACTCCAATACTTTGGGCACCTGATGTGAAGAGCTGACTCATTGAAAAAGACACTGATACTGGGAAATCTAAGCCAAAAAGAGAAGGAGGTGGCAGAGGATGAGATGGTTAGATAGCATCACTGACTCAGAGGACATGATTTTGAGCAAACTCTGGGAGATAGTGGAAGACTGAGGAGCCTGGCATGCTGCAGTCCATAGGGTCACAAAGAATCAGACAGGACTCAGCGTCTGAACAACAGCAATGATATGCGTGTATGGTATGAATGTATATGTTATATACATATGCATGTGTAGTGTGTATATGCATGTGTTGTATGTAAATATATATTTGTGGTACGTATATATATTTCAATATTCTCTGATTTAGTTTATTGTCTAAATAAACAGGTAACAGAGGTAATGTTAGTTTGGATGTAATTAGTTAGAGAAGCTCTTCAGGGAAGCTGTGTGCCGTGTTCTGTGGTTCCTCAAACAGCATCTGGAACAGAATAGTAAAAACCAGGAGGTGAGAGCCTGGTGGTGGAGGTAAGGGGTGGTGTTTTTGGTTCCCTATATGACATTTCTTTTAACCAGTGTTGCCCTGACTTGCCTGAGGCTCAGAAAGGAGTGGGCTGAGGAGAGGATTTTAGATTTAATTCAAAATTAAATGGGAGTTATTGGTAGTTTGAGCAAGAGAGTAAAGGGTACTTGGTAAAAATGCACACTCCCAGGCCCCAGTCCAGCCTCTGAGGATCAGAATCCAAGTGGGGAGGTGTCTAGGAATGATAAGCACCGCCCCCCTCGCCCCCGCAGTGATTCTTATCATCATGCACGTTAGGGGAGACCGTGCCGCATAGTGGAGGCCCTTACACTTGAATCTGCTTCAAAATCTGCCAAAGGGCTTATTGAACCACCACAGTGTGCTGGTCCCACCCCCAGAGTTCCTGACTCATAGGCTGGGGAAGGACAGACCAAGAATTTGCATTTTTAATAAGTTCCTAGTGATACTGACGGAGAAGGCAATGGCATCCCACTCTAGTACTTTTGCCTAGAAAATCCCATGGATGGAGGAGCCTGGAAGGCTGCAGTCCATGGGGTCGCTAGAGTCAGACATGACTGAGCAACTTCACTTTCAGTTTTCACTTTCATGCATTGGAGAAGGAAATGGCAACCCACTCTAGTGTTCTTGCCTGGAGAATCCCAGGGACGGGGGAGCCTTGTGGGCTGCCCTCTATGGGGTCGCACAGAGTCGGACACGACTGAAGCAACTTAGCAGCAGCAGCAGCAGCAGCAGTGATACTGATGCTGTGGGTCTCTGGACCACGTTGAAAAGCACTGGCTCATACCTGGGGTTCTCAACCCTGGCTGTACGTTGCAATTAACTGGGAGCTTGAAAAATAATCCTAATGTTCTGGCCACACGAAGGCCCCAAGAAATCAGACTCTCTGGGGGTAGGATCTAGCATTATAAAAAAAGGAAAAACAAAACCCCTAACCTTTCCCAGGTGATTCTAGTGTGTAGCCAGGACTGAAAATCGTGTTTTTGAAAGTCTTAAACCCTGAATTGGTTATCAAAAATGCAGCGTCATCAGTCTCCCTGTTGAACACAAAACGCTGGGGCTGGGTCCTTGCGTTAACAACTGTCCAGGTGCACTGAATTTTTTTTGCATTAGTCTTTTTTTTTTTTTTTTTTACTTTATTTTATATTGGAGTATAACTGATAAGCAATTTTGTGACAGTTTCAGGGGGACAGCAAAGGGACTCAGCCATCCATATACATGTATCCAATCTCCCACAATGCACTGAAATTTTAAGACATTTCTCAGGTCCTATGGTCACCACTGGGGAAATGCTGTGGAAATGACCCAACTCGTCTAAGACAGTTAACAATGACAGCTGCCATGTGCCGAGCCCCAGTGCAAACCACAACATTCAAATTCAGCATCTCCTAGTTCCCAGGATAACCGTGCAAGAGGAAGAAGTTCTTAGCTCCACTTGACAAGTGGGTAAACTGTGGCTCAGAGAAATGAAGTGTCCCCTTGAGGCCACTTGTCTAAGTGGCAGAGGATATGACCTCAGATTTCTCCAGCTTTAGTGTCTATGTCCTTTCTGCTAAGCCTTCTCGCCTTCTCCTTGGAGTCTGTTTTGTGCAGGAGTGGGATGGAAACTGGGGAGACTTGCAGGAGAACAAATGATTTTGTATCAACGAAGTAAAAATGCATGAGCGCCAGCCATCTTGCCTCTTTCTTCTGGAACTGGCTCGGTGTATTAAAGGGTGAGTGGACCTCACGCAGGCAGTTGTGATTAACTCGCTGACTGCTGAGAATGCCATAAAGCATTGTTTAATGCGGCATGTCTGTTATGCTGCTCTGGCTCTCAGGCTTGGGAAGAGCCAGCCCCAGGCTTGGGTGGTCAGCAGAAATGAAGGCCTGTTGGCATGTGCAAACCTTCGGCTGTTAGCATTTCCTTGCCCGGCCTGGCATCAGGTCCAGAAGCTTGATTAATGGAGTCTGAGGGAAGCAAGGCATTTGGGACATGAAGTGGAGTTTGGGTTTGTAACCACATGAGCTGCTTTGAATGTGGTAATTAAGACTTTGGATCAGAGAGCCTGAGGTTAAATCCCTGCTCTGCCTCTCTCTTAAAAAATTGAGATATAATTCATTTAGCATACAATCACCATATTAAAGTACACAGTTCAGTGGATTTTAGTATATTCATAGAATCGTACAGCCTTGATCACTATCTATGCTGTGCTGCTCGTCATGTCCGACTCTTTGTGACGGTTTGGGCTGCAGGCAGCCAGGCTGCCAGGCTCTTCTACCCATGGGATTTTTCAGGCAAGTATACTGGAGTGGGTTGCCATTTCCTCCTCCACTATCTATTGCAGAACATTTTTATCACCCCTAGAGGAACCCCATCTCCCCATTCCCTTCGATCCCCCAGCCCTTGGCAACCACCGACTGCTTTCTGTCCCGATGGGTTTTCCTGTTCTGCATTTCATCTCAATGGACTCATACAATGTGTGGCCTTTTTTCACTGAGCATCATGTTTGCAAGGTTCATCCACGTTGCAACCTGCATCAGTATCTCATTCATTTTTGTGGCTGAGTGAGATCCCGTTGTGCGGATATGTAACATTTTGTTTACCCATTTGCCTGGTGATGGATATCTGGACCTTTCCTACTTTTTGACTATTGTGACTGGTGCTTCCGTGAACATTCACAGGCACATTTTTGTGTAGCTGTATGTCTTCATTGCTTTTGTGTAGATACCTAGGACTGAAATTCCTGGGTCATATGGCAACTGCATGTTTAATGTTTTTTCGGAACTACCAGAGTGTTTCCATAGCATCTACTCTGCTCACCACCTCTTTGCACCTTGGTCTCCTCTTCTGTCAAATGGAGATCATCAGAGTGCCAGCCTTATTGGGTTCTCGTGATGGAATGCAATATTGTAGGCAGAGTCCTCCAGCATCATCCCTGGCCCTACACCAGTCACTTAATGAATGTTAACTCTTAGTATTAGTATTTACCAACATATTTACTTATTTATGAAAGGAACACAGTCCCCAAATATATACAGCCCTCACCGGGAAGAGGAATAATAAAAATAGGCTTAGAAAATCGATGGGGATATAAATGGCGATGGTTCCTGGAGTCTAAACAAAAGGTTTTATTAAAGTTCAGTGCAGTAAGCATTTATGCAGCAGGGCTGAGCCAATTCACTCTCAAAGCTTAAGCAGAAGGGGGAGACTGGGCTCTACCCAGGCACCTGAGGGTCTATTAGCTCCCTGGGGTGGAAACTTTCAACCCTGGCACTCTCACTTCTGGTTTGCTAGGTGGGTAACCTGAAGACTGGATTGATCTGTGATTGGCTGGCGTAGGGGGAAGCAGTCAAGAAAGAGGCTGGAAAGAATTCTGATGAGCTGTCTACTGTCCTTGGCAATAGTCACAAGAGGAACAGCTATCATTTTTCCGAGCAGTAACTATGTGCCAGGTGATTGGTTGGAGTCTGGAGATAAAACCTTGACTGTTGACTGTCACAGTTACACAAGTCTTTTCGGTCAAGGATGTAATTAACAAGTAATAATGTGTGCTAAATATGTGCTAGGTACCGTGCTAGCTTCCTTACATGCATTTTCTCATTTAAGTCACATAATAAATCTGTAGATTGTTTCTGTGCAATTCGTGTTTTGCAGATAAGGAAACAGAGGCTCAGACAAGAGAAATGACTTACTCAAGGGTTCTCAGTGAGTAATAAGTGAAGTTAGAATAGGAGCATGGGTCTGTTTGACTCCAAGGCTTTGCCCAAAGAGGGAAGTAGGCACTTGGGTTTGCACATGTGTGTAAGGGGGCTGGGTCCTTCTCCTTTTCCTGGTTCCTCATCTCCTCCCATTCAATGTACCCCACCTCGGCCTCCTTTCAGTTTTGAGAACACACCAACATCCTTCTCTTCTTAGAGTCTTTGTACTTACTATTCCTTCTACCTGGAACCTGCTCCCCACAAACTCTCACTTAATTAACTCCTGTTATGGCACCCCACTCCAGTACTCTTGCCTGGAAAATCCCATGGATGGAGGAGCCTGGAAGGCTGCAGTCCATGGGGTCGCTGAGGGTCGGACACGACTGAGCAACTTCCCTTTCACTTTTCACTTTCATGCATTGGAGAAGGAAATGGCAACCCACTCCAGAGTTCTTGCCTGGAGAATCCCAGGGATGGGGGAGCCTGGTGGGCTGCCGTCTATGGGGTCGCACAGAGTCGGACACGACTGAAATGACTTAGTAGTAGTATTCTTGAATTTATAGCAGGGGGCACTCATTGCCTCTCAATAACAATTCCCCCCTTTTAGTAACAACTCTGGGAAACACCTTAGAGACTGCATTTCCCAGCCTATCTTGCAGTATGATATGTTCATATGACCAACTTTTGGCCAATGAGATAGAAATGAAATGTTCTATAAGACACAGCTCCTTAAGTAGGTGGAGGTGTAGTCCCTTAATTTTTTAATGTTCTTGCCCTGTCCTGTTGTCTGTGATGTAGATTTGGTGGCTGGTGCTCTAGCAATCATTTTGGACTATGAGGCAACCTTGAGGATGAAAGTCACATATTAAGGGATGTGAAGCAGAAAGACAGAAGGAAGCTGGACTCCTGATAACTGGTGGAGTTATCAAATCTGTCCTGTGTTTATTATGGCTTTTCATGGAATGAGAGAAAAAGGAAACTGTTTTGTTAAAGCTACTAAGTTGTTCCTAGCAACTAAATAAAATTCCTAACTAATACAATTTCTAGTTTAAAAATGACTTTCTCAGAATGACTTATGTGAAGCTCAAAATAGTTCCCTCTTTTTGTTTTCTCTCATACACCTAGTTTTTTTCTTCCATTGCCCTGATTCCAATAAAAAGAAATATATGCTGCTTTATTAGAGAAGGCAATGGCACCCCACTCCAGCGCTCTTGCCTGGAGAATCCCATGGATGGAGGAGCCTGATGGGCTGCAGTCCATGGAGTTGCCAAGAGTCGGACACGACTGAGCAACTTCACTTTCACTTTTCACTTTTCACTTTCATGCATTGGAGAAGGAAATGGCAACCCACTCTGGTGTTCTTGCCTGGAGAATCCCAGGGACGGGGGAGCCTGGTGGGCTGCTGTCTATGGGGTCACACAGTCGGGCACGACTGAAGTGACTTAGCAGCATGCTGCTTTATTTAACTTATCTTCTCCCCTGGACTATTGGACACATGGACAGTGCCATTAGGTATAGATAGGTTGTGTACTGCACAAATCCAGGGGGTACCAGTTAAGTAATAGTCTATGTGAATGGCACTTCCTGAAGTGGCTGTATATAGCAGCTCTGTCTACAAGGCCAGAAGGGACTTTGACCATGAGTTTATTCAGTAAACTCTTGGCCCTTAGCCAGAATGTCTCAACAAATATTGGTTGCAAGATGAATGAAAATGATGGATTCCTTGATCTGGGTACTGAGGGTGCAGAGATGGGCAAAGCATGGAAATGATGGCAACAAGGTGTGGTCAGTGCTTTAACCCAGGGAAGAGAGGAGGATTCTGGGCTCAGAGGGACCTGGGCTCCGGGGACAGAGGGGTCCAGGAGAGGGGCTGGAAGCTTTGTGGGCAGAGGAGGCCCTCCCCTTTTGGCCTCAGATTTCCATCTGTAAAATGTAGGCCTTGTTGCAGAAAAGTGGTTTTGTTTCACATTTAATTTTCTCTTTTATTTTACATCTTTATTTGTTTTAAGTAGGCCATGCTTGCATGATAAAAGATGCAAATAGTACAAAAGGCATAGGAAGAAAAGTAAATTTCTTTTCACTCCAAATTCCCCAAATCTGCCACCTACATACCCTCTGTGCCTGCCTTTTCTTAAAAAAAAAAACTGGTCACCACTGTAATCAGTTATTTTAAAAGGGAATGCATTCATTTTATTTCATGAAGCTATTTTAATTTTTTTAGTGTGTGCTTAGTCTTCTTTTTTTTTAATTTTAATTGTAGGCTAATTACTTTACTATATTTTAGTGGTTTTTGCCATACATTGACAGTAATCAGCCATCGGTGTACATGAGTTCGCCATCCTGGCCCTCCCTCCCACCTCCCTCCCCATCCCATCCCTCAAGGTCATCCCAGTGCACCAGCCCTGAGCACCCTGTCTCATGCATCGAACCTGGACTGGTGATCTGTTTCACATATGTTAATATACATGTTTCAATGCTATTCTCCCAAATCATCCCACTCTCACCTTCTCCCACAGAGTCCACAATTCTGTTCTATACATCTGTGTCTCTTTTGCTGTCTCGCATACAGGTTCATCATTACCATCTTTCTAAATTCCATATATATGCGTTAATGTACTGTATTGGTGTTTTTCTTTCTGACTTACTTCATTCTCTATAATAGGCTCCAGTTTCATCCACCTCATTAGAACTGATTCAAATGCATTCTTTTTAATAGCTGAGTAATATTCCATTGTGTATATGTACCACAGCTTTCTTATCCATTCATCTGTCGCTGGACACCTAGGTTGTCATGAAGCTATTTTTAAAGAGGAGCAGTGTGTGAGGTGAGGATGTAGCTCAGTGGTAAAGCACATGCTCAGCATGCATGAGGTTCTGGGTTCAGTCCCCAGCATCTCCATTCTGTCATGTCCTGCTTTAAGACACATTTTTCTTCTCCATTGCTGTTATATTATAGCCCATTCCTGTAGAATCTGGAAAATTAATCACCTTGCTTTCAAGTACTTATATGTTCCTCTGGTTATGCTTGTTAACTTTCTATTTTATTTTCAAATTTTAAATTGACTTAAAATTGTATGTCTTCTTTGTAAAAGTGTCTATTCAGATCCTCTGCCCCATAACCAATTATCTTTGTGTTTGTACCTTTCCAGAATTATGTATATAATGCAAGTATACATACGCTATACATGTATATGGAGAAGGCAATGGCACCCCACTCCAGTACTCTTTTCTTGCCTGGAAAATCCCATGGACGGAGGAGCCTGGTAGGCTGCAGTCCATGGGGTCACTAAGAGTTGGACACGACTGAGCGACTTCACTTTCACTTTTCACTTTCATGCATTGGAGGAGAAAATGGCAACCTACTCCAGTGTTCTTGCCTGGAGAATCCCATGGACAGAGGAGCCTGGTG